>NW_026575021.1:8902041-10172041 GCF_905146905.1 Nyctereutes procyonoides | reverse complement strand
AATATTTTCCTTCCCCATCCCACTATCTTTGAACCCACCCAACAAAGTGCCAGGCTGAAAAAAAGCAAGGTGACCATTCAAGGATGAGGCTTAAGGAACGTTATATGATAGTCCTCTTCAGTTGGCAGACTTCCGAATTAAAAATATACCTGCTTGCTTGGTGGTGGCAAATGGGGGCCTTTATCTTGGTTTCCATGAGTAGACACTGAAGCCATGATGCCTTCGTCTTTGCTTCTCTTCTGGTTGGGTGTAGTCAGCTTACTTGTTGACCCGAGGCCTAAGTAAAGTAGAAGGGAGTCACTATGCTGTGGCTAAATTTCATATCAACCTTAAAAACACCCTTAGTATCAATTCACCAAATTGGAAAACTTATTTTCATTTTGTCATCAGTCTTCATCTGCCACCATCTGCAAACACAAGGCCTTTTTTTTTTATTCATGAGAGATAGAGAGAGAGAGAGAGAGAGAGAGGCAGAGACACAGGCAGAGGGAGAAGCAGACCCCATGCAGGGAGCCTGATGTGGGACTCGATCCTGGGACTCCAGGATCACACCCTGGGCTGAAGGTAGGGGCCGAACCGCTGAGCCACCCAGGGATCCCCTGCAAACTCACGTCCTAATGCTTCTCCCCCACTAACACACACAAATTAACTCACTATGGTGACGGATCAGATTTAAAGTGAAGTGACACACTATGCACAGTTTTACTACTTAAGAAAATTGTGTCCTAATCAAAGTTTTAATTCATTACAAGGTCACTAACACACACACACACACACACAGTAGTGTCGGGCCAAGGAACACAAAGATGGATAAGGGAAAATCAGTGCTGCAAGAGCTCCTGGTCTAAAGGGGAATATAGACAAGTCGGCAGTTACCCAACATGCAAGGGGCTCCCTTACAGCTTTGTACAGGGTATTAAGGAAGGAGAAGAAGAAAGGTCTATTCTCTCTGGTAAGTTCTTTTTTTTTTTTTTTTTAAGATTTTATTTATTTATTTATTTATTTATTTATTTATTTATATTTATTTATTTATTTATTTATTTTTATTTATTTTTCAGGAGAGATACACAAAGAGAGGCAGAGACACAGGCAGAGGGAGAAGGAGGCTCCAAGCAGAGATCCCGATGTGGGACTCGATCCCAGGACTCCAGGATCACTCCCTGGGCCAAAGGCACGCGCTAAACGACTAAAACTCTTGAGCTTTCAAGGGGTAGATGGACTCCAGAGACAGGAAGATCAGTTTGGAAGGTGCTGTAATAGTCCAGCCAAGGACCTGAAGAGGCGTGAACCAAGACCCTGGGGAAGGATAAAGATGATAAACTTGAGCTTGGAAGTGTTGGATTTGGGTGCCCCGTGGGGGCATGCACTGGAATCCGCCAGTAGGAATTAGAATATTTGATCATTTGGGTCTGGAGTTACAGATTAGGGACAGGCGGGGAACAGGAGCTTGGGAGCTGCTGTCATAAAAATGATAGGTAAAGCGAGAAACACAAATACAATTGTCTACAAAGAGTGTTGGAAAATGAGAACATTGAGGCCTAGGGAATACCGACAAAAGAAAAACAAAACAAACAGGCCAAGGCAAATGACTGAGAAGGAATAGTATATTCCTTATTACACTATTATAATAAGGAACAGAGGAGTGGGAGTTTCTGAAGGAGAAAATGAATTATTGGTACCACATGGCTCAGAAGAGTGATTTGGCAAGAATGGGCGTATTTCCAGGTGGACCATGGACCCTCCCTGCCCCGCCCGGCCCCAACCATGGCCACTGCACTCTGCTGCCCCCGCCTCTTGGACTACCACCAACTTCCCTGCACAGTGACAACCTTGTCACACACGATTCTGTTTCCCACTCAACTGCCAGGCATGTGAACCAAGGGGACCATTAGCTGGGCACGGTTTAACCTCAGATGTGTTATTACAGAGGCAGCCTGCGGATGCCCTACACTGGAGAGGCCTGGAGTCAGAGGCCTGAGTTCAGGTCCTGACTCTACTCTTGCTAGCTCTGTGCAAGTTTTATTTTTTTATTTTTTTTGTCTTAAGATTTTCATTTATTTATCTGACAGAGGGAAAGTGAGGGGGAGGGAGAAGCAGGCTCCCCAGCGAGCAGGGAGCCCTATTTAACCGACTGAGCCACCAGGTGCCCCTGGGGCAAGTGATTTAATGTGTCTGTGGCCTCAGCTTTCTCACCTGTGACGTGGAGGTAATGCACAGAGCGAGCCAGGGGCTTGAGGGGCTGTTGCAAGGATGAGGGATGAGGACGGGGGGACTGAGGTCCATAAAGCCCCAGCTCAGTGCCCTGCAGGGGGAGCACGAGCAGCTGTCACATTGACCCTATTTCTTGCTGATCTCCAGGAAGTCTGCGCTGGCCTGAAGTCCTGTTAGATAATCTCGGCTCAGGCGGCAGCTCTGCCGCTGCCTCAGATCAGGGGGCAAAGATCCCGGGCTCCGGCGGTCAGGCCCCCTGGCGCCCAGGGAATCCCCAGCCCACCCGAGCAACCCCCCGGGAAGGCCTTGTCTCCTGGGGGCAGCTCCCATCACCAGGCCCGGGTCTGGTTTGGGGTCCCTCTACTTTTTCACTGGTTGGGGCTGCAGGACTTCCGACCCCCGGGCAGGGGGGCTGCGGGGGGCCCCCGCAGCAGGACGCGGGCTCAGGTCGCAGCGGAGGGAGTCAGCCCGCAGGAGTCCGCCGTCCCCAGCCTGAGGCCACCTGCACGACCCCAAGCCCCCCCCCGCACCCCCACCGGCCCGATCGGGGCCGGAGCCCGAGCCAGGCCCCGAGGGGTTAGCAAGGGGCGACTCCGGATCCCCCCCCGCCCCTGGGGACCCGGGCAGTAGAACGAGAGCACCCCCTCCGCCCTCCGCCCCCAGCTCCCCGCCGTCGCTCCCGCCGGGCCCCGGGGCGGCCTCACCTGCTCAGGTGCGGATCCAGGACCAGCCGCGCCCAGCCCGCCGCGACCGCAGCTGCCGCGGGACCCGCCGCCTCCCCGCGCTCCGCCGCCGGGCCCGGCTGCCCTCCTCCCGCCTCCCGCCTCCCGCCTCCCGCCTCCCGCCTCCCGCCTCCCGCCTCCCGTCTCTCTCCTCTCTCCCCTCCTCCCGCCTCTCTCCTCTCTCCCCTCCTCCCCCTCCCTCTCCCCTCCCCCTCCTCCTCCTTCCTCCCCCATCCTCCCCTCCTCCCTGTCCCCCTCCCTGTCCCCCTCCCCCTCCCTCTTCCCCTCCCTCTTCCCTTCCTCCCCCCTCCTCCCCGCAGCTGCCCCCATCCCCGGGGGCGTCCTCCTCCCCTGGCTCCGCCCCCTGCTCCCTCAGCACGTGCACCATCGCCGGCCTGCGGCTCCTCCCTCCCTGCGTGACCTCAGCGCCCTCCCACCCGCCGCCGCTGGGGCTGAAACCCGGCGCTGGGACCCTCCCTCCCCCTCCCCCTCCTCCCTCCTCCCTCCTCCCCCTCCTCCCCCTCCTCCCCCTCCTCCCCTCCCTCCCCCTCCCCCTCCCCTCCCCTCCCCTCCCCCTCCCCCTCCCCCTCCCCCCCTCCCTCCTCGCTCCGGAGCCGTGACCCCGAGATGCTAGTTCCTCTCCGCGCGGGCTGCGGCCCCGCCCCCGGGGCCCTCCCTCCAGCCGTGCTCGCCTGCGGCCCGCCCGTGGGTGTGAACGCACAGTTGGCAGGTCCGGCTGTGAGGGTCAGCTGGCTCCTGTGACCAGGTATGTGTACACCCGAGAAATGACCACTATCACCAACCCGCTTAACGCCCCTCACTCCGCAGTAACCCTCCGTCCCCCCAGTTTTTTCCCCTTTGGATGAAGACTTTTAAGATCTACTCTCTCTTAGCAACTTTTTTTTTTTTTTTAAGGATTTTATTTTTCATGAGAGACCCAGAGAGAAGCAGAGTCACAGGCGGAGGGAGACGCAGGCTCCCCGCAGGGGGCATGATGTGGGGCCGATCCCGGGACCCCGGGGTCACGCCCTGGGCGGAAGGCAGGCGCTCGTGAGCCACCCGAGCCACCCGGCGACCCGCAACTTTTGAGTTTTATTTTGTTTAAGTAGTCTCTTCACCCACGTGGGCCCCTCGATCCCCACCCCGCCGTCCAGTCGCATGTGCCTCAGACGAGCCAGCCGGTGCCCTCTCTCAGCAGCTTCCAGACACGCAGCGGCTGTCGTTGACTATGGTCACCGTGCTGTGCCTTCAATGCCCACGATTAACTTATTTTATAACCGAAGTTTGGGCACTGTCACGCATGCGCGTGCAATTCCTTTTACAACCTTTAGAGTGAGTACCATCCGTCTTCATTTTAGAGAGGAGGCAAGTGAGTTGTGCGCGCCCACCCCGGGGGTTTGGGATCCAAGCCAGGTCAGCTTGGTCCCCAGCCTTCTCTATTGTTCTCTGTCCCTGTGCCCTGGCTTCCTGCCACTGGGGGACAAGCTGCTGGGTGCCTCTGCCATCTGCATCCCTTACCCCGGCCTCAACTGAGATTCCTCCCTGGGATTGGGGCCCGGGGACTCAGGGAGGGTGTTGAGTTGGAGGACAGGTTGCAAATCGCCTAGAAGGCCCCCATCATTTCTCACTGGTTCCTCCTGTCCAGATTGGTCTCTATGCCTCTGGCCTCTGCTGCTCCGCAGTGCTCACCCCCTTGGGCACCTCCGACTCCTGCCACCCCTCTATTCCTCCCTTCTGTTCCTCAAGATCTCTCAGCCCTGTCCACCTGAGGCCTGGCATAGGGCCTCCCCACAACGGGAGTCCCCTCCTCATCAGTCCCGTCCTGGCTTTTTCCTACTCATCCTCCTCTGACTCTTCCTCAGAAAGACCCGCCTCTACCCAGGGAGGCCTTGACCCCCACCAGGCCTGCCTACCCTAGGTCTCCCTTCTCCCTCATAGCAGGCTGCCTGTGGTTTTTGCCAGAGCACTTATCATGCGTTGTTACTACATACTTATTAGTGAGCTTATTTTTTTAAAAGCCTGTTTGCCCTGGTTCAGTGTAATGCTCATGAGTTATGGAAAAGATGATGTCTGTTTTGTTCATTGTTGTAAACCTAGCATCTGAGGTAGAGGAGGGGCTCAAAAATAACTATGGAATGAATGAAGGGATGAATGAATGAGCCCGGATTCAAAGGCTGTCTGTCAAGATACTGCTGTTTTGGAGGATCCATGTTCCCCAGTGGATCCCCCAGACCACATTACTCTTTGCGATTTATCAGTTTCTCTTGACCCCCTTTTCCTTTCCGAATGGAAGGGGATCTCATTCTATCATTAGTTTTACATTGTGTTACCAGAAGTCAGAAATAACCCTCTGCCGGGGCCCCTGGGTGGCTCAGTGGTTGAGCCTCTGCCTTCAGCTCAGGTCGTGACCCTGGGGTCCCAGGATCGAGTCCCCGCATCAGGCTTTCCGCAGGGAGCCTGCTTCTCCCTCTTCCTGTGTCTCTGCCTCTCTCTGTGTGTCTCTCATGAATAAATAAATAAAACCTTAAAAAAAGAAAAAAGAAATAACCCTCTGCCACTTTGAAAGAAGAGCTTTCTAATTGGTTTTGTTAAAAAAAAAAAAAAAAGAGCATCCTCCCCACTACACCAAAGTCTAACTTCCAAGGAATACACCAGGGGCATCTGTCCTTTAACACCCTGCTACAGTGAAGTCCATGTCCCAACCCTCATTTCCACTTTCCATCAGAATGTTCAGTTAATTGCCTCAATTAACTAGGAATTACCTGCATATAATGTGCAGGGATTATATGAATTTCTCACTTAGTATTTGTTGGGCAAATCTGGTGTGCCAACAGATTGTTCTAGACGCTTTCGGAGATACAAGAGAAAAGACGTGGATCCTTCCCACAGAGAATGTATCATTTCCCAAAGAATTAGAACACAATAAAATATTCTTGGCCATAGAAGAATAGAACACTGAACAGAGTCTTTTTTCAGGCTTTGCTTCAGCATCCTACAGGGCTTCGGGATCATGACCACAAAGCGGATTATTGTTGGCTAATGCTATGAAAAATGTGGTGTTTTAGAAAGTGCCAAAATGTTCACAGCAGGCTCCAGCTCAGCCCTGCACTGGCCTTAGGCAAGATCCAGATTCGTAGGCAGGGCCTGCGTGATTCAGCTCCTGAGTCCTGAGTCTCCAACAGGGCTAGCTCTGCCCCCCACCCCGCACCCCGCACCCCCCGCACCCACGGACCCATGGAGTGGCCCACCTTTTTCCTTCTCAGGCCTTTGCCTGTGCTTCAGCCTTCCCCTGCTCCCCACCCCTCTCTCCCTCGTTCTTAAAGACTGAGCCTGGGGGAGGGTCACCCCCTCCTGGCAGCCCTACCGGACTCCGGCTTACTTCCTCACTTTCTATGCCCTCCTTGCACTCTGCAGTGGGTACTTACTATGCATAGGTGTGTGTACATGTGTGTGTGCCATGCGTGTAGATGCACGAAAACTCAATACTCATAACGAACGTGTATGAAGCACTGGATGCCTGGCACTGTGCTGGTCCCTCTCCCTCTTGCAAGCCCACCCCCACTGCAGTCCTGTGACTGAGGTGCTAGGAGCTTAGTCACATAGCCAGGAAGTGAGAGGACCAGCATTTGAACCCAGCTCTTGAGCCGTGTGCTTCAGGGCAAGGCCACCGTGCTGTCCCTCAGCTGTCCCCACACTGTGTTGCAACTACTGATGTCATTCGCTGTCGCCTCTTGACCGTGGGCTCTTTGAGGGCTGGCAGTGATTTTTTTTTTTCCAAGATTTTATTTATTCATGAGACACACAGAGAGAGACAGAGAGAGACAGAGAGAGGCAGAGACACAGGCAGAGGGAGAGGCAGGCTCCATGCTAGGAGCCCGACGTGGGACTCGATCCCGGGTCTCCGGGATCATGCCCTGGGCAGAAGTCGGTGCTAAACTGCTGAGCCACCCAGGGATCCCCGATTTTGTTCAGCAACCAGGCCATTGTACCCACTCGGGAACAGATAAGTGAATGAAGTTAATGGGGCGCAGACTGAAACATGACTAATACCCGCTCCTTTGTATCAAGGTCCCCCCATGCCCCGATTTCTTTTTCTCCTTTTTGCCTTCCTTCCTTCCTTCACAACACGGTTGTGGGGCCTTTAGTTAAATTAGCAACCAAGTCTGTACCAGGAGAGAATAAAATTTAGTTCCGTATGTGGGGGGCTGAGATTCCTGCAGCGCCTTTTAAACATCCTGACAAGTAGCTACTATCATTCCCTGTTTACAGGCGAGAAAAATGAGGCCCCGAGGAGGTCACAGCACGGCCTGGCTCTGACTCAGGCTCTTGGCCCCTGCGATCCGCGCGTCACCAAGAGCCTCGCTGGGCGGAGGAGACACATGCACTGATCCCAGAACAAGAGAGGTACAGAGAGAAGTGGGGACCGGGAGAGAAGGAGGGGGAGCCAGACCAGCAGGGCTGGGGGGTGGCGGCAGAAAGCAGGGTGCGGGGTTGGCCGGAGAGCAGGCGCTCCCTGGGCAGGGGCCTGAGGGGGGGGAGTAGGGGAGGAGGGACTAAATACGCAGGGAGGACTCTGGATAACACCCCAGGGAGTCGGGGCCCACTCAGACCTTCCCGCTCGGTATAGGGGTTCTGGGGGTTTCCAGGGGGCGGGGGCAGTGGGGGGAGCATCTCTGATGACTTCTGAGGGACCAGAGCAGCCCTGGGCCTCCTGGCACCGTCTCTCTTGTCCCAGCTCCTAAGGGCCATCTGCCTCCTTCTGCGAGAGGCCCTGGGAATCACGCGATCTTATGAGTCACTCGTTTCCTCTCTGAGGAATCAATACCGTCAAGTCGCACAGAAGCAGAGCGGTGGGGGATCCCTGGGTGGCCCAGCGGTTCAGTGCCTGCCTTCAGCCCAGGGTGTGGTCCTGGAGCTCCGGGATCGAGTCCCACCCACATCGGGCTCCCTGCATGGAGCCTGCTTCTCCCTCTGCCTCTGTCTCTGTGTGTGTGTGTGTGTCTCTATGAATAAATAAATAAAATAAAATCTTAAAAAAAAAAAGAAAAATACCCACAGCAGGGTGTAAATCTGAGCCCAGCCGATCTCCTCGCAGGGTCAGTTCCATTCTGGGAGAGAGGCGCCGTAATCAAAATCTAGTTGGCAGAAGGTTGGGTAGGACTTACTTTAAAAAAAAAAAAAAAAGAGAAAACACTTTATTTTTCAGAGCAGGTCTAGATTCATAGCACAGTTGAGTGGCAGGGACAGTCCCACGCCCCCCCTTGCCCCGTCGCCCCAGCTCCCACGCGGCCTCCCATCACCAACACGTCCCGTCGGGAGGGTGCACCCCTTAGACTGCTGTCCCTGCGGGCCGCATCCCCGTCGCCCGGGCTCACAGCTGCACATCACAGCTCTCCGTGGTGTCCGCTCCCCGGGTCTGGAAAAAGAACAAATGACACGCATCCACCATTGGGTGGATGGTATGACACAGAGTGGCTTCGCTGCCCCCAGACCCTTCGGGGGGCTGAGTGAGCATCCCTCCCTCCCCCTGACTCCTGGTGACCCCTGACCTTTCTTCGGTTTCCAGAATGCCCATAGTTGAAGTCGTTCAGCGTCCAGCCTTTCCAGGTTGGCTACTTTCACTTCATAAGACGCATTTGTCTCGTCTCTGCCTTTGCAAGACTTGATAGCTCATTTCTTTCTTAGCACCGAATACTATTCCCTTGTCTGGTTGTGCCACAGCTTATGTATCCATTGGCCAACCAGAGGGCATCTGGGCCGCTTCCAAGGTTTGGCAAGGATGAACAAAGCTTCTAGAAACATCTCTGGGCAGGTTTTTGTGTAGGCATGAGTTCTCAGCTGCTGGGGCCGAGTGCCGGCTAGGTCATGGGGTAAGGAGAGTACGTGTTGTTGAAGCTTTGTCCAGACTGTCTCCGAAGTGACTGTACCGTTCTGCATCCTGGCCAGCGAGGAATGACACTTCCTCTGGCTTTTACACCTTGCCAGCACCTGGTGTTGTCAGCAAGGATTTACTTTTGAGAGGGAGTTTCTAGAATGCTTTCATCACCCTGGTCAGCTCTGCCCACCTGATTCACTTCCCTCCGCATTAGGGAAATGAGCCTCCATGTCCCGGGATCTGCTTCTGAAGAGTTGCTGGGGGCAACCAGGTGAGGCCCGGCTTCCCTGGTCCTGGCCCTCCCAGGGGTCCCCACTGCAAGGCCACCTGACCCCCCCAGACGCCTGCACCTTGCTGTGGCCAGCTGGCACTTGGCTCTGCAGGCCTGGAGACAGCAAAACGGAGTCTCTCATGTCAAGCAGGAGCCTGTGCCACGTGAGGACACACGCAGTTAGGGTACTGCAGCTGGGAGACACCCGGGGCCAATGTCACCTGGACCCCCCCACCCCCCCGAACTGAGAAGGAGCAGAACCAGAGGAGGTCTGCAGCGGCCCAAGACCAGTTCAATCCCTTTATTTATTTTTTTGCTTAAAGATTTTATTTCTTCATTTGAGAGAGAGAGAGAGAGAGCGAGCGAGCACAGGCAGGGGCAGCGGCAGAGGGGGAGGGAGAAGCAGGCCCCCCGCGGAGCAGGGAGCCCAGGACCCCGCAATCATGCCCTGAGCCGAAGGCCTACACTTGACCAACTGAGGCCCCCAGGAGCCCCCGTTAAATCTCTTTTTAAAAAAGGGGCGGATTTTGAAAAAAAAAAAAAAAAAAAAAGGTCAGATTTTGGCAGCAGACTGTCAGACCCGGCAGGCCGGGGCCCTCTATGCGTGACCACCTGAGGAGGCCCCCGACAGGGATCTCTGGGCAGACCCGAGACCCTTCGGCCTTGAACAGCCACAGCAGGAGGTGCCGAGCGCTGACCGGAGCAGAGCGAGGCCTCGTCCCCAGCGAGCGCCCGCACTGGCTCCCCGGCTGGGCCCTTAGCCCGCCTGCACCCTGCTGTCACCTTGTGTCCTGCTCCGTGTGCTGTGTAAGAAGCCCAGGTTAAGCACGTGGCCAGACGCCCTTGAGTGTGGAACCCTGAACCGATGGAGAGCGGTGACTTGACTTCGTGATTGGATAGCGCCGCATGGGGAAGGACACAGCTCGGTGTGCACCTGCACGGCGGGCTCGAGGCAGGTCTCACTGGGCCAGCTGCGGGGTCTAGGGCTCCAGGGGTGGACCGGAGCCCACTTGCCTGGGTCCTGACAAAAGGAGACACATAGACTATCTGGCGGGTGGTTGAAGGCGGGAAGTGTCTTGAAATGCATCCAGTCTATTTTTTTTTAATTTTTATTTATTTATGATAGTCAGAGAGAGAGAGAGAGGCAGAGACACAGGCAGAGGGAGAAGCAGGCTCCATGCACCGGGAGCCCGACGTGGGATTCGATCCCGGGTCTCCAGGATCGCGCCCTGGGCCAAAGGCAGGCACTAAACCACTGCGCCACCCAGGGATCCCGCATCCAGTCTATTTTAACAATACCATAGACACAGTTTTTGTTTACTTGCCTTGAAGAAATGTTTTTCAGGGCTATTTCCTGAGCCTTTAAAGGGCATTCAAATGAGTTGTCTTGGAACAAAGATTCCAAAGACTTTCGTGACTGCAAGTTAGCAACAAGTTGGATTTATGACTCATCAGTCTCACATTGTTGGTTGCCTAAGCAACTAAGCCTAGCTACTTTACACTTTGACTCTGGAAAGATTGGAGTCTCCAATCAGAACTTGTATCACCAAACCCCACCTAATGTAATAAAGCTTGGTAGGCGAAAACCCCAAATCCTAGTGTGCATATTGGCATCCATTGCACAAAGTTGCCCTGTGCCTGCAATGCCTAGTCCTTGCTCAGAATGAAAATTGTTGAGGCTTGTCCTTTTCCTTTTTTTTTTTTTTTTAAATATTGTATTTATTTATTTGAGAGAGAGAGAGAGAGAGAGAGCGCACAAGCATGGGGAGGCAGAGGGAGAGGGAGAAGCAGACACCTTGCTGAGCAGAGAGCCCAACATGGGGCTTGATCCCAGGACCCCAGGATTGTGACTTGAGCTGAAGGCAGATGCTTAACCGACTGAACCACCCAGGCATCCGTGTTCTTTTTTCTACTCTCCATTATTTGTGTTCATTCATCCAGGTATCACTCAAATGAATTAAATCCAGAAGGAACCCAAAGATGTTTCTTTGGTCATTTGTTTCTGCTCATTCCCCTCTTGAGTTTTCAGAGACTTGTTTCTAGTCTGTTATAACAGTCTGCAGATTTAAAAAAAAATATATATATATATATATATATGTGTGTTTTTTGCCCCTCTAAGTATCAGAAGAGTATCTAAATCACAGATAATAAATGGAAAAAGTAAGAACAAGCTAAGCACTGTGACAAAGCCTTCAGGCAAATCTCAAAGGTGAAGAAACATTCCATGCGTCCACGGTCCTGGACTCTCAGCAAATCATCACCACGAAGACAGAGGCTATTACAGAGGAAGAGAAATTGAAGGGACCCAATTTTATTTTGTTTTATTTATTTATTTTTAAGGGACCCAATTTTAGATTAGAGCCTAGTGTGAACAGTTTTGAGCAGCAACAAAATCTATTTTGGGAACAATTATGGAAATTGGAATATGGCTTGGGTCATAAATGGTATTAAAATTCATTAGGCTGATTAATATCGTGGCATGTTAGGCATAAGTATTTATTTTGGTTGTGTAGGATGTCCTCATTTTTTTTGAGTTGTCAATTGAAGTATTTAGGGGTGAAATGTCATGGTATCTGTGATTTAAAGTAAAATACTTTAAGGATCTATTTTTTTCAAGTAAAATAGTTCAGCATAAAAAATAATATGAGTGTGGGCGCCTGATGGCGTAGCCAGTTAAGCATCGAACTCTCGGTTTCAGCTCACATTGCGGTCTCGGGGTCATGAGATCGAGCCCGGTGCTGGACTCCTCGCTCAGCACAGAGTCTGCTTAGGTTTCTCTCTCCCTCCGCCCCTCCCCTGCCCCTCTCTTTCCAAAAAATAATAATATGAGTGTAAAAGAATAAAATGGAGGAACTGCACCGATCTGCAGGATCTAACATTAGATCTTTATTACATGACCCAATTAACTTGAAAGTCTACTTTGCTAAAATACTTGGGCAAGGAGACAGGACATGTGTACCTGCGTGCACGTGTACCAGTAACTGTTAGCCCATCAAAAACAGTTTCTCGACCTGGGCAGAGAAAGTGCAAGGAATCTGGAGCTATTTAGCAACCGTGTGATCTTGGCCAAGGTACTTCATCGCTCTGTGCCTCAGTTTCCCCAATTGTAATATAGGCATAATATTAGTAGACCTACTGCATAGAGTAAATTGCGAGGTTAAATGAGTCAGACATTAAAATAGTTCCTGGCACAAAGTAATCGCTAAGTAAGTGTTAACTATTATTGTTACTGTTTTTGTTATTGAGGAGCATGACCCTAGAAGATGCTGGGTTGGCATGAACTTCTATAATCAGTGCAGCTTCTAGAGTTTTCGGGTATGTTGTTAGCAGCCATGGGAGCTCCATATTCCTGGGGATCCGTCTTTTGAGGTCTTCCTTACACCACACTGAGGAATATCCCAACAAATGTTTTAGGCCTGGTGAACAGTGATGAGGCCTAAAAGCATTTTCTCTTCTCTTTCTAGGCAATGAGCAGTACTTTTTAGAATTCAGGATTGCCAGGCCGGTGGACTATTTCTCTCTGTTCCAGATACCTGATTGCGACAATTTCCATCAATTCCAATAAAAAAGGACATCACAGAACATGTCCACAATACAGTGACCTGAATCTGCTGGGAGAGCCTGTACTTCATCAGGTAAGGCTTTAACTCCCTTAGCAAACGAACTGCCCTGGTGCTGCAGCGTATACAATCCCTGTAATGGCCTGACCTACACGGGGAGCTGAAGCACGCGCTCAGAAGCCCACGGTCCCCAAACCTCAGAGCCATATGCACATCCATCCCACCATTCATGGCTCAAGCTGCTGCTTGTTATGTTACACAGGCAAGTAGTTTCTGATCAGGAATCTTAATTATTATTGTTTTATTTTTAAGATTTTATTTACTTATTTGAGAGAAAGAGAGAGAGAGAATGCAAGTCCAGGGGATGGTGCAGAGGGAGAAGGAGAGAGAGAATCTCAAGCAAACCCCACACTAAGTGCAGAGCTCCAGGCAGGGCTCGACCTCACGCCCCTGAGATCATGACCTGAGCCAAAATCAAGAGTTGGAGCTTAATCAGCTGAGCCACCCAGGTGCCCCATAGATAGTCTCTGTACCTACATAAACTTTCTTTTTTTTTCTTAAAGATTTTATTTATTTATTCATGAGAGACATACAGAGAGAGAGAGAGAGAGAGAGAGAGAGAGAGGCAGAGGGAGAAGCAGGCTCCATGCAGGGAGCCCATTGTGGGGCTCAATCCCTAGACCCCATGGGCGGAAGGCAGACGCTCAGCTGCTGAGCTACCCAGGCATCCCCCTACCTAAACTTTCTATTCTTTACTTCTGTTTTCGAACATGATGATTTATGATCTTTATTGGGCCCTTCTTTATGGCCTTAATACATACATACATATTGCATTATAGGAAGCAAAAGGATTTTGAATAAGATGCCCCTCTCCTTCAGGATTCTGAAGATAGCATTCATTTCTTTTACTATTCATTGAGAATGAGCTCATGTGATTCATAGTAATGCAGGATCCTTTTTAAAACAATGCCTAGGAGGGTTTGAGCTGTGCATAAATAATTTAAAACAGACGTCATTAGGATATTGAGTTTATATTCACATAAAAATCTATCTAGTTTTCTTGAATTTTATGAAAGTAGAAGGCTAAGTCTCCCTGAAGAGAGACTGAGCTAACTAGAGCACCACAGATTTAGATAGATGAAAAATTTCGATGGAGGGTATCAAATCACGAAAGACACAGTGAGAGTTGATGAGGCCCTCATTTTCCATCATTTAGAGAAATCGCTTCTGTCTGTTTCCTAGAACATTTTGTGCCCCCACTGCATAGTCTTGGCTGTGAAATAGGCATGTGTATTATATTATATATTTGTTTCTCATTCTTGCTTTTTTTTTTTTTTTCCTTTTTTTCTCTCTCTCTTTCTTGACACCAGGGACAATTTGATGACAAGCTGAAAAACAGGTCCCTGGGTAGATAAAGGCTGTGGATTGAGGGACAAAAAAGGATAGGGGTTTCACTTCTGGCTCTGGGTGACCGGCCTACATTTCTGTGGTAGGACAAGCCTATTTCACCTCTCTGGGCCTTAGTTTCACGATCTGTAAAAAGGAGAGCAGTAGGCTGGATTAACTTTGAAGTTTCACTTTGGGGCTGTGAAATTCTAGGATTTCCATCTAGGTTTAGCTGTGATAACTATGAGGCAACACGGTAGCTGTAGGAGGTTGTTGCATATTCGTAACACCGAGTTCACAGGGCAGAAATGTAACTGAAGTTCCTTTGAGAGCCATCCAGGGGCCGCAGGACACTACTGTTGACATTATAAAGTCATCCTCACTCTTCATGCTTCCTTCCACTAGGAGGGGGTTTGTGTCCCTCCTGTGATGCTCCTCACATCTCTGCACTATCACCCACTCTTTCCTTGCAGTGACTTGTGTAGCTAGTGGGTTTGATATAGGAAAGATGTTGGGGTTGGAGACTGAAGGCCAAGAAAGAATTCTTTTTTTTTTTTAAGATTTTATTTATTTATTCTTGAGACACACACACACACACACACAGAGAGAGAGAGAGAGAGAGAGAGAGAGAGAGAGGCAGAGACACAGGCAGAGGGAGAAGCAGGCTCCATGCAGGGAGCCCGATGTGGGACTCAATCCCGGGTCTCCAGGATCAGGCTCTGGGCTGAAGGCGGTGCTAAACCGCTGAGCCACCCGGGCTGCCCCCAAGAAAGAATTCTTGAATGTAACAAGAATCTTTGGTGCAAAAAAGGTGGTTTTATTTGAGCACAGGGACAGGACCCGAGGGCAGAAAGAGCTGCCCTGGCGTCACCTGACGAGTGGCCCATGATATACTTTCAAGTTGGGAAGGGATTAGGGATGGTGTAGGTCTCTAAGGAATTTTGGAAGCAAGGTTTCCAGGGCCTGGAGGGGGCTAGCTATGGTTGGGAAAAGGCCGTTTACCACTATCTACCAAAATCTGAGTCATGAAACCTTTCAGATGTGTATCGGTGGGTCATGTGCTTGGGGGATGATCGCCAACTGGATCTGGGGGCTAGAGATAAAAAAAGTTTCCAAAGGAAATTTTTAAAAAGATTTTTATGTATTTATTTATTTGACACAGAGAGGGAGAGAGAGAGAGAGAGAGAGAGAGAGAGAGAGAAAGCACACCAGCAGTGGGGGGTGGCAGGCAGAGGGAGAAGCAGACTGAGCAGGGAGCCCAATGCAGGGCTCCATCCCAGGACCCCGGGATCATGACCTGAGCTGAAGGCAGATGCTTAACCCACTGAGCCCCCCAGGTGCTCCTCCAAAGAAATTTTTATGTGTTAAGTAGACTTACAGGATCCCGAGGGTTGGGCTAAGATTGCCTTTTGCTCTTAGCAGAGTGTTAATATGGAGGCAGCAGAGATCCTAGAGGAAGGTCACTCTGCCTGTTTCAAGGACTTGTCAGTGGGCTGTAAGTAGTAAGGAAATTTCATTTTTCCTTTGTCTTTGTTTCCCACATCACGTTTCAAAGGAGCTTCTGGATAGAGTTAGCCAGCCCTTCCCTTTGGAGTCCTCTTGGAAGCTGGTGGACCCACAGAGAGTGTGCATCCTGCCCTGTTCCTTCGTGTTCTAGGATTAAAAGGCCAAGGCCCTGCTTGGCGAGGTCTGTAGTCATCCATGGGTGAGTTTGTCTAGTTCTAGGGTTTAGTATTAGGAAAACATTTCACTCTTTTTTTTAACTAAAAAATAATTAAAACATTTATTTATTTATTTGAGAAAGACTGCATGTGCGTGCAAGTGTGGGGTTGGGGGGCAGAGGGAGAGAAGCTCAAGAAGACTCCCTGCTGAGCGGAGCCTGGTGCTGGTCTCGATCGCATGACCCCGAGTTCACAACCTGGGCTGAAATCAAGAGTTGGACGCTTAACCAACTGAGCCACCCAGACACCCTAGGATGACATTTCACCCTTAAATCCAAGCCACACATTCTGCACTGTCAGCTTTCTTAGCAGTAAACATGATATTTTGGTTTCCTTGGGTCTTTTTTTTGTCTATTTCTCAAGTAGTTCAGAATTTCGATGAGGTGCTATTTTGGGTGCCCTCTGCAGTCACAACAAGCACTACTAGATTGAGATAACAAGTGATGTTGGCCATGAACCTTCATGAACTTTCCCCCTAGATTCATGTAGGTCTTTTCCCAGCCTCCATGGTCTCTGGTAAGGCCTTGACAGTGTCACTGCAAATTCTGGCAAGTCAGAGACTATGATCTTACTTAGCAATTACACAGCTGTGTGGCACGTTCGGTTCTTAAACGGAAGCCAAATATTGAAACAATCACCATGTGCCTTAAATATATTGCATCCAACTTACGACAGAGCAGAATCAAGACGGGAAGGAAGAGGTTCTTATTTACGTGATTGGGGACGTTGGGTGAAACTCACGTAATCAATCTACCCTTATTATAATTTGTTTGCCCCTTAAATCTGGAAAGAAGGGCTTGAAGTCACAGGAGCAATATAATTTACTATTTCAGGGCCTGGTATGGTACCTGGACTTGGGTAGGTCCTGGGGGATCCAGCTGTGGACCAAGCGGCACAAAAATCAATATTCTCCAGGAGCTTGTGTTGTAGTGTGTGTGTGTGTGTGGGGGGGTACGCAATAATCAAAATACTTAGGTAACTAAAGTAAATAATGTAAGAAAATAAATCAGTATAATACTGCAGTGTGGTGGCCCAGTGTTTAGAATCAAACAGCCTGGAGTCAAGGGCCCATCATTTGCAAGCTGTATGACCTTCGGGAGACGAGGGGGCTGGCCTTCTGTACCCTTAGATCAGTGACTCGTTGGCAGTGGGCTGCCAGGTGAGGCGGCTTCTTGGTCCCCTCGGGCTGCCCTAGCAAAACCACAGACTGGGGAACTAATACACAACAGAAATTTGTCACGGTGCTGGAAGCTGGGAGTGCAATATCAGGGTACGAGGGGGGTCGGGTGAGGGCCCTCTTCTGGGATGCAGACTTCTCATTGTTTTTGTTTTTAAGATTTTATGTATTTATTTGTTGGTGAGAGATGTGGGAGAGGGAGAACCAGGCCTCCCGCTGAGCAAGGGGCCTCGATCCCAAGACCCTGGGATGCTGACCTGAGCTGAAGGCAGATGCTTAACCCATGGAGCCACCCAGGAGCCCCCCTCACTGTATCTTCACATGGTGAAAGGGGCTAGGGAACTCTGCAGGATCGCTTTGAAAGCACTTAATCCCATTCCTGATGCCTTCACCCTCATGGTCTAATTTCCCTCCCAAAGGCTCCACTGACAAACACCATCACATTAGGAGTTAGGATTAGGATTTCAGCATATGAACTTGAGGGGCATATAAACATTCAGACCATAGCAGGTGGCTCCCATTGGCCAAGGGCAGTTCCCAGGACGAGGAGCAGCCCTGAGTTGCTCGAAGCAGCTGGAAGGGGGTGCATTAGCCTGGGGAAGGGCGTCTAGGCAGGACACAGAAGTGTCCGCTATAGGAGGGTAATAGGAAATGAAACCACTTTTTCTAGGGGACCTGTAGGCCTTTCGCATCATAGTCCCAAACTGGCACTGGAACCTGAATGCAGTAAGAGTCCGTGGGTCTCCACTCGAACAGAATGCAGGCACCGTGAGGGCTGCGGTCTTTTCACTTCTATTCTTCTGCTTCTAAAAGCCTGTGTAGGGAGGGCAGCGTGGTGCCTCTACAGATTCTTGGCTTCTGACTTCTGAAATGGCCAGAAGATCATCCTGTGTCTCCGTGGTTCTCCCTGGCTGTGGGCCCAGGACAAGCCCAGGCTAAGGAGGGAAGGAGCGGTTCCTCAGCAGGCAGAGGCTCTTGTTTGCAGGCGCCCCTTCTCCAAGTGGGGTGAGGAGTACAGGCACCACCACTCCACGTGGCTTTGGAAATGATCCTCTCCTTTTTCAGACTAGCTAGGGAGAGGATGCCAGGAGTCAGCCTGAGACCCCTCCCTACGTCATGGGCTTTTCTGGGAGGAACAGAAGCTTGTGGCCGTATGTGAACCATTACTGTGGGACCTCGTTTCCAGGCCGCCCTAGAGAACTTCACGAGAGGTGAGCTATCTCAGTCCTACACTCTTAGAGGGAATCCCAATGCTGCTAACTAACCTCTCATAGGAGGAGAGGCGAGTTGAGGACACCCCAGACCCAAGAAAATCTCCCTGGAATCCTCTTTGGAGAAAAAGTGAATCAGATGGGTAAATTCTGTGTTGGGGGGGGTCTCCTAGGAGGATTCCTACAGACTAGTTGTGGGCTTGGTAAGCAATCACTGTCTTACAGAGTCTCAGTGGAAGATTCAAGACTACCCGGTTCCCGGCTAAGATCACATCCAGAGAATCATGCTGAAGATCTCTCCCTGAGATCTTTTTTTAAAGATTTTATTTATTTATGCATGAGAAGCCCAGAGAGAGAGAAGCAGAGGGAGAAGCAGGCTTCACGGGGAGCCTGAGGCGGGACTGGATCCCAGGACCCTGGGGTCGTGACCTGAGCCAAAGGCAGATGCTCAACCACTGAGCCACCCAGGTGCCCCTCTCCCTAAGATCTTGACCCTCCCGTGCAATAACGGATAAAGAAGTAAATGGGCTTCTAGGGTCCTTTCTGTATGCTAAGCACTATTCTAAGCACTTCAGACGTGGGAACTGATTTATTCCTCTTAACATCCATCCTAAATAAACATCATCATTATGCCTCATTTTACAGGTAAGGAGCCCGAGGCACTGAAAAGTTAGGTGGCTCACCTAAGGTTGCCCAGCTTGTAAGTGGTGGGGCCACGTTGGAGCCTCTGCAGGTGGCTCCGGGATCTGTGCTCTGCGGCTCGTCACCGTCCTGCCCTCCAAGCTACTCCGTCCACCTGCCGGCTGGAATTCTGTTCACCCAGTTTCTCCCAAATCCAGCGGTTGGGTGAAGTGGAGACAGGGTCTGACCTAGACTCTGGCTGTTCCAGGCAGGCTAATACTCTGATGCTTCTCCAAATTCTTCTCCTTTTTCTTCTCTTTCTTTGAAGGCAACCTGAATTTAATTTTAAAATTTATTTATTTTTGTGAATATGTGAAACACTAAACATGGCTCAAAAATCCAAACATCATACAAACGTATACGTGGGGACCTCTGGTTCCCGTCCCTGTCCTCTCATCCATGGCATTCTTGCCCCTCCATCCCAGGAGAAGTCTGCGTCCCAGAAGGGGGCCCTCAGCCAACCACGCTTGTAACCACTTCTCATTTCTCGTGTCTTTTCAATGCTTTGAACGTCTGAGCAAATCTAAGTGTGTGTAATTATTTTCCTCTTTGCCTTATAGGGAAGTCGGGGTACTATAAACATCACTCTGAACCTTTCTCTTTTTCTTTTTCTTCTTCATTTGTTTCTCTTCTGCTTATCCCAGAGATATTTCTACATTAGCACAGATTTTTTCTTTTTCTAAAACATCTTATTTATTTATTTGAGAGGGAGAGAGAGAGCACAGGCAGGGAAGAGGAGAAGAGGGAGAGGGAGAAGCAGGCTCCCTGCTGAGCAGGGGGCCTGATGTGGGGCTTGATCCCAGGACCCCGAGATCATGACCTGAGCCGAAGTCAGATGCTAAACCCACTGAGCTACCCAGGTGCCCCTAGCATGAAAAACTTTCTTTCATTTTTCCTGGCTTCATAGAATTCTGTCCCTTGGAGGTGCCACATTTTATTTAACCAGGCCTCCGTAGGTCTAGTTTTTGCTTTATGCTCCGATGAATGAATCAGTAGCAGAATTTTGCACATCTGTATGTACGTGCAGGTTCACACAGTTGGCAAGGGGTGAGGGCGAACGTCTCAGCGGTGGGATTGCTAGCCCCAAGAGGAAGAGCAGTTACAATTTTAACAGCTATTGTAGGTTTCTCCCCAAACCTAAATTCTATACATGGTTCCAGGTTTATTTCCAGGGAAGCTGAACCCCGCAGGAGGCAAAGGCAGCAGAGAAGTGCCGTAAGGAGGCCCCTTGCAGCCTCACCTCCAGGGCTCAGGTCCAGCTCCAAACTGGAATATTCCATACACAAAGCAAGAGCCCTGCAGGCAGGTGGGCTCACATCCTCAGGAGGCAGCATATCTGTCATGGGTGGAACTGGAGCTAGAGCCTTGGGAGTGGAACTGGAGCTACCCCAAGCAGCTTTTCAAACTTGCTTCCACCTATGTAGTGTTGGTCCCTGAGAGGAGCTGTCGGTGGCTTCGTGCAATGTCGACCTAGCTAGAGTGGAACTGCCCTTAAGATCCCCGGGTACAGGAGTCCCCTGGAGTCCTCCAAGAGACACTGGAGAGGCAGAGATGAAGCAGCAGCCCCTGTGAAGTGAGCAGGGGCAGTTAGGCACAGCCGCAGAGGGCCCAGTGGGTTCTCTTTGGTTCATGCTTTTCCTCCTCTGAATCCAGCCCTTCTCCCCGACTGCTGGCCCTACTGCCCAGCGGCGATTCTAGACCCTCCAGGAGATGCTTTGCTGTGAGCTCACAAGGGTGGAAACCACAAGGAGCTGACGGCCTTCCAGAAGCTGCTACAGCGGCCTCCTCTGTGGCTCCTCTCCAGCCGTTGGTTTCACCCAACGGCAACAAGCTCTGACTGGCCCACCCGCACCAGGGCTGTCTAGGGCCCTTCTCTGCTACTTTTGGAGACGTTCCTTCCTCAGCTCCTCCCCAAACTGGGTAAGATCTAATCTATCCCATGAACCCTCCTAGTGCTCCTGCTTCCCTGATTGCACTCCAGCGGTAGGAGCGAAATAGAGTCATCTTCATCTTATTACATTTCCAGGGACATTTTATCATCCTTTATGCACCGTCACACCAGACACCTTGAATAGAATCAACATATATCAATACAATCCATGTGGCGTTGACTACAGTATCCTTGAATGCCTTGGTGGAGCAGGCACAAGAGAACTCTTCCGGGAGAACCTTCATCAGTCAATCTAAAGACCCTTGTCCATGAGACAAACAGTAACTGGGGACCAGAGACACCGTGGAAAGACAAACTGTCCCCCCTCGTATCTTGCAAAGACTCAAAAATCTCCCATCTCCGGGGCTAGACGGGTCACCTCCAGGCTGCTTCCCCCTGCTTTGGCTTGAGTGTTTCTACCTCATCGTACAGCACCAAGCTGAAGGGAGGCCAGCAGGACTGAATTCAGGTACAAAATTGCTAAATTTACTCATTCATAATCTTGTGGTGCCTTGAGAAGCATGTTGGCCTGAGGTACAGAGGATCTGGTTTCTGGTCCTAATGGCCAAGAGCCATCTGTGGTATGAGGGGAAAGTCATCCAGCCTCTCTGGGCTTCAGGTTTTTTTTTTTTTTTTTTAGTTTGTTTTATGATGGCAATACTAATTGAAGAGATTATAGATTTTTGCCACATACCTGAATTCATCACTCTTGTAGAAGCCTTTGCAGAAGCCTGCGTTTTGGTTGTTTATACAGTGTTCCTCCCTTCTCTGCGGTTTTTGCTCTTGTGGTTTCCGTTACCCATGGTCAACCGCAGACAGGAAGTGGGTGGATGATCCTCCTTGTGATGCATTTTCAGGTCAATAGTGGCCAAACCGTATGTCCCCACGCCTGCATCACTCACCTCACTCTGTCTCATCACACCAGCATTTTATCATCTCACGCCAAGAAGGAGGGTGAGGGAACCATACAACAGGATGTTTTGAGAAAGAGAATGAACACGGTCACGTAACCATGATGATAAATTGTTACAGCTGTTCTATGTTGTTGTTAATCTCTGATTGTGCCCCATTTGTAAGTTAAGCTTTATTGTTTGCATGTCTAGGAAAAATCCACAGTGACCATGGAGGTCAGTCGTACCCGTGGGTTCAGGCGTCCAATGGGGTCTTGGGGGCCTATCCCCACTGATAAGGGGGGATTGTATCAGAGTTCTATGGAGTGTGTCCCAGAAGTGCTAGGGATTGACATGGGCAACCTCACTTGATCCAAATGTCGGATGGTCTCTTGTCCTGGTTGCATCATATGGAACCACTCTGAGGAGACACGGAGTTCCAGAACACAGAGAAGGTTGAAGGTGGTCTCCTCACTCTTGCGTTTGCTTTTGGACCAGTATGATGTGTTACAGGTCAGGCATGCCCAGCTCTATTAGCATAGCCATTTTTGGATAATAGTCATGGGTTTCAATTAAATTAACTCTCATAAAATGGACAAATGACTGAAAAGATTTCCTGCAAGGAAACCATGGATGGAAGTGAAAACAGTAGCACGTGTGCAAGCAAGCAACAAAGTTGACAAAACAGACCCTTTTACTTCCCTAAAACAAGCTCTTGCCTCTCCGCATTAAAAGGTAGAAATAACATGGGCCAAATTAGATCTGACCAAAAAAGCCGGGCAAAAATACTCAAAATTATCAAGAAGTTTACAATTAGGCTCATATCTACCATCATTAATGAGTAGCCTTTCCTTTTTAAAAATTTTAGGTATTTTTAAAAGATTTTGTTTATTTATTTGAGAGAGAGAAAGAATGCAGGAGCAGGGGGGAGAGAAGGAGGGAGAGGGAGAAGCAGACTCCCCGCTGAGCAGGGAGCCCAACACAGGGCTCGATCCCAGGGATCATGACCTGAGCAGACGGTGGATGCTCAACCGACTGAGCCACCCAGGGGCCCCAGTGGGGTACCTTTCCTTCAGGGCATATTGTATCCCAAAAGATTAACTAGTGTTTGATGATGCCATTATGATTAGCAAGGCATTTAAAAGTGTTACTGATTTCACTTTTATATTATCTTTTTATTTTCTTTGTGTGTGTGTATGTATTGTAATGCTCGTAACACTTTGATAAGTGCACATATTGGAGGAATTTACTAGAGACTTCTTACCGATTAGAGGGGCAAGACCAAAAAGCTGGTGACCACTGCTTGGGGCTGAGACTGATGTGTCCGCATGTCCATCTGACTTATGAAGAAGAGATGTGAGTGGTGGTCCAGCTTGGACTCTGCATTTCAAGGTTGTTAGAGATTTATCGTTCTGCTTTTTATGACTTTTAACATAATTATAGAAATCAAGAAAAGGATTGTATTTGGAAATTCAGTGTTTTCATTTCAATGGTCAGACTCCCCTCTCCCTACTTTGAGGAAAAACAAGACTAAGTTTAATTATCTTTCAATGAACTGTTTTCTCTCTGACTTTCATCTGGTTCAACATCTAAGTAGATCCACGTTGCTAACTTGTTAGTTTGTTTTTTTTTTAAGATTTTATTTATTTATTCCTGAGAGATACAGAGAGAGGCAGAGACACAGGCAGAGGGAGAAGCAGGCTCCATGCGGAGAGCCCGATGTGGGACTTCATCCCAGGACCCCGGGATCATGCCCTGAGCCAAAGGCAGACACTCAACCACTGAGCCACCCAGGTGTCCCAATTTGTTAGTTTTTTGGAACAAAGGGAATCTGTGAAGATTTTTTTCAGATTCAGAAAAGACTTTTTGTTAGGATCTGGAATATGTGCAATATTTGTTTTTAGGTCTACTTTACAGTTCCAAAGTTACTTTTGTTCAGGAACAACAACAACAAAAAAAAAGCTCCTTGGTTTCCTCATGGATTGATGATTTATGGGTGTACTATTTTAAAGTGTACTTTCTGCAGAAAATAGCCATACTTAATACTTTTAAGTTATTTTTAAATTTTGCAAAATATAAACAGAAAAGAAACAGGGTGTAAATGTGGACTCGATTGTGCACCAGGAACAGATAAGCCCCTAAATCTTAGCGACTCAATGCCGTAAACATTTATTTTTCACTCATACTACATGCCTAGCGCTGTTTGGCAGGTGGGGCTCTGCTCACTGTAATCTCTCAAGGACTGAGGTAGACAGAATAATGGTCCCTGAAGATATCCATATCCTAATCCCCAGAGCCTGTGACAATGGTACCTTGTGTGGCAAAAGGCTCTTTGCTGATGTGATCAAGTTAGGGCTCTTGAGATGGGGAGACTGTCTTGGGTTAACCAGGTGGGCCCGATGTAATCACAAATGTCCTTGTAGGAGGGAAGCAAGCAGGTCAAAGCCAATAGCAGGAGATGTGACCATGGAAGGAAGAGGCTGGAGTGACGGAGGGACAACCACAAGCCAAGGAGTGAGGACGGCAGCCTCTAGACACTACAAAAGGCAGGGAAGTGGATTTTCCCCTGAAGCCTCTAGAAGGACCCAGCTGTCAACACCCTGACTTTAGCCCAGTGAGATGGATTTTGGACTCTGACCTCCAAAACTGTAAGATAATCAATTTGTGTTGTTTTAAGGTGCTGAGCGTGTAGTAATTTTGTTATGGAAGCAACAGAAGACTAATCCAGGGACCAGGGTTCCATCTTGACAGATTTCGTTCATGCTCCCTAAGACAGGAAATAAAAAATCGGTGAATTGTGTGTCTGCTCTTGAAGCTTCCACCAGAAGCTTCTGCTTGCATTTCTTTGGCCAGCACGAGCCACATGGTCACACTGGGGTCCAGAGGAGGGGCAGCGTGCGGGGCCGCCACAGGGCCTCAGAGCATCCTGAACAGTGGTCAGAGAAGAGCTGATCTGGAAAGAATAGGAGAGCAATAGCATGACTCATTACAGGAAAACTCAGGTGACTTAGTGAACACAATCAGAAGGTTTGTTTGTTTGTTTGTTTGTTTTTAGAGAGAAGGAGGGGCAGAGAGAGAAGAAGAGAGAATCTTGAGCAGGCTCCACGCCTAGGAGCTGGTGATTGAGGCAGTGGCTACCAAGGCTTCATCTGAATCCCAAGGACAGGAGGATCCCTCCTCTCCTGGGCTCCACGGAGCTAGAAGACAGAGCCCACCCCTGAGGACCAGAGTCGGTGAACTCAGACTGTTCTAGACTAGCTATAGTCCGCAGGTCTCCAGCTACTTTCTGGCTGGCTTTGGCCCATGGGAGGAACTGGGAGGAAATTGGTTGGTGGGAGGGGCCAGGGTATTTCTCCTCCTCTTCTCCTTGGGCGGAGACAGGCACTGGATTTCTTCTTGTCACCTGCTTCTGCAGTATCCGTTTTCAACTTCCTCGTCTGCCAGGTGACCTCCTGGCTCTAGTAACTCCACCTCCTTCTTTTGTCCCTCCAGCCTGGGGATGGGAGTAAATGTTGTGCATTTGCCAATCTTGCCAGTTACTTCATTACTTTCTGGCTTTTTCAAGCCTCTTACATCATTGGTAGAGCCATTTCCCTACATTAAAATTCCAATTGAAAATAAAATAAAATAAAATACAATTCCAATTGATTTCTGGATTCCTGGTTGGACCTTGGCTGAAACCCCGAGTAGCCCAGAATTTGGCAGGCACCCTGCCCATAAAGGCAACTCTGGGCAAAGCAGTGTCCTCATGGTTCTAAGTAGTACATGGGAGAAGATGCTACTTCTTTGAGAACAACATGCATCAGCAGGTTCATGACCAGAGTGGATAGAGATGCAGGATGGCCAGATAAAATGTACGTGTGTCTCATGCAATCTGTAGACTGTATAATTCTTTGTTGTCGGGGCTGTCTTGCATATTGTATGGTGTTTAGCAGCATTTGGACCCTGTTTATGCTAAAAGATTATTCATTGCTTATGTGAAATTCATAGTAAATTGGGTATCCTGCATTTTTATTTGCTAAATTGGCAAACTTTTAAAAAAGATTTTATTTATTTATTCATGAGAGACGCATAGAGGCAGAGACACAGGCAGAGGGAAAAACAGGTTCCCCGAGGAGAGCCCCATCCAGGACTCCATCCCAGGACCCTGGGATCATGCCCTGAGGGGAAGACAGATGCTCAACCACTGAGCCACCCAGGCGTCCCTAGATCTGGCAAACTCAATAGAGAATAAGCTCATGTTGAGAGCTGGCTTCAATGCTGGACCGTGCAGGAATAAATATGGGGGCATGAGGGTCAGTTTTGGAAAAAAGTTGGGCGCTGGAATCAGACCTCGATTGGAGTCTTTTTATAAGCTACAGTTATTGCGACTGAGGCAATTATGAAATACGGGTTAGTCCAATCAGGGGACTGTGGAATGAAAGCTCGGAAAAAGGCCTGTGCATATGTGTTTGCGTGGTCGAATGTATAAATGAATTACAGAAACTTACCTGAAATAATGGCCTACATCTAGCAGTTGCTAGAGAAACGTTCTCAATCATTTGGGGGTTTAAAGATAGAGAGATGGTGGGGGGGCACCTGCGTGGTGCAGTCAGTTAAGCATCCGCCTCTTGATTTCAGCTCAGGTCATGATCTCGGGGTTGTGAGGTCAAGCCCTGTGTTGGGCTCTGAGCTGGGTGTGGAGCCTGCTTAAGATGGTCTCTCTCCCTCTCCTTCCGCCCTTCCCCTCTAAAGTATATATATTTTATACTCCTGGTTGGACCTTGGCTGAAACCCCGAGGAGCCCAGAATTTGGCAGGCACCCTGCCCATAAAGGCAACTCTGGGCAAAGCAGTGTCCTCAGGGTTGGGTGCTGTTACAGAAGCAATAGGTGCTCCTGGCAGCTGGTGGGTGGAGGCCAGCTAACCATCTTACAATGCCTGGGACAGCTCCCAAAGAATCATCTGGTCCAAGAGGTCAAAGAGTGCTGCTGTTGAGAAACCCTGGTGTAAATGCGTTTGGAAAGGAAGTAACCAGCACAACACGTTCTGTAAAGGCCTCTACAAAATGTGCCATCCTGGAAGCGAAACCAGATAATACAGCTGGAATTCCATGGGATTGTATTCCAAACCGACATAGGTGCAGCTGGCATCACAGGGGCCCCTCACTTGTCATCCTGTATCTGGGATTTAGCCACCAATCCAGGTGGACAATAGATCATCACTGTAGGTGGCATTGTGTGGCTTCGCTCTCAGGTATGATCTGTATCCCTAAATAACTGGAATACAGTGCCATTGTTCCTTCAGGGTGATTTATTTCTTCTGCGTGACTCAAGAGACAGGTATGTGTGTGGCAATATGGTTCATGTTCAAGGGCTTCACTGGGGACGGTTGTAAGCTAACCCAGGCCAACAAGGTGCAAGAGACATGCCTGAAAACCAAAGGAATTCCAGTTCCTGGGAAAGGTAACCAAGTGCTTTAATCAAAGCCCTGTCAAGTCCAGGGGACAGAAAACCACCCCGGTTGGTCTAAAAGCAGTGGAGGATGCCCTGGTCCACGTAACTGGGCTGGTTTCTGGGATAGTTCATAGGAGTAGAGGAGGAGCTTACACGCACCTCCAGAACTCTTTCATTCCCTCGTTCTGTGTCTCTTCTCCAATTTCATTTTGCAGACATGCTTTCTCCCCAGTGTCATGGTTGGGAAGAGGGCTACAGGCAGCTGAAATGTCACAGCCTCCCACCTTGGAACTTCATTTTCCCATTATCAGACTCAGGAAAAGTCTTTGGCTCCACTTGGGTCATTGCCCACTCCTGGATCACTCGTTGTATCTAGGGAAATGGGATTATGATCGGCCAGGTGGGTGTCGTGGGCCCCCTCCCGACATCAGGAGTGAGGTGACACTTTCAAATTGTGGAAATGAGAATCACTTTCCTGGCACCACATTGTGATGCTTTTTCTAGTGCTGACATTCTTGAATGTGACAGCTGGCCCCCGACTGCTGGCAGGAGCTGGACTCGTGACAGCTTTCATCCCAGGCTGAGCAGGACTACCGTGGAGACACTGTCTCGAGCTGTTCGGCTAAGGAGCCAGCCCTCTTCATGTGGGGAAACTGTCCTGCACTAATGACCCCTTCACATTAAAGAATCACAGAATCAGAGTCACATGGTAGGAACTCACTAATACATGGTGATGGGTCAATGGCACTTTCGGTTGGTTTGTTTTGGTTCCCAAGTTTTATTCAAGAATTGATGCAAAACATTCCAGGTCAATGAGTTTTAGTCCCATCTTCCTTCTCTTCTTCATCCTCATTTATCTAGAAGTAATGTGATCGGTAACTCTCCGTGCTGTTAGTGACTATGTGCAACGGAGCCTGTCGATTATTCTTCAAAGATTTTTTGGGGAGATACCTCAAATACCATGTAGAAAAAGTCATGTCAGAAGTTATGATAACTTTGCTCTTTACTCCTTTCAACGTATACAACCCCTCCACCGAGACTTCCAGCTTTTCCATTTACTTTGATTTCCCCCTTCCCCCCCAAAATTGTTCAAGATTGGTGGCATCCATGATTCCACCTTCTAGAGGGTGAATTTCAGAATGTACTTCTTTTTTTTTTTGGCCCCCCACAAGTTTTTTCATGGGTGCCAATGTGGCAGTGGAGGCAGAAAAGGACTAATGGCATTTCAACTCTGCAGATGATGCGTGAGGGTTGTGGACAACACACACCCTCTCTGCAGGCTCCTGGTGGCTAGTGGCCTCCCACAGTTATTGAGAATGCAAGAGAAGAAGCACAGGCTGTGGGGTCCAGTAGACCAGTAGACTGAGTCCCATCGCACGTCCACCACCTACTGAGTGACCTGCTAGGCTTCTCTAAGCCCCCACCTTCCTCACCTGTAAAATGGGTCAACAATCCCACTTCTCAAGGATTCTATGAGATAATCTGTGAGATTGCCTGTGTATAGCACCCTCATACGGTAAATGCTCTGAAATGCTTCTTTCCCTCTGTAGATCTTGGCTTGCTTTTAGCAAAATCTACAGGTGCTGGATTTCTTTCAGTTCATCAATATATAGCTCCACTTGTAGGAGCAATTAGGAATGTTGAAAAGAACCCTCAATATATTTGAAAATATCTAAATAAATTATACTTTAAAGCAGAAAACATTAAAAATAATTAAAAAATATAAATAAATAAATAAACAAACAAACAAATAAATAAATAAATAAATAAATAAATAAATAAATAAAAGACATCCCACACGGTAATTTGGTAAGTACACTAAACTAATCATAATTCAATCTTTTTGTTCCTGGACAAAATGACTTTATATCTGAAAGGATACTAAAAATAAATATTGGAAAAATTCCATTCACTTCACTCCACCCTTCTAAGGCCCAAATGCTATCTTCACTCTGACATTTCAAAACACCTATAAATTTCTCTTCTCCAGTGGATGAACTACCACGAGGATGTAAATGGTTTACCAAATGCTAACTCATGGGGCTGTCTGTACACCATCCAAGTTACTAAGAATAAAGAATGTGGAGCCTTTCTAGAGCAGTGCTATTTGAATAAATATTCTGGGGAAAGTACTTCGAGAACTGACTGTATTTCTAAAGATTTCTTAGTAATGATAATTTATCCCAGCCTGAGCAAGAATAGAGATTTGTACTTCAAAATAAATGGGTAATGTATCCTAGCAACCTGGAGTTTAAAACTTTTTATTACTCTTCCCCTGCACTTGGCACGTCTAAGGGGAGAAACCCAAACATCATTAAATTGAGAGTTTACGCATAACGTGTGAGATATAAGAGATCTTAATTTTCTATTGCAGCTAAGAGTATCTTTGTCTGGAGTGTTGGTTGGCATACACAAGATGAAATAGACACTTAAATTATGGCTCGACAAGTTTTGTTTACCCAAGGAAGGTCTTAATTCTTGTTTTGTTGTTGTTGTTCTGTTTTGTGTTGCTGTTTCAATTAGCTTACTTGTAAAGCGAGTATGCTTTTATTTATTTATAATTTTTTAATGCAAGTATGTTGAATTTACGAAATGCAATTCTCCTTTTATTTATCACCCTACTTCAAACAAAGAAAAAGAAGAAAAAATGTACCTACTTCAAACAAAGAAAAAGAAGAAAAAATGTACAAAGAATGCCTACAATTAGCTGAATCATTTATTTACCGGCACAAGAGTCAATAAGGGAAAGTCATTGATAGGGATCATCTGGGATTCTTTAGTGCCTTACTTTCTACAGGGGTTGATTTTTTTTTTTTAGTTCCTAAGGAAAGATGTCCTTTCTTTCTGAACCAAAAACTGTCATGAAGATGAAATGAGATAACATATAGTCGATATTAACATAAAGCAAGTTTTTTGTGACTCTTGGTCTTGGGGTTGTGGGTTCAGGCCCTATGTTGGGTATAGAGATTACTTTAAAATTAAAAAAAAAAAAAGAACTGCTGATCATAAACAATTTCAGGGTTGATTTCTTTGCCTCTCATGTGTCGAATGAATTCCGTATCAATTATAAAGAGAAATTTGGAGCTAGTAAGGAACTAAGAGAGTATTTATTCTAATTTCATCTTTTATTTTTTTTAAGATTTTATTTATTCATGAGAGACACACACAGAGAGAGAGAGAGGCAGAGACACAGGCAGAGGGAGAAGCAGGCTCCATGTAGGGAGCCCGACATGGGACTTGATCCCGGGTCTCCAAGGTCACGGCCTGGGCTGAAGGCGGCGCTAAACTGCTGAGCCACCCAGGCTGCCCTAATTTCATCTTTTATAGCTGAAACCGAATGCCAGAGAGGTGAAGTGACTCACTAGGGACACCCAGTCAGTTGCTGTGCATGGGGTGGCTGTCCCTGGACCCACCCTGTCCCACACCAGAGCTGGCTTCAAGCATGAGGTCCTCCTTGGTTTTATGCAGTAGAATCATTTTCTTTGGGATCAGATTTTCCTCCTCTTGCTGCTTGTACATAGGTGGCTCCATCCTGAATATGTCACCCTGATCCTGTACTTTGTATAAAAATAGCTTCCCCGTTCTAATGGCTGGCTATTTCTCACTTTTATTACCTCATATAATTACCCCTTGCCCAGCCTTCTGTGTGGTTCATGTGATTCATGGCTGTTATTAGCAGCAAGCCTGAATGCACTTTGGAAAGAATATCATGAGCAAGGTCATTGATCAGGTGCTGTACAATCTCATTTGATTATTTTTAATGTCTCAGGAGCAAGAGAGATTTAGGTAGATATCTTTCGAAAGGATTGTTTCTTTCTTATAGCTTTGAGGCAAGTTGGCTTTTGGGGAGTATAAAGTTGTCCCATTTTTCAAACATAGGAACAGAATTTTTAAAGGCCCACCCACCTATTTAAGGATTGTACTATACGAGTTCGGGATGAAAACCCATCATGTATGATGTAGAGTGATGTTTTTGAAGTTTAATCCCCAAACTGAATGAGTATTTCAAGACCAGGTGTAACTGATGTGGCTCTCCTTTTCCATTATTGGAATTGAACGATGCTGCTTGGAACTCAAATTCTTATTATCGGCAGCCAATCCCTTGCAGGCTGCCCCTGAGTGATTTCTGAGCCATTCCCAGGTTGTACTTCACGTGTCCTCTCACCTGGTCTTCTTGCTGTGACCTTGTCCATGGCTGACCCTCGCCGGGGTCTTTTCTGTTGGCTGAGGTGGTCTCCTACTGCTAACCGATGGTCGTTAGCAGTGATGGGGACACTGCTTGCACCTGTCTCTTCACTCCCCATGCCTCTGTTTTAAGGATAGCGATGATAATAATGAAAGGGATGTACAACGCAGCAGAGAAAGACCAGAAAGACTCAGTTTTTCTAATAATACTCCGCCCTCCCGCCTACTCCTGGGTCTCCCTTCCCTTGGCTGGAACCGCCCACCACTACTGAAGGTCCTAAGTGCTTGTGCCAACCGTCTTCCATCCCTAGAGAGAAAAAGGAGTTTTTTCCTCACCTCTGTCTTTGGCCTACTTGCTCAATTATTCTATTGCATGAATAAGAATTGAAAATGTTCACTTCTTACTGGGGAAACTGTACAGGAGAAGATGGTCTGGCCCTATGGCCTCAATAATGTAATCCTATCATGGCCCGAAGTTAGTACATTTCCCAAATCTGGGTTATTCAATCTTAAAAACTTACGTATGATCAATCAAAAACTCAATCCAGGTTGAGTTGTTCCAAGCTCAATCCGGATACTCCCATCTCTTTTCATCAAGGGTTCACAAGTGGGTAGGGTTAGAGGTCTAGTCTTGCCTGAAGTTGTGACTTTGTGATGCAAAGAAGCATTTCTCAATGTAGCACTTTCCAGAGTATAGATATGAAGGTGTCTTCACTGTGAGAGCTGCCCTCTGGGGATTCCTCCCCTGCTTGGCTGATATTTGATTGTCCTCTCCCCCATCCCTCCTTGCACACTCCTCCTCTCGAAAGCTGAAGGTCTAGATGGACAAGTGAGCCCAGTGGGCAGGTCCCTGGGGGTCAGCCTCTTGGAACGCAGAGCATGGCACAAAAGGGCAATGGAGGGAGTTGATGGGGCAAATGGAGGATCATCAGCACGGTGTCTGAGGTGAGAGTGTTTAGGGAGATTCTGATCCCCATTGGGAACTCTACAGATTATTATCACGCAACCAAGAGCTTGGGTTTTCCTTGAAGAAAGGATTTCACAACTGTAACCTGGTTGTGTCTCTGTGTGTGTCTGTGTGTGTGTGTGTATGTGTATGTCTCTGTATGTATTGTGCCTCTCTGTGTCTCTCTCTTTATGGCTGTGTGTGTGTGTGTTTCCTTGAAAGCAGGGGCTTGGGCTGGGCCAGAAAAGAGAGTAACTTCTGAGACAGAGGGGCCCAGAACTCACATACTGTGATGGTCCTGAGTCCATGAGGCATGGATACCCAAAGCTGGCCTGGCCCTGCAGCTTGGGACTGGGAGGAGGATCTTAGGGGCCTGAATGACTGTGATTCTGGTTATGCAAGGCCAGATTTCGTGTGGCACAGCAGGGTCATCCTGCTTAGGAGAACCATCAGGTCAGGACTGCCCCTAATATTTGAGGGGCTCATGCAATAGTGTAAATGAAAACCTGCACACTGTATCTCTAAATATTCAGAAAGTAGGGGCGCCTGGGGGGCTCAGTCAGTTGAGTGTCTACCTTCGGCTCAGGTCATGATCTCAGCGATCTGGGATTGAGCCCCAAATCAGTGGGGAGCCTGCTTCTCCCTCTCCCTCTGCTGCTCCCCTTGCTTGTGCGTGCGTGCTCTCTGTCTCTTTCTCCCTCTGTGTCAAATAAATAAATAAAATCTTTAAAATACTAAATAAATAAATAAATATTCAGAAAGTGTAAATCAAGCTACATGACAGCCTCACCCGCATGCCCAACGTGGTCACAGCCCTCCCCAGGGATGATCCTCGCAACATGGGAGCCACACGGTCCTCCTGGGTCCCCCTGTGGGCAAGTGGTAGCCCAGATCCCCTGGGGTGGGCAGGACAGACAGGCCCCGGCAGAGGAGGATCTGGGCCCAGACTTGCAAGTGAATTGACCTGCCTGGACCAGGGACAGGTACTGACCTGGATCGCGGTTCCTGGGGGGAGTTATCAGCTCCCAGGGCCTCTACCATCAAAGCAGAAGGATTCCATTGTCAAATTGCTTTGGGAAATGCTACCTACCAATCTCTGTGCTCAGTCCTTTGGAGAGTCACAATTTCTATTATAGCATCAAGGTTGTGACAGATCATATGATAAGAAAATCTGCTTGACATTGTTTAACTCAGCTTTTCCCAGATGGAGCACTCTTTTGGAAAACTTCTTTTTTTTTTTTTTTTATTTTTTCTTTCTTAAGCCTTAGTTAATATCCCAGGGCATCAGGGTTCTCACCTAAGGAACTACTTTTTTTGGAAGGTTTTTTGTTCTCTTTTGCAACCCTTTTAGCGTGTATATTTATTTCTATTCTATGTTTTTGAAAACTGTGTATTATTGCTTTGCGTAACGTATTTTTCATTGATGTGGTGTTGTATTATTCTGTTCCCTGAATTTTTCACTAACACCCTGGTTTTAAGATCAATCCATGCAGCTATAAGGATGTCCAACTCTGTTTCTCCTTGCTGCAAAGTAATCTGTGGCATGCCCACGTTTCACCTTTCATTCTCCCAGAGGTGTGCGCTCAGGACTCCCACTCCCTGCCACCACCACGCTGCAGGGACCCATCGTGCCTTTTCATGGACCTGGGTGGGAATGTCCTCAGGATATGTGCTCAGCAGTGAACTCCTGAGTCAGAGGGCACACACGTCCTTAATGAGGCCAAAAGGCTCTCCAGAAGAAATGCTGTTTGTGTATTTTTCATTGTGGAGGCTAGTCATGTCAGGGTTGGCTACCAGTTATGTTATAGAAGAAATCAGGTAGTTCTATTTTATTTATTTTTTTTTAAGATTCTATTTATTTATTCATGAGAGACACACAGAGAGAGGCAGAGACACAGGCAGAGGGAGAAGCAGGCTCCACACAGGGAGCCCCATGTGGGACTCAATCTTGGGACTCCAGGACCATGCCCTGAGCCTAAGGCAGATGCTCAACCCCTGAGCCACCTAGGCATCCCGGGTAGTTCTGTTTTTTTTTTTTTTTTTTTTTAGTTCTGTTTTACTTTTATTTTTTAAAGATTTTATTTATTTATTCATGAGAGACACACAGAGAGAGAGGCAGAGACACAGGCAGAGGGAGAAGCAGGCTCCACGCAGGGAGCCCGACGTGGGACTCGATCTTGGGGGTCTCCAGGATCACACCCTGGTATGAAGGTGGCCCCAAACCGCTGAGCCACCCGGGCTGGCCTTTAGTTCTGTTTTATATGCTGGAGCGACTTACATTGCTCTGAAATGACTCATTCCTTGCAAGTGTGAGAACCCGGTCAGTTTGACCTCTTGATGTTAAAGTCCATTTAGATAGCCAATTCTCTGAAAATGTTTCCAGTTTCTTCCTTGGGTATTGGGTCTAATAAATTCCAATGGGTTTTTGTCCAATGTTGGCACCTAAGCAGGAATAACTAGGTCTATGTGACACCGGGATGTGTAGTTCTATTATTTGTTACTTTAGAACTTGTCGTAATACCTGACAAAGATGCTCTGTGCACAATAATTGGCTCCAAATACACAGACTAGGATTTCATGCTCTATGTGTTGCATAAAATTGCTGTGGTCAGTGAATGGGGTTGCTGTTTTTATTCTCAAATTTTTGCTTTTATTTTATTTTTAAATTTTTGCTTTTAAATTGATGGTGATATCATTCACCTTTTGGCATTAGCTTTTGCATATAATACATATAATTACAATATATATTATGTATTATGCATACAATTACTATATGCGTGTGTCTCAAGGATTTTTTTCCTCCTGAGAAAGTCAAGGCTGGCAAATTACTGCTTATAAATCACGTGATACTTTTGGAGTCTGAATCATTCTGACTACCCAGAGAACATTTCTTCTTCCTTAATAATAGTCATTCCAAAATTGTGCTTGTATCACAAAACTGTCCTTTCCTAATTCCTATTCCAGGAATGACGAGTTCAGTGACTACGTGCCCCATTCCTGACTAATCACTGCAGTTAAGATTAGAATGTTTCCAAAAAGGAAGCTGTCAGTAAAAATGAGTTACATGTTTTTCATTTCTCAAGTTCACTTGGCAAGTTATGTCATACAGATATACCCCATTTTAAATATTTATTTATTTATTTATTTATTTATTTATTTATTTATTTATTTAGTAGGCTCTATGCCCAACACAGAGCCTGACATGGGGCCCAAGCCCACAACCCTGAGATCAAGACCTGAGCCAAGATTAAGAGTCAGATGCTCAACTGACCAAGGCACCCAGGTGCCCCAGATATACTCCATTTTAAATAAACTTATTGTAGCTGCGTTAAAATTTCTAGAATTAAGCAGGAGGAGGCTCACGTATCTACCTAAAGAGTCTTCTATTGGATCTCTCCATAAATGATTTCTCCAGCCCCTCCAGGAAAGACACCACTAATTTTGCTAGTCATTGAAAGAATAACATTTCGTCTTCAGATAGGACTATTATCACATATTTTGCTGGCATGTAGCAATTACCAAAAAGACAAAGTATGACAATCGGATACTAGGATCCACAGTGACTTGGAGGCCCAAGTGTCTTCCAGATTTCTCTGACATTTTCCAGTGGTGAACAAAATCCTAGCTATTGAAAGGTTTCCAGAAGAAAATCCTAATATGAAAACAACTTTGTGGACTTCATGTCATTAATTCCAGGGAAGAAAGCACAAAGGGTATTTTCTAATCTTAATTTGTTGTACTTGAGTATTTTATGATTTCTTCTGGTTATCAGCGGGAGGTTGGTGCTTTAATCTATTAATTGATTCAACAAGCTTTAATTGACATTTAACTCCATGCCAGGGATACAGTGGTGAAGAAGTTCAGCCCAAAACCCGGTTCCTGCCCTCTTCAAGCTTGCATTCCAATGGAGGAATTAAACCATAAACAAAGTAACAGGGGCTGTTTTCATTCCCTGGGGTTGCTGTGAGGAGTATGGAATGTGATGGGGCAGGGAGGAGAGAAGGGTAGTGGCCCTGAGAGCAATAGTAGTGGAGATGGAGAGAAATGGGCAGATTTGGGAAATAATGTGAAGTAGAGCTACAGACCTCCAACAAACGATGTCAGGCTACCTGGATTAGACCCCGGAAACAGACTCTCAGATGGAGATTTGGGAGGAGCAGGAGTTTCCTATGGAGTGCTTTCAAAAGTGGGAAGAAGTGAGGAGCACAGGGTGGGGCAGACAGAGATGGGGACCCACACGTACGGCCATGGCCTCAGACAATCGCAGAGGGAGACCTAAAGCTGAGATGGCCCCAACTGAAGCAAGAAGAGGTAGGTCTTCATTTCCCTGGGGGGGCCAGTTCCTGGAAGGGGACTGCTGCTGGAAGGAGGACATGACCTTGGGCCCCGTGGCTCCCTTCACAGGAGGGCAGTTCCTGGGGAGGGACTCAGCTGGGAGCTGCCCAGGGCCAGCACTCTCAGTGGCTGGGAAGATGAGTGCCCAGGTCACAACGCAGGCCCTTGGATGGTGCATCACGCCCTCCATCAGAGTCCACGTTACCCTCACTTCTGTCAAGGTGAATATCACGCCGTATTTTATCCCATGCTACAGAAGTACTAAGCTCAGAGTTTAGAATCTCAAATTCTTCCAAAAGATTTTATTCTTAACAATCTCTACACCCAAAGTAGAGCTCAAACTGACAAGCCCGAGATCCAGGGTCACATGCTCCTCCAATCTAGCCAGCCACGCACCCCTAGAGTCTCAAGTTTCAGTGAGCATCATGATCATCTGAGAAGTAAAGAGAAGATTCATAGACCCAGTGCCCCCAGGGATTGGTTCAGGGGTCTGTGGTGTGACCTGAGGATCTCCATTTTTAACGAGTGTCTTAGGTTATTCTGCTGCAGGAGTCCGCAGGTAACACTGTGATGGAACAAACCCAAGAAGCTGCCCAGATGTCCTGTCCTTGGCATACACATCCTACAGGATCCCTGGATTATGAACTAGGTGGATTTTACTCCTGTGATTAGATTAGATGGTACCACACAATTGATCACCTGAGGGTGGCCGAGCCTAATCACGTGAACACTTTAAAAGTGGAGAGTTTTCTCCAGCTGGTGGCAGAAAAGGAAGCCAGAGATTAGAAGCACAAGAAAGATTGAAGTGATGGTGGTGGCTTGAGGATGATGGAGTTGACAGGGAACGTGGACAGCTTCTAGTGGCCCCCAGCTGACAGCAGTGAAAAGGGACCTCAGCCCCAGAGTGGCAAGGGCCTGACTTCCACCAATGACAAGAATGATCCTGGAGGGACGCCTGGGCGGCTCAGTGGTTGAGTGTCTGCCTTCAGCTCAGGGCTTGATCCCGAGGTCCTGGGATCGAGTCCCTCGTTGGGCTCCCTGCATGGAGCCTGCTTCTCCCTCTGTCTGTGTCTCTGCTTCTCTCTCTGTGTCTCTCATGAACAAATAAAATCTTAAAAAAAAAGAATGATCTTGGAAACAAATTTTCCTTGTGTCAGGCCAGCTGGCACCTTGATTACAGTCTCGTGCTACCCAGAGCAGAGAGCCCAGCCATGGCTTGCTGGGCATGTGACCTACAGAACGATGAACTAATAAATGGGTGTTGTTTTAAGCTACGGAGCTTGTGGTATTTGTTGTCCAGTAATAACAAAGTAAAGCAAAACCATTACATTAAGCATGTCCTGGAGACAGAACAGAGAAGAAATAGAGAACAGAGACGTGTTTCTGTCCCTGGTTTGTTTAGGTGCCCAACCTCCCTCCCTGATGGGATTTTGCGGGGCTCCAAGTCAGGTATAAACATGAGAAACATTGTAACAATATGAGCTCCAAGGGGACACCTGGGTGGCTCAGAGGTTGAGCATCTGCCTTTGGCTCAGGGCGTGATCCTGGAGACCCGGGATCGAGTCCCATTTTGGGCTCCCTGCATGGAGCCTGCTTCTCCCTCAGCCTGTGTCTCTGCCTCTCTCTCTCTCTGTGTTTCTCATAAATAAATAAATAAAATCTTAAAAAAAAAAGAAAAAAAGAGCTCCAGGACTTTTATAGGATTTTTCATAGGGGTTCTTCTAAATTGAATATATACCTTTTTGAATGAAAGCTTTTTATTCATTCCCCAAAGATATATAGAAAGCACTTTCTCTGAGACCAAAACAAATTCTAGAGCCCCAATTCCACTGGGGCTTGCCTGCCAAGTGCCAGCGGACTGTGGTCCTCTGATGAGCACAGACTTGTGTACTCGGAGCCTGGATCTCCTTTTCCTTGCATCTTGTAGGGCTACTTCAAGGCCCTCTTAATGGGGGCAGCTGGAGTGGGCAACGGGAAGTGGGGCTCAGGTAGCAGGTGGGGTTCAGACAGGAAAACAAGCCACATTGGCTATCACAATAGAGAGAATTTACTAGAATGGGTGTGGGAGGGCCAGAGGAGCAGAAAGGGCCAGCAACAGGTAACAACGAAACAGGTAACAACTACAGGAAGTAGTTCTCCTCCCCCCAAGGGCCGCTGGAACAGAAGGAAGAGGTTGGGATGATAGAACCCAGAAATTCAGAGGATGGGCCTCTTGGAGCTGAGCTGTAGATAACTGAGAAAGAAGCCGTGTCCCGGTGGTACTGGCACCGCCAAAGGGGGTATAATGAGGCTGGTTCTGGGCACGTTGGAAAAAGTGGGAATCTGGAACACTCCAGCTGCTGGGGTAAAAGGCCACTGGGAGCAGTCTCTCTAGCGGCAGAACCCAACAGGGGAGCAAGCAGGCAAAAGAAAAATTCTTTGAGTCCAGCCACCACGTCACCACTTTTGAAAAGGTGACTTTGGACCTGAGAAGCGATGCTGTAACATCCAGCGTGGTGGTTCCCACTGCAGGCCAGGGAGGCCCAAGGTCATCTGAAGGACTCGAAGACAGCGGTTGAAAACTGGACATGAGAAGGGTGGCCTATTCTCAACTCCCCTTTGGCCCTAAGCAGAGATCCACGAACCAAGGCCATCGGAAAAGGACAGATTTGTGTTGCGTAGACACCCCAGGATGGAGGGGAGGCGTGGGTGGTGGGGCTAGAGAGTAGCTGTTAGCTGTGCCTTGTGCACGCTGTTCTCCAGCAGGGCTGGGTTTTGCTTCTCCCACAAGGGTGCTTGCCCCCCCCCCCGGAGGGACAGAGGAGAGTCCCTGGAAGGACATGAAACTGCAGGTTATCATGGTGCCTCTTAGTGGAACGTCCATTATTTCTGGAAGGTTTTTAGGGGAAATAATTTTCATGTGGAAAAAAAAATGCATTACGGGATGGGATGCAAAATCAACTTTCTAGATTCAAAAGACTCTAAAGGCAGTGGAAGTGGAAGTGGCCATTTCTACTGTCACCCGTCCTTCCAGAGTCCTTGGAAAAGTTTAGGAAGCATTCTTTCTCCTTATGATCTGTTACCAGATTTTTTTTTTAATGCCGTCTTTGTATCCGGAGAGGACTATTGACGTGTTTTTTTTGTATTTGAAATCCAACTATTTTAAAGTCATAAATATTAAAATTTCTTTTTCTTAAGCCTTTATGCTAAATTTAGAAATCTTGTTAGACTTTTTATAAGCCTAATAAAACACGATCAGGGTAATGTTAGACTGAATCAGTTTGACCAGATTAATTTACCCCAAACATTGGTCCCACTTACACAATTAAATTCCCTTAAACAGAGCAGCCTGGGTGGCTCAGCAGTTTAGCGTTGCCTTCAGCCCAAGGTGTGATCCTGGAGTCCCGGGATCGAGTCCCACGTCGGGCTCCCTGCATGGAGCCTGCTTCTCCCTCTGCCTGTGTCTCTGCCTCTCTCTCTCTCTGTGCCTCTCATGAATAAATAAATAAAATCTTTAAAAATAAATAAATAAATTCCCTTAAACATTTTAAAGTCTATTTATAGATGTTATATATATGTATTTAATTTTCTAATTAATATAATGTCTAGTATAATTTTAATATATACATTTAATTTTTAATTTAAAATTTTTTTGATTTATATATATATGTATATAAAGAAAACTTTTCTAAGTGCTTCAAACATCTGACAAGACACATTTATACGACCTAGCCAGCAAAACCTTCCTGAGCACTTAGATAACTCTTGGGCATTCAATTAGTTAAATCTGTAAACATAGTTCTCTTTTTGTTCTCTTAAACATTTCAGCACTGGTTAAATATTTCTTCGAGTTTTCTTTTGCTTTTCATCTTAAAATCACAAGTCGGGGGATCCCTGGGTGGCGCAGCGGTTTGGCGCCTGCCTTTGGCCCAGGGCGCGATCCTAGAGACCCGGGATCGAATCCCACGTCGGGCTCCCGGTGCATGGAGCCTGCTTCTTCCTCTGCCTGTGTCTCTGCCTCTCTCTCTCTCATTCTATGTGACTATCATAAATAAAAAAAAAATTAAAAAAAAATAAAATCACAAGTCGTCCCAAATCTAATCCATTGGATTTTCTCCTCCACCATATTTTCTACCTCTTTTAATAACACCTGCAGATGGTCCGAGGACTTACAAAACACCCATTTCCAAAGTGAATACAAAGCTGTTGTCTTTGGTTTTCATTTGCTTCTTTATCTCTATTCAAATCCGATAGTTTCTAGGGTTGAAAAAGCATTTACCTGATTGCCTGGAGCGATTGTACCATCTTGATGTGGGTCCAGGTTATAGGAGAGGCCATTCCTGCCCACGGTGCTGGAATTTAAAGCAGGGCACAGACCTGTGGGCTCCATGCTGCATGTCACAGAGGATCATGTTAGACTCCTTCTAGAACATTTGCAAAGGTGGAGTTTTGCGTCCCCCTTTTGGGTTACATTTAACAAATTTATTTTCTAGCTGATTCATGTCTCTACTCTTTCCTTTTCTCCTCTTGTCTGATGTCTTAGTGCCTTCTCTTGTCTCAGTCTGGTCGCCACTTAGAGATATTTTCATTTCTTACCTTCTGGCTCTTGCAGAAGAGCATTATATTCTTGCTGGTAGCAAGATGGCAGATGTGGGTACATGTGGGAGGAGGCCTTGATCGCTCCCTCTGGATATAACCTCAGGTACAGAAAATAGATGCTTGGTGCAAACAAACCAGTGTACGTTCTGGAGGAGCAAGGAGAAGCATGAGTCAGCAGCCCTCACCACCTCTCATTTCCCCTCCTGGCATTGCTGTGGAAGGGATGTGACTTTGGGCCACCCAGACAGGAGGCTTGCGCTCTAAAAATGCCCCTTGACATCTCCATCCCATGAGTGGTTATGAGCTTAGGGTATGGTCTCAAACAGATTTGAGTCTGAATCTTACCTCCACAACTTAAAAAAAAAAAAAAAAAAGACAATCAGGAAAGTTATCCAACCTCTCTGATCCTATTTTCTCAACTTTAAAGCATCCAACATATGGGATTATTGTTTTAATTAATTGAAATTGTGTACATAAAGCAGACAGCACTGTGCCTGGCACACAGTTAACTATAATAGCCAACTTATTGATTCATTTTTTTTATCATCCATGCCTATTTGCTCAATGGGCTTTAACCTGCCCCTAGCACAGGGCTTGGCTCCAGGACTTGTTGAATGACTTCCAAGCCCTGATTATATTAGGGCTACTGTTCCTCAGCTGCTGGAGCTGTCGATGTTGGATGTTACTTGCACCCGAATGATTAGGTTGAGGGTCATACACGGAGCATTGGTGTTATGCCAACGCATCGATGGTTGTTCTGCATAATGTACACTTATGTCGTTGGACATAAGAGTAAAACCACTCTCATGGGATAAGGAGTGAGGTCATACCTAAAGGATAAGATAAGTCATTGTGTCATCAACTGGGCAAGCAGCCTTGATCCCAGAATTGGGTGGGAGAAGTGTAGGGGAGTAACAGAATGGAGATCTGGATGTGCCAACTGAGATGTCAAGATGATAGGGAGAGACTATGAGAAGGACGTCTACACGATGCCCTCCATGAGCTCACTCTGCCTCTGAGTCCCAGCCCTCTGATTCTAACTGCCATCTGAGATAGCTGTCCTCTGACTCCCTCAAAGGACTGGAACTTTTCTTTCTCTTGGTTCTTAACCAGTGACCAGGGATTCTCAACTTCATCACTATTGGCTTTTTGGACTGGATAGTTCTTTGTTGCAGGGGGCTTTTGGGGGCACTGTGGGAGAGTTAGCAATATCACACCAGAGGTACTGAAAGCAGGGAGAAAGCGAATGCTCTACTGCCAGGTATCAATAGCATCTCCCCAGTTGTGACAATTAAAAAAAAATGTCTCCAGCATTGCCAAATGTTCCCTGGGGAGCCTGTTTGAGAACTGCTGGGCTCGACTGTTTCTTTCTTTCTTCTTCTTTCTTTTTTTTTTTTTTTTGTACTTACTTTCCTTGTTTGCCTTTTGGCATTTTGTAAACTCTTCTTGAAAATTCTATCCTGGATTCCTGGGTGGCGCAGCGGTTTTGCGCCTGCCTTTGGCCCAGGGCGCGATCCTGGAGACCCGGGATCGAGTCCCACGTCGGGCTCCTGGTGCATGGAGCCTGCTTCTCCCTCTGCCTATGTCTCTGCCTCTCTCTCTCTCTCTCTCTCTCTCTCTCGTCTGTGACTATCATAAATAAATTTTAAAAAAAACATTTAAAATAAAAAAGAAAAAAAAGAAAATTCTATCCTGCCTCAGCTGTGCTAAGGGGTGAGGAGACGTTTCTTGGATATGCACCGCACAGATTCTTTTTTTTTTTAATTTATGTATTTATTTGAGAGAGAGAGAGACAGAGTGAGAGAAAGAGAGTATGAGCTGAGGGGAGTGGCAGAGGAAGAGGGAGAAGCAGACTTCCCGTTGAGCAGGGAGCCCAACATGGGGCTCGATCCCAGGACCCTGGGACCATAACCTGAGCCTAAGGCAGATGCTTAACTGACTGAGCCACCCAGGTGCCCTACAACACAGGTTCTTAAAGGAGGAGCAAGCAGACCCTGGAAGCTGCTGGGATTGAGGATGGCAGTAGAAATCAAAGCAAAAAAAACCTGTAAGCAGTCACGAAACTCAGTGTTGTCCCACCTGGAGATTCAAAGTTCTTTCTTTCTTTCTTTCTTTCTTTCTTTCTTTCTTTCTTTCTTTCTTTCTTTCTTTTTATTCAAAGTTTCAAACTTCAAATGCTCAGTGCCTTAAGAAGGGATGATGGTTTTGCCCATATTATTCGTCCCATAAATTTTTGGATTTTTTTTTCCATCACCACGAGGCAGGTGCACTTTTAGGAAGTTCTGAATAAATGCCACGCCACTTTATTGAGGCCTCATTAGAGCTGAGTTTTACAGTTTTTAACAGGGAAGGGAAAATACAAAGGGTAAAAGTTTAACGTGGCTGAAAGCCCGGGAAATAAATTTACAAAGCACTTCATGGCCTTTCCAACTAGATCAGAAATTAAAAGGGGATGACGGTGCCGTTTGCTGATGGCCAAGCATCTGGAAGTGTTTTTCTCTTGTTTTCATGGGCACCATGGCTGAGTCACCAGGGACTCTCCCTCTTGGCATCTTTTTACACGGAGCGCTAGTTGCAACTTGTTGGCACAGGTGAGATTTAGGATCTTTCAATTCCCTCCAGTTTCTTTTCCTTGTCTTTTGAAACGTTCTGTCCCGCACCCTGAAATGCAAGCCAATGGAACACAATGGAGTGACTGGCAAAGCAGGTGCGAAGTTTTGGAAAACCTTTTAACACAGCGATCTCTGGACAAATGACAAACCAATACACGCCCTAGAGCTAATTTGCCTTTTTAAACTTGAGATATTGTGGAATAGGTAGGGGTATCCATAGGGGACAGTTTGCATGGTAGGTTGAGTCCAAGGAACATTATTCAATGGTGGATGCCAGGGATTGGACTAGACATTGGGGAGGGGCCAGGCAAGATTGCTGTCAGGAGCATATGCGTTTTGTAAGGGGAGGAAGTTCAGCTTGAATATAAATAACTATGATATGCTTTAAACACCCTGTAGATGCCCGAAGGCCATGGGAGAGAAGAGGAGGGAGAGACTATTTCTGGTCCAGAAGGACATGGGATGGCCTCGTGAATGAGAAAGCTGTTGAGCCGAGTCCTGAAGTTGTGTATTATTTTAATAGATGGAGATGGCAGGTGGTAGCAGGGAGTGGTACTCGGAAGGAATGGAGTAATATGAGCAAAGGAACAAAGATGAGAAAGTTGGGAAAAGCTCTGTTCCAGGTAAAGGGATTTTAGGCATTAGGGAGCAACATGGGGAAGACTTGTGGGGCCAGAGGGATCCCAAAATCCACCCCCCCAAAATATATATTTTTTGCTGTGGAGAGGTAAATGTTATGATCATTTTAGAGAAAATTTGTGGGGAGGGGAGGTAGCTAGAAAGAATTGTCCTTAGTCTCTTTTCTCCAGGGGCAGCTGCTCACCCAGGGGACCATCCCACCCCAGCTCCAGCTGGAGCTCACGCCTGCCCGCATACACACCAGCTCTCTCTCCAAGCACACGCAGGGAGCCACATACATATCTGTGGTTGCTTCTGGGGTAGGGAAGTGAAGGACAGAGGCATGCGAAAAAGAAATCCTTTCACTGTACACCCTTTTGTATTTTAAAAAATGTTTTTATTGAAGTATAATTAACATACAGCGTTATATTAGTGTCAGGAGTAGAGTACGATGATTCAACATTTCTACATTATCCTTTTTCATCTTATAAATTCATTATGATATTCTTGTATTTTCTATTTGAAATCGCACATATTAAAAATTAAAGAACCACAAGCTCGTATTCAAAAGTTCGCAAAGCCTATAATTCTACTTCTGTTACTGTTTTGAGCATCTCCCTCTAGTCTTCGCTTACATATGCACATATTTGATAAAGTTGGGATTATGCTTTGTAAACCGTATCTTCTTTGACATTTATGATAACGTCATGATCATTTGCTCTATATCCCATATTGCTCTATATCCCCTCAAAAATATTTTTTCCATTGGGAAGTATACGCTAATTTAATCATTTTTAATGTTTGACTTTTAGCTTGTACCCAATAGTTTGGACATTGTCGAAATAGCCTCTATTTTTTTTAAGATTTTATTTATTTATTCATGAGAGACACAGAGACACAGGCAGAGAGAGAAGCTCCCTGCAGGGAGCCCGATTGGGGACGCCATCCCAGGACCCAGGCGGATCACGACCTGAGCCAAAGGCAGATGCTCAACCACTGAGCCACCCAGGTGCCCCGAAATAGCCTCTTCCTTAATAGAAGCACTTTTGCAAAACTTCTCTGCTGTTGTCTGACTTAATCCTGGAAATGTAAATGACCTCTTCTTTATCCAACTAGACTGTAAAAGTGAGAAAAGAAGTTATAGCTAATCAAACGTTTGTATTCTTAAAGACCACTTAACAGATCAGTAAGTAGCTCAGTTAAGAACTACAGACTTTAAAGATGGTTTCTTGAGTAGAAAGAAAACTCTCCCTACTTTTAGTTTGAAGTATTAGCATTACAATTGGCTAAGTAGGGGATCCCTGGGTGGCTCAGGGGTTTAGCACCTGCCTTCAGCTCTCAGCTGGGGTGTGATCCTGGAGTCCCCGGGATCAAGTCCCATATCATTGGGCTCCCTGCATGGAGCCTGCTTCTGCCTCTGCCTGTGTCTCCGCCTCTCTCTCTGTGTTTCTCATGAATAAATAAATGGAATATTCCTCAGCCATTAGAAATGACAAATACCCACCATTTGCTTCAACATGGATGGAACTGGAGGGTATTATGCTGAGTGAAATAAGTCAATTGGAGAAGGACAAACATTATATGTTCTCATTCATTTGGGGAATATAAATAATAGTGAAAGGGAATATAAGGGAAGGGAGAGGAAATGTGTGGGAAATATCAGAAAGGGAGACAGAACATAAAGACTCCTAACTCTGGGAAACGAACTAGGGGTGGTGGAAGGGGAGGAGGGTGGGGGGTGTGGGTGAGTGGGTGACGGGCACTGAGGGGGACACTTGACGGGATGAGCACTGGGTGTTATTCTGTATGTTGGTAAATTGAACACCAATAAAAAATTAATTTATTAAATAAATAAATAAATAAATAAATAAATAAATAAATAAATAATAAATAAAATCTTAAAAAAAACCTCAAAAAACAAAAACAAAAACAATTGGCTAAGTAATTCCTGCTGTTTTGGAGTTTGATAAAGGGTAGGGTGGTGAAGGCCTTAGTGGGGTGGAGAGAGGCCTCTTTGCCTGGATATTAAATTTCTAATTGTCAAAGATAGTTACTTAAAAAGTACAGCTTTATTGAGATAGAATTTACATGCAACAAAATTCATTTTCTTAAAATGTACAATTCAGTAAGGTGGTGTTTTTGTGTGTGTGTGTGTGTGGTCACAAAATGACACAACCGACAATACTCATTCCAGAACATTTTTGCCACTCCAAAAAGAAATGCCATACCCATTAGCAGGTACTCCCGTACTTCCTCCCCCTTCCCCCAAGTGCTAATCCCCTCCCCTCCAGTCCCCTCCCTCCCCTCCTTTTCTCCTTCTCTCCCCTTCTCCTCCCCTCCCTCCCTTCCCCTCCCTTCCTCTCCCCTCCCCTTCCCTCCCCTCCCCTCCCCTGCTCTTCTCTCTCTCTCTCTCTCTCTCTCTCTCTCTCTCTGTTCCCCCACTGCTCTTTTTCTTGTGGAAAATAACCATCTGCCTGTCAGAGCTCTTCAGGTCTTCTTAGCACATCTTAATGATCACATCCTTCACTTCTTCCCCCTTCTCTGCTCCTGTCCTCATTCCTTCCAGGGTAATTTAAAAAAAAAAAAAAGGAACAATCTCTTTTTTTAGTACCTGGCTTTCTCATCTGTATCTGCTGACTGATCGTAGGAAACCTTACCTTATTCTGGGAGTGATGGTGGAGGACTTCCTGTCTGGACAACGTGGTAAGAAGGGCAGGCAAACACTTTTTGTGCAGAAAGTCAGAATTTTCTTAAATAACCTAGAAACATGCGTTTGCTCAGCGCATAACACCACAGAAGATGCTCTGTGGGAGTGTAAAGATGAGAAAACCAAAGACTTGCATTTAGGTAGCTTATGTTCTACAAAGAGATCTAAAACAGGGCAGCCCGGTTGGCTTAGTGGTTTAGTGCCGGCTTTAGCCTAGGTCGTGATCTTGGAGACCCGGGATGGAGACCCAGGATTGAGTCCCACGTCGGGTTCCCTGCATGGAGCCTGCTTCTCCCTCTGCGTGTGTCTCTGCCTCTCTCTTTCTCTCTCTGTCTCTCATGAATAAATAAAATCTTAAAAAAAAAGAGAGAGATCTAAAACATTCTTGATGATAATGCTCCACAGTTGTTCGTTGGACTACACTCCTAGGTAGTAAACTCTTCAAAGACTGGAACCATGTCTGTTAACCTTCCCAATACCTGTCATGCATTGCACAGAGTCGGTCTTATTTTTTGTTAGGATGCCCTAAAGGAAATGTACGTAAAGTGCTGAAAAAGTCAGATGAGGGATGGGTTACTTCTGGCTGGTGAGGTCCCAGAAGGCTTCATGGGGAAAACAGTTTCTGTGGTAAGTGGTGAAGAATGAACAGAATTCAGGCAGGTGGACTTGGAAAGATAATTCTAGAAAACAAGGAAGTGTACAGAGGTGAAACAGTGGGAGGCGTGGGAAGGAAACCATGAGTAAGGGTGACCATGAGTTAACTTTGAAATAGAAAAGGAGGAAGTTGAGGAGATCACAGCAGATGGCCTAAACTTTCAAGTAAGGGACGGAGGAAGCAAGAGTATATTCAAAGGAGGAAAGAAATGGCAGTGGAATTTGGGTCTAAGGAGTGTGGAAAAGGTTGGGCTGTGGCATATGGGTTGGAAAATCGAATAGACATTAACAGGAAATCTTGAGGTCTAGTGGGTCACGCGAAAATGGAGAGATCTGCAAAACTGGACCACAAATCTACAAATATTAGAACTACAAATATTTGTTGAATGAAGAAATTCAACTAATTTCTTAAGTCTGTTGGCGCACAAATTTTGCATTTTAATGATTCATATTCTATTAAAAATTACCATGTAGTATACCTTCCTTATTTGTTACCTAGTCAACAGATATATTTTTTTTAATTTTTATTTATTTATGATAGGCACACAGTGAGAGAGAGAGAGGCAGAGACACAGGCAGAGGGAGAAGCAGGCTCCATGCACCGGGAGCCCGACGTGGGATTCGATCCCGGGTCTCCAGGATCGCGCCCTGGGCCAAAGGCAGGCGCTAAACCGCTGCGCCACCCAGGGATCCCTCAACAGATATTTTGAAGCGATACTTTACATTCTGCAGACACAGCAGTGAGCAAGACAAAATTCCTGCCTTTTTGAACATTTACATTCTGGTAGGGGAGACAGGCCAAAAAACAACAATGAGAAAACCCAAGAAACAGACATGTGTCTAATAATAGCAGAAACACGTATAGTTAAACATCATTAATTCAAAACAATTTATTCAAAATAACGCACATTAACAATGGCCTGTTTTTCAACTAATCAACAACCATTTTCTAAAACAAATATTAGAAAAACCCAAATGGTGCAATCAAACCCTATTTTCTCTGGTGCTTCATACATCGCATTGATAAGGTTTTATTGTCTGGAGGCAGGAAGTTATTTGGCACAACATGAAAGGCAGTCTGAAGATGTTGGGGACACCTCTACAAGAGTGTATTCATAATTTCCAGGGAATCACGCTGAGTCATAAAGTCTTGGCAACGATAGGTAACACTGTAGTTTTTTCCTCTTGGCTGTATTTAGGTGCACATTTAGGTGCATCCAATGCAGATACCTGGGACGTCATTCCTATTTTCAAAAGAGCTCTCGGCCTAAAGGAAGAACCCAGTAGAAAACCATCAAAATCCACAGCATAAGATGGGTTCCAGGTCCTCCCCCAGGCCTCACAGTCAGGCTCAGCCCTCAGTAAATGTCACAGATCACTACTGAACCGCCTTGAAGAACAGGGTTGGGGGGATCCTGCTCAGGTTAGAAAGCACAGGGTCAACAGAGGTGAAGAGGCAGGGGGTGGAGGGAGGGCGCCAGGGCCTATTCCATTCTCAACGGGGAGCAGGTACTCTATCAATATTTGTTCAGTGAGTAGGCCTCCTTGTTAGAAAACCATTACAGCCATGTCGGAGATAAAGAAACTAAGACCCAGAGAGATTAAACTATATTTTGGAAGTCACCTAAGCCAGAAGGGGTGGCCTTAGATACTGGCCCCAGGCTGTCTGCGCAGCACGCTTGTCTCCATTGCCAGCCCTGTGACTGAGGTGCCCACGCGTGGCTGATGCAGACGGTGGCCAGTGAAGGATGGGGTGGGCGTTAGAGCCAGAGGGGGGACCAACAGCAGTGGTCCCTAAACCGATGACCTCAGGGACCCACTGGTCTTCAGTGACAAGCCACCAAAGATTTTCAGGTGGGAGACTGAGACCAGCGGTCTTTATTTCAGGGAGATGGATGGGCACCTGGCAGGGGCAAGAGAGGGACCTGAGCAATTAGGAAGCACTGGTGCGCTGACGAGGACCCATGTGAGCCTGCCAGGGGCTGTGGCAGTGGGACGGAGCCCACGTGGAGGAGGCCTGGAAATGTATCGGGGGAGTCGCAGGTGCTCACTGGCAGATGGATTCACGGGAGAGGAGGGCATGGGAGACGGGGCTGGGATCTCTAGCCAGGTGCACGCCCACGCCCTTAGCTGCAGCAGGGATAGAAGAAAAGGAAGGGGGCTGGTGGGCAGGAGATGAGGTTTGGGACCTTCTCGGTGGGCACATCCAAAGAAGGATGTATGGTGGCCAGCAGGAAATTAGGGGGAGCAAAGGAGAGCTGCAGAACCAGACAGGTTAGAAACCTCCAGCCGGGGGGGCGCCTGGGTGGCCCCGCCAGATAGGCCCTTAAGCTCTGTCCTTCAGCTCAGGTCATGATCCTAGCGTCTGGATGGAGCCCTGCATCGGGCTCCTTGCTCAACGGGGAGTCAGCTTCTCCCTCTCCCTCTCCACCTCTCCCCTCCTTCTGGGCTCTCTGGCTCTCTCTCAGATAAAGAAAATCTGGAAAAGAAAGAAGAAAGAAAGAAAGAAAGAAAGAAAGAAAGAAAGAAAGAAAGAAAGAAAGAAAGAAAGAAAGAAAGAAAGAGAGGAGCTTCCACCCTGTATGAGGCAGGTGGGGTCAGAAGGAGCAGAGGGGGTCAGGGAGAGGGGTGGAGAGAAAGGGGAAGAGAAGAGAAACAAGGCCAAGGAGGGCAGGGCAGGGCTGCGGAGGAGGCCCAGGCCTCGAGGGCCACCCCAGTCCCGTGACCAGACACTTCCTGGTTTATTGGGGCCCATGGAAGGTTCTTGATGACCTTGGTGACCTCAGCTTCCCAGGAGCAGATGGGGCGAAGTGGGGTGAGGGACTGAGGTCTGTGTGGGTGCTGAGGCAGCAGGGGATGTGAGCGTGGCCTGTTCCATCCGAGGTTCGAGGCTAGGAGACGAGGGACTCTGGGGACCCGGGGAGGGGAGGACCCCGAGGGAGAAATGTCAGCTGGCGGATGGTCTCTGTTGCGCTCTGGGGCCAGGCCACTCTCCGGCAGTGCAGGGGGAATGGGACCGAGGCCTGGCATCCTTGTCATCATCGGCGAAAGACGACAATATTGCAATACTACCGATCTCGGGGCGATGTCCTACTACTGTTCTGCAATGATGTTCTCTTTGGAAGGGCTGAAAATGGGATTGGACCTACAGCAAAGGCAGTAGCAGGCAGCGTGAGCACCCCCATTGGGGAACCCGACTGCCCAGGCTCAAAGCCCAGCTCTGCGCCTCCTGCGTGGCCCGGGCAAGTTATTGAACCTGTCTGCGGCCCAGTTTCCTCACCTGAAAACCAGAGTAGTGACAGGACCACCCGATTCGATGGTTAGGAGCATGATTTAAACTGATGAGACGATATGATGAATGACTTGGAGCCAGCCCCGTGGAAGTCTTTCGCTGCTGCTGTTGCTATGCCAAGGGTGTTGGGCATCAGCGCTGGAAAGAACCCTGGATTTAACTGACCATGATCTTTCCACCTGCCACCAGCCTGTCTGGCTGCTGTGATTGTTTTGGCTGTTCTTCATCGACAGGAAATTTCTTTTAAATCTGCATGTAACAGACCGTGGAAATTAATATTTGCTCTTCCAGATTGAAAGAGGCTGTTATTGTTTGTTTGTTTGTTTTTTAAAAGATTTTTAAGAATTAATTGGAGACCAAGAGTGCATGAGGGAGAGCAGGAACAGGGGGGAGGGCACATGGAGAAGGAGGGGCCGAGGGAGAGGGAGAAAGAGACTCCCCCCTGAGCAGGGAACCCCAGGACCATGACCTGAGCTGAAGTTGGACACTTAACCAACTGAGCCACCCAGGGGCCCCAAAAGAGGCTGTTCTTAAGTGGAAAAACAACCTCCTCTCCTGCGGGGCAATAAGGAAGAGAGAAACTGGTTTTGCTATAGTGAATCTCTGCAGCTCGGTGCTCATAACGCTTTAATGAGATGACTCTAATACGGGGGGAGGTTCTATAATCTATTAACTGTATTGCTGCTTAAGGAAGCGATATTCATGCTTCATATCTTTCTTAAAACATTCTTCCTCCGAAATAAAAACATCTGGTGCCAGGCAGTATGCAAAAAATAACCTTTTATCTTGCAGCTATTTCTGATGGCAGCTGGGGTTGTCATTCGGAATGGCTCTCCCTCACTGCCACCTGCTGGTCAAAGCCCCGGATGACTTACAGGCCCATGACCACACTGGTTGGCTTCTGAGTGCTCCCCAAGGGTTGCAAGAAGATGCCCTCATTCCTTCCTAGTACGAACATACGTTTTAAATTACATCCAGGGACGCCTGGGTGGCTCAGGGGTTGAGCGTCTGTCTGCCTTCGGCCCAGGGCATGATCCCAGGGTGCAGGGATCGAGTCCCGCATTGGGCTTCCTGCATGGAGCCTTGAATCTCCCTCTGCCTGTGTCTCTGCCTCTCTCTGTCTCTCTCATGAATAAATAAAATCTTAAAAAAATAAAAAATAAAAAATGAATTACATCCAGGGCCAGGTCCTGGTATCGTGACGCCTGAAGCTTATTCAATTTGAGGGACCTTCTTTAAGATGACAGACTCCAAAATTGCAAATACAAAATTAGGTATGGAAGAGAGTATCTGTTTTAAGATGAGACAACGAATTGCAAATCCCCCAAAACCTGACAATTACCTCAAACACCACACTATCCAGAAAAATAAAGTTTTTTTTAAAAAATTAATTAACTGTCTCACATCCCCCTCTAACACTCTCTTTCGCCGACATTTAAGACAGTCTCTTCACTAAAAATGATTCTGTGATATTTTGTAGGTGAGAATAGAAAGATAATTCAGATTTTCCTCAATCATGGCTCATCAAAATTTGTTTACTCTTGGTAGTTGGGAGGAATTTTTTCCAGCCTCACAATTCATTTGTAGTGTGTAGCTAGGTACTGAGGTTTGTGGTCAAATCTGGGGAAGTCTGTTCATGTACCAGCTGTAAGATTTCAGGACATGTTCTAGAACACAGTGTCTAATCTGGACTACTGTTTGAAGGGACAGCACTTATTAATCATTGCGGCCCTGTGAGCCCCTTGTAGGCGTTTACTATGTAGGAGTATACACACCTTCCATTACCTTTTTAGATGGCACTATTTCATGTCAAGTTATCAAGAAATTTTTTAAAAATATTTTATTTATTCATGAGAGACACAGAGAGAGAGGGGGGCGGGCAGAGACACAGGCAGAGGGAGAAGCAGGCTCCATGCAGGGAGCCTGATGTGGGACTCGATCCCAAGACCCCAGGATCATGCCCCGAGCCAAAGGCAGACGCTTAACCTCTGAGCCACTCAGGCGTCCCAAGTTAGCAAGAAATTTAAATATTTTTCCAACTAAATGTATTTTTGCTCCTCTTCCTTATTGGGATTATCAAACAATCCAAAAAACCTATTTATGACTTCTATCTGAAATGCATCTCTTTCTCTTGGGGAATTACTGCTTTGGGTTTGATATTAAATTTTTTTTGTCACACCCTGGACTAATTTCTATTGATGTCATTCTTCGCTGTAAGCACTTTGGGTTCATATTCTAATTTTTTATCTGAATTTTTCTTTCAAAAGGGTAACTATGTGAGATGATGGATGTGTTAAGTAACTTTATTTATTGGGGGCAATCATTTCACAATGTACGCGTATGTCAAATCATCACTTTGTACACCTTAAATTTATACGATTTCACGTGTCAGTTACACCTCAATAAAGCTAGACGATTTTTTCCTTCCAGTTCTTTAATAAATAAATAAGAAGTCCAGTGATATCTCACTTAGCTGAAACTTTCCAAATTGCAGGTAACGTGACACATATCCCACCCAGTTTCTCCTTAGCAGGATCCCAAAGGTTTGTGCAGATGCTCTAATGCCCTCGGCAGGTGGGAAATGTGACAGACAGGAAGCGGGAGTGGAAAGGGACAGCTGCCTGCACCAAATGTGGTTAAAATAGTTTACTTTTGAAAATTGTACCTACATGTATGCCCATGTGCGCACCTTGCGGGGACCCCTTGCAGGGTCATTAGGGCCCCTGGAAATCTCCACATTTTACCGTAATTACTTCTGTTCCCAGGAAGTGCCAGGGTTTGGGAGCAACTTTGTATTACTGACATTACTGACTGATTCTGTTCTGTGGTTCCTGTCTGTGCAGAAAACTGCTTTAATTTAGGTCGGGCGGCTAGAAAGTCAATCTAAAATAGAGAAAATTCCAAACTAGGAAATATTTTTAAATACACATTTTACGGTATAAGCTAGAAAACAAGAGACTGGTGTGGTTCTGTCCCTGAAACAACTTGACATTGATTCATCTGTAAAGTGATTTTACTCATCTGTAAAGTGAGAGTACTGGGGTATCCGTTGAACTAAATAACTAGATGATTTTTAAGATCCTCTTTGACTCAAAACCTCTGTAAACGTGATGTACATATATACACATACATTGGGTTGTTTCTTTCTTTCTTTCTTTTTTTAAGATTTTATTTATTTATTCATAAGAGACACAGATAGAGAGGCAGAGACACAGGCAGAGGGAGAAGCAGGCTCCATGCAGGGAGCCCCATGTGGAACTCGATCCTAGGACCCTGGGATCACGCCCTGAGCCTAAGGCAGGTGCTCAACCCCTGAGCCATCCTGTTGTCTCCAACTGGGTTGTTTCTAAGGAGACAGCAAATCAGACCTTTTTCTAAAAAATGAACTTGCAGTAATTATTTATAATTAGGGAGATTATTTATTTGTGTGCTACTAGGCTTGAATACTTCGGTTGTAATAAACGGTCTAAATATTTGTTTTAGTCCTGACCTTATACATTATTAATAGGCTTAGAATCCCACATTGTTCTGTTATAGTACACAATTTAATTACAGCCCAGTTCCCTGGTGATTACCACAGATTTAATGTTGTCCAGTGAATATTGTAGGTATATAGCACTAGGCAAAAAAATCATTGTGTCAAGCTTTTTAATCGTTGAAAAATGTGTCACCTTCTAGGGAAAAAAAATATTGTTTTAAAAATAACTTAAATAGGGATCCCTCCTGGGTGGCTCAGTGGTTTAGCGCCTGCCTTCAGCCCAGGGCCTGATCCTGGAGACCCGGGATGGAGTCCTACATCAGTCTCCCTGCATGAAGCCTGCTTCTCCCTCTGCCTGTGTCTCTGCCTCTGTCTCTCTCTCTCTCTGTGTCTCTCATGAATAAATAAATAAAATATTAAAAAATAAAAATAACTTAAATAAAAGATAAGAGCCTTTTTGCTTTATTCTGCTTTGCATTCCTAAAGCTTATGGTCTCTTAGAACCAATTGATGCTATTTCCACCATGGCCAGCCAGTTTACAAGTCTTCAGATTTCTGAAAGCAAGTGTTAAGGCTCAGAGTGTTGGGTCCCTGGTTTATTCTCTCCTGGAAAGCCCTGGGCCCATTGTGCAAACTCATTTCATCTTCTCCAGCAACCTGCTTTGGACTCTAGGGATCTCTGGGAGAACAGTGGCAGGATTCCTTCTGATGCAAATTTGCCTTCCTCCCGTGCCTCCTGGACAATGTGTGTCATTACTAAGAGGGGCTGATAAGATGACCGTTCCCAAGACAAGAAGGTACACTGCAGCTTCCACCACCAGAGGACCACCTGGAATAACTGAGCACCTCTGTTCGATGGGCCTCTTATTTCAATCTGGCCTTCGTAAGTTCCCCACGACATCCACTGCACACGTGGTTCATAATGTCACATTTTGGGGGAAGGACTTCTTGGCCCCTAGGGACCCCTAATAGGTAACACATTGTACCACCCTCCTCAAGTCTCCCCAAGCTGCTCTTGATCTGGGAAGGAGTTTCTGGCATACAATGCTCAGTCTTTCCGCCTGCCCTTCTCTCTGGAATCAACCCGCTGAAAGCAGGTGCTCTGCTCTGCAACTGGCCCCGTAATAAAGGATCTACCCAGTGGGTTGAGAGTTGTGGTTTTCTAGGGTGCGTGTAGCTGGATGGGTGAGTCTATCTCCTTCTTGAATTGTGAGCAGGACACCCATTATTGCTGCGTATCTCAACCACAGGCTCCCATTCAACCCTCACCAGTCATTAAGCTGCTGGTTTTAAATCTCCAATCTGCTTGTTTCCTTTGTACTTCTCAGTGCAGCGGGTTCAGGTACTGGGTGGGGAACAATGATGCTATTTATTGGTTCCTTCAAACTGCCACGCTATGTGCAAAGACACAGGGAACTGCATGAATCAAGACAGAGTGGACCTTCCCAGGGGGAGTGGCCCACCTAGCATCTGTGAAGATGCAAAAATTACAAATTCACCTGGGTAACCTACGCACCCCCCCTCCCAACTGGGTAGTTCCAACTCTTTCCCCTTCATCCACCAGCACAAGCTCTAATTCCACCTCTGGATGAGCCATCACATGGGACTGCTCTTGGACTGAACATGATGCAGCTAAGGGTGTGGATGGAATTGTAGAACGTGTTCTGCGCGTGTGTTAGAATGGGATGGGATAGACAACGAGATGGGAGAAGAGGAGGAGGCTAACTGGAACTGCCCCAAGCTGATTCTGCTGCTGCACTCGTCTTGACTTGCCGGGGAGCTGCGGAGAACCTCACAACGCCTGCTCAGTCCTTCTCACGTGCTGGGAAAGCGTCACTTGAGGATGTGCCAAGTGGCAGGTACATTTCACATTCTTGGTCGTTGGGATCAAGGTTTCTTCAGTAGACTCCCGGCGGGCTTGGTGAAGCCTCTGTTTAAATCAACAGATCACTCTCTGAACCCCATGGACAACTTTGCTTTTCCTTTGTCCCTTTTCTGGGCATCACTCCATTTATCCGGAACGGGCTTCTCCCAATCCCTGCCTTTGGTAATCCTCTCTGTACTTCCAGGCCCATCTGCTTTGATCACCTTAGTGGTGTGAGATTTTTCTCTATATTACAAGGACCTTTTCTCTTCACTGTTTGTTTTTTTCTCTTTATTTATTTTTCTTTGGACTCTTTCTTTCCTCGCTTTAAATCTGTTTCCATGATAAGCTACCTGCTGAATTCCATTTTCTTCTTGAAGTTTCTCTAGCAGAGCCCTGAATTGGTTTTTCATAGTCCTGTCATAGAGAGGTCTAGTAGAAAATGATTTCACACAGAACTGATCTCTCACACTTCTTAACAGACACACATGGGGATATCTATTTGGTTCATTGGTTCAAGGATTTTGTTTCTGTTCGGTTTGTATACTCTTGGAGGGATCTTATTTTGCATCTTCTAAGAGGCTTATTTAACAACCAGAGTTTAATTAACAGCGGAAGAAAATAGACAAATCTCCTGCCCTCTCCGCCAAATTCTGAAAGACATGTTAAAGAAATCTACTATGAGCCCTAAATGCTCTATCCTAAAATTCATATGCATTTTGCATCCTTCTCTGTAGTATACCCATATTTATTTTAACATAAAAGTGTTCTGAAATGCTGACACTGAGTACCCATGATGCTCTGAGAAGATGTGCAATATTGAATTGCTGAGTCTACATAATTCTCTGATACACGGCTGTTCACCCCTGTTGTATATTCCAGTTTCAGAAGCATGGCTAATAGATGTTCAATAAACACTGACCTGATGAATAAATGATATCCAAATCTGAAAACACCAATGAAATTTTTGTATTTAGGTAACTCCTTCCAGAATTTTATATAATGGGTCGCAGTCTTCCAAGGGAGCTAACTCGAAGCATAATATATTTGATCTGTATCTCTTTCAAGTCAGACCAGTTAGTGCACAGATACCATCATTTTATATGTCCTATAATTACTCTCACTTTGTAGGTGGGAAAATGGAGGCTTAGGCATGTAAATGAGCATCACATTATTTCATGAGTACAGAGATTGTAACAACCGTGACTTCAAGGGCCCGCAGGTCTACTCTCTCCTGTGAGGGAATGCAGCACTTTCTACATTGGGTCATGATTACCTGAGCACTTCAGCTCCACCACCACACCAGGAGCCCCTTCCTTGCTGGGACTTTGCCTTGATGCCCTCTGTGCCCTCATGGATGATGACAGCCCCTCCCACCCAGAGGGCTCCCAGGAAATGTTCAAATGACTAAGTAAAAATGTAGAAGTCCAAGAACATGCTGAACGATTCTTGATTTTCCAGGCCCATCTTCTAAGTAAGCCTTTTTGTAACCTGTGCTAAAATAGTGCTCTTGATTATAAGCCTAAATGAAAGAAAACCTAATGCTTATATGACAATGTTAATTCAATATTTCTCTAGACTTTCCTATTCTCTTTTACCATTTGAAAGTGTTCACTCAAGCACTTCTGTACTTTGGCCAACATGATGGATTTCCTTTTCATTCTCCGAGAAACCCTCCTGGCCCATACCACAGTAATTGTTTCTGTTGGTCTCTGAGAACAGGCACTTCCTGCTCTGCTGTTGCAGGAACACAACCTGCCTTGTCTCCCATGGGGATGACAGTTATCATTTCCATCACTACTCCTGCAGGTCTCTGAGTAGAAATTGGCTCCAGGTAGATACAATGAGAATCCCTTGCTAACTATTTGATATGCACAGATTGAAATTCTACTTACTTATAAGTACCCTTATACTATTTTTTTTAGATTTTATTTATTTATTTGAGAGAGAGAGAGAGAGAGAAAGAGAGAGAGAGTGTGCGTGCATGGGGAGGGGCAGTGTGTCTATGGTAGAAAGAACCTGAAGCAGACTCTGCACTGAGCATGGAGCCCGATGTGGGGCTTGATCCCACGACTGTGAAGTCATGACCTGAGCCCAAACCAAATCAGATGCTCAATCAGTTGAGCCACCCAGGCTCCCCTATAGTAGTTTTTATTTTTATTTTTTTAAAAGATTATTTATTTATTTATTCATGAGAGACAGAGAGAGAGAGGCAGAGACACAGGCAGAGGGAGAAGCAGGCTCCATGCAGGGAGCCCCACATGGGACTCTATCCCGGGTCTCCCGGGTCACAGCCTGGGCTGAAGGCAGCGCTAAATTGCTGAGCCACCCAGGCTGCCCCCTATACTAGTTTTTAAAAGCAGCTTTATTGAGATTTAGTTCGCATGTCATAAAATTCCCGTTTAAAGTACACAATTCCATGGCTTTTGGTGTATTCACAGAGTTGTGCAACCACCACCCCCAATTCTGGAACATGTTTCATCACCCAAAAAGAAACTCTGCATTCTTTAACCATCACTCCCTATCATCACCGCCCCCCCCCCAACCTAGTGTGCACAAAGAGAAAGCTCTGTTGCAATTACAAGAGGCTACTTTGTTTGAATATGAGCTGGTCAAGATTATTGTGTTTTTAAGCGACAGAAACATGAATCAAACTGGCTTGGGCAAATGGGAGGATTTATTGTCCAACGCAATGCATGGATGCATTGAACGAGCAGACTATGGGAAGGCTGCAGCTTGGTCTTAGAAACAAATAGAAAGGGAAACTTGAATACTATTAGGACTCGTCTCTCTCTCTTTTTTAAAGATTTTATTTATTTGTCAGAAAGAGGGAGAGAGAGAGAGAGAGCACAAGCAGAGGGAGCGGCAGGTAGAGGGAGAAGCAGGCTCCCCACTGAGCAGGGAGTTCGATGTGGGACTGGATCCCAGGACCCCGGAATCATGGCCTGAGCCAAAGGCAGACACTTAACTGGCTGGGCCACCTGGGGGGCATCCCTCTGCCCTTCTTTTCATGTAGTCCTTTGTCCCAGTGCAAACCACTTTACTCCACATGGAAACAAGTAGCATTTCCCTGCCTTACTTGCATGACATCCAGCACCAAGGTGGAAGCTAAAAAGCCATCAACATGGACAAAGTTCCCCTGGAACACAACAGGCCAAACTTCCAAAAATCCTTTTTGATTTGTGGGGTGAGGTTTTCTTCTAGAGGATATGATGGTGTTGTACTTCAAACTGGGTATAATCAATAAAATGGAAGTGCTGGTTGATGAGACCCAACATCTGGGTTACAAATTAAAGATATAAAAGTAATAAAAATTAAGATGCATGTTTACTTCACACCATGTGCTTAAAATAACAATAGTCATGATGCAGATATATAGGTACAATAAAATCTGTGACAGGTACCATAAAAATAAGGTTAAAAGAAAGGGACGCCTGGGTGGCTCAGTGGTTGAGCGTCTGCCTTCAGCTCAGGTCATGGTCCTGGGGTCCTGGGATTGAGTCCTACATCAAGCTCGTTGCTTAGCAGGGAGCTCGCTTCTTCCTCTCCCTATGTCTCTGCCTCTCTCTCTGTCTTTCAGGAACACATAAATAAAATCATTAAAAAAGGATAAAATATGGAAAGAACATCAATGCAATTGTATGATGGAGTTCATATGAAATATAAGTGGAAGTAGTGTTTGCAACGTTTAGGAAATGTCTTTCAAAGGCCACATTTTCCCGTTCTCCTTCTCTTTTCTTATTCTTGTTGGTCTGAAGGAGGATATGAAGTCTGGCACTGAAACAGCTATCCTGAGTCATGAAGTGGAATCATCTTGTTGAGGATGATGAGCAACAAGATAGAAAGACCCTGGGTTCCTGATGACTGCAGAGCCATTGTCCCAGCCCAGGATTACAGATGCCAACATTTACGTGAGACAGACAAAGCCTCAACTTGTTGAAGTCACTGTTATTTTGGAATTTGTATCATATTTGGTCAAAGCTTGGGACGAATAATTGCAATGACGTGTTTTCTATTCCAATAATTTCTCAATGTCAATGCATTGTATTGACAGGATAGATAACAACATTTGCAAATAAAACCTCAAAAAAACTACTTGCTCCTACGTACTCTTTCTTAGGAAGCCACTGGAGTAAACCAAAAAGAGGAAGACACAGGATCCTGGAAACAGACAATCCAACACAGAAGAGAGGTGAAAGCAGTTTCTCAAATGGGACTGATGGGAAGCTCCAGGACAAGAATTCTTGAGTGAGCCTTGGAGAGTAGCCTGTCCAGATTGGAGCAGCACCAGGAGAGATGATGGGGGAGAGTTTGGGAATGAATTTCTGGTTGTCACAGCTAAGTAAATGAAATCAATCGATCAATGAATTACAAACTAAAGAGGACACAAAAACTATGTGAAAAATAAAATTGCAGTCTTCCGCAGGACGCAGCGGTGACATAATCCTAGCACAATAAACACACTACTGACCTATGAAAAATATGTGAAATAACTGTCACAACTATATCGGATAGAAAGCAAGAAATGCATGTGTGTGTTTGTGTCTATGTGCGTAGGGAGAAGAGATTTAGAACTCCATGTTCTACAATTTAAAAAAATCAACAATGTCTAATTTAAAAAAAATGAGCAAATAGAAATATGGAAGTAAATCCCCCAAAAATAGTTAAGGAGGGCACATGGGTGGCTCCGTCAGTTGGGCAGCTAGCTCTTGATAGCAGCTCAGGTCATGATCTCAGGTCCTGGGATTGGACCCTGCCAGCCCTGTGTCAGGCTCCATGCTCAGTGGGGAGGCTGCTTGAGGATTCCTTCTCTCTCTCCCCCTCCCTCTGCCCTCCTCCTGCTTGTGCACACTCTCTCTCTAAAATAAATGGGTGGACCTTTAAAAATACACACACACACACACTATACAAAAAACACAGCTAAGGAGTTGAGGCTGGTTGTCTCTGATAAATGGGGATCAAGGGTGAGGAAGGGCGTTGCCCCTGGGAAAAATGGTTTGTCCTTACCATGTGACTCTTAAAACTATGTGTTCTATTACTCTGATAAGAACAAAGACTTAAATTAATGAAATAAAATAAAACCATTTAAGTATATAATCCCTAAACTCTTTGGAAAGCCTGGATTGCATGCAAGAACATTAGGAAAAAATAAGAAGGGAAGACATAATTGGGGAGAATTAGTCTGCAAAAGAAAAGGTGATTGATGTTGCTTTCTCTTTTTTATCTATCAATAAGAAAAATATATCCATTCGTTGATTCATGAACAAATATCTCTGAAAGGCCTGGCATCTGTCACACTTCGTACCGTGTGCCAGGCCTACAGGGATGAACAAGGCACTGTGCCCACCCCCACAGAGTGAGTGTACACCGTAACCTTGGTGCTCCTTACTCTGTTCACTACTACGTAACTACAGCATTGCTATTTTTCTTGGAGCCTACCCTGAGCCAACCACTTTCCATATTGTAATGCAAACCCTCACGATGACTCTGCAAAGGAGGCTATACAGACGCAGAACCTGTCGCTCAGAAAGGGTAAGTCACTTGCCCGACTGCACTGGAAGGCAGGGGTCAAGATTTGAATCTAGGAGAGACTGAACAGTGTTTCTCCTTCCATTACCTCCCCTGACATTTTTGGGGCGACGAGTGAGAAAAACAGCTTCCATTCTCCCAGTGCCTCTTATATACCAGGCATTGGGCTAAGTGCTTTGCATGCTTTACACTCATTTGTTTTGACCTATATTTAAGGAGACTATTTCCTCCTTTGGTGCTTACGATGCCAGTCACTTGCAGGTGGTCTAATCTCCATCAATCAGACTTTGGCTCAGGAGCCAGGGATGCCAGAAGAAAAGATGAGAGCAATTCTCTGGCGGCAGGGAGGTGTGCCCCTCAGATCTCCCTCAAGAGAACCTGCTGCGAGGGGTATAATTAACAGACGGCCTCTGGCATCCACAGGATCTGTGTCTCTGCTCTAACCGGGCAGCTCCATTCAATGGATGGTAAAAGAGGTGTATGGGAGCTGGGTTATTCCTCCAGGGTGCCGGATCCAATAGGCTCCCATTCCCTTTAATTGTAATACCCCGCCTTAACCTCTGGGGAGAAAACTGGATATGGGCATATTGGTTGGAGCAATGCTAGTCCTCTAATGAATGAACTCAGCATTTCAGTGGCTTAATCACATACACCAGTTCAAGGTCGGTGTTCCCAGTCAACAGGCTAGGACTTGTAATGAGTCAAGGACCTGCCCTCCCATCCTCTTGCGGCTCAGACTTGTAATGCGTCCTTGTAATGAGTCAAGGACTTGGATTCCTATCCTTTTGGGGCTCAGAGTTTCCCTAGGACCTCATCACAAGCAGGAGAGGAGAGAAGGGGAGAGAGGCAGGACATTTCAACCTCCTTGTCTGGTGGTGACAGGTCACTTGGTCACATTCCACTGCTGAGAACTAGTCACCTGAGACACCGTGGAGATGCCCGAGAGCTGAGAAGTGCAGCCTCTGGCTGGCAGCTCCTTTCTAGTAACAGCTCTGTTCCATGGACAGCAGAGGACAGACAGCAATGTTTGGGCAGATAGTTAACCTTCTCTGCCATAGGGAGCTTCTACTTTGTTTCCACTCCAGGAAGGAAACTTAGCCATCCAAGCTGGAGGGACGTAGGCAATGAGTACTCCTCTGTTCCTTCAGAGCCACAAGATGAAGTCTGCTGATCTCAAGCAAAATCCAGTGCCTTGAAGACTTTGGCTAAAACAAAGCCAAAGATCATCAGTTTTTTAGAGAAGCTCATTACTTTTTTCATTTTGTTAGAGACAGGTAGCCTCTCTCTTTTGAATGAACTGATGGGGGAAAAATGTTCATGTTTTCTAGCTAGGGAGTCTGTTTATTGAGTATTACCATAAATAAAGGAACCTAAATATCCATCAAAAGGGGGATGGTTAATCAATTATATATAACCATGCTATGCAAGAATATAAAGAATATAAAGCCATTTAAAGTCACATTGCAGAAGATTGGTTATGGACATGAGAAAATATTTGCAATGCATTAGGTTAAAAAAAAAGAAGCAAATAATCAAAGGCAATTAAATAACTACTGATCAACTACTAATTAAAATGAAAAAGATTAACAGAACTATAAATTCTCTCTCCCTTTGCATGTGTGTGTGTGTGTGTGTGTGTGTGTGTATACAGGCTGTTCAAAACACTTCTTGCTTCTTTTGTATAGACTTTGCTCCACTGAGGTTGGCTTGACCACTGGTACGTTTGGAAGACGTGGTCTTCCATGAGATCCGCAGGTAGAGGCTGCTCCTTCAGCCAGAGTTTCGGATTCACGATGATGAAGAGCACCGTGCACATGTGATACGAGGGTGTGATAAACATTTGCCATTGTAAAACATGAACCTAGCTTATACTAAAGTGGCACAGATGCTTTAACAAAATAGTGGGCAGACCTGAGAGCTTCAAGGGACACAAAGGGGTTTCTTCTTATTTTGGCTCTTCAAAGAAAATTATTTCTGTTATTTTGTTGTTGTTGTTATTAGGCCAGAAGATCTTTATTATTCCATAAAAAGTATGATCTCCTTGTAAAGACTCATGTCTTCTGATAAAAATAGTCTTAATATGTTCTGACTGACCTTGATGTGTTCATGCTCCAAGAAATGGAGAAGGAAGAAAGAAGCAGTGGGCAACCCCATAATGGGCTTCATTCATTTCCATGTAAAATAAGAATGCAAATGGTATTTGGACATAGAGAAGAGATACAGGCAAAAATGAAAAGACTGTGGCCTTTGAAATTAGATTAAAATCAAGCAGATTGTAAATACAAAGATTGAGGTAGTGTCAGCGAATTACAAATAATGGATGCATTCACAGAGCAGATCAACCTGAATGATGCTGACATCAGCTATATAGCAATTTATAATCTGTGTGTAATGAGTAAAAGTTATGCAGTAACAGTAGTTAAATAGCAATGAAATTAAATGGAGAGTAAGGTACTTAAAAATTCACATAAGTGTTCTCTTTGACTTAAGGGCATTTGGGGATGAAGTTAAAAGCGGCTTCACAATTAACCTGCTATAGGAACAGAAATTCGAACGACACTCCCAAGCTACGTAGGAAGGGATCAGGAGTCATGATAGATTTTCCCACAATGTCCCACAGAGGGACAAAATAGTAAATCTTCGATTGCAAACTATTACAAACACAACTGAAATATTATTGTCCCTTTGTAGAAGGGGGGGCCTCTGATGGGGGCGCCTGGGTGGGTCAGTCGGTTAAACATTTGCCTTTGGCTCGGGTCAGGATCCCAGGGTCCTGGAATTGAGCCCCACGTCGGGCTCCCTGCTCTGCAGAGAGCCTGCTTCTCTCTCTCCTTCTGTCTGCTGCTCCTCCGGCTTGTGCTCTCTCTCTGACAAATAAACAAAATCTTAATTAAAAACAAACAAACAAACCTCTGATGAAATTCTCCCTGGGATACTGATGCCATTCTTCTGTCTGCAATTGGAAAAAAGTCAGAATGAATTAGAGAATGCCTAGAGAAGGCAATTAAAATGAGCTCAGAATGGAGAGCTATTGACGTAATGGCCAAACAAGTACTCACCTACAATATGCTTAGCATACGGTCAAATATTATGAAGGGACGGACAAGTTATCACTTACTAAATGCTGTAAATACCACAGGCAATGTGCGGAGCGCCTTAGTACTCGATCTATTTAAACCTCAAAACAACTATGTATAAAGTAGGTGTTTATAGCAGAGACAGCTGCTCACCACAATTTGGAGTCTTTCCTTTTTGGGTTCACAGCTAGACTGCTTTTTTTCCAGGCTCCCTTGAAGTTAGCTGTGATCAAATGGTTAAAGAGAAAAATATATTTTTTTTAAAAAAGATTTTATTTATTTATTCATGAGAGACACACAGAGAGAGGCAGAGACAGGCAGGGGGAGAAGCAGGCTCCCTGCGGGGGGGCTTGATGTGGGACTCGATCCCAGGACCCCGGGATCACGACCTGAAGGCAGATACTCACTGAGCCACCTGAGCATCCTGAGGAAAAAAAATATACTAAGACTAAACACTGAGCTCTCAGTGAAGAAAAAACACGATGCATCCTTAATAGAAGCACAATTTTCCCTAGAACTTAGCTTTGAACAGGACACATTTTACAGAGCACCTACGCAGCACTCACGGCACTAAATAGGATGCTTTTCATCTGGGCGCATGATTAATAAATGAATGTGGGCAAAGAGGATGGAAAATGCAGTGTTTGTTGTTGATATTCATTCAAGTCCTTCACATGGGGAAGGACGGCCAATACTAAATGACTGGAGCAGAGCCAAAATGTTTTTACAAAATATAACCGGAATGCACCGCATTTTAAAAACTGTCTTCTTGAGATATAATTCACACACCCATAATTCACCCTTTTACCATGTGTAATGCAATATTTGTAGTATATTCACAGAGTTGTGCAAGCACAGCTACAATCTCATTTTAGAACATTTCATCCCCCCTTGAAAGAAACTGTATACCCATTAATTCCCTGTCCCCTGCCACTTGTCCCCCAGCCCTAAGCCCCCAGCTGACTCTTGGTCACTCTAAATTTGCCTATTTGGAAAATTTCATTTAAATGAAATTGCACTATGTGTGATTTGTGCTGTGATGGGCTTCTTTTACTTAGCGTAATGTTTTCAAGCTTCATCCATGGTGAGGCATGTATCAGTACCTCATTCCTTTTTCATGGCTCAGTAATATTCCAGTGTATGGATATACCACTCCTTGTCTATCCATTCATCAGCTGGTGCACGTTTGGGTCGTTTCCACTTTTTGGCTATTAGAAACACTGCTTCTATGAACATGTGTGTACAAATTCTGCATGTTTTCATTTCTCTGGGGTCTATAGACTCACCCAGGGGTACTGCTAGGTCGTATGGTAACTCTATTCCTTAATCATTTGAGGAATTACCAGACTATTTTCCAAAGTGGCTACTCCATTTTGCATTCCCACCAGCAACGTAGAAGAGTTCCACTTTCTGACAATCGTTGCCAACAGTTGTGACTGTCTGACCTCTTAATTAGAGCCCACTTAGTGAGTGTGAAGTGGTATCTCATTGGGCTTCTGATTTGCACTTCCCTAATGAAGTGATCTGAATAGTCTTTGTGCTTATGGCTACTTGTATATGTTCTTCGGAGAAAGGTCTATCAAATCTTGCTCGTCTTTCAATTGGGTCGTTACTGTTGACTAGTGTTTTTATTTTATTTTTAGATTTTATTTATTTATTCATGAGAGAGAGAGAGAGAGGCAGAGACACAGGCAGAAGGAGAAGCAGGCACCAGGCAGGGAGCCCGACGTGGGACTCAATCCTGGGTCTCCAGAACCAGGCCCTGGGCTGAAGGCGGCATTAAACCGCTGAGCCACCCGGGCTGCCCAGTATTTTTAAATGTGTATTCTTGAATACCGGTTCCTTACCAGATGTACGATTTGAAAATACTGTCTCACAGGATGTGCACCTTTTTTTTTTTTGCTTTTTTGATAGTGTCCTTTAAAGCACAGAACTTTTCTTGTTTGTTTTTATTTTTTAAAAAAGATTTTATTTATTTATTCATGAGAGACACAGAGAGAGAGGCAGAGACACAGGCAGAGGGAGAAGCAGGCTCCATGCAGGGAGCCCGACGCAGGACTCGATCCCAGGACTCCAGGATCATGCCCTGGGCTGAAGGTGGCGCTAAACCTCTGAGCCACCCGGGCTGCCCCAAAGCACAGAACTTTTAATTTTGATGAGACCCAGTTTATCTCTTACGTTTTTTGTCACTTGGGCTTTGGGTGTCATTTCTAAAAGCCCACTGCCTAACTGAATATCCTGAAGATATGCTCTTATGTTTTCTTCTCCAAGTTTTATAGTTTTACGTCTTTCAGTTAGGTCTTTGATCCATTTAGAGCTAATTTTTGTATACTGTGTGAGATGGGGGTTCTACTTTATTCTTTTTCAGGTGAACATCCACTTGTTCTAGAACCATTTGTTTGAAGACCATCCTTTCCCCCTTGCCTAATCGTCTTGGCAAGTTTGTTGAAAATTACCTGATCCCAATGGAGAGAGTTTGGACTCTCAGTTCTGGCCCATTGATCTATACGCTGTCCTTGTGACAAGGTGCTAGTAAGTGAGTGGCTTGGAACTCTTGGCTCAAAACCGCTGGGGACTTGGAGCACCAATTGCACTTAAGCGATTCTTACACTTTGAGGCAACTCATCACTGTTCCATTTCAGAACAAGCTTTCTGGAAGTGATCAATCAACGATAAGCTCTTCTAAAAAAATAAAGCGAGGGCACCTGGGTGGCTCAGAAGTTGAGCACCTGCCTTTGGCTCAGGTCGTGACCCTGGAGACCCAGGATCGAGTCCTGCGTCGGGCTCCTTGCATGGAGCCTGCTTCTCCCTCTGCCTGTGTCTCTGCCTCTCTCTCTCTGTGTCTCTCATGAATAAATAAATAAAATCTTAAAAAACAAAAAAAAATAAAGCGAATTAAAATAAACTGCTTTCAGAAGGTTCCAAAAAAAAATTTCTGTCTCTGCCTCTCATGAATAAATAAATAAAAATTTTAAAAAATTAAAGCGAATTAAAATAAACTCATTTCAGAAGGCTCCAAAAAAAAATGTCAAGGCTCCCCGGGGTGTGGTAATATTTGAGGGCGCACCGTGGGCCTGGCTCGCCGGCTCCCCCGGGGATGCAGGGATGCGCGCGTCTCCCCTGCGTCCTCACTCTCCAACATCGTCTTGCATGGAGTCAGGAGGGCAACACGGTGCCCTCCCATCAGCTATTTTCTCTCCCCTGAGGAAGGGCTGCGACGTCTCTAAAAGCCACGGAAAATCCGGGCGCCCCTAGAATGGTCGCAGCGCCCTGGGGGGGGGGCGCCTGCTTAGCGCGGAGCTGAGAGGGCGCAGCGGGCTCCGTGGCGCCGAAGCCAAGGTCCTGGGGCCCCCTCCCGCTCGCAGCGCGCGCCGCGCCCCTTCCCCGGACTGGTCCCGACGGCGGGCTCCGAGGCCCCAGGAGGCGGCGCGGGCTGGGCGGGGGCGGGGGCGAGGGCGGCGGCGGCGGCGGGGCCCCACCCCACCCCACCCCGGCCCGGCCCGGCTGGGGCTCCCAGGGCGCGGCGGGGCGGGCGCGCGCGGCTATGGCCGGGCTGTGGCGAGAGCTGCTCCTGGAGAGCCTCCTGGGTAAGTCGAGGCCGCCGGCGCTCGCGCGGGGGCCGGGAGGGAGCACAGCGGGCGGCAGGCGAGTGCCCTGGAAACTTGTGGCGCCCAAGCCAAGAATTAAAAAAAAAAAAAAAAAAAAGCCAAAAAAAGCAGCAGCGAAGATTTAGATTGAGGATTCCGGGGGTGGGGGGTGCAGTGGGATGCGCCCTGCTGTCCGCGTGGAGGCCCCGCCCCCGCCCCCCAGACCTCCAGGCTGCGGAGCCTCAGCCCGGGGCCCTAAGCGCGGGGGCGGCCCGGGGCGCAGGTGCGCGGCGCGTCCCTAACCCGCCCAGGCCCCCGCGGCGGCGCCCCCAGCGGCCCGGAGAAGAGGCCCCGAGAACGACTGCGGGTGTGCTCGTGCCGGACTCGGAGGATTAGAATCGGAATTCCCAGACACACGTTTGGGAGCAGGCTGTAATCTCGGGGGTCATTGGGAAGCACTCCTTTGGCCCGGAGAGGCTCCTTCCTAAAGATTTTCTGCAAGCTGCTGATATATATATTTTACGATTTTATTTATTTATTCATGAGAGAGGGGGTGTGGTGGGGCAGAGACCCAGGCAGAGGGAGGAGCAGGCTCCATGCAGGGAGCCCGACGTGGGTCTCTATCCCAGGTCTCCAGGGTCACGCCCTGGGCTGCAGGCGGCGCTAAACCGCTGGGCCACCCGGGCTGCCCTTGGAAGCTGCTGATATTCAGAAGCGTCCTCCTCCCTCCCCCCCTTTTTTACCCTGGCTCAGAACGTGTCTTCTAAGTACAGGGGCGTGAAGTGAGTCACATTCAGCAAGTACCCAGGGTGCCGGGTGCTGGGCCCTCCGTCGCACTTGGCGCTCACAGCCCTGTGAGGTCCCTGAAAGAGCTACTCTGTTGCTTAAGGAAGTTGGGCTGAGAAGGGGCGGGGGGGGGGGTTACTATGCAGGTGGTTACACAGCTGCCCTCGCAGCCAGACTCCCCGGGTGGAGGTTCGCTCTTGCCGCCAGCTCCTCTTTCCACCTTGGGCTATTATATTGGGAAATCTCAGAAGTTTTTTGTTTTCACGTTTGTAAGAGGGGGGCAAAAAGTGTCCATTTCACGGAACATGAGTTGGATGAGGAATAAGAAGGACGATCTCTGTAAATATTTAGCACAAAGGCTGGCACCGCGTAAGTGCCCACTAGTTCATTATCATTCCTGTAGAGGATCCTACCGTCAGTAGTTGGCAGAGGTGAGCCTGACTTCAGTTCTAGGTCTTCCACTACCCTATACTGTCTCCTAAGGTTAGGTTTTGAAAATCCACTTAAGAGAAAATGATTGTTGCCTAACTAACCTGCCTTGGGGTGTGGTCTGGAGTGGGAGGAAGAGAGTTGAGTCCTGCTGTTTGTCTCTTTCTTCCTTTCCTTTCCTTTCCTTTCCTTTCCTTTCCTTTCCTTTCCTTTCCTTTCCTTTCCTTTCCTTTCCTTTCCTTTCCTTTCCTTTCCTTTCCCTTCCCTTCCCTTTCCCTTTCCCTTTCCCCATTCCTTCCCTTTCCTTTTCCTTCCCCTTCCCTTCCCTTCCCTTTCCCTTTCCCTTCCCTTTCCCTTTCCCTTTCCCTTTCCCTTTTCCCTTCCCTTCCCTTCCCTTCCCTTCCCTTCCCTTCCCTTCCCTTCCCTTTCCTTCTTCCACCCAATGCGGGGCTTGAACCCACAACCAGAGAGAGCAAGAGTCGCATGCTCCTCCAGCTAAGCCAGCCAGGCACCCCCCTTTGTTTCTCTTTTTGATTCTCATGATGTTGCTCTTTATAGAAGGGTTGACTTAGATAAAGACATTTCATCAGTTAGGGTCCTAACAGAAAATCCAGTTCAACCCAGATGATCCAGATGAAGAGGTTTCAAGAGAAGGCTGAGCTTGCAGGTGTGAACAAGCTTAAAGGAATAAGCGGGGTGTTAAGGGACTCACCACAGCAGGCCCCATGCTCCTCCTGGGACATTATGCTGCTGGTGTGGGAAGGAGGGGAATTTGGTAGTGGAAGCTGGTTGAGGTCAGAACGGTGAAGGAGGGCGGACCAGCCAGAGGGGGTACAGTGGCAGGATATCTGTTTGTAACAAGGACACATTTACACTTGCTCCTTAAACTTTGTTTTTTTTTTCCTCCCCCTAGGATATGTTTCTTGGTCTCTCTGCCATGGCCTGGGACCAATGATCTATTACTTTCCCCTGCAAACTTTAGAACTCACTGGGCTTGAAGGTTTTGGCATAGCATTTCTTTCTCCAATATTCCTCATACTTACTCCTTTCTGGAAATTGGCTAACAAGAAGTGGATGCTAATCCTGTTGCGGTTAATTACTGTGGGTAAGATTTAAAAGTGCTTCTTTTTTTTTTTAAGGATTTTATTCATCTGTGTGTGAGAGAGAGAGAATGAGTGTGAGCACGAGCAGAGGGGAGGAGCAGAGGGAGAGGGAGAAGCAGGCTCCCCATTGAGCAGGCAGCCCAACATGGGGCTTGATCCCAGGACCTGGGACCATGACCTGAGCCTAAGGCAGATGCTTAACCGACTGAGCCAGGCACCCAGGTGCCCCTAAAAGTGCTTCTTTAAGGATTTTTTTTTTGGGGGGGGAAACAAGTGAAAATATGTAGACTGTTCTTTGAATGTTAAATGATGAAATGAAACAAGATTCCTCTTTCTCTTACAACTACCTGAGAGAGTTTTAGTGGAACTGGAAGGCTAGACCAAAAGGCCACGTCTTTTACATTTCTAACTTTTCTGCCAGATTGGAAAGCCTGAAAAAAAAATCACTGAAATGAAGAGGGAGAACAGGCCAACTCTTGAACATTTTGTGTTCTTTTTCCACCTATGACATACAAGTCAGAAACCATTAAAAATTGTTGAAAGCTACTGCATGAAAAGAGGAAAATTATGCATGAGGAGTGCTATATAGTGAGCAAAGTCAAGCAACGAATTAGGAGAGATACTTGCAACTCTTAGTCAAAGAGCTAATTTCACTAACATACAGAGTTCTTATAAATCAGTAATAAAAAGGACCAATAGCTCAATAGATAACAGAACAAGGAATACAATCAGTTTATTGGAAAGGAAATATAATTGATTCTTAAAAAACATTACAATGAATACAAATAACACCCATATATTTGTATGTAGCTTCATGTACTGGATTGCCAAAGAACAAAATCAAGTAACACTGTATTACAAGGATGGGAAAGCAGGTGCTCAGACATTGCTGGTGGGAATATAAATTGGCACAAGTTCTGCCAATAATAATTTAGCAGCATTTATCAAAATTAAAAAGGTATATACATTCTCTTTTGCTCAGCAATTGTACTTCTAGGAATATAGCCTACGGATATACTCACATGCATGTTAAAAGGGTAAAAATACAAGGTTATTTAATCATTGCAACAATATTTATAATCACAAGATAAGAAATAACCTAAATGTCATGTATATAAGATAGGTTAAGTAAATTATGGTTTTGAAACTTGGAATACTACAGAATACTGTGCAGCTACATAAAAGAATGAGACATTACTTATCTAAGGAAATGGCATGTTTTTTAAAATATGTTAAGTGAAAACCAAAAATGCACTAAACTGTGTGCAGAATGCTAACATCTGTGTAAGAAAGTTTAAATGGAAATATATTTAGTATCTAATTGAACATGCATTAAATAGCCTTAGAAGGATTAAAAAACCATAGCATTTTAATTGCTTGAATATGGTATCTAGCTAGACACAGGCATGAAAGGGAAACTTAAGGACATATACCCTGGTATCTTTTGAATTCTGAATTTGAGAATGTTACATTGCCGAAAACTAGCAATGAAAAATTGTGGGTTAAAAAAAAAAGAAAAATTGTGGGTTTTTTTTTTGTTTTTAGCAATTAAGAATTTTAAATGTACACTTACTATCGCAAAGAATTGAGAATGTTCATATTAATAAATATTGGGAATCCCTGAAGAGGCACCGGTAGTAAAAATGTAAGAGGGTGGGGTCACGAAAGAAACATGTTTTCTAAACAGAAACACCAGACCCCACTGGGGTTGACTCCGTGGCTGAGAACTCTGGATGTCTTGCCCTTCTGCTCTAATGCACTTGGCTTCTCTGAGTGGTTTCCAAGTGGCATTTGTTCATGAACCACGCTGTATATTCCTTCTCTCCGGAAGCAGTCAGTTGACTTTTTTTCCCCAGAAACAGTGGCAGGGATTACTGGGAAATTGCCTCTGCTTTTCTATGGGCCAGCCCCTGGAGGAAGCAGAACAAGGTTAGTGCAGTGAGTTCTGCGGAGACCCACGAGGATGCAGGACTCTGGCTTTTTAAGATCTGAGCTCAGAAAGAACAGTGGTAGAGACCACTGGGGGAAAAAAATGCCCCATATATGAAGACGGTCTCCATAGGAATGGAAAGACCCATCAAACGGCTGTGAAAAACGTCAGCTCCAGAAATAATAGAAACGAGACATTCTACCCTGAATTGAGTCCCTAGTAACTGAGTGAAACTGCCCTGGGCTTGCAGCAGCCTTCTCTTGAGTTACTGGGGCCGAGTGTTGCAAGTTTCATTTTCTCATCCCATTCCCTGGTTGGCTTTATGGGAATGGTCTCATCAGCGGCCCCTTTCCGGTTGCTTTTGCTCAATGCTGCTTGTACCAGCCTTACCCACAAAGTTATGGACTGAGAGTCCCTGGGGCAGTTTTTGATTATTTAAGTCCACTTCTGGTCGCTGTAAGGGATGTGATATTACTAAGTCTGGGGGAGGGGGTGGTGTTTGGGATGCTTCCTGTTGTTCTCCTTTCACCTCCTTCCTCTTTGAAGACCCATCACCTTGAGTAGAGGTAGACACAATTTTAAGAAAACAGCGTGGGTAGGAGAGTGACACAGAGATGAGGATGAAGAGGCGGTGTCGGCCAGGTGCTCTTCTGGGTGGCCACCGAGCTTTGCTGAGGCTAAACAGAGGCTGATGTAAGCCATGCTTTGCCTTACAACTCCTTTCAGATGCTTCCTACGGAAGTGAAACAACTTGGTGTTTCAAGAGGCCTAAGGTACCTAATGTAACCCCGGACAAGATCTGGGTGTTACATGCTATCGTCTCTGGCGCCTCAGCTATTTTCTTTTCTTTTCTTTTTTTTCTTTTCTTTTTTCTTTTCGTTTCGTTTCTTTTCTTTTCTTTTTTTTCTTTTCTTTTCATTTCTCTTTTTCTTTTCTTTTTTTTTTAAGATTTTATTTATTCATGAGAGACACAGAGAGGCAGAGACATAGGCAGAAGGAGAAGCAGGCTCCATGCAGGGAGCCTGATGTGGGACTCGATCCCGGGTGTCCAGGATCATGCCCTGAGCCAAAGGCAGGCGCTCAACTGCTGAGCCACCCAGGGATCCCAACCTCAGCTATTTTCAGCAAATTACTATGCACTCAACTATTAAACTGCTTCATACTCCTATTGGTTTAGGTTATTTCTTTCCTTAAAAATTTTGATCCAAAAAAATTTTTTTTTTGATCCACTAGAATGGCTATAATCAAAAAGACAGGTAGCGACGAGCATTGGCAAGGATGTGGAGCATCTGGAACCCTCACACATTGCTGGCAGGAATGTGAGCGGTGCAGCCGCTTTGGAAAACAGTTTGGCAGCTCCTCAAAATGCTAAACAGAGTTACCACCTGACCTAACAGCACCACTCCTTGGTGTAGACCCAAGAAAAACGAAAACAGTGGTTCACATATTACCTTGTAGGCAAACAGTTGTGGCAACTTTATTCTTAATAGCCAAAGGATGGAAACAACCCAAACGCCCATCCCTGATGAATGACTGCACAAAACGCACTCTGTCCCGGCAGTGGAATATTATTCAGCCATAAAAAGGAACAAAGTACTACAGTATGGAGAAGCCTTGAGAACCTTATGCTAAGTGAAAGAAGCGGTCACAGAAGGCTGCACATTACATGGTTCCATTATACAAAATGCTCAGAATGGGAAAAATCCATACAGACAGTAAGCAGATGAGTGATTGCCAGGGGCTGGGGGAGAAGGGAGGAAGAAAAAAGGAGTGTCCGTTAATGGGTATAGATTTCTTTTTTTGGGGTGGCAAAAATGTTCTGGAACTAGATAGTGGTAATAGGTTTTTTTTTTGATAGTGGTAATAGTTGCACAACTTCGTGAGTGTATTAGAAACCATCGAACTGTACACTTTAATGTAGTAGATTTTATGTTGTCACGAATGACATCACAAATTTTTAAAAAAAGATTATGTATTAACTCGTGTGTATGTTATATTAACTTTGTCTTCCTGAGTGTAAAGATGGCATCAGATGCAACAGTTATCAAATGCCGATGGTGCAGTTCCTGTGCGCGGTTGCTAGAAATGTTTAGCTCTCCTTCGTTCGTTTGCAGGCAGCATAGCCTCCTTCCAGGCTTCGAATGCCAGGGTTCGGCTGGTGGTCCTTGCCCTTGGTGTGTCTTCCTCGCTGATCGTGCAGGCTGTGACGTGGTGGACAGGAAGTGGCCTGCAAAGGTATGGTATCTCATGTCTGTAGACAAAGGTTCGCATCTTACGCCCGTAGACAAACACGTGTGATCACTTACGGACGGGGAAGTTGGGACCAGGAGTTCCAAGTGATAGTATTCATTTTGCATGTAGCTGGTAAAAGTCTCTCTCTCTCTCTCTCTCTCTCTCTCTCTCTCTCTCTCCCTCCCTCTCTTTTTTTTTTCCTTTTCTCAAAATCAGAACATGAATGCCATCAGTCTCCATAATATTTCGAGACTTAAGGAATCATAAGTTGCCTGGGTAATGGATGATATAAAGACTAAGGCATGTTCCTTACTGCAAATTACTACTCACAGGACTATTTCATACCCTCGTTCTCTGAAATTATGAAATTCACTGTGAACACAGTACAGTGAAACCCCATCAAGAAGTCGTTAAACGTATTTTTCGTACTTACAGGTTCCTCCGAATCTGGGGATTCATTTTAGGACAGATTCTTCTCCTTGTTCTCCGCATATGGTACACTTCGCTAAACCCAATCTGGAGTTATCAGATGTCCAATAGAGTGATACTGACATTAAGTACCGTAGCCACACTTGATCGCATTTGCACAGGTAAGGGTACGCCCAATTTATTTAGGAATTTGCTCTCTTGCATAGTTTACTTTTCTTATCTGAATGCAACACACCTTGAAAAGATAGAAAGTCTTTCTGCACGCTCTCTCCTTTTCAGTTTTCTTTCCCTCTGAAATAGGGAGAGTTTCCCTTTTCCTCTGAAACCGGCACAGCCAGTGGAGTCTATCTAAGCAGAAGGCACCTTTTCCTTGCTAGAACAGAGGGGGAAAATAAAAAGCCATTTCTGGCTCCTATCAGTGTGGGGGGGGAGGGTAAACCAGGCCTCAGACTCCCAGCTGGCTCCCAGCTCTGTCTTTCTCCCTTTTCCATCTGGATGGGGCTTCCCGAAATGAGACCCTGCATCTAGGAAGAGAGATCTCTTCCTCTGTCCTGACCCCAGGATATCCCTTAAGCCTATGAGAAGTTAGTTGTGAGCAAGGGCTGTGAGAACTATCTAGGCTTGTGTGTGTGTGTGTGTGTGTGTATTTTCTTTTCTGGGATATATATATATATAAATTATTTATATAAATCTATAAATTTAGATTATTTATTAATTTATTTGAGAAAGAGAAGCAAACAAGCAGGGGAAGGCTAGAGGCAGACAAGCAGAAACGTGGGGTGGGGGGTGGGGGCCTTGATCCCAGGATCCTGAGATCAGGACCTGAGCTGAAAATCGAGAGTCAGAGGCTTAACAGATGGAGCCACCCAGGCGCCTTGGGAATCTGAAGATATTTCAGCTCCAAGTCTGAAGCTTGAAAAGAAAGGAAATCTTGCATATTTACAGCCCCTTTGAAGTCCCCTGTCTCCCTCTGGAGCTGGCTTTCTCAGAGACGTACACACACCCAGCTTGGATGTTTGCTCCATATGTTAACTTGAGATCCTTCTGAAAAAAAGGGAGAAGTGTTACTAGATTCTGGTTAACTTGCACCTGGCTTTTTGTGTAAGTCTCAGTGAGTCACTGTTCTTTTGTCCACACCAGGAGAAATCTCACAGATTAATGGAAGTGTAGAAAACTTTGGCTCACCGTGAACAAAGTGTATAATCCCCCTCTGGCCCCAATTTTGGCATGAAACCGGGGCATTGGGAATAAGGGGGCACTGGGCCAGCAAATTGGCCATTAATATTAGAACGTTTAGGACGCAGTCTGGCGCCCTAATACATGCTTTGTGTTTTATGAAACAGTAACACCCAAAGGCGGCAACTCAGGCGGCAGATTTCACAGGTACAGCCTGATAAGGATTGAACGTCAGGGTATCGTTTAACATTTCCTGACTTGAGTTTTCTTCTTTCTCTCCCGTTTTAAATGTATGTGACCCAGTTGTGGGTCCCTTCCTGCTTTTGCCCTGTGCCTCATTTACAAAATTCCAGACTCCTCACCAGTTTCCCCAGAATATCCGATCCACCAGGCATTTTTGTAGTTTTATTTTTTTTTTTCATTTTTGTAGTTTTAATCGAAGCTTAGGTGGGGCCCCGGGGGAGGAGTCCCCCACCGGAGGACACAACAGTGATGATGAGCAAATTTAGTTTAGAGCTCTCTTTCCCTAAAGACTGCTCAGTCTCCCGGCCTGGCCTCCTCTGTCTTCACACCCGCCCCAGCATCCCTGCAGTTCCCAGCTCTGCTCCTGTCCTTTGACTCCTTTATTAGCAGGAATGGCTTTCCTCCTCCTTGTGAAGTCGCTACTAGCCCCAGAGGCAGACCCGAGGGCTTTCTTCTACCCTGCAGAGACCATTACCTGTATCACGGGGCATCTGCCCAACAGGTTCTCTGTTCCTACAAAGAAATTCTTCTGCTCAGGGTGTGATGAATCCTGCAGGGAGCCTGCTTCTCCCTCTGCCTGTGTCTCTGCCTCTCTCTGTGTCTCTCATGAATAAATAAAATCTTACCAAAAAAATTCGAAAAAAAGAAATTCTTCTGCCCGCATTCTGCCCAATTCTTAGGTTTTTGTACTTGAAGTCATTGCTGCGATGGAAGGAGAAGACCTCTCAGTTAAAGAGTCCCATGAAGTATGGTACAGTTAGGCCCACAGGCACCGGAACCCGGAGCTCTTTTTACCAGCAACATGATCTTGGACAAGTGACTTGTTCTCTCTGGGCCTCAGTTTTCAAATCTGTAAAATGGGACTAGCAATAGAGTCTGCCTCATGAGTTGTGAGGATGGAATGAGTTCATGACCCTCAGTAACTGCTGTTCCTCCGGGCACATAGCAGGTTACATGAGAGCCCTGTTCTGTGGAGGACACGGCCGGTATCCTGGTTGTGGACGCCTCTGCTCCCCAAACATACCAGCCCCTTTTTCTCTATATATTTTTGCTCATACTGTTAACTTCACATGAAGTAAATAACTTGCTGAATTTTCTTTCTTTCTCTCTCTCTCTTTTTAATATTTTATATATTTATTTGAGAGACAGACAGAGAGAGGGCTCAAGTGACGGGGAGGGGCAGGGGGAAAAGGAGAAGCAAACTCCCCCCTGAGCAGAGAGCCTGATGTGAGGCTCCATCCCAGGACCTTGAGATCATAACCGGAGCCAAAGGCAGACGCTTAACTGACTGAGCCCCCCAGGCGCCCCACTTGCTGTGTTTTCACTTGTGAAATTCCAGAATGCTTGGGTCTCTCTTACCATTCCCGATCCAGCCTGCCTGGAATGGTCTCTCCCGCCAACTAGCTTCTCAGCACGCTCTGCTCTGTATTGTAGTTTCATGTTTCAACTTTCCTTCTGAAATAAGCTCCTGGAAGCCAGGTGCCATCTCCTAACTTGCTAAAAGTCCGTGAAAGGTAGAGGGTAAATTTCCCCATAACTGACTCTTTTCCATTTTTTTATCCTAGACGGCGACGGCAATAAACCAGAGGGAAAAAGACCTGGAGAGGCAGCCAAGGGCACGGCCTCCAGACCTGCCTGGTGGTTGGCAGGGGCTGCCTTTGGCAGTCTCGTGTTCCTCACCCACTGGATTTTTGGAGAGGTCTCGCTTGTTTCCAGATGGGCAGTGAGTGGGCACCCCCACCCAGGGCCAGATCCTAACCCCTTTGGGTGAGTTTCAATTTCAGAGCAATCAAGAATTTGGCTATTATGGTTGAAGGAAGAAGTACTTCTTTTGCCAGGTAGATATTTCATATTTCCCTTTCCTGAGATAGCAAAAACACTGCGTGGCATTATTACGTGCGTACCGTGGAGATGGAGCCAGGGGTGTCCGCCCCCGTGCTGAAGGATTGCTGGAAAGCAGGTGATGGGGGGCTAAGGGATGTGCACGGCTACATGAGAGGTTCTGGGAGCTCCTGCTTGGGCCCTCTGAGGAATCCCCGCATGGACGAGCATCCTCAGGGGCAGGAAAGACAGTTCCTCCAGACCCCTCACTGGCATTTGGTGGGATGGGACCACAGTGCCCTGATGAGAGAGACCAGGTTGGCAGCCTGGGCATTGATCTGTATCCTCTAGGAGGAGGGAAGCCCAGGGAGATCTCTGCATCGCCCGGTGCTTGCTCCGACCAAGAGAGGGTGTACTTGGTCCTTATTCACCCTCTCTCTAACCTTTGGGATTCCCCTTTTCTCCTGTGTTCAGGCCCAGCCTTTCACTTAAAAAGATCAGAAGAGGCTTTAAAACATCTGCCTCAGATAACTTTTCTCTTCAAGTGTGGAGATCCCCACATTTGGAGACGTGCAACTGTCTGCTGGATCCTTCCCCAGCAGACGTGAGAGCATCCCCCCTCCTCCCCCTCCCCCAGGGGCCTCAAGCTCAGCCTGTCTGGGTCTGGCCTCAGCAGTGACCAGGCCCAAACCTGCTCCTCTTCCTCCCTGCCTCACCCTTTCTGGCTGCCACCCCAGCTGCCAAGCCAGGATCCAGGAGTCATCCCACAACTGTGTCTTTCTCATTTTCTGCATCTGTTTGGCATGAAGCCAAGTCATTTCTACTGCTTCTCTCAAATCTCTCCCCTCCCCTCACCCCCGCCGCCGTGTGCCCTTGTGGAGCCCCCACCGTCTTTCTTCTAGGCTTCCTCTCTTGCCTCTTAATGGTCTGTCCCTGGTGTGCCCTTCCCCGCACTGCCCTGGAGGGTGCTCTCCAAAATGCAGGTCTGACCCCTGTCAGTCCCCGGCTTGAAACCTGTGAGCGGTCTTTCCATACGAGGTTGTGTGAGACAGGATCTGCTCCCCAACCCCACTTCCTTTTACAGACACTTCCCACCTTACTCTGGTGCTTCACCTGAGCTGAAATCACTTTCAGTTCCCTAGAGGTGCTGGACTGTTGTGGGCCTCCATCTGCAGGTGTGTGCTCTTCCTTCCATCTGGGCTGTCCTCTCTGCCTTAGCGAGCTCTTATTCATCCTCCAAAACCCAGCACGGGCATCTCCTCAGTGAAGTCTTCTCTCATTATCCCAAGGGTTTCTTGATAACATATCCTACCTTGAATCCCACGCCCACCCTATTATATCCTTATTATTAATCCGTGTCACAGTTTTCTTATTTTGCAGTTATTTTAGGTCTTTCTTTCTTTCGAGACACTAAGCTCCTTGAGGTTAGGGAATGGGAAAAAGAACTACTATTTATGACTTCCTCTGGGTCAGGTGCTTGAGCTAGTATGTTATCTCCTTCAGAGTCTGTATCTCTGCTCCCGGGATGCCTTAGCATCTTTGGGGGAAAGGGAGAAAAGGAAGAAAGGAAGAGAAGGGAAGGGAAGGAGTTTATTCTCATGGGTTAAAGCTTTGTTTCCAAAGTTCCCTATGAAAACAGGCTCAGTTGTGTGGAAGAGCGGAAGGAGAACTGGGCGAGGGCTCCGAGACCAGGCTTACAGGCTGAGGTCCTGGTTGGCCAACAGCAACTCATCATTCAACTGTGGACCAGTCCCACTGTGTCCCTGGCCTTGTGTTCCCCACCTGTAAAATGAGGTGTTTTGTTTTGTTTTTTTAAAAAAGCATCTTTATTATAAGGAAAATACACAGCAAAACAGAGCTGGAAAGTGGTGTGGGTAGAAGACCTAGAAAAACTTAATCACAAAACAAGCTGCTCAGTTACCAAACAAGCTGTTTAAACACAGCTTCCTGCTGTGAGGGAGCGTGATTTAGCCCTTATCTTTCCCACCTTGCCTGATTCAAAAAAATCTGCTCTTAGGGCTGGGCCCTGGGAGCCCCATTTTCCAATCTGTATTCTTCCTGGAGTTTGGGAAAGGTGATATAGTTCTCAGGCTTTCAAGATACAGAAGACAATACGGAGAAGGAAAGGATGTTCTAAACCTTTGGTCCAGTGTTATCCCCAGCCCTGTCCCTCAGTATTTGTTGATGCCAAAGAGACGAACCCCATGGAATTGGGGTAACTTAGGCAGCAGTACGCTAAGCAATGAGGCTGTGTTGCTGAGGAAGTGAGCAGCATCATACTTGGTGTAGAAGCTGGCCAGGAGGTAGAGTACAATAGGAAAGACGCTGAGGAATTTGCAGGAAGAGGTAAATTGGAGCCCGAGTCCATCCATTCCCAGTGTGTCAGTGGCCGAGCCTTTCCTTGGTCCAGGATCTCAAAGGGTGTCCCTTTCACCATATGTAAGAAGACATACGTAGCCAAGTTATGGATGACATTGGTCAGGGTCCAGACAACAGGTCTGCTGAGGAAGGGGATGCTGAGTAGAACCTCATGCAGCAGTCCTACCAAGCTGATGTAGGCCGGCCAGATGCCCCGGCTATTCATCACTCTAGTGTTGGGGTTTACTTCGCTGTGTGCCACCCCCACATTCATCCTGCAGGCTTCACAAGCCGGTCCGACTCCGAGGTGTTTTGTTTTTTAAGACATTTTATAATCCTGTCTGTTGGAGTGAGACACTGAAGATGGAGATGCATCTCAGGAGACCAGCATTTCCCAGGTCGTGTTCTGTGGAACACTGGTGTCTTGAGGTGCTAACAGCCAATAAAATTAGTGTTTCTCAGAACCCTGTTTAAGAAATGTTGCCTTAGACCATCACCAGCCATGACCATTGTAGTGGGACTTGCTTCCTAAAATTCATTAGGTTCCACCTAAGGGAATGGGTCCTGGGTAAGTGTTGATGGTGCGAAGAGGTGGGAGACAGGAGGAGGGTGAGGGAGAGGCCCAGAGCGTGCTGAGTGGACTTTGGGTAGTGGAAGGATCAGTGCAGATGGTAGACCCTGGGAGAATGAGGGAGCGAGACAAAGTGTGGCATTTCCGGCTTCCCATCAGCCCCTCCGAGTGCTCCCGACCTTGGTGCTCTCACTCATCGTCGTGCTTTCCATCTTCTGATATATCCTGCATTATTTGTTGATTGTGTGTGTTTATTGCCTGTTCCTCCCTCACTGGCATGTGAGCCCTACAGAGGAAAGGGGTCTTCTTCTTAGGATGTATCTCAAGCCCCTAAAACACAGCCTGGCACATAGCAGGTCGTCCTAAGCCTTTGTCATTGAGTTGGGGATAGAAAAGAGATCATCCATGTCCTTCATGGCCTTTTTTTCACATCGGATCTTCTGTAGACCCAGGATGATCCTTAACCTTGGAGGTGGGGGTAGGCAGGGTAGTGACTGAGAGCCTCACTCCTTAGCCTGAGGGCCTTTATTGGGTTCTCAGTCCAACTGGGGCTACTGTGTATGACCTCAGGCAGGTTACTTAAGTGCTCTTTGTCCCACCATCTACCTCCGCATTTATGTTAGTGATTTGTAAGGATTAAATGAGCTAAATATATGTAAAAGTCTGAAAAAAAAAGCACCCAGGAGGTAGTAAGTGCTGTGTTTTCCAGCTTAACTTACATCATAGCTATTTAATTGAGCGCTGTGTCGGAGCTGCTATTGCTTCTGGATTTTCCCCTAAATATGAGTTACAACCTTTTCTTTCTCCTTCGCCAAAGTAGCAGAAAAATGAAATAGTTTGTGGTTGTTTTCAAATGCACACAACTATCAGTTAGTTACGGGGTTGGCCGCAGTCTGAGAAAGGCCTGGACTGTATTGAGGCAGACAAAAGAAAGAAAAGAGGCAGACTACTTGGAAACGATGCCCAATGACTTTTTCTCTTTGTCTTCGAGAGAGTCCTTTAAAATGTCACATGGCCAGGGCGCCTGGGTGGCTCAGTCGGGTCAAGCGTCATACTCTGGGTTGCGGCTCTGGTCATGACCTCAGGCCCCAAGCTGAGTGCAGAGTCTGCTTGTCTCTCTCCCTCTCCCTCTGTTCCTCCCCCTGCTCTCACCACACACACTCTCTCTCAATAAATAAAACCTTTAAAAATAAGATAAAACAAGATGTCACATGGCCAATATAGAGTCTGATTTAATAGTCTGAGAAAACTCAGTTGCTGTGTTTTACGTTGACCATGAAAGATGGAAGATGCTTATTTCAAGTCTGAGCTGCTATGACTTCCCTATTCTGAGTGGATTTAATACTGGTTTTCAGTGGGCTCCCATGACCTCAGTTGGTTTTTTCCCCACCCTCATATTATGTCTTGGACAGACTAGAGGTAGGAGATGTATTTCCGTTTTATATCTGGGACCTGAAACGTTAATGGCGGCCGATGCCCTACCGCGTGTCATTTTCTTACAGAGGTGCAGTTCTGCTGGGCCTGGCAAGTGGACTGATGCTCTCAACGTGCCCATGGTTTCCCGGTTCCGGTTTAATCTGGTGGGTTACAGGTACGTGGAACCTGCCTGGAGATGCACCTGGCATTCCGCTCTGCTTGACAATTTACTCACGTGCGTGCCCAGAGAGGAAGTGGAGGCCAAGACGGCCATACTGGTCTGTCACCATGGGTTCCAGGGCCTGCAGGCTCCAGGTTCCTGTGTCCCCCTGCTTCACTGCCTCTCTCCCCCTGGAGTTACGTACTGCTACCTCGTCTCCCGAACGAGGCATGTGTGTCAGTAACAGTTTTCCCCCGGGTCTGAAGAGGTGGAGGACAGCCATCACCACGTTGCTGGACCTCTCCTCCTCCCCCAGATTCTGTGCTTCCCTGGTTCTCAGGGACGTCCTCCTTGGCTCCTCACACCCTGACCCAGCTTTGGGATCCACGTTTGCTTCTTCAAAGGTTGGGACCCTCTCCTCCCAGGCACACCCGTCAGGATTACACAGTATTGAGGGAGGCCACCTTTGTTTTAGGAGCAACTACTTATTTTTATGGCCATGACTGTTTTATTACTCTGACTGAATTATGCCCCTCTTCTCCCTTCTCCTTAAAAGGCAGAAATGATCAGAGTCGGTTTTAGTGTCAAAGACAAAACTCCCCACTCTGCGAAACCGTGTGTTGGGTTTCTGGGAGGAGAGATGCCCTTATATGTATTCATTAGCCAGGTGATTCAGAGCGTTGCCCTGGATGCCCTGTGTGGGTTCGAGCCTGGGTAGTGGACCATGTGGGCCGACTAGCGTGATAAGTAAACTTCCTTGCACCCCGGGTACCATCACTCTTGCGTGGAGACATACGTGTAACCCAAACAGATGGTTCAATTACCGAGCTGAGCCAGGAGCCACGTGAGCAAACCTCTGCAGTCACGTTGAGCTGTTTTTGCTGGCATGTGTATTTTCTGGTAGGCCTTCTAGTTGGAGTTTTTGGAAGTTTGTATGAGTTTGAATATAGAGGTAACCCTTCTTCTCGTCCGAGAGATGCCTCATGAGATTCCTCAAGACAAGGGCCAGGGGCTTTAGTCAATGCCAGATTGGCAGCGAGCCTAACAGCTTCTCAATCTGTACGCAGTTGTGGGAAGGGACGTGAAGTACATTGGAAGTCGGTTCAGCATGTGTATCACACCTTTTCTCATGGAACATAAGCAATGTGCTTCCTTGGGCAGGTATTTGGCAGCTTCGCTTTAAACATAGGAAAACTGAGGTCCCCAGAAACATAAGTTGTTAAGGGACAGAAAAACTGGGAACCTAGAGTGTTATACTGATACTTCTTTCCCTGGGTAAGTAGAGTCACAACTAATCTAATTTTGCTGTCTGAAGTATTATTATTATTATTATTTTTTTTAAAGATCTTATTCATTCATTCATGAGAGACAGAGAGAGAGAGAGAGACAGAGAGAGGGGCAGAGACCCAGGGAGAGGGAGAAGCAATCTCCATGCAGGGACTTGATCCCAGGTCTCCAGGATCACGCTCTGGGCTGAAGGTGGCGCTAAACCGCTGAGCCACCCAGGCTGCCCTCTCTGAAGTATTAGATAATAGTTTTGTTTTTGTTTTTGCTTTTTTTTTTTTTTAAGATAGTAGTTTTAAAAGGCCCCAGGGGCAAGTTCTTGGCAGTAGAGAGGAAAGTGAGACCACAGTTCTTCAGCCTCAGCTCCGTCTCTGCTCACCTGCTCACCTAAAATAAGTTGGAGCTCACACTTCGTTACCTAGAAATGGTGCCCCCATTTCACCGTGACCCATCCTTGGAAACCACCTCATAAAGCAGAGTGTAGAAAAATAAATCACATTTTTTTCATTGTAGTTAAAATTTGCAATCCCAGTGGGTCTCAGCACAAAATAAGTCATGACAATGACCGATAGGATTTTACTTTACAAATGCAAAGATACAGGAGCTTTAAATCTTGGTGGCAATTATTAAAATCAAGTAATTCTTAAAGGAAAAAACAGGTGGACCAAATGCACTGATCGGACCCCAGCGTACGTACAGTGATCCTATGATTTTATGGTTGGAAAAATGTGATCTGTTGAAAACTAGCATGTTAGTTATTATCAATATTATTGGAATATGCAGTCTGGTGTCTTAGGAGTAAAGATTTGGAGGAGGTTACTTGAAAGGACTCAGTCTTACACACAAAACAGCTAAGATACGCAGTTAAGTGAAAAAGGCAAAGTGACAGGACACTGTGTGTCATATGCCACCATTTGTATGAAAAAGGGACGGAAATGCACACACAGGCAAATATTTTTTTCTATGCACGAGACCTTCTCTGGAAGAGTGTGGAAGACAGTGCTAACATTGCCTTCCCCAAGGGGCACTAGTGGGTGATGGGTCAGACGGACTCCTTTTTACCTTTTTGAGTCTTGGATTTTGAATTTAAAAATATATAGCCCATTTAAAAATAGAAATTAAAAATAAAAGCAGTAACAGTCAAGGGCATTTGAAAAGATGTTTTCTTTCCTTCCAGATAATTCTGCATAGTAAAGACAAAAGCAACAAAGTCATTCTGTAGAACCTCAATTCAGGACTCATTCTTTTTTTTTTTTTTTTTTTTTTTTTAAAGCCTTTGTAGGCTGGTAAACAGGAAAAATTCACTCACGCTGATAATCAGGAAAGTAAAACTCAAAATGTGATACCGTTTTCATCATTAACTTGGTAAAGATTTTTAGAAAAATAATTTTGGCAAGGTTCAAAAGGTGAGACTTTTGGCAAGGTTTCTGGAGGAAATGAAGATTGGTATGACCTCTCACAAAAGCAGTTGACCATTAAGTAATGACTCTTTAAAATGCTTTTATCTCTTGAAATGGTACTTGTACTTTTAAGACTCTTTTTAAAGGATTATTTTAAGGAAATGATCAAAGATGTAGTAAGAGATTAGTTGACAAAGAAAGATGTTCCTCATAGTGTTGGAAGCTTCATAAATGGCCAATAGTAGGAAAATGGTGGCTTATCTTGTGGTGTACTTATCTATAATGTAGTATATATACATAAAAATGACTTAGGAAAAAAATATAATGAGAAAATGTTCTTGATATAAAAAGAAAAATATGATCCCCAATATGTGATATGATTCCGTTAGTGTAAAAATACTTTTCTATATCCATAGAACAAGACTAAAGGGAAAAATCCATATGAGTATTGGCCGTGATTGGCTCCATCTTAGGTGATCCTTAACTGCTTTACAGTTGTGTATTTTTAAAAAATTTCTGCAGCAAAATAGTCATTACCCTCATTGATTTCAAAAGGAAATGATTTTTTCATTGTTAAAATAACCATTGAGGGATCTAAGTATTATAGGGTCTGACTGTTGAGTTACACTCTGGTTGTCGAGGGTTCTGGAATCTGGTTCTTGTGTTCACCTGCATGATGTTCTATTTGAACTGGGGGCGGGGAGGGATAGACAGTCCCAGGGCTTTGCCCTGTGGTGGTACAAGTGGAGCTTGTTGACGGATGAGCACCAGGGAGCACTGGCTGGAGCCACGTCCTGCTCCCCCTAGTGTTCTGGAGCCCTTGCCCTATCAGTGAGGAGCCTGCTGGAGACCTCCTTGGAGGGTAGGTCACAATTATACAACATGCATTGAACTGTCTGTAAGATGTCACATTCTCCGGAAAGGTGTTACACTGATGGCTCGGAACTGGGGTGCTGTAGACCCCGATGTGCTGTCTCAGAACTGATTTCACAGGAATTGGGAGAAATGTTACGCTCTCGGGTTTGGCTGAGCAAACAAGCAGACACTTACTAGTGCGTGCTGTGAACCGGGCCCACCAGGCTGTGGGGTCATGAGTGAACAGCCTGCAGAATGGCTAAAGCAGTAAGTCCACCCATGCTGTCTCAGTCCCATCTTCTTTTGGGGATGTGTGCTTGGGAAAGCCCACTTACCTATTGTAGGCCAAGGGGCGGCGTTTAGGACATTATTTAATGAAAGACCTTTCTAGAAACCACACTGACTTGACACATTTCCTAACGCCTGGATCTGGCTGGTCAAACTAAACAGACATATATTTTTTGGTATTACAGATCATTGCAGGTTTTTTCAGGTTGGTTGGTTTTTTTTTTTTTTTTTTTTTTTTGCTATTAGGATCTTAACATAAATAACCTAAAAATGCCTTTGTCTCTCTCCCTGCCCTTCCTGAAGAAATAGCTCTGGGCTGAGATTTACTAGGCTCACCTTCTGCCTCCAGTTGTGCATGTAACTAGCTGCGTGACCTTGAGCAAATCACATTAACCACGCTGGACCTCAGTTTCTCATCAGTCTGGAGATTGGACTAGCCCTCGAGGTCCCTTCTGGCTCTGAACAGCTATAAATTGGTCATCTTATGAGCTTATTATTTCTTTTATTGTAGAAAATGGAAGAGACCATTCTACTCTTTTTCTTTCTCTCTCTGTCATGAACAGGAGCAGCTTCAGCCGCAGGCCTCCTGTACCTGCCCACGTGGGCAGCTGCTGTTTCTGGCTGTGTCCTCGCCCTCTTCACAGCATCCATGTGGCCTCAAGTGCTTGCACATCTTATTAGCTCAGGGTCAGGCCCTGGGAAAGCCATGACCATTGCCATGATATTTTATCTTTTAGAGATATTTTTCTGTGCATGGTGCACGGCTTTTAAATTTGTCCCAGGAGGTGTCTATGCTAGAGAGAGATCTGATGTGCTTTTGGGTGAGTATATTTGAAAGGTATGGATTAAAGTAACTGCTTGAAAATACCCTTCAGGCTGACTAGGATTTAGCACTTTACATGACTGGTGGAGATAAATAGGATGATCTTCCCTGTTTTATTAAAATAGACTGTCTTGGGACACCTGGGTCACTCTATGGGTTAAGCATCTGCCTTCAGCTCAGGTCATGATCCTGGAGTCCCAGGATCTAGCCCCAAATTGGGGTCCTTGCTCCACAGGGAGTCTGCTTCTCCCTCTGCCCTTCACCTCTCTTGTGCTCTCTCAAATAAATAAATAAAATCTTTTTAAAAAATAGACTCTCTTGATAAAAAAAAAAACTGGAGGAATGTCTAAATGACTACTTAAAAGATTTCTTAATTCATCAGTGAGTTTCATTAATATTTATTACTGCAAAGGCCTCTTAAGTAAATTAATTACAGGGAAAAAAACCCCAAGTTTAATTCATAGTAGAGTATAAAGAAGTGCTGGGTACTGTTGTGTTACAGTATATGTTAGGAAAAGGCATGATCGTGGTGCTCATGTTACCACTTTAGTATTGGCTCATGAATATATAAGGGAAATTGTGATTTTTCTTTTTGGTTTCCCCAAATCTTATCTATGATTTTTATTTACCGTATGTTTGCCAATAAAATAATTTTACATCTCTGAATCTTAGTCTAAATGGTAAATTCCCAAATCATAGAATATTTTTTTCTGATTTCTGTGATTATAAACTATCTAGCAAAATGAAAATTTCATACACTTTATTTAGCTCAGTTTAATATTTCAAAAATTGCCTTCTGGCCATGATGAAATTACCGACGTATACAGGCATACGCAAATCAGATGTTGCCTGTCATTTTAGTTTAAGCAAAACATATCAAACGCTGGTAGGATAAAAATTATGAAAAATTGAGGAGACAAAACATGTCAGTAGGGGATTCGGTCCTTGTTTGTTCAGAGATGCATTTTCCCATTTGTTCATGTATTCATTAAAAAAATGTTGGGCACCTGTATGTGCCAGGCACCGTGCCAGGTGCTAGAGATTTAAGAGACATAGTCCGTGCCCATCTGGAGCTTCTGTGTAGTGAAGGTACCAGCATGCGGAACGTTAGATACGTACGGAATTACAGCTGGGGTGAGTTGTGCACAGGAGTCTGGGCTTCCACCTGTAGTTCCCCCTTGGGCCTTTGGTATTTTTTTCAACAACTGTACCTTTTCACATAAACTTTTCTACTCCCCGAGCTAGACATCTGGCAGCAAATGCTGATTTGGAAGCTATATTTTTTAAATTATATGAAATATGTAAAAAAAAATGAAGATTTACTATTTTTGGTAAACTCTCGTGCTCTCATCCACGTGGAGACATATATTGCTGCATTTCCTTTTTTAATTTTATTTTATTATTTATTTATTTATTTTATTATTTGTTTATTTTTTGCATTTCCTTTTTTACATCTTTTAGATGTATTTATTTGACACAGAGAGAAAGCACAAGCAGGGGCAGGGGCAGAGGGAGAGAGAGAAGCAGACTCTCTGTGGAGCCGGGAGCCCGACTGGGGCTGGATCCCAGGACCCCGGGATCATGACCTGAGCAGAAGGCAGACAGACGCTCAACCGACTGAGCCACCCAGGCGTCCTGTTGCTGCATTTCCTCTGCAATAATCTTGGCTTTGCAAACTTTGTATTTCTTCTGGTTTCTTTCAGGTGTGTGTACTCTGCCCTGCTCTATCTTCTTGGCCAATGCCCTGCTTTTTTCTTACCCCAGCTTGCTTAGCGGTCTGCCATGTGGAGAAAGCACACAACAGTAAGAGCCATTCTAAGCATGAGTTTATTTCTTCAGAATGTCATGAATGGTGTGTTTTGAGTTCTCTCTCACTACTCATGGGGCTGCTGAAACCACTTGGTTACAGTTGCATACAAGAAAGCATTTTTTTTTTTTTTTTTTTAGTAAGAGGGACCACTGATAAGACCACAAAAATGAAGGCACGTTGGTAATGTTCAGCATAGCTTTTGATACAGTTGAAGAGAATCTGTGTTAAATCAGAAACTAGTAATGAATCTATTGTCAAGTTTACTCCTGCTATTTCCTGAAAATTGCATAGGATTTTTTTTTTTTTTTGGTAGCCTTCCACCTAAGCTTAACTTCTACTTAATATCTCCCAATTTACACATCGGTCAGCTATACCTCTGTTTCCATTCTCATTGTATAGGACTTGAGAAGTATGTAAATCTTACATATAAGTTCCCTTGTAATGCATCGAACAGAGCTCAACTTCTCTGGCCGGCCTTATTGGCACAGTGTGAGTCCTGGCATGAGTCCTCCATGAGGACCCCCATCCCGGGCCAGAATTGCTGCCCCTAACATGGTTGGATTATGAATCTACATATATCCTCCTTTTATGCTCCACAGTCTGGTGCATCTGAGGTCTTTTTTGGTGCAGAAAACTCAGTCCCTACAGCAAGCAATTCCTTTCTTTCTTTTGTGCTCCACCCTCCTCTGCACAATCAACAGCAAAGTAGTCTATTACCAACCTAACAATGAGGAAACACTCAGGAAATTAAAAGACATTTCTCATCCAGGAAAGGCTGGAGTCTTGTCATTTAAAGTAGGGTTCCTAGGACCCTAGCGGATTTCTAAGGATCAATCCCAATTATCAGAAGCGCAACTAGAGTAATTGCTTAGGTACTGAGATAAATGAACTCAGTAACTGAATTTTCAGGGTATGGCCATTGACATGAAATTTAGGCTCCTGGAATTTACCATTGGGAGGATTTGTGGATTAAAATGTAATATGTTCTTGTTTTCTCTTTTAACAGGGGCAGTGATGCTAATTATTGGACTGAATATGCTCTTTAGTCCTAAGAAAAGCCTTGACTTTCTTCAAACAAAAAATAGTCCTAAAGTGCTTTTCAGAAAGAGTGAAAAATACATGAAACTTTGTAAGTTTTGCTTTCTTTTTTTTAAAGCACCTAATTATCATAAAATTTCGAACATATATGAAATTAAAAAGTATAATGAGACCCTCGCGTACCCTTCACTCAGTTCCAACAATTTTTAACATTTTTGCCGGTGTTGTTAACAACTGTCTTCCTTACTCATTTTGGTGAAATACTTTGAAGCAAATCTCTGACAGCCTGTCATTTCGGCCACAACTTCTCGATTAATAGTCTTGTTTCACTTCTCATGTAAAAAAGATTATTAAAAGGAAGAGTTTCCAAAATCATTTGTTCTTATTAGAACTATTTATATTTCAGATTATTTATTTCTTGTTCTTCTTTTTGGGGAGCTTAAATACATTAACATTTGGGATATTGATGAGCTAGAAACTCAGACATGAAGTTAGTTTACTATTCAATCTGATTAATTTCAAATGAACTAGATTAAATAAAAATGTTTATTGAAATGATAACATTCGCAGGTAGTGTATTAGGTTCAGTGCACAGCATGATATAACTACACAGCATTATGTAGGAAACAAAGATAGCCCCCACCCTCAGTAACTTGATATTTTCATAAAGGAGATAAAATATTTGGGGCACCTGGGTGGCTCAGTGTTTGAGCATCTAGATGCCTTCGGCTCAGGTTGTGATCCCGGGGTCCTGGGATCGAGTTCCGCATCTGTCTCCCTGCAGGGAACCTGCTTCTCCCTCTGCCTGTGTCTCTGCCTCTCTCTCTCTGAGTCTCTCATGGGTAAATAAATTTTTTAAAAAATCCTAAAATTTCTTTTTAAAAAGAAGATAAAATACTATAGTATAAAGAGATAGAAAACAATTAAACTAAATAAAATTGTGATCTTTTTCTAAAAGAGATGCCACAAAGCAGTAAGACCATTATGTAAACACCTTCACATATGTTCCATCATAACTTGAAAAGATTATATTGCAATTTAGGGGACATTTTTAAAATGTAGAGTTTTTTTTTCTGTGTTCTTATTTTTTTTAGGTGTGTCTCTTGAAACTAAGACCTGGTAGATTTTGTTTGTTGTTTTTTGATCCTGACAATCTCTGTCTTTATAGTTGCTGTTGTGATTTGTAGCGGTCGTAGAATTAAAGTAGAGTTAGTAACTAGATTAGTAGAATTAAGCACTAAGATTCTTTAGTTCATTCATCAGATCGAGGCATTGGGAACCATTTATTTACAAAGTTGTTTAGACAGTTCTGTGGAATTTTTTATAACAATTTTTTAGAGCCATTTTTGGTTTGAGCAGAAAATAGAGATTCCCTATATACCCTCTGACCCCACATACACACAGACTCCCTCAATATCAGTACCCCCCACCCGAGTTTATGATCACATTTATTATTAATATTAGTTTTTGAAGATTTCTTTCCTTATTTAGAGCATGAGTGGGAGGGGCAGAGGGAGAGAGGGGGAGAGAGGGAATCTCAAGCAGACTCCATACCCAGGGTGGAGCTCGACACAGGGCTCGATCTCACAACCCTGAGATCATGACGACCTGAGCTGAAACCAAGAGTCGGACGCTTAACCGGCTGTGCCACTCAGGAGCCCCTATCATTACATTTGTTATGACTGAGGAATGTACGCTGACACATCCTTAGCACCCGAAGTCCACGGTTTACGTTAGGGGTCGCCCTTGGTGCTGGGCGTGCTGTGGGTTCTGTATGTACGTGATGCTCTGTATCCATCATTAGAGTGTCACACGGAGTAATCCTCTGTCTTCCACCTCTTCACCCTTCCCTGCCTCCACCAATGACAGCCACTGTCTTTGTCATTTAGAAAAATGAGATTTTGGTTTTTAGAGCAGTTTTAGATTTACAGACCTGTTGAGCCCCAAGTATGGCCTTCCTATTCGCCTACCCCCTTGTACCCCACTTGCTCCTCCACAGGGACAGTGAAGCTGCCCACAGTTTCCACCACTATTGACATCGTGCATTACTGTGGTACGTTCGTTAAAACCGATGAGCCCATGTTGGGACATTATTATTATTAAGTCAAGTCTGTGGTTTACATCACAGTTCAATCTTTTTGTGGTATGTCCTGTGGGTTCTGACAAATGTGTAATGACAGCCATCCACCATTATGGTATCACAAAGAATCGTTGTGCTTCTTAAGCATCCTCTCTGCTCCACCTATTTATCCTTCCGTCCTCCCTCTAAACCCTGGCAACCAGGGACGCCTGGGGGGCTCAGTGGTTGAGCATCTGCCTTTGGCTCAGGGTGTGATCCCAGGGTCCTGGATCGAGTCCCGCATCGGGATCCCTGCAGGGAGCTTGCTTCTCCCTCTGCCTGGGTCTCTGTCTCTCATGAAAAATAAATAAAATCTTAAAAAAAAAACAAAACCAACAACCCTGGGAACCATTGATCTTTTCACAGTCTCCATCATTTTGCCTGTTCTAGACTGTCCATCTTGTCTTTCATCTTGAAAATATAATCTAGTTTTGTTGTGATTTCTCATGCATTATTATCTCTTTCTGTCATCTTACTTTACTTTTGCTTTTTCAACTTTTCTGAGCTATATTTATCCCTCTTTTTCTTCTTGTTTGCTTTTGCATTGATTGGGTTATCTTTTTCTTTTTTTTCCTCATCCCCTCCTTTCTGTTCTGCTCTCTAGTTTGGAAATTATACCTTCAATTTCGATTCTCTTAGTAATTGGGTTTTGTTTTGTTTTCCTTCTCTCAGCACATTAAAGCTGGCATTCTGTTATCTGACTTCTGTTCTTGCTGAAAAAGAAGCAACTTTACAGTTGCAAAGTTAGCTGTCAGTGTAATAATCCTGCTCCGTTGGAGATCATCTGCCTTTTTTTCTCTGGCACCTCTTACAATTTCTCTTTGTTTTGGTGTCCTGGAGTTTCAGTGTGATATATACAGATATGATTCCCCCCTCTCCCTCATTGTCCCCCCTGCTTGCTTGTTGGTGTTTGGACATTCTGAATCTGAAGTGTCATGTCTTTTTTCACTTCTGGAAAATTCTCAGTTTTATTTCTGCAAATATTGTCTCTTTTCCATTCTTTCTCTTCTTCCTTTCTGACTCCACTTAGATTGTGTTGGATCTTCCTATTATCATCTCCATGTCCCTTAACCTCTTTCATAGTATCTACCTTCGATTTTAAACTGTCCTTTGCACTAATTCTCCATTTGGCTTTGTCTACTGCTACCTGTCTTGCCCACTGAGTTTCTAATTTCAATTATCATATAATTTTATTTCTAGAAGTCTATTTTATTTCTTCACAGATTTTCCCGATCATCAATCTCCTATTCCTTAGTCACCCTGTTGAATACCCTCCTTTATTTTTTGACCCATGGTTAATAAGCATGCTTTTTTTGTATTCTGATTCTAAAAGTTCCAATATTTGAAGTATTTGTGAGTTTGACTTTACAGGCTTTTCTTTCTTGCTGGTTTCTGCTCATGGAGAGTATTTTCTTGTGTATTATTTCTTGTATATATTTATGATTTATTTTTACTTTAAGCTCATGGTCCTTGGAACATTTTCAGAGAAGATTCCTTGAAACCTGAGTTGCAAGGATCAGTTATGCATACATGTCACACATGAAAATTAACCCAGGAATTAGACGTTTCTCCTTTGCACAAAATCTTGGCTAATAGATTTAATAATTTCATAAAATTATTTTTTTATTCGAGTGTAATTAACATATAGTGTTATATTAGTTTCAGGTGCACAATATGATGATTCAACAAATCTATCCATTACACAGTGCTCAACACAAGAGTGTTCTTTTTTTTTAAAGATTTTATTTATTTATTTATTTATTTATTTATTTATTTATTTATTTATTTGACAGAGAGAGAGAGCACAAGCAGGGGGAGTGGCAGGCAGAGGGAGAGGGAGCCTGATGTGAGGCTTGATCTCAGTGCCCTGAGATCATGACCTGAGCCAAAGGCAGATACTTCACCCACTGAGCCACCGAGGCACCCCAACACAAGAGTATTCTTAATCCCCATCACCTATATTACCCATCCCCCGACCCACCTCCTCTCTGGTAACCATCAGTTTTTCTCTATAGTTAAGAGTTAGTTTTTCAATCTCTTTTTTCTTTGTTCGTTTGTTAAATTCTAGCTATGAGTGAAATCCTGTGGTATTTGTCTTTCTCTGACTTATTTCACTTAGCATAATACCCTCTATATCCATCCATGTTGTTGCAAATGACAAGACTTCATTCTTTTTTATGGCTGAGTAATATTCCATTGTGTACACACACCCCACATCTTCAGTATCCATTCATTTACACAAGCTGGTGTAGCCACTATGGAAAATAGTATGGAGGTTCTTCAAAAAATTAAAAATAGAACTACCACGTGATCTGGTAACTTCTCTTCTGGATGTTTACCCAAAGAAAATGAGAACATGAATGTGAAAAGATCTATGCACCACTATGCTTATTGCAGTGTTATTTACCAAAACCTGCCCCCCCATTTTTGAAAAGCCAGTTTCTTTTAAATAATTATTTCTTCTTTCTGTTTAGTTTTGTGGCTGCTTGTTGGTGTGGGACTATTAGGATTAGGACTACGACATAAAGCCTATGAGAATAAATTGGGCAAAGGGGTAAGTAATGAAAAACTTTGATACAGAATTTTATATGGTATGTATGCATATGCACATATTTATACACTTTATCATTATGCTTGCACTGTAGATCTGCATGTCATGACTTCAGGGCCCTGTAAACCATTTCTTAAACCCCTAGGTCATAGGCTGATAACAGAATTATTTCATGAAGTTGGGTTCTTGAGACAGGATAAATCCATTTGTTAAAGGCAAGCTGCTCATAATTTTGTTGTATGAAGTTATATATTCCATTCCATGATTTAATATATCTAAACTATGAAATAAAGAACTTTTTATAATGTTTTTTTTGTACTGTTTGGCAGATATTGCTGAAGGCAACAATATGAGCATCTGATTTAAAAATAATCTTGTAGATAATTCTTGAATTTGAAGATTATGGGTAGCTTGTGTACTGATGGGTCATGGAGGTTTTCCCGTCTCCCTCGTCCCTCTTGTTGTCTATAGTTTTAAATGTTTTATTGTTCCTTTCTCTTCTAGATAGGCAGGCAGAAGAAAGAGTAAGTTGCCGTGTTGTGTTTTTTCTCTGCTCTGGTGAAGTTTGATGTGCTCCATAATGCAGTTAGAGTTACAGTTTTGGCTAAAGCAGAATTTGATGGTTAACTTTGAATTTTAGTGTTCTGTATTACTAGGCAGATCTTTTCATATAAATAAAAAGCTATACTGAGTATGGAGACCATGCTTCTCTTACCTTCATAACTCCAGCATCTCACAAAGTGATATTCAGAACTCCGTAGCTGTTTCTTTTGTTTGTTTGCTTGTTTGTTTGTTTGGTGACTCTTTCTTAATAAGTAAATAATTCATTACATGGTCTCTTTCTTTTGTCCTTTAATTGTTAGTTGTTATTATTGCAACATAATGCCAGTCAGGAAAAGATACCTAATGTCAGCCAGGAACTCTTTACAAAAGGAGACATTTCAGTTGGATTTAATACCTGTTCTTCTTATTCATTTGTTCATTCATTTGCTAAACACTTGCTGAGTATCTCTGTGTGCCTGGTCCCAGGGGTACAGAAGTAAGCAAGTTGGACTGATGCCCTGATGGAGTTTACATTGTGGTAGGGGAGAAAGATGGTATTCAGAGGAACAAATAAAGATGATCACTTTAGATCAGGCTTCTCAGAAGCAGATAGGATTATGGAGTAGAGAGTAATGATGGGGTCTGGGTGGTTAGAGAAGGTTGCTCTGTGGATGTGATGATACTTGAGTCAAGACTTGAAAGCTAACATGAAGCCAATTATTCACAGAGGTAGGGGTGAGGGATTCAGGCAGAGGGCATGCTTGTACAGGGCTGAGGGGAAATAAGTATGGTGTGTGTGAGGCCCACCAGCGTGGTCGGTGTGACTGAAACTTGGTGAGTAAGGGGAAGAGTGGTAGACGGTGAGGATGGAGAGGCTGTCAGTGTCCATCGAAAGATGAATGGATAAAGAAGATGTGGTCTACGTATACAATGGAATATTCCTCAGCCATTAGTAACGACAAATACCCACCATTTGCTTCGATGTGGATGGAACTGGAGGATGTTATGCTGAGTGAAATAAGTCAACCGGAGAAGGACAAACATTATATGGTCTCATTCATTTGGGGAATATAAAAAATAGTGAAAGGGAAGAAAGGGGAAAGGAGAAAAAATGAGTGGAAATATCAGAAAGAGAGACAGAACATGAGAGACTCCTAACTCTGGGAAATGAAGGGAGGTGGGGGGGGGTGACTGGGTGATGGACACTGAGGGGGGCACTTGACGGGATGAGCACTGGGTGTTATGCTATATGTTGGCAAATTGAACTCCAATAAAAATTTTTTTTTAATTTACTTATGATAGTCACAGAGAGAGAGAGAGAGGCAGAGACACAGGCAGAGGGAGAAGCAGGCTCCATGCACCGGGAGCCCGATGTGGGATTCGATCCCGGGTCTCCAGGATCGCGCCCCGGGCCAAAGACAGGCGCCAAACCGCTGTGCCACCCAGGGATCCCGCAATAAAAAAAATTTTTAAAAAATGGATGGAGAGGCTGGGGAGGGTCCTATCATAGAGGGCCTCACAGAGCACAGTGAGGCACCCTGATTTTATTTTTCTTCCAATGGAAGCCAATGGAGTATTTTGAGCAGGAGCATGAAGAAACATGACATCTATATCTATCTATTCATCTACCTATCGATGATATATATATATATATGTAGAGATATATAAATATAATATATATATATATATGTAGGAACAGGGAGTATGGAGAAGTAGGGAGATAAGTTATATATATAAAAACTTGGCTGCTCTGCGAAGAATGGATCGTAAAGTAGGAAGATAAGTTACAAGGCTTTTTCAGTTGTCCAGGAGAGAGACCACGGAAGTTTGGAGAGGTGCAGTGGGTAGTGGAGTTGGAGAGAAGTGGACAGACTTAGAATATATAGTTGACCCTTGAACAATGTGAAGTTGAACTGCGCCAATCCACTTACATGCAGACTTTTTTCAATACGTATGTTGGAAGATTTTCTGGAAATTCGCGACAAGTTGAAAAAACTTGCAGGCAAATCACATAGCCTAGAAATAGTGAAAAAACTCAGCAAAAGGTATGTTATGAATGCATAAAATATATGTAGATACTAGTCTATTCTGTCATTTGCTACCATAAAGTATACACAAATTTATCATAATTAGTTAAAATGTGTCAGAACTTGCACACACAAAAGCAGACCTTACATGGCAACATTTGTAGGGGAGAGAAATGTAAACAAACCTAAAGATGCAGATATTAAGTCATAACTGCATAAAACTAAACCGTAGTACATAATGTACTGCTGTAATAATTTTGTAGTCTCCTCCTGTTGCTGTGGCAGTGAGCTCAAGCGTTCTATCGGTTTAAGATCCTGTGTGATGCTAATCTCCTACTGAGCAGTTCCTCCCTCTAGTAAATTTTTTATTACAGTAAAAAGTGGTCTATTGGGGCACCTGGGTGGCTCAGGTTAAGTGTTCAAGTCTTGATTTCAGCTCAGGTCATGATCTCGGAATCATGGGATAGAGCCTTGTGTCAGGCTCAGCGAGGAGTCTGCTTGTCTGCCCCCCACCCCCCGCTTGCACGCTCTCTCTCAAATAAGTAAATAAGTAAAATCTTTTTGATAGTAAACAATACCTAGACCTTGCGTGACGCCATGGGACCCATACAAACTGCCACTAGTGATGCTAGAAGTACTCCCAAGAAGCAAAGTCATGACAAGAAGAAGTTGAATTGCCTGATACGCTATACACTGGGGTCTGCAGCTGCAGTCACTAGCATCTTGAGATAAATGAATCCAGTGTAAGGACCACTGTAAACCAAGAAAAGGGAATTTGTGACGCTGTCTCTGGAGCCACACCAGCAGGTGCGAAAAACCTGGCCCTTTGTGCAAAATGCCTTTTTATCTCATAGTGAAAATGTAGCTTTTGTGTGGGTGCAGGATTGCTCTAAGAAAGGCATAACCTCTAGGCTAATGTGACTTGAGAAGAAGCAAAATCATTATATAACAACTTAAAGCCAAAGGAAGGCGAAGGATCTAAAGCTAGAGAATTTAATTTTGGAAAAGTTTGGCATGGGGGACCCCTGGGTGGCTCAGTGGTTTAGCACCTGCTAAACCAGGTGTGATCCTGGAGTCCCGGGATCGAGTCCCACGTCAGGTTCCCTGCATGGAGCCTGCTTCTTCCTCTGCCTGTGTCTCTGCCTCTCTCTCTGTGTGTGTCTCTCATGAATAAACAAATAAAATCTTAAAAAAAAAAAAAAGCAAAGTTTGGCTTAAGAAATGTCAAGATAACAGGAGAAGTAGTGTCTGCCCACCAAGAGCCACCAAGAGTTCCCAGACACTCTTAAGGAAATCACTGAGGAGAAAAGACATCTGCCTTAACAGGTTTTTAGTGCAGGTGAAAGTGTCCTATTTTTTTTCGGGGCGGGGGGCAATGCCACAAAGGACATCTATTAGTATGGCACCAGGATTTAAGACTGGAAGAGATGCACTAACTCCACTGTTTTGTGCAAATCCAACTGCGCTTATGATGGGGACTTTTTATCTATAAAGCTGCTAACCCTAAGCCTTGAAGGGAAAGGATAAGCACCAGCTACCAGTCTTTTGATTGCACAACAAGGAGGCCTGGGCAATGAGAACCCTTTTTTCTGAAATGGTTCCACTGATACTTTGTCCCTGAAGTCAGAAAGTACCTTGCTGGTAAGGACGGCCCTTTATAGTTCTTTTGATAGGAGATGATACCCCCTGGCCACCCAGGACCCCATGAGTTCAACAACAAAGGCATCCAAGTGGTCTTCTTACCCCGACACACATCTCTGATTCAGCCTCTACATCAGGGATTATATGGCCCTTTAAGTCCCATTACACACAGCACTCTGTGAAAGGATTGTCAATGCTCTGGCGGAGAACCCCGACAGATATGACCTCATGAAAGTCTGGAAGGATTATATCACTGAAGATGCCATTGTTTAGCAAAAGCCGTGAAAGCCATCAAGCTCAAGACAATAAATTCCTGCTGGAGTAAACTGTGTCCAGATGTTGTACATGACTTCACAGGATTTATGACAGAGCTGATCAAGGGAATCATGAAAGGGATTGTGGATAATGGGAAAAAGGTGGAGGCTGAAGGGTTTCGAGGTGCAGATCTTGGAGGGATTTAAGAGCGAACAGACACCATGCCCGAGAAATGAAGAGAAGACAACCTGATGGAGACGAGTGTTTCTGCACCAGTGCCAGACATCGAGGAAGATCTAGAAGGAGCAACACCAGAAAACAAACTGACACTAGATAATCTGGAAGAAAGGGTCTAATTATTCAAGACTGCTTTTCCCTTCTTTTATGCCACGGACCCTTCTATGATGAAGGCACTGGTGGAAGCAAATGGTGGAAGAAGGATTAGTACCATCTAGAAACATTTTCAGAGACATGAAAAAGCAAGACAGACAAAAATCACAATGTTTTTCCAGAGAGTTATGCTAAATGGCTCTGCCTCTCATGCCTCCCCTTCCTTCTCCTTCACCGCTTCCACCTTCCCTGAGACAGCAAGATCACCCCTTCTTTTCCTCCTCCTCCTCGGCCTAGTTGACGTGAAGACAATGAGGATGAAGGCCTTTATGATGATCCACTTCCGCTTCATGGATTGCGAATAATCACCATGCCATACGCTAAATAAATTTATCTGTTGTGGATGCGTGTGTGTGTGTGTCTTTGCGTGAACGTCTAATACCTATTTGGCGAGAATTGTGTGAAACCTTTGGTGTCATCATCGGCACTGTCACCTGGGTATTCATCACATAGAACACGGTGTACAAGACTCATGTGGAAGGGGACAGCCTATCCTTATGTAGGCATAAGGTGAGTGTATCTTAATATAAAATTAATAACGTCTTCGTTTTCCTACTGTGAATTATAATACAGTACAGTAGGCCAGCCCCCACCCCCATAATTGGAAAACCCGTGTGTCAGTCTATTATTACAGGGAAATGTTTTTAAAAAATGTAATAGAGTTTGCAATACTGCCTTATAACTATGATGGTAATACTGGGTGCCATAAAATTTTTATAACAATTCATTCATTAGTGTATAGGCTCGGCTACCGTGAAGCAATCGTATCGATTACACTAGGTTACCATAAAACAAACTTATTGATATTGCTGCTGCTTCATTATCAATGCATGAATTGTCATAGCTGCAATAAATATGAAGTGCTTTTTCACATTATCTTTTCATTTTTGATGTCTACTGCTAGTAGTACCTTAACATCTACAGTGTTTTGTGACGTATAAAACAATGTCATTACTCGTCCTGACCCACAGTTCATCTTGTAAACAGATGATGTAAATTTATAGTATCAATAGCTCTAGTATAGCACTGTGAATGTGTTTTCTGTTCCTTATGATTTTTTTAGACTGTATTTATTTATTTGTCAGAGAGAGAGAGAGAGAGCGCAAAAGCAGGGGGAGAGGCAGGCAGAGGGAGAAGCAGACTCTCTGCTGAGCCGGGAGCCCAATGCAGGACTCGATCCCACAATATGGGATCGTGACGTGAGCCAAAAGTAGAGACTTAACCAACGGAGCCACCCAGGGATCCCTGTTGTGATGTTCTTATTGACATTTCTTTTGTCTAGGGTACTTTATTGTAAGAATACAGGACATAATACATATGTGTGTTAATTGCCTGTTGTGTTATTGGTAAGGCTTCCAGTCAACAGGAGGCTGTTAGTAGTTAAGGTTTCAGGGAATCAGAAGTTACACGTGGATTTTCAACTGTGCAGGGAGGCCCCTAACTCCCCTGTTGTTCCAGAGTCAATGGTATTCTGAAAGTAGAGCTGATAGGATCTGCTGATGGATTAGATGTTGCTGGATGCGGAGAAGGAAGGAATCAAAAATGACCTTTATACCTTTGACTTGAGCAACCGGATGGAAGGTGGTGGCATTTACGGACAAGGAAAGAACAGGAGAATAACAGGTTTTGAAGCGGAGAAATCCGGAGTTGACTATTGCTATAGAATTATGTGAAAAGGGATAGCTTGATGGATGTAGTCATGCCTCTTGAAATCCCTGTTGGTGGTTCCATTCCCTTTCTATGACAGTCACTAAACTGAATGACCTTTCCTGCGTAAGGATGGGAAGCCCAGCTTATTGGGCCGGGTAGCGCAGGGAGCTGTTTACGTGTGGTGGCCTTCTGTTGCAAAGAGGTTGCTACTTACCTTTCTCTCAACCTGAACTTGTATGGTCCACTTTGAGTTGTTTTTCCGGTTGTGAAGATGGATTTCTTCTAATCTAGCCAAACTCTTTCTCAGGATCCCTGTTATAGATCAGTTAGGTATGCATTTATTGAGATGGACATTTAGGGTTGGGCCCTGATTCTCTGACTGAGCCCATGGCCCCAAAAGATAAACTCTCAAAGGGGGCGGTGCCCTTGAGCATTGGCCTTGCCAGTACAGTAGGGGAGCGACAGCATGTATGACTCAGAGTCAGCAGACTGCTTAGTAGCTATGATGAAGGACTCTGTGCATCCCCCTGTGATCTCATTCCTCTCCTGTGCATGGGGAACCTCTCCATCCAGAATATGATGCTTATCATTTTCATGCATTTCTTTATCTTGTTACTACCTACAATATAGCCCCAGACTATATTGTTTTTGACTTTACCTAAATGACATCTGACATACATATTTTGCAACTGACTTTTTTTTTTTTTTTTTACTTAAAATCACCTCTGTAAATTAATCTGTATGGAGATTATGAAGGCCTAACTTACTTATTTGGGCTGTGTAGTATTCTGTTTTATGTATGTCACACCATTTATTTATACCTTTTCCTATTTTTCCTATTGAAACAACAGCCAGGTTGCTTCTGATTTTTTATAAACAGTGCTGCTTACAGACGCTCACTTTCCAAATAGTCCTCCTAACTTGCAAGCTTTGGGTAGAAGTTCACAGAAGATTTATTATGACAGTATCACCTAGCAAACAGCTCCTTATTTTCATGAATTAAATGTGGGCAGATTCACTAAGAAAATTTTTTGCTGAAATATGAATTTTGGTAAACTGCCATTGTTCACAGTCATCTTAAATTACCATTAAAACCACTCCTCAGGCACCAGCCACAGAGATCTCTGCCGCCATCTGGCCTTTTAGGTTTGGTTATGACAATGAAGGATGGTCCAGTCTAGAAAGATCGGCTCAATTACTCAATCAAACAGGTAAGCCTTTTACTGGAATTAGTTCCAGGCTTTGAGAGACTACTATTAATGTTTTTATTTTGAACAAGATCATAAGTCATAGGAGGAGGGTTTGCTGGGTCGTAAACTAATCTCTTAAAAAGGCTCTACTCTGGTAGGCAGCTGCCGAAGGATTAAGTTTCTATAACCACATCTGTCTTTGAGAGCAATTAATTCATTCGATTCTGAACAAAGCCTCATACTGAGTATCTGCAGGGAATTCTTGTCATGCCTTCGCTCTTCGAGATCCTCCTGCTGGTGGCTTCTGTTGCTTGGGGACCCACTGTTGGATACCAGAAAGCAGCCACATTAAAAGGCAGAGTGGGTCAGAGTGATGCTCTTTTGTGAAGCAGATTGCTTTTAAGAGCCTAAGGGCCAGTATTTAAGTTTCTGTGCCCTGGGCCGCTCGTCTTCATACGTAGCATCCTTTAAAAGATGTGGGTATTTGGTTCGTCACTCAACTACGTGGAGCGTGGAGCAAGACACGCAAACGTGTTATCCCTAATGATAAGCATGTCTCCTGAGAAACTGCTGGGGGTCTGTTGATTCTAATGCCACAACCTAATTTCCATGGTCCTTCGTCCTGATTCCGAGGCCTCCGAGGCACATCTGGCCGGGGTCTGTAGAAACCAGGAAACTCACTTCTGTGCCAGCACCACGGAGGTGTTTTCCCAGCAATAAAATGCTGTTGCACACCACTCTATTATTCCTGCACAGCAGTTGAGTATTTGACAAAGGGATTGTGCTTATTTGAAGTTTTGGGAAAGGTGTCAAAAGCATTTGAAAATTTAGAAGTTACGATTTTATCCTTTCCTGCATTTCCTCTGGGTGTCCCGTGTTTTAAGTACGCTTGACATGGGTGGGGGTGGGAACTCCTTCTGTAGCTCAGGTTTGATCCACTTCACTTGAGTGACTCATTAGAAACGACTTTGGGGTTCTGTTTTGTTTTGTTTTGATTTATGAGGAAAGGCAAAGGGTTTAAGAATAAAGTTTTGCTACTTGTTTTTGCACAGCTGTGGCTCATCCCTATGTGCATTTCTGTTCCTGAATAGGTGCAGATTTCATAACGATTTTGGAGAGTGATGCTTCTAAGCCTTATATCGGGAACAATGACTTGACCATGTGGCTAGGGGAGAAGTTGGGTTTCTATACGGACTTTGGCCCAAGCACGAGGGATCACACCTGGGGGTAAGTGAATGTTGGGACAAGGCCCTGAAGACCAGGCATCCTGGGCTCCCGTCCAGTAGAGAGTTGATGTTGTCATACCAGAGCCCTCTGAGTACACCCCTGGGGTGCTTCCTGCGGGGGATGGGCAGGTGCAGAAGATACGCATATTCCGTGATTGTTTGAAAGGTGTCCCTGTTGCTGGATACTTTCAGTTCTTCAGCATTATAAACCGTTCACTGTAGGAGCTGAGGTTACAGCACTAAGCGTGCCTCGCCTGATGCTGCCTGCCTGGGGCTCACCTCCTAACGCGAAGAAACAGAAAATAAACACGGACACATGGAAATACGGAAGAGTTTGAGATCATGACAAGCACTACATGGAAAAGGAAAGCGACTGGGGAGGAGGGGCAGGGGGACGGTCAGGAAGGTCTCTGTGAGAAGACCCTGCCATGAGGACCCAGGAGCCAGCCTTGGGAAGAGGGGGGACCCGCCGTGTAAAGACTCAAGGCGGGATCAGGTTTGTTGGGCCTGAAGAGGGGCGCTGAGGGGGAGCTGGTGAGAAATGAGGTCGAGGGTGGGCCCCTAATCTTAGAGAGCCACCTAGTCCATGCCGAGGACTGAGGACTTCAGTTCTGATGGAAAACCATTGGCTGGTTTTTAGGTAGGAGCCATCTGATCTGATTTACATTTTATTTTATTATTTTTTAAAAGGTTATTTATTTATTCATGAGAGAGACAGAGAGAGAGAGAGAGGCAGAGACACAGGCAGAGGGAGAAGCAGGTTCCACGCAGGGAGCCTGCTGTGGGGCTCGATCTGGGGTCTCCAGGATCACACCCTGGGCTGGAGGTGGCGCTAAACCACTGAGCCACCCGGGCTGCCCTATTATTATTAATTTTATTTTTATTTATTTTTTAAAAGATTTATTTATTTATTTATTTATTTATTATTTATTTATTATTTATTTATGATAGACATAGAGAGAGAGAGGCAGAGACACAGGCAGAGGGAGAAGCAGGCTCCCTGCAGGAAGCCCAACGCAGGACTCAATCCAGGGTCTCCGGGACCGTGCCCTCGGCCAAAGGCAGGTGCTAAACCACTGAGCCACCCAGGGATCCCCCCTATTATTATTAATTTTAAAGATTTTATTTGTTTATTCATGAGACACACACACACACACACACACACACACACCACACACAGAGGCCGAGACACAGGCAGAGGGAGAAGCAGGCTCCCTGTGGGGGAGCCCCATGCGGGACTCGATCCCGGGACTCCAGGATCATAATTTGAACCAAAAGCAGATGCTCAGCCACTGAGCCACCCAGGTGCCCCCCAATTTACATTTTTAAAAAACCATTCGGGCTGTTCCTGAAACAGCGTGTTGGGGGCAAGAGTGGGAGCGAGCGGGGAGACAGGTGATGAGATGGATGCGCTGGCACAGGTGAGAGGTGACAGTGGAGCCGGGGCCGTGGACAGAAGGGGGCCGACTCAGGAACTCCTTAGGAGCAGAGCTGATGGGACTTAACTGAGGCTTTAGGTGTCGGGGCCGCGAAGGCACAAGGGCAGCATCTACCTTTTTCACCTGAACACCTGGTAGAGATGATGCCGCTTAATGGGAAGGGAACCACCAGGCAGGGGAGCCCAACTGGGCCAACTTGAGAAGCCTCTGGAGAGTCAGGTGAGGCCCGGGCAGCCCGGAGGGCCAGGCGGGGTGTGGACGCTGGACGCGTGTGTAGGTCGCGGCGGCCTCGCCGTAGAGACGCTCCTGCCGGGAGAGGCCGCCCGCAGCCCGGGAGCAGCACCGGCTCGGGCCTGAGCTCGGCTCATCCTTTCCGAATATGTAGCTCTTGGCTCGGTGCGGGGGGGGGGGGGGGGGGGGATAGGACACGGTGTGTGTATCCTACTGGGCAGGTGGCAATTTCTGATCCTGTAAATTGTTACTCCGAGCTCTTGCTGGCAAGATCGAACATTCCTAAATGGGTTGGTCAAGATTAGAATGGTTTACGCAACACGTTGCCAGAGTAACAATGCGAGGAAAATGGATTTCGTGCTATTACCAATTCTACCCTTTTGGTGTCTCCAGAGCATTTATTGAAACAGAGTTGATGGCGTTGTGCTTAGCGACACCGAGAGACACACTAAATAGCAGAGATTTGTCGCCCTGTCGAGCCGATGCACGTTAGTGCCGCTCGCTCGGTGCCCCTCGGTGGTTTGCCTGCATGGCAACACATCGGGTGTTTGTTTTGTTTTGTTTTGTTTTGTTTTGTTTTTTTAACACATGTGCTTAGTCCTGTCTCCATGGTATAAAAGGGACCGACCCCGATGCATGTGTTTCTTTTCGTTCCAATGCAGGATTATGGTTTTGTCACGATACCCGATTGTGAAGTCAGAGCATCACCTTCTCCCGTCACCAGAGGGCGAGATCGCACCAGCCATAACACTGACTGTTAGCATCGCGGACAAGCTGCTGGATTTTGTGGTGACACACTTTGGGAATCATGAGTGGGTTTCTTTCATCTTTCTAATAGTACACGAAGCCAAGAAATATCACTAATATATTACTTGGATTTCCATGCATTGACCTTTCTTTTTTTCTCCCAAAGTATTTTTCCTTATGTAGCTGGGTTTTTGGTGTGTGTGTGTGTGTGTTTTAAGATTTTATTTATTGGAGAAAGAGAGAGGGAGAGAGGGGGAGAGAGAGAGAGAGAGAGAGAGAACGAACAAGCAGAGGTGAGGGGCAGAGGCAGAGGGAGAAGCAGACTCCCTACTGAGCAGGGAGCTGGACTTGATCCCAGGACCCCAGGATCATGCCTTGAGCTGAAGGTAGATGCTTAACCGCCCCAGTCGCCCCAGTTGTGTAGCTGGTTTTAAAAATAAGGCATAGAAACCTTTGAGATGCAGGTGGCCCTTAGAGGATGGTACGGGCCAACAACGATGGCCGTGTTGGCCAGCAGTGGCCAAGCAGGTGCTGTGCTAAGTGCATTACTGTACAGAGTTAGTACCATTATAGCCCCATTTTACAGATAAAGATTCTAGACTGAGGGAGGTTAGATGGCTTTTCCAGCAGGGTCATGAAGCAAGGCATTGGGCAGACCCAACTCAGAGCCGGCTCACACTTGGGACCGCGTGCTAAGCCAGACTACAGAAAAATGAGATATCCTTCTCCTACAGGATTATTACCGTTGGGATTTGAGGGGACTGATACTCCCTTTGCCCTCATGTCTTCACAGTCCACTGATGGTTAAGCAGGGGAATCTGGCAGGGAGATCAAAATATCTCTTAATTCTGATAAACCTATGTGGGTGATATGGCTTAAGTGTGTCCACATGGACCTGCATTTAATACATCCGCCAACAATGCAAACTGTCGTATGCATGAATACATCCACCAACAACACATGAAACTCCCCCAGAGCAGCAGACCTACCAGTAGGGGCAAGGTCTGCGCCGTCAAACTGCCCCCTTGGTAGAGGGAAAATGCCAGAAACCCCCTGTGTGCAAACTGGCAGGTTCCAAGGAGAAGAGAGAGGCAAGGTTTGAGACGAGCATGCCCAGTTAATTCTGCCAAACTCAACTAGTTAGGAAAGTCTGCCCAAAAAGCAAAAGGCGAGAGAGACCAGACATGGTTTCTTTCTTTCTTTCTTTCTTTCTTTCTTTCTTTCTTTCTTTCTTTCTTTCTTTCTTTCTTTCTTTCTTCTTTCTTTTTTTTTAAGATTTTATTTATTTGTTCATGAGAGACTCAGAGAGAGAGGCAGAGACACAGGCAGAGGGAGAAGCAGGCTCCATTCAGGGAACCTGATGTGGGACTCGATCCTGGGACTCCAGGATCACAACCTGAGCCAAAGACAGATGCTCAACCACTGAGCCACCCAGGCATCCCCAGATGTGGTTTTCTTTTCTTTTTTTTTTTTTCAGACGTGGTTTTCTAAGCAAGTTGTCCTATACGAGGACACGAGGAATAGGGAATGAGCTTTATCCCCAAAGGACAACATTTACAACCAGGGACTTCATACTGAATAAATCATGAATGATGCCAACCGTAGATCATAAAAGATAAAGTCACGTAATTTATACTCTGCCATAGTAGACATTCTGTGACAACAATTGAAAACACTAACCTAAAAAAAAAAAAAACAAGAAAACACTAACCTAAGTGCTATAAAACGGGGCATAGAGGTGCTGTCCACGTTAATGCCAAGAGCCACAGAGCTTTAAAGTGACGTACAGGACGGTGGAACCCCACCACTGTACTGTTATGTTTCACCAAAACAAAGCCAATGTGTCTGCTACCCTGATTTTCCCATTTCTCACAGCATTATGCGGATCGGTGAAGGCATACTTGAGTATTTTCTGAACTAAGTCAGAGCTTAGTAACATAAACCATCCAAATGTAATTACGTGAACCATTCGCTCACCGCACCCTTGCTAGTCTCCCTAGAAATGAAAAGGGTGTTTATTAATTTTTTTAAAAGATTTTATTTATTTATTCATGAGAGACACACAGAGAAAGAGACAGACACACAGGCAGAGGGAGGAGAAGCAGGCTTCCTGCAAGGAGCCCGATGTGGGACTCGATCCTGGGAATCTGGGATCACACCCTGAGCCAAAGGCAGATGCTCAACCGCTGAGCCCCCAGGTGCCCCGAGCAGTCTGTTTAGAGGACAGGTGATACTGAAGGGCCATATCTCTTTCAAAAGCTGTTTAGAGAAATGCCTCTGTTTCTCTCAATAATTTTCATGTAGCAATGACAGGCATTCACAACCCATTCCACTGACCTTACATTGCATTGGGTTTGGCTTTTTTTTAAAAAAAATAGGCATTTTTATGTGTGAAGTTGCAAGGTCTTAACCTAAGAAACAGCTCAATATACCCCTTCCCGTTTTTCCTTTGCTTCCCTGCCCCCTCCCCCCCCCACCTCTTCAACTCCTTCCAACCTCCAAAATGTAAAGAATAGACTTAAAAGAGACTAAATATAGCCCTCAGAATGTGCTTGGAAAAGAGGAGGGGAAGGATTACCTTTTCTAACTTTCTATGAACCACATTTTTAAGTCTCTGTAATCAACACCACACCTTTCACGTGTTCTCACTCATTCACTTGGTTTAATAACACACGCACACACCTATGCATGCCCGCGTGCATACACGCCTGCATACGTACGTACTTGCGGTGACCACAGCAGTAACAGTGCTAGCTGACACTCACTGGGGAGATGTAGCTAGCAGTGTAGCTGAGTGGTTAAAAGCGTGGCATTCCAGAACCTGGAATCAGACAAGCTGATCTCAGTCTTAGGTGAAGGTATATCCTTCCCGGGGTTGCCTTCGGCTTCTGTTTTTCTCACTTGTAAATCAGGAGCAATAATCCTATTTCATACGGATTCATTGTGAGAATTAAGTGGGATATCATCATCTCGTGCAAGGTGCACGAATACAGTAAGTGCTCATTTAATCCTGCTCGTGATTATAAAACCAAATCAGATAACCCTAAACGGAAGGTCTGTTGGGCAGCTTAAAAGAGAATTCATTCAGCAAACACAGATCACACCTGTGCCGTGTCCCAGGCGCAGAGCGAGGTGCAGTCTTTCCCCTTCGAGCCACAGCTCTGGAAAGGCCCCGTCCGTGGACCCTGTGGCCTTCCAGCAGGTGACATGAAGAAGTTCGGCGTTTGAATAATTTGTGAAGCCACCGTTAACGGGCTTCCATTTGCCTTTGTGTTCTACAGTGTCAGATAAAAAATTCCCACCGTGAATAAATATTTAGAGATTTCATTTTCTAGTGATTATGGCATACAAATACGAAGTCACATTAGGAGTGAATTATGGAATGCTTATGCATGTTATTAGCTGATTCAACAAGATTTTTTAAATTACCGACTACACAAATATCTCTTTACAACCAATAAATAGGAAATAGCAGCATTCCTTAGAAGCATTTAGGTATACACCGTAACTAAAATTAATGTTATTTTCTATAATTAACTGAGCCACCAGTTAATCACCACCTTTTTTTTTCCTATAACATCATAAATACACAAAGAAGAACGAGTGCAGAACCTGTAGTGTGTAGTTATAATTTTGGCTCTGCAGTAAGATCATCTCAGTGAGTTCCAATCCTCTTATTTCTGAATTGGATAAAATTATTTTTTCCAGCCCACACGATAGAGTTATTGGGCCGATCAAATACTAACAGATAAAGAAAATATAAAATGTGTTCTCTCTCTGGTGCGCCTTCCCCCTACCCCCTCCCTCTTTCTTCTTATACTCAAACATATACTATTTTTTTCATTTTAAAAAATATTTATTTGGGACACCTGGGGGGTTCAGCGGTTAAATGTCTGCCTTCTGCTCAGGGCGTGATCCTGGGGTCTGGGGATCGAGTCCTGCATGGGGTTCCTTGCGAGGAGCCTGCTTCTCCCTCTGCCTGTGTCTCTGCCTCTCTCTCTGTCTCTCATGAATAAATAAGTAACATCTTTTAAAATAATTATTTAAGTAATCTCTATACTAACATGGCTCAAACTCACGACCCAGAGATCAAGAGCCGCATGCTCCTTCAACTGAGCCAGCTGGGCACCCCTATTACACTATTTATTTTTATTATTATCACTGGGTGAAATTTATCACCTGAGAAAATGTGAAGCCAAACTTATAGATTATTTTCCAATAATATATTGCTAAAATACATTTGCATAAAAGCACTATCTCTATGTACAGTGACCTTGCAGTTCTCTTGGCCAGATTTGAATCCCAGTCGTGTGTATCAGAAGGAACACAATTCACTGCAGACCTACTTAAGAGACTACTGACCAAGATGTTGGAAGGGTCTAAAGAACAGATAAGCAATACTAGTCGGGAAGAGTGGCCACCAGGCAGAAAGAATGCAGCTCTGGGGAAGAAGTACCCAAACTTCTCTCTCCTCCCCTCTCTTTATCTCTTGCTGGTGCCTCCAATTGGCCAAACATAAATGGAAATCAGCAGAAAAGGGAGCAGGAGATGGAATCTGCAGGGGTGAGCCTCTCAGGGCACAGAGAAGGGCTGAGACCACATCCAGACAGGGAGCTGGAAACAACCATAGGCGTGGTCCTTAGCCATTTAAAAATTTAAATTTAAAAATAGAGCTCATTTAAAAATAGAGCTAATGCCTGCCTCTCAGTTCTTGTGAATAATCAGTATCAAAGATGTTTAACAAATGGTCGCTCTTTTCACCCTTCACCCTTCTATTTCTTATGACATCTTTTAATAGTACTCAGCTGTCTATGCATTCTCATCTACGCTTGGTCCTGTCCGGATCCTACCTCGGCGAGGTTTCTCCAGTCTTCTCAGTTCTTGGCCTTATCGCTCGGCCTTTGTCACTGTTTTGGTTTTGTTTCCATTTTTGTTTTGTTTTTGTTTTTTACTTCAGTCATTATTAGCTACCTGTGTGGGTTCTCTGTAGGGCCTGTGTGGGTTCTCCTGCCTACATATTCTTCATGCATTCCTGGCTTGTCTCCCTCTTGGCTAAACAGCACAGGGAACCTCGTTTCCCAGAGTCTGTTGCTTCCTGGCTCCTGGGGAGGTTTAGCCCATGGAAGGCATTAGTGCCAGACTGGAGGGCAGGAGGAGGAGAGAAGATAAGGTGCTTCTCATTGTCTCTCTCTCTCTCCTTTCTCTGCTGTCTCTGGCAGGAGCTGAGGGTCTCTGTAGCTCTATCTCCTCCGTCGATGGCCCCAGCAACATAAGCAGCCTCCCGCAAAGCACCATCTCCCACCGGTCAGGGCTGCTTGCAGACTCTGAGAATATCATCTCCCCCTGTTGTCCCTCTAGCCCCACAAGTCCTACTGGTCTCTCATTGTTGCTAAACTGTGCTTGCCTCTCTGATTCCTATTTTGCCTCCCATCCTTGAGGTAACCAGTTTCCTATATTAAATTCAGCCTGTTTGAAACACCTAGAGTAGTTTCAGTTTTCCTGGCTGGCTCACGTTAAATATGATATCTCTATTTTTCTCCTAAACAGACTGACAGTAAACCCCTCAAAAGCATGATGTACCTACCTGATTATCTCAGTTACACACCTATGGCGCTTAGCCTAATTAAAGCATCATGTTAGGCCAGCCTTTGACCAGGACAGCCAGGGTGGCTTTTAGAACTGTTTGGTTGATGGGGCTGAGTAGGTCACATAAGCCGGGGGTGCTCCATGAACACAGGATCTTTGCTCTTACCAGTACTTAAAATTTTATTTTTTTTTATTATTATTTTTTTGCCCACTAGTCTTTAGCTGTAATACTGGTGACCTGTAATCAGGTCTCAGATTACTGGTGTGATCTCTTCTGACAAAAAGTTGAGCAAATGCTGTTTTGGAATAGATATTTAAATCAACTTGATTTCAACCGATTAGGCAGGGGGAAGATCATGTTCTTAGTACAGATTTTGTCAACCTACCCAGCTGGAGCACTGTATCTCTGACTTGTTCATTCACGTAACATTGAGTCATTTAGCCAAGTAGGAATCACTCGGAGTTTGTATACTGTTTGCAGATATCTGGGGGGAACTTACACACCTGGCACTTTTTAAAAATTGTCTTGCAGGGATGCTTGGGTGGCTCAGTGGTTGAGCACCTGCCCTCGGCTCAGGGCATGATCCCAAAGTCCCTGGATCGAGTCCCGCATCAGGCTCCCTGCATGGAGTCTGCTTCTCTCTCTGTCTCTGCCTCTCTGTGTCCCTCATGAATAAATAAATAAAATCTTTAAAAATAAAATTGTCTTGAAAATACAATAAAGAGGTACGTTTTTGCATTTTAGAGATGACCTTGACAGGAAACTTCAGGCAATCGCTGTTTCAAAACTACTGAAAAGTAGCTCCAATCAAGTGATATTCCTGGGATATATCACTTCAGCACCCGGTTCCAGAGATTATGTGCAGCTCACTGAACATGGCGATGTGAAGGTAACACAATCTTAATAGGATTTCTGATTTCTTAAAGTAAAATGCTTCTTCTTCATGTTAAAAAAAAAAAAAACCTCAGTGCAACAATCTAGTATGTATTTTGATTATAGACTGCTGCATAAAAATCCAAGACACCTACTGGCTTTAAACAACAGCAGTCCTCAGATGCTCATGGATCTGCAGTTTGGACAACGGCTGGAAGGGGGTAGCTCCTCTCTGCACAGCTGGGTGGCTCAACTGGGGACTGGGGGAGCCACTTTGCAGATGCCTCGCAGGTGGCAAGTTGGTGCTGGCTGTTGACCAGGAGCTCAGTTGGGGCTTTGGTTTCTCTCCATGGGCTAACTTGGGCTTCCTCCCTGCAGATGGCTGGGCTCTCAGCGTGTGTCCCAGAGAGAACCAGGAAGAAGTTGTACTGCCTTGTATGACCTAGCTTTGTGAGTTCCACAGTGTGACCTCTGCTGTCATGTGAAGCCAGCTCACGTTCATGTGGGAGAAACAGAAATCCCATCTCTCCATGGGAGGAGTATCAAAGTCACGTTTTAAGACTAACATATGGAGAATGGGTTATCGTAGCTGTGTTTAGGAAATATAATGTGCTACCTTATGCAACTTAATTATGATGTTGAGAGTAAAAGATAGACTGAAATATACAGGGAGGCTGGCGAATCCGTCCTATAGGGCCTCACTAACTGCATTGGTCCTTGCCTGTTTGGGTCTAAGACCTCAATTTGTCAGTGTCCCCAGAGACGATCACGCAGTGGGGAGCTGACACACAAATCAAATCCTTGAGGCAGATCTATGTACACTGGAATGCTAAATGCATTAATTTATAATGAGAAATATAATTGTAATATAGATGTAGATGTGTATGTCGATTTCTTGGTCCTTTACATTTTGTTTGGAGTTTCATGTCTTGAGGTATTGGCAGAGAAAAAGGCTTACCCATCTTACCAAGGGTTTGGAAAGACAGATGAGAAAGAGCATGATGGGATGAGGGTTGCTACTGTGGCTTACATAGGAGAGAGATGTATTTCTTTACGTAAAAGCCTGGGCCGGTGATCCAGTACCGACTCCACGGTGTCGGGAAGGTGCTCCTTCTATCGTGTGGCTTCACTTTACAAGGCCTCCATTCCCCAGTGTGCCTCATGGCCCACGATGGCAGCAACCATGTTCTAGCTGGCTGGGCAGAGGAAGGGATGAAGAAGGGGCCAAGAGCATGTGCAAGTTCTCTCCAAAGGCAAATTCCAGGAAGCTGACCTCTAGCACGTGTACTTACATTTAGTTGACTGGAATTTAGTCACATGGCCACACCCGGATGTCTCGAAAGTCGAGAGGTGCATTATGCCATCTCGATATATACACCCAGCTAAAAATGCTACAACTTGGGGAGACAGGCAGTCAGCTATTGGGGAAATGAGTGAATCTCAGTGGCAGTGGATAACACAAGAAGTGAAGTTAAGAGGACTCCTGATTTTGACTTCGGTCAGAGGACTTATGGTGGTGACGTTATTAAAGAGAACACTCAGGGCACCTGGGTGACTCAGTGGTTGAGTGTCTGCCTTAGGCTCAGATCATGATCCTGGGGTCCTGGGATTGAGTTTTGCATCGGGCTCTCCCCGCAGGAAGCCTGCTTCTTCCTCTGCCTGTGTCTCTGCTTCTCTCTCTGTGTCTCTCATGAATAAATAAACGAAATCTTAAAAAAAAAAATAAAGAGAACACTGAAGGAAGAAGAGTTTTGCAAAGGTGACCATGAGTTTAGCCCTTGGCTGAGTCAAGGCACCTGTTGGGTATTGATGAAAACATCCAACAGACAGCTGGATGGACAGATTTGGAACTGAGGAGGGCAGTCAGGACTAGAAATATAGGTTAAGGAGCTGCCACCATGTAAGCGATCATGGAAACCATGGAAGTGGATGACACTGCCACTAAGTTAGAGAAGAATAGAAGGAAGGCCAAAGAAAACCTCTGAGAAGACTGCATTTAATGTGGCTATTGTGGGAGTGATGGTGAGGGAAGCCGAGGGACACGATCTCAGAAGAGAGATTACGGAGAGGTCAGAAGAATAAAAGGCAATCCTGGCGAGCATGGAGTCACAGAGGCTGTATCAGTTACTTAGCGCTGTGTAACAAACACCTCAAACCTTAGAGGCTCAGAACAACAATGGTTTAAGATCCCTTTGATTCCATGGGTTGCTTGGTGGTTTTCCCTTCTTGCCTGGGTTCACTCGTGCAGTCGGCTGGTGGCTGTGGCTGGGTGTGTGTGAGAGGGCCCCATTCACATGTCTGAGGCTTTGGTGCTAGTTGTCAGCCGGGCCTCTCTCCCCATATGGTCTCACTAGCCCAACTGGTGCCACATTTACCAGCTGTGTGAGCTAGGGGCAAGTTATTTAAAAATTTCCAGGCCTCAATGGCTGCATCTATAAAGTGGTGGTAGTCATATCTGCTGTATTACAGGGGGGAGGTTATGAGGAAGAAATCTAAGATAATGTCTGCAGAGCCCTCAACCTCCTATGTAAGAGGCACTTGGTAAGTGGTAGCTATATATAGGTATTATGTGCATCTGGCTGTGTGCATAAAATCAAATAAGATAAATGTGTAAGTACATGGTCTATAAAGTGCAAAAGAATGTTAGACAAGACAGTATTTGGCAAGTCTAAGGAAAAAAATGCATCCTAATAAGAGAAGGAATTCTTACATTTTTATAGTGTGTATGTGTGTGTGTGTGTGTGTGTGTGTGTAAGGGATATGGATGGTGTTAAGGAAGAGGAATTTTATTTGATTTTTATTTAATCCTCTGTTGGTTACCATTATCATAGTCAAAAGCTGTGTCAAGATTGGCAGTGGATCCTTATATAGCTTTTTCTATTAGGAAGTTTATTAATGCAGAGAGGAGTTTTAATCATAAATGCTTGGATGAACAGATTTTTCTCTTTAGGAAATGAGTATTTGAATTCTGCAGTCTTAAAATTTGACAGCATCTTTTTAAAATCTAATAAAAAACGTGACAGTTAAACATATTCATAGTTTATTATTCCCAGTATATACAGCTGAATGACTAAATTTTTATTTCTTTCCAAGGCAAACCAGATAGTACTCTTTCAATTTATTTGCTCTTTTCGTCATTCATATTTTAAGATTTAACTTAAAAAATGCATTATCATTTTTTCCCATGTATGCAAAGGCATGCATATGTGAGTGTGATATATAAGCAATAGTAAAGATCAACAAGCATCTATGTCTATGTGTTCACCTCTAAGCTTCCGAAAAAAATGAAGAAATAGACCATAAATTGTGTTTTCTTTTAGTGATTTAAAAACATGTTTTAAGTTAAATTTAAGTAAATAGTAAAATTGAGAAATGATCAGGAGGCAGGTATATTTTATATTTATAGGAATCTTTAAAAAGAAGAAGATAGAAATTTCTTTAGCATAAAAGCTCTATATCTAGAGTTTTCCCAGCACATCACAGAAAAAGAATATGTTTATGTTCTGCTTCTCTGATGAAAAATAACACTGGTCTTAAGCTTTCAACATCAAAAAGGCTCATGATTACTCCCCAAATGTGTTTATTTCCAATGATTCAATTTAACAAACTCAGATTGAGCTCCTGCCGAATGCCAGGCTTCATGCTAAGTACCAGGGAGCCAACGTGATTAAGAGTTCCTCGGCTCAGGAAGGGGCGGGGGGAGACCCAGACACAAATAACAACAGAACGGTGTAGCTGGTGTGTACAAGGTACTGCATAGCATGACCGATGAGGGTGCGGTAAATTCTGCTCTGCGTGAAAGACTTGGAAAGCCGCAGGGAGCCAGCGACTGTGCTGCTGATTCACCTGCCTGACCTTGCCTGTAGCTCACCTTCATCACTGTACCCCCAGCACCTAGTACAGGGCCTACCTAGATGGGCACCTACGAGGGGCTCCAGAAATATCTGTAAAATGAATAGATAATTTGGACCTCAACGGATCATTAGGAGTGAGACAGAGAAAACAGCGTGCACGAAAGCATATTTATTACTGTTGTTCACACACGTTCTTGGCAATTCAGAATAGAGCATTGTTTTTCATGCTTTAAACATTATCTCCTCTGTTCTTTATTTAGGATATTGACAGCACAGATCAAGACAGATGGTGTGAATATATTATGTACCGAGGCCTGATCAGGTGAGCAGAGGTTTTTGGTTGTTGCTGTTTTATTATCTACTATTACTGTGATCTTTTGGGCCTATCCTGGAAGAAAAAACTTTATAGAAGCCATTCATTTTGTTGCTTTTTATGAACATTGATTCGGCTAGTTAAACAGTTTAATTTTTTTTTTCCCAAGGCATGGCCTAATGATTTAAGAAAGAATAAATGGTAGAGTAAATTAAGCTTAATTACATGAAAAAGGATACCATATGAGTTATTAAGCATGATGAGCACATAACTATAAACACATGTTAGGAATGACACCAGTTTGGGCTGTATGGCACGGTGGAGACATGGGCCACGGAGTAGGAAAGCCCTGGGCTGAATTCCAGCTTTGCCAAGTTCTAATCATGTCATTTTGGGTAGGTTAACTCACTTCCTGGAATCACTGCTATATGGGGTGAGATCTATAGGTAAACTATATTTTAAAAAATCACCCCATATAGGGGCATCCCGGGTGGCTCAGCAGTTTAGCGCGGCCTTCAGCCCAGGGCGTGATCCTGGAGACCTGGGATCGAGTCCCATGTCGGGCTCCCTGCAGGGAGAGCCTACTTCTCCCTCTGCCTGTGTCTCTGCCTCTCTCTCTCTCTGTCCCTCATGAATAAATAAATAAAATCTTTTTAAAAATCACCCCATATCAAAAAGTATTAGCCATATATACACACATTAGTGTGTGTGTGTATATATATGTGTGTGTGTGTGTGTATATATATATATATATGTATGTATTCATTCCAAAATAATATACCTAAAGGATCTTAAAATTCCAATATGTAACTGTGTAAACCTGTTTGGAAGATACTATTTCCTTAAATAAAGCTAAAGCAGTTTAATACCAAAAAGGGATAACCATATAATTTTTCATTTGTTCATTCCAAGTATTTATTAAATACCTATTATATGCCAGGCATTGTTCTAAGCAGTGGGGGTCTAATAGAAACAAAGCAAAATCCTTGACTATCATAGAGCTTATATTCCAGTAGAAGGAGACAGAAAATAAGTATATAAGAAAGAGAATGACAGGTGGTGATAGAGGTGATGGAAAGATGGATGAGGCCAGGTAAGAAGGATGGGGATGGGGAATCAGGGTGGGGGGGTGGCTGTGGTATGAGCCAGAGGAGGGGCAGCAGCCTAAAGAAATGAGGGAGGTCACCTATGGATATCCTGGGAAGAGCCCTGCCAGCAAGAGGAAGAGCAAGTACAAAAGCTTGAAAGTTTGGGTGGCAAATGCCTGGTATTTGTTGGCAACAGCGAGGAAGCCAGTGTGGCTGGAGTAGAGTGAGATGGGGGTGGGGGGGGTAAATGAAGACAGATCATGTAGACAATGGTCCCTCCACTTATAGGATTCTTCAATCAAGGGAACACATTGGAGATAGTCTCTGAAACTCCCAGCTCCCCTCCTGCTGGTACACAATCTGTTCGGACATACTTGACCTGAAGCCTCTAACCACGCTCCTCAGGACAGTGCTGGGAACTGTGGTGTGGGCTTCTATGAATGGGCCTCTCTGGGCCTCAACCTCTTCTCCACACAGACCAGTTTGGGTGCTAAACACCCAGAGGTGTTTTAGCGATTGGCTACTTGAAGTTAGGGTTGATGTTGAACTGATCACCCCTAAGTAGCCTTATATTTTAAGACCTGTGGTCTACATTTATGAAAGGAAACAGCTGCCTTCCAGGGATGCTACAGAATCATAGGATCAACTTCTCCCTGATTTGAGATATGGTTTGTTCAGTTATGAGTCATAGTCTAGTGAGGACAAACCGTTATGTGCAACGGTTCTTTACCTTATTTGTCATTCAGCAAGTATTGGTGGAGCACAGTGAACGCCAGGCACCAGGGGTGTAAGCAGTAAACAAAACAGAGAAGGGTCCCTACCCCGGCAGAAGGGAGAACGACAATAATTCCCTGTTGTCATATTTTCGGAGGTGCTGGGTACGGTGGGAAACACCTGGGCAAGATAAGGAGCATCCAGAGCATGGAGAGGGGGTGCCATTGTGATACGGGGTGGGGCAGGTCTTATCAAAAAGGTGACATTGGAGCTAATTTGAAGGAATGCGCCATGTGGCTGAGAGAAGACCCTTCCAGGGACCAGCTAGTGCAAAAGTCCAAAGGCAGGAGTGCAAATGTGTCCGAAGAAAAGTGAGGCTAGTGGGACTGGAGTGTGTGTAGGGGGATGAGGGTGGAGGAAGAGGTAAGGGGGAGTATATGGGCAGGGAAGGAAGGCAGCAGGTCACGTAAGGTTCTGTGGACTCTTATTAAGAACTTTGGATATGGTGACCTTCATTGGTTCCTGAACAATTCCATGGGGCCCTATACTTACTGGGATGAGACAAGGAGACTCTTTCTTTTCTTTTCTTTTTTTTTGTTTGTATTTTTTTTATTGGAGTTCAATTTGCCAACATATAGTATAACACCCAGTGCTCATCCTGTCAAATGCCCCCCTCAGTGCCTGTCACCCAGTCACCCCGTCCCCCTGCCCACCTCCCTTTCCACAACCCCTTGTTCGTTTCCCAGCGTTAGGAGTCTCTCATGTTCTGTCTCCCTTTCTGATATTTCCACTCATTTTTTCTCCTTTCCCCTTTCTTCCCTTTCACTATTTTTTATATTCCCCAAATGAATGAGACCATATAATGTTTGTCTTTCTCTGATTGACTTATTTCACTCAGCATAATACCCTCCAGTTCCAACCACGTCGAAGCAAATGGTGGGTATTTGTCCTTTCTAATGGCTGAGGAATATTCCATTGTATCCATAGACCACATCTTCTTTATCCATCATCTGTCGATGGACACCGAGGCTCCTTCCGCAGTTTGGCTATTGTGGACATTGCTGCTATGAACATCGGGGTGCAGGTGTCTCAGTCTTTCACTGCATCTGTATATTTGGGGTAAATCCCCAGCAGTGTGATTGCTGGGTCGTAGGGCAGGTCTATTTTTAACTCTTTGAGGAACCTCCACACAGTTTTCCAGAGTGGCTGCACCAGTTCACATTCCCACCAACAGTGCAAGAGGGTTCCCCTTTCTCCACATCCTCTCCAACATTTGTTGTTTCCTGTCTTGTTAATTTTCCCCATTCTCACTGGTGTGAGGTGGGATCTCATTGTGGTTTTTATTTGTATTTCCCTGATGGCCAGTGATGCGGAGCATTTTCTCATGTGCTTGTTGGCCATGTCTATGAGACAAGGAGACTCTTGAGATGCCAAGATAGTTCTGGTTATGCTAATAATTCAGAAGCTCCAAAAGGCCCAGAACATGCCCACATGGCTGCAGGACAGATAGCTTGACTATTATTTTGGTGTTTCCAAAGGGTTAAGGTGGGAGGGAGATGCTAAAGTGTTATGTATAAAGTATGTGACGTCAGATTAAAAACAGTTTCTGTTTACATTCATATTAAAGTGGCTGTTTTAATGGGGATATTAGAATTTCTAGAAAACAGTTTATGATATAGACTGAAAAAGGTATAAATTGAAGTTGTAAATATTGTTAGTTGCCAAGGAACAGTGATATTTATAGTACCCGTGCCCATAATAGCTAATCATTTGGCTCTGTATACTTGCCGCCCAAGACCTTTATCACCTCTCCTTGGAAGAGTAGGGTGGCAGATTTTCAATATATAAATATTTACATATATATGCTAAATATGGCTGGGCGGCTTAAACAACAGAAATTTATTTTCTCACTGTTCTGGAGACAGAGACACAGAAAGAGAGCATGTGCAAGCACACATGCTATATGGCATCTCTTCTTATAAGGACACTAGTCTTATCGAATCAGGATCCCATCCTGTGACCTCATTTAATTTAATTACTCCCTGGAGGCCCCATCTCCAAATATGGATACACTGGGGGTTATAGTTTGACATACTAATTTGGGGGTGACACAAACATCATATTCATAACAGATGGAAAGGTAACAGAACTAGAACAAGAAAATCCTAAACTTTATATGGAACCACAAAACACCCCCAATAGCCAAAGCCATCTTGAAAAAGAAAAGCAAGGCTGGAGATATCATAATTCCAGACTTCAAATTATATTACAAAGCTATAGTATTCAAAAGAGTATGATATTGGTACAAAAATAGACACATAGATCAGGAGAACAGAATAGAAAACCCAGAAATGAACCCATAACTGTATGGTCAACTCATCTTCGACAAAGCAGGAAAGAATATCCAAAGGGAAAAAGTCTCTTCCACAAATGGTGGTGGGAAAACTGGATGGCAACATGCAGAAGAATGAAACTGGACCGCATTCTTTCACCAAACACAAAAATAAACTCAAAATGGATTAAAGACCTAAATGTGAGACAGGAAACTGTAAAAATCCTAAAGGAGAACATAAGCAGCAACCTCTTTGAGATCAGTCGTAGCAACTTCTTTCTAGATATGTGTCCTGAGGCAAGGGAAGTAAAAGCAAAAATAAACTACTGGGACTGCATCAAAATAAAAAGGTCCTGCACAGCAAAGGAAACAATCAACAAAACTAAAAGGCAATGTACAGAATGGGAGAAGATATAAAAGATATTTGCAAAAGACATATCTAATAAAGGGTTAGTATCTAAAATATATATAGAATTTATAAAACTCAACACCCCCCAAAATGAATAATCCAAATAAAAATGGGCAGAGGAAATGAACATTTTTCCAAAGAAGAAGACATCCAAATGGCCCAACAAACACGTGAAAAGATGCTCAATATCACTCATCAATGGGGAAATGCAAATCAAAAGTACAATGAGGTCACCTCACATCTGCAGAATGACTAAAATAAAAAACACAAGAATAACAAGTGTTGGTGAGGGAATGGCTTAAAAGGAACCCTCTTGCATCGTTGGTGGAAATGCAAGCTGGCGTAGCCACTGTGGAAAACAGGAGATTCCTCAAAAAGTTAAAAATGGAATTACCATATGATCCAGGCATCATATTACTGGGCAGCCACCCCAAAACGACAAAACACATTCAAAGGGATATATGCACCCCTATGTTTATAGCAGGATTATTTACAACAACTAAATTATGGAGTCAGCCCAGGTGTCCATCAATAGATGAATGGATAAGAAGTGGCGTATATACACAGCGGAATATTATTCAGCCATAAAAAGAATGAGATCTTGCCATTTGCAATGCCATGGATGCAGCTAGAGGTTATAATGTTAAGCAAAATAAGTCGGTCAGAGAAAGACACATACTATATGATTTCACTCATACGGGAAATTTTAAGAAAGATAACGAACAAACAAAGGGGGAAAAAAAGGAAAGAAGGAGGCAAACCAAGAAACACTCTTAACTGTAGAGAACAAGCTGATGGTCACCCAAGGGAGGTGGATGTGGGGATGGGGGAAACAGGTGATGGGGATTAAGGGGGACACTTGCCATGATGACCACGGGGTGATGTATGGAATTGTTGAATCACTATATTGTACATCTGAAACTAATATTATACTGTTAAGTAACTGGAGTTTAAAAAAATACCCAAATGAATGAAGTGAGGGATTATTGTTTTCCAGTTTCTGTCCATAAAACTAATTCTATAAACTTGATCTCAACCACCTAATTCAGTGTCCTGCACTTAGTAAACACTTAATAAATACCAGACAATAAGAGATTCCTTGTTTTAGTAGACAGTTTGGATTGTCTTCAAGGACTTATTTTTATTTATTTATTTTTAAGATTTTATTTACTTGTCAGAGACCTAGAGAGACAGAGAGGCAGAGGGAGAAGCAGGCTCCCTGGAGGAGCCTGATGTGGGACTCGATCCTGGATCCTGGGATCATGCCCTGAGCAGAAGGCAGATGCTCAACCTCTGAGCTCCCCAGGCGTCTCTTCAAGGACTTTTCGAAGGCCCTTGAAGGCAGTGTCTAGGAAATGAGTTAGAACTTTGATCTCAGAGATTTGATAAATAACAAAACCTAGATTTACTAGAGACGGTGACCTAGAATTACAGGGAACTGCATAGATCTGGGCCTGAGCTTAGACACAGAGCTGAACCTGTCAGACAGCTCTCGCCCATTCTGACGGGGTCACAGCTCTCTCCCTTCACGGTGGGCGGGCTCGCCGCCTCCCCGGGCCCCAGCTCTGGGTTTCTGTCTCTCTCTTGTATGTGGCTACAGGTTTTGTTTTTAATGTTTCTCCTCCTACTCGTCTGGCTTAGGCCCCCACCGTCTTTCACCTAGACCATTGAGGGGGGCCTGGTCTCCTTCCTTCCACCCTTTCCACTGGTCTCCCTCCTTCCACCCTTTCCCCCAAGTCTGTTCTCTGCACGGTTGCCCTCGCATTTCTGCACAGAACCGCTTGGATTTCCATCTCACTCTCAGAAAAATATCTTCAGTCCTTAGAGGGGTCTGCAAGGAGCATTGTACCATCTTCCATCCCAACATCCACGCAACATCCGTCTCCTACTGTGTTTGCCCTTATGCACTCCACTCCAGTCATCGTGGAACTGGCCCTCAAAAAGGCCAAGCACATGGGCACGGGGGTGGCTCAGTCGGTTAGACATCTGCCTTTGGCTCAGGTCATGATTCCAGGGTCCTGGGATCAAATCCTGAGTCAGGCTCCCTGCTGAGCAGAGAGTGTGCTTCTCCCTCTCCTTCTGTTCCTCTGCCCCTCCTCCCCACTCATTCTCTCTCTCTCTCTCAAATAAATCAATCTTTTTTTTTTTTTTTTTTTTTTTTTTTTTTTTTAAAGCCAAGCACATTCTCCTTTGGGACAGTTGCTGTTCCCTAGCTCCCTATCCCTAGAGCACCCTTCCACCAATACCTGTATGGGTTGTTTCTTTACTTCATTCAATCTTTTGCTCAAATGTCATTTTGTCAGAGCTGTGTGCTCCGACCATCAACTCTACACCAGCAACCTCTGCCACTTAGCATTCCCTGTCCTCTTGACTCTGCTTATTCCCTGGGGTACTTAGGCAGTTTTCACCACTTCACAGATTTTATACGTACATACACATTTAATTTGTTCTCCCCAACTAGAATGAAAGGTCTATGAGGGCAAGGGTTTTGTTTGTTTGCTGTTTCTCCCCCATATCTAGAATGATGCCTGCATGTAGTAGGGACTTGAGATGTATTTGTTCACTGAATAAGTGAATGAATGAAGCTGATAGTTTTTTTTTTTATAAAGAGGCAAAATATAAATAAAATTGGTTGCCCATGGTTCCCCCGTTTTTCCATCTGGGCCTCTCTGTAACTGTTTGGATAACATCTATAAAATGCTTTGATTTCCTGGAGAACTGAAAGCTCTAAGCAAAAACAGGATGTGCAATTTTTTCAGACGTACAAAAGCTTTTATTCCAGACTTGTAAATGTGGGTGAAAATATGCATGTGGTATTTGAATTTTTAAAGGTAAGAAAGAGTTTAGGCTTATCCTCCTGTCATCCTGAAGAACTCCTGTTCCTGATGCAAAACATAATTGTATGATAGGTGATTTGTAGAGATAGAATATTCATTAGTGTGTGTTTAATTAATTAAATCTGTGTGCATGTTCCGTATTCATTTATATAATAAAAGCAATATTTTGATAAATATTTGGAGTAACAAATCAAGCTAATTCTAGTGACATACAGAGTAGAGTTATAAATGGGAAATTGGCCTAATAATGCAGGTGATACCTATTAGATCTCATCAGATTTCTGTGCGGTGATAAAACCTTTACAAACTCTTTCTATATCTGCCACAGATTGGGTTACGCAAGAATCTCCCATGCTGGACTGAGTGACTCCGAAATTCAGATGGCCAAATTTAGGATCCCTGATGATCCCATTAATTATAGAGACAACCAGAAAGTGGTCACAGACCAGAGGAAAGTTCCAAAGGAGATTCGTTTCAATCCTAGGTGAGTGCATTCCCTTCAAGAGGCATCACATCCCCTCTAGGGACCTAAAAATTATCTATCCGACGATGAGTTTCCAAATTATGTATGGTTCTAGAAGTTTGTTCGGGTAAGGGAGCTCATGGTTAAAATGATAAAACCCTGCTCAGATTGAAGTTAAGTTATGGTCCCTGTTTTCTGGGATGGAGGAACATGCTCGGGTCACCTTCAGCCCAGGTGAAAAAGATCACATTGGCATCATCACCATCACCATCACCACCAGAATGATAGCTAATATTTGAGTGTTATGTGTCCCAGACCCTGTTTTAGGTGCTTCAGGTATTATCTCAATTAATCATCATTGGATTGGTCCTCTCATTATCATCATTTTATAGGTAGGAAGTTCAGGCTGAGGAACGTGCAATAACTTCACTAGGGTTATGTGGCTCATGAGTGACGGAGCTAAGAAGGGGGAAGGAGGCCTGCTAGCATGGTCGGGTTGCTGACATTCTCAGCTCTGGCTGCACACTTGACTCACCTGGAGAGCCCCACGCCAGGCCAACTCATCAGGACCTCTTGTTGAATTTTAAAAAATTGTTCTCAGGTACTCTGATGTGCAATTAGCATTGGAGCTACGTAGAGTGGATAATTCATTTCTGTTGCAGAGATTCTAGAATGTGAAATAGATTTTGTTGAGTTCTAAACAGAGGTTGTCGGAGAAACCTATTTGCAGCAGATTATGTGCTTTGGAGTATGTGTTCTTTTTTCTTCCCAAGACTAGATAATGAGAAGAAATGTCTGCATAAAACCAAGCCCAGAATATCATCTGTGTTATTATTATTTGACATCTCAACTACTTTTACCAGCTAATTGCTGAGGAAACTTCTCAGACTTCATTTTATTTGTTCCCGGGGGCGGGGGTGGTGAGGAGAGGGATGGTGGGATTTAGCTGTTTGCTTTTTCTTCCTTGTCTCTCCTTACAAGAAAAAACTGTACCAAAGCTTAGGGAATGAATGTAAGAAGAGCTATAACCAGGTCTCGATTGCTTGCATTACCGTGTTTGATCTCATCCCTGTGTATGCAATATGCCCGTGAAGAGCATGGGCTCTGGGGTCAAGCTACCAGGTTCCAGTCCTGATTCTTGCCAGCAAACAGCTGGGTAACTGTGGGCAAGCTGGCTAATCTCTCTAAGCCTCAGGTCTCTCACCTGCAAAATGGGAAAAATAGTAGTGCCCGCCTCCTCAGGTAATTTGAGGATCGAAGGAAGCACGGGGCTCTTAGAATAGTGCATGGTGATACATGTGATTTTTTTTCCCCTATTCATACGTTTGTGTTGCCCATATACTCTTGGCGCATTTCAATAAAATTGTTTGGAAAAAAAAGGAATACTGCCTGGTGAATGCTTAATAGGCAGTGGATACAATAGCAGCAGTAATATTTGTAGTAGTCACAGAAGTGAAAATAGAAAGCTTTTGGGGATCCCTGGGGGGCTCAGTGGTTTAGCGCCTGCCTTCAGCCCAGGACGAGATTCTGGAGTCCCGGGATCGATCCCACATCGGGTTCCCTGCATGGAGCCTGCTTCTCCTTCTGCCTGTGTCTCTGCCTCTCTCTCTCTCTCTCTCATGAATAAATGAATAAAATCTTAAAAAAAAAAAAAAAAAGCTTTCCTCCTCTTGTTGACTGAAGGTGCCTTCTTACATGGAACCTAGAAAATCTGGGAAGCAAAAGGTTCCCGTTTCTTCATTCTCATATACCAGGAGTGTTGAGAAGTCCAAATAAAATATTTTTAGCTAATCACAACTGCAGATGGATCCAAACCACCTGTGAAGGGAGCTAGAGCTGTTTCCCCACTGTTTAATTATGAAAATAACAGAAGCATAAGCAGAACACTTTTCTCAATTTTTAAAAATTCCACATATATATGAGCATTTACTAAATAAAAATAGTCAAAGAATACTAAGTTTACCAAAAATCCCATTCCTTAATTTAACCAGTACTCATTGAATACCACGATGCCATCACCATGCTAGGCCTTGTGCTAGATATTAATAGTAGGATGAAATGGTGAATCACACCAAGTCTTTGGCCTATGGAGCTTATGTTCTAGTAGGGAGATAAGGAATTCAAAAGTTTTCAACTGTAATAGTATTGGATACATCTTTGCTTTTTATGTGCATATATCACACAATTACCCCAACTTTATAAATGTATAAAACATATATGTACATATGTGTCTGTATATTCAATTTATTAATCTGATTTTTCATCCAGGTAGCATATGATGAGCTTCCTTCCATAATAAAGTATTCTTCTGAAAATGTCTTTAAATGATTGCATAATATTCCATTATATGGATGTACCAAATATAGCTAACCAAGTTGGTTTTGCACATTTGTTCTTTCATTATTGTAAGAAGTCTTCTGGGGGCTCCTTACTATATCGGACATATCCTTGATTAATTCGCCAGGACTCAGTTCTAGTCCTAGAATAGCAGATCAAAGGTGCTATTTTTATATTCCTTATATTGTTTTGAGATGACACAATCAAAAACCTATCTCCTGCATTATGGAGGTTACTTGGCTAATGTGATTGCTGATGAAGAAAAGGAAGTCAGTGGCTTTGTTCAGGTCTTAGCTTCCTTGTTAGTACCTTATGTATTTCATCACACCAGCCAGAGGTATGTAATTCATCAGCATCAGTTAATTATTCATCAGCAAAGTAGTTGTTCAGCTATAGCACCTATAGAAGACTTAGAAGTTAAAATTGTGCCAAAGTAGATTACATATGCATTAATGTGACATAAATAACATTTCAGGTTTTATAATCCCTTCATCTATAAAATGGATATTATTCAAACTGAAGATTAGAGAGGAAATCCAGAATTATTTTCCTCCAATGTTATCATCCAATAATTCTTAAACAGTTGTGCTTTTGGAATGATTCATAACCATGGAAAGAGGACTTTGAAGGTTAAAATTGTAGTCTCCCTTTCCCATATGCATGAATCCTTTTTTATTTCTTCATTTGCTTGTTTTGTAAATTGATCACCTCACTTCTGGTTTTATAATAGATAAGTAAAACCAGAATAGATTGTGGTCGAAATTTTATTTAAGACTGTACCTTTCTGAATGGCTTTTACATGCCATTTACATTTTTTTTTTTTTTTTAGATTTGGATCCTACAAAGAAGGACACCATTATGAGAACAATCATCATTTTCATATGAGTACACCCAAATACTTTTTATGAACTATTTAAAACAGGGTTCATTGACTGGCAAGTCTAAGGAAAACAAAAGTATGTAAGAAGAGATGAATGAAAGTGGGGAACTACACACAAAGAACCTCAATTTTGAAAAACATATGGTATTTATGCAGTGGGAAATTCTATCGGTTTATAAAATATATCACTAAATAAAGGCATTTCTCTGAATTGTTTTTCTTAAGGTTATGATTAAATATAGAATGTGGGTAATATAAGAAAGTTTTACTACTAGAGATAAAATCATAAAAATGTCTTACCTTTTTAATGCTTAAAAATAGGAAACTGATTTATTGATGAGCTAGAAGGGCTACTTAAAAAAATCAAGCAGCCTTAAATTCCTGTTCCAAAGCAAGGAAAAAATGTTTAATGATTAAGTCTAATTGTTAGAAGAAATATGTGTTCATATAACTGTTGTTGACTCATCAGGAGAAGCATGGCCACCACCATCCTTCCTGGAGCTATGATGGAATCATCTGTCTTTTCTCCCTTCTTTGCATGACACCCTGTGGTGTTATCTGCAGTCAGGCCCCAGCTGTCAGGGAGCACACCTCAGCCCACAGAGGCGTCCCACAGAGTTCATTTTCTTCCTTAGAACCAAGCCCGTAGGTAATAGGGAGAATTCAGCCCCAAGGCATCATCTCTACAGGGAATAGTAATTTATTTACATGTTGATAGAGGCACATACCATCTTAGAACTACAAAAGGCCCTAAATGTTGTTTTATCTTTTTGGGGTGGGGATAAAAAAGGCAAGAGGGAGAAATTCAAAGGTTTTATGTCACAATCTGAAGGGCTTCCTTAGATCTATTTAGTAAACATGTATTATTAAGCACACTGCCATACACAAAACACTATGTCCCTGTGGTGGTTTGGAAATAGATCTACACTCTCCTCCAGGGATCACTTCAGTAGTTCATTTCTAGAGCAGTTTCTCTGAATAATATAGAGTACCCAAGAAGTTGTGGGGTTTTGTTTCATTTTATTTTGTTTTTAGAATGTGTTTGAACTTAACTATCAATTAGACTGCTATATACTTAGGGTGTTATATATTAACATCATGGTAACACAAACCCAAAACCTATAATAGATACACAAAAAGTAAGGAGAAAGGAAGCCAAACATAACCTGATAGAAACTCGTCAATCATGAAGAAGGCAAAAGAAGAAGAAAGGAGCAGAAAAGAACTACAAAAACAGAACCAACAACAAAATGGAGGTAAGTACATACCTGTTATTACTGAAAATGTAAGTGGCCTAAATGCTTCACTCAAAAAACATAGGGTGGCAGATTAGTTTAAAAAAACAAGACCCAGGGACGCCTGGATGGATCAGCAGTTAAGCATCTGCTTTTGGCCCAGGGCGTGGTCCTGGGGCCCCAGGATCGAGTCTCACATAGGGCTCCCTGCATGGAGCCTGCTTCTCCCTCTGCCTGTGTCTCTGCCTCTCTCTCTCTCTGTCTCTCATGAATAAATAAATAAAATCTTAAAAAAAAAAAAAAAAACACAAAACAAGACCCAGCTGGATGCTACCTACAGGACACTCACTTCAGATGTAAAGACACAAAACAGACTGAAAGTGAAAGGTTGGAAACACATTTACCATGTAAATAGAAGCCAAAAAAAAAAAAAAAAAAAAAGGAATAGCAATACTTATATCAAACAAAATAGATAAAATCAAACAAAACAGACTATGTAGCAAGAGACAAAGAAGGGCATTATATAATGATAAAGGAATCATTCCAACCACAGAGTGTAACAGTTATAAATATCTATGCACCCAACATTGGAGTACCCGAATACATAAAGCAAATACGGACAGACATAAAGAGAGAAATTGATGGTAATACAATAATAGTAGGGGACTTTAATACCCCAGTTACATCAATGGATAGATCATGCAGGCAGAAAATCCATAAGGAAACAGTATCTCTGAATGATACACTAGACCAGATGGACATGACAGATATATAGAGAACATACCATCCCCAAACAATGGAATACATATTCTTTTCTAGTGTACATGGAACATTCTCCAGAAGAGACCACACATTAGGCCATACAACAAGCCTCAATAAATTCCAGTAGACTTAAATTCATACCATGAATTTTTTCGGACCACAACAGTATGAAACTAGAAGTCAATCACAAGAAAAAAACCTGAAACAAACACAAAAACACAAACATGGAGTCTAAACAACATGATACTAAACAACCAATGGACCAATGAAGGAATCAAGAAATAAAAAGTACGTGGAGACAAATGAAAATATAATAGTCCAAAATCTTTGGGTTGCAGAAAGAGAAGTTCTAAGAAGGAAATATATAGTGATACAAGACTTCCTCAGGAAACAATCAGTTCAGATAAACAACCTAGCCTTTACATCTAGAGGAACTAGAAAAAGAAGAACAAACAAAGCCCAAAATGAGTAGAGGGAAGGAAATAATAAATGTGAGAGAAGAAAAAAATGACAGAGACTGAAAAAAAAAGAAAAGAAAAAATCAATAAAACCAAGATTTGTTTCTTTGAAAAGATAAAATTGATAAACCTTTAGCCAGACTCATCAAGAAAAAAAGGGTGGGATTGTGCCATTTGGGACAACACAATGGACGTAGAGGTTATTATACTAAGTGAAAAAAGTCAGGCTGAGAAAGACAAGCATGTGACTTCAATCACGTGGAATCTAAACAAATGAATAAACAAACAGAAAGCAGAACCAGATCTGTAGCAAACAGACTGATGGTTGCCAGAGGGAAGGGAGTAGGGAGCTGGGGAGTGGGGGATTCCAGTTATGGAATGAATAAGGAATAAGTCATGGGAATAGAAGTAGGGAATATGGTCGTTGACATTGTAATAATGCTCTATGGGGACAAATGGTAGTAGCCACCCTTGTGGCGGGTGTGGCATAACGTATAAACCTGTCAAATCACTATGCTGTACACCTGCAACTAATGTAACATGGCGGGTCAACTATACTCATATTTAAAAAATTTTTTTTTAATTAAATAAAAGATAACATTTCTACAAATGATTTGGCACTTCAAAAAGTGGAGCCTACGTCTCCTTTTTTGAGTGTGGAATCGACATAATGACTCACTCCTGATGAAGAGAGTAAAGTCAAAGTGATGCTGTGGGACTTCCAAGCTTAGGTTATAAGAGGTATTTTGGCTCCTGCCTTTGTCTCACTCTCCTGGGTCTGAGAGAAGCCAGCTGCCATGTCATGAGCAGCCCTGAGGAAAGGTGGTGAAGAACTAAGGCCTCTCTCCAATGGCCATGTCAGCGAACCACCTCAGATGTGGCGTCTCCAGCCTCAGCCAAGCTTCAATCTCTACTTTGGCCCTAGCTGACATCTTGACTGCAACTCATGAGAGACCTAAGCCCAATCGTGTAGCTTGGCTATCCTAAATTCTTTTTTTTTTTTTTAAGATTTTATTTATTTATCCATGAAAGACACAAAGAGACAGAGAGAGAGAGGCAGAGGCACAGGCAGAGGGAGAAGCAGGCTCTCCGTGGGGATCCAGATGCGGGACTCAATCTCAGGACCCTGGGATCACGTCCTGAGCCAAAGGCAGACTAAGCCACCCAGGCGCCCCTGCCCCTAAATTCTTAACAGACAATAACTGTTGTTTTAAGCCACCAATGTACTGGGGCAACTTACTATGTATCAGGAGATAAGTAATACAGCCCTTGAACCTGTTCCTGTTTGGGGAACTTTGAGAACAGGATGACAGCCAATGGGTTACTTAGTGTCTCTTACGGCCATCGTTCTGTGCAAGCACAAGGTGGTGGTGGAGGTGCCACTTAACTGAATAGACTTGCTCTTTTCTCTGGAGCCCAAGTGCCAATTTTGGGAGACAGAAAGATACAAACCCAGCTTGAATAGTAGCTCCTGACTACTGACCCTCTGTTGAGCCAAGTGCTTTATCAACATTGTCTCCCGACAGCAGCACTGCAAAGTTACATGATCTAGATGCCAACTGAGGTCTCCTTACGTTTCAGCCTGGATAAGATGGCCAGGATCCTAACTCCGCTCCCTCCTGAAGACACTGTCCTACCCAAGATTTCTGTGAATTGTGGGAGGGTAAAGGGCAAGGGGCACATTTTTACAGTGTCTCTTACTTATTTTCCACTGGCTTATTTCAGTTCATAGATGGTCTCTCTCTTGCATTTCTGACTTGGGTTGTGCTACGATGCAAGGTAAATGCAAAGAGAGAGTGCACCTTAATGCACCTAGCCAGTGCCTGGCACTTGCCAGGGGCTCGAGAGAGTTCCCGAAGTTCTGGGGAAGGCAGATCTAGAGTGACAGTCCCACCTCTACTGTGACAAGCGAACATGGAGCTTGATTCTTCCCCTGACTTCCTCCAAACAAAGTAAAACAAAACACTCTCGCCATGTATTTTAGTGGGTAGCAAATTTTTCTGAAGATCTTGGGAAGACAGAGAGGAGTTTACAGGATCACAACCCAAGACACCCTTAAGTGAAGTAGATATTCCTTTGTTTTACAAATCCTTTGTCTCCCCTCCATCATGTAGTTTAGGAATCTCCCTCTTAACCTTCTCTTTCCACATTAACCTAACTTTCCACATCTACCCTAAATATCTGTTAATTTCTGATGCTGACCAAATTATCCCTTTGTCTTTTTTTTTAAGATTTTATTTATTTATTCATGAGAGACACACACACACACACACACACACAGAGAGAGAGAGAGGCAGAGACACAGGCAGAGGGAGAAGAAGGCTCCATGCCGGGACTCAATCCTGGGTCTCCAGGATCATGCCCTGGGCTGAAGGTGGCGCTAAACCACTGAGCCACCTGGGCTGCCCAAATTATCCCTTTTTCTTAGTCTCCCTCATCAAGCTCTTGGGACCTACTTACATCTCAAATGGCTTCGCCCAGGTGGAGATTTCTATACTCCTCTCTCAGAAAACAGAATAAGCAGCAAGTTTGAACACAGGTAAACTCAACCTACCACAGTTAATGTATAGAACAGTGCCCCGAAGCAACTTCAAATTACTCATTCTTTTCTCTTTTTTTTTTTAAGATTTTATTTATTTATTCATGAGAAACACAGAGAGAGAGAGAGGTAGAGAAACAGGCAGAGGGAGAAGCAGGCTCCAGGCAGGAAGCCCAATGCGGGACTCGATCCCGGGACTCCAGGATCATGCCCTGAGCCAAAGGCAGGCGCTCAACCACTGAGCCACCCAGGGATCCCTACTCATTCTTTTCAAGTACGCATGGAAAACTTACCCAAATTGTCCACATGCTAGGCTAAAAAAAGCCCAAAATTCAACAAATGTCAAAGTACTGAATGAATACAGAATATTTTCTCTCATGACAATGAGACTAAGCTAGAAACAGATGACAAAAAGATAACGAAAAATCCCTAAGTATTGGATATAGAATAACAAACTTCTTAGTAACCCGTGGGTCAAAGAAGAGCTCACAGCAGAAATCAGAAAATATTTTGAACTAAAGAGTAATGAAAATACAGCATATGGAAAGATACAGGTAACTTATTGTTACCCCCTACAGATACAGGTAACTTATGACCCCCTATTGAGCCAAGTGTTTTACTAAAATTATTTCCTGTTAATGGGCATCATGAAATGTATATTTCATGTATATCTGTATATCTATAGCTATTTATATCTATGATATATACAGGTATCTATGTATGTATGTATGTATGTATCTATCTATCTATCTATCTATCATCTATCAATCATCTTCATCTTCTATTGTTCTGTTCTCTGGAAAACCCAGACTAATAGGATATCAAGACTGAAAAGAATGTCTAATGAAAGTAAAATTATAGACCAATCTCTGTCATGAGCATGGATGCAAAATTCTGAAGAAATATTGGCAAACCAAGTCCAGCATTGTCTAAAAAGATATGCTATGATTAAGTTAGGTTTATTCCAGGGATGCAGGGTCAGTTTAACATTTGAAAGTCAACCAATTCTCCACCTCAACAGTATATGTAAAGATATATCTAAGAAAGTGTTTGCTAGAACTTGATACCCATTCATCATTTATTTAAAAAAGATTTTCTTTATTTAGGAAAGAGAGAGAGCAGAAGGAGGAGCAGAGGGGGAGGGGAAAGGAGGGGAAAGAATCCCAAACAGACCCTGCACTGAGTGGTGGGGCTCCCATGGGGCTTGATCCCACAACCTTGAGATAATGACCTCAGCCAAAACCAAGTTGGACGCCTAACTGACTGAGCCACCCAGGTACCCCCCCCCATTCATTTTTTTTTTTTTTAATGTCTCAGCAATCTGGGAATAAAAAGAAAATTTTCCTTTTCTTTTTTTTTAAAGAAAATTTTCTTAACTTAATAAAGCATATGTACAAAATCTTATAGGGAACATGACACTAGTGAACTATTGAATGCTTTTTTTTTCTTGAAATCATGACTTTTTGGTGAGATCAATGAATGCCTGCTATGACTACTTCAATTGTATTAAAGGTCCTAGTCATTGCAATAGGGCTAGAAAAACAAATACAAGATATTAGAATTGGAAAAGAAAAAATAAAATTGTCATCATTTCAGACTACATGATTGTTTGTATAAGAAAACCCATCAGAATCTACAGATAAACTTTTAGAATTACTGGAAGCAGAAATCAAATGGAAAACACCCATGTTAGGAGACACCGGAAATAAGTCAGCACTCAAAAGAACTGCAAGCCTGCTTCAAGTCATTCTAAGTCCTTGTTCCTTAAAGTATGGAACCACGGACCATCAGCATTGTATTAGAGTTCTCCAGAGGGACAGAACCAATAGGATGGAGAGATAGACGATAGATGAAAAATAAATAGATAGATGATAGTTAAACAGATAGATGATAGAGATAGATATATTAATCTATACTCATGGATTTATTATATGAAATTGGCTCAAACAATTACAGAGACTGAGAAGGCCTGTAATCTACCCTCTGCAAGCCAGAGACCCAGAAGACCTGGTGGTATAATTCAGTCTGATTCTGATGGCTTGAACCAGGAAAGCCAATGATACTGTATTCCAGATACAGTTTGAAGGCCTGAGAGCCAAGAATGCTGAGGGCAGGAGAAGATCCATGTCTTACTTCAAGCAACAGGCAGGAAGAAAGAAAGGGTGACTTCTCCTTTCTTCCACCTTTTGTTCTATTCAAGCCTTCAATACGCTGGATGATGTCCATCCATATTGTAGAAGGAGATATACTTTACTGAGTCCACAGATCTTAGCGCTAACCTCATCCAGACACACCCTTGTAGAAATACACAGAAATGATGTTTAACCTGGGCATCCTGTGGTCAGTCGAGTTGACACATAAAATTAACCATCACAACCACTGACATCGCTGGGAGGGACTTGTTAAAAAAAAATGGTCTCAAGTCTTGCCCCAGTTATACTAAGTTAAAATTTGTACAATATCCACAAGTTATGTAGTTTGAGAGGCCCTGTTCTTGGTGCGCCAAAAAAATGTCAAGCCCTGATGTTCTCTGGATGGCTCCTACCCCTAGACACCTGGAAAAAATAAGTAAATAAGATATGATAAAATAAAATATAATGAATAATCCTCTTAGGAGGAAGATAAGAGATCTCAAATTATCTCTACAAACAATTTTCATACACAATGTCTGCTACATAGAGATGACTGAGTACAGTAGGAGGTAAGACACCAAAAACCATGACCAACAGAAACAACAGAACAGACATACTGAGACTTCAGTATAAGATTTATGAGATACAGACTATTAAAAATTATGCTTCCTGTGTTCAGGGACATAAAAGCCATGCTTGAACACTCTAACAGGAACCAAAAACTCAAAAATGATGTGACATATTTGAAAAAAGAATTCTCCAATTCTCAAAAATAGTATAACTGAAAGTAAGAATTCAGTGAAATTTTGTTTTAAAGATTTTATTTATTGGGCACTTGGGTGGCCCAGTGGTTGAGCACCTGCCTTTGGCTCAGGGTGTGATCCTGGGGTCCTGGGATCGAGTTCCGCATCGGGGTCCCTGCAGAGAGCCTGCTTCTCCCTATGCCTCTCTCTCTCTCTCTGTGTGTGTCTCTCATGAATAAATAAATAAAATCTTTAAAAAATAATAAAGACTTTATGTATTTATGTGTTTATTTTAGAGAGAGAGAGAGAGAGCACGGGGAGGGGCTGAAGGAGAAGGAAAGGGCAAGAATCTCAAGCAGACTCTATGCTGAGCTTGGAGCCCCACATGGGGCTCTATATTATGATACCGAGATCTTTTTTTTTTTTAAGATTTATTCATGAGAGAGAGAGAGAGAGAAGAGACACACAGAGAGAGAAGCAGGCTCCATGTAGGGAGCCTGATGTGGGACTTGGTCTTGATGACCCCGAGATCTTGACCTGAGCCAAAACCAGGAGCCAGATGCTTAACTGACTGAGCCCCCCAGCCACCCCTCAGTGAAATGTTCTAATATCAGAATAGAAAAAAGTGAAGAGCTGGAAGACAGGTGAGAAGAAACTCAGATCCAGAGATGGAAGTCTTCCAAGAAATGGAGATAAGGGGAAAATTCAAATGCATATGTTTTATTTTTATGAAGACACTATCTTTTGTCTACCTATAAATAACGGTATATTGAATAATCTCTTTTCACCTTTACAGTAGTGGGCCTCAGAATATTGTGCTTTGTGTGAGTCAAAGGATGCACCTTTCAGCACCTTTCACCAGTTTTAACAGGAAGTCATGGAGCACTAGCATGTGAACCCCCTTAACCCGATGGTTATTATTCCAATGTGAGTTTAGTAATTCGAGAGAGAATTACCTCTAACCATCTAGTCAGGCAGATGCTTGCTGTTGCTGCATCCCAGGGGAAAATAAAGGCCCTGATGTTTCGGGTAGGGTGAGGGTGGGCCTCACAAGGTCTCTGATGGCTGGGCCCTCTGAGAAGACCCGCTGGAGGCTAAGGTGTATGGTAGATTGGGGGGCGGGGGCTCCAGGGGACTGCTTGGGAGACTTTGAGAAGGTGCCTAAACTGGAAATGACTAATAAGCTGGCAACCCAGCGAGATACAACAAGCTCTTAGCTCCCCTTATTTTGAGGGTTTCTAAGGAAATCTATGGATTAGAAATTAAAACAATTCTATGGAAATTTGGGGTTCCTGTGAATGATAACACCAGAGTTCACATTCTGTAATTGAATATAGGATGACTGGGAGTTCTGGGGACTTAATTCCTCCTCGATTGTAGCTTATTTTGTTTGTGGAGAAGGAAAGTGTACAGATTCGTCATGTTTGCACTGCTTGCTGGCAGAGTAAGACACTCTATAAACATTTTTTTTTGCCATAACAGAAACTATCTAACAATATCCCTGTAAACATTTCCCAACATTTCTGGCAGTTTTCCATTTAGATTTATTTTTTCCCCTTAAAAAATGCAGCTAGCTAGAAGTATGTTGAATATGGCTTTGGTTTTCTTTCTTTCTTCCTTCCTTTCTTTCTTTCTTTTCTTTCTTTCTTTCTTTCTTTTCTTTCTTTCTTTCTTTCTTTCTTTCTTTCTTTCTTTCTTTCTTTCTTTCTTTCTTCTTTCTCCAGATTCCTTTTAAATTTGAGAATTCACTGGTTTCTTGAGGATGCCTTTAGGACAGGTAACATGGTAATATGTTTGTGTGCCCCCCCGAATTCATATATTGAAATCCTACTCCCCAGTGTGACGGTGTTAGGACGTAGAGCCTTTGAGAGGAAATTGGGTCATAAGGGTGGAGCCATCGTGGGTAGGATTAGTGCCCTTGTAAAGAAGAGACTCAAGAGCTTTCTCTCTCTCTTTCTCTGCTCTTTACCATGTGAGGATACAAGAAGATGGCCAACTACCAACCAGGAAAAGGGTCCTCACCAGGTACTGGATCTACCAGCCCCTTGATCTTGTACTTCCCGCTATCCAGAACTGAGAAATATTTGTTGTTTAAGCCACCCAGTCTATGGTTATTTGTTATAGCAGCCCCAACTGACTAGGAGAATAGGTCTGATAACCCAGTGACTCAACCTGGGGTAGAGGTGGTCAGTAGAGAGAGGAAGGGGAGTGCAGTGAGGAAAAATGGAAACATCCCAATCTCTGTCCCCACTTTACAGTGGACACACTCTTGATAGCTGGCGTCTTCTCTGTTCCGGACACAGGCTCTCCTTTCTGTCCTTGCTCTCCAACCAATTTTCCACTTAGTGGAATCTAGCAGTTCAACATTTCATTTCTTATTTGCTTTTTGAATTCCAGTACACTTTCTTTTTTTTTAAAAAAAAAATATTTATTTATTTATTTATTTATTTATTTATTTAGTCATGAGAGACACACAGAGAGAGAGAGGTGCAGAGACACAAGCAGAGAGAGAAGCAGGCTCCACGCAGGGAGCCCGACGTGGGTCTCGATCCTGGGTCTCCAGGATCACACCCTGGGCCAAAGGCAGATGCTCAACTGCTGAGCCACCCAGGCTACCCCTCCAGTACACTTTTTAGATGATTAGGTGGGTTCTGGGCACAATGGAAAAGACCAGGAAAAAAATAAAAGGAAAAATGCTTCTCTGCTGTGGAGTGGTGAACTTATCCTACTTTATACAATTGGGTCAGGACCTGTTTGTGTTCCTGTACATTTGGAAAGCATGTGATTGCTTTAGTTCAAGTTTCCTATGAGTAATGATTCCATCTTTTATTCTCTTTTACTCACTTAGACTCCTTTAATCTAACTTATCTGTATTGTGCAGCTCTAGAAGAGAGTTAACACTCTCTCATGATGCGAACAGCAAGTAGGAGCAGTAACGTAGCTGTTACTTGAGTAAAGACATTGAAGAAGACTCTAGAATGGGAAACACTTAGTCAAACACTGGTAAGTAATCAGATACCACCAATAAGCTATAATTTTTCCCTGTATTCAGATTTTAGGCATAAGAGGCAAATCATAAGAGAATACACCCATTTCAGAATCCTGGAATTCACAATCCCGGGGCTGGAGGGGGAATCCAGAGACTAGGTAAATCAGCTCTCGTTCTTCAGGTGAGAAAATGGAATTCAGAGGCACCAAGTGACTGATGGAAGGGTACAGGAAAACAATAGGAAAGCTGGAACAAGAATACAGCTTTCTTAACTCCCTGGCCCTGCATTCCACCTTCCTCATGATCCTGCCTCTTACAGAATTTGTTGGGGGAAAACATTTCCAGAGAATATCATGGAGATCTGATAGCCAAAACTCTAAAAACTGATGTTCCCAATTGAGTTATGTCTGCCCATGTCACACGTGTCTCAAACACACAGATGGTGCCCTAGGCCTGGATTCACCACCCTACGGGGACAGAGCCGATCTTCCACCTACTGCTAGTCCCTCCGCCCAGGCACAAGTACAAGGCAGATTTCTTTCCAAGCCACCCCTCTGACCTCATTTCTCCCTTTCACTTTGTCAGACCGAGCATCAGCAGCCCTGTGGAGGTTCTCCTTCCTGCACCTCATGAGGTCCCTTGACCGGAGGGAACCCAAGCCCACTCGCTTGCTAGCTTTACCACCAATGGATTGCCTGGCTGGCTGGCTGGCTGGCTGGCTGGCTGTTAGAGTTTATCCCACTTTGTCTTATTCTCCTTCTCTTTCTGCTCCTCCAACATCACTCCCGCCTTAACAAAGCAGGTCATTGCGTCTGCTGGAGGCTGGGGGGACAGAGACTCAAGATCCCTCTTGTGGCTGAGAACATTTAGCTCCCTCTATCCTCAGCTGGGCTCCTTGAGGTCACAGTTGCCACTGCCCTTGCTTCAGGTCCAGTGACTTATTTGAAAGATCAGGCCAGTGCTCTTCAAACATTTCGATGCACGCAATCATATTATTTAACATTTAAAAATTGAGCAACGCAATGGATACTCTAAATGTATTTATAACTTACATATATGTACTACTATAAATCCATATGTCATAAGGTTTTATAGGTCCATGTAAATCCATATATCAAATATAAGTAAAGCTTAATTTATCTCCAATATTTTTGGGTAAAAAGAAATATACATAGAAGTCGTAACAGTTTCTCCTTGCACGTCCTCTTTCCCCTGCCACTCCCCAGAATTGTGGAATTAGGCAGTGGATGTAGCCACAAATGGGATATGACTGCATTCAGTAATAGTAATAATAATTGCTGCCACTTTTGGAGGGCTTCCTGTGTGTCAGGCATGGTACCATTCTGTTAAAATGTTCCTTTGAATTTTTGCAGGGGCACCATGTGATGGGCATCATGGATTCTCATTTTATTGTTGAAGAAACAGAGGCTTCAGATGCTGAGCTTTGCTCATGGTCTCCACTAGCAAGAGGCAGAGAAGAATGCAAGCTGGGGTCTGACTGGGAACCACGTTTCGGGGATCAATAGCAGATGCCTGCGGACTGCTTCTGTTAGGCGCTGTGCTAAGGCCTGGACAGACATGGGCAACAGGTGCAGACGCTACCTCCCTAAGTCTGTTGCCCTACTGGGTAGGCTCTGACATCCTGTGGATTCCCTTAGATCCGACTGAAAAGGGTTTGATAAGGGTTGAGCATGTTTTATGAGGCTTACAGAAATGACTGCATGGAATTGGTTGGGGAAACTTTTTTTAAAACCTCAAAATATATCATTATGCAGCATTGTAAAACATTTGGAATTCTATTGGCTTTGGGTTTTGGAATCTTATTATCATTTATAGTGTTCTTTCAGTGGGAGAGTGCATTTTAAATTTCAAACACTCAACTTACAAAGTAATGTTTCACAATCTTTTCAAAGATCTTGGATTTCCTGAACAACTTACCAAGGCAAGAACGTTATTATGGCATGTTGGAAAGCTTTTCAACAAGAAGCATTGATGGAATTTTCAGATACAGTACATGTTTTTTAATATTCTGGTTAATTGATTTTATTTTTTCAAAATACTCTAAGGTGAATATAATAATAGGAAAAGAAATCATTGTTCCAAATTCCCTTACAAAATAAATAACTTGAAGCCTGATGGTATATTCTTTGCTCAGCTGGGGTTTGCTTTAGTATCCCTCACTTACAGAGCCTTGACCCTTATCAAAATAAATATCTAGATGTTGAATGTGTTTCTCTTAATCTCCACTACTGTCACCTGATGGCAATTGACTGCATCCCTAAGTGGTAATGGCAAATGTCACCAATAAATTAATTAAAGTATTAAATTAATACTTAGCAAATGCCTGTGTTTAGAGATTATTTGTTCTTTTAAATACTATTGACAAGATATGTTGCTTTGGAGTCTACAAGCCTTTTCCACTTATAATCTCTTTTTAAGTCTCACAATCATCTAATGTGGGTTATCTATTATTCTGTAATACACTATGTCTCATTATTTTGCAGGTTAGAAATTTGAGCAGAACTTGCCTGGGCAATCCTTCTAAGTGGCCTTGACTGGGGTCACTTGCTGGCATGTGGATGGATGGTAGCTGGGATGGACTGGAGAGTCCAAGCTGGTTTCACCCATATGCTTGTGCCCTGGTGAGGACAGCTGGAAGGCCTGATTTAGCTGAGCCCATTAGCTGTTTTCTCTATATTGTTGGATAGTGGGACTTTATATATGGTGGCTCAGGGCTCCCAAAGTAAGCATTGCAGGAGATTAAAAAAATAATAATAAAATGGAAGCTTCCGGAAGAGTAAGGCCTAGGCTCAGAAACCCGAACAATGTCACTTCATCCATATCCTATTCACTACTCAAAGATTGTGAATCAGGACTCCGTCTCTCAGTAGGAGGGGTGTCAGAAAGTGTGTGGCCATCTTTAACCTGCCACAGCTAGATTTCAGAAGGCATTATTTGCTTTCTCTAGCTGAGGAAACAAATTGAGTTGACTTGCCCAGAATAGCACATTTAGTAACTGCTGATTCTAAGACCAGCATATATATGTTGCTGAACACCTTATTGGACTCAAATAAATATATTCTAAGGGACATAATATGTAAACACTGCTTATTTTTTGCTTCTCTCTTTTTTTAAAAAAGATTTTATTTATTTATTCGTGAGAGACAAAGAGAGAAGGGCAGAGACAGACACAGGCAGAGGGAGAAGCAGGCTCCATGCAGGGAGCCCGATGGGTGACTTGATCCTGGGACCCTGGGATCACGACCTGAGCCAAAGGTAGACACTCAACCGCTGAGCCACCCCAGTGCCCTGCTCCTCCTCTTTTAAAAGTCACTGGAGGTGCCCAATGCATCCATGTATGTCTGGTTCTGATGGTCCACGTTCCCAGTGCCTCTCTTCTCCCATTTGACCTGTTGGCTTCCCGAGGCAGGAATGAGGGTGAGGGGCAGAGGGAAAAGGTGGAAGGCCGCTTGGGAGAACTGGATGATTGCTTCGCAAGAACTGGAGAATTGTAGTCGTGCCAGATGATTCCTTCAGTGTATGCTGCTGGGTTAACATTACTCTGAGTTCTGAGCAAGCAAGGGCTTCCCCCGTGGAAGAAGCACCATTTATTTGAGATTAATATGGGTGGAAAACTAGTGAGGAAAGAAATAGCTGTGGGGCAAGAAATGTGCATGAACCATTTTGTTGATCAATATGCATCAGTCCTTTGGAATCTCGCTTGAAATCGAGTCTTTATTCAACAAAAGCCAGAGCATGTGTCACAGCAGTCTTCCTGTTCAGTACAAATGGCTTTTTGAAAAGCACCTCTCAGTACATGACATTTGCTCTATTGCTCGGATTTGGTCACAGGAAATTCTGGGGTTATCTTATCTCGGGCAGAAGGCACTTTGTCTTTACCAATAAGTTATGATTCTACTTTCTTTATGTCAAAATTTCAAAAGATGCTTCTTTTCTCATCCACTGAAGCAATGGCTCTTTTCTTTTATGATACAGCCTATTGCTAGAATTTATAAGATTTATAATATTATATCTTAATTTTATCTTATGTTATTTATAATACAATTATATTGCTATAACAGCCTATTGCTACTACAGCCTATTGCTTAATAGCCTTTAGATTTAAATTTATGCACCAAGTTTTTGCAAACACCTTGTCTCTTCTCTCTCTCTCTCTCTCTCTCTCTCTCTTTTTTTTAGATTATTTATTTATTCATGAGAGACACAGATAGAGAGGCAGAGACACAGGCAGAGGGAGAAGCAGGCTCTCCCTGCAGGGAGCCCAATGAAAGACTCGATCCCAGGATCCCAGGATCTCTCCCTGAGCCGAAGGCAGACCCTCAACCACTGAGCCCCCCAGGCATCCCTTGTCTCTTCTCTTTTAAAATATTGGGACTGGTTTTATTTACTGCCTATAAGCCTGCCCCATTTTCCACCCAAACAGCAAAAACACGGAGGAAATCCACATCATATGTGAGTAGGAAAAAATTCCCTTCCGAGTGCTTCTGAGTGTAACCATGCTGAACAGCACATCACTTAGGCAGAGCCAGGACTTCAAAGTAACAGCAAAATTAAAGTTCAATCAAAGCGTCATTCACTCAGAACATTTTTTGCTTTGTGGATATCAAGTACCACATGTACTTGCAGTGGCTAGAATTTCCATAAAAGGAACAACAGGGGTGCTAGATTGCATTACCTGAAAGTGATGGTAGCTGTTATCACAAAGGGAAAAAAAATTAAGGCAGAGGAAAGATGATAGGAGTAGAGTTAGCTGAAAATGAAAGGCAGAGTGCTTGAGCACGACGGGGGGATATTAGTGGGACGTAGAGCTGTGCCCATCTGATGTGTCCCTTTATTATCTCCTTTGTGCGCAATGTTTGAGGTTTGGGAAATTTCTGTGATTTCTGAAGTGCCACTGAGCCTGCCTCTCTGGCAAGGAAAGCCAGTGTGGCTCAGTTTAATGCACTGGTCTCCAAAATGGGATCTTTCACCCCCAGAGCTGTGTAAGACAATTATCTGGGTGAAGGAAAAATATTAATTAGAATTACTATTTTATTCGTATTTTCATGCTCTAAATTTCTTTCTTGGGGTTATGGTTATGGCCATGCTATTGAAAGATGGGCCCATCAGAGGCAGCACTGACATCATCTAGAAATGTGTTAAACGTACACATTCTTGGGTCTCATCTCAAACCTACAGGCTGTCTGATGCTCTGGGAATGGGGCCTGATGAGCTGTGCCTGAATAAGATCTCCAGGTGATACTGGTGCCCACTAAAAGTTGAAGAGCAAACTGGTTTCTAATGTATAAATTTATAAATAAATACATATGGGAGATGCCCTCAAAAGTTTTTTTCTGATGGGGATGGGCAAGCACAAAAGTTTGAAGATGCGCTGTGGCAGGAATGTGTTGATTCAAGAACCACAAATATCCTCCCCCCCGCTTTTTTTTTTTCCATTTCGCTAATCGACCCTGAGTCAAGGAGGGTCAGTTGGCCTCTTCAAGCTTAAGCACGTTCCTTAAGCACCCTGGAGAATGAGAATACAGTGAGATGTCACTCTCCCTGGGGACTGTTATGAGCATTACATGAGCTTGTGTGCCTCAGAAGCACCTAGTGAGCCCTGAGCCTAAGACAGAGGCTTGCTTCCTCTTTCTCCCCTAGAGCTGTGGACCCCATAGCACCGCAGGAATGTTCTTTTGCCGGGTAGGGTCCCAGACCATCAGTTTGTTGAGTATATGGAAGCCCAAGAGGTCTCTTGCATCTACAGACTACAACCTGGTATACTGCACTTTGTGAAGCCTTGACAAGCGAGAAGCTGGAGAAGGCAGCAAGTGAGTTTGTTTGGCATATCTGTCTTCTAAGAGTTGCTTATAATTTTCCATTGAGTTCCAAGCTGCAAAGAACAGCAGTGTCGGTGGTGCAGCGGTAGACTGTAGCTGTGAATGCAACCATCATGCTGTTGCGAGGGCCACTTGGTGCAACCATGACACCCTGATGATCCTGCCAGAGCAAGTGGCCTCTGCCTTAAGCTACGTGAGCAGCCCGGCAGCCAGACACGGCTGAAGTAGTCCACGGGAGGTTGTGAAAAGTGCTGGCCAAAGCTTTCCCCTAGGACACCTGGAAGTACTCCTGACCTTTAGTGTCCACAGGGATCCCCTGGAGAGCTTGTGCCATCGGGACATTTCTGGGTCTCACCCCCCGAGGTTTTTAGGCTATGGTATGAAGTGGGCCTAGGGCTCTGTATTGTCTAGAAGCTTCCCAGGTCATAACACTGCAAGTGGTTCATGAGAAGAGAATTTGTATGTCCTGAATCGCACATGTTTTCGAGCTGATAAGCACTTTTAGAGCTCATTTGGTGTAAGATTTCTTAACCTTTTTCCCTTCATAAGAGCCAACATGATTGCTATTAAGATAAATGCATGACACTTTCTTATTAACATCTTCACAGTTGACAAAGCCTCGAACGTTGGCAAGGACTCACTATTAGCAGCAGTAATTCACTGCAGACTGAGGCACTGAAAGGATTGTGTTTTACTTGATTCCCTACTGTTGAATTAAACACTGCCTCTCAAGAAAACTCATCGCAATAGAAGGAAGCGAGAATAAGTGCTAACAGAGGGATGACCTTGAATCCAATCAGGGTTTTAAAATAATTCATTAGAAATTTTGAGTACTTAATTAGTAATACGTTTCTCGATATACAAATCACAATTGAGACACACCACTGTGGCAGAGCCTGTGGTTGTCCCCTGATAATTCTTCTCCTCTGGCCCCTGTAAGAACCTTCGAATTTTAGCTGGGCACATGGACACCCAGAATTAAAAAAAGACTCCATTGCTCAGCCTCTCTTGCAGCTACAATGATCATTGTAGGGGTTAGGGACAAGTTCTTGGTGACAGGCTATAAAAGGAAGTGAGGCTTTAGACAAGGTCCTTAAAGGGAGTCATGCCCTTTTCTCCCTTCTGGGGCTGAAATGTGGAGATGAAAGCTGAAGCAGCCATCCTGGGACAGTGTTGCCAAAAGCCTATGCTGAGGATGGCAAAGGAAAGAACCAAGAAGGAGGAGCCTGGGTCCCTGAAGATGCTGGAGCTCTCCTGAGATCCTTGGGCTGTCTGTTTATGTGTAGAGAAGGATATTTCTATCTTACTTAAGCCATCATTATTTCTGGCTTTTTTCTCGCATGTTGTGACCCCAAGGTTAAGAGTCCCTAATCTGGCCCACCTTCTTGGTTTACAGATGAGAATACAGAAACCCGAGGAAGTGAGTAGCTCAACTGAAATCACATAGCTAGTGAGACATAGACCTGGGAGTGCAATCTAGGTCTCTTGGGTTCTGGATCAATGCCCTTTTATACCATCCCAGGCTTTCTCAAAGTTGTTGTTAGAAGCCATGCCTAGAATTGAGATCAGAGTTCTGTTAAATCCAGATGACAGACTAAACACAAGTGCCTACCTGCCTCCTGTTCAAAGTTTGTCGTGAAGGCAGAGAACACATTTTTAAAAGGGTCAATCCATAATAGTGTGGGAATACAAGAGGTGGTACTATTAGCAGAACAAAGATTTGAGCATTCCTGGGAATATCACTGAGAAATTCATGAAAGGCAGAAGCAGATGGGATTGGGCTGATGGATGTAGCAAGCTGTCCCCCCTACATGATGTATTGAGGCTGGTTCAGGAAGGAACGCAGAGGAGGCCACCTTCTGTCTCAGTCTGCTCAGGCTGCTATAACAAAATACCATAGACCAGTGGCTTCAAGCAATGGATAATTATTTCCTACCATTCTAGATCTGGGAAGTCCAAGATCAAGGTGCAGAAGGATTTGGTTCCTGGTGAGAGCCCTCCTCTCCCTGGCTTATAGATAGCTTCCTCCTCGGTGTGTCCTCACATGGTGGAGAAAACAAGCTCTGGCATCTCTTTCTCTTTTGTCAGGACACTAATCCCAACAAGGTGGCTCCATCCTCATGACCTCATCTAAACCTAACTACCTTCCAATGGCCCTCGACATATGATTTTTAGGGGGACATAAACATTCAGACCACAACAATTCCCCATGCAAGAACTAGACTCAGGGAGATTTAGGAAGATATTATATTCATAAAACAAGGGGCGAAAACCCTTTGCTAGTGGGTTATTAAATAGCACATAGCCGACAGTTGAATTGCTGAGTTGGAAGATCAACCCACGAGATTTGTCTAGAACTCAAAATGAAAATGGTTAAAGAGGGGGAAAAAGTTAAGACGCATGGTGGTTAGATTTAGAAGTTTATACATTTGTGTAGAAGTGCATCATGAAGAGACTGGAGGGGAAGAAATAAAGAAATAGTAGAAGAAAAATGTCCAGGGCTGAAAAAAGAGGAATCTTCTGATTGAACATATCCTCTGAATCCTGAACAGGATGAAGGAGACTAAATCCACTTCAAGAGACACCCTGGCAACATTTCAAGAATCATAGTCCTTGTTGCCACAGGATCTAGACATTTCAAATTGCTTAAGACCATGGGATGGTTACTGCTTCAGGAACTTAACTCCTGAAATAAGTCTCCAATACTCTGTTCTCAAGGTGTAGAGAACAAGCAGCCAATGGATGTGTCTTGACTGATGTGGCTTAAGAGGAAAATGCCCAGAAACACTATAAATTTAGGTTCTAGGCATAGTATCACACACACACACACACACACACACACACACACACACCCCAGAATGCATAATAACAGTAAGGGAGATGAATGATAATTCATAGAAGAAAATAACAATTTTATATCTGTGCCTGCTGCTGAAGCCCTACAAAAACAACACCAAGGAAACCTGCTGCTTGTACAAGCGGAGTTTATTGAAATTGCCGAGCAAGGAAAAATATGACTGACAGAGTCTCAGTAGGGTCTCCAAAGAGGGAAGTTAGGGAAGGATACTTACAGAGTTTGCAGGACCAGAGTTAGGATTGACAGAGTTAATCAATGTGGCAGGTTGCTAGCACTGTCCGCGGTCTTTGCAACACATAAATCCATGTGACGTTGCTGTTACTATAGCTTTATCTTGAAATAGATAGGTCTGAATGAGCTAGTGTTAAGATGATTTGAGTTTAGATAGTTTATATTACATATTACGGTTTGGTACAAGTAATCTATCTTGCAAATCAAAGTACAGGGTTTTTAGGGTTTTTTGTTCATCTGTTTGTTTTGCAAACCGTGGTTACCATTTCTTTCCTCGCCTTAGTATCTAGGCTACTGCCTGGGTGGGCACTCAATGAATGGTTGAATGAATTTGTAAATTAACTATCAAAGGGAAATCCAGAACAAAGGCAAAGGTCTTAAATATCTACACGCGAAAGTGAAATGGCAGTGCTGCCCAATAAAAATGCAGATTCCTGGGGATGCCCCCACAGGTGGTTTGATTCGTGGGCCTGGATTTGGGGTGAAGTGATTCAGATGCGACTGGTTCACAGCCTGTGCTTTTGAGAAACTAGGGTAGTGGCATGGTGACAAACAAAGTGGGCTTGAGGTTGTTAACAAGTGCAAGGAGGTAAGAACTACAGGTATCTAGGAGACCTCATTGCCGCATACCTCGGGAAGATAGGATGGATAAATTGAACTAAGGTAAATCAAGAGTTATGTCCCCTTCGAAACAAGCCAGCTGATAGAAAAGGGAGAAGAATGAATCTGTCCATCCAAAGAACACACCTCCCTACCAATCCGTGCATCCCTGTGTGATTCTCGGTGGCAAGCACTTAGTTGAGAATTAAAGAGAAATTGGGGATCCCTGGGTGGCTCAGTGGTTTAGCACCTGCCTTTGGTGCAGAGCGTGATCTTGGAGTCCTGGGATCGAGTCCCACATCAGGCTCCCTGCTTGGAGCCTGCTTCTCCCTCTGCCAGTCTCTGCCTCTCTCTCTCTCTTTCTCTCTCTGTGTGTGTGTCTCTCATGAATAAATAAATAAAATCTTAAAAAAAAAAAGAATTAAAGAGAAATCAAAGCGACATTGCTGGGGGGAAGAAAGAAGAGGCCTTGCGATGGGAGAGCATTTTAGATTACAGTGTCTTACTAGGTTATTTATTAATAATAAAAGGCCTAAATTCGAATGCATTACTATGTTGTTGTTTTTTATTGGGGTAAACTAATATCAAATTAACTGTTTGAGGGTGCACCATCCAGTGGCAGTTGGTACCTTCACAAAGTGGTACAACCACCACCTCTATCTAATTCCAAAACATTTTCATCACCCCACAATTAAACTCTTTCCCATTAAGCAGTTACTCTCCAGGCCCCCCCCCCCCCCCCCAGCTCCTGGCAACTGCTGGTCTACTCTGTCTGTACGGACTTAACCTATTCTGGATGTTTCACAAAAGACGGAATCATACAACATGGTGGCCTTTTGTGTATGGCTTCTTACATGTGGCCCATGTTCCCAAGCTTTCGAGGTTCATCTGCATGAACGCGTCAGCACTTCATTCCTTTTTATGGCTAATAATCCTCTGTTCTATGCATATGCCACAGTGGTTTATTTATTCATCCATCCATGGACATCTGGGTTGTTCCCACGTTTTGGCCATTGTAAACAGCGCTGCCGTTCATGTGCCTGTATTTGTTCGAGTAGGTGTTTTCAATAAGCAGAATTGCTGCGTCCTATGGTGATTCCATTTACCATTTGAGGACCTGCCAAACTATTTTTCCCAGAGGCTGAAACATTTTACATCCACACCTGAAATGGACCAGGGTTCCAATTTCTCCACATTCCTGGCCGACACTTGGTATTTCTGTGTTGTTGGTCTTGTTGTTTTTAATTAATTTTTAAATTATAGCTATTCTAGTGGTTGTGCAGTGCTGTCTCATTGTGGCTTTTATTTGCGTCTCCCTAAGACTACTGGTGTTGAGCATCTTTTTCTTTGTTTGTTGGTCATTTGTATATCTTCCTTGGAGAAATGTCTATCCAAGTCCTCTGCCCATTTTAAAATTTGGTTGTCTTTTTTTTTTTTTTGTCTTATTGTTCATTCTGTCAACAGTATTTATTATGAACCTAGTGAATGTGGTGCATTTGAGTACAACGCAGAGTTACGAGCACAGTAGAAAATATGTCCTTTTTTCCCCTTAGGTCTCGGTGCTATCAATTTAAAAAAAATGAATAGAGTTGACGTGGTTATCTTTTTTATTATTAGTTGTACCAGTTCCTTTTACGTTCTAGATCACAGGCCTTTGTCAGACATAGAATTCGAAAATACTCTCTCCTATTCTGTAGGTTGTCCTATGTTTTTAAAAAAATACATTGAATAGATTCAAAATTATCTTTATACTAATAGTAGTTTCATTTTCTTGCATTCTGATATACTTTCATGAGTGGAACACTTAGTTGGGGCTGTGTACATACACGCAAACCTATGGTATATATTACCTCACTCCTAATCTTAATTTCTGTGGGTACAAGTTGCTCATGGAAACATATTTTTCAGGTGTATCATGGCAGAAAAAAGATTGAGAATCGCTTTTCTAGACCAAGTGTCCAGTTTCAAGAATAGTATTCCTGATTCCTACGTACCAAAAACTAGTATAAGGAATAAAACAATAGCAGAAAGGACGCCAACTAATCTAACGTATAAGAAAAGTCTCTTCAGCCACACTGACCTTTCTGTTCATCCACATGATTGGGATACTCTTGCCTCAGGGCCTTTGCACTTGCTATTTCCTCTGCCTAGAGCACTCTTTCTCCAGATAGCCACATGGCTTGTACCCTCATCTCCGTTAGGCCTCTCTCATATGTAACCTTCTTTGGAAAGCCCTCAACAATACTCTAGTTACAATTGCAGCCCCCACCCACTCTCTGAAACTCCCTATCCCCCATTCTGCTTTATAATTTGCTTTAGTAACACTGAAAATAGCATGTTCGTTTATATATTTGTTTGTTTTACTTATTTTCCAATGGAATGTAAGCCCCATGAGGGCTTAACATTGAGATATAATTTACACACCACACCATTTACTTACTTAAAGTTTACGATTTAATGGATTTTTTAATGATCAAATTGGTCTACCCATCATCACAATTTTAGAATATTTTCATTTCTTTCTCCCCCCCCAAATGCATTCCAATTAGGAGTCACTCTCCATGCTATTCCCCGCCATAGGCAATAACTAATTTACCTTTTGTCTCCATAAATTTGCCTATTCTGGATATCCCATAAAATTGGAATTATACAAGGTATTCTCTTTTGTAATTGGCTTCTTTTGCTTACCATGTTTTCAAGGTCAATGTTGTAGCATGTATCAGTACTTCATTCCTTTTCATTGCTAAGTAATTTTCTATTGTATAGATACACGCATTTTACATATCCATTCATCAGTTAATCGATATGAATAATGCTGCTATGAACACTTGTGTACAAGTTTTTGTGTGTAAATATGTTTTCATATCTCTTGGGTATATAGCTAGGAGAGGAATTAGTGGGTCTGGGTCATATAGTAACTCTATGTTTAATCTTTAAAGAATTGCCAAAGTATTTTCCAAACAGTTGTACAGTTTTACAGTCTCCCTAGTGATATACAAGGGTTCTAACTTCTTCAACACTTGTTCTCCAACACTTTTGCTGACATTTGTTATTATCTGCCTTTTTCATTGTATTCATCCTTTTTCATTATATTCAACCTGTTAAATGTCTTTCATTGAAGCTTTTTTTTCTTTGATGAAGATAGGCACTTTGTCTTTTTTTTTTTACTTATTTTATTTAAATTAAATTAACATATAATGTATCATTAGTTTCAGATGTAGAGTTCAGTAACTCATCAGCTGCAAATAACACCCAGTGCCCATTACATGAGGTGCCCTCCTTAATGTCCATCACCTAGGTTTTGATCTGCATTTCTCTAATAGCTAAGATATTGAGCGTCTTTTCATGTTCTTATTGACATTTGCATATCTTCTTTGGAGAAATGTTTATTCAGATCTTTTGCCCATTTTTTGACTAGGTTACGGTTTTTTAAGGTTTTTATTTAAATTCCAGTTAGTTAGCATACAGTGTAATATTAGTTTCAAGTGTGAAATATAGTGATTCAACACTGCCATACATCACCAGGTGCTCATCACAGCAAGTGCACTCCATCCCCTTCACCTGTTTCACCTGTCCTCTCACTCACTTCCCCTCTGGTAACCATCAATTTGTTCTCTAGAGTTAAGAATCTGTTTCTTGGTTTGCCTCCCTCTCTTTTTTCTCCCTTTGCTCATTTGTTTCTTAAATTCCACATATGAGTGAAATCATATGGTATTTTTCTGACTTATTTCACTTAGCATAATACTCTCTAGCTCCCTCTATGTCATTGCAAATAGCAAGATTTCATTCTTTTTATGGTTGATTATGTGATATTCCATTATATATATATATATATATATATATACATATAACGTGATCTCATTAGAGTTTTAATTTGCATTTCCCCGCTGAGGAGTGATATTGAGCATTTTTTCATGTATCTCTTGGCCATCTGTAGGTCTTCTTTGGAAAAATGTCTATCATATTTTCTGCCCATTTTTAATTGGATTATTCCTTTTTTGGGTGTTGAGTTTTATAAGTTCTTTATATATTTTAGATATTAACCCTTTATCAGATATGTTTTTTGCAAATGTTTTATCTCATTCCATATGTACCTTTCAATTTTGTTGATTGTTTCCTTTGCTGTGCAGAAGCTTTTTATTTTGATGTAGTCCGAGTAGGTTTTTTTTTTTCTTTTTTGCTTTTATTTCCCTTGCCTAGGGACACATATCTAGAAAGAAGTTGCTATGATGACCGATCTCAAAGACGTTACTGCCTATATTCTCCTCTAAGATTTTTATGGTTTCCTGTCAAACATTAAGGACATTAATCTAATTTTATTTTATTTTTGTGTTTGGTGAAAGAATGTGACCAGTTTCATTCTTTTGCATGTTGCTGTCTAGTTTTCCCCACACCATTTGTTGAAGAGACTGTCTTTTTCCCGTTGGTATTCTTTCCTGCTTTGTCAAAGATTCATTGACCATATAGTTGTGGGTTCATTTCTGGGTTTTTGATTCTGTTCCCCTAATCTATGTGTCTATTTTTGTGCTAGTACCATACTGTTTTGATCACTGTATCTTTGTGTAAAATAACCTGAAGTCTGGAATTGGGGTTCCTCCAGCTTTGCTTTTCTTTTTTCAAGGTTACTTGGGCTTTTGCGGGGGGTGGGGGTCTCTGTGCCTCCATACAAATTTTAGGATTGTTTGCTCTAGCTCTGTGAAAAATACTGGTGGTATTTTGATAGGGATTGCATTAAATGTGTAGACTGCTTTGGGTTATACAGACATTTTAACAATATTTGCTCTTCCAATTCATGAGCATGGAATGTTTTTCCATTTCTTTGTGTCCTCTTCAATTTCTTTCATCAGTGTTTTATAGTTTTCAGAGTACAGGTATCTTCTTAAAGGTGTGAAAGTTCTTTATGTTGTTTGGATACAAGTCCCTTACTAGACAAATAATTTGCAAATATTTTCTCCCATTCTGAAGATTGTCTTTTTACTTTCATGATGGTGTCCTTAGTAGCACAAAAGTTTTTAGTCTCAATGAAGTCCAGTTTATCTGTATTTTTCTTCTGTTGCTTGTGATGTGGGTGTCACGTCTAAGAAAGCATGATCTATCCAGTTTCTCAAAGATTTATGCCTATGTTTTCTTATAAGAGTTCTATAGATTTATGTCTTACATTTAGGTCCATGATTCATTTTGAGTTCATTACTGTATATGATGTGAGGGAGCAGTACAAGTTTATCCTTTTGTCTGTGGACATCCAGTTGTCCTAGCACCACTGTTGAAAAGACTCTCCTTTCTCCATTGAATTGTCTTGGCACCCTCATTGAAAATCACTTAAACATAAATGCTCATAATTCTAATTTATGTGCTCTCAATTCTATTCCATTGATCTGTATGTCTATCATTATGCCAGTGCCACACTGTCTTGACTACTGTAGCTTTGTGGTAAGTTTTGAAATTGGGAAGTTGGAGTCATCCAACCTTCTTCATATTTTTGCCACATTAAGTAACATATTCACAGGTTCCACAGATTAGGGCATGGACACGTTTGGGGTGCCACTGTTCTGTCTACCACACAAGTACCAACTGTGGAGTCCTCCTCACAGCCCTCCTGTGAGGTAAGTGGTGCTATTGTGCTTGTTTTAAAAATAAAGAAATCTGGGATCCCTGAGTGGCTCAGTGGTTTAGCGCCTGCCTTTGGCCCAGGGCGTGATCCTGGAGTCTCGGGATCGAGTCCCACATCAGGCTTCCTACATGGAGCCTGGTTCTCCCTCTGCCTGTGTCTCTGCCTCTCTCTCTCTCTCTCTGTATCTCTCATGAATAAATAAATAAAATCTTAAAAAAATATAAGTAAAGAAATCTTGCACAGAGAGTTCACATAATGTGTCCAGTGTTGAGCAGAAGAGCCCACATTCAAGCTTTGGCTGCTTTTCCAAAATCTGGGTGTGTTACCCTTTTGCAAACCCACCACCAGCCTTCCTTCAGCAGACTTGCTGGTTTGGGAGTCTCGGTGAAGAAAATATGGATAAGATCTGATGGAGGCACCATCTTTGTGTTTTCCCTTCTAATATGATGAATGGAGAAAAGAACGGCAGAGTCTCTTGAAACCCATGGATCTTGAGACACAGTGAAGAAAAACAACCTAATCCTGATTCCTATTTCCAAATGTTGGCTTGTTCAGCAGCTCCCATAGGACTGCTTACATCTCAAGCCAATGGAGCTTGGCTTAGGAAAAGGGGACATAAGTCTCAAAAACAAAACAAAACAAAACAAAATGCCCAAATACCAGCTTCCTTAACAAAGCTAAGAGCATCGGTGACAGGAGATACTGTATGAAGCTGACATTCTTCAGGCCCTGGAGTCAGAGGGGAAGGATCTACCTAAAAGAGTGATATACTCTTAATTTGGGAATAATACAGAGATCAATGAGAAAGCAGACTGTGCTCGGCTGACAAAACCATAGTGGATCTCAAGTTGTCTGATGCCCCTAGACAGGGCCTTAGTAGATATTAAGCACAAGATGAAAACCGTCTTTAGCATTCAGCTCTAGACTTTCAGATCTGGAAAACACTCCATCTTAAAGGCCCACTACCACTTGGCATGCAGAGACAGAATAAAAGCTGCTGACTCTTTCTTATGAAATCAATCCCACCAGCTCTCCCCAGCCGAAGTGTAGACAAACGGGAGCTATTTATTAATATAAGCATAAGCCGGAGTCTGCATATGTTCAGGGCCAGTGGAAACCATGGGTGAACTGATGGAGATGAGAGATGTTCAGGAAAGCTCCTCTGTACTCCAGTACTCACACTTCATGCAATCCCAGTGGACAAAATGACTGCCAGTAGGGAGTTAATCAAGTCTTGATTCACGAAATGTTTATTGAGTTTTTGTTACATGGTGGAGACAAAACTAGATCATCAAAGACAGAGTTCCTGCGCTGGAGGTGAGGTGGCCTGACAGGGCAGAGGTTTCTAATATGGAGGGATGGGGCCTGGTGGAGGGAGGAGGCCCAATGGACTTGGGAGGAAGGAGAGCTGAACCAGCTTTGCTCTGTGAGCCAGGACCCCCCAGTTGCAAGTAACAGAAACGAAATTTGGACTATAAATAGGGAATGTAATGTTATGAGAGGTGTATGAACAACAAGGTGCCCCTTCCTCTGAGCAAACACAGCTTCACACCAAGCCCATGGGTTGGTGAACAGAGTACAAGTGGTACCCCAGCTCCCTCACCCCCTTGGCTGTGCTTTTTTGCACAGTGCACAAACTGTACACCTGTACAAAGTAACTGAGCCAGCTCCCCTATCATAGGCTCGTAAAAACTGTGTCCCTTTTCTCCTTATTACTTGTCAAAATAGCAATTTTATCTTGCTTGCATGACTAATTAAGGAATGCCTCCTCTGCAAGCTCGTAAGCCCCATAAGGGCAGCAATTGGGTCTGTTTTTTGCTCAACGTGTTATTCCTAGAGCCCAGCAGTGTCGGGCACACGGAAAGCCCTTGATAATGGTTGTTTCGTGAAGAGAGGAATGAGCCAATAAGAGATCACGTGCTCATTGGGAGTGGGGGGGCATCGGCTATCAAAACTCTGACGAAGGGTGGGATGAGCAGATCCCCGAAAAGAAGCAGGGCTCCTTCTAGCAAAAGAGGGAATGGCCAGGCCAAAAAAAGTCTAAGTGGCCCCACGGAGCCATCAACTTGCCATGGGCCTTGTCTGACCAGACTCTCCTGTGTCTTTGTTTCCTCACCTGTGAGATGAGGGAATGTGTCCAGCTCATCTGAGATTACCTTGGCCCTACATTCTATTCCTGTTTGTTCTGGTTCTGTTCCCTCTCGCCAAGTTCTGTTCCAGTGCTGCAGGTGTAAAGTGGAAAAAGACATGACTGTGGGCAACCTCAGTCAAGGAAGGCCTGATGGAGGTGAGCCTGAAGCCAAGCTGGGAGGAGGACAGGCTGGGGGAAGTATGTTGTTGGTGTTGAGCCAGTTGTTAGGAGTCTTTTATTTTGAGTGTAAATATCTTTGCTGGGGGTACGAGGTTAACATATCTGTGTTTCCCCTGCATTAGCTTATCCGGGAACAGCGAGCCAAGCACGCACGAGGAGCTGAGGGAATGAGACATTGGACAGGTAGGTTGTGATCACCCCCATAGGTCCCAGGTACGTGCAAGCATCTCTAGGGGGCATGAAGGGGGCTGTTGGCCCCTGGGATCTAGACTTTCCTGGGTGCTGTGGGGAGCCAGGCGTCTTTTTTTTTTTGCTCCCACGGTGGCACAGTGACTCGGAGGTGGGGAAGAAAGTGGTGTCTCCATTTGCTGACCCCAATATGGCAAGAGGAATTGGCCCTAGACCCTTCCTGTGCCCCCTAAGCACCGCAACCTCTCAGCACCGGCCTGGCCTCCCTCCGATTCTCGGGCAATCCCCTGGGTCTGTCCTCCAGGATGTCGTCCAAACTCAGTCTTGCTCACATTAGGGGGCACAGAGGTTTGCCTTCACTCATGAAAGTCCTGAAAACGGCAGCCGTCTATCTGGAGGGCTGGCCGAGGGGACAAGTGGCACAGTTTTGATCCACATGCAGTGGCCGCCCTTTAAAGCCGAATGGCCGGTAACAATACTCTGCTACTTTGAGCCTTACTCTTCTTATTTTATTTTTATTTTTTTAAGTAGGCTCCATGCCCAGCATGGAGCCACTATGGGGCTTGAACCCACCACCCTGAGATCAAGACCTGAGCTGAGATCAAGAGCCGGACACTTAACCAACCGAGGCACCCTGAGCTCTACTCGTGCACACCCCCCATGTAGCTCTGTTGCCAGATCCCCAAAGCATTTTAACAAGGAAGAGAATCAAGTCCCATTCCCTGGAATTGGGGAAATTGTGTTTCATGCTGCCGCTAATGATGGGCAGAGAGGACACGAGACATTGGCCCCAGCCCCCTAGACTTACCTTAGGTGGGACTGCCTGCAGATGCCAGAAAAATAGGTACAGCCTCTGCAATAAAGGACTTGGAGGGTGCGTTGGGGGCGGCGGGGCTGGGGGGGTGGTTTGCAGAGGGTGGACAAGTGGCCCTTCGTACAATGCAACGCAGAGGAGCCAGAGAGCAAAGTGAGGCAAAATGCAGATCTGAAGGTGCTTGGCCTTAATTCTCCCAGTTTGCCACTTACGAGTTGTGTGGCTTTGGGGTAGTCCATCTGATCTGTGCCTCAGTTGCCTCGCCTGTCAAATGAGTTTAAACACAAGTTTCTACCCCTTGGGATCGTTGAGAGGATTCAGAGTCGCCACAAACCCTAGCACGGTGCCTGGTGCCAAGTGGGGGGTACATAAGTGGCCGCCAATCCAGTATTTATATCCCCCCCAGCCTATTATCTGAATGTGAAATGTTTCCCAAAGCTCCAGTTAGATAAAATTTGGAGGTTCAGAACAGATGACGGTTGTAGTGCGAGAGCTTTGAGGCCAGGATGGGTGGCTGTGAGGTGGGGGGCGTGGGACAGTGAGCAGTGCAGAAGCAGGTGCGGGGGCTCAAGGGCAGGCTTGCCCAGCAAATGGACCAGACTGTGGGGGGCGCAGGGGGTGGGGGGGCCAGGTGCAGGGGTGCTGATCAGGGCCCGGGGCCAGGGGGTCAGAGGATGGAACCACTAGGCCACAGGAACGGCAGAGGGTCACAGGGGGCAGGGGAGGACCCAGACTCCGGGGTTGCGCGGCTGCAGAAAAGGCAGTTTTGACCACAACCCAGTTTGGAACTGGAGGTGAGCAAAATTTGGGAACAGAAGTTTATTTTCGGCGTCTCCTCTCCAAAGAGCACCGCTTCTCTCTTGCCCTTTGTCCAGGAGTCCAAAATCCTCCCGATGGCCTTGAAAATGCTGCCCCCCCACCCCCAGCCAAGCTTCCCTCCCCTCCTGGCACCGCATGGCCTGCACCTGCTCACCTTGTCACCACGCACCGTCGCCCCAGCGCAGGCCCCAGGTCAAGTGTGGGGGAGAGTGCGGCAGGTGAACCCCTCTGTCACCAGCACACGACTGACGGCCACTGGCTCGTCCCTAGAGTGTCGGGATTTTCAAAGGGAAATACTTGTAAACTCAACTGAATGTCTATCTAGGACACACACACACACACACACACACACACACACATCACCGATTTACCCAATTGGACAATATTTTCTTTCAACTAGCCCCGGATGCTTACGCTTTACTTGCTTACACTGCCTTGGCCCAAAGTGGTTAAAGCAAATGCCTGTAACGTTTTGGGAGCCACAGGACCCACTGAAATGATTTGTACGTGCGTCCGTATGTGTGTTTGCACACACGTGTGCGTGCAGGCCTGCCCCTCCAAGTTCTTTTCTCTATCTGGGAACCACCGGTATTTTTCTTAAATACTTGGATTCATTACTTTCTTCCCATGACGTGGCTTCTGGGGTGACTTCAATTGGGGGGTTCAGGTGTGAGTGTTGGGGTCTTGGGGTAGTGGAGACAGACCCAGCACGTGGTAGGGGCTGGAATCTGCTTAGTCACCGGGTTGCGGCCTCCTCCATCCTCTTCCTTTCCAGAACAGGAAGTTCCTACTTGCATAGCAGGTTATCACCAAGGAAGTGAGCATATATTTTCCTCAGCTCCTGCCGGCCCCTTCCTCCCTCCCCCACTTCCCCTGCTGCCTGCCGGCTCCATCCACTCTCCCAGAATGCTTCACGTTGCCATAATGAGATGCTCGGCTGCTGTGCAGCCCCGACGTCTGGAGATGGATGGGGCCTCCTGTACTGCCCTGAGAGGGATGTGAAAACGACATTGTGTTCATGGAGGCAGGCTAGAGAAGGCCAGGGGGAATGGAGAGCCTGGCGACACACAGAAGCCACTGTGCGAGGAAAATGGTCACTCCTCCTGCCCATGCCCTGCTAGCTGGCCTAACTGAAGCGATGCTGTGTTTGTGACAGTCACCCTAAACGTCATGCCCTGTTTAGATTCAGTTGGAAAATGATACCTGCGGAGATCGAATTTCATGCAACATCATTAAGGACCTGATTAGCCCAATGCGAATAAGGTGAAAAGACCCAATTCAGAGAAGAACGTGTGGTAATGAACACAGTTTTGTTCAAATGGTCTTGTTAAATCCCTAGGCAGGTGGGATTTCCGAAAAATAAAAGGCCCTGGGTAAAAAAAAAAAAAAAAAAAAGAAAGAAAAGAAAAAAGAAAAGAAAAGTGGCAGTTTAAGCATTCTATGGTTGGGCTGGAGAAAAAGATCAGAAAAAGAAATTGAAATTGAAACTGAAACACTGATGTCAAATCTCAGCAGAATTGGAAAATCCTTAGCTTTTCTGAGAGAGCCCTAAAATGGCAGCTTCTTGAAGGAGGAAACCAGGCCTTTTCCATATAACTTAAAAACACAGACTCATTTTTGCTTGCAATAGCCCCAAGCATAAAAATTAGCCAAGGGCACCTCACAAGACCGCATGAAGTTCACAAGGAAGTATGGGAAAGCATCGCAGAATTGGTGCTTATGCATTTATTCCTGCTTCTCTCTCTTACTTTTACAAGTGCTTGCACATATTTTATCCTATTTATCCCTTGAAGATTTCAGTCCCATTTTCATGGAGGGAGGAAGTGAGGCTCAGACAAGTTGAATTCCTGCTCAAGGGTTTAGGTGGGGGAGTCTGGCCCAGGGGTGATACTCGAAGACACTTTGCCTCTGGTATAGCAGACAAAAAATCTTTTACACCCGTAACTGTGGCACTCAGGGAAGGGTAATATTACTTCAAAGGGCGAGGAAGAGATATTAGTCGCTATGGGAACATAATATGGGCTTCTATTTATGTAGGCTCCCCGGTAATTTACTACAATCTGTGTGATTGTTTAGGAATTTCCTATGTACATCTGAACTTGCAGGATCAATCAATTTTCATTAAGCTAGTTTTCAAAGAGTTTGAATGACACAGCATTGATAAGAGGGACTCATTTTTTTCCCCTTTATTGTTCGGAGTCTCGAATTTCAGTTTCAAACTAGACCGATTTCACGTTGGTGGGGTGTCTTGGTGAAGAACGCTTCCGTACCCCAACTCAATGTTCCCATAAACTCTAGAAAGGAGAAAGGAAGCCGAGTTAATACGACATCATGACTGTGGAGTCAGGGACCAGCTTAGAGGGAAAGAAAGGTTTGGGATGACGAGCTGGCTGGGAGGGGGAAGGGTTTATTCCAGAATATGCTGAGTGCTGCAGCTAACAGGTACTAAGCCACGTAGTTTTATGTGCTTTACTTATACTTACTCATTTCTCACAACATACTCACGAGGTAGGTCCTATTATTTTCACTATTTTGCAAATGAGAAAACCACACAGAAATGTGAAGTAACTCATCGTCTTAAGTGGTACAGTGTCTTCTTAAGCCAATGGGTTTTTAATCCAGGCCATCTGGATTAAGCCTATGTTCTATGTTCTGCTTCAGAAAAAACATCAAAAGTGCAGCTAAAAATGCCCAGTGACAGGCACTGAGGGGGGCACTTGATGGGATGAGCACTGGGTGTTATTCTGTAAGTTGGCTAATTGAACACCAATAAAAAATAAATTTATTATTTAAAAAAAAAGAAAAAAAATGCCCAGTGTAGAGGTGCTTCCAGAAAGGTCCATCTCTTAAGGTCTCTCTCTCTCTCTCTTTTTTTTTTAATTTGGGGAGTTACATTATTGCCCCAACAGAGGCTGATAAAAAAATGGAAATCCCTTTAATGTACATTATAAACCCACCTGACAGGATATCAGTTCTACAAATAACCAGTCGTGATTATAAAGAGGTCAGTTGCTTATGTGTCATTGTCAGCATAAGAAGGGCAAGGGAGAAGGAAGCTGATAAAAGGAAAAGTGTAGTGGACAAGATACGTGGCAAACAATGCCATCTTTTCAGGTTGTCAATCATGACCACTTTTTTTTTTAAGATTTATTTATTCATGAGAGACACAGAGAGAGAGGTGGAGACACAGGCAGAGGGAGATTATGATACAGGAGATGCAGGATTTCTTAGCGAGGAAGCTATGGGAATTGCGGCATAATAGAGTTAGGAGACTTGATTGGTGATTGTTACTGGTTGATCGTTATTGACTGGTGTTTTAGTAATTATAGAGGTTACTCGTGGTAACTAAGGATTAATAGGCTGAGAGCTATAGTAATTATAAAGGAAAGAAAATATAGTTTAATTAGGCCTTGGTTAGAAATTAAGGTAGAAGATTTTATTTGGAAATAAGAGATTGATTTGGGTAGGACACTTTCTAGTCAGACAGTAGTATTATGATACAGGAGTATGCTGAATTTTGGCTCATTGATAGGTTTATCTTTGGTGTGAAACGGTGTATGATAATAGGATAATAGCCTAAAAGGTTAGAAAATTTCAAGAAGGTGCCCCAACTATGGTCAGTTTTGAGGAGAAACTGTCCCTCTTGGTGACAATGGAGGAAAATGTTTACTTCTAAGCTTTTTCCATGAACCTAATAATTGGGACATGGCTATGTATAGGTACTGAAAAACAAAACCTACATTTTTATTACCCTATTTGCATCTGGCAAGTGCAAAACTGTTCTATGTATGCTTTGAAAAGCAGCATTAAGTACAGCATACTTATGAAATTAAAATCTTAAGAGCTGAAACCGTTCTCCATAGCACAGACCTCAATGGTTAAAAGGTTAATTCCAGGAGGCTGAAGGGACTGTCCCCCGTCCCACTGATCTATCAGAATAGGGAGTGTATTACATTCAGCAGAGCCTCATTAGATACCCCAGATAAATAATCTCATTCATAATATACCAGGAAGTCGATAGCTGTTATTGAAATAAGGTCAAAAGGATAAAATAGATAAGAAGGATGGAATAACCTGGAAATAATCTTTCTGACTCATATTTTTTGTAATATATATCTACAAAGGCAGCCTGAGTGTCTACATATTCTAAAAAGGCTAGGTTTCACTTTTAAAAACACATTCTCCTCCTATATCGTTGTATCCTTATAAATGAATCTCTCAGGTATGGAGGGCATATATTAATCTGATTAAGAAGAGAGGGTTCATTGCTGCCCCTGGGTGACTCAGTGGTTGAGCATCTGCCTTCCGCTCAGGGCATGATCCTGGGAACCTGGGATCGAGTCCCACATTGGGGTCCCTGCATGAAGCCTGCTTCTCCCTCTGCCTGTGTCTCTGCCTCTCTCTCTGTGCGTCTCATGAATACATTTTTTTTTTTTTAAAGAGAGGGTACATTATAACACAGGGAATTTGACCACTTAGGAACACTATTCCTTATTAGCTAGGGGGCAAGTTACTGACCGATCTAAACCTCAGTTAACTTATCTGTAAATTGGGGATAATATTAGTGCCCCACTGGAGTGTTGCAAGGTTAGGTGGACTACTTTAACAAGCAAAGCACTATCAAGAGTAGTGCCTATCACATGGGTAGCAACTAAAAAAAGTTGTCATCATTGGGATTAGCAAACTGTCAGTTGGTTATGAGTTTGGAGAAGTAAAGCATCCTGACCTCTACAGATTGATTTATTTTGTTTGTTTGTTTCCATGTAAACCCTTGTAGCCTGACTTTTGATAACTAGTGGAGTCCTACATACTCTTTCACTGCGATCTGAGGCTAAATTAACTCCTCCCTGACATGTGTTCTTTCCGATTGTCCTCCAATTTTATCAGGGACGCATTCATCTATTTGTCTGAGCAGGCCCAAGTTTCAGTCTTAGGACTACGCCCTTCTCCACTCTGTATCCTCATCCCCAACACATGCAGAAAAGCATGCTGTGGAATGTGGAATTTGGGAAAAAGTTTAACTTTACCATCACAGTCCCAAACACTTACTAATTTCTAACCCCCTCCCAAGGATTTGAATATAAAGGCACAGAAATGTGACATTATTATCTCAGTAAACGTCCCCACAGGGATCAGGTTATTTGGAGATGGTAACAATGAGAAAAAAGTTAAATGTTCTATTACAGACTGATAACATTCTCTGTTGAATTTCATAAAAAAGAAGGCAGTATTTCAGCTATGAAGTATAGAATTTGTATTAGATTGCTCTAATAACTTTCAAAAGGGAAGGAAGAGTGGTTTACCCATCTTTGGAGTTTGAAGCTTTGATATCGGTATAGGAGAAAAGACCTGGTCTAGGAGTGGAGAAACCTAATTTAGTTACTGCTTTGTCATTAACTATTTGGGGAACTTGGGTTAGACATTGAACGCCTTTGGACATCAACTCTCATATTCTTAAAATGAGGAAGTTGGATCTTCCCAAGGCTTCTCTCAGATCTAAAATTTCACCTTACAGTCAAGATTCGGCTCATTTTAAGGAACAGTTTAGTAGTGCCTACTATTTGAAAGCACCGTGCTAGATGCTAGGGACTTAAAGATAAATATAAGAAGATTCCTGCCCTCAAAGGTTCATAGTCTTGTGGATTATTAAAATGACGGGGTGATAGCTGCAGAATATTATGTAATCACCTAATTATACCTGTTTTACTATTCATACTACATGTGAGACTAAGGATGAGCTTAGTCCCTCAAGCTTGAGGCTGCAGTTGACTATCAAAAAGATCTATATAAATTACTCTTTTAAGTATGTTTTTATTTGAAAATAACCATACTGATCTAACTGAAAGTGATGCTGAGAAATAACAAAGGTTAAACATTCTGTATAGTTTTTGTGGACACCACGAGCCAGGAAAGAGATGAGTGCTAGGGACAGAGCCGCAGGCAGACCGCTCAGTAGCTTAGCCATTACATACATTATTATCAGGTTTCCTGCAAATGAATCAATATAGTAAACTGGTATCTAAAACAAATTAATTTTAATTTGGGCTTATTTTAAATTTTGAGGTGTTAGGAAGCAAAATCATTTCTGTGCAAAACAGCAATGTGTCTCAGCCCTTGAAGTACCATGATCAATTAAAAACATACAAATATTATGCATATAAAATAATATGAATTTGTGTAGGATATATATAATTTATTATCTCCTAGATAGAGGATAGGTTAAAAGCATCAATGGGATAAAGAATGCAGGAGCAGCTCTCCGGTTCGAAGTAAGGGCAGGCTCTCTTAGAATTAGATCTGCCCTGAGGCACCTGGGTGGCTCAGTTGGTTAAGCAGATAGCCAAAGGCTGGGTGGTGATCTCAGGGGTTTTGGGATTAGCCTGCAGGCATCAGGCATCATCAGGCTTCCTGCTCAGCAGGGAGCCTGCTTCTCCCCGCCCCCCCTGCCCACCCCCACCTTCCCTAAGGTGTGGGATTGCTCTCTCTCTCAAATAAAAAAATAAAAGAAAAAAAAAAAAGAAAAAAGAAGAAAAGAGAAGAAAAAGAGAGAAGTAGATCTGTCCCACAAGGAATGGTCTCTTTCAGAGTCCAGAGGTAATTACCCATCTGTGAGGCCCAGCTGAGGAACTAGCAGGTTAAAGGTCACCCATATGGATGAGATTCTCGAGGAGAAACCTAAGGTCAGTTCTGAGATTCTATGATTAGGTGAAGGGATTCATAAACATTTGGATGATAGAAATATGATAGACATACAATTATAAGGATATAATTTACCCCTGAGACATTAGGGATTAAGGGGGATAAGAGTGGACTACAATAGGAGTGGTGTGGGACAGAGGAACTGGTTTGGTCCTGTTCTTTCAGAATATCTTGGTTTTGGCGTGACACTTACCCTTTGATTTGAAACCTAAATTTCAGAACGCTGAAACTCAAAAGCCTTGGGCTGAAGAAACCTAAAACCAAAGCGACTAATGTTTTGTTACCAGTTGTTTGTGGTGTAACCCATTCCTTGAGAGGGTGTAATGCCCTGGCTGTAGGCTGGGGCAGGGCCAGGGATACAGGGTAATAAGGTAGGTGTCCTGTGATTGGGGGCTATCCTCCCCGGTATCTCAAAGTGTTACTCTGCTGCATTATGGTTAGAGTGTGATGAGTTGGTTGGAAGGCGTTGAGAAAAATGGTTGCAACTGGTGAAAATGGTGCGAATTCTTGCCTTAGGTCCTAAGAATTCCCTTAAATTAACACCTTCACGTAGCAGCCCAACCGAGGCCCCCCCCTCCCCCCAGAGTCGGTGAATCAGGTTCAGGCTGAGTGTCCTTGAGGCCTCGGCACCTCCCCTCTGGACTTGCCAGTGGGCCAGCCTGAGCCCCAAGCTCAGAGCCCCAAGCTCAGAGCCCCAAGCTCAGAGCCCCAAGCTCAGAGCCCCAAGCTCAGAGCCCCAAGCTCAGAGCCCCAAGCTCAGAGCCCCAAGCTCAGAGCCCCAAGCTCAAGCGCGGCCCTAACTCGCCGTGGGCGGGGCGTCCACCGAGGTGCGTGTGCCCGACGGTGCCTCGCAGCGTCCGAAGCCTGCACAACAGCTCACTTGTGACCCGGGGCGGGGGCAGAAGTGTGTGCATCCTGGAAGGGACGTGCATTCCGCAAACGGGGAGAGGAGGGACTGCTGCACTTGCACGAGGCACGGGGGTCTGCTCCCCACCCGAGGGTTTGCAGGAAACGAGGACGCGGCGATTCCTCGTCCAGTTTCCCGCGGTAGGAAACACTCAGCGGGAGACGTCCCAGCCCAAGTTGGGCGCGGACCGGGCTCCTGCTGAGAAGCGCCGCGGGGCGCGCGAGGCGAGTGGGGGCCCCAGGTCGGGTCGGGGCGCGCCCCGCCCCCCGTCCTCGCAGCGGGACACGCGCTGGCGCCCCGCGGCTCCCCGCGGAACACCACGCGTGCTTTGTTTCAGAAGCCGACCCATCCTTCTCGGTTGGTCTGCGGCTCCACCAATCCCGCCCGCGGCGGGGCGGGGCTTCAGGGTCAAGGTGGACCAGTTCCCCAGCCTCGCCCCTACACGCGCTCCCGGACCCCCGGGGCTGAGTGACAGCAGCCGGGCCCAACCCGCGGCCCCAGCCCGTGGCCTCCGCCGGGGGCGGGGCGCGGACGCGGCGCCCGGGCCAATCGCCGGGGCCCTGCGGGGCGGGGCCTCCCTGCCGGGCCCGGACCGGCGCCCTCCGCTCGCCCTTCGCCCAATGGGAAGCGCGGGGGGGCGGGCCCCCGGCCGGAGCCCGGCCAATGGCTGGAGCCGAGGGGGGCGGTCCCGGAGTGCTGGCGGCTGGTCCTCCGCTCCGAGCCGAGGTGCGGCGAGCCGGTGGGGGGACCGCGAGGCGAGCGCGGGAGCCGGGGCGGCGAGTGGGGTGTGAGCTGCCCGAAAATGCACTCGGATGCCGCCGCTGTCAGTGAGTAACGGGGGGCGAGCGGGCCGCGGCCGGCGGCGGCCGACACTCTCCGCTCCGCTCCCGCAGTCCCCGCCCCGCGCCTCCTGTCCCGAAACGCGCCCGGAGCCCCTGCCCGGGAGCCACCCCTTCCCCTCCCGGGGCCGGGGCGGGCGGTGACGCTGCGGGCGGCGCGGGGCGGGGGCGGGGGCGGGGGCGGGGGCGGGCGGGGGGGAAGGGGCCGGCCTGCCGGGGAGGGCGGAGGGGAGGGGGTGGGGACTGGCTCCCTTTCAGTGTTGGGGGCAGGGGGGGCGGGACGTGCGATGCAGGGCTGGGACCGGAGTGCCCGGGGTGAATGGAGGTGGAGGCGGCGGCGGGCGCTGGCGGGCAGGGCCGGGGGTGGCACCGGCGCGGGCAGGGGGAGCGGGAGCGAGCGGCGGGGCGCAGGGGTGAGGATTTCCTAGGGGCTGAGCGGTGCGGGCGGCTCCGTGAGAAAGGCGGGTGAGTGCGAGGGGAGCGCGGGGGCGGGGACAATGGGAAGAAGGGCTGGATGGCGGGGGCGGGGGGAACAATGCGGTGGGGGAACGGGGGCAGCGGCCGAGCGGGGCAGGGGGGGCAGGGGGGCGGGGGGCGGGCACCGAGGCGAGGGCCGATGTAACGGGAGGGCTCGGGGTGCGATGGGATAGTTGGGGAGTCCGGCGGGCGGGAGAGGCGTCGGGAGGGTGGGGGGGTAACTGGGAGTGGTGAGAGGGGGCAGGCGTCGGGGTTTAATAGGATTGAGCAGGTGTTGGGGAGAGGGGGGTCGGGAGTGAGGGGAGAGGGAGGCGGGGAGGCTCTGGGGTGCAGGATGGGGGCAGGGGTAGGGGAGGTGCGGTGGGGGTGCCGAGCTAGTTGGGAGGAGAGGGGGGTGGGGAGGGGCCAGGGCGGGGGGAGGACTGTCAAGTCCGGATTCGGTCCGCGCGGAGCCCGTGGGGGGGAAGGTGTGAGACTCTGTTTCCTGGGAGGTGGTCCCTGCCCCCGATCCAGACGGGGTCCTTGGAAGGGGGAGCCCTGAGCTTCGGGGTGTGGGGCGCGGAGGGGGCGGGGCCGCGGCGGAGGGGGCGGGGAGGTGCCCTGAGGTTGGCGCTGGCCGCGGTTCCCCCAGAGCGGCGGGAAGCGGAGGTCAGCGCTGGCGCGGGCTCCGGCTGCGGGACCGGGAGGCGGGGCCGGGGCGCGCGGGCTGCGGGTTCTCCGCGGCGGGGTCCGGAGGGGTCGGGCCCTGCAGACCGGGGGTGTGTGTGTGTGCGCGGGGGGGGGGGGAGGTTTGCGCAGGGGAGGTGTTGGGGTCCCAGGCAGTCCGTGGGTTTGGCAGCCTGTGACGCAGTTGTCTAATTTCTGGTCGTCAGGTGTGGACGCTGGTGCTTGGGGACCCGCTTCCCTGCAGCGAGGGCCGGGCCCGAAGCCCCGCGCCGCGGCCGCGGGGCGCGACCTCGGCCAGGCTTGCGGGGAGGACGCTTCAGGGGTTTCCTTTAGGGTCTGGCTCCGGTGGCCGGGTGTGAAGGGGAAAGGCGGTCGCGCGGCATTCTGGGACTTGTAGTCCGCGCCGCGCGGGGCCGCGGTTGGGTTGGGTGCACGTGGGTAACTGTGGAAACGAGTCCCAGAATGCCGCGCGCCGCTCGCAGCCTCCCGGCGCCGCGAACTCGTGCGTTCTCCCCCGCGGACCGCGCGAGCCCCGGGAGCCCCTCTGGTCCCCCGGGCGCGGGGCGGTTCCCCGGACCTCCTCCCGCGTCGGCGGGCGGGGAGGACCGAGCCCAGCGCGGCGCTTCCGCGCCAGGGCTCTTGCCTCTCGAGGGGCTTACCCCGCCTGCCTGCGGCGGTGGCCGTGTCCGTAGGGTAAATGCTCGGTCCTCCGCCGTCTAGCGCAGCGGTTTGCAGGCGCGGAGGCGCGGCGCGGCCCGGGCGCAGATTCGGACGCCGGGTGTCGGGTGGCTCCGGCGTCCGTGACCCCCGGGGTGCGGGGCGCTGGGGGCGCAGGGGACTCCCGTGCACGCCCCTGTGAAGACCGTCTAGATGGTGTGCGCGGGCGTTTCCTGGGCCGCGTGGACCGCCCAGCGCTGGGACTCTTTGGGAGAAGATGGTCTGGAAGTGAGTGGCGGAGGCGGCCTGGGGGAGTGGAGGGTGGAACCGTGCCCGTTCGTAAAGCCCGCGTGAAGGGGAGCGGAGGGACGGGAGAGGCCTTCGGTTTTCAAGGGAACGTGGGAGGCAGATGAGGGTAGCAGAAGGTAAACGGGGGGGGGGGGCTGGAGAGGTTTTCCTGTTTTTTTTTTTTTTTTGCGCTTAGCTGCAGCTGTAATGCCGCTTTCCCTTTGCCTCTCTACCATTGGAGCCCACCATCCCGGCTGTAGAGCCCCCAGCGCCTCCTCCCAGGCCATTGCCATCCCCTCCCGTTTGTGGGCTGAGTCTGTGCCTTACAGAACGTGCAATGTGAGGGCAGTAAGATGAGCTGGGGATGACGGACTGGTTGTATGTGATCTCTAACGTCTTGATGAAACTTGTGGCTGTCGGTTGCATAGTCCCAAGGAGGATATTCTATTCTAAGGATCCTAATGATGCTGTTTTACCAAAAGGTCCTAAGATTTGGAAGCTTTTTAGTGTGTGTGTGTGTGTGTGTGTGTGTGTATATATATATATACACATATATATATATATCCTGAATTTGCATACTTGATTAAGTGGTTGATGGTTAAATAATGGCTCAAAAATCGGGCAGTGTTTTAAAATTTCTCTTACATTTCATTGATCTTACCATGAAACGTTCAGAAAGCCCTTTGTGATATGTAAATATGTAATACGGACTTGTTTTTTAAAATGCACGCTTAATGCTAGAATTTGTTCACATGAAGGGTAAAGTGTATGAGGTTGGAAGCAAGAGTTATGATTGGCTTCAAGACGGTGTTTGGTTTTTTGGTTTTTTTTTTTATGATAGTCACACAAAGAGAGAGAGAGAGAGGCAGAGACACAGGCAGAGGGAGAAGCAGGCTCCATGCACCTGGAGCCCGATGTGGGATTTGATCCCGGGTCTCCAGGATCGCGCCCTGGGCCAAAGGCAGGCGCCAAACCGCTGCGCCACCCAGGGATCCCGCCAAGACGGTGTTTTAAAGAAAATATTAGGCTAGTCATTTCTTTCCCTTTTTTATTTTTGTTACATCCCAAAGGGCAGGTGCCCTTTACACACACAGCCCCTCTCTCCTCCAGGCCCTCCCGCAACCCTAGGTTTCTAAACATGATCAGTTTAGACTTTATGCTGTGGATTTTAGGTTCCCCTGATTTTTGACCTTGGAGTGGTCTTTTTTCTTTTTTTTTCTTAAGAGTTTTTGTATTTTTTTAAAGATTTTATTTATTCATTCATTCATTCATTCATTCATTCATGAGAAATACAGAGAGAGAGGGGCAGAGGCACAGGCAGAGGGAGAGGCAGGCTCTCCACATAGGGAGCCCGATGTGGGACTCGATCCCAGGACCCTGGGATCACACCCTGAGCCAAAGGCAGATGCTCAACCACTGAGCCACCCAGATGCCCCTTTTTCTCTGTTCTGTATTGGAAAGGATTTTTAAGTTATCTTGTCTATAACATAACATTGCCAGAAAAGAAAGTCTCCCTCATTTTCTCTGCCTCAGAGGACATCTCTACATTTGCTCTTTCCTTCCTCTGTTCCTGCCTTCAAGAAGTGCCCCGATACTTGATCACACTTTTTTTTTTCAAATGTTATTTATCATTACATCCCTTTCTGTTTTTATCTTTAACTGCTCCCAACAGCTCTTAAAGCGTATTGCTTTATTTCTGACTAATAATATGTGTTTGCATTTTCTCATCTCAATAATAATGATCTTGTTAAAACTCAGCAGGATAAAAAACTACCTGTCAGAAACTGACCTCATGATTTGACCAGTATAGTATCAATTATTGGCAAGTTAACAATACACAACTAAAAATGGCATAAATAATAGAACTTCTTATTGTCCAGTAGCAAGAAGTATAGAGAGTAGATGGTTTGTAAGGCTGGTGCAGTGTCTGAAATTATTCAGACTGTGTTTCATTCAGTGTTTGAAGACTCTAGGCTCTTTGCATCCTTTTATTCCTCTGTTTTTAGTGTTTGGCTTATGGAAAGCCTCAGGCTCATTGCTTCGTGTTGGCAGTGTGGTTGCTGCGGCCCCAGACATCAAGCCTGTGTTAGGGAAGGAAGAGGTTTTTTTGTAATTCCCTCTTAGCAGGGAGGAGTCTTCTAGAAGGTCACCTTGGAGACTTCCCCATCAGTGTCTTGGGTAGAACTGATTTCATGGCACTACTCCTTGTAAGGAATGTTGAAAAAGTGAAAGTCTGGCATTTTTCAGCTTCTTTTGTGAGATGTGGCCTTTGCTAGGGTGGAACAGTGAGGAGAATGCTCTGGGTTGGCAGCCCTCAGGTTGTATTCCTGAGCCAGCTACTTTGTCCAGCTATCTCTGGCTTGGTCTCAATCTTTTTTAAATCTGTCGATTTATTTTTTCTCATTTGAAAATAATTAAAGGTGACGTGCTAAGTATAGATAAAAGCCTGCGAAGAGAAGGGAAATAGGGGCACCTGGGTGGCTCAGTCAGTTAAGTGTGCGACCCTTGATTTCGGCTCAGGTCATGATCTCCGGATCTGATCCTGCGGTTGAACCCAGGGTCAGGCTCCACACTCAGCAGGGAGTCTGCTTGGGATTCTCTCTCTCCCTCTCAAATAAATAAATAAGAGAAGGAAAATAAATTGTAGATTTGCAGGCTGCGCATAAATGCTTGCCATAGGTTACAAATAGGCCATATATTTGGCTCTGAGCTTCCTGGTAGTAGTCAAAACAAAGAGGAAAAAAAGGCTAATTAATTTTATTCATTTAGTTAATGAAGCTTCAGTTCATGTCATAACCCAGCGTGGAAACTTAAGCATTTCTCATCCTCTCTTTTCTTGGCTGGTGGTAAGAGAGACACTGCATCGCCTCCCATGCTTTATGGAACTCTTTCCTACCTACTGCCATTGTCCTGGGGCTGACCTGTCTTTTCTTACGTTGTCGTGAAATTCAGAGCTTTTGCCAGCCTCATCCTCCTCTTTGTCCCCTTGGTCACCAGGTACATCATCTTTGTCCTTAGGATTCCCTTACACAAAGCCTCGAGGGCTCCCGTTTGCTTAAGGAAATACAGACTTCTCCACACCTGGGGTTGAGTCAGCTAGTGGGGTTAAGCTCGGTTTGTCCCCCCATCCCCCCACAGACTACTACTACCTCCTTGCCCGCTGCCTCGGTGCTATTTCTGGGGAATTGTTCTCTTCTGGGTTCCTCTTCCCTCTCTTCCCACTCTCGCCCTCCATTGACTCTCCGAACTGTGGTTTGCCTCGGTTCTCAGTTCTGCCTAATTTAACAGTAGCTGCATGTTGACTTATTTGTCCTCTCCCCAATTAGATTATTACCCCCTTGAGACCTGGGACTGTCTTATTTAGTGTCCACTTTATCATCCATGATGGCTTACACAAAGTAGGCCCTCAAAGAGGGATTGAATTGCACTTAAATGGTCAACTGTTAAATAGTGAATTATCTGGAAAATTTTAATTCTCCCTCCTGCTATTCAGTGTGCTTCCGAGTCGTCTTTCATTGTCTTGGGATTTTTCTTCAGGGAGTACAAACTCCCTCTTACTCATTCTGTCTTGTTTTTGGACAAAGTCAGCCATAAGCAAACCAATTTAAATAATATTTCTCTTTAAATACATGCAGATGTCAGTTCTGAAGACTGTGGTGTGGAGAAATTGTCTGGGAGAAAGTAAAATGCTGGTGATGTGCTGCTAACGGGCCAGGAGTCTGCGTGTGAAAATGCATGCTTCCATTTCAGATCTGGTGTGTCAGTCTTGTGAAGATAAGGCTAAGGCAGGACTTGACAGGTCTGACATTACCCCTCTTTTTGTTTTATGACCAGATTCTGGTCCTTAGGGTTTGTTTCATAATGTTAACTATACGTTGAGATCACTGGAAGGCTTTCTTCATATAGAAATTAAACGTTGTTAGTTGGAGGTTTAGTTTTCTGATTATCTGACATTAATGCGGATATCTTTTTATAGTTGGTCATCTTGAATTAGTGTTAATAGCTTTTCATAGCTTGTTCTTTTTTCTTATTCTGAGATTCAGGTTAGGAGAAGGACCTCTTGAGAATTATTCTTTTAAGCAAACATACATTTAAAAAATATGCTTTAAGTAGAAAAAGATATTGAAATGCATTAGATAGAATCCTGTCTTTTAGCAATCGTTGCGTTACTGTTTCAGATCTAAGGATTTGTGTCCTTTATTCTAGAGAAGTATTTGCTATTCCAGGTTTGAATTATTTTTCTTTTAATTAGAAAACACTCTTAATGAGTCATTTTCAATTTAGGAAGGTAGGTCTTTGGAATTAAGTGATATACTAAGTACAACAGTAAATGGTATGAAAAAGACCCCCACCCTCCCCAAATAGTGTTACCCCTGGGTAGGATTCTTTTTGTCTCTCTTTCTGTCTTTGAGGATTTTTTTTTTTTTTTTTTTTTTGGTAAATATTTTTTTTTGGAACCCTTTTATTACCTGCTGGCCTGTATCACTAGTATTCCCGGAGATGGCGTGTCATCCATTTGTTTTTATGATGGGCATTGTCAGTCTTCAAGGGCCCTGGCTCTTTCTCTGCGTGGGAAATGCCCACCTTTGCAGGTAGGGCTGCTCAGAGACACCCACCGGAGTGTGACTCTGAAGCTGGAGGTGAGTGTTGGACAGAAGCTGGGGGTACCTGGAGGCCATTGGGGAGGGTGGACCGTGGGGGCAGCTGTGGTCCCAGGGGCCAGGAGGTTCAGGCTGTGTCAGTGTGCTCTGCTTCGAGCCCTCGAGTTGTGTGGCTTGGTTTTCTGGGTGGCCTAGACCTTCTGTGAATTACCCGATGGCCCTTTAAAAATGAAATCCCTGTTCTTTTACATTAGCTAGTTGGTTTCTGAGGCTGGAAACTAGGAGTTCTGATCAGTACAGCATCCATACCTGGCACTGGTCAGTACGTGCAGAGGCCCGTGTGGAGAAGGGCAGTGATGGGCCTGACCTGATTCTAGAGTCCCGGCCGGAGGTTACCCAAAGGACGGAAGGGGCACATCGTCGGTGTCACTTGTGGGCGCTGCCTTGCCGGTGGTCAGGTGGGCTCTGAGCCGCACGGCAGCCACCCTGCTGGACCTCGTTAGAGCTCTTCACTGCTTGTCTTTCCAGTCACCTCTTTGTCCTAAAAAGAGATAGAGAGAGAAAGGTGTGATGCTCAGGAGCTAACGCATAACTTCTATTGCGTCTTTTTGGATCTAATTTGGGAGTATTTGCTATGGAAATATTATTTGTGGCTTTTTTGGGATAGACTAGTTAAAATTCCTATCTGATAGTCTTTATTGCTTTTTTAGTTATTTATAATCATATACATAATATAAAATTGTACCTTTTTTAAGTGTATAACTTGATCAGTTTGGATACATATCTCTAGTGGTGTAACCACTACTAAAATTAAGACACGGAACATTTTCATTTCCCCCAAAAGTTCCCTTGTGCCCCCTCACAGGCCGTATTTCACCACCTCCTACCACAGTCTTTGGCTTTTAATACATGTCACCTTGGACCGTGTCCACGTTAGTTGATGATTTGTCATTTTGCTGTTCGTGGGGGATATTACAGTATAAAAAGGTGTGATGAATCTCCCTCCCCTTTTTAAAAACTGAATTATTAAATCCAAAGAAGAACTATCGATGCTATATAAATTATAAATCTGGTAATGATTTACCACATGGGACTATCTAGACTGAAATGACTTGTTCTTTTGAAGTTTTCCAGTGGATGGCTGTTCTGTATGGCCCAAAGGTACCTAGTGCTAGGATTTGCTCCATGGATGTGATGATGTCTTTTAATTGTTATCTATGTCAGGTTGGGAGACAGGAAGGCATGAGAGGTAAGTGTGGGCCTTCGGGTCAGAGTGCCTAGATTCAGATCCTTGCTCTGTTAGGTATTAGCTGTGTGACAGTGGGCAAGTTACTCCTCAGCTACCGCGTGCACTTCAGTGGTCTTCCCGCATAAGGCATACTGACCGCAGAGTAGGGCTTGTTCGGTCCTCAGTGGTGATTGAGCATTTACCACATATGAGGCCCTTCCTCGTCTCCCATGCAGTTCTGATTCCAGCAAAGGGCAGGGAGGCAAATAAGCAGGTAGACCGGATAGTGTGTCAGATGGTTGTGAGTTCCGTAGGTAAGGAATACAGCAGGGGGTGGGGCACGCAGACGTGTGGGCCAGGGGAGAGCAGTGGAGGGTGCTGTGGATTTGAATAGCGGGGGTCAGGTTTTAAGACCTGCTGGGACTGAGGGGCATTCCAGGTTGCCGGAAGGTGAAAGCAGAAGCTCTGAGCGGGAGCAGGCCTGGAATAGGAATTGCAAAGACGCTGGTGTGCTTGGGGTGGAGATGGGGGCTGGGCAGGGAGAAAGAAGCAGGAGGCAAGATCGGAGCCATCCCACAGATTAAATGACATAAAACATAGTTTGGAGAGGTGCTTGGCCCTTTCTTCTGATTTTATGGCTAACAGTTGCTGTGTAACGACGTTGTCCTCATTAGGCTTTGAAAGGAGACCCCTCTTTTTTTTTTTTTTAAAGATTTTATTTGTTCATGAGAGACACAGGCAGAGGGAGAAGCAGGGTCCCTGCGGGGAGCCCGACGTGGGACTCAATCCCAGGACCCTGGGAGTACAACTTGAGCCAAAGGCAGACGCTCAACCACTGAGCCCCCCGGGGGCCCCTGAAAGGAGACCCTGGAGAGGAAGAGAGGTTATCAGAAAGAACGAAGTGGGGCTTTCCCCCACTTAGCCAGTCACCAAACATTTGAGGGGTTCTCGTTGCCAGGTGGGGGCTTCTTCCTTAGGTGTAGTGGTGCAGGCCCAGAGGTAATGGACAGGTGACATGTGGCACCACGGCAGCTACGTCCATTGGATGCCCTGGGTGCTCTGGAAACAAAGGGGAAGCCATTAAAATTCGACTTCATGGAAGGATTAGTGTGCACCCCGTGGGGTTCACTTTTCAAGTTGTCCTGTGTGAAGAAAAAGGTCTAGGTGTGCCTGGGTTGGAGGGGCCTGCGGTGGGAGGGTGCTTTCCCAGCCCAGGGGGTGGAGGGGACCCAGGGGACAGCATGGGTGAGAGCATGGAGGATGGGAGTTTGGTAGGCCTGGGGTGTGGGGGACCAGGGAGAGCTTGTGAGTAGGCCGGGAAGGGGAGGACAGGAGCAGGAGGTCCGAGAAGGTGGGACCCGGGGAGAGAGGAGGAGCAAGGGTGGGAAGGGGCTGAGGATTGCTGATGACTGGGCTGTCAGCACCCCCATCTTACAGATGAGAAAGTTGAGGTGCGGAGAGGTTAATTCCTTTTCTCCAGGTCACGCAGCCTCTGCGTGGTGCATTGAGACTTGCACGCAGGCCTCCATACTCCAGGGTCCAGGGGCGCCACCGCCACCAGGCTTATACTACTCCGGCTCCGCTTCGGCTTGGTTCTTAGGGCGGCCCTGCAGGTACATCGGGATTCCCTGTTTCCTCTTGGCCCGTGAACCGGGAGGGCACTGCTTCTGATCTGATCAGCTCCACTTTGCTGTAGGTTCTTTTGTTCTTGGAACGGGCCCAGCAGCATCAGGATGTGGGAGGACTCCTCCTCTCCCAGCGCTCCTGTCCCCTCATTTCTGCCGCCTTCCTCTCAATGACAGCAGGCATTTAAAAACTGATTCTGACGGGGGAGCTGATTATGGCAAAGAAAAGTACTGCACACCTTTTCTTAACTCACTAATGAAACCGTCAGTTTAGTCTTCTTACATCTTATTCTAAATAGATAGGTGTTAACTACTTCCTAAATATGCTTTTCACGTTATTTTTAAATACGGGACATACAATGTTGCAGAAAAGCGAGAAAACGTAAACGTTACCTCTTGGGGTGCCTGGGGGCTGCAGTCAGTTGGGACCTGCTTCTTGGTTTGGCTCAGGTGGTGATCTTGGGTTGTGAGCTCGAACCCTGTGTTGAGCTCTGTGCTCAGTAGGAATCTCCTTAAGATTCTCCCCCTGGCGCTCTCCCCACTCGTGTGCGTGCTCACTCCCTTTCTCTCTGACTCTCTCAAATAAAATAATCTTACCCCAAAAAACAAAAAAAACCCTTTACCTTATAGTAGAGCTACTGACATGTTTTTGTGTAACATCTTTGAAATTCTATTCTTTTCTTTTTTAAAGATTTTATTTACTTATTAATGGAAACATACAGAGAGAGAGAGAGAGAGAGAGAGAGAGAGAGAGAGAGAGAAAGGGAGAAAGGGAGGGGGAGCCCGACTCAATCCCGGTCCCCGGGGGTCACGCCCTGGGCTGAAGGCGGCGCTAAACCGCTGGGCCACTGGGGCTGCCCCATGAAGTTATTTTCTTCTTTTTTCCGCCCTCATAGTTGAGATTGTCTTTCTCAGCCCCTTTAATGCCATTCCCAACAATTAGACCACAAATTATTTGCTCTTAATTAAACAGGAAGCTGAGAAGGATGGTTGTACATTCAAGTCCAGACAACTGGCTCTCGATGTCATACTCGTAGTTTTTTATTTTATTTTAAAGATTTTATTTATTTATTCATGAGACACACAGAGGGAGAGGCAGAGACACAGGCAGAGGGAGAAGCAGGCTCCCTGCAGGGAGCCCGACGTGGGACCCGGGGTCCCTGGATCGAGTCCCGGGCATTTAAAAACTGATTTCTTTGGCCCTGAGCTGAAGGTAGGTGTTCAACCTCTGAGCCCCCCAGGTGCCCTGATGTCATAACTTTTAAAGACCCGTCACCTTGTCATCCCCTCTGCCTTGTCTTTACTTTTTCATCTTCTGGGTTCGGTGTGTCTTAGCCTCTTCTAGGTGCTAATACTACCGGGGGGTGAAGCAGTGAACCCTCAGGGGCGCCTGGGTGTGGGCCCACCCCGTACTCAGGGCTTGGCAGGCGGCGCTTCAGTCCATGTTCAGTCCATGCGAAGGGGGGCCTGTCGCTGCAGCCGTCTGGATGAGGACGCTGAGGCACAGGCAGCCGGGGCAACAGGCAGGGTCGCTCAGCTGGAATGTCCCAGAGCTGTGACTGTAGCCCACGCCCTTCCAATGCCAGAGCATCAGGACTCTGGTGACATTAGTGAGACCAGAGGACGGTTTTCACTGTGAACTGTTGAGTGATCTGTGCTCCTGGGTGCGTGGGGCGGGGCACAGGGCGGGTCTAGGGCCCCTTGCACCTTGTCACAGCTGGAGGGCAGCACACAGGGTGCCCTGCAGTGGCCGGCTCCTGAGAGGGCCCCCACAGGTGCAGGCTGTGTGTGTGTGTGGGGGGGGCTGGGTGCAGGCCGCCTCTGCCGCGCAGGCGGGTGACATCTCCTTGCAGCCTCTTTTATGGGGCCTGGGAGAGTTAGAAGGAGAAAGCCAGCGGCGGTTTGTTCGGACGGCTTCGATTTTGGATCTTGTGCTCCGTGAAAATGCTGAGTCACCTACGGTGCCCTGCTTCCCACCGCGATCAGCGCCCCCTCTCCGGGCCTCCCCTTCTGGCTTGTGTGCCCCCGAGTGGCCAGCACCTGCTGAGGCGGAGAATGACTTGAAGGCCTTCCCCTTGCTGCTCCGGGTCTTCTCGTTTTCACCTGGCTTTTCAGTTTTACGATCTTTTCCCTGGATCTTGAGCTTTTTTTATTTTCCCATGTGCTGATGGGGTACGGGTGAATGACTTGGATTCTGGTGTGTTCTGTGCCAAGCTTGTTCCATTCCTTAGTAGGTTGCCTGCCCCAGCGGATTGGGGACCGAGTCCGGGGTGGGGCTGGGACTCCCCTCTCTGGCTGCATATAGAACCATCTGGGCCACTGAGTGAGAAATCAATGACCCCACTCCCACTTTTATTTAATTGGCCTGTACTGGGGCCCTGGCCGCCTTCCTCAAGTCTCCTGGGTGATTCTGATGTGCAGCCACTGGATTAATTTTAAGAAGCTAAATTAGCAAGCAGGGTTCTGGTGTGGACAGTGGGGAAGAGGACGCTGGACGGCTGGCAGGCCATTTGCTCACTCTGGCCTCCCAGCCGGCACCCCAGCCGGCACCCAGGCTGTGCTTACCTTGTGCCGGGCGCTGTTCCCAGCCAGTCCCATCACGGACTCATTCAGTCCTCAGGGTGTCCCTGTGGAGCAGGCGCTGTTACCCATTTTATAAAGAAATTCCTACTTCTCACAAAGAAGGGCACATGTCATCTGAAGCTGACCCACAAACCTAGCACACACATTAGAGCAATGAAATCTAAAGCTGCTGGGGGATGGAGGTGCTGCTTTGGATAGGGAGTCAGGAGAGACCTGGCTGATGAGGTGACATTTGAATAGCTAGCGAAGTCAGCGGCGAGGCTTTGTGAACGTCAGGAGTCAGGGAGGCAGAGGGCATAGAAGACGCAAAGGCCCTGAGGTAGGAATTCACGTGAGTATTCAAGGAAGAGGGGACTGGAATGGAGTGAGCAAGGATAATGGAATGAGATGACTTAGGTCAGATCATGTACGGCCTTGTAAGGACTTGTTTAGGACTTGTTTTTTTTTTTTTTTCCTTTTTTCTTTTATGCTGCAGCAACAAATCCAAACTCTTGTTGATTGAAATTAAACGTTGTTTCATGTTCTTTGTAAGCTGGCAGGGGTTTCCTCTTGACATCATTGGCCTCCTTCTGTCTGAAAGCCACGGGAAGGAGGGCTCCTGTTTGAGGAAAGGGGGAGTCAAGGCAAACCTAAAGAATACATTTCAGCTATCATATACCCTTGACTTTGACGACAAGAGTTTTTTCCTTTTTTCCTTATCACTGAGTAAAGTTGACATTTCAGGGGAATGGGCCCTATGACCTGTACCTTAGCCCCTGAGCATTCCATGCCGAACCCCAGTGTGAGAGACCCTAGCCCTGCTCTGCTAGATCATGTTCTGGTTCTGGCCCAGAAGCATTCAGGACAGATGCTGATTTTGATAACCTTTAATTTTTGTCTGATTTGGCTTCACTTTTTTGTCAATAACCTGGTCATTATTCTGTCCCTCCCCTCCCCAAGAGCCTCTACTGCTTTAGTTCATCATTTTCATTGTAATCAAGAAGCGTTTACTGAGTACGTATCTGTGCACAGTGCTGCATTAAAAACCTTTACACCGGGGTGGGGTGCCTGGTGGCTCAGCGGTTTGGTGCCTGCCTTTGGCCCAGAACATGATCCTGGAGTCCCACATCAAGCTCCCTGCATGGAGCTTGCTTCTCCCTCTGCCTATGTCTCTGCTTCTCTGTGTCTCTCATGAATAAATAAACAAAATCTTAAAAAAAAACAATAAACCTTTACACCTAAGAGCATTGCTCACCGACTGGCCAACTAGAGCTTAGCTAATAATAAAATCCTTGTAGGGGCACCAGGGTGGCTCCATCGGTTAAGCATCTCACTCTTGATATTGGCTCAGGATATGATCTTGGGGTCCTGGGTTGGAACCTCGTGTCAGGCTCTGTGCTCATCCTCTCCTTTTCCTGCAAGCATGTGCGCACGCTCTTCTTTTTCTATAAAATAAATAAATCTTAAAAAATAGAATACTTTTACTGATTGTTAGTGCTCAGAAGAAAAGTGTACTTGAAATCAAAATAACATTAGTGGTGTTGGTAGTATCACCTCTGCACATTTTTTCCCCTTAAAAAAAAAAAAAAGGTGGTTGGGGAGCCTGGGTGGCACAGTGGGTTGAGTGTCTGACTCTTGCTTTCAGCTCAGGTCATGATCTCAGAGTCTTGGGATTGAGCCCCACGTAAGCTCAGTGTGAAGTCTGCTTAAAGTTTCTCCATTTCCCTCTGCTCCCCCCCCCCCGCAAAAATAAATAAATCTTTTTTTTTTTTAATTGGTAGGTTGTTTTAGATTTAGCCAGTTTAAGTAACTTTTAAGAAAATTTTACTCTAAGTTTGTGTACTTCATTATTAACTTTGGGTGGAAAATGGTGTTGCTTTTTTTCCCTTTATGGAGCATGAAGATAGATCGGTTTTTGCTCCGATAAGAAATAAGCTAGAAGGGAGGAATGGGCTTTGGATTAGGAATTAGAAGTGAATCATTCCCAGCCTGGCCACAGCGAGCGGTGTGATCCTGCCTGAACCAGTAAAAGAATTGGACAAATGGACCTGAAACACTGAACTCCTCTTTCTCATCTCCTAAATACAGACAGTAATAGTGGTTTTTTTCCTCCGAGTACAATCGTATTTTGTACAGAGGTTAGTTCCTAAGTCCATCTGTAAGGTCAAAATCACCTGTCTTAGGAATATCACTGTCAGAAGGTGCCCTGCTGCAGGTTGTCTCAGATCAATCCAGCACAGCCGGTTCTTTCCTCCAGCACTGGAACGGATCTCTGGCTCTTCGGTGGCGCACCAGCTGAAGCAGCTGGCTTGCAAATTTAGGGACCGTGTTTTATGGAAAATACGTTTTTTAAATACTAGACTCATACAGTGTTGTGAGATGCACAAAGTATGATGGGTATGTGGAAATTGATTTGCGTGCCTGTCTCCAGCTCATGAAGTAGAATGAAGGGCCGGTACGGGACAACTGAAATATCTTGTCTTCTCCCCTCCTTTTCTCTTTTTTTTGGGGGGGGGGGTACTGAATAAAGTTGACCTTTAGTGAGTTCAGTGTGGATATTCTGCTGCCCCACTGCTCACAGTGTAGGTCCTCTCTGCTTGTACTGCCACTGACTCATTAAGGCCCTAACCCTTCCCGGCCTCAGTCGTTTCCAGTAGTCTTTGCAAGAGGCCATTCCTTCCCAAGCCAGGCCACTCACCATCTCCCCACCATACGTTGGCCTCGGAGAAATCCTAAAAAAAATGCCCGACTTCAACACTTGTGCAGCACCCAGCCTCACAGCAGTACTTCTCAAAGTTCCCCACCAGCGTTGTGCCATAGCGGAGGTTCAGTGAATTAAATTGTACTCATGGGGTCCCAGCAGGCATAGCTCGGGGTGTCTTGTGCCATAATCACGTTTTTTGTGTTCATGTAACACATTACAGGGGAGTTACTATTGAGTAGAGTTGATGCTGCTTGAGTGTGCCACGTTTATCTGGTTGATTTGCATATCCTCGGGTGACCCAGTTGGAGGTACAAGGCCTTCGGAGATTAAACTGGTAAGCAGAGTTTGCAGGTTCTTCATTTTCTGACCTTTGCCTTCCTTATGAGTTTCCTCTTTGATCATGTTGCTCCTCAACATTTGAAGCTCACATGATGTGGATGCACTTGAAATGCCCTGAACTTATCGAAATTACGATTTGGTGCCTTTGTGTTTGCATCCATTCATTGGACGTTTATTGAGCACCTATTATGTGCCAGGTATTGTTCTAGGTACAAGGGATACAGTAGTGGACAAGGCCAGGTCCTGGCTTCCATGAAGCTTACACTTCGATGGGACAGGAAGGTGACAAATCTGTGATATAAAGAAAAGAAAAAGGAAAGCATGGGAAAGTGATAGAGGTCAAAGAAGGGGTCCTGTTTGTTGTTCTGGCAACGGTGTGTAAGAAGGTGATACTTGAATGGCAACCTGGTAAAATGGGAGAGCAAGCCATGTTACCACCAGAGAGAAAGGGCTCAAGGCAAAGCACGTGTCAAGGTCCTGAGGTGGGAGTGTGCTTGGAATATTCACACAACAGCGGGAGGCTCACTGTGGTTGAGGAGAGTAAGCAAGGAGGATGGGTAGGAGGTGAGATGGGAGTGATGGGTAAAGGCAGAGCCTCCAGGGCCCTGTACCAAAGATAAGGGATTTTCTTTTGCATTGAATGCCTTCCCCTTCCATCTGTAACTTGGTTGAGGTTGGAATTAACTTTAATCTGTTGCACATGCGAGCTAGTTGCCCCTCTGTTTACTGAATGGTCGTCTCTTCCTTGTTGATTGGAAATGCCATATCATATATTAATTGCATGTGTGTTTATACCTATGCACGTGCTTATCAACTCTCTTCCATTGATTTGTCTTCTTGCACTTGTACCATTTTGTTGAAATTAATGTGCCTTTTTACCAAACATTGGCAAATTATGGTCCACAGGGCCAAATTTGGCCTACCACTTAGATTTTATAAATAAAGTTTTATTGGAACACAGCTATCCTCATTTGTTTATCTATTGTTTATGGCTGCTTTGAGCTATAATGGCCCAGTAATTGCAACAGAGATGGCAAGGCCCACAAAGCCAAAAAATGTTTACGCCCTGGTCCTCTACAAAGAATTTACCGATCTCTGCTTTATACTATGGATCGCTATCTGATAGGGCACGTCCTTCCTCATTCTTCTTTTTCAACAGTTTCTTGGCAGGGCCAGCATGTTTATTCTTTCAGATGAACTTTAGAATCAATCTGCCTGCCTCCCTTCCTTTTCTCCACCTCTTTTGGGGTGGAGATCTGGGAGGCAGGAAGAATAGGAATTTGATTGCATTTAATTTGTAGTTTGGTGCAAAGGGGAAGTGATTGCTTTACAATACCAGGTCTTTCCACTCCAGCGCTGTAATATCTCTGATATCCCTACATTTATGTCTTTCAGAAAATTTTTATTGTTTTTTATGTGTATGTTACATATTTATTTATTCCTATGTGTATTTAATTGCTTTTTGTTGCTGTTACAGTTGAGATCATCCTCCAGCTCTATTTTACAAGTGACTATGGTATGAAGGAAAGGATTTGATTTTTAAGAATTTAAATTGTTTCTGACCTTCTTCTGGAAGTAAACTCCTATTTAGGACTGCTAATTTTAAAATTTGATTCTTTTGGTTGATGGTCATTGTCTGAACTTGCAGAATTGTTTCATTCCTAATATTTGTGTCTGTCTATATTGTGAAACCCTATGCTAGGGTAGTTTAGGGACATGGACTCCCCCCCACCCCCACATACTCAGTGTCATGGGGGGTGTGTGGGATTTCTTTTATTCTATGTAGGTCACAGCAAATGGTAATTTCAAAACAAAACAAAACAAAAAACAAAAAACAAAAACCCAGGAAGCTTTATGTCCAGTCAACGTTTGTCGATTGTTTTAAGAATACCCAGAGTATAATTTAGGCAAGCTGTTTATTAAACAGGCCTTACTTTTTTGCAGAGCTAGTTTTTGCTTTCAATATAGGATATAGAGTTTGCATGTCACACAGGAGAGTGAAACCCAGTCACTGCTTTACTGTGGAGAGTCATTTGATCATGGAATAAAGGTGACTTAACCTAGCATTTATCCTTTGGAATTGAAATATGAGCAGAAGGAAATTTTTATGAATCAGTTAGTGCTTTCCTAAATACGTTCTCTGTAAAGTATTTGATCTTTACCCTTAACATCTATTCCTTAAGGATGTGAAATCTATTTTAGATTTCAAGGTCTATTACTTGCCCTGAGCACTGAACACATGAACCATAAATTCAATATGTGTTAACCTTTGTGGATTTATCTTTTAATGCCATTTTTGTCTTTTTTTGGTCTGAATTTGTGTGCCTTCCTTAGCTGTTCCTTACCTTGGTGAAGCTAAAGAGAAATTATTCATGTCGCTGGTTTCTTTTCTTTCCCCTTTTCTTTTTCCTTTGGGCAAAGCGATGATGAGGTAGGTGGTGATGACAGTGGCTGTGGAAATGGAGAATCGCTGAGTGCATTGTGTGATTTGCGATACAAGCCTTGTTATCTGCATTGCCTGGGAAGTGAAAGTTCATATGTAGAACCTGGTCTTAAATGCTCTTGTCTGTTTTTCCCTCTGTGCTGAAATTATCTTTGACCATCGTTGTGAACATCAGTTTGTGGTGTATGAACACAGGAATGCCATCATAGGCTGTACAGACGTCCCAGGCAGGCCACCTGCTTCAGTCACAGAAGGAACCCCAACCTTGGAGTTTTTGTTATGGGGCTTGACTTGGACCTCTGGGAGTTGGCATTTCATTTCATTTCATATTTTATTTTATTGTTTTTTTTTTCAGTGAGCATTTTAGATAGCAGTGTGGTATGGAGAATGATATAAGCGAAATGTGATAATTGGTCTCTTTTATTGAACACTTAATATGGTCCAGACATTATAATGTATGTTTGCCACATCTTGGCATTATAATCTCATTTTATAGATGAAACATCGAGATTTAGGTTAAATAATTGGTAGACCTGAGATTCAAATCAGCTTTCATACTCCACAGAGAGGTTGTAAATCAAAGTGTATTTTGGCTGTGATTTTTGTTTGGGGCTTTCTGTGTCTCTGTATGTAGAAGGAGTTAGAAATTTTAATTCATTTAGATTGATTTTTTTCTGAAGGAGGGGCTAGAGGGAGAGGGAGGGAATCTTAAGCAGGCTCCACACCCAGCCCTGCACGGGGCTTAATTTCATAACCCTCAGACCGTGACCTGCACTGAAATCAAAGAGTCAGATGCTTAACCAACTGAGCCACCTAGGTGCCCTCATTTAGATTCTTTTATATGAATTTTGACAGTTGAATTAACATCAGGGTGGTGAGAAAGTACAGCATGGGGGGAGCATCTGGCAACCTCAGTGGTTGAATGGTCTTTGGCAAACCCCTTTTTCTGTCCCACACCATGTGGCCTCAGGGAAGAGAGAATCTAGACAGTTTTTGTGTTTTTTTTGGGTGGGGCCAGAATTTTATTTCAGGGTTTAATTTAGAGATGATGATGGAATGTATAATTTGTCTTCCGATTTTTAAATTGAGAGAGTACAAAAAAGGGGCGGTTGTGGTGTGGTGGTAAATGTGGGTCAGGAGGGCTGCGTGTGGATCCCTAAAGCCTCTCGTGGATCAGGAGAGCACTGTTGCTTCTAGCTTTAGAGACCCCACTCAGTGTTTATTAATTATAAACATAAGTAAATAAACATGCACACACCTACTCCACATGCTTTCCTAAACCTTTTCTGTGCAACTGCGCTAATTAAGATGAAAAATCAGGATTCTGGGCCACATTATGCCATCATTTACCTTAAGTATGGGTAAACCATTCAGATGCTAAACAAGCAACACTTGTCTATATTCGAAGCCCATTTAGAAGCTCATTTAGAGTCGGAGGCCCTGCTCTGGTTGTCTCTCAGCCTCTAATTTTGGTTAGTTGGGCAGTTCTCAATGGCTGTGACAGGAGCATCTGCCGCCAGGTGGGTCAGAGCCGTGCATGTGTGTGTGCAAGCGTGTGTTTGTCTGCTGCTCCTGACAGTGACGTGTAAATGCCAGAGGCTCTGCTGCCTGCCAGCCCCTCTGCTCTGTGGGCCAGCCCAGAACTGGATTCCTGGCACAATTTTGCAAAGTAAAGCTTTCTAAACACTGGCAGGGAAGTCAGCTCGCTTTCCAGACTCGGAGCAGCAGCTGAGTCCAGCCTAGTGCAGAAAACTTGTATTGTCTGCTCTTTGGTCTATTCTTTGCACCTAATACATGTCCCACATAAACCATTCCAGTGAAAGGCGACTTTTTTTTTTCTCTTTTTTATCAGAATGGCCTAACTCAGGGAGTTACAGTATCTTTTCAAGGTTACTTTGAGACTAACCTTTATGATAGTAAAGAAAAGGAGCCTAGTGTAAATCTTGATATTTTACAAAAATGCTTGTTTATTCAAATATAAAATTATTTGTAAAATTTTAACTTCCATTTATGTAGCCTAACACGCATGCGGGCCGTAAGAAATGTTGGAAATTAGAGATGCAAAAGCCTAGCAGTTGAGAGTTTTATGTTGTGTGGGATTCTAAGATGTGTGTATGATTTAGCATGTAATCCTGAAATTATTAGGGATGATGGGGGATACGTTCTTTGATTTGGACAGGTTTATGAGCATGATTTTCTGCTTCTGTGTTCCTGGGTTTGTGGCACTTTTTAATATTGCAATGCAAGTAACTATAGACTCCATCACTGGGCTCTGGGCTCGTGGACTCAGCTTGCAGTGTAATCCTTTGATTTGTCTGTGTTTGCTTGATGGGAGGGGAGGGACTTAGGTTCCATTTTTGCTCGCTCTCTTGTATAAGAGCCAACAAAATAAATATATTGCAAGAAATGCCAAATGGTTGAGATGCTTTTCTATTCTATTCTTGCCAGGAGCTTGATTTGATACTGTATTAGTAATTCTGGGGAAGAGAAAGGGAAAGAGAAAGAGAAAGTGAACACGTTTCTTTTGAGATCTTTCTTCTATTTGTGTGACTTGTTTAATTTGCTAACGTTATTGACATTTTTCTCTTATGTTCAGGTTCATTGCTGGTAGGATTTTACAACTACTGAGGGATTTTTGTTTTGCCTTGTTCCCATGAAAGTTTCATGAACTTAAACATTCGGGTTGGGAATTTAACTTTTATTGCCAGATTTTATTTCTAAGAGGTCAGTAGTTGCATGTTGTATTTCATTTAATAAGTGTCAAATTAATGGAGATACTATTCAATGGTAGCAAAACACTTGTTTTTCTTCACTTCTGAGTTTTCTTCTTTTACAGTCTTCTGGCAGCATGGGAAATAAATGACACTGAATTTTCTTCTTTTTCTTTTAAAGACTTCCAGCTGAACTCTCATCTCTCAACACTGGCAAATATTCATAAGATCTACCACACTCTTAATAAGCTAGTAAGTCATTCTTTTAAAGACAAAACTACCAGCCGTTTAAAGTAGTTGTTTTAAGTGTATTTGGTAGAAGTTTAGAACACAGATACTAAGATATCGTCTGTTTATGGAAATGTTGACGAATCTTAAAACTTGCTATATGGTACGTGATTTCTTGGTATTAACGAACCCATTTCTTGCAGAATCTAACAGAAGACGTTGGCCAAGACGATCACCCAACAGGTATCTTTAATGCTTACACTACTTACTTTTAAATAAGCTTTGTAATAGAAAGTTATGAAGGAGAAGTACTAGCTGAGAGTGATCTGTGTTGTAATACACCAACAAGTTGTTACTTGGTTGAGGATGTTTTACAGGGTGTAGGAAGGAAGCCATGTTCTAGCTCCTTCGCGGTGGCGTGTCTCTGTCTTGGGGCTCTGGTTTATGTCAGAGTACTTCAGTCCCTTTACATTGGCTGGGAATATTCCCTAGCAGTCTCACGGTACTGTTTCTTCACTAAAGTATTTTAGTTTACACTAAAAACTCCAGTCGTGCAGTTTGAAAGGTATTCCACAAATGCTTGCTGGATTGAGATGAAACATGATTTGATAAGTGGGTAGGGGATTGCATGTATGTGTTGTGTAGGTCTTAGGGATTTACGAATTGGAAAATTGAAACAATTATTATAAACCGTTCTCTAGTCCTGTGGTTCTTCAACTTCAGCTAGCCTATAATCAGCTGGGGAGGGCTTGTTAAAACAGATTGCTGGGCTCCACCCCCAGAGTCTCTGATTCTGTAGATTTGGGCTGGGGCCCCAGAGTTTGCATTTCTAACAAGCTCTCACATGATGCCGATGCAGCAGCCGGGCAGGAGACCACACTTTGAGAACCGCTTGTCTAAACTGTTGACAATCCTGAAGTTCAGAAATGTGTGCTTGATCTGTGGTTATTACGTCTTCCAGCAAAAATTATTAAAATATATTTAAAAGGTTTTGAAAATTACTGCAGTGATACAGGAATACGTGCTTGCTGGTGAATTTTGACCAGCACAAAAGTGAATGGAGTAAAAAGTGACAGTCCTCCTCTTCTCCCATCCAGCCTTCCCCCAGTATGCTGTTTCATGTCCGTTCTTTGCGTTTTATAGTACTTTTAGAAATTCAGCATCGGTGAGATCATGCTGTACATATTACACAGCATCTTTCTTTTTTCATTTAATGGTATATCTTGGGGCTTGGGGGATTTAGAGCTGTCTCACCCTCTCTCTAGATTGGTTCAGAATCAGTTGAAAATTAGATGCAAGATGGAGATCGAATAACAGTTTTGTTGGAAAACACAGCCTAGATGTATAGCAAGAATGCAGAGGCTTTCCTATATTCACCTGAATTAGACAGCCCTACACCTAGTTACTGCCACGACGAGGTATGCACAGGCCAGCACACTGCTGTCCCCCCTCTGGCGGAGGAGTCTGAGCTGCTGCTGGCCGGCCAGTCTGAAAGGGAGTTCAGGAAGGGCTGTGGGCCCTTCTGCTCAGCTCCTTCTCCCTGGATCACTAATTAGATCAGACACTCCTCCTTCCAGGGTAAGGAGTGAGAAAAGGGGGTGGGGGGGTGGGGCAGAGTCTGTGCCCGGAGTGTTCCAGAAGGCCAGGCCACAGAGGCTCCCTTCACCTGATCTTTCTGTGTCAGTGAATCAACTCAAGGACAATCAAAAACAATTTACTTAATACATTTTGAAAACAGTGTATGCACATGGTTTTAAAGATGTCGGAAAGGTATAAAATAAAAAATGAAAATTTCTGTTCCAATTTATTACCCCCAGCTTCCCCACCCCACCAGTACTCCACATTTGATTCTGTAGAGGTAACTCTTCTATTCTTACGTTTGTTTCCCTGCCGATGGGGATATTCCTCCCACAAAAGTATATGTTTGTATGTGCCTCTTGTATTTGTCACTCTGTGTATCTTGATCTTTTTATAGTAGCACATTTTTAAAGCATCTGCTTTATATTTTAAAGTCTCCGCATTTTTCAAGTTCATGGGTATATCATAATATATCTGCAGCCTCCTACTGATATGCATTTAAGTGTGTTTAACTTGGCTGCTACCAATAATGCTGAAATAAAATTTTCAGGGCTGCTGTTAATAGTTCAGAAGTAAAGCACATTCGTCTCCAGTTCTGAACCAGAATGTTGGTGGGCTCTGAGGATTTGCAGTCTTGATTTAAAACTGAATGTTGTGTTGGTACAGCCTTGAGGTTGTCTTGTCTCTTCTTTAGCTGAGGTAGTAAAAGCTCTAAGTTCTGAATCTTGTACGTTGTGTAGTTAACTTTGAACTTTGGATTCAAATGAATATTGTTACTATAGTAATGTTATATCTAAATATTTAACCCAAATGTGGTGATTTAATAACTGGAAGCTGTAATTAAGAAAATGAAAGTAGAAAATGTATTTGGCCTCATGCCTCCTCTTTTCACCCTTGGGGACGGTGCCTATGTATGCTGTTTGGTGTGTAACATGCTGGTGCAGTGCCGGGTCCCTTGTATATGCCGGTTGGTGGCAGTTAGCATCAGTCATTTCTTAGAATATCTCTTGCTCTAACATTTCCCCATTTGTTTATAGCATCACCTGTGAGGACCATACTTGACAGAGTGTGCTTTAAGAACTTGAACAACATAAAATCCATGATGTTTAGCGATCTGAGAACATTGATCACCCTAATGCTGTTTTGAATCTTTGGCCCAGCCGTAGCCTCAGCAATATCTGTAAGAAATTATGTGGAAGAGCCAAACCCAAGTGTGAGAGAGGCTGCTGTCTTCCTGCTGTGTCTCTTCTAACACTTTTCTTTGGTGCTCTCAGTCTTTCTCCTACCAAAAAAAAAAAAAAAAAAAAAAAAGAGACAGAGAGAGTTAATCTTGGACAAGTAGCCCCAAATCTAAATTACAGGGAATGAATATAAAAAAAGCCAAATGGAGAGGGGGAAAAAAAATGAGTAAGGAAAAAGATGCTAGATGTCAGAAATGAGTATTTAGAGAGAAAGGAATGGAATAAAGTTTTTTCTTAAATAGGATAAAAATTGCACATTTAGACGTTAACAGTTTCACTCAAGCAGGCAAGTAGTTCAATGATCTGTTCAAGGAAATGAAAGAAAATATTAGGTACTGGAGAGATGTTTTCAAATGTGATTTATTTATCAACTGCAATCACTATGTCTTTGTGACATTGTTCAGTGAATAGTGAGGTGAAATAGCTAGATAAGTACTGAAGCAGCAGAAGGAACCGTGTAAAATGTTAAGTGAAACAAGGTTATGATACAACAAACTCAAATGAAAAGTTAGTGAGATTTTTGTATTAGAACGTGCATTGACACTTACAGGAAAAATCAGACAAATTCTCTAATTTTAGATCTGTTGAGCCCCCAAAACAAAAATATTAAAAAAGAAATGGCATTGGAACACCTACTTAGATACTGTTTATTAAAAATAACAGGTTTAATTGAATTATTGTCGAAACAAAGCTGGGTAGTCACTAAAGGGCCTTTAGTCTGATCGAGATGAGTTCGATTTGCTCTTTGAAATAGATTTTGTGAGACCAAATATTAAAATAAATACGCTGAAAGACGTTGGCAGTATTTTTGTTTAATGTGGGAAGAATTCACTGACTACTTGATTTATTTGAAAATATAGGCAGTTAATAGAATATTTCACTTGTTCTCTTTAGCAGCTTGATCACTTTAGAACTATTTTAGATCTGCTTTTTTTTTAGTGATCTGGAGTTCTTTTTTTTTATTTTATTTATTTATTCATGAGAATACACAGAGAGGTGAGAGAGAGAGAGGCAGAGATACAGGCAGAGGGAGAAGCAGGCTCCATGCGGGGAGCCCGATGTTGGACTTGACCCTGGGTCCCCAGGCTCATGCCCTGGGCCGAAGGCGGCGCTAAACTGCTGAGCCACCCGGGCTGCCCGATCTGAAGTTCTTTTAACGCTAAACCAAAAAGAAATGAACCTGAACTCAAATTATAACCCTTGGGTAAAAAATATGAGCAATTTTTATTGCCTCCTTAAGGACCATGTATACACACCCCAGCATTGGGGTCGATTTCAGACTGTTCATCTGAACACCAGAACATCAAAATAATATTAAGGAGTGTGAGTTATCGGGATTACTAGTTGAGATTCTTCTCCTCCTCTTCCTCCTTTATTATTATTATCAAAAGGCTTTTTCTTCTTTCATGTGTATCTGCCAAATATTTTTCATGATGTAAGATGGATCTTTAAAATCTTTTTCATCACGCCTTTTGCTCAGGCGATTGTCAGAGAATAAAAACTTGCATCATTTCAACTGAATTTGAGTTTCTTAAAATGCATCTATTGGAATTTGTTTATCTTTGTTAAGTATTTATTGATCTAGGAACTTTTGGGGGCTCAGCTTTATCGGCCATTTTCTCATCTGTGGAATTGGGACCTAATAATGCCACTTAGATTTGTGAGGATAACTTTGGAAGTGCTTCAGAGTTATTCTTCAAAGTGTCGGCCTTAATATTTTGCCTCGATCTGTAATGTCAGATTGATTGTACTTAAGTAGATACTTTTAGGAGGCAAACATTTTCATAAATTGTTCTTTTAGTTTAGAGATAAAGTTGAGTTGTAGTAGATGAAGTGATATAAGTTCTGAGCTAGTAAAGCCTAAATTTAAATCTAATGATACAACTAAATACAAATTTGTAAAACATTCATTTAAATGAGTATAATTTTTATTATAAAAAGGCTTATCACAAGGTTATTTTAAGAAGCCAACATTCCCAAATATTTTTGTTTAAGAGAATCCTGCTTGCCAGGAGACCTAAAATCAAGTGCTTATTTTACTGACAGGAAAGAAAATCTGAAATGATACTTTATCTATGCATAGGTAATTTAAATGTCTGAGAAGATACTGAGGAAATGTACTGACTTTTCAAGTAGAATTTGATTTACACATGTTTCAGGAACACATTTATTTCACAGTACTTATTGAGAGTCTCCTGTAGGATTCTCAATAATGTATGGATCTTACTATTATTGTACTAAGGTACTGTATTAGCTGCTGTGTATGCACAGGTGAACCAGATGGGGCCCTGCAAACCAACGTGTACCTGCGTATGTGTACTTAAAATCTCTCGCTGTTGCTGTCACTCAGGAAGGATCCCTGGAGCTATGCTAGGGAGAAGGGGACCAGGTTTGGGGCACATTAGTCTTGAGTTGTGTCCTCTGTATATTTTATTGACTTGATTCATATTGGCAAAGTATTTTAAGTAAACTTATTTGCCTCGATATTAAAAAATTGCTTTTTAGGTAGCCTGAAACTCCTCACTGTCAATGTGGGTTCTAGGCTTCTGCCTCTGGAGTTAGGCCGTGTAGTCCTTTGTATCTTCCCTGGGGGATGAGTTGGACACATCTTTCCTCTGAGGCAAGGGTGAAAGGGTCAGTGAGCCAGTGAATGCCTGAACTCTGGTGGGCACCAGGAAGGTGAGCAGACATCATTTTTTTTGCAAAAGATGGCCCCCTAATAGCTACTCGCTTGTGCTGATCACTGGAGCAGAGGAAAATCTAAGCAAAAACCATGGTTCTTAGAAGATAAAAAATTTAAAAACATAAAAAAAATGCCAAATTTGGGCTCAAGTATGAGTGCATTTTACACAAACACAAAAAATGATTTGTGAAACTTTTCACAGAAAACATGGGTCAATAAGGAAGAAAATAAGAGAAAGTTGAAAAAGTTAGTTAATTGATGATGCATGTACGTTTACCAAAAATATGATACTCTTGGTGTGTAGGACTCAGTGAAGCCAGGCATCACACCAGTTTGCCTCCGAGGAAGCAGATAGGAGAGGAGCTAGCGGATTAACCTTTATGGGCAAATATTGGTGAAGACATGATCTTAGTGTGTGCATTGTTCGATGCGCTGAGGAGATAGTGCATTTTCCTCCACGTTCTGCAAACACTGGCGTAAGGGAATGGTTATTGCCACACGAGGTGCTCAGAGCCAAGCCATGGCCAGTACTGGAAGGAAATGACCTCTTTTGTTGTTGTTGTTGTTGTTTAAGAGTGAGAGTGAGCGGTGTGCAAGGGGGCAGGGAGGGGCAGGGGAGAGGGAGAGCGTCTGCCCAGCCCAGAGCCTGATGTGGGGCTTGATCTCACCATCCTGAGGTCATGACCTCAGCTAAAATCAAGAGTTAGATACTTAATCGCCTCTTCCACCCAGGAGCCCCCGACTGTTCCTCATGCATACAAACCCAAGGAGGGCAAAGTGAGCTTTGGGGTTTAAGACAGACCACTCTTTCCTCCTTCCCTCCTCTCTCTCAAATTATAGTCGACATCAATGTTCTGTTTCAAGTGTACAACATACTGATTTGACATTTCTGTGTATTACACAGTGTTCACCAGGGTAAGTGTAGTTACCCTCTCACACCATACGGAGTTATTATAGTCCTGCTGACTGGGCTATACTTTGTATCCCTGTGACTCATTTATCCTCTTAATTCCTTTCTCCTATTTTATTTTTTTTTATTTGTGTTTTTTAGATTCTACACATATAAGTAAAATCATACGGTGTCTTTTTCTGACTTCACTTAGTATAATACTCTCCAGTTCCCTCCATGTTGTTGCAAATGGCAAGACCTCATTGTTTTTCATGGCTAATACTCCACGAGGTGTATGCACCGCATCTTTATCCATTTGTCTGTTGATGGCCGCTTAGGTTGCTTCCCTGTCGGCGGCGGTTGTAAGTAACGCCGAACACACGTAGGAATGCACATGTTATTTCCCAGTTCGTGTTTTTGTCCTCCTTGGGTTTACTGGATCATCGGGTATCACCAGTTTCCTTTTTTTTTGAGGCACCCCCGTACGGTCTTCCAGGGTGGCTGCACCAGTTTGGGCTCCCGCCCGCGGTGCGCGAGGGCTCCCGGGTCCCACGTCCTCGCCGGCACCTGGTCTCGTTGTGCATGGGGGTGTGTGTGTGGGGGGGAGCCTGCCAGCTGGGGGCCCTACTGCTGCATCATGCACACCCCACCCCGCAGCATCCAGGGACAAGAATCTTTTTTTTTTTTTTTGCAAAAGCTTGAGTCACTCTGACACTCTTTGGACCTTTTTGTATGCTTTAGGGTTGTTTATAAACAGGCCCATTTTTCTTTTTTTTAAAAGATTTATTTATTTATCCATGAGACACACAGGGAGAGAGGGAGAGACACAGGCAGAGGGAGAAGCAGGCTCCACGCAGGGATCCCGACGTGGGACTCAATCCCGGGACCCCAGGATCACGCCCTGGGCCGAAGGCAGGTGCTAAACCGCTGAGCCCCCCAGGGGTCCCCTGAACAGGACCATTTTGCAGGGAAAATGGGGTGCGTGTGGTGTGGGCAGCACTTACCCCCTTCCTCTCCCGGTCACTGCTGCCGCCACGGGACTGCGGGTGCCGTGGGTCCATGTCTCCCATCCTCGGCAGGACGGGGCCTGGTGGGGACCTGGAGAGGGGCGGCCGAGGGTCACTTCTGTGCTGAGGGGGGAGGCGGGACGGTGGGGGTGCGGGCACCGTCACGCGGTGCGGGGCACCTGCCCGGGTCGGGCTCTGGCCCTGGTCTGTGGCCCGAAAGGTGCGGCTGCACGTTCCTGGCTCCTGAAGTTCGTCGGTCGCCCCCGGCACCCGATGGTGGCCCTTCCTGGGGTCCTGACCGTGAGCTACTGACCGCGCCATCCCCGGCCTCGGAGCAGGCTTCCAGAAGGGCTGTCAGGGCATGGGCCTCAGGCCTCTGCTCCTGCTCTGTCACCGTCCGCTGCCGCTTGCCGCCCTCCCCGGCCCTCCTCCCCCGGCTCTCGGCCCGGCAGCGTGGGGATGCCACCACCGTGGGGTCCGGCCTGGCCCTGGCCGCACCCTGCCTCCCCCCCCCATCCCCAGAGTCGGTCCTCACGCAGGGCTCGGCGCCCAAGCTCTTATCGGGTGTTTGTCTCCGTAAAACTCCTAAGCGGGGGACACATAAGTGGTGGAGGGCGCGATCCCGGGGTCCCGGGATCAAGTCCCGCCTCAGGCTCCCCGTGGGGAGGCTGCTCTCCTCTGCCTGGGTCTCGGCCTCTCTCTGTGTGTGTCTCATGAGTAAATAAATAAAATCTTACCAAAAAAAACCCTGAGAAGGAGGTATCCCAGTTCTTACTCTTTAAATGATGAACCAGACCCGGTCGGTGACCGACCAAGCCCCCTAGTTGGGTGAAGGGCTAGAGCTGATGCATTGAATGTGGATCGTTCAGACACCAGCACCCTTTTGCTCTCTCGTCCTCTGACTCTCTGAGAGCCCACGGCCTTCCGGGAATGGGCTGCTGGAAGGAGGAGAGAGACAGGGGCCCAGAATTCGTCCCTAGACACTTTTGGGGCCTTTGGAAAATCACTTGGATGCCCAGGCTTTGGTTTTCCCCATCTGTCACGTACAGATAATTATCCCTGTCCTGCCTGGCTTTCGGGGTTATTGTGGGACCCAAATGGCATATGTGATAGCGCCTGTGCCAGGATGGGCACATTTTAATTGCCTTATAATTGTTTCGTAATTTGTAAGGGTTTTAGACCATCGGAAGCAGGAACTACCTGGGTTTGAATTAAAGTTTTGCCTAACCTCTCCCTGCCCTGCCCCTATTCTCTCATCGGCATAGGCAGTCCCGATGCTTCTCTTTTCGTAAGCCTGGTAGGAGGTTAACAAGTGACGACATGGTGTAAGTGTTGGGAACGGGGCCTGGCTCCCAGGGAGGTCTCTGTAAGTGCTCCTTGCTGGGATTGTCGGTTGTTACTACACGTGAACATCTTTCACCCGATGAAAGTCACGCTTCTGAAAATCCTGGCAGAAAGTGGCAGAAATGGATGAAAAATTATTATGGAAATTTTGTTCAAGATCATAGACTGCTGTGCAAAAAATCTAAATCCTGTTTTTTTTGGTTGTTGTTTTTTTTGTTTTTTAAGATCAGATATCCCTCGAAACTTAGGAGTATTGGGGCTGATGTGCTTGTTTGTATTTTAGAGTCAAGGTGACTGGCTGACCTGGCCTTGCCTGATGACATACACAAAGGAGATAGCGGTGCGGTTCCTTTGGAAGGAACATTGCCACGTATAAGACACTGGAAGCCCTGATGATTTATATTAGTGTTTTTGGAGAGTAAATGGAAATTGTGATTACTTCCGTTTCTCATGTGGTTTTGGTGGGGGGAGTATTGACTTAGTTGTGTTGTTGCAAGGTTTATTTCTTGACTGTAACATTTTCTCAAAGAGGAACTAAACACCCTTTTTTTTTTCCACCTTAGAACATTTACAGAGACCATCTAACCCCTTTACACTACAGGCCACGAACATTTTTTAATTTGGCGGGTGGGATGCTCTGGGAATGCTGGGCTGTGGCTAACCCTGCCGTTGTGCCCCGTGGCTCTCTGTCCCCAGGAAGCCTGCGGTCTTGCAGCTCTTCAGACTGCTTTAGTAAAGTGATGCCGCCGAGGAAAAAGAGGAGACCTGCCTCCGGAGATGACTTATCCGCCAAGAAAAGTAGACACGATGGGTATGTCGCAGAGACAGTAGATCAAACTTGGTGACGTGCATCAAAGAATTTGAATTAACATTTTCAAAGTGTAGTTACCTTGTGATGTTTCTTTTACGTGTGGGTTTATAAAACAAAAACCAAATTAGGTAAGTCGAGTTCTTAGAAATTGAAGTTTTCTCTCAGTCCGTTGATCCACCAAAACTGGTGTAGAGTTTCTTTCTTTCCTTTTAAGGGCTTGTCGTCTGTGCCTGTTGAGGACCACGGGGTCGGTACGTATCTGTTCTCTACGAGGGTCTCACTCACCACACACAACCACAGGGCCGAGTTCTTGCTTCCTCAGGGGACCTGGGCCGAGAGGCTGGGGAGCACCGTGGCAGCTGGACGCTCTCAGCCTGCTTGGAGAGCTTGAGCAGAGCTTGAGGCTCAGATGAGTGAGACTTTGCTAGAAACGGTGAAAAAGGAGACTGTGTAAACCACTTCTCTTTCAGACAAGGGAACTGCTTAATTTTGGTGACCCTAAAAGTCATTTGACTTATTTATTTTAGGCATCTTTATTAGATCACCTTGATTTTCATGAGTCATTTTTTCTTTTCTCTCTCTCTTTCTCTCTCTCTCTCTTTTTAACAATAAACAGACATCGTAACTTCAATCTTTTTTGCCTTTTTTCCATTTTCCTCCATCCTGGCTCTGTAGGTTACCTCACTAATGGGCCTGAATATTCACATCTAAAAATCAAAGGGATGAGATAAGATTTTTCTGTTTCTTTCTTGCTGTGATACCTCATCTGCCCCAGCTAGGTTGGAAGGATAAGATGGACTCCAACAATGTGAAAGTGGTGTCAACTCTTCATATCCCAGATGAGTAGAAAATACGATCTATATAGGAAGATAGCAGTGACTGAGAAGACCATCCCCAGCAATGTCTAGTGATTTTCAATAGCTTTGGGAAGCCAGGTCACTTAATACTTCTTTGGTAGTGTAGATGTTATTGTCATGGAACTGTTGAATTCTAATCACCACACAGCATTTTGTGACTCTAATATGTGGCGCTTGTTCTTTCTCACCACAGTCTGATACAATTTAGTGTGAAAAAGCTAGTTTAAAAACTAGTAGCTGTGTTGCAGAAGGGTGTGAAATACCCTTACTGATAGCATTTCATTGGCCACCAGAGGGATAGGGGTCTATAGCTTTAGCTGAGTTTCTTTCTTGGGCTTTTTAAAAAAACAATTTTATTTATTTACCATACAATTTTATTTACATACCATATACGTTAAGTATACAATTCAGTGATTTTTACTAAGTAGTTAAAAGTTAGGTGACCATCACTACAAACCAGGTTTAGAACGTCTCCGCCCCCTTTTCCCCCAATGAGATCCCTGATGCCATTCACAGTCACCCCTTGTTCCCACCCCCAAGCCCCCCACAACCACCAGTCCAGCTTCCATCTACAGGTTTGCCTTTTCTGGACATTTCACGTGGAGTGGTCTTTTTGTGTCATGCTTCTTTCACTTAGCATGATGTTTTTGAGGTTCATCCATGTAATAAGCATGTGTCACTATTTTTCTTTTATCTACTGAATGCTATTCAGTTGTCCTTTTTTTATGTAGAGTATTTTTAGGCAACTCAAATATTGCAGTGTCGTATGTAGGTCTCTGTATTGTTGACCAGTTATATCCTTTGAGTTGAGAATGTCTAGACCCAAGATTGGAACTTGTATGTTTGAACCCTTGGCCGGTACCCACTGTTTTTTTCTGGGTACCAAGGCTGCCTCTTGTAGAAGAAATACAAAACGAATGGTTTGCAGTGTCAGTATCTTAATACTCTCTAGTCATGTTACTATTAAAACCCGAATCTCTAATCAGAGGTATAGATAGACACTCGGGTGAATGTCTAGGTCATGACTAAAAACTTACTAAAAAGTAATTATGTATGATCTTTGCAACATATAATATATAAATTAAAACCGTATTCATAAATAATCATAAATATGTATACACCACACCTATTGAGGCAATTTATATATAAATGAGGGAAAGAAAAAGTATATACTCATAATTTTTCTATTAAAATGACTATTTTAAAGATCCTGCCATCTCTCCCCTCCCCAGGTAGGGAAAATCTTGGTTCTTAGCCCCAGGTCATTGTGAAATAAAGAATTCCTGCAGAAAGTCACACTGTTGGCAGGAGGAGGCCACCGGGCTTCCTGACTCCGTCCTCCAGCTCATGCTGGGTGTTTCCACCACAGTGGGGCATTACGGGGGGGGGGGGGGCTGGTGGAAGCCAGGGTTCCTCTACACCTCTCTGTCCTGAGGTCCCCCCCCCCGGAGGATTGCGCATAATTTAGTGTTTCTTTTTATTTGCTTAATGTTCCCTTGACCTAATACTGACAGGTTCTTCTTTAGACTGTGTACTGTGCCCACCCTGACTCATAAGACATGAAAGTCCGGAGAATTTAATGCAGAGCCATGTCCTGTGAGTGAGTTCTAGGGTCAGCCCTTGAAGAAGACACTGTAGCCATTTCTGGCTGTGTCTCACTCTATCATTCTGTAGTCATTCTGGCTCATGAGGCAGAGGGGAATACATCAGATCAGTTCTTAACTGAGGACTTCTTAATCAGAGCAAAGACCTATATCACGAATTTACCGTTCAGTTCTGTTTTGGGTCTGCCTGTAGTTATAAAAACTGAAACTTCCAAATGCAGGAAGTAAAATGTTTAACATAAACTGGAAATACTGAATAGATGTCTGGTTTGGGTGAAAGAATGAAAACGATCTACTACTTAGAAGAAACTCAGCCTTTTAAAATAACTTCAGACTCCTTTCTCGATTTCTAGCATGTATAGGAAATATGATTCAACCAGAATAAAGACGGAAGAAGAAGCCTTTTCAAGTAAGAGATGCTTAGAGTGGTTCTACGAATATGCAGGTAGGTCCTCATTTAGATGATCTCAGACTGAGCCTCGTGAAAATAAGGACTATCTCAGGGAGGATTAAAGGATTTAAAAATGTGCACTTTTCTGATGTGGTTTGTGTGCCGTCTCTTCCTGTTTGAGGGAGGGAACATCGTCGAAACAAATCACCAAATGTCCTATTTATAGCCAGCAGCTAAGCCAAAGAATTCAGAACACTAGAAGGGAACTGAAAAGATGAATGCACTTGGGAGAAATACTCGGGATTGCTAGGAAACCTATTTAGAATGCTGGGAGTGGGTGACTGGTTTGTACATCAAAGTTAAAATAAGCTTTGCTGCTTTGAACCCTTATGTGCAATGGAATCTCTTATATTAAGTGTCTATTTTGAAAGATCATTTGGCAGAAAATGTTTGTTTTGTCATTTAAAATGTCTTAAATTCAGTCCTATTTTTGCAACTTACAATAACTGGTTGGGTAATATCATACTGAAATCCAGGGGTGGTTTGTCACTGTGGCTGTGTGCAGTGCAAAAAGAAAAGGAGTGTTTCCAGACAAGTTTGAGCCAAAGGCTCCTCTCACTTTCCTCTTTGCCATGTTTCTGGCCTTTTCATAGCCTATAAATTTGACGATTTCAGCCCCTTGGCAAACCGATTTTCCTGTCATATCTGTCTCTGCTCCCAGCTAGGTTTCACGGGCCTCCCGTTGTCTTATTTAAAAAACAAAACAAAAACAAGAAAACTGAATAGATTGTACATGTGATTCCCTAGCAGTCCCCTCCAGCTTTGTCTCTTGTTGAAAACTCCCTGCAACCTACAGGTTGGAAGACCTGACTCACTGCCATCCCTCCACCTGGAGTGTTTTCTCTCTGCTTTTCCATCTGACAGCCCTCGTTGTACATCTTCGAAGCCCCTTAATTAGTCTAATAGCCTTCTTTGTACTTTACGGGACATTTTTCATAACTAGTTCTCCTACCCTTTCATTAGGTGTCAAAGCGAGGGTGCCTCCTGTGGTCTGATCTTGCTGTTCCCCCCTCCCTGCCTCACCGTTTTCGTTTTCTTTCTTTCTTTTTCTTTTTTTAAGATTTATTTTTAAGTAATCTCTCCACCCAGCTTGGGGCTTGAACTCATGACCCTGAGATCAGGAGTCACACACTCCACCAACTGAACCAACCAGGCGCCCCCAGCACGTGTAGGTTTCTTTTGGTTTTGTTTTTTATTTGTCTTTCGTTTTGATGTGCTTCACTTTAATAAGCATTGCAGGTACTGTGTTTTTTACAGCTTGATGATTTGAGGTGGCCCTGCATGAAGCTAATCTTCCTACACCATTTTTTGGACAGCATTTGCTTACTTGGTGTCTCTATGTCATGTTTTAGCAATTTTCACAATATTTCAGATTTTTTCATTATTTGTTATGGTGATTTTTTTTTGGGGGGGAGATGCTATGGTGATTTTTTAAATGATTATTTTTTAATTAAAATTAAATTTGCCAGCATATAGTATAACACTCAGTGCTCATCACATCACTTATCCTTCTTAATGCCCGTCACCCAGTTACCCATCACCCCCCTTCTGCAACCCTTTGTTTTCCAGAGTTAGGAGTCTCTCATAGTTTGTCTTCCTCTAATTTTTTCCCCACTCAGTTTCCCTTTTGGTCCTTTTCACTATTATATTCCACATATGAATGAAAGCATATGATAATTGTCTTTCTCTGATTGACTTATTTCATTCAGTGTAATACCCTCCAGTTCCATCCACATTGAAGCAAATGGTGGGTACTCGTCCTTTCTGATGGCTGAGTAATATTCCACTGTCTGTATAGACCACATCTTCTTTATCCATTCATCTGCCAAAGGACGTTGTGGCTCCTCCCACAGTTCAGCTATTGTGGATCTTGCTGCTGTGAACATTGGGGTGCAGGTGTTCTGGCGTTCTACTGCATCTGTTTCTTTGGGTGAATACCTAGTGGTATAATTGCTGGGTCGTAGGGTAGCTCTATTTTTAACTGCTTGAGGAACCTCCATGTAGTTTTCCAGAGTGACTGCACCAGCCTGCATTCCCACCAACAGTGCAAGAGGGCTCCCCTTTCTCCACGTCCTCACCAACATTGTTTCCTGTGTTGTTAATTTTAGCCATTCTCACTGGTATCATTGTGATTTTGATTTGTATTTCTGTGATGATTAGTGATGTGGAGCATTTTTCCCTGTGCTTGTTGGCCATGTGTAGGTCGTCTTTGGAGAAATGTCTGTTCATGTCTTTTGCCCATTTCTTGAATAGATTGTTTGGTTTTTGGGTGTTGAGTTTGATAAGTTCTTTATAGATCTTGGATACTAGTCCTTTATCTGGTATGTCATTTGTGAATATCTTCTGCCATTCTGTAGGTTGCCTTTTAGTTTGGTGATTGTTTCCTTTGCTGTGCAGAGCTTTTTATCTTGATGAAGTTCCAATAGTTCATTATTGCTTTTGTTTCCCTGCCTTTATAGACGTGTCTTGCAAGAAGTTGCTGTGGCCAAGTTCAAAGATGTTGCTGCTTATGTTCTCCTTTAGGATTTTGATGGATTTCTGTGTCACATTTAGATCTTTCATCCATTTTGCATTTATCTTTGTGTACCTATCCATTTTCTGGTAAGAGCCTGGCCCCTTTGGCCACAGATGTTGTGCCATGGGGCTGGCAGATGACTCAGGCCAGACCAATCAGATAACATTTCCTGAGATTTTCAGATTGAAGCTAGGAGAAGAGTATCTTTCTCTTCGGGTGGTAGACTTGAAAGGGCATGATGTGCTGATTCCTGGAGGTCTTTGGATTTTTTGTTAACCACCTCAGTATCTTTCTAATGAATTCTCCTTCGTAATTTGAACAGGTTTGAGCTGGATTGTGTTTGCAGGGCATGGACATTCATATAAATGCTTATTACATAGTATTTGAACATATGTGTTTCCATGTTACATCATGAAGAAATGAATCTCTTGAAGACATTTTGTATTCCTAAGAAAAGTGGTTGGCACTCTGCCAGGCGTTTGATAGATGGGTGCTGGATGACGAGTTTTCTCATATTTGTATCACTTTGATTATGAAGGTTTTTTGCTTTCTTATCTTGGTTCATAGTGATTTTTATGAAGTGAGTTAGGAAAAGGACGTTTTAAACAGACAAAAAGTACACTTACTTCTACCGTCAGAGCATAGCTCTTTTGATTTGTGTGTGTGTGTGTCTTCCTTTACAAGCAAACATAATTTTTCCATGGTATGACGACACTTCTGTTTCCTTTAAGAAGAGAACAGGCTACAGTTTTCCTTCTTGTTTGCTTTCTTCTGGCTCAGGACAGTGACATTTGGGATAAAGTTTAAGCCACATTCTTTAGGTTCCTTGAGATCCCTGTCAGATGGCTCCTTGCAGTTCATCCTTGCAAAAGTTTTGTGGGTATGGCTATCCCTATTTTTATCCACCATTCTCATTTTATAAGGGAAAATGGCTTAAAATTGGGAATCATTCAGAGCCCCAATTAAAGTTTTCACTTTTAATGATCTCAAGCACATGGATGTGAGCTGTAGATCATTATTCAAGAAAGACAAATGGTGAGATGACCAGGGTGTCTGTCAGGTTGTGCTATGGGATGAGCTAGCTAGCACGAGGAAGGCTTTAACACCCATGCTGAGTTCTGTGTCCTTAGGAAAGAGCTAGCCGGTTTGGGTGGACTCCCTGCACTTTAATCTGGAGTGGATCATACAGGCCTTGGTGGTGGAGTTGTTTCATAGGGGTGCCCCTTTTGTTCTTCCAACATCTACCCAGAGTTCTTGGTTCCACTTCTTGCCCTGCCCTCTGCTGCCCGGGGCTCCTGCAGCCTGAGCCCAGCTCCTCACTGGCCTGTTAACCCCAGCACTGCTTTACACATTCTGGGATGCAGCCTCTCCCCTTTTAATATCCCTATCAGCTCCATTTCTGATTCTCAGACATGTAATTAATGAAACCCACTCCACTGGAGGCTCTTCCTCCTGGGCGCTGTGGTCATAGGTTTCCTCCCTTTTGGACTTTGGTCCTTCCGTCTTTGTGACTTGAGAAAGGAAGGTGGACGAGTGCTATTTAACCTCCATCTGAAACTGGAGTCCCATTTCTTTCCAATAGCTTGAAAAGAACCAGTTTTGCATCAAAAATTTACCTAATTTCCATTTTCTGAAATATATCTAAGAGAAAGGAATTCGGCCAAATACGCACATGCCAACGCTGAATTCAGAGTTATCGGGAAGCTCCCACAAGCAGATCATAGACATACTCCCAGGTCCTGAATGGAAGCCCCTTAGTTTCTATTTTGGATTAAGTTCTAGGACAGGCTTATGTTTTGGTTTACCGCAGTAAGATCAGGGACCAGGAGGAGCAGGTGCTCAGTGACCCAGTGGCCTGTCAGCAAGGGAGCAGAGGGCAAAAACAGCCATAGGGGGCAGCGTGGCCTTGTTTGCCTCAGGGATGCAGCATGGTGGCATTATGGAAACTTCACTCTGAGGGCCCTGGGCCATCATTCAAAAGGTCAAATATATTTTTTAGGGGCAGTGCCTAAAATGGTTGGGACAGTGGGAGAAACTACTCTTTTTAGATTAATGTCTGTACATCTGCTTTCCACATGTATCTCCGCTCTCTTGTTAGCAGGGCATTCCACAACTTAACGATTTTAGATACAACTTTTTAAAATAATCTCCTTCATGCTTCACTTCTAACCCACTTTGTGTTATCCAGTTGCATATTCAGAATTAAGAATTCTCAGTTCTTAATGTTAGAATTAAGATGGCTGAATTCTACAAGTGGATTGATAAATTTAGTGTAAATACGATCCTAATCCCAACAGTGTGATTACAACTGAATCTAAATGTGTGCACGAGAGAGATGATCACAAAAAGAGAACAGTTGTTTTAGATAGCCGGATTTTGGGTATCTTTTACATAATGTTAACAAGCTATAGTTTACTATTTTTAGGATAAGATACTACTTTTGGCAGAGTCCTGCCATTGCAAGTCATGTGGTTAAAACCTTGCTGTTTAAAAACAACAGATGCGGGGCTCCTGGGTGGCTCAGTAGGTTAAGTGTCTGCTTTCGGCTCAGGTCATGATCCCAGGGTCCTGGGATCGAGTTCTATGTCGGGCTCTGTGTCTCCTTCTCCCTCTGTCCCTCCCCACCCCTGCTTGTGCTCTCTCTCTCTCAAATAAATAAATAAAATCTCAAAAAAAACAAAAAAAAACAAAGCCCCAAACCCAGATGCAAGTATATGCAGGTAACATGACAGTGGCATTGCATAAAATCTGGAAGAAAGGAAAAAACACTGGAGAACTTAACCACTGCACCATATACCTCGGCAAACCTCCTTTGAGGTACTTGCTGTGTGCCAGGCCCTGGGGTGCACTCAGCTGATTTTCTAGTGCAGCGAACTGACAAACTGAGAAGCATCGCCTTTGGGATGCATGCTGGCGAGAGAAGTGTCAGTGGCCAGGTGGGAGGGCGGACGGGGTGGGGAGGAAGCCAGGACCCGCCGAGGCCTTGTGCACAGGCTTGGGGACGATGGGCGGCTCGCCAGGCCAAAGAACACGTTATGGCAAAAGAGCTTTTAAATCAGGAGGAATGGAAACCAAAAGCGGCAGGAATTTTAACAGAATTATAAAGTAATGTTTTCAGATCTGCAACTACCTCCCGAGGAATCCTCTCAGTATATACCAAAAAAACAGACGTCTGTTCCTAGAAACAAAGCCACTTAGCGAAATAGGAATATGTGGCTATTTCCTTATGAGAGGTTATTCTTTGATCTCATGGCCGAAATTCTTTACAGTAGCAGAACGATGTAAAGAACGGTGAGCCATGCACAGGGTCCCCATGAGTGCTGCCTCCGCTGGCAGTGGTGGCGGGGGTGCTCTCCAGGGGGTCACCAGGCATACACAGTGACGAAAGCTCGGTGAAGGATTTATAGGTGTAGCATGAACCCTTGTGTGTAGAGAAACAAACTTAAAAGTGATTTCATTGTATATTTGCACGTATATGAGCATAAAAGTCTGAGAGGAGATGTGCCCGATTGGTAAGGAAAGGGAGAAAACAGCTTTTCTCTTTAGTGTATTTTGCCCTGACTTTTGTCTGAGTATTTGATTTTCCTTTGTGGATGTATTCATGTGTCATTTGTATAACATACCCATGACTGCACACACGTCGGCATATGCACTCTCAAAGCCAAAAGCTAGCAGTCGATCAGATGGGTAAATGTATTTTCATTTGAGTGAAGAAGGAGATAAGGATGCTTACCTTTGTGCCACTTATTTGCCTTTGTTTTGGAAATGAGGAGCCAGTGCTGTTAGATGAGAGGTAGAAAGAATGGGGGATAAATGGAAAGGAGGAGGCAAAAATGGTAACTTGTTGGAGATGAAATGATCAAATTATGCCAGGAAAGCCACAGAGAATTTCATGGACAAACAGAAACAGCAAATAAATAGGTACCTATTCCATGCACATAGAATTCTATAAACAATTTATTTTGGGAAGGTTACTTAAAGGCATTTTTAATAAATTATTGTCTCCGAGGAGTAGGGAGAGGTTGGAAGGGAAACTTGCTTTCTAATTTTTTTCACTTTTAAATGAAAACTTGTATGATGTTTATGTATTAATGTAGCAAAAAAATAACTGAATTAAAAATACAGTAATCTTTTATTTGGATAGTAACTTTTATTATTGTCTTAATATTTAAGTATTTATTACTTAAAGATTTCAGTTTTTAAACTTTTGTTTGAAGAATAGCTCCCTTCCCCTAGTAATCAAGATAAAAGAATTAGGAATACATAGAAAAACATGTAAAATAAAAGGAGAAAAAAGAAAATCCCACAAAAGGGTAACAGATTTGGATATATGAAACAAAACATCTTGTAACAAAACAGCACATTTGTGATCAAAAGGAAAATAACAGCGTGCAGAAAAAATATTTGCCATGGCCGCACTATAAGGGAAGGGCCGAGTTTGACTTTAGGGGAGCTAAGAATTTCTGACAAGCCCTCTAGGTGATTTTAATATTCATCCTTTGTTGAGGGCAACCACCTTATACATTCATTGTGGTTTATTATTATTATTTAAGATTTTATTTTTTTTGAGTAATCTCTACATCCAACGTGGAGCTTGGCCTCATAACTCAGAGATCAAGTGTTGCATGCTCTACTGACCGTGCCAGTCAAGCATCTTTTTATCATTATTTTGTGTTGAAATTACTCCTGGAGTGCCTGGTTGGCTCAGTAAGCATGTGACTTTTGATCTCGGGGTTGTGCGTTCAAGCTCTATGTTGGGTGTAGAGATTACTTAAAAAAACAAAATCTTCCCCCCAAAAAAGAAAAAAAGGAATTACTTCTCTGCTCTGTCGCCCTTCCTGGGGACACAGTGTCCAGTAAATGTTGCCCGGATGACATGGAGACACATGAAGATGGTGGATTCTGCAGAGCGTGCCAGATCTAGAGGCATGTCCTGTGCAAAGACTGTAGAGTGACTCCTGTATGCTGGCATTCATTCATTCATTTAATAAACTTTATAAAAGCAACTACTCCATGCCAGGTGGTCTGCTGAGGTTACACGAGAAACACAATAGCTCTTACTTTTGAGGAACTTGGAAAGATGGCTGAGCTGGGACCTAGCACAGATGTGCCAAATGTGAGAGAACCTCTCCTGGCATTGCTGGGGGCCCAGGGGACTGGCCCTCCCAGCCTCCACAGGTGGGGGTGGGGAGGAGTAGAGGACCCCGCGTCTGCTCTCGGTCTTAAAAACTGAATGAGGGGATCCCTGGGTGGCGCAGCGATTTGGCGCCTGCCTTTGGCCCAGGGCGCGATCCTGGAGACCCGGGATCGAATCCCACGTTGGGCTCCCGGTGCATGGAGCCTGCTTCTCCCTCTGCCTATGTCTCTGCCTCTCTCTCTCTCTCTCTCTCTGTGACTATCATAAATAAATAAAAAAAATAATAAAATTAAAAAAAAAAAACTGAATGAGGCAGCCAGCTAACACGGGGAAGGGAGAGGAAGATAGGCTGAGGCCGCAAAGAACATCTGGTGTTGGGTGTGTGTCAGGACGTGTGTGCGGAGCAAACCACAGGTAAGTGTTTCTGGGCCTTGGCTTTTATTCGCTGAGTACTGTTTGTTGATTTATTTTCAAGAAACTTGATGTGGAGGTGGAAAGATTGGAAGGATGCAAAGGAAGGGAGGCACTAGATCATGGGGAACCTTACCTGATATGCCACACTTTGGACTTTATCTCCAGGTAGTGGAGAGCCGTTGAAGGCCTTTAAGCCAGCGTGGCTTCTGTGTTTGGGATGGCTCCTTTAGGTGGTGGCGTGCAGGATGGGTCGGAGGGTACGGGGCTGTGGAGCTGGGGAGGTCCTGAGGAGCCTGCTGTGGTAATGTGAGTCTAAAGCCTGAAAAGGCCGGCACAGGAGAGGGACAGTTAAGAAATATTTGGAAGGAAAAACTGGCAGTGCACTTGCTAATTGGCCGAATGTAGAAAGTGTAGGAGAAGGAAGAGTCCAGGATGACTCCCGGGGTTCTGTTTCTGGTGGCGCCACCAAGTGAGACTATATAGGAGGGAAAGGACAATCCGCTCAGTGAGGTGGTGGCTGAAAATGTGAAATGCAGCAGGTGGCTGGGGGCGGAAGATGGGTTTAGCTGTGGCCGTTAAGCAGGAGGTCGGGCAGCCAGGCAGCGGCGTGCTAGACAGCCCCAAACTAAGGGGAAAAGCATGGGCCTGGGAGCTGGAGCATCGATGAAACTTGCTCGGGAGAGGGTAGTGAATGGACTAGGGGAGGCTTCAGGCTGGAGTTCTGTGCATCAGCTTTAACAAGTGGGGAGAAGCAAAGGAACATGTTAAGGAGCCAAAAGAGAAGTAGGAGGAAGACCAGATGAGAAGAGGGTACTTCTAGGCGCTGTGGGAGGAGGCAGATTTGGGAAGAAAAAACTGCTTCAAAGTTTCTGATATCACAGAAAGGTCAGATAAAAAAAAAACCCGACTACCTATCAGATTTGGCAGGGGAGGTGTTATTGGTGACCTTGACAAGAAGAGTTTCAGTAGAGAGAGCAGAAACCAAATTGCAGTGGTTGAAGGATGAATGGGAGATGAAGTAGAGATGGAACATGTAGGCAGTGCTTTCAGGAAGAAACCGAGCGGAAGCCAGAGTGGGAAGAAAGAGGCTTTACTGCCTTATCAAGAACAGAAAGACTCCTTGCTTTTTTCCCACGTAAGAGAAGCAATTATGTTGTTTCCCAGTTAATTTTGTAAAGAAGATCGTGTGGTTCCCTGCTAGGTTTCCAGAGATGATTGTTATGTATTGAAACTATTACCAAAATAAGGCAGAGCTTTAAGCTACTTTAAAGAGCAGAAGAGTTGGACTCAGGTAGCCTTATCTTTAAACATAAATTATTTGTAGCCTGTGTCTCTAGGTTGAAAGGCATGGCAATAAATTGACTTAAATGACTGCGTAAAGCCGAATCTTTTAAAAGGAAGTAACAGAAATTCCAGAATGTTTTTCAATTTATCACTCAGTGATTTCTTCTTTCGGGAAGGCTTATGGCCTGTAAGTGGTATTTTTTTTTTTTGTAAGTGTTATTTGATTTTAGTTTACTTTAATAATATTTTAACATTACTATAATTACTATTACTCTAGTAGTAATAGTGTACATGGGTAGATTTAATTTATCTAAGATTGCATTTCATCACAGGTACTGATGATGTTGTAGGTCCTGAAGGAATGGAGAAATTTTGTGAAGACATTGGTGTTGAACCAGAAAATGTAAGTCTAACCTATTAAGTTGGGCAAATCAATTGATTATTTTCCTTAACTACTCTTTTGTCCTTTGACAAATGAAGCAACAGTAGAGACATAACAGTGGGTTAGTTTTATGAGACAATCTAAGAAACAAGTTCCAATTCTAATTTGATTTCTAAGCAGAATTTTTTCTTGTGATTGGTATGGTGTAACTAGTAATTTTTTTTCTCTTGTTTCATTTCTTGTATCTAAAAGATATGATAATAAAGTAATTAGATGTTTAAAAAATGATGTGGACCTGTGTACCTCCAGTAAGAGATCAGCCGGGAGACTGAGTCACGGTCTATCCTGTATTAGTGCAGGCTAATGTAGTTTATCCACATCTTTTTTTTTTTTTTTTAAGATTTATTTATTTATTTATTCATGAGAAACAGAGAGATTGAGAGAGAGAGGCAGAGACACAGGCAGAGGGAGAAGCAGGCTCCATGCAGGGAGTCCGACATGGGGTCTCCAGGATCACGCCCTGGGCCGAAGGCGGCGCTAAACTGCTGAGCCACCCAGGCTGCCCTGTCCACATCTTTGAATAATTAATAACTTGTAAGAGTTTTGTGTAGATTGTAATTATCAAGAATTTTTCATAGTTCTTTTGCTTCTGATTGAATTTAACTCTGGGATTGCTTTTTAGTATAAAGGTCTTAAGTATTTCCTTAAAAAAATCACATTAGAAAAAAATTACATTAGAAGTTAAGTTTATACGCTTAATGATTTTTTCCTACTTCTTATCATCATGTTATTGTTGAATATTTTTCCCTGTTCCTACATCATCTCTCTCAAACTAAAATGAAAAATGATGCTCATACAAGTGTCTGGCTCATTAACTGTGCAGTTTAATATTGCATTAGCCTCCAGTTTAACAAATATGTCTCAGATCCTAAATGAATTTATGATCTAGGAGGGATCTTAAGAGATCATCCCCCTCATTCAGACTCTTCTTGGCTCGTTAGCTGGTGCCCATGCATATATCATGTTTTTAAAGAAAGCTAGAAATCAAAAAAAAAAAAAAAAAAAAAGAAAAAGAAAACTAGGAATTAAGACCATACTTTTTTGTTAAAACTTTTCTCTACTCTTAATGTTTCTGTGCCTCTGTCCTCCTCCCAAATCCCCCCAACACTTTACATTTTCTAAAGAGCCTTTAGCTCACTACATGGATTTTTGTCTTGTATTTTTTTTATTTTAATGTGATCCAGTTCAGGTATCTTAATAAATTATTCAGCTTGCAATAAAGGTTTGGGGACAACTGGGCCAATAGTATTTGCCTGATGTGGTCATAGACTAGTCATAGACCTAGGAAAGAACATTTTACTGGCTGTATGAAGGAAGTTTCCTGATGGCCTGGGCCAAGGTTGGCAGAGTGTTTGTTTTCTGGACTGAGTAGTAAGAAGTGAGAGTGACTTGGGCCTGAGAGAGGACCTAAAGGTTCTACCCAGAGCATAGTCATCAGCACTTAGCCAGAGGGGGCTGGAGGACCCCAGTGGGGCCCAAGGGGAGGAGATCCAGAGGCCAGGCTCAGGCCTCCAGGGTGAGAGGCATTGTGTGAGCATTTACTCTCAGCGGCCTAGAAGGACCTGTGGGGTGGAGGGAGTGCTGGTGTTGATGCTAGTTCTTCAAATACCAGTACTCCATAATGGAGAGATGCTGTTATTATCCTTTTGGGGAGCAGTCATGAGGCCTCTCGTTGTCAGTTTCTGTAGGAAAAGAGTCTTGAAATGTCGAGTCACATTGAAGACTAGACTAGGAGACTGAATTTAGAATATTTTTCCGAAGTATTTATTACCGTGCTTCAGTTCTAAGATGCCACTGATAGAGGCTGTATTTTTTATAATCACTAAGAAAAAATGTTGCCAAGTAAACTCTGATATGCATCAATTGTGAATGCATCCCAATTTCAGAAATGTTAACATCTGAAAAATAAGCAATAAAATAATTTTTTGAAGGCTTGTCTTCACTGTTGCCTTAACATTTTAAAACAATTTAAAGCTTTTAAAAGCCCTCACCTTGCCTTTACAGCTTATGAAATTTAAGCAGGCTTGTAAGATTCAAATTTTACTGCTGTCATTTACGAAGGCAACAGCAAAATCCTTTATTTAAGTAATTAACATCCTGATTAGCTACCATAAGAAAAGGTCCATTTTGTGTAAAGACACACTCACTGTAAATATCAACTTGGCTTTTTAGGCACATTTCTTGCATACTTTGTGTGTGTGTGTGTGTGTGTGTGTCTGTGCCCTAACCATTTTTTTTTTTTACTTAACAAGTGTTAATGTGGAACTGTAAACCTTTCTGATAGAGGATTTAATGTAGATATTGTTTGAGAACATACTGAGTTTGAATTAGAAAAATGTGGGTTATTTTACGTAGGTAAATTGCTATTCTGGAGTCAGAATTCCAAGAAAAGCTGAGGCATGAGGAGAAATGTGTAAATTGGAAGAACATGTAAGCTCTTTTTGGGAAGTTATGAGTAGATCCTGGCCTCTTAAGTTAAAGCTTTTTAAACCTATTAAGCAATGATATCTTGTGATGATATGCATTGGTTTGCTAATCAGTACTAGTAATCTACCTACTAGTCTGGATTTTTTAACCTAAAAAACCTAGTGACTTTAAAAACTGGTTATGTACTGATTTAATTGAGATTTGATGAAAGGGCTTAGATTCAGTGGGTTCTCATTGATAATAATTTCCAAGGTGGAAAACCATGAAGTCAGCATCAAGAGAAAGCCTTTCATTAATCTTGCAGTTATAAATTAGACAAAGCTGGACATTTTTAGTCTACAAACTAACTTGTTGGCAAACAAAAGGACAGACGTTCTGTACCTCCTAAATGACTATTCTGGAGTACTTAATGTGTGTGTTGGCTCTCAGAGTCTAATTAAATCATCTAAAGTGATTTCTAATTGACTGCTTGCCTTAATTTTTTCATGTTATATCATCCTCTTACCACCATCACCACCTGACCCAGTGGGGCTACATAGTGGAGGACTAATATTTTAGGGCAGTTCTTCTGGTAGTTGACGTGAGCCTTCAGGTCCTGTGTAAAGAAATCAAATTAGCTGCCAAATGTGGAATATGCTAGTCCCTGGCCACCTTTTGCAGAAACATCTATTTTTTTCCCCATTGGTTTTTTTCCCCCATTGGTTTTTGTTACAACAAATGGAGATGTAGCCATTCTGCAGTGTGTATGTGGTCCCCAGGTCAGGACTTGGGTGTCCCTTAGATATGGGACAGCCGTCCAGGATACTCAGTCCTGCAGAGTGTCCGGAAGGTCCTAGGAAATCCCTGTCCCTCTTCTTTACCTGTCTAGGGCTGACCTACTTTCTTTTTTAGTTACTCCTCCTCTAATCTTGGGTCTTTGAGGTAGGTGAGACGGGAAGGCTTCCACTTCTTCCCCAATCATGGATGGGTAGACCCGGCTGTGTCCCTGTGCAGGGTCCTGGACAGCTGGAAGCTGATGTACTTTTGAAATGTAACTTTGTGTTTACACCTTTGGTGTTTATTAAACTCACCATCAGGATCTATGGGCCATCTCTTCCCTAAAGCAGCTAAGTGATAAGCAGTGCCGTAAACTAGAGTCATCACGGTTCCTGATACCTGCAGGGTCTCAGAAGATTCACTCAAAGCAAGAGCGGTGCCCCACTGAGGAGTGATTGGGCCGTGCCCCTCAGCCTGTGCTCGGTCCAGGCACAGCGCTCTTTAGGAGAATGTTGAGCCACTTTTATATCCTATTCCTCCAGTGTATATGGTTCCGTTCAGCATTAATGTGTTTGTGATACAACTCCACTATTACATATGTCCTGCCACCCACCTTTTATTTTTTAGCCCTCTGCTCCTGTTCTTTTCACTTAATAAACCTTGGAGATTGTTCCCTGTTTCTGCTGATAGCTCTCCTTGGTTTGTCTTAATGGCAGCATTGTATTCCTTTGTGTGGAGAGTATTCAGCAAGGAAATGTTTAATTAGTCCCTTATTAATAGATGTTTGGTTGTTTCAGTCTTTTGCTGCTATAAATAATACCACAAAGAACATCGTTGCATATACATCTTCGTGTGTATGTGCAGGTATATCTATAAGAGAACTTTCCTTAAGTCCTGGAATTGCTGAGTCAATAACTCATTTTTAATTTTGATAAATATTGCAGAACTGCCCTCTGGAGAGGTTAATGGCTTTACACTTCCACCATCATGCATCATAAGAGTTCATGTTTCCCTAAGGTCTTGTCAGCAGACTAATTATCAAACTTTTTAGATGTTTTCCAAACTAGAACTGGTTTTTGAAGTTACCCTGTTCATATTTCAGTGACTGAACAGAAGCATTTGGGAAGTTGTTGATATGTCTCATTTCCTAATATCTGTCATTCTGATTTGATCAGTCTATTTTTTTGTTTGTTTGTTTGTTTTTATACAGGTAGTTATGCTTGTCCTAGCTTGGAAACTGGATGCACAAAACATGGGTTATTTTACTCTACAGGAATGGTTAAAAGGAATGACTTCTCTACAGTAAGTCCGGAGGCTGCCCTGGGCTGGAGGTTGGGGGGAGGCGTCCATGCACTCCCCAGCTGGCTGCTTCCTCCCCGGGATGTCAGGGAGCCTGGGTTAGGTGACTGGAGGAAGCCACGTGCTCTGGCCGACTTCCCTGTGGCCATAGGTATAAAGACCAAATCCTATTTTTATATGGTGAAGAGAGCTCATTATGCATGAATTTTAGCAATTAAAATTTTTATACAATGTATATTGTTTATTTTCGTATTCTTCTAGAACAGATTTGCCCTGTAGAAATAGACCAGCCTCTTCTCGTAGATGTCAGCCACATGTATAATTTTAAATTTCCTAACAGTCGCATTAAAAAAAAAGTTAAACTAAAGGTAAAATTAATTTTAACGTATTTTATTTAGTATCCAAAAATGTTATTATTCCAACATATAATCAGTATTTTAAAAATTAATGAGCTGTTCTTTCTTCATATTAAATCTTCAAAATCTGGTGTGTATTTTATATTTCTGATCTGTCTCATTTTGCATTAACTGCATTTGAAGTGCTTGGTAGCCCCATGTGTCCAGTGACTACCATATTAGCACACTTGCAGAGCTTAAAAAATAGCAAAGGCAAATTACTAGCATCTGGTTTACATGTAGGGAGAAAAAGTTGACTAGAAACTTTGACTTTCAAATGAGATATTTGATGTCTTCTATTTTATATATTCTGATTTTAGCTTTGGCAAAATTGGAGCTTGATTACTCGAGTGATTAAAAAGTAGTAATTAGTGGTTTTTTTTTATGTGTCCACTTTGCACGCACGTGTATGTGTGAGGGTGTGCACGCACTTGAGTTTCACTCAGGAAAACAGTTGCTACTCTGTACTCTGCATTGAAGGATACGGTGGGGATGGGTGAGTCAGTGTTTTTGTGGTCCTGGAAGACGAAGTGCTGATTCTTCGCATGAGAAGTTTGGTCTAAAATGCTGGGGATGGCTCTTTATTTTCACTTTAACTTGGAATAACAGACTTTGATACTTACTGGATTGAAATTGGAGTGGAAATGGATTTATGGTTTTATTTAAATAATTTTGGAATTTGCCAACTTGCTAGCATTGTCCATTTATTATTGATGAGAGTGCTTTCTTTGCACTTGGTTGTAGTAGTCTTATTGTACTTTTCACTGCTCTCCCGTGTGAGCCTCACGGCTGCCTGCTAAGGAATACAGATCAGGCTTTATCCTGCACATTTTGCAAATGAAGAAACTGAAGCTTAGCCAGGGATACAGGATACGTTAAACTAAGTGGCAGGATTGGGAAGAAAACCCCAAACTTCTGATTCCTAAGTCATGTTCTTCCTCTAACAGTTACCGTCTGATGGCAAACGAGTGTTAGGTAAAAGTCAGGTCACCCTTGATACACCTTCCTGACAGCATGCTCTAGAATTTTAGAGTTAAGTCCTCTGAAGTCTCTTTAAAAATTGTGGTTTTTGGTGTTGGGAACATGCTAACTTTGATTGTTTTCCTCGCTGCCTTCCGAACACAGCACAGGATGGCTGCTCCTTTTGAAGGGTCCCTGGAGATGATGAACGTGTGGCCATATCAAGATTTTATTTCAAGGCTTCAGAGGAAGCACCATTAATATTTTTCAGGCACATTTTCATTTGTCTTAAGAGGGAGGGGATAATACCCATTTTTATGTGCTTCTACATTCTTTTTCACATTTGTCTTTACAAAAGAATGTTACACAGTGCCAGGCCTTTCCCCCTGTGTTTTGAGGGTCACGCTGCCTGGGAGGTATGCAGTTTCCTGGAGGAGGTCTGTGTATTTTTTGGGGGAGGGGGCAGTCAGAAGGGGATTGCAGGGACTCTGCCGGATCTTTGTTGGGAACTCCGCTTAACACTTGGTGTGACACATTTGGTGGCAGATGGGTTCCTGTAGGAGACTGCCACTTGGTCCTCGCCCTTCAGGGTGTAATGACAAGCCTGACCCCCTCTAGGGACATTGAAGAGCTTGCTTTGTTTTCTTGGTCTGAAACTCTGAGATTGCTTTCCTCATCAGTGAGGAAGAGATCATTAGAATAACCTTTAAGGTTCTGTGTAGTTCGGAATAGTCAAGTTTTAAGAATGTCCGCTCCCCCTCCCTCTGACCTCCCTAGATTGATCATTTGTTCAGCAAGTATTTAAGAGGCCGGGAGGTGCCAAGCACACTGTTCTACATCCTGGGGAAATAAAATCCACAAATTAGACAGTCCATTCAGGGCAGGGACTTGGAAGCAAAGTCCAATCAAAAGACTCAAAAGTCAAAAAAAAAAAAAAAAGACTCAAAAGTCTTTTGACTTCTTGAATTAAGTAGTGTTGTGTGTGTGTAAGGTGTGCATGCTCAGTAAATAAGAATGCTTAGAAGTGATCACTGACGTGCTGTAAAGATGGGAAGTCGTCCATCTTCTGGGTTACCGATTTTGTCTTCTGTTTGGGATTTTTGTTCTTGTTTGCTCTCTTTCTGGTTTTATTAAACCTGTCTAGTGAAGTGTTTTAAACTCAAACTGGAATTAAAGTGTGCATGAGAATGTCTGTATATACGATACCTATTTGATTAAAATGCGAAGTTTGAAGAAATGGCTCCTGTACAGTGGGTGTGTGTGCTAGAAACAGAAGGGCCACGGGTTTTCGAACCAGAGGTTTGAATCTGCTCCACCACTTCCTGCGGGTCTGGCCGCAGCTCCAAAACCAGGAAGGGCCGGTGATGCGCTGGGGCTCACACCTGGGCTCTGAGAACTCCCCCTCTTTGACCCCGGCCGGGGAGCGGGGCACACGGCAGGCACAGCAGCTGCCAGCAGCTGGTGGGGAGCAGTCGTCCCCAGGCTCCGTAGATCATTCTCAGTCCGGAGAAGGCCCAGCTCGTTTCAGTTGACTACTTGTTTTACTCATCGCCTTGGTTGCTTCTGATGAATTAAGCTTATAGAGATGTGTACGCAGAACAGAACAAAAGTGTGTTAGAGATGAGGCTGACTTTGCATAGAACTGATGATGGGCTGGAAAAAGACCTTTGGCTAAGTGAAGGGGTGAAGAAGGCCTCTCCGTGGGTCATGAGAACTGCTTTCCATTTTATAACCTGTGAGGCTTGTTGTCCTGGTTCCTGGTGCTTCTGAATCTGTTGCAGGAGCAAAACTCACATAAGAAATGGCCCCACAGTATGTGCACATTTTGTTTTGGGAAAGGACAGTCCCTGAGTGGTGTGGCTCGGTCTGCCCCTCTAAGGCTACCACGGGCTTCCTTACGTGTGGTGCATGGAAAAGCAGGGGAACGGGCTGAAGACGGGGCTGCTTTTCCCAAGCCAGTTTCTTCCCAGGCCGGGTTAGGAGGGACTCCGTCCGCACTTGATCTCGTTGAGCGACCACTAGGTGGCAGTGTGTGGTCCGGGCCGGGAGACTCTGCGGCCTGTTCCCTGGTGGGGTCAGGCCAGAGGCTTCTGTGGGGTCGGGCCCCTTTCAAAGCAGATGAAACTCTTTAATGATGATATTAGCTCCAGCCTGTGTAGCTAACTGTCTTTAGTACATACGTGAAGTGAAAAATTCACTTTGGGCATTTTATGCTTTGCACTCCGGACAGGATCTCTGAGTGTCTTTCAAATGTAAGGACATCTGTGACCAGGGTGGTGGCTGGACTCCCGGGCTTGCTACTGAACTTCACATGTGGCCTTGCGGTTCTACCCAAAGAGTCACAGCTACCTCGTTTTCTTAGCTGGGTAGCAGTAACACTTGTCTAGGTGAGGAGTCCCTGCCCTTGAATCTGTTGAGACAAACATCCGTTCCTCCTCTCGTTGGGCCAGGAGTACACTAAACCACCTGCCAAAACCTGGCCAATTTCCTGTGGTTTTGGTCCTTAACCTTCCTTTCCAGTGAAGAGTAGAGACCTTGGCCTTAAATATTTTGGTGTCTGTTTTCTTTGACCCTCCCCCATATTATTAATAAAATATTAGTTATTTATACTATTTAAAAAATCATACAGAAGAATGTCCAGTGCAGAGTAAGTCCTGCTCCCCTCCTGCCTCCTCCACTCCTGTTTCTTGTGTGTCCTTTTAGCCTCCATCACTCCTCACTTGGAGTCTGGTACTAGATCTCTAACAAGGCTGTCAGCATCTTTTTTTTTCTTCCCAGCCTTTCTCCACAGAGATCCAGAGTGAGCTTTTCGAGATGCAAGCTCAGCGGTTGTGGTCTCTCCAGGAGGTGGCTTCCACTGTTTCTAGGATTTAACTTAAAAAAAACAAAACAAAACAGTATGGACCACAAACCTCTTTAAGGCCTGGCCCCACCTCCCTTTCAGCCTTATCTTAGAGCTACTTCCCCTCTTCATCTACCCTGTCTAGTCACTGTGGTTTCCTTTCTGTCTTTGGCATGCCTCCTTCTGCCACTGGGCCTTTGCACATGCTGTTCCCGTTATCAGGAAAACCTCCCTGCTAAAAATACTTAGCTTCTGCTTTTAGTTGTCAACTAACATTTCAATTCCTCAAAGAAGCCTTTTCTAAAATAGTTGAATTGTTATCTTTTTTAGTTTACAAACATCAGGAAGAAATAAAGGATCTTCTAAATTATTATAGATTCATAGAAATGAAACATTTATTCTAGTTTTGGGGTTTTAGATATTTTATTATCTCAGTAGATTATGGGGACTGTTTTGTAGTTAACTGCAAAAAACAAAAAAGCCTTCACAAATTTATTACTAAAAAATAGATCAGTGTGCTCTCCTATGAACCATATTTTAGTTTATAAACTATATAAAATATTTACATTGATGATACTTATAATATGTATTATTTATGCTTAGTAGCAGTAGGTAAATGCTCTACAGAGGAATACAAGGAAGCACATCCAGCTTTGAAAAACCTTAATATCTCTGGAAATGGTGACTCTTTGTTCTCATTTTTAAGGGCTAGATATTAGGAACAGAAAGTCAGTTTGTAGTAATAGCCAATTAGTCTACTTCCTCAGGAAAAATAAACAGTTATGTCACTTACCTATAAAAATAGGGCTTTATCACTACCAAAGCTCCCTGGAGAAATGGCTGATTTCAAGTCTAGGGTAGAGAAAGTACAAGGTGAGCTAGAATATGTTGTGCCAGAAGGAAGGACATGCTCTCAGAGACTGACAGGGACACGTCAGAAGGACACTGGCACCAGCTTGAAGGGGTGACTGCCCAAATGAGGACAGTTTGTGCATCGAAAAGAATAAAGGCAACTAAAGATTAATAACACTGAATGTCAAGAAGCAAAAAGCCTTAAGTCCAGAAAAGAAGAAAGGTGGTGAGTAGAACTTTTCTTTACAGAAGAACTCCAGGCAGTAGGGTAATAGCAAGATAGAGTCAGAAGAGTCACCGTTTTGTGTCTTCAAATGTAGAGTCAATGCAGGCAGGTACCACCAATGGATGCTGAAACCACCAGATGAAAGGTTGAGGAGGAACAGGATTCACAGTCTCTAGGTAGCATCCTGTAGATAACATACTATTTCAGAGGAAGGAAAGTGCCTGTGAGTGGAGAATTGGGGGGGGGGGGGGATGTTACTCTTAATTGAAAAATTTAGTGTCACTCGTAATGGGACAGACCGACATCACGAGCCTCCTCGTGGGATACAGTGAACTTATCTGACAAAGTGGGATCCTACAAAACAACTTTTTTCAAAGATGACATGGTCAAGAAAGATGGAAGAAAGGGCAGGATATCCTTCTAGGGCCTCAGGAGATAGACAGTTAAAAGCAGTGCATGAGCCTTGATGGGATCCCGCATCAAGAAAAAGCATCTATAAAGAAAATTGAGGGAGCAATTGGGAACCTTGTATATTAGCTAAGAAAGTTCACATTGATAACACATTACGAGGGATGATGGTGTTTAAATGTTCGGGAGTGAAGTGCCATAGTGCTGGCATGTTACTTTCAAATGGTACAGGAAATGCACGTATGTGAGAGAGCACAAATATGACAGGAGTTGTTTTGAGCCGAGGGGATGGGAGTACAGGTGCTTATTTACTATTCTTTCCTATTTTTCTGTACATTTGAAATTTTTTCAAAATCAAAAATGTAGGAAAAAATAGATCATCACGAATGCATTCCGGCTCTAGGGTTTTTATTCTGTCTTTTGGTAATATGTTTTATCTTACTGCCCCAAATAAGAAAAATAAAAAAACAAAAAAACCCAAAACCTCAGGTTGTAATTTGCCTTTATTCTGTTTTTCTAGATGTGATACAACAGAAAAACTCAGAAATACTTTGGATTACTTAAGATCATTATTAAATGATTCTACAAACTTTAAACTTATTTACAGATACGCGTTTGACTTTGCACGGGTGAGTTCTCTGGAGCCTATCCAGATGTTTTCCTCTCCTCCCTCCCCTCCCCCCCCCCCTTTTTATTACCTTTTGAGGTTTGTTTTTACATGCTGCAAGCAAAGAAGTTGAGTAAGTTACTCCCAGGGTGCTAGTTAGAATCTCCTTCTACATGTACGCTTTCTAAACTAACTGATTCTGGGCAAAAAAATGTAGGATGTTAGCGAAAAGCCGTGGTGGCCGACCTTCATAGCTCTTGCGATTGGCTCAGAAGTCGTGAATAAATGGGCTAAATGTCTTTTAGATAGGCTTGGTAAAGCTTTTCATTCTCATGGAACAACAAACCTTCACCCATTGAGTTACTGCAATGAACTACTCAGATCCAATCCAGTTTCACTTTGGGTGCTGTGTTGTGTTTGGAAATCGTTTGAATTTCAAAACCCAAGCTAATTTCAGTGAATGTTACTCAAACATAGTTTCCAGTCATCGTTTTGAAAAGTTGAGCATCTTGTTCGTCACCTAGTGAGGCCCGCCCGAGTGTGTGACAGTGGTTCCACTGGAGTGAAATGAAGCCTTGTTTTCTCAGCCCGGTCACCACTGGTAGCGAGTTCGAGGCACCAGTTGGCTTGTATTCATTCGCACACGGTCCACGGCCCACGCAGTTCTACCTTAGTCAGGAAGGGTGGGGTGTTTTCTGTTAGGTTAGCCTGTTTGGTCGATTCAGGTGAGTAGGCTTCCTTGATTGATCGTGTTTTTAGAGAGTTCAGTGGCAGAGACCTTTTTTTTTTTTCTTCTTACCACCACGCTGATCTTTTTCACTTTCTACGTGCTTTGGCTCTGCTGGTTCAGCACTGAAGGTTGACTTGATAGTGAATTCTGGTGCACCTGTGATAACAGTACTCATTCTCTCTGGTGTCCTCATTTGCGAAGTTTTGCATTTTCAGAACCTTCAAATCACGACACGTGAAAGTTTATGGACGTCAGAGGTGCTATGGTGACGTTCAGATACGATGTTCTACTAAACGGTGCTTGTAGACGTGTAGCTAGGAGTTATTTGCCAGATGCTTTTAGAGTAGAGACGCGGTTTCTAGGCTTAAATGTTTTATTACAGGGGACCGCTTTCCTCCAAAGTCAGCTGTTTCTGACTGTGTGGGTGAGGTTTGTTGAGCAGCATTCCATCTCCTCACCAAGATAAGCCCCGTTTTCTAGCTTTCCTATTTGGGGCCAGAGCTGGCCACGTACCCGCTGCTTCACCCCAGGTTCCCTTTGCTCCTCTGGCCTTTCCCCGCCGACCCCGGGTCGGTCAGTGGGGCCTGCCTCTGAAGGGCTCCTGGGCTTGCCTCTTTCTCGGTGCTTCCACCACAGCCTGGCCGACCGAGGCCCCTGTTCTCCCTGCCTCCGCTGCCTCAGTCACCTGATCTCCACATTCCGTCCCTTCTCGTCCAGCGTCCCGTCAGCAGGGTGTCCCTCGTCTGCCTTCAGCCCCAGGGTCGCTGGGCCACCTTCCAGCTCACCAAGGCCTTCAGCCCCGGTGCCTTCGTGCCTCCCTGCGTGTGGGGTGCAGCTCCCCGCCCCCCACTGTCTGAGGGACAGGCCGGGGTGGTTTTAGTTACTTCACAGTGGAGGAGAGTGGTCCTCAGAGAAGTAGTGACGTTCTCCCGGGTCTGCTGTCCATCAGGGGGAGATCCAGGACCCAGACCCAAGTTCTGGCCCCAAGTCTAGGCCGCGGGCGGCCCCGGGCTTCCTTTCTCGCAGGACGCCTGTGTTGTGGTGAAGTCCAGGCGGCCGTTCACTGCCCGCCTTCTCGGCCCTTCTGCTCTCTGCCTGCCGTCATGCCGGACCGCCACCCGGACCACCACCCGGAGCCGCCAGCGCTCCACAGCTCTCTCCTGCATCGGGCTTCTGGGCCCAGCCTCCCGTGTCCATTTGCCCGCAGGTCCCCCCGCCACCCCGCCTTCCCAGCCCGGAGGGGGTCGTGCACCTTCCCTGCGGAGCCCTGCCACCTGCCCTGGCGGGGCTGTGGTTTGGGTGCAGGCCCTCGTTTTTTCTCTGACAGACCCCAAGGGACTGTGTGTTTTCTTTCTTTGCAGCCCCAGTAACGGCCAGCAGAGTTCTTTGCTTTTAGTGAGCATTACCAGTGAATTGATGAGCCCTTGTATGTAGGATGAATAACTGCCACCCACATTCAGTCACTGCCAGATAGGCTCGGCCGGGCCGACCTGTGCTCTCAGATGGATTCGTTATCGAATCCCTTGGTTTGGTTTGTTTAGCTGGACCTCACAAGTTTTGAGATATTGTACATATTTGCATTTGCATTCAGTTCAAAATATTCTCCCATCTTCCCCTGTGATTTTCTCCTTTGACCCACTGGTTATTTAGAAGTGTGTTGTGGTGTTATTTCCCGAGTATTTAGGACTTTCTGAATAATCCTATTACTGATACCCAGTTTAATTCCGCTGTGGTCGGAGAACATACCCTGTGTAATTAGAGTTGACTCAAACGTATGGAGACTTGGTCCGTGCTCCAGAATACGATCTGCCGTGATGAATGTTTTCTGCGTAAAACACATAAAAGGAATGGGTATCCTGCTGCTGTTCGGCGAGGCGTTCCATGGCTGTCTATTAGGTCACGTTGCTTGATGGTGCTGTCGGGTCTTCTGTATCCTTCCCAGGGCCTGCCTGCCAGGTTCCGTCCATTACTGAGAGAGGAATGTGGAGGTCTCCAGCAACATCTATCCCTCCTGTCATTTCTGTCATGGGGTTTGAAGTGCAGACACTAGGATTAGATACACTTCATATTGTTACGTCCTCTTAAAAGAATTGACTCTTTAGCATCATGAAACGTCTCTTTGCCTTATTATTCCGTGCTCTGAAATTTACCTTGATACCAGTGGAGCCATTCCTGCTTTCTTTCGATTAAAGCCTACATGATACGTCTTTTTCCATCCCTTTAACATCAACGCATTCGTGTCTTTTTCTTTTTCCCATGTCTTTATTTTTAAAGTGGGTTTCTATAGGTAGGATATAGCTTCATATGAGTAGCATATAGACAGTCCGACAGTATTTGTCTTGAGATGCTTAAACCATGTACATTTAATGTAGTTACTGGTATGGTTAAATTTACACCTCCCCCTTAGTATTTTTTTTCCCCTGCATGTCTCATCTGTTTCATTCCTTTTACCCTTTTATCATGACTTCCTTGTATTGGGGTATTTTTTTTTTAAATGATTCCATTTTAGCCATTCCATTCCACTATTGCCCTAATAGCTGCCTCTGTGTTTCATTTTCCTTGTGGTTGCTCTAGGCTTTACACATACATCTTCAACTGTTCACAGTCTACCAATAATGTGACACCACTTTATGGATAATGCAAGAACCTTTACAGCAGTAGACTCTGATTTTGCCCCTCCATACTTTACTGCTGCTGCCGTTGTACATTTTTCTTAAACACACACTATGAAACCTCACAGAGTGGGGCACCTGGGTGGCTCAGCCGGTGAAGCATCTGCCTTCAGCTGAGGTCATGATTGTAGGGTCCTGGGATGGAGCCCAGTGTCAGGCTCCCTGCTCAGTGGGGGACCTGCTTTCCCTCTCCCTCTGCCTCTCCCCCCGCTTTTGCTCTTTTTCTCCCTCTTTCAGAATCTCTCTAATAAATAAATAAAACCTTAAAAAGGAAAATCTCACAGTATACTGTCTCAGTCCCTCCAGACTGCTGTAACAAGGTACCAGAGACTAAGTAGCTCATAAGTTACAGAAACTTGTTTCTCAGAGTTCTGGAGGCTGGGAAGTCCAGCATCAAGGTGACCAGCAGGCTAGGTCTCTGGTGATTGCCCGAAAGCCTGGCCCTCCGATGGCTGTCTTTGTTGTAACTTCAGGTGGCAGAGGGAGGAGGGAGCTCCCCTGGGGGTCTCCTTTTATAAGGGCACCCCTCTCCAGCCTCAGGACCTAACCACTTCCCAAAGGCCGCACCTCCTAATAGCTGTCACCGTGGGGGTTAGGATTTCAACATAGGAATTTAGGGGGAGCCACAAACGTCAGACTATACCATAAACCATTCCCATTTTTGCTTTACATAGGCAAAAATATCTTTTGTATGCCACTTTTGTACTTTTTATTTCTTTTGCATAGATCCACCTTCCTTCCTGGTGTTGTTTGCCTTCTGCCTAAAAAATTCCCTTTAACATTTCTCCTAGTGAAGATTTTCCGGTGATGAGTTCTCTTAAGCTTTTAATTTGCCTTCCATTTAGAAGGCGCTTCTCTGGGTTAAAGAGTATAGATTGACTATTCACATTCTTTCAGTACTTTAATCTCTCTCCCTTGTCTTCTGTCTTGTGTAGTTTCTGACGATAAGTCTGATGTTGTTCATTTTTCCTTTGAACACGGTGTCTTGTTTTCTAACAGCTTCTATTCTTTTTTGCTGCTTTTTGGCACGTTGATTATGATACGCCTTGGCATAATTTTCCTTGTGTGTATTCTGGTTAGGGTTCGTTCAGTTTTTTGAATCTGTGGACTTATACTTGGTACAAAGTTAGGAAGTTTGTCAGCTGTTGTTTCTTCCATATTATTTTTGTTCTCCCTTTCCATCTTTCTGGGACTGCAGTTACACCTATGTCGGATGCTTGGTATTGTCCCACAAGCCAGTGATGCCATGTTTAGGGTTTTGGCGTTTCCACCCCCCTACCCTTTGTTATATTTCTTACTACATCTGCTAATTTTAATCTTTTCTTCTACAGTGTCTAATTCTGCTGGTAATCCTAGCCTGTATGTTTTTCATTTTAGGTGCTGTATTTTTCAGCTGTAGATGTTCTATTTGAGGTTTTTTAATACCCATTTCTCTCTTTATTATGTGATAGTATCTTCCTCTATCTTGAACATCTAGAACATGGATATAACAGGTGTTTTAACAGCTTTGTCCTCTGGTACCATAACATCTGTCACTTTGGGGTCTCCCTTTTTTAAATTTCTAATCTTGATTATGGGTCATATTTGACAAATTCTTTGCATTCCTAGTAGTTTCTGGGTTTTTTTGTTTGTTTGTTTTTTGATTGGATGCTGAGTATTGTGAATTTTATGTTGTTGGCTCCTGGGTCTTGTTATGTTCCTTTAATTAAGAATCAATTTAAAAATTTTCCTGGTGTATAGTTACAGTTACTTGGAACCAGATTGATCCTTTGAAAGGACTGATCTGGAGCAGCCTGCAGTCTGGGTCTTTCCACTGCAGCTGGTGGAACACAAGGTCTTCCCCAGCCCTGTGGGAGGTCTGGGAATTTCTGCTTATTCCTTTGCAGTGAGTGGCTACTTCCCTGAACTCAGGCTCCTCTCGCACTTAACACAGATAAGTCCTTGGCCCACAGCGAGGGAGACACTTTCTATATCTCCAGATCTCTCCCTGTGTAGCTCCCACCTTGCTGATATTTTGTCCCACAAATTATAGTCACCTTTGCCTCCTTGATCTCCAGACTCTGTCCTTTCCAACTCAGCAAGACTGCTGGGCTCGATTTGGGTTCTCCCTCCCGTGCTCTGGCCTGGAAACCACCTCTGAACAGTGAGCTGGGATCACTGTAGGGCTTCCAGATGCCCGCTGTCCGCTGTGTGACGGCCATTCTTTCAGATCATTGGTCCAGTTTTCTGATTGTTCGAAGTGAAAGGGGAAATCTGATTTCTCCAACTCCATCTTGGTTGGAAGCAGAACTCCATCTCCTCTTTTCTCCCTGTAGTATTTATTTTTTTTCCCTACTAACAAAGGACTCCTAGAGGTAATAACATATAATTAATGCAGCAGACCTTTTATAACCAAACTTTTAATGGAAATTAAGCTTTCTTAATAGTTTAAATATCCTAAATATTCCCTGTCGTAAGTAACAATAGCATAAGTTAAATATTTTCAATTATGCTTTAATATAGGAGGGAAAAAAAAAAACTATGATACAGTACCGGAAAACGGTAAGATTTTGACATCTTTGACATCTCTCCACCCAGATTATAGTCCAGTGGGTGTGTGTTTTTTTTTTTTTTATCTTTCACTTTCAGATTTGTAGCCAATTTAAAATACTGGTAGGCTGTAAAGTTATATTATTTTTCTTCTAATTTTATTTTGACTAGAACTTATTTATAGTCTTACGGATGCCATAGAATTGTGAAACTTGAGAGCTGAAAGAAACCATAGAGGCCCTTGGTCCAATGTTGCCATTTTGCAGACAATGAGACGGGAGAGCCAGAGAGGAGGGGACAGCGGCAGGACAGCACGGGGCCCTCACAGAGCCACACTGCCTTCACTGACTTGAAGCTGCCCCCGTCCCATGATGTCTTAGGGGAGGAAGAGAGTGGGGTACACATTCAAGGGCGGAAATGGCCAGTTCTTTCATACAAGTGGGATTTATGCAGAGAGGTTCCCCCCACAACGTAAATATTATTAGATAAACAAGTATCATTTATGAACTCATTTAAAATAAAATGGTCATTTTTTTTCTTGATCCTTTTTTTTTTTTTTAAGGACCTAGGGAGCATCAAAGTGGAGAAATGGAATGAGGTAAAAGATTAGTGATTGCTGTTGATCTGGGAATAGTTAAATCTGTTAGACTGGTTTTTCTCCGTGCTCAGTGCCGAGGCAGGTAGCGAGCTGAGGTCACGGAGGGAGCAGACACTGGGCGTTGGGCGGGGGACAGGTGACAGGTGTCGGGCTGTGGGGGGGTGCCGAGAGCAGCGGCGTCTCAGCCCAGGGAAGTGCAGGCCGTTGGGCCTGGGTGCCGAGGAGAGACAGGGCGCGGACTGGGTGCGGAGCCAGGTGTGGGGGGTCCTCCTAGAGTGGGCGGGGGCCCTCAAGTCCAGCTTTAGGAGGATGTGCCGGAAGGTTCCGTGGAGGCCCAAGAGCCTGAGGAAGCCTCTGTGTCACCTTCCTCTGAGTGGAAGGGCCGCCTAGTCATCCCACACGACCAGAAACGACGATGAGGGTTACCCATAGGATTTGCTCAGGAAAATTTTCCAGGCCTTCCTCAGCAACCATGCTGGCAGAGTGTGCCCGTCGTCGGGGCCACTTCCTCTTCTCCCGCGGCCCAGTCTCCCTTCTCAAGCACACGGCTGTCTAGTTTCCCCCCACAGCCTCCCTTCCCAACACGCACCAACCCTCCCTTTTTTCTCCCCTTTTTTCTCCTGTTTTCATGGTGGATTAGGAAGAAAACAGAAGGTGGTCCTGGGTGAGGACAAAAGTAGGAAGAATGTGGTGTCCTCCAACCCCAGGGTCATGACCCCGAACATCTTGTCAGTGTTGTCTTCGGGGTGACTCGTAGGGTATGGGGTCACGCAGCTCTTCGTGGAAGGGATTGGCCGGCAGCCTCCGCCCCCACCCCCTCTCGGGAGAGCGCCATGGTACTTGCCGGCTCAAGTCAGCTCCCTGGGCCTCAGTTTCCTTATTTATAAAGTGGGGTTATCGTAGTGCCTGACCTGACAGGGTTATTGTATGAAATGAGTCTAAGTATAAGGCACCTTTAAGAGATTTTGGTGCAGATCGAGCTCTCCAGAAAAGTTGCCCATAGATTTAGGAATAGTGGTTGAATTATTCTGTGCTGACATTATGTAGGTTGTCTGCAAACCTCAGGTTTCAAATAATGACTTGTTTTCCAAGAGTCGTGCTTACAGTAATAGAATCTTTGCCAAATAAGATGACAAGGAAAGACTGCCTGTGGGCAGATTTTTTTTCTTTTGTTTTAAAAGAAGTGTCAATAGTCTCACTTAATTTAAGTAATTGCCTTGCAAACATTGTTACCTGTAACTGAATGCTGGGTAAGTTCTAAGAGCAGAATTATTTAGTTCTATTTTTCCCAATGAGAGGGCAGTCTTGGGTTTTTTACTTTTTACTTGATTTTAATGAGGTTGTTTTTTTTTTCTTTAAAGAAAAAAGGACTCCCACTCCAAAAACTGATTTTACTGTATTTTCAGTTTTAGAAACTGAACCTGATTAGGATTCATAAGTTCTTTAGCACTATTTTTACCTTACATTTGTTTCCGTAGGGAGCTGTGTTAAGGAGAACCGCGTTTTCTCTTTATCTTTTGTAATCCCTGTGGTGTCAGGTGAGAATTGCAGAACGTGTATCATAGGTCTTCAGTTTAGGCCTTTTGATTTCATGTACCAACTTCGGACTGGTTTTTGCCGTTTATGTTTGTGAATTGTGGTCACATATATTGTTTCTTGAGTTGATCTAGTCTCTTTTGAAAATGTTTGGGATTTTTTTTTGGAATTTTATTTTCTTTATAATCTTAATAATTCAAGGTTCCCCTTTTCACATACAAAGTCTTAAGCTATTAACACTTTATGAAAACTAGAAATCATCTGGAGCCAGTTGGGCACCTCTGATACAGCATTATCTGGATACCTAGATGTTGGAAGATTAATTTCCTAATACCATATTTATGTATTTAAGTTGCTTTGTTTCTGTTCTTGTTACTTAAGTCATTTGAGCGATTTAAGAAAAAAATGCTTCATTTTGACATTTTATAAGAAGGCTTATACTGGAACAGTCTTACATGAACAAAGGCGCTTTACATACCTATACATACATATATGAGATATAGTGAATACACGTATATCTATATATGTATATATTAGAAGCTTTAAATCAGACCTTAATAAAATGTCATCACTTTTTGCATTAGCTGTTGTTAGACTTTAGATTGAGGAATCCGTTTATTCCAGGTACAACAGGTAACGTCCTCAGATCTTCAGAGTACATTCCTCTGGTTTTACGGCTGTACCATCACTGAGAGGCCTGATTCATCTGTAGCTGCTCTTTTAAAATCTCTGTTTAAGGAAGACAGCAAGGCAGTCTAGTTGTGTATTGTGGGGGTGTCAGTTCCTATTATTTGAAAAATAAAATTGTTTTTTAAGTTGTTATCCTAGAAAATGAAAGTTCATGAAATACATACCCCCCACATCTTGGGTCAGGAGTAGTCCGGAAGGGAAGTCTCATTTCTTCTTCTTTAACCTTGATGGGCATTCGGGGGACGCCGATCGACTCTTGACCGTCTGTCTCAAGGTCCTTCCTGTGTAGATTCTGACCTTGAGATGCAGAAGTCTGTCCCTTGCTCCTTGGTGCTCCAGGAGCGGAGGATCATAGGGTCGGTGTTGACAGTGTACTGTTTAATTTCTTTCAAGGAGCTTCTCTATGTCTTCACCATACTCCTTGAATTCATTAAGGTGTTTTTTTTTTTTTCTTCTTCACTGCCCGTGATGTTGACGGCTACCTCCTAGCATCCTAGAAGATTCATTTCCTTTTTGATTGGGATCCTTTTTGCAGAGACTTCCATTAGGAGCATTGTCTGAGAACTCCTTGGGCGTGTCTCCAGTTTTACTGTTTAGGAGATGTTTGCCGTGGGATCGCTCAACTGTGCTGTTCGCAGGAATTTTGAGTGTCTCCAGTCATGGTCATTTGCACTTAGTCGTGTCCACCCACCGGCAATGTTGGTTATCAGCGAGATGCCACCATTCAGACCATGAGTGCATCCATAATATCTTTCTCTTATTTGCTAGGCAGAAGATGGTGTTAGTGATTGCGAGCCGCCGGCTGGCACCCTTGCAAAGCAGGAGTAAGTGAGTGCTGTTCAGCTTCCGGTCCTGTGAGTCTGATGCCTTTCCTCCATGTTTTGGCGTCACTGCCAAACACATGCATTGAAATCCTTCATGATCATCAGTTTGTCAGATGATTATATTGTTGCAAAGAGTCTGTCCAGGTCCTTTGTATCTTTTCTTTTCTTTTTTTTTCTTTTTTTGTCACCTTAGTGTATGTCCATTGTGATGGGGACAGAGGCATTGATGTTGGAAGAAGGCACAAACGTTATCAAGGCAAGACTAGCGATTTCAAGTGTAGTGAACGACTACAAACCCCTCAGAGGGGCAGCTTTGGCCGAGTGCTGGTGGCGTCGGCCCTGTGCTACTGGAGCTATTGTGCAACAAATGAATTTTGGGCCCGGTCCTGTGGTGCCGCGTGTGTTTTCAATACTTGTTATTTTATTATTATTTTTTAAATTTTCTTGTGGATTGCTTTATAGTGTGGTGTGCTGTTGCTGTGTGCCACACCTATGTTACCGGGTAAGAGGAGGTTCCCCTCTGCTTGCAGGGTGCATCACAGGAGGATGAGCCCCTGCAATGTAACAAACCAGTGAGGTGGTTGGCAAAAGGTGGGCAATCTCGGGAGCACCTTTTCTACTGTCCTCCTCTCCATGGGAGTGAGTCCTACAAGCCCTGAGCAAGACCGTAGATGTGGCCAGGAGACAGGCAGAGAAAGCGGTGGAAGGGAGGTCCCACCGGTTTGCACGGAACCGTGGAATCGGGCCCCCGCCATCAGCAGACTCAGCTGTGTGGCCTGTAACAGAGAAGGGGTGACATGGAGCCCTCTGCCCTCGTCTGTCCGTGAACGGTCGTTAACACTTTATACGACTGGGACCAGAAGGACGGACCTACTGCATAGGTTCCCGAATCTGCATCTACCTTGCTTGCTGTTGTCAAGTGAGGCCCTCGCATTTGCTGTATTGTTTAAGTCCTTCACTTTTAAATCCAGTGTCATGGCCAGAAATTCGGTGTGTGCTAAAGAGCACTCCAGGGTCGGAGTCCTTGAGGTAACAGTCAATTTTATCGGAAGGTCATTTATGTGTGACTGCACACGTGGCCGACGGTGGTGGTCACAGCATCATGCCTCAATTTGGCGAACATTTAGATTCCACCCCGAGTGGGCTAGCCAGGCACTCTCTCTTTTGTAGAGAAGTACTGTTGCACACTTCCACTGTAGTTAAAGTACCATCAGGAGGCTAGCGTTGGATATGTGAGGTCACCGCTTATGGTCCCAGGTGCTGTCCCTTTACCTTGAAGCGGCCTGCTTGTAGTTCTGGAATGGGAACTTGTACAAAGGGTGAGAAGGAGAAAGTAGGATCTTGAATTGCAAGTAGAAGTGAATAGAACTTAATCTGCCCATATTCAGGCTTATGTACAATTGCCTTTCTGGTTTCCTTATAAGATGTTGTCTTTCACTTGGCTACTGGGTAGGGGTATTCCGCTAAGAGATTCCACAACTAGTAGATCCAAGGTAAGGAGGATTGCAGTAGGCCAGACCGTGTTCCCCCCAGTGGTGGGTGGAAGAGTTCATCCTCTCAGAGTCTCCAGAGCCCCAGCATTTACTAGGAGTTGAATTTAATTCCAACGTTTTTAGGTTCAAGAAAAACAGTCAAATAAAATTATTGGAAAAACATGATTTTTCTTAAGGAAACCTGATTTCTAGGCATGGAAATCGAAACCTTTAGCATTCCATTTAGTTAAGATGTGGGCTTTTGGGGTCAATAATTATGATATGGACAATTATCATAAACGTCACAGCAAGTGATTGAGTTGGAGATTTTTCTTTATCCCATGAAATAATCATAGCTACTGTTACTACATAACTAATTGGTTTTGCATCAGGGCGATTACTCAGTTGACGTGAATCTCTCCCATGGTAAATTGATACAGCACCCAACCGATTAAGCCCTTCCATTGCATTTGCCCACCTCCCCTCCCCCACCTCAGGCTTGGTTCAGGGTTTTTATGGTGTATGATAAATGAGCTGTTTACTAATTTTGTGTCGAAGTGAAATAGAAATTTGGATGATTGGAAATTATTATTTGGGGGCACCTGGCTCATCCTTGTTTTTGTTTGTTAAACAGGAAAAGGACCAGCGCAGCCTAGACATAAACACTGCCAAGTGCATGTTGGGACTGTTATTAGGAAAAATCTGGCCCCTTTTTCCAGTTTTTCACCAATTCTTAGAGGTACCAAATCGTTATTTTATGGAATGTATGTTTGCTTGCTTAGAACTACCAAGTATACTTTTATTTAACCATTTCACGTAACTTTCTGTGTGTTGTCCCCTTCTGCCTGTAGGAATGATGGTGACGTAATCGCTGTCCGTGAGCAGTCACCGGTTTTCTCTGGGTGTGTCTGGGGCGGGGGGTGTATGTGCCACATGGCTTCCCAGTGCAGGCGCATCCGAGACAGCCACAGCTCTGTCCTTTCCTCTCTGTCACCCCACTTTAACAGCTTTCCCTCCGTTAGGATTTCCTGCTCTGTACAACGATGAACTTCCACTTTCGTTAAAAGAACAGCCATCTGCTTTCTTACTAAAAGAAGCTTGTCATGTGTTGTTATCCACTAGGCAACTAGGTTGACTATGCTAGGTCAACCTAAGTGTGAGGCAAACTGGCAATATCTCCCTCAGTTTCAGTTTTCCTTCACGTTTGCGATAGAAGAAAATCCAGCACTTCACTGTTGTTGCTTGCTCTAACTATTAATGATCCAAAGTTTTGAGCTGCTGGTTTATCAGGCGCTGGTTTTGATGCCAGGTGATACTGTAGGACCTGGAAGTGTCTGAGATGGGAGTTTGAGCTGCTTGGCTTGTCTCGTATCTTGGCATCTTTCTTGCCCTCCAGACCCAAACCCCTTACAAAGCACCCTCTGCCCAGAAGGATGAAGGTGCTGGGTCTTTGAGAAAAGCTTGGGCCCTACCCTGACTCCGGCCTCCCTCCTGCCACCCTCTTTCTTACAATTCACTTGACACGCTGGTCCAGAAGAACTTCCAGCTGACCGGATTCTTTGAGGACTGTCACTAAAAACTGCTTTTAGCGTCACTAACCAGGACTCCTCAAGACAAGTCTGGAAACTAGTTTTACTGTACGAGGTGTTTACACGCCAATCCATGTCTACAGATGATCCGTTCTGATTTCTCTGGTTATCCCATGAAACGTCAGCTTTCTTTGGAAAACGAGTAGAAATAGGTCCTTGTTCTCAGGGGACAGCAGAAATCTGAGTCCGAGCGAGAGGAGTTTTTTTTAGCTGAAAGACCTTGCTGCGAGCAAGTCCGACTTTGCACAGTTGCAGGAGCATCTTCGGCTGTCTCTGACTGGCGTTTGCTTTGAGTTGCTTAGAGTCAAACTTGTAGTCCGGGCTTTGTTCTCTCTTTTACGTTAGTTTGCTTTTTTTCTTTTCAAAGGACACCGCAGTCCTTTGGTTTGAGTTACTCTTGCGTCTGCGTCCCCAAACCAGGGGCTCAGCTCTCTTAGCTTTTTTACCTACTCGTGCTATTCCCCGATGTTGCTGAGTTTTCATGGGTAGGATATAAAAACTGTTGAATCTGGGTTTTATTTTTCAGTCTTTATACAGGAATCGTGTGCTTTAAAAAAAATAATGCCTCTGGCATATTTCTTGTCTAAGAGGAATAGGAAAATACTTCATGGGTCTTCTAATTTATTACTTTGAAGATGAGATTCAGGTTCTGAGTGATTAGAACAGTAACTTTCTTCCAACGGCCAGAGCACCTAGTGCTGAGACCGCCGAGAGCCCTTGGTGAGTTCCCGAAGGGTGACTCGCTGCTGGGTGTGCTTGACGCTGACAGCTTGACAGGGAGCGTGCTGATCAGGGCAGGGGTTATTAGTGGGAGCTACTCTTTATTTAGCACCTGCTTTCTGCCAAACACTGAATGAAGTACTTTACATAAATTACCTCTTTTAATTCTTGCAAGATCTCTATGAAGTAGGCTAATTACCTCTCTCTCTGTGTCTCCTTTTAATAAAAGGGCTTTGGCAGTCTAGAAATTTCACTTCTAGGGATAAAAATCATGTTTCTTTGATGTGCTTGTCATTTTGTGTTGAGCCCTCATGGTATTTTTCTAATGGAAATTGTCATCTTAAGTTCTACTCTTGCTCTCTCTCATCCTTCTCCCAGATTGGTGCTTAGCATACCTCAAATGGAAAGAGTTAACCTTCATGAACTTTATTAAGTTGATTCATACAGCAGTTGAAACCGTGCCATTTGTTAATTGTAAGTGTCAGTAATTCATATTACTTTTCCCTCCCATCAGCAATCAAAATATAAAGTTATTAACAAAGACCAGTGGTGCAATGTGCTAGAGTTTAGCAGGACAATTAACCTTGACCTCAGCAACTACGACGAAGATGGAGCGTGTAAGTACCGGCGCTGGGCGCCCTCGCACACGCACCCCCACCCCCACCCCACCCCCCATCGCTGTACATTCGCACACCCTCCTCACTGGGAAGAGCCTTATAGCCGTGTTGTTTTTTTTCTCTCTCTCTCTCTTTAGGGCCAGTTTTGTTGGACGAGTTTGTGGAGTGGTATAAAGACAAACAGATGTCCTAGGACTTTATGCATAGCAGCGAGAGAGTCACTGTTACCACAGATATGTCAACCATTAGCCATAAATTGCTGTTTGTATCAAAGCGCATGCTGCTTTTCTTGCACTGTCTCCCTTTTGCAGGGACGTTTTGGTGTTTGCTATTGAATGGGCCAGCTCTGCTTGCTGTGTAGCATTGTTCTCTTGGAAGGCTGCTTTGCAGTTTGTATTTACACTACAGATTGGTGAATTTGCCAACGTCCTCACTGTGATGATGTGTATATTGCTGTTTAAATTTTGTATATGTGTATAAAAAGAAAAAGCTTCACCTAGAGATTATTTCTGCAAAACTGTATTGTAAAAATAATTTTTGTGGCATATTTCTAGTCCCTTTTTTCAAATGAACCGATTATACTTTATTTGGTCTCAAATGTAGCATTTCAGAACACACGAGAGAACAGCTGTTACCATAAGCAAATGTTGCCAGAATTAACCTCATTGTTAAACAGGCCAACTTTTGGAAGGAGGTGGGAATCAGAACTTTTCCAGAGGCATATGCCAAATATAATTTGGTTTCCTTAAATATGAGCGTTTTTTTAAATGATGAAAGTTACAATTATTTGAGCATATAGACGTGTCCCACATGCCACAAATGATTTTCACCACGCAAGGTGTAGGTTTCTATTCTCTGATGTTAAAGCCGTAGTAGTTTGAATATAGGTACAAATGAACAAATTAAAATTGCACCTTTTTTTTAAATGAGTTTGAAACTCTCGTAAACTTCCTTTACGGTCTTCTTTTTCCTTTTGCATTCTCCTAGTCAGTGTTGGGTCTGCCGATGCTTCCCGTGCCATTCAAGTAACATTGATTTTGCCTCCTCCGCGGAAACCTAATGGTTTGCTGGCAGTTTGTGACCGCAGAGCACTTTCAGTTGTGGTTTGGATTTTTAGTTAAGCTTTCATGGTGTCTAATTTTCTAGTTTTTTGGAAAAAAGAACTATACTGTAAGTGAGAGGTGTTTTCTTTTGTTTTCTTTCTTTCATGCTAGGCTTTTCCTGGCAGGATGTCCATTGCAGGCAGTGGACACGAAACCACCAGCATTGAGCTAACTTTATTACACAGTAGGACCTTTCCTGGAGGGGCCACTCGTCATTCATTACCCAAGTAATTTGTACAGAAAGGTGATAGCCATTATTTATGTGGATGAGGAAACAAGAGTAAACAGGACGGTATTTTTAGGTTTGTATTTTGTGTCTTTTTTTTTTTTTTTCCTTGCCTTACCCTTCTTGAGGAAATGTCTAGATAACATGTTTTCCCCTCAACTATCTGGTGCTATTGAATGACTAATTTAGTCCCTAAAGTTTTGTGAAAACATAAAAGTCTAATGATTTAAACCAAGTAAAAAGCTAATGGTGCATTTGAACAAGTGAATACTGTAGGTGTGAGCAAGACCCATGATGGAATAATGATTGGAAGAGGTTCGGCTTACTGCAAAATCTGGCCAAAAAAATCTTTCGGATTAAATGTGAACCTTTAAATGGCATTAAATGAGTAAAGCACACAGACAATGCTACTCCTGACCACTATTTCACAGTTTCTTTGCAAACAGTGTTCAGATTTTCATATTATTTTTTTCCCCTAACTGAACCACCAAAGACAGAAAATTTTGTATGTATATACAGTGTGTGTGCATATACAAGATCATGATAATGGTAGAAGGAAATCCCTTCCTTTTTCTACCAAATAGAAAGGTGTGGTTTGCTGTGAAATAAACCAGAAGTGTGGAAAACTCTGTAGTGATTAAGCAGACTTAATCATTCCTTGCTTAGGAACTGTAGACTCGCCTCTACCTTACAACTTCATACCAGTTTGCACAAATTAATATCTGAAGAGAATAGAAGATGTTGATGGCAAAGCACAGCTCTTGGGACCGATGTGTTGCAAGGGGTTCCATTCCCACAGGTGCCTGGTATTCCAGTGGCGATGGGGCCAGAGGCAGGTTTGAATTTGTGAAAGACGTGATTCATTTTCAGAAGTATCCGGTAAAGTTAAAAAAGAAGAAAAAAATCACACTTTAAAGGCAACAGTTCTTAGATTCGGTCAACTATAGTTTTTGCTTAAAGAAATCATAGATGAAATTATTTTAAAAGTTAGGGTTAGGAACTGGAGAATGTTTTTAAAACACTAAGCACAGTTAATCCTGACATAAAAGGATTGTTACGGGGAGCTGTTACATTTCATCCACAGCGAACATTTTGATAATAGGGGGAAAACTATGCGTGAATTAGAATATAAAAGTAAGTATTCCAAGGTGTCGATAATCTTGCATATTTAGAAGACTCCAAATAATTTTTAAGCTGCCTTGAAAAATAAACCTCTGTGACTGTGGAGAGCTTGCCCTTGGTTCTTGATTTTATGCAGCTATTTTTAGGGAGAGGAAAAGGGGCCAAACGCATAGTAATAAGATACTTTTCTCTTAAAAATGTCCCTAAGTTACATAAAATTGAGCAGTCAGTCATCAGACACTTACTTACTGGCTAATGTTAAAGAAATTAGGGTGCCTTCTTCTGGTTTTTGTTTCTTACCTGTCTACACCCCTTCTCTCCTGCCACTGTGTCTTGAACTACCCATTGCAATACTCTGTCGTCATGGAATACAGCCTTTCGGTGTTTACTGGTAGGTCAGAAAGTCCGTGATTTGATTTGCCGTAAACACCCACGGTAACGTAGCGCGCAGCTTTCCCGAAGCATGAACTCTGAATTAAGTTCGTACAGATCTGACTTGACAAACCTGTAGCTTCTCATTTCACGACACACGTCTGCTGCCTCTCCGGCTCCATTTTAACAGTGCTTTTGAAGTTTATCCAGAAAGCTTTCCAAGTTAGTTTGTGCCCTTGGTTTTTATTCTTAAAACTGCTAAAATACCTCTGTAAGCCTTATCTTTTATTCTTTCATATGTTGTATAATAAATGTATAGAATCCATTGACCAACTAAATGTTGGGTGTCTGTAAATGAGACCAAAACGTGGGTTGCTTTTTATCATAAAAAAAAAAAACCTTTCCCTTGGGGGTTACTGTTAAACGGACAGCAGCCAACCTGTAACTGTGAACGCTTCGTGTCGTCGGTATCTGCATTACGTCCATAAACCTGTGACTCCAGCTTAACTAAAACACTGTTATGCCACCTAACTTGAGTACAGCAAACTGGTTTTAGGTTTTAATGGAATCGATGTAAAATGATATCCCATAAATAAAAAGTATTTGTGTTTGGTTTCAGAACTGATTGGTGACTTCTTTCTTCTCAGGATTGTGCTTCAAAAAACCAGTTAAGATAGTTTTAAAGTATTTTATCTTTTATTTCTTGGCTCCCTCCCCACCCCCCACACCCCACTCTTTATATTGAAGAATTTCAAAGCTACAGAAAAAAAATGCAAGAGTAGTATATCGAGCACCCATCCGTGTACCTCTCACCTAGACTTTCTGCCTGTTACCATTTTGCCACCTTCTCCGTGCCACTCTGAGCGTGCGTGTGTGTGTGCACGCGCGCGCAGGTACACTTCTCCCTGCAGATAGATACATTTTTTTTTTCCCGAACTGAGAGTAAATCACATTATGATGCCTCTTACCTAGTGTGTGGAAACAAGGACATCCTTGTAACAACAGTACAATGATCACACTCCAGAAATTTAACATTGATAACAGTTGTATTACCTGATACACAGTCTAGATTAAAACCTCTCTGTTTGTACCAGTATTGGCCTTGACGGCGATTTTATTCGTAATCTGGGGGAAAGCATTGCACTGAGATGTCCTGTCTCCTCAGTCTCTTTTAATCTGGAACAGTTCCAGATGGAGTACACGCTTCAGCCGAACAGTGAGTTAAAAAGATAACCACATTTTGTGTTTCCAAAAGACTGAGCTAATAACTGAGTGGTTACCATGTGCCAGCGTCGGGCAGAGATGCCCATTTTTACTACGTCCAGCGCTGCCATCCGGTTACCTCTAGTGTGTATCAGCCCCGGTCACCCCCTCTCTGAAATTGTCTTACACTAGAACCTCAGCCCCCCCGATGGCAGGATGTCTGGCACGAGTGGGTGCCCAGGAAATGTATGTGGGAGGAAGCAAGTCACGGAGCTCGTGCTTGACGATGGATTATCAGGACCTGAGAAACCACGTAAACCCACAAGGAGAACCCACAAGGACCCACCTAGACCTGAAGATTGAAGATCTAGACTTTAAGACTCCCAGAAGCTCGACAGGAGGGGGAAGACAAGATTCCTACAACACAGAATCCAAACACTCCATTTAAATTGGTGATGTAGGTGGTCTTCCAACTCTAATTTGGACCCAAAGCTGAGGATGGACTCAAGAAAATACTCTTGCAGACTCCTCCAAAGATAGTAGGCGGAGGTGAAGGAAAAGCTTAATTGCACGTGGATGGCAGGCAATGGGGGATGGCCAGTGTCGGGACAGGGCACCCAGCCTGGGCTACAGCCATCGGGGAGGCATGAGGCACTTTGTCCGATGCTACAAAATAAGAATGTGAATTGAGATCGAGTTCTCCAGCAGTGTAACGAGCAGGGTAGACTGGGGACAGAATAAATCACTGGTGCCTGTCTCAGACAAAAAAAAAAAAAAAAGCCAGCTCGAGGTGCACGGCAGGCAGACCGGTGAAGGGAGAAGGTTCCAGGAAGGTTGCCCCAAAGGAAGGACATTTCTAATAAGACAGCTTTTTAAATAATGGGACAGAGAGGAAAGTGAACTGAAAAATGAACAACATCACCGACAGGAAAAGATGGAAGGTTCCTGAGTCCACCCCAGGGCCACAGCAGTGAAGACGAGAGTTAGCTGCTTCTGGACAACACCTCTCTTGGCCTGTGTGAGCCCCCCAGGGAGGCAGGACCTGTTCTCCACGGTGCCGTGGGCCTCACGGCCTGTGTGACTCGCTTGAACGTTACCCATATCTCCGTGTGAAGAGTAACTTCCAGCCACAAGATGAGAGAAAAGCTTCTATGATCCTTCTAGAAAAGAGTTGCCCATGGAACTTAGTTACAGCTAGAAAGGGGAAAAAGCCTAACACGGGAGGAAAGAATACATGAGCTTTCTGGCCCTGTCTACTCCCCTAAGCTTGTAGGGCGCAAGGTAACCTGAAATATAGAGCACGTTCACCACGGTGGGCACATTCTGCAGAAGATAGTTTGGTCCCCCCTCCCCGCCCCCCGAACTCACTCCTGACATTTATCTTCAATTGCCATTATCAAAAAAAAAACAAAAACCAAAAAACCCGTGTGTACAAGTACTTGCTTAGAAACTAGAGCAAGTGAGTGAGTAGCTATGCTAAGAATAATAATTGGAAACTGAAAAACGCAAATTGTCTATAGTCATTAAATGGAAATTTTTTTTAAAGCATCATTTCAAATGTAATCTCCTCTCCTGAAGAAATGTGTTCAGTCCTTTGGAAAAAATTCCTTTGCAATCACTCTCTGAAGCCTGAGGGTTGTGAAGAACCGGGGCAGTAAGAAAGTAAGCTGAGGAGGGTTTCTTTTGTTTTGTTTTTCCTCCAGCACTTTCTAGCAGAGATTTCTCAGAATTGCCTAAATTTGAATATCTGAAATTCAAACTAGTGTTCTCTAGAAATCTTGGGATGAATGTGATGATCAGGAGAGCTGCAGCTGTACTCCCAACCAGTGGACTAACCTAAAAATTTTGGCCAACTTCCGGGAGTGCCTTGAAAGTCACTGCTTTTGAAGTGGCTCCATTAAACGTCCGACTCTTGATTTTGTTTTGACTCAGGTCATGATCTCGGGGTCCTGAGAGTGAGCCCCATGGTGGGCTCCATCCACGCTGGGCGTGGAGTCTGCTTAAGATTCTCTCTCTCCCTCTACCTCTCCCCACTTCTGTCTCCCCCTTCCTCTCTCCCCCTCTTCTCAAAAAAAAAAAAAAAGCCACCGCATTTCATATCTACTTGCTTATTACTGATTTTGGCTCCATTACCTGTGGGGCTCCTACCTGCAGCACCTTGAGAGTGGGACTTGGACAAGCTCATGACCCCACCACAGATGATCCCAATTGAATAACACGTGCCTTTTAGCACCCTATTCGGCATGTCTCATAAGCGCTCCAAATTTTTGTTCCTCCTTTATGTAACTAATCGAGGTGGATTTTCAAATTCTCAGTGTAGTCATTTATCAGCAAACTTCATTGTCTGTTAAGCAGAACCATTATGTGAAATTGGGAACACGGGCATTAAACTTTGTAAGTGTGCAGAGTGGGGACTGGGATAAAGAGAAAATCAACAGATTGAAAAATTTGGAAGGACCCCTGGGTGTGGGGTCTCGTGCCCATTGGGTGTAAGTGGCATCAGCCACTTAGTAAGTGGTAGACCAGAAGGACACTGGGTGCCAAGAGTTCCTCTGGAGAGTAGGGCATTACTGGGGTAGATGGGAACTGAGCATGGATGACTCTCAGGGGCGCCTAACAGTGTACACAAAGCTTGTGGTGGCAGCGCAGAAGTTGGGCTTTTCAGGACAGAGGAGTTTGTGGTTGCCATCGAGAGAGAGCAGTAAAACTGACGAGGCCCGCAGGAGAAATGTCTCCGGAAAAAAGATACGGGATGTACTGAGGCAGCTACCTCAAGCAGGAGACGGTTCCAGATCCCCAAAGTCCACTTGGGCTGTCCGACTGTGGCTGAAACCCCCACACAGCGTGAGGCTTCTAGCAAGTGGGAGATGCCTCTTGGCCCTCTCCCAGAGGGCGTACCCCTCTGATGTCCTCTGGCCCTAAGCCTGCCCACTCACCTGATGATAGTAAGGGGTGCAGAGCACCCCAGCCTTCTCCTCACAGGAGGGACACAGGAAGGTCAGTTGTTCAGGAGTGTCCTTTCCACGCCCAGCCTCTGGGCATTTTTGTAGGAGGGAGGAGACCCATGGGAGGAAGACCCCTCCCAAGGTTCTGCAAGGGGAATGGGGAGCTGAGGTCCTGGGAAGTGAGAAGGGTCAGGCAGTGTGGGGGAGAGATTTAGGGGAGGGGAACCTCCGTGGGGAGCAGGTGGGGCCGAGGTGTGGACAGGGCTCAGAAAGCAGGGAGTTCACCTGCTGACAACTCTCAGTTGCAGGGAGGACATGCGGGCTAGCAGAGACCCTGCCCCCTCCCCGCTGGCTCCAAATCCATCCAGCCTCCAAACAGCATGTTTTTTCTGTGCAGTCTGACTGTCAAAATCTTTGCAGCGCAGCAGTTGCGTGACCTAGGTGTCCCCCTATCCCACCGCCACCCTCCCTGCGGAAAGAGTAACTTGCTAGAAGGCACCTGCAACCATCTCCCTTGTGCTCTGGCGTGGAAATTTCGGGATATAAAGGAGCAGACGTTGATGGTCTTTTAGGCCAAGTACTTTTTGAGTTCTGACCACAATGAGATGACATTGCAGGTGACAGACTCATGGTAGTGAGCAAGAAAAAAAAAATCAGACTTTCTGGTTCAATGCCATCATCTTTGGTACTTTATACACTGATATCATGTGTGTATTCATGGATTTTGAGAGCTGACTGCCAGCAAGCTGTCACGGATTCAAGGGATGTGGACGGGAAGGCCAGTTGGTGACTTACTGACACTACTTAGCTCCTTTCAGAAGAGAAGAAGGCCAGTGAGGCAGTGTGTTCTACACTGGTCTCCCGAGACACCTTTCAACAATCATGGGAACTAGAAGAAACTGAGGTTCAGAACGTGTATGTAACGTGTGCTGATTCCCATGGCCGGAAGGTGCAAGAGTGAGGATTAAACCCAGGTGGATGTCTCCGCCTCTGGCAGTTTGGTATCGAGCCACGTGGTGCAGAGGAAAGTTGCCACGAGGAGAATTGAGGCCTGTAAGTCCCACGCAGGCTGCTTGGGTCTCTGATAGATTTGCCAGTGCCCCTCTCCTGCTAATTTTATCGAGTTCTGGGGAAACAACAGAGTTCAGGGATTGGCTGATTTTTTTCAGAAGTGGGGATGTATGGCTAGGGTGCACTTCAGCCGTGGAATTGAGGTCACTGGAGTAAGAATATTGCTGATTGGCCAACTCAGAAGGGTGGGGCTCACTTCAAAGGCATGGTCTGATGTGTAGTTTTCAAACACCACCAAGCAATTACCTGTCTGGTGAGATCCCACAGGTTGAGGGCTGAGTCCACAAGACCGTGCCTCACCCCCCCACAGCCACTCCAGACACCAATCACAAGAGCAGGTTGTCAACTGAGATCCTCACCAACTGGCTATAAATTGGAGGTTCCTACAGCCCTTCCTTGGGTTCCATGAACTCACTAGAGTGGCTCATAGGACTCAGAGAAACATTTACTTATATTTACCAGTTTATTATAAAAGGATAGAACTCAGGAACAGCCAGATGGAAGAGATGCATAGGGCAAGGTGTGTAGGAAAGGCATGGAGCTTCCAAGCTCTCCAAATATACCCTTTTCCCCCAAAACTCCATGTGTTCACCAACCAGGAGGCTCTCTGAACCCCATCTGTTAAGGTTTTTATGGAGGGCTCATTACATAGACACAATCGATTAAGTCATTGGCCATTGGTGATTGAACTCGATCTCCAGCCCCTCTTTGGAGGTGGGGCATGGAGATGGGACTGAAGTTTCCAACCCTCTAATCACAGGATGGGTTCCCCAGGAAGCCAACCCCATTCTCAGGTTACCTATGGACTTTCTAAGTCACCTCATTAACATCACAAAAGGCATCTTAATTCTTTTATCACTTAGGAAATTTCTGAGGGGTTTAGGAACTCTACCAGGATCTGGGACCAAGACCAAATATATATTTCTTATCATCAATCACAATATCACCTGTGGGTACTGATGATACAAAGCTGTCATTGATCAACAGAGCCAAGTTTAAAACCAGTTCTAGTAGTGACTGACATGTTACTATGGCCAATGATCCTGTTGCTTTTCCCTCCTTTCTTGAAGAGGGAGCTAGGAACTTTTCATCCTCAAGATAAAGGCAGGAGAACCGAGATGGTGGTGGAATGAAGAACTGGAGGAAGCAGGAAAAGGGACCCTACAGCCAAGTGGAGGTTTAGGGCAAGGGACCAGTTTTCCCCTGAGACAAGAGGGGAGTCGTCTGTAAATGAGTAGGAGATGGTTAAGAGGTCTAACCTTATGGCCTTGGTTTTCTCAGGAACTAATTCAAAGATTTCTACCAAGAGAAGGGAGAGGTAGTGGGTTCAAAGACATGGAAGTGTGGAAGAGTCCAAGAGGAGAATGAGAAAAGATTAACGAGTGAGTCTCATTGTCCCAAGAAAAATAAGAATAAGTCTAGGTTATGTAACTGTGGCACAGCAAGAAGTTGTGAATCCAGGACCTTGACATGAGGTATAGGTGACACGGCTGACGGGCTCCGGCCCCTAGCCAAAATTGGTATAGAAGACAGCAGGATTTGGGCTTTGGGCTCCTCGAACCTAGGAAACTCCTCTCTTTCCAGCCTGCAGAGATACCTTTTGAAAAATAAGGGAAACCCAGTGACACTATGTCCACTGGCTTGAAACTACCATGGGTCCTTGAATGCTTGCATATACTTTGCATTGTTTTCTGGGTGAAGAGATAATGAAACAAAGTGGAAGTTTCCATAGTTGAGTTGCCGTGCCATTCCTACTAGTCTTCAAATCCAGACCAGCCATGTGGTCAGCCCTGTCCCTGTAAATGGCCAACAGACTCGGGCAGAATGACCTCATGTGTAAGAAGAGACCAGAGAAAGACTAAGACAAGCATGAGAAACTGCCTAGTTACTAGAGTGGTGCCATCCAGCCAGGGGGCTTTCTGTGACTTTTGAGCTGCAGGAACACTGGATGATGACATATATGTGATTATTCTGGGATGCTGGAGTGGGTCATCTGGTGGATTAAAAGCAAAAATGGGACAAGGGGGCACATTGTGCCTCAGAGTTGCAATATGAGGAATATCAGACTGCTCCTTACTAATTTGGAACAAACATCAGAGGAGGTCAGTTTTTTTCAGGTAATACAGTAAGCCCTACAGAGAGTAAGCCACTAAGGTTGAAGGACAGTTTATGACCTCTTAAGTAAAGAGGACTCATCCAGTGGTGCTCTAGTTTCTTCCTATGGACTGTCTCCGGGGTTAGATTCCCCCTCTGACATACAGGAGATGTTGAAGGATGTTCTAGGGTATAGAAGTAGGAGACCAAGAGTCAACTAGGCAGGAGACAATCACTCCTATAGGGAACAATCTAGAAATGGAACTGATGGTGAGTGGGAGGAAGCTGAAGAATGGATTTGGGTGGGCCTTACCCCAAGACTATGACATCATTGGCATGGCAACACATTTAAGATATAGATAAGCAGAGGTTGACTTTCCACATCATTTTCCAACCGAGTACTCCCCAAACCCAAGCTTTGGAGATGAGGTGGAATAATTCCATGGACCTGTGTAGTCCTAATATCCAAATCCATCAGAAGATGGGAGGCTGTACCTCAATGTGATAGTGAAGTGAAGGGGTTGGAAAACATTCTGAAGGTTCCCTCAGTATGAGAAATCAAATGATAACTGGGTAACCCCTGTCACTTTCCAAATATGTCTCCTATTTGTTGGGGGGGTTAAAGGACACCTCACGTTAGAGCCGAGAGTCCTTGAAAAGCTGGCCATTGGTGGTGGTAATTGTAGGAGACCAGCCATCATGCTCTGTGGACATATTAGGAAACAAGAGGAGAGTTGATAGTTTTTTTTTATTATAAAAAGACCCATGTCGTGGTGGTGGATAGGGTCCACTCAATATCTCACTCTGTCCCAACTATCCCATTAGCTTAATATCTGTCATTACCCATATGCCAGGCAAAGTGGAAGAAATCACAACCCTCATCAAAAACAAAAGTGATGGCTGGAGTAGATGAGGACATGTATATATCACACTATGTAGCTCTTTTCCACCTTCATGAGTTCCTTAGGCTGAACTTGGGTCTCTCTGAGGCAATGGTGCAAGAGCAGAGGATGTGCCATAATGGCCTATGTTTTCAGAAAACTCTTGAGAAAAATCATCAGATGCAACAATTAATGTAAAGGTTAGCTATAAAGTCTTCCATACTATGGAGGGATCAAAGGTCTTGAGAAGTAAGACCAGTTATTCTAGGTTGGTGACATTCTTGGGAAGTATGTGAATAGCATCTGAAGTTTGCTTCCTACGGTGGCTGTCTTGGATAACCTCCTCAATAGGATAGCTTAAAAAGTTAGGCAAAATGGTTTTAGAATCTGTTTGAAGGAATTGAAAAGCTACTAAGAAAGTGAACGTTTGTTGGGCAAAGATCTAGAAGAAGAAAGAAGCCAAGATTGATGAGCTAGTATTCAAGGCTACTTTTTTCCTTTAGGATGTAGTGCATTCAAGAGTGAAAGCAGAGGCTGAGGAGCTCAGAAGATCTTTTGAAGGTCTCACTGGGGTGAGTTTAGTCTGCCAAGGAGGAAGGGTGCTGGTAAATGCCCAGACTTACTGTTAGGACTCTGAGAAGCTAAAAGGGTTTACAAATAAGGATGAGCTAGAAATAGACCAGCACAAGGACTAAAGCTCAATTTCAAATCAGTCCAATCCCTGATGTGATTGCAGTGAATGTCCTGAGTCTAACTGCCTGACAGAACCAGAAGTAAATTCTAATCTGGAAAAAAAAAACAGACCATCCATGGGTTACACATATATGAAATAAAACACTATTCACTCATGGGAAAAGAATTCAAATAAAACAGTGAGAGGTAATGTATCTTCAGTAAAGCTAATAAATGAAGAAAATAACACAAAATTAAATGATATTGACATGAATGCCTTCAGACTATATTAGACAAGATCATCTTTGGTTTCTGCTGCAGATATCTTTTTTAGCGGGGGAGGCGCAGTAGGAGAGGGAGAGAATCTTAAGAAGACTCCATGCTCAGCACGGAGCCCAATGGAGGGCTTCATCTCATGAACCTGAGATCAAGACATGAGCCAAAATCAAGAGTCAGATGCCCAACCAGCTGACCCACCCAGGCACCCCTGCTGAGACTTACTTCCTGCTCTTGCTGCCCTTTGTGAATACGTGAGTTCACACCCATGGCTATGGTCAACTAGACCAGGGACGTGCACACCTGTCCCAATGGGTACCAATCCATAGACTTCACTGAGCCCCTGTGTTCTTTTCTTCAGGAATTTGAACTACAATATACTAAATCAGTCAGGAGGAGATAGATGGGTATGAGATCTATAATGTCATGAAGATTTGGGGTAGATTGCCATATTATATTTCAATAAGTCAGAAATAAAAAGCTGATTGGCACAGAGCAGCAGTAAGCAGCAGCTATGAGATGTGCAGTTCCCTGAAAGACAGATGGAGCAGCTTTTAGTCCTCAAAGTTCCAAGACCAGAACCCATTTTCCCAGCTGGCTTTGCTCTACTTTTTAATGTCTATTTTTAAATGTCTGTAAGACTATTGAAACCTTGAAATAATCTTTCTTTTATTAAAGAAATATCATACAGAACTTTTTACTATGTCTGTAATTTCTTGTACACAATGTTATTTAATGTTAATCATTCAAAAATAACCAAGTCTACAAAAATGACAAGACCTTTTTTTTTAAAGATTTTATTTATTTATTTATTTTTTCATTTATTTATTTATGAGAGACACAGAGAGAGAGGCAGAGACACAGGCAAGGGAGAAGTAGGCTCCCTGTTTAGAGCCTGATGTGGGACTCAGTCCCAGGACTCTGGGACTCTCAACCGCTGAGCCACCCAGGTGTCCCAGGACAAGACTTTTTTTAAGAAAGAAGAAAACCAATAGAAAAAAAGACTGATAGGAAATTTAGATATTAGAGTTATCTGATGTGGACTTTAAATAAATTATATTTATGTGAGAGAATTTCAGCAGAGAAGTGGAGACTATAAAAAAAGGAATCCAATGGAAATTCTAGAACTGAAAAATTTAATAGATGAAATTAGTAACTCAGTGGATAGGATTTAGCAGAAAATTAAGCCCAATAAAGACAGAGTTAACGAATAAAAAATATGTCAGAAAGAATCTAGACTGAAGCACAGAGAAACTAAAAATAACATTTTTTAAAAGTGGAAAATACAAAAAAAAAAGAAAATACAGAGATAAGTCAAGAGATTTACAGCAGAGTGAAAAGGTCTAAGATACAAATAATTTTAGTCCTGGAAAAAGAGGACAGAGAACGTGGCAAAGGCAATATTTTAAAGACAATGTTTAAGAATTTTCCTACACTAGTGAAAGATAAGAAGTCCCCAGTTCAAGAGTGCTGCAAACACTCAAGCATGACAAAGGCAAACCAACATACAAGTAAAACCTCTGAAAAAAAAAAAACAAAGACAGAAAATCTTAAAATGCAGCCACATGTATAGATAGAAATTATAAAATACTGTAGATTAATTAAAAGCAGATAATGACCTGAAAGCACTGGAGAGTAAGCAAAAACAGGCAGAGTCTGAAGATTAGTTGACACCTGAATTAAGAGAATGAGACAGAAAAAGGTGGGTTTTTTTGTTGTTGTTGTTTTGTTTTGTTTTTAGCTTTTAGTTTAGCTTTTTAGCTTTTAGTTATGCCACAGTCTGCATCACATGGGGTGAGTAAAACTTTCATAGAAAACCTACAGCCTTTCAACCAGAAGACAGATTTTAGGGCAACCACAGCCTCTAGAAAGTGAGCAGGGATCCCAGAAATAGAGCCAGAAGGGAGAAATCCCAAATTCTAAGTATAAACTCTGCCTAGACTTGAAACTAATCCCTGAACCATGTGTCTGCAGGGTGGTCTGCAAGTAGCCCAGCTAAAGATAAAACTACTGAAATGCATTTTGAGGTGCTACACAATAGACAGAATTGGCTATTTGAATCTAAGCAAATTAACCAACACTCTTTGGAGGAATTTAACAGAACCCAGAGTTCCCACAACAAAAGAATCACAATATCCAGGATACAATCCCAACTAACTTAACTTATGAAGAATCAGCAACATCTAACCAAACCTCAAAAGAGAAGACTATCAGTGGAGATGAGGCCTGAGGTGATCCAGATGTTAGAATTAGTAGATAAGAATTTTAAAGTGGATATTATAACTGGGTCAAAAACATAAAGGAAAACATGGTCATTATAAGGGAAAAGGTGGAAGATCTCAACAGAAAAAAGGAACTATAAAATACAACCAAATGGGAATTCTAGGAGTATCTTTTACTGAAATTAAAAATTCATAAGAGAGGGGCACCTGGGTGGCTCAGTGATTGAGCCTCTGCCTTTGGCCAAGGTACTGATCCCAAGGATCCCACAGGGAGCCTGCTTCTCCCTCTGCCTATGTCTCTGTCTCTGCCTCTGTCTCTGTGTCTCTCATGAATAAATAAATATTTTTAAAAATTCACAAGAGAAAGATTCAATGCAAATGAAGATAGGTAATGGATATTAATCCAACATGGAGAACCAGGAAAAACATTTTATTTTATTTTATTTTATTTTATTTTATTTTATTTTATTTTTTAATTTATGATAGTCACACACACACACAGAGAGAGAGAGAGAGAGAGAGAGAGAGAGAGGCAGAGGGAGAAGCAGGCTCCATGCACCGGGAGCCTGATGTGGGATTCGATCCCGGGTCTCCAGGATCGCGCCCTGGGCCAAAGGCAGGCACTAATCCACTGTGCCACCCAGGGATCCCGAAAAACATTTTAAATGAATAGAAGATCATGCACCTATGGGACAACAGCAAAGACCTAACATACAAATGATTGTAATTTCAGATGGAAAAAAGAGGGAAAATGAGACAAAAAGAAAAAAAAATCACAAAGAAACAAAGGCTGGAATTTCCCCAAATTTAGTGTAACACATACATTTACAGATTTAAGAAGTTCAGGAAACCTGAAACAAGATAAATATGAAGAAGACCATACCTACGCCCATTGTAGTCAAACTGCTGAAAACCAAAGAAAAGAGAAAGTCACAGAAGTAGCAGAGTGAAAAAACAAAACACTGTATAGGGGAGAACAACCATTTCAGTAGCCATCACTCTTCATCAAACACAATGAAGTTGAAAAGACCTTGGACCAATACCTCCAGTGTACACTCAGTGAAAAATCCGTCAAGAATAAAGGCGAAGATAATTTCAGATAACTGAAAATCAAGAAAATACGTTCCCAACTACCCAGTTTTGTAGTATGAGAAATATTAAAGGAAACTGTTCAGACTGAACTGAAATCCTATCAGATATAAATGGTAAAGAATGTAGGACAAATTAATAAAAGAGAAGCAGTGGAGTAATCTAATTAATTAAAATGAAGGAGATAACCAAAAAAAAAAAAAAAAAAGACATAAACGTAGGATACATAATATAATACAAAGAGTAAGATGATACAAGTAAACCCAAATAATCAGTAATTAGATTCATTGCAAATGGATGAATTACACTAAGTAAAAGACAAAGGTCTTCAGAACAACGCCACCACCACCCTAACTATATGCTGCCTACCAGAGGCAAATCTTAAATACCAAAATATTTAAATAATAGGGTAGATAAAGATGGGTCATTACAAACATTAACAAAGACATGGCTGCTAAAGCGATTCTAACACCAGGCCTAGTGGGTTTCAAGGCAATTAACAGGAGGGATATCATATAACTGTAAATGTTCAATCCATCAAGAAAGTACAGCAATTCTCAATCTTATGAACCTAATAACATGACTTCAAAACATAAGAAGCCAAAAGTAACAGAACCGAAAGAAGAAACTGACAAACCTGATATAGTTAGAGGTTTTATCCCATCTCTCTCACTGACGGATAGAACGGGCCGACAAATAGAATATCCAACATTTGAACGACACAATTCTCAAAGTTGACTAAATTGACTTCTATAGCGCGCTCTTTTCAACAACTTCAAAATAGGCAGGTTTTTTTTTTTTTTAAGTGAACACAAAACAATACTCAAACTAACCATATACTGGATCAAAAGTAAGTCTCGACAGATTTCCAATCAAGTACCCAAACAGCAAACCTAAATAATGGTCTCGGAATTCAGGATAGCAATCACCCTCGGGAAGGGGGATAATGGCTGGAAGAAGGCCAGAAACAGGCATCTGGAAGGCTGATTATGTGCTGATTATGTGCTGATTATGTTTCTCAATCTGGGTGCTGGCCACATGGCTATGTACTCAGCTTGTGAAAATGTACTGCAGTCTACTGATGTGCACTTTCCTGATGTTCTGCTTAAGAAGTTAAGTAGCAAAAACTTCCTACAAAGCAAAATAAAGCAAAACTTCAAGCCTAGATGTCCCTACCAATGAGTTCTTCCAAACATTTAAGGAAGAGATGCACTAAGTCTTTGGATCTTGTTTTATAATATCATCGTGCCCTAGGAGCTTTCCAAGAAAAAGTACTGGAGGTCAATTTCTTTAATGACATAGAAATTGACAAAAACCTAAATTATTGAGATGCCTACGTGGCTCAGAGGGTTGAGCATCTGCCTTTGGCTCGGGTCGTGACCCCAGGACCAGTCCTGCATCAGGTTCCCCGCAGGGAGCATGCTTCTCCCTCTGCCTGTGTCTCTGCCTCTCTCTCTGTATCTCTCAGGAATAAATAAATAATCTTTAAAAATCCTAAATTATCACTATCTGTCCAGCACCACCCTTCCCGTGTCAGGTCCTACCCCTAAGGCCAGCTCCCTTTGCTGGTGTCCATCACGCTGTGTGGAAGCGCTGCCAGTATGTCGGACAAACTGCCCTACAAAGTCATGACATCAGGCTGGCCTCCTGGGGACACAAGGCCCTGGACATTGTGGAGAATGAGATGCCGGGCCTGATGCGCATGAGGGAGATGTACTCGGCCTCCAAGCCACTGAAGGGTGCCCGCATCTGGCCCTGGGTGCTGAGGTGCAGTGGTCCAGCTGCAACATCTCCACCCAGGACCATGCAGCTGCTGCCATTGCCAAGGCTGGCATTCCAGTGTACACCTGGAAGGGGGAATCGGGCGAGGAGCACCTGTGGTGCCTTGAGCAGGCACTGTACTTCAAGGACGGGCCCCTCAACGTGATTCTGGATGACGGAGGTGACCTTACCAATCTCATCCGCACCAAGTACCCACAGCTCCTATCAGGCATTTCTGAAGAGACCACAACAGGGGTTCATGACCTATACAAGGGGATGGCCGACGGGAAGCTGAAGGTGCCTGCCATCAATGTGAATGACTGTCACCAAAAGCAAGTTTGACAACCTGTATGGCTGCCAGGAGTCTTTTATAGATGCATCAAGCAGGCTACGGATGTGATGATTGCAGGCAAGGTGACAGTGGTAGCAGACTAGGGTGATGTGGGCAAAGGTTGTGCCCAGGCCCTGCGGGGTTTTGAGGCCCACGTCATCATCACAGAGATCGACCCCATCAATGCACTGCAGGCTGCTATGGAGGGCTATGAGGTGACCACTATGGATGAGGCCTGTCAGGACAGCAATACATTTGTCACCACCACAGGTTGTGTTTTTTTTTTTTTTTTAAGATTTTTTTATTTATTTATGATAGTCACAGAGAGAGAGAGAGAGGCAGAGACACAGGCAGAGGGAGAAGCAGGCTCCATGCACTGGGAGCCCAATGTGGGACTCGATCCCGGGTCTCCAGGATCGCGCCCTGGGCCAAAGGCAGGCGCCAAACCACTGCGCCACCCAGGGATCCCCCACAGGTTGTGTTGACATCATCCTTGGCTGGCACTTTGAACAAATGAAAGATGATGCCATTGTGTGTAACATTGGACACTTTGACATGGAGATTAGCATCAAATGGCTGCACAAAAATGCTGTAGAGAAGGTGAACATCAAGCCCCAGGTGGACTGCTACTGGCTGAAAAATGGGTGCCATATCCTCCTTCTGGCTCAGGGCCAGCTGGTCAACCTGGGCTGCACCATGAGCCATCCCAGCTTTGCGATGAGCAACTCATTCACCAATCAAGTGCTGGCCGGATAGAATTGTGGACCACCCAGACAAGTTCTCTGTTGGGGTTCACTTCTTGCCCAAGAAGCTGGATGAAGCAGTGGCTGAAGCTCACCTGGGTAAGCTGAATGTGAAGCTGACCAGGCTGACTGAGAAGCAGGCCCAGTACCTGGGCTTGTCCCGTGATGGCCCCTTCAAGCCCAATCGTTACCACTACTGAGAACCAGGCCTATCGTTTGCCTTATAACTGCTGGCCTTGCTGGGGTCCCACCTCTCTTCCCCAAGAGCAAATGGCGCCAACTTTGAGATAGGTTTGTTAATGTTCCCCACTGACTCCCCAGGGCTGGTCACTCAGTCTTTGGCCTCTGCTGCATCCCTCGTACTGTTCTCGGTGTGGCAGAGGGAATTGAGAAGCCCCTTCTCAAGCCTTGGTCATAATAGGAGTACCCAGGAGGAGCCCGCAAGGAACCCTGAGCTCAGGGGTTTGGGAACTGCTCGCCCAGTCAGTCCTTACTTAGGTTGGAAGTCAGCAGTAGTCACAGTCCAAAGCCCATACACGTCACCTTCTAGGCCCTCACTTGGCCTATGAACTTTGTACCCATGTTCTTAGTTTACTGGTTCACTGGTCCCTCGGCCCATGAGAGATGAGAATGGATTATATCAAAAGGAAGGGAGGACGGGCAGCCTGGGAAGGGAGAAGCTTTTGAGAATTTGAATGCCCCAGAGAGCCTGGCTTAGTGCTGGGCATTCTCTTGAAGAGGTTTCACAGAACAATGAGGTTAGTACTTGCAGTTTCTATTTTACAAAGTTTAGAAAAGACGGCTAAGGGACAGCCAAAAAAGGACGAGAAGTGACAGCCAGAGGTTGAGAAGGGCCAGAGAATCATAAAAGCAGACATAGATCTGGGCACCTCTTTGTAACATGATGGTTCTTATCACAACCTTGGATCAAAAAGATTAGTTGGATTTATAATGTTTAGTTAATGTTTCTAATGTTCAAAGAGAGTGCGAAGGTGGGTAAATAAAAATTTTGGTGCCTAAAAAAAAAAATCCTAAATTACCAAGTTGAGCAAAAATATAAAGGTCACCAAATTGAGAAGTCAGTTTCACTTTTGAAAATCAGTGTGATCTGCTGTATTTATAAAATAAGAACAAATCATATAATACGTACAATAATCTTAAAGGGTTGCATGCAAATAAGCATCTGAGGTTCATTAAGTAAGCATCTGATGATTCACACAGTTAATCATCTGAGAAATGCAAATTAGAATCCCAGTGAGACCGTTCTATTCTCACCCTAAAATGGCTAACATTAAAAATAAAACGACTGACAATATTCAGTTTTGGTAAAGATATGGAGCAACTGAAACTCACGTGTGTCGAGCCTGAGTGCGCTTTGCTACAAATACTGTGGAAAATTGTTTGCCGTTATCTGTTAAGGTTGAGCACGCACATAGCTGGTGATGCATCATTTCCCCCACTAGGTATATACTCATCAGAGATGCCTCCGTGGGGGCCCCGGGGCTCCCAGTTGAGGATCTGCCTGCAGCTCAGGTCCTGATCTCAGGGTCCTAGGATCCAGCCTGTCTGGCTCCCTGCTCAGCGGGGCGCCTGCTTCTCCCTCTGCCCCTCCCCCAGCTCGTGCTCACTTTCTCTCCCTCAAATAAATAAAATCTGAAAAAAAAAAAAGAAAAATGCTCATGTAAGTGCACCAAATGACATTGAAATCAATGTTTAGAGCAAGCTACGTGCGACAGCACACCTGATTATTATCATTCTACTATGAAAGAGCCAAAGTTGCACATTCGTGCTCTGTTATTCCATGTATCTAAGCGTCAGACCCAGGAAGGCTAATGTATGGTGTTAGCAGTCAGTACTGGGGTTGCCTCTGAGCCAAAGGGGAGGACTGGTCATTTGGAGAGAGAAGGGGTGGGGGGTGAGGTTCCAAGGTTCTGGTCGTGGCTTAGTCTTAGGATGATGGTTATACAGGTTTCTTCACTTTGGGATAACTCATAACGCGGCACCCTTACTACGTGCGCCCTTTCTCGGAACCCGTATTCTAGGTCGATAAAAGAACTGACGTTAACATGACAGTATAGGAAATCGTCCATTTTCCTAAAGTTCTAAAACCTTCGAAACCAGTGTCCTGGTTCTTGTTCTGGAAGAGAGCAGTAATGTGCCCTATGAGCGTATAGGCCCTGACGTAGCCCAGGCATCAGGCCAGCGGGCCCAGTGCTGAGCTGCAGACGTGACCGACAAAGCAACCAGGTAAATTCCCCGGCTGGCATAATGGACCCCCAAAGCTGCCAGGGACCTCGAGGACCAGAAGATGATTTAGGAAAATCCTTCATGGGGCGGGGGTGTGGAAGAAGGCTCAGCTGACAGATACCCTGCGCGAGCCCCTGCACTCCTCCTCTGCTGGCTGGTCGCGGATGCTTCGGGGCTCGCCAGCAACTGCACCGCGGAAAGTTAACCATGGAAATGATTGTGGGTGCCATCTGCTGAGAGCTTCTCCGCTCCGGGCCTCGGGACCTCGTGCTCACGACAATCATACTGTTCTCACTACACAGCTGAACATTCCAGAGGCCTGCACTGGCGTGGCGGTTTCTCCAAGGTCACAACAAGGGGAAGAGACGAGATACGAACTGGGCCAGAGCCCCGGACTCTTCTAGACTTCTCTCCACACATCTCCTGCAGCCTAATTAGCACCTTTATAAACTGCTCTTGCATATATGCTCCAGAACGATATGGAAGGAAAACAGCTTTTTATGCACTAGAAGAATGTTTTTCCCACTAAAATTAAAAAAAAAAAAATGTTTCCCCCTGCTAGCTGCGGTTAGAAACTCCTCTGTGCAGAAAGCCCTTCCTTCAGCAGCCCCGCAAGGGAAAACTCTCCCTCCTGCAGGAGGTGAAGCAGGAGGCTTGGAATTAGGGGAGGCTGCTTACTGCCTAGAAGCTTCTGCTGTTGGCTGTGACAAGGAGTAGCTCTGCCCAGTTCTGGAAGCAAGAGGAATCCTCTCTCCTTGCAAAGCTCGGTGCTGCTCAACACCCAGCTTCAGTCCGCAGGCCCTTGGGAGGCAGGGAGATGATAGACGGCGTATCATTCCGTCACATCCAGCCTTTCTCAGTGGGACCTTACTGAGATTTCAGTGGGATCTTTTCTGTTCGGGCTTCTGGGTTTTTATTGATCTGTTTCCGTGAAGAGACATGAAATCCTATGAATTAGGTTTTTTTGTGTGTTTCTAATGAGCAGTGGGGCCGGCGATCCTAATCTCGGCAGCTTCCCCCCCTTCCTGAACGCCGTTCGGATCATCCCACATTTCCAAAGTTTCAAATCTCTGCTTGATCTGACTTCATCTTATGGTAAGTGGAAGCTGGTTCCTCCCTCAGCCTGAGTTCTAAGCAACTAAATGGAAAGAGTCCAGGGAATTCTCACACAGCTAAAATATTGCATATCACATTAGCACGACTCATTTCTTTCTGGAAATGTGTTTCTGGAAAGGCTCGGCTGAAGAAAGTGATCTAAGACAAGGAGAACCCCCAACACGGCTCTGGTTGTTTAGGGGTGCCAGGCTGGGAACTCGGATTCCAACCCAGGTAACTGTTGGGTGTCGGCAGATGGGTGGCAAAGCCTTTCTTTGCTGGAACGAGGCTTGACTGCAGCGACGGGAGTTGTCACCCCCACAGTGTTTCTGCTGGTCTGGGCTGTGACCTCTGCGGGGGAGGCCTGCTGCCCATGGCTCGTCCCATGCGACGTAATCATATGCACACACGTTTTAAGGACCCTCTTAGATCTTGACTTGGTGCCACTACAACTCAATTTTTTTTTTTAAGTCATCGAATAGGTAAAATGAGAGGCATAGGATGGCCAAGTTTATAATGATCCAGCACTTCCTGGGCCTCTGGTTTCTGTCTCTTGGAGAAGAGCTGATTCAGATTCCCTCAGTGGGAACAGATCTGGGTCTGTGGTTCAGCTGTTTTATTCCCACGCTGCGGCGGAAACCAACAGCACACAACTAGGCTGCTTTGCTTATTTTTCTGACTTTGTGATTGATAAGATTGTGTGTCCTTCCACAACTTTCAAACCTCTTTGTCAACGTAATATATGAACGTGGTTGTGGATCGTGTAATTCAGAAAGCGTTCTAACGGAAACCAAGTCATCTGCACCACCCGTGTTCGGCTCCGCTTTCCCATTATGTTTTTAATATCCAAGAGATTTACTGCTCGATGGCTTGTTCTCTAATTTACCTGTTCGGCGATGAGTCATTTCGTTCAGTTAGCTTATCCTGGCCTTTCTCGCCAATGTGTTAGGCCTTAATCAAGCAAGTGATGATCTGGCCAAAAAATCTGAAAACTCAAAACTTTTCTTGAACCTATCAGAGAGCTGAGGTTGCAGGTCAACCCACAAGCTCGAAATCTACGTGAGGACAGGCATCTCCAGGGAAGAATGGCCCAGGAGCACTTGCTGGGCCAGCGCAGGTGCCGGCGGAGGCGTGCAAGCTGGTAACAGGAATTCAACTAAGATTTTTAATGAATTGCTAATGGCTGAGTGTGGCCAACGTAAGACTACAGAGCCCCTTGGAGGTACAATATTTAGGCCCATTCGCACATTCTTCACCGGGCCTTCGTTGGTGCTCCCCAGAAAGGCTGGGGACAGGGTGCGAGGATGGCGGTGTCCTGGCCAGGGAACGGTGAGGCTAGGGAGGCCCCTCTCCTAGAGCCGGCCTGCTCTTTGGGGACAGATGTCACCTCGGCCCTCAGGCTGCCCCCCGCAAACGCAACCCAGAGAAGGGGCCAGAGAAATGGGTGGGAGCCTTGCATGTGCCCTTGGCACACCCACTAGGGATGCGGTGGGCTGCTCTGCTGAGCAGGTGAGCACCGGGCTCCGAGGTTGTGGCCCAGGGAGGCCCTGCCCCTACAGAGCAGATCCTTCTCTGGCCCCCGTGCCCTGGCCCCAGGCCTGCTGGGGGGTTGGGAGGACCCAAAGCAGCAGAAGCTGGACGGTGGCCCCGCTGCTCCAGGGGCTGAGGGACCCCAGGGGAGAGGAGGGGGCGCTGGACGTGAGCCTCCCAGGGAGGCTCTGGCACCCCGCGGGGGGCTAGGGCCCACGGGGGGGCTGCACCCACGGCAGGTGCCTGCCCCTGGCCCCGGGCTCCCGGGCTCCCTGGTGGGTCACGGGGCCCCCACCACAAGCTCGCAGCATGTCACCGCCTGTGGCCCTACTTTCTTCATCCACGTAAGAGGGATAAGAAGAGCCCCTGCCATTGGCTTATATAACCACCTTGTGCCTCAGTTTCCTTGCCTGCAAAATGAAGATAATATAACCCATTTCTTCCCCCACTCCCCAGTTTTTATAGAGTTAGAACCGACCCACAGCCGCCCAGGTTTCAGGTGCAACAGCGCAATGACTTGACGTGCAGCTGCTGCACAAGAAGCATCGGGAACCTCAGTCAGCACCTATCAGCTCATATCAAATGCCACGTATTTCAAATGATTGCTCCAAGGATTAAATCGTGTAACGTGTATAAAGCACTTTAAAAAGTGTCTGGTGCTAATAAGCACCATATAAAAAAGTTCATAGTTGTCGCTCTGTTTTCATGTTAGATTTGCTTCATCAGAGGGTCTTTGTGGAGCACTGGACTTAGCAAATGACCATATGTGCATGTCATAGAATTGCAGCTTTTTTTTAAAGATTTTATTTATTTATTCATAGAGACACACACACAGAGAGAGAGAGAGAGAGGCAGAGACACAGGCAGAGGGAGAAGCAGGCTCCACGCAGGGAGCCCGACACGGGACTCAATCCCAGGACCCCAGGATCACGCCCTGGGCCGAAGGCAGGGCAGCTAAACCGCTGAGCCCCCCGGGCTGCCCTAGAATTGTAGCTTTTTAGAACTAAAGTGGATTTTTTAAAAAATCAGTCTGGTCCAAACCTTTTGTGTTACAAGCAGTCTGTGCAAATGCAGACTCAGGAGCACACCCAGGACGGGCCAGCCCATGACTGCAGGGCTGGGACTAGAATCCAGAGCAGCTCTTTCCAACAGGCAACAGTGTGCGGCACGTATCGCAGTCAGCACCATGTGCCGATGGCCCTGATTAAGGCAGAACCTTTACTCCAACCATCAGGCTTGGGACCCCCGAGCGGCCCCGAAGCTTTGTGGCAGAAAGTGGAAATCACCCCCAGTGCCTCCGCCATCCCTCGTCTTTGGCTTTGGAATGCCCACCGAACCCTGATTCCTTCAGGCCGGGACATGGAGAGATGCTACAGAGCCCCCCTCGGCGTTCACCCCTCGGCCAGAGTTCCCGGGGTTAGACAGGAGAATACTTCCAATTCACCCTCAGTGTACCCCCTTTGTCCCTAAGAAGACTCCTGCCCGGGGAGAGTCTCTGTGACTCTCTGCCAAGGTCAAAGCGCAGTTGTCTGTGGGCAGCTGGAGGTTAGTTAGTCCTCAGTCTTTGAAATCTGCTTTCCTTCGACTGCTGGGCTCTTCGAGTGCATTCTGCAAACCCTCTCATCCATTCTTTCCTCCCCTTTGCCACGGTCCTCGCCCCAGTGTGGACCCTTTTAACATCTTGGTGATTTAAAAAGGGGGTGCTATAGTGCATCAGCGACAAGGGTGGCCTGGAGTGAGGCTGGGTTTGAGCCCTGGCTCTGGCACTAATGTGCAGGCACGCGCTTCTGGGGACGGGGCTTAACTCCCCTAAGCACACCTGTGCTAGCGCGGGCTCTTGCCCAACTCTGTGCTCAGTTGACTTCCTGTTGGCTGCTCGAAATTGGCCATGGCGAAGTTTCACACCATGGACACTGACAAAGGCTACAAGCTAGCATCCTCCTCCCTCCCCAAGCTGATTGTTAAACATTTACCAGCACATCTGTGCCTCCCAACCTTAATTCTTTCATCCAGTAGTGAGGAGACCAAAGGATTTACCCCCTAGGGCTGTTGTGAGAGCTAAAGGAGATCATGTACACGTACACCTTGGAGATGTTGCAGGCTTGACTCCAGATTGCCGCAAAAGCGCGAACATCACGCTATAGCAAGTCAACTGAACTTTCTGGTTTCCCAGGGTATATAGAAGTTATGTTCACACGACACTGTGGTCCATCAAGTATTCAGTAGCACTTTGTCTGAAAACAATGTAAATCCTTTAATTTAAAAATCTTGCTAAAAATTGCTAAACCTCATGTTAGCCTTCAGCAAATCGTAATCTTTTTGCTGGTGCAGTGTCTTGTCTAGGTGTTGAAGGCTGCTGACAGATCAGGGTGGTGGTGGCTGGAGGTCAGGGTGGCTGTGGCAGTTTCTTAACATAGGACAACAGTGAAGCTTGCCGCATCAGTTGTCTTCCTTTCACAAACAGTTTGTCTACAGCACGTGATGCTCTTTGATAGTGTCTTAGCCACACTAGGAGGTCTTTCCAAATTGGAGTCAGCCCTCTCCAGCCCTGCTGCTGCTTTATCTACTAAGTTTAGGTCATATTCTAAGTCTGTTGTCATTTCGACAGTCTTCACAGCATCTTCACTAAGAGTAGGTGCCATCTCAAGAAACCATTTTTTTTTTTTTGTTCATCCATGAGAAGCAGCCCCCCATCCGTTCATGTTTCATATGAGATTGCAGCAATTCGGTCCCATCTTCAGGCCCCACTTCTCTTTCTAGTTCTCTTGTTATTCCCACCACAGCTGCAGTTCCTTCCTCCACTGAAGCCTTGAAGCTCTCAAAGTGCTCCGTGAGTTTTGGAATCAGCTTCATCCATACTCCTGTTAATGTTGTTGCTATTTGGACCTTTGCTCATGAGTCATGAATGTTCTTAATGGCATCTCGAATGATGAATCCTTTCCAGAAGACTTTCAGTTTTACTTTACCCAGATCCATCAGAGGAATCATTGTTTATGGCAGCTATAGACTTATAAAATTTCTTGAACATTTCCTAACCTGTAATATTTGAAAGTCAGAATGACTTCTTGGTCACAAGCTGAAGAATGGATGTTGTGTCAGCAGGCTTGAGAAAACATTAGCCTCACCCTACATCTCGGTCAGAGCCCTTGGGTGACCAGGTGCATTGTCGGTGAGCAGTAATATTTTCAAAGGAAATATTTTCTGAGCAGCAGATCTCCACAGTGGGTTTAAGATATTCAGTAAACCCTGTTGCTAACAGATGTGCTGTCATCCAGGCTTTGTAGTTCCATTCATAGAGCACAAGCAGAGTGGATTCAGCATAATTCTTAAGGGCCCTAGGATTTTTAAGATGGCGAATGAGCACTGGCTTCGACCTAACCTCACCAGCTGCATTAGCCCCTAACCAGAGTCAGCGTGTCCTTTGAAACTTTGAAGCCAGGCCTTGACTTCTCCTCTCCAGCTATGAGAGTCTGAGATGCAGGGTTGCCACAAGCCTTCAATTTGTTAAAAAAAAAAAAAAAAAAAAAAAAGCAATATCTGCAAAGAAGAAAAGACAAAGCACAATCAAATGAGGTATGGGGCAGCCCGGGTGGCTCAGCAGATTAGCACCTGCCTTCAGCCCAGGGCGTGATCCTGGAGTCCCGGGATTGAGTCCCACGTCAGGCTCCCTGCGTGGAGCCTGCTTCTCCCTCTGCCTGTGTCTCTGCCTCTCTCTCTCTCTCTCTCTGTATCTCTCATGAATAAATAAATAAAATCTTTAAAAAAAATAATATCCAGGATGCATCTGGCAGAGAGTGCTTGGTGTGGTTGCCGTTATTATCTACCTCCTAGTTAGTCTAGTACCTCCTAGCTATTTCCACTCTGGCCCATCACTTGTTCACTCAACAAACATATTCAGCACTGCCATGCTCCATTGTCTCTGCTTCAAGTTTCTTATACTTTCCTACTGCCTGTAATAATTTATCCCAAACCCAACCATACTGCAGATGTATTCTGAATAAAGGGCTCTGTGAATGAGGGGGAGGGTGACAGAAGATGCAAGTGAGAGGAAGGGAAATACAGAGTAAATGTAGCTGTAAAAAACAAACAAACAACAACAAACCTGCTTCCCCACTTCAGGGACTAAGTGGTGAAGCACTTCCACTAATTATTTGCTGTCCTGGAACTGACATTCCCACATCCCTCTGTTTATGCATCCACAAAACATGGGCAGCTGCACCTGTGTGCATGAACACAGGTGTACATGCACGTGCACATCACACACACCACCCAGTGTGGGGAGGCTTCTCGAGTTTAAACCTGATGATGGTCAAATCTTCTCCAATGGAAGGTGCTGCCTTCCATTTAGTTCTGGGATGTTCTCCAGGCTCACTGCTGTCTATTCTATTTCCTGTTTGGCTTCCAGCTTTCTGGTCTGTCAAAACCATCACCTCCTGGTGGAAGAAGGGAAGGGAGGTTACACTTGAGACTGTGCCCACAAGATGCCAAAAAGCCCCTGAACCTGAATGTGTACAAAAACTAACTTTTTCCTGAACTAAGCAGCTATTTATTTGGTTTGGTGGCTTCAGAAAATCTGCTTTGTTATTTGGTCTGAGCACCAGCAGGGTGGTGGGAGAAAGTTGAAGCTATGAACGGTCTTTACTTTTAAGGTTTACAAGGTTAATTACAGATGCCAGGGCTCCACACACCCTTGAAAAGAGGGAAGGGAGAGGTGTTTTTCCACTCACTCTTTCCAGCTTCTTTTTGCCCACATCCTTACCACAGCTTACCAGGCTCTTCCCTGATTTTCCAGCTGGCCAGCTGCTGGCACCCTTCTCCTGACTCCTCCCTAAGCCTATAAACCTGATCTAGATCACTTGGTTTTTCCTAGCTAACTTGCTCCAGATCCAGACAAATCTCCTCCCTCCTCAGTTCAGTGCAGCAGAATTTGGAGAGTTTAGGAAGACCTTCATTAAGAACCTAAAGGGCAAACGAGTATTGAGCTGGTATTCACTAATATGCTTCTATTCATTATAAAGATTTTGAAATATTCTGTACATCATCTTATATAGAGAAAACCCTAAATACTCCAAAAAAAAAAAACCCAATCTGATAGCAGTAATAAAATTCAGTGCAGTTGCAGGATATAAATCAACATAAAAATCAGCATTTCTATGCAGTAATAGCAAATTATCTAAAAATAAATAAGGAAAACAAATTCCACTTAAAATAGCATCAAAAACAATAAAAGAAAAAAAAACAATAAAAGACTTAGGAATCAATTTCATCAAGAAGATTAAATATCTGTACATTTATTTTTTTTATCTGTACATTTAAAACTATAAAATATGAATGAAATGATAGAAGACATGAAACAATGGAAGATATCCTATGTTCATGGATTGGAAGAATTAATATTATTAAAAATATCTATCCTACCCAAAGTCATCTACAGATTCAATGCAACCTCTTCCAAAATTCCAATGGCATTTTTCACAGAAATAGAAACAATTCTACAATTCAATAAACTTTCAAAGACTCCAAGTAGCCAAATCAATCTTGCACAAGAAGAACAAAGCTGAAGGCATCATGTTTCCTGGTTTTAAAATATACTACAAAGCCACAGTAATCAAAACAGTACAGTGCTAGTATAAAAAAAGGCATATGGAGCAGTCTCGAAATAAATCCATGCATTTACAGTCAGTTGATCATTGACAGAGGTGCCAAGAACACACAATGGGGAAAGGAGTGTCTCCAATAAATGGTGTTGGGAAAACGGGATATTTGTATACATGAGACTGATGTTAGACCCTTATCTCACACCATTTACAAAAACCAATTCAAAATGTATTAAAGATTTAACATAAGGCCTGAAACTGTAAAACTACTAGAAGAAAACAAGAAAAGTTTCTTGACATTGGTTGGGGCAATGATTTTTTTAATATGACCCCGAAAGCACAGGCAACAAACCAGAAATAGACAAACGAGACTGTGTCAAACCAAAAAACTTCTACGTGGCAAAGGAAACCGTTAACAGAGTAAAGCAAATGTGTAAAGGACAGCAGAAAATATTTGCAAACTATACATCCAATAAGGAGTTAATATTCAGGATATATAAGTCACTCAAACCAGGACGCCTGGGTGGTTCAGCGATTGAGCATCTGCCTTCAGCTCAAGGGATGATCCCAGAGTCCTGGGATCTAGTCCTGCATCGGGCTCCCTATGGAAAGCCTGCTTCTCCCTCTGCCTGTGTCTCTGCCTCTCTCTCTGTGTCTCTCATGAATAAATAAATAAAATCTTTTTTAAAAATAAGCCACTCAAACAACTACAACAAGAAAACAGGAAACTCTATTAGAAAGTAGGGAAAGTGCCTAAATAGACATTTCTTAAAAGAAACAGCCTTCTGTCATCTTTGGAAGAGAAATTTTAAAATGTTCAACATTGGGGCACTAGGGTGGCTCAGTTGGTTGAGCATCTGCCTTCAGCTCAGGTCATGACCTCAGGGTCCTGGCATTGAGCCCCACATCAGGCTCCCTGCTCTGTGGAGAGTCTGCTTCTCCATCTCCCCCTCTCCTGCTCATGCTTTCTTTCTCCCAAATAAATAAATAAACATTCAACATCACTAACCATCAGGGGAATAAAAAAGAAAACCAAAAAAACAAAAAACAAAAAACACCAAAAACAAACAAACAAAGAAAACCAAGAGATAACACCTCACACCTACTAGAATGGCTAGTATCGAAAAGACAACAGATGAGTGCTGAAACGTGGACTAAGGGGGGTCCTGGCGCACAGTGAGTGGGAACATAAATTGGTACCACCGTTATGGAAAACAGTATGGAGTTCCCTCAAAAATTAAAAATAGAAGTACGTATTATGATTTAGCCATCTTCCTTCTGGGTACATACCCCAAGGAAAGGAAATCAGGATCCCGAAGAGCTATTGCCCTCCCGTGTTGATTGTGGTGTTATTCTCAGTAGCTAAGATTCGGAATCAACTTATCTGTCAACAGATGAATCAAGGAAGTGTGGTACAACACACACACACACACACACACACACAGGAATATTATTCAGCCTTGAAAAATAAGGAGATCCTGTCACTTGGGACGACATGGATAAACCTGAAGGGCATTATGTTGAGTGAAATAAGGAAGAAAACCCAAAGAACCTCATGATCTCACTTATAGGTGGAAACTGAGCAAGTCAACCCAAAGCAAAGAGTAGACTAGTGGTTGCCAGGGGTGAGGCGTGGGGGGAAGGGGGTGATGTCAAATGCTCAAAGGGTGCACGGTCGCCGTTAAGCAGGATGAAGAGACTCTGGAGATCTAATGCACAGCGTGGTGACTGTAGGTAATAAGGCTGCATTGTATACTTGAAATTTGCTAAGAGAAGAAGTCTTGAATGTTCTCTCCACACACACGCACACACACACACACACCTACACAAATGTGAACTATGTGAAGTGATGATATGTTAACTGAGTCGATTATGGTCCGTTTTGCCTTGTGCACATATACGAACCATCCCATTGTACTCTGTGAATACATTTTTTATTTGTCAGTTATGCCTCGATAAAGCTGGGGGTGGGGGAGAGATCGAGACCCGTGTGTACCAGCTGGTATTCAGCAGGTTCCCCGATGCCCTGAAAGCCCCTGACCGAAGGCAGAGCAACTAGTGAGGCAGCCAGGAGAGCTCCAGATCCCCGCCCTTGCCCTCGGCAAGCATCCACCTGACTGCTTCCTTCTTGTCTTTAACGTAGTTTGATATTACCCCACATAGTTTGATATTACCTCCTCTGATGTTGAGCGTGGACAGACCCTGGCGCCTCCACTGGCCGGGGGCCCACAGCCGGGCTTCCTTGTGGGCTGAGGCCAGGGACGCTCCACTTCTCCTTTTCTGTTTCTAGCCCAGAGCCTGGGCCCCCTCCCCTCTCCTGGAAGCATGAGAGTCCAGGCCCAAGGGTTCCCAACTAGCCCATCGCCGAGGGCATGAAGTCCCCATCAACCTACTGAGATGTGATTCATGCAAGAGATCCGCTCACGTGGGATCGGGTCTGGTTCTGCTTTAAAGAGAATCGTGGCTTCCTTTCCTTGATTTTGTTCTTCTTTGTTTTTTATTGTAGTGAAATACACACAACAGAGTTTTCCATCTTAACCATCTGCAATGTAGAGCTCACTAGTGTTACGTATATTCGCGTCGCTTTGCCACCCATCTCCAGAATGGAGTCATCGTGCAAGACTGGAACTCTCTCCCCATTAAAGCACCACTCGCCAAATATCCCCTTCCCCCAGCCTCCCGGAACCACTCTCTGTGTCTGTGAGTTGGACGACTTGAGGTGCCACTTATCTGTCAATGGACATTTGGGTTCCTTCTGCGTTTTAGCTACTGTCAATCATGTTGCTTGAACTAGAATGTACCAATAGCTCTTCAAGACCTTGCTTTCCATTCTTTGGGGCATATGCCCAGAAGTAGAAGAGCTGGAGGAAGGAGAGTCTTATTTTTAATTGTTTTACTGTAGACCATTCAAGTTTCTGTACCTTGTTCATAATCCTTGGCAGCGGGGGGCAGGGGTGTGTAGAGGGAACAATTGATCTCATGTAGCAGAATTTACAGGAGCTAATATCTCAGCATCACTCCGAATATCTAACCCAGGTCATCCAAATGGGACGAAGGTGTGCAGTAGTGACTGGCTTTCTAACCGATAAGACTGTGAGGAGACGGATTGGTGTGTCCTTTTGGATGTCACGGTCTTGAAGGCTGTAAACATGTTTTAATGATTGTTAGAGCACATTCTTGCCAACGATTCCCCGGGCAGTCAGTCGCCATGCATTCAGAGTGGATGTGATTTCTGGAAATAACTGAAAGTGATTCAAAGCCACATCTGGTGAACATGATTGGAATCATGCAGGGAAATGCTAGTTTCATAAAAAAAAAAAAAAGAAGAAGAAGAAGACATGGCTACAAAATAATATAGCTGACTGGTAAACCCTTCTGAAGGCAACTCCAGGAGAGGGATTCAGCCGTATTTGGTGTAATGGAAGCAGGACCGGTAGGAGCGGGCAGGTGCACAACTTGACTACACTGAAGGAAAACCAAGTTTAAACTCCGCTGTGGATATTTGGGGGCGGGGAGGGGAGGCAAAAATGAAAACAAAAACATGGCTTTCCAAGGATACCTCATAACTTACCCTCTTGGAACACCAGGCACAAACTGGAGGCTCGAAGGCCTCATCTTGGCCCACACTTTAGTTTTCTTTGGTTTATGGAGTATTTTTTTCTTAATACTCTGAGTATTTAAATGAGGAGACTAATTTTTTTTTGAGTGTGGGGGGGGTGTCTCCATTTCTGACTAATGAAGAATCAGTGGAATTGTGCCATTTTAGTAGGCACGCTCTGGAGCCAGACGGCCTGGGCCTGGATCCCAGCTCTGCACCTTCCGACTTGTTGGACCTTGGACTTACTTGACCTCTCTGGGCCTTCAGGACTCAAAGCAACTCAGTAAGGAGTTATTTTTCTCATCTGAAAAATAGGGATAATAAGAGGACCTCCTCATGGGGTTATTGTGAGCTTAAAATGAGGTTATCTGTCTGCCTGGAGAATGTGAGCTACACTCGGGGGGTCCCTGTGCCCCCTTCCGCAGGGGCCGACAGGAGCCGGACAGGAGCCGGACGTACACAGGACAGACATCCTCCTGTCCGATAGAGTTTCCAGGGAGTCCACCGTGTACGGCAAGCTGCCTGGCTGCTGTGCGCCAACAGCCACATTTCTAGATAAAGAACTACCCCGCTTCACGAGGTCACCGGGGTGAGTTCCAGGACTCCGGTACCTGTGATCCTGGGCAGCAAGGCCGTGACCTAGTGAACCCCGGCAGGGCCGCAGAAGCACCTCCTGGGCCCGGCCCCGCACAGCAAACGGAGTTTCCTTCTTGGGTCTCCGATGGATACTTTCCGGCACAGCGGGACCAACAGAGCCTCACCCACGGGAAGGATCTGTAGCTCTTCCCATCTTAGTTGTCTTCTCTTCGTTTGAAAAATTTTTTTAAAATATTTTATGTATTTATCCGTGAGAGACACACACAGAGGCAGAGACACAGGCAGAGGGAGAAGCAGGCTCCCTGCGGGGACTCGACCCCGGGACCCCGGGGTCACTGGGCCCAAGGCAGGTGCTCAACTGCTGAGCCCCCCAGACACCCCCTGTTTAAAATATTAATCTGTTGAAAACTAATTGAGCTCTGTCGGGCCAGGCCGAAGCAGTCTCATCGGGGTGGCCGCCTCTGACCTTTGTCTTGGCCCCAGTCGCTTCTTGCAGTCGGCGTCCGGAGCTTAGGGCCAGCGCGGTCTGAGGCCCCGGGGAGAAGGGGTTCCCAAAGTAGGCTTCGCAGGAGGGGGTCCCGGACCGCCGGGGGCTGCTCATCTCGTTGTCACCTCTGGCTGTCCCTCGTTTTGTCTTGGTCAAGGTCAGTCCCTCCCCGGCGGGGCCCGCCCCGGGCTCTCACGGTGCCCCAGCTCCCAAGCAGGGTGCATGGGGTGCCCCCTGCTCCACCTCTGTGCAAGGCCCCAGGGAGACCCTTTGCTCCCCTCCTGGTGACCCCCCGGCCGGGGTCCCCAGAAGAACAATCTGCAATAACGCTTAAAAGTCAGGGTGTCGCTGGCAGGGTGTCTCGGCATCATGGGGGGCACAAGGGCGCCAGGAGGTGGGGAAGCAGCTACCTCCGGGCTCCCCCCAGCCCTGTCTCTGTGAGTTCAGACCTCGGGGGGACCCTCCCACACCCCACAACACGGGGCTGCACCTGCTGCTGGAGGCTGCGCAGCTCCCCAGGCCCCAGTCCACACGGTTAGAGACCCGAGCACGTGGTCGCAGGCTCCTGGCCCAAGCTGCCCACCACGGGAGCAGGGCGGGGGGCACAGGGTCAGTCGCGGGTGCAGCCCCTGTGGGCCTGAGCCCCCCGCGGGTTGCCAGAGCCGCCGTGGGAGGCTCATGCCCGGCACCCCTTCCTCCCCCCTGGGGTTCCCCAGCCCCTGGAGCAGCGAGGCCACCGTCCAGCTCTCCACTTTCGCTGCTTCGGGTCCTCCTGACCCCACCACAGGCCTGGGGCCAGGCCACGAGGTCCAGAGAAGGATCTGCTCTGTAGGGGCAGGGCCTCCCTGGGCCGCGACCTCAGAGCCTGGCGCTCACCTGCTCGGCAGAGCGACCCACCGCGTCCCTTGCGGGTGTGCCAAGGGCACACGCAAGGCTCCCACCCATCTCTGTGTCCCCTTCTCTGGGTTGCATTTGCAGGGAGCAGCCTGAGGGCCGAGGTGACATCTGTCCCTAAAGAGCAAGCCTGCTCTAGGAGAGGGGCCTCCCTAGCCTCGGCGTTCCCTGGCCAGGACACTGCCATCCTCGCACCCTGTCCCCAGCCTTTCTGGGGAGCACCAACGAAGGCCCGGTGAAGAATTTGGGGGGGGTATTTATAGCACTTTCCTCTTTTCTTATTGTAGGTGGCTTCCATCTGTGGCTGCTCTGGAGCCTAAACACATACAAAGCCAGGTGGCTAGCTGTTTCCAGAAACAACCAGCTATTTACTGGCTTTCTTGTTCCAGATAATCTATTTTGTGATTTGATGTGAGGTCCAGCAGAGTAGTGGGAGGAACTCAAAACTATTTGCTGTCCTTACTTTTGAAGTTCTCAAGATTATTCATTTGTGCCGGGTTTGCGTGCACGGCCTATAAAAGATTATTTAAGATGACAAGAGAGATTTAAAAATCACAAAGTTGGCTGCAGGGAGAGCCTCGGTTGCCTGTACTCACTCTCCCTGTCCTGTGGATTGAGGTGTTGTACTAAGAGAATTCTATAAACCGGCTCCTTGTCCTTGAAGAGGGCCAACTCAAGATACGTTGTCTGGTAAGAACACCGAGGACTATGGCCAAAGGCTTCCCTTGGTGATTGTCACTTAGGCATGTGGGCTATATGGAAGTTGGGGTGGCCTCCCAGCATGGGTGAAGGGCCAGGCCCAGTACAGGACTTTGGCTAAAGCACTGAGAGAGGCCGAGGAACATATGTCAAATTGAAGAGATGAAAGGCAAGTGTAGATACCACCAGGGACCTCGAAACTCTGGGAATCCTTACCCAGCCCCTCTTAAGATACACTTAGAGGTGGGTTTCCTTTCTCCAAAGCATATAAAAGTTGGGTAGGGGCGCCTGGGGGGCTCAGTCGGTCAGGCATCGGACTCTTGATTTCAGCTCAGGTCATGATCTTAGGGTCATGAGGCCAAGCCCCCTCTGACTCTGGGCTGGGTGTGGAATTGCCTTAAGATTGTCTCTCTCCCTCTTACTCTGGCCCTCTGGCCCTCCCCACCCACCTCATGCATGCATGCTCTCTCTCTCTCTCAAAAATAAATAATAAATAAATAAATAAATAAATAAATAAATAAATAAATAAAATAAAAGTTGGGTAAAAGTAACCATTTTTTAATGGTGAAAATTGTCAAAGAGGTGATGCGTGATAGCCCTATCTATTGAAATTTTTTGAAAATCTTTTAAGAAAGAGCATGGAAGTCGGCAATCGTAAACATTCTTCTCATCTTATTTTATTGTTTTTTATTTTTATTTTTTTAAGGAGACCAATATGGGGCTTGAAATCACAACCCCAAGATCAAGACCTGAGTTGAGATCAAGAAGCAGACATTTAACTCACTGAGCCACCCAGGTGCTCTTCTTCTAATTTTGATGCATTTTTCTTCGGTTGTTTCTGAAAATACATAGTCTGGGGTCCTGGTTCCCATCATTAATATGTGTGTCTTTTGTGATGTATGTTGAAAAGCATTATTTCTGGTTTATCTGGAGTTGAAATGTGTTTGTTTAATCAACAAATGCTAATTGAGCACCTACTCTGTGCCAAGTACCACCTGACACCGGTCAGAATGCTAAAATTCACAACACCAGAGGCAACAGGTGTTGGTGAGGATGCAGAGAAAGGGGAAGCCTCTTGCACTGTTGGTGGTGGTGCAGCCGCTCTGGAGAACAGTATGGACGTTCCTCAAAAAGCTAAAAATAGAGCTACCCTATGACCCAGCAATTGCACTATTAAATACCCAAAGGAAATAGAAATACCCATTTGAAGGGGTACGTGCACCCCGAGCTTTAGAGCAGCAGTATCGACAATAGCCCAACTACGGAAAGAGCCCAAATGCCCCCTGACTAATGAGTGGCCAGGGAAGATGTGGCGCATGCACACGGTGGAGTGTTACTCAGCCATCAAAAAGAATGACATCTTGCCATTTGCAATGACGTGGATGGAACTAGAGGGTGTCATGCTCAGCGAAATAAGTCAGGCAGAGAAAGACAAATGCCACATGATTTCACGGAGATGTGGAATTTAAGACACAAAACAGATAAAAGAGAGGGATGGAAAGAAATCATGAGACTCTTAGCTATAAGAACACACTGAAGGGTGTTGGAGGGAGGTGGGTGCGGATGAGATGGGTGGGTGGCAGGGGTCAAGGAGGCCGTTTGTGATGATGAGCACGGAGGGGTGTACGGAAGCGATGAACCACTGAACTCCTGAAACCCATATTGAACTGTGTGTGTCAACTACTCAAATTTAAATTAAAATAATAATAATAATAATAAATTAAAAACAGAACAAATGAGCAAAGGAAGACAGAGAGAGAAAGAGAGAGAGAGAGGCAGATCAAGAAACAGACTCATGAGTAAATAAAATCTTTTTAAAAAAAGAAAAAAAGCTGTTTGCCCTTATTGGGTAGACGGACGGTGAGATGACAATCTCATAGATGATTCTAGGAGGTAGGAAGATGACACCGTCAATGCGCTCAAGAATGCTTTGTGCGGGGTACGCACCGTCGACAGGCCGAGGCGGGCAGGCCAGCTGCGGGGGGCGATGCCACCTGGGGTCTTTGTCACTTGGAGCAAGCGCGGTGAGGGGCAGGGGCAGGGGCAGGACCAGGCCACTGGATGGAAACTGGGCCTGTCCCGGCGATGTTTTCAAGGAAAATAACAAAAGGGCCATTCGTACCTTTGCTTCTGGGTCACGATTCACATTTTTTTAAAAAAAGATTTTAATTATTTACTGATGAGAGACAGAGAGAGAAAGGCAGAGATGCAGGCCCGATGCGGGACTCGATCCCAGGACCCTGGGATCATGACCTGAGCAGAAGGCAGGTGCTCAACCGCTGAGCCACCCAGGCGCCCCAGGATTCACATTTTTTAAAAAAGAAACATTTTGTGTTTTGTTTAGTGGCGATCTTCTTCACTAAAGGCAAAGCAACATACGCCCGGTGGCCCGCAGCGTGTGAGGTTGGCTCGCGCGGTGCCGTTTGGAACAGGACACACCCAAGGGCAAGGTGCCCCCATGCTTCCAGCTCTAGGTTTCGACCTTCCAAAATGGCTGGGCCTTCGTAACTGAATGGAAATGGAATCTTGTTCCCGAATTTGAAAATTGATTTTTTTTTCCCCAGGTAAGGCTGTAGCCCATTTCATTTTAGCAGTTTTGAGTTCGATTTCGCATTCTTTACCTGGATCTGTGTTTTGAACAACACAGGGCGAGTCCTGCCTGCCTGGGTCATCAGTGTGCCTGTTGCCAACCCGCCTGGCCCCCGTTCCTACCCCAGCCCGCCCTCCCCAAACACGGAATTGCTTTCTCCGCATCAGCTCGTGTTCGTGCTTCTGCGGAGGAGGCAGGTCTCTGTGAGTCTCCTGCTCCGGATTCTCAGCTCTCTGAGGGCAGGACGTGTGGGTCCCGTCCCATCCTCACACCATTTTGCACATCGGGGGCATTGGGTTGAACTGATGGGTCAAAACAAGACCGCCCCGTGCATGTGCGTGTGCAGTGAGTGTGCACTTAGCTGAGGACCACGCATCGCAGGCCGCGGAGTCAGCCGCAGTCCAAGTGATGCGTGTTGCAGCCACGACGTCGGGAGTAGGTGTGACAGGTCGCGGGGGGCCCACGGGAGCCGGGATCCCAGGAGAACTCTCCTTTTCAAAATGGCCAGCTTTTCCATCATCCGCTCTCCCTGTTGCAAGGAACTTCGCTTCTGTGCAAAGAAACACTTGTGCAATTATTTGGTTTTGTCACCCTTTTATTTTGTGGGTTTTGGTTATTATTATTTTTTTTTCCACTAGGCAACTGCAGGCAGGATTTCATGTTCCTGGTTTTCTCTACCACCACCACCCACCCCGCCCCTGGATTTGGGTGTGAGTTGAATTTCCATTTTTACTGCTTTTATTTTATTTTTTTCATTTTTACTGCTTTTAAAGCATAGGCCCAGGCTTTGAAGGGGACGCTTTCCGAGGCCTGGGTGGCACGTGCTTAATGCCTCCTGTGGAACATACCACACCTGGCTGCTGTGGCAAATGCCCCTGAGCAGCATGTGCTGTCCCCCACCCCTGCTGGAACCGTAGACCCTACCCTGCGTGGGGACCTTTCCAGTTCATCTTCTTTGACTGTTAAACTAGGGTGGCCAGGCGACCTGCGGCTCACCCCGTGGACTCGGAATTTCAGGCAAACAGTAGTAGCTTAGTATCACGAGGTCCCGAATGTTGCACGGGGCCCACTTCAATACTAACCAAGGGTTTAAGGGTTTCTTGTTTACCCAAAAGGCACTCTCCACTGGGCCCTCTGTATTCGTATTTCCTAAATCTGGGAGCCCTCATTAAACTCATCGTGGCAGCCCCCAATAGCCCCCTCGGGAGATAGGGAGATGTCAAATGGAGCATTTCTGGCGATGTGGGGCTGAAGGAGGCAGGGAGGCCACTGCAGGGAAAAGGCCTCAATGGGGAGAGGCCGAGCCGAGGCCCTCGGGTCAGGGGCAGAGGGGGTGAGGGAGAGCGAGAAGAGGGAAGCTGTGACCCTGGAAGGCAGTTGCGTGGAGCCCAGGGGGCAGGAAGCACGCCCAAAGCCGCACCCCATTGCCAGGCAGCACCCCCGGCCTCCCAGCAGAGCAGCGGGCAGGCGGGCAGATGGCTTTCTTGGGAAGAAGAGTTAGGAAGGTGCTGTGACATCCTGGAAAGGACGTTTTCTAAAGCCTCCGGGTGGCAGGGCCTCTCTGTCCAGCAGCAGTGGCAGATCAAAGGAAGGGCCTGTCCTCATGGATGGGCGACGTCCAAAGTGAACTGTGGCTGCAAACGGACTGGCTGGGTAACCGGGGCGTGTGCGTGGACTAACCTGTGCTTCAGCTTCCTCATTTACGGAACAAGGTCAGGGTACATGGTAGGGTCTTCCAGCTGTGATCCCATTGGTCACCTGACAACGGCTTCAGGTTGGAACCCTGCTTCCCCAGAGCCAGTTCGGCTACCTCTGCCATCTGCAAGGAAGAACAGAATGACAGATTTGGGGGGAAACGGAGGGGAGGGAGTTTATTTCCTGCCTAATTATCCACGTTATTTCACATCATCCACCAGAATCGGTGGTTGAGCCTCCTTGCTGACGGGTGTGGGGATAGCATTCAGGGAGTGGGATCAACGTCAGTAAACTGTCACTAAGGCAAGACGAACATGCATCTAGAGTGATTTGGGGACCTGTAAGGGGTCCAGAGAGTCCGGAAACGTAGCTAATACCATTTTACTGTGTCTCACATTGAAGATAATGTGTGACAACGAGCCCTTCTGGGTGGAGCTTAAGCATATTCTCTTATGTTTCTGGATCTTATGTGCAAATCTAAATATATAAAAACACAGAGTGTATGCCTTCCAGACAGAAAGCAAATGTGGTTAAATCGTTCATAATTAGTGAATCTAAAAACGGTCAAAGCGTATGTAACTCTCGATTTTTCACAGCTGTATGCAGGTGGCCACCATTTAAGGAAAACATTGCATTCGAGTGGACAATGAGCTTTTAAATCAATAAGATATAAGAAATGACTGTAATATTTACACTAGATATTAAGGACACTACGTGGAAAGACTTGACTGTGTGAGTGCAACGAATTGATAGGAAATCTCTAGTAATAATAAACCATTCTCTTTTCCAGAAGTAGACACTGAGGGATTTTTTTTTTCATTTTTGTTCTGTTTGGATTTGAAAGCATTTCTACATTGGATTTGAAAGGCTTTCTCGTTCCTGCAGCAGATCCTACGTAAAGGTGACAGGAGCCCCTGGGGCCACGCCTTCCAGCAGAATTGGTTAAAGCTGTGCCAGTTGTCCTTGCTTATTAGCAACACCTAACTGCTTTTCCTTAAAACGAGGGTCTGGGTGGCTCAGGGGTTTGGCGCCACCTTTGGCCCAGGGTGTGATCCTGGAGTCCTGGGATCGAGTCCCACATAGGGCTCCCAGCACGGAGCCTGCTCCTCCCTCTGCCTGTGTTTCTGCCTCTCATGAATAAATAAATAAATCTTTTTTAAAAAATGAAAGAGTCAGCCCTATGTTCACTTTATTTTGATGAAATGATTCACCAAATAAGATGTGTTTGAAAGTTGACTTAATTCCTTAAGTTCTGTTCAATATTTGATACTGGAATGTACGGGATTGGGGGGGGGCTTATGTATAAAACATGATCCCAGGAACATCTGGGTGGTTCAGCGGTTTAGCGCCACCTTCAGACCAGGCCGTGACCTTGGAGACCCGGGATCGAGTCCCATGTCGGGCTCCCTGCATGGGGCCTGCTTCTCCCTCTGCCTGTGTCTCTGCCTCTCTCTCTCTCTATGTGTCGTTCATGAATAAATAAATAAATAAAATCTTTAAAAATAAATAAATAAAACACGATCCTTGCTCAGTGAGTATATGGCCCAGATGCTACAGGACACAAGTTCCATCCGTGGAACCAGAAGCAGGTGCTTTTTTTCTTTAAGGAGTGGATCTTCATGCAGCAACACCAGGTGTGAGTAAAACCTCATGAGGAACCTCAGTGCCATCCCCAGCCCTTCTGGGTAGAGCAGAGGGTTGTCAGAGGAGGGTTCGGGTAGCCCCGAGTCTCTGCAGTGTACCCTGGGCTACCCTGCAGGAGAAGTCAGCAGGCCCTCTCTTCTTATGGGGTCCGTGGTGTTGTCCTGGCCCACATCGGGGAGGCCAGCTTTACCTGGGCTGTGCTGGTACAGCAGCCCACTAAGCCTATAAACATGTATGGCAAAAAGTGAGACCCACGCTGTGTCAGAAAACTACTGTAGACCTGAGCAGAGTGAAATAGTTTCACTAGAATGGCAAGGTGTGCATTTAGGGAGCTCGAGGGAGCCACGCAGGAGTCAGGAGTCGGGGGCTAGAACAATCGGAGGAGGCTTCGCAGAAAGGGGAGCAGACTTTGAGGGGCGTCCTGACAGGCAGGTGGGGTAGTCCCAGGAGGAATGAGCAACCAGGTTCCTAGACTCTGGACAGCGAGAACCCAAATCCTGGGCGGGTGCTGGGGGGAGCCCTGAGCCAAGTCCGGTGGTGGTGGGGGCGGCCGACCCTGTCTTTCCAGCAAGTCAGCGGCAGGGAGAGGGGGTGGTGGGGGGACCTGCTGCCCCGCAGTGGAGCGGAGCCTCCATCCTCCCTCCGGGCCTGCAGGCCTTCGCCCGCCTCGGCCATTCTTTTTTTTTAAGATTTTATTCATTTATTCATGAGAGATACAGAGAGAGAGAGAAGCAGAGACACAGGCAGAGGCAGAAGAGGCAGAAGCAGGCTCCATGCAGGGAGCCCGACGTGGGACTCGATCCCGGGACTCCAGGATCCTGCCCTGGGCCGAAGGTGGCACTAAACCGCTGAGCCACCCAGGGATCCCCCATCTAGGGCATTCTGGGGTGGGGGACACTTGCTGCGCACACACCGGGTCAGCCAGGAGAGCCGGCTCCTTCCCCTCTAAGATCCCTGGGCTGCTCTGTCCACCCCCCACTTCGCTGCCACCTGCGAGATCACAGCAGCGACTCCACCTGGAGCAGCCCTCCCGGGCTCCCCACCTGCGCCTCCCACACCTGAGCCCCCACCTCACCCCTTGGCGCAGTCTGCGAAGCTGATGTGCAGAGTGGCCTGGATGGGCAAGTCCTAGGGAGCCCGGACAGAGGCCCGGGGTGCCGCCCTGCGTGGGAGGCCTGGCCTCACGTGCGCCCCACGCAGAGGGGCCCGGGCAGCTCGCGGCCAAGGGTCCCGAGAGTGCGGGGAAAGGGAGCATGAGCACCCCCTTGGTTGGAGGGACAGCGCTGTCCAGGGTACTGCCCGCTGGCCGGGCGAGGAGCGTGTCCAGGCGCATTGGCGCCCGCCCGGCCGAGGCACAGGCCGCAGGTGGCACAGGCCGCCCCGGCTCCGGCGACACGTCTTTCTAGCTGCGAGTTCCGGGCGCCGAGGACGGAGCCTGCAGGACCCCGTTGTCAAGCTGCTTTACGGGGCAAGGCTCTTCCTACACACGCATGAGGCATAACCTCCCCTGTCCGGACGTCTCTAATCCCGAGAGAGCCTTGGGGGAAGTTTGCAAAGTCACCCGTTGCAGCTGGCACGAGCGACAGTGACAGACGCCGTGACAGGTGGCACGTGCTGACGACCGCAGGCGCGAAGACACCCGAAGGCCGCGCCTTTTCTCTCTTCCCCACTGAAAGCTGTGAGTGGCCGAGGCTGGGGCGGGGGACAGGTGGGGAGCTCACAGAGCCCCCGGGTGGGGAGGCATGTCACAGCGAGCCGCCCCCGAGAGAAGGCAAGTGTGACAAATCCCCCTGCCTGCCGTACGCCTCCACAGGCTACGCACGAGGCCACCATGCCTGGCTCCCCTGTTACTGACATGCTAGTTACCAGGTTCCTTGGCCAGTTCTCCAGAAAAGACTGATGATCAAAGTCCTCCGGGCCGGTCCTTCTGGAATCCTCTCCCTCAAGCTTTTCTCTTTTCTTTCTTTCTTTCTTCTTTTCTTTTCTTTTTTCTTTTTTTAACATTTTATTTACTTATTCGTGAGAGAGGCAGAGCCACAGGCAGAGGGAGAAGCAGGCTCCCTGCGGGGGTCCCAATGTGGGACTCGATCCCGGGCACCCAGGCTCACGCCCCGGGCCGCAGGAGATGCTCAGCCGCGGGGCCCCCCAGGCACCCCTAGAGCTTTCCTTTTCTGTTCTCACCTTCACTTAATGAACTTTTCACTTTACCCTTCTGTCCGTGAGATCCAGTCTTGGGCTCCGGGAGGCGAGAACCCTGCAACTGGTGCTATGGCAACTCGAGCAAGTACATCGTCATTTCTGGTATTTGACACTAGCAGCCGTGCCCATGACAAAGCTCGTAACCCAAACACGACAGGAAGTGTGCTTATGATTCAGCGCCATCAAGGCCGGGGAATGTGAGGGGTCATCAGCAAGGGGATTGTTTCAAATACGCCCGCCGCATCCTGCAGCGTGAAATCTCATTACTCATCCAGTTAGTTTTATTATCTGGGTTCATATCAACCTTTTTACTTTGGACTGACTTTGTGTGGAAGGATGAAACAGAGAGTCCTATTATTATTATTTTTTTTTTTGAGTTTTTAGTTTAAATCCCACAGTGTTAGTTTCAGGTGCACAGTGTAGTGATTCAACATTTCCATGCATCACCCAGTGCCCATTGCTACTTCGGCCCCATCACCTCTCACCCATCCCTTGACTCCCCTCCCCTCTGGTGACCAACAGTTTGCTTTCGTTTTCTTTCTTTCTTTCTTCTTTCTTTCTTTCTTTCTTTCTTTCTTTCTTTCTTCTTCTTTCTTTCTTTCTTCTCTCTCTCTCTCTCTCTCTCTCTCTTTCTTTCTCTTCTTTCTTTCTTTCTTTCTTTCTTTCTTTCTTTCTTTCTTTCTTTCTTCTTTCTTTCTTCCTAGCAGTTTGTTTTCTATAGTTAAGAGTCTGTGTCTTGGTTTGCCCCTCTCTCTTTTTTTCCCCTTTGCTTGTTTGTTTTGTTTCTTAAATTACACGTAGGAGTGAAATCATATGGTATTTGTCTTTATCTCACTGACTTATTTTGCTCAGCATAATACTCTCTAGCTCCATCTACAACCTTGCCAATGGCAAGATTTCATTCTTCTTGATGGCTGAGTAGTATCACCTCGCACCTGTCAGAATGGCTCTAATGAACAACACCAACAACAGGTGTTGGAGAGGACGTGGAGAAAGGGGAGCCCTCTTGCACTGTTGGTGGGAATGCAGGCTGGTGCAGCCACTCTGGAAAACTGTGGAGGCTCCTGAAAGAGTTAAAAATAGAGCTACACCATGATCCAGCAATTGCACTCCTAGGTATTTACCCAAAGGACACAAAAATACCAATTCAAAGGGATACATGCCCCCCGATGTTTAGAGCAGCATTATCTACAATAGCCAAATTATGGAAGTACCCCAAGTATCTGCTGATGAATGGATAAAGAAGATGTGGTGTGTATTATTGGACTTGGCAAGTTCTGAATGAAAAGCAGTTAAAATTTGGAATAACAATTGCAGTTTTCAGCAGGTCTGTCATAGAGCAAATCTGAAATGAAACCTAAGAGTATGACGGTGAACCCTTGGACACAAAGGAGATCTTTTCTGGCGCTGCCCCTAAATAGCCGGGCTGCAGTTACCCGGCCACCCATGTGCCCTGAGAATTTTCTTTTTACTTTTCATTTTTCAAAAAAAGAATTTATTTATTTATTCATGAGAGACACAGAGAGAGAGCCAGAGACACAGGCAGAGGGAGAAGCAGGCTCCATGCGGGAAGCCCCATGTGGGACTCGATCCCATGACCCAGGGATCAGGACCTGAGCTGAAGGCAGATGCTCAATCGCTGAGCCATGCAGGTGCCTTGAGAATTTTCTTTTTAAATGACAAATATGTTTGTATTTAATCGAATGAGCAACGATGTTACTCATGTTTAATCATACAGATTGCTTCAGGATTGTAGATACATAGACACTCAAAGGGAGATGAAATGTATGTCAGGAAAATACTGGAAAGAATTTACACCTGGGTTGGGGATGTCCTTGTCTATTATGGTGACTGAGGGGCATTCATCATATGCTAAATTATGGAGCATGCAAAACTTTAAAATTCCGTAAGACTTTCATTGCCCACATCACCTAGCATCTTCAGATAGTAGTAGAACATTAAAGTGGGGTACTGAAAAACAGAAATTAGCAGAGGTTTGTTCAGAAGCTAGGCTCAGATAGCCAGAGGTCTTGTCCTCAAACTCTTGCAAATATGTGATTTTCAGGCAACAGAAAGAAAGTACCCTCTTCCCTTGCTTATTGGGGGACAGGCTCTTGAGACCTGTGGTAAGTCCATGGCCTGCCAATTACATTTGTTTAAGGACAGATCAATCTACTGTAAACCATACCAAAAAATTATGGTTAATATTATTTCTATAAGAATGCCTTCTCCTCCTCCCACCTTCATTTCCCTTGGGTCTGAAGGCACTTCAAAGACATTGTAGCTTTGAGTGGATTAGATTTTGTCTTTTAAATAGACTGGAAATGAGGAGACATCTGCTTCCTTGCATATGTTTGCTGTTTGGTGGTTCTAGCAGTTATTCCTCATGACTCCCTTGCTTTTCCCTGGCCCTGCATGGCCACTGCAAAGAACCAGACAAAGGCTTCTGGAGGGGAGATGAAGGTCCAAACCTCACATCTTCAACCATTCTAGAGGGTTAAGAAAAAGTTTTACTGGGTGCCTGGGTGGTTCAGTCAGTTATGTGTCTGTCTTAGGCTCGGGTTGTGATCCCAGCCAGGGTCCTGGGATCGAGTCCCTCATCAGGCTCCCTGCTCCTTAGGGAGCCCACTTCTCCTTCTGCCTTTTTGTTCTCTCATGAATAAATAAATGAGATCTGTAAAAAATTTTTTTTTACGAATTTGATTGAAAATGAGTTTAATGACACCCGAAATTAAGGTAATATTGTGTGTCAAGTGTTTCAATTAAAAAAAAAAAGGAATATATTGAGCCTGAAGGTTTTGCAGGAGATAATATTAAAAAGACAATTCATTTATGGCATTGGTTGCTCTTCAAGGAGAATGAGATCTTTCCCCCAGTTGTATTGAGATTTTTTATTTTTATTTTATTTATTTATTTTTAAAAGATTTTATTTATTCATGAGACACAAAGAGAGAGAGAGAAGCAGGGACACAGGCAGAGCGAGAGCCAGGCTCCATGCAGGGAGCCCGACGTGGGACTCGATCCTGGGACTCCAGGATCATGCCCTGGGCCGAAGGCAGACGCTCAACTGCTGAGCCACCCCAGGGATCCCCTGTATTGAGATTTAATTGACATATAGCACTACGTAAGTTTAAGGTCTATAGCATAATGACTTGGTTTAAGAGGGCTAAGAGCTTAATGTTTCATATTTTGGGTTTATAGTCATTGGTCCAAGACTTATTGAATAGGTTTAGAAACACAGAAAGGTAAATTATACAGGGGATTTTTCTTCAAATGTTTCTTAGATGAAAATATGCTATTATGGAATTGTTAGGCTGATAAAAATTTGGGCTACTTTGCTAGAAAAATGCAAAAAGATATAACTTAATGAAAAGGTAAGTTCTAAAGGTCATTTATGTAATCATAGAGCTAGAGACAGAATCAGAATGAGTGGAACTAAAACAGGGGGGAAAATTCAGGTAAAGAAGATCTGTGGAACTTAGGTGCTTTCGAGTTTGAGGCAGTTTGCAGGCAGACGCCAAAGGTGAGCCGTTTTGGAAATCTGGAAGTCACAGGCCTCCAAGCTCACCCGTACTGAGCAGTGTCAGCCGCGTTGACAGCAGGCGCGTGGAGAGGGGTTGTAAAAATTTGTTTTTCCAAGTGCTTGCTGAGAAATAGAGCTACTTACCTGCCATGCCTGTGGTGTTTATGCCACATACCAGAAGCTTTTGGTTTTGTTGTTTTTGTTTTTTTGAAGTGTGAAGAAAAACAAACAAAAATAGTTCAAAACTGTGTATACCTTTGCTCTGTGTTACTGGAATAGAAAGTAATTTTTCACTTCATAAAATAACCACCCACCTTGAGATGATTTTCAGCTTCACAGACGCTAAGTGAGACTGAATTTCACCCAACCGTTACAAGTTGGCCAACAGACGATCCTCTGGAAGATCTCACTCAGGCCACGTGAAGCCTGCGTCTTCCATAGTACGCGGTGGTGCCGGGGCGGGGGCGGGGGGGGGTGCAGAGAAGAAGGAAGTGGTCCGCTCTGCTTGGGGGGAATGAGGCTAGAAAGACTCACAGAGGAGGTGACCCTGTATCTTGAGAGAAGAGTAGATATTTGCCAGGCGGGTGAGTCAGGGCGTTAGTGGAAAGGTCGTCGGTGCAACCCAGAAAGTGTGAGCAGTGTGGACTAAGGTGTGGTGGGGTGACATAGTCCAGGGTGCTTGTGACTTTGGAGGTCAGGAATGAGGTAGGGCACAGTGAAATAAATACTGGGCGGAACGCCGCCTGGAAAGCAGGGCCAGATTCATGGACATCCTTGTACTGAGGAGTCTGTTTTCATTTGTTTATTTAATATATTGGTGTATTGAAAACCTACTAAAGGACAGACCTTGGGGACACAAGACACATTTTGCTGTTGTTGTTGTCCTTATGGAAGTTATAGTATAAAAGGGGCAGACAGACATTAAATCAGTAATCACACAAATAACTAATTTTACTTGTGATGAGCTCTCGTCTGTGAAGGACGATGCTTGTGTAAATGAGAGTTCATGATGGAAAAATCTAACTTAATCTGAGGCTCCAAGGTGGGGGGGCTCCCTGAGGGAGTGAGTGTGGACCTGAGAACAGAGTAGGGGAAACTGAGAGGAGGGCGTATTTGGGTGGAGTTGTTGGGTGAGGTTGGAAAGAACACTGAGGGCGGATGTGACGGGGCAAAGGCCTGGGGACACAGAGTTATGTGGGGCTGTAGAGAAACCAAAAAGCTGGCAGCCTACGGATGGGCTCTAATCAGGGGAGCCACGTGATCATATTTGCATTTTAGAAACCATCTCCCGGTTGTAGTGTGGGAAAGAACAACAACACACAGGACCGGAGGTGAAGACTCGTTGTTATCACAGACCCAGTGGGAGGGTCACGGTGAAGGCAAAAGCTGTAACCGTGTAAACGAGACGAGGGAATAGATTCGGTGGATATTTAAAGGGCTTGAAGTGGCCGTTCTGAATGACCAATGAATTAGATTGGAAGGTGAGGAGGGGGAAGCCAAAAGACTGGCTCCAGGGTTTCCGGATGGAGCAACCGGGTGGGCAGTGAAATGGAGCCCGGAGGTCGGACGTGGTGGGTGCAGAGGATTAGGATGAACCAAGGAGTTGCACTGTGGACACCCCTGGTTGGAAGTGCCTAAGGAAACGTCCCACGGGCAGTGGAAGGGAGTGTGAAATTCCAGGAAGATTTCAGAGCTGGAATCACAGAAATGAAATGTATCGCCCACGAGGTGGTGGTGGCATTAGTAGCTCGCCCAGGGAAAGTGAGCTGAGTGGGAAGACAAGAGTTTCCGAGACTACACCCTGGGCAGCACGGGTGTTTAAGAGGTGAACGTAGGAAGGAGCCTGAGGAAGAATGACCAGAGGTAGAAGAATCAGAAGAAAGTCTAAGCTGGATGTTCTCCGTCTGCCCCTCCAGATCTTTCTTCCCTTCCGCATCAGCTTTGTGGCTGACCCCTGTGGACTGCATCTACTGGCTCTCTTGCTCTCTGGCTCCCCGACGTCAGCGGCCGGGAGGCCCTGACAGAGAAGACAGGGCCAGAAGAGGGAGACGCAGGGAGATTCCTCCTGCAGGGTATGGCTTGCCAGCGGCTCTGTTCCTCTACCCAAGTCCGCACTCAGGGGTGCACACGCGCAGCTGCGGGTCCTCGGTCTCTGCAGGCCTAAGGGTGGGAAAGACCTGTCCCCTGCTGCTAGTTCTCAGATCCCTCACCTTCCGTTGCTAGGCCCCCTTAATCCCGCCTAGATCATCAACCTCTGGTCCAGTTATCCCGGTTTCTTGCCATCTGTGTCCTGCTGGGATCCTCATTTCCAGAGTTCTAGCACAAAACCACAGAAAGAGTCTCAAGGTGGGGGTGGGCTGCAGCATCAAATGCTGCGGAGACCTTGTTTGATGAAGGCTTAGGAGTCTGCGGTGTAGAGTCACTGGAGGGTGATGTGGCCTCAGTTGGCACATATCAAGGGACTGAGGGGCTGGGGCCTCATGACAGGGCACTGAGGAGTCGATGGAGAGGTGTTGACCATTCCTTTCAGGAGCCTCGCTATGAAAAGAGAAGAAGGTGGTATTCTGAAGGAGCTGTAGATACACAGAGCTGTAGGGGGGTGTTTTCTTCCTTTAATTTTTAATATATTTTTAAAGATTTATATAGTTTTAACGATGTAATTTTTTTAGAGAGAGAGCACGAGTAGGGGTAGGGGCGGAGGGAGAAGTGGATTCCCCGTTGAGCATGGAGCCCAATGTGGGGCTCGATCCCACGACCCTGAGATCACGACCTGAGCTGAAATCAAGAGTCGGATGCTTAACCAACTGAGGCACCCAGGCCTCTCTTCCTTTTATTTAAATGCTTTTAGCCAGTGGATAGGGAAAGCTTGGAAGTGAAGGAATGGGAAACATGAAGGGATGCTCCCCCAGGACTCTAGCAAGAGCTGACCGGAGGAGTTAACCTTGACCATCGAATGCTGACTTCTTAGATCCGAGCTGAGGAGTGAGTGTAGACGTGGACAGTCAATGTGTACTGCTGTGGGGTAGGTAATGAGGGAGTTTCTTCCTGAGAGCCTAAATTTTCTCAGTGAAAGTTCAAGGACAGGGAAATTTCAGTAGCAGTCGTGAACAATAGGAGGAAAACTGATCAGGGACCAGCGAAGGCCTCAAAAGTTCACTGAAATAATTGAATAAATGATTGGTCTAAATGATATAAACCAGAATGTAGAATGTGTGGAGAAGTGATAATGTCATGAGATAAAGTTGGAATGGTAGGGTGTGTCTAATTATGGGATTTGGTCTTTATATAGGCAATGGGGAGCATCAAAGGGTTTTGAGTTTTTATTTGCTTGACTTTTTAGTAATCCCTGCACCTAACGCAGGGCTTGAACTGACAGCCCTGAGATCGAGAGTTGCATGCTCTACCCACTGAGCCAGCCAGGCGCCTGCACTGAAGGTTTCTGATTCGTGGAGGGATGAAGAGAACATATGACTTTGGGTGGGGGAGTGGGGCAAGGAGAAGTACTAAAGGTCCCTAGAAGGCCTTAAAGTAATCCAGGAGACAGACAGGGATGTACCTTACTTGGAGGTGGAGAGTAGAGCCGACCAAGAGTCACTGAGGAGCTAGATCCGCTGAGACTAGTGGTGATGCCAACAGGTGGATTGCGGGATGGTTAGTTCCTTTCCCCAAACTCAATCACCTCCCATCTTAATCCACCCTAAATATACACTCTGAGCAAAAATAGGATGCTTTCTGTGCAGACACTGGTTTGACATAAAGTGCCTAGCACCATCCAGATTGCCACACTTCACTGTCTCCTTGTATAGACGTACACGGATTGCCTCTGCATGGAGCTTGCAGGATACTCAGATACAGGAAATAAAAGAGAAGGAGTCGGAGATAAGAAATTTCAACTGGCTTTACTGGGTTGATGTCATGATCAGGCCAGGAAAGAGAATGTGGGAGATCATACCTGTGAAGGGAAATTAGGAATTTTAGGTCCCAGGATGATCTGGGTGGATTTGGGCAACTGGGGTTGAGAATGTGAGTCTGGAGCTTGGGAGGGAAGCCAGGCCTCGTGGTGCGGATGCGGGCGCTGTCCGTATGGAGCTGGTTGGGAGGCAGTGGGGGCCAGGGAGAGCGAGCGGTACAGAAGAAAGTCGGAGAACGGATCTTGGAGGGATGCTCTGGAGAGGACAAGCAGAGATGGAGGAGGGGTGTCAGGAAGGAAAAGGGGAAAATGCCAGAGAAGCAGGAGGATAGACAGAAGAACACAGCTCCTGACAGCCCAGATTGGAGAGTCACGCCAAGGAAGGCCTAATTGAGGATAATGGCAGAGCATCTTTGCCTTTTACAACAACAACAACAACAACAAAAATCACTTCTCCTCTGAAAAGACTGATTTTTTTTTTTTAAATCTACAGTTTGGTCTACAAAATGGTCCCTCTTTTAACATAACCTATGAAAAAATATTTAGAGTTGCTCTGAATTGCCCCAGCTTTGTAGTTTCGCGACCAACCTCCAGAAATGGGCAGAGTTTGCTAAGCATCTTTTCAGTGGTTCCATGGAAGTGCTTCAATCTCCACGAAACGTTTTACTTGAATTCCCTTTGATTCCCAAGTTCCGCATCCTTGTCTTCGTCGTAGTAGAGCTGGTCCTCGTACAGAGAGTCAACACCCAACATGCTGGCCCAGCTCTCCCTTTGAATATAGAAGTTAGAATGCTCTTTTTCTAACCACCACAGATTCTCTTCTGAGTCTTTACCCCAGTCTCTACCACCGAGGGGCTCCCCTGTTCCCAGTGAACTGGTTTCTTCTGGGAGCTCTTGTAATAATGGTCCCTGGCTCTTGACACCCTTTTCGGCATCATCCCCCCGTCCTCTTTCACACCAAAGAGCCAGTTCATCACTACAGGGTTGTAACAATTGTGTGTGGCTTATAACCCTTCTGGAATCACAGTCCTCACGGGGACATACAACCCCCCCATTTTCATCAGCGTCCATCGGGTGGGAATTCGGGTTGCCCCCGTCAGAATTTTGCTGTGAGGGGCTTAAGTTTTCACCCGCAGCGATCCGGAGAGGAATACCACGTGGGGCTGGGTCTGCCTCCTGCATGCGGGGTTCGTATTTATAAACGCCCGAGTCTCTTCCCCGACAGTCGCTCTGGTCGGGATCTGGGGGGACTTCGGCAGTCGGCGGTGGTGTTTGCGGTACAGCATCCACAGCTAAAAATTCTAGTTCTCTGAGTGAGTAACGCCACTCCACTGCCTCGGAGAGGCGAGCTGCGGCGTAATCACTAATGCCCCTGCCTGGGGCCTGCTCACCGGAGGGCCCAGGACTGCCCGGGGACCCGGGCCGGGTCAGTGGGTCCTCCGACGGCTGGGTGCCAGAGTCTGGACCCAAAATGAGAGGTTTTTCAAAAGGCTCCTCTGGAGTCTTAAACCTGTCCAGAGTCTCCCAGCGGGGGGTGTTATCCTCGGCATCCTCAGCATCATCTAATGACACAACCCTGTCCTTCCTCATCCCTGAGTCCTCGTCCTCCGGGGACTCGCGGGCCCCACGGGTGTGGTCGCCAGGCGCCTCTTCTTCGGCATTTCCCGCATCGTCTGAACTCAGCGAACTCAGGGTGAACAAAGACCCTTCCTCAGAGTCTGAGTCGCTGTCCAGCGCGGAGGGGACATGCTCCTGCCCCGGTTCCACGCGCAGGTGGCGGCCTGCATCCCGGAGAAGGTCCGCTGGGGCCGGGCCGGGCGCTCCTGGGTCGCCGGGCGTCGCGGCTCCCATGCAGGTGGACAGTCCTTCCGGGGCGCTGGCCCCCCAGGGCCTCGGCTGCTGTGAGTTCCCCAAGTTCAGGTAAGCGCCCACGTGCATTGCCTCAGGATGCTCGGAAGGTGAGGGCCCGTCCGGCGTGGCCCGCGCTGCTCTGGGCCACACTGGCGTTTCGGAGACGGAGGCCGCCGCTCGGCCGTCTAAGTCTGGCCCGGGGCCCGCTGTGCACCTGCCAGGCGCGGCGGGGTGTGCCCCGGGAGACCCTTCCAGGGCCAGACGTGCGTAGCTGCCTTGTGCAAGAACATGGGTGCTGGGGAGGCCGTCCCGCCCCGCCCCGGCTGGTCCCTCTTGGGCAGCGCTCGGCGACCCCGGGAGGGCGGCGGGGGCCGTGCCGTCCCTGGACATCGGGTCGTCCCTCCCAGCCCCGGGCCCTCCGTGCTCCCCGCCGCCCTCCATGGCAGTCCAGGCCGGAGGGGCAGGCTCGGGGCCGGGGCGCCCGGGGCTCCCCGCAGCGCCGCCCCAGGCCTGGTTGGAGTCTGCACGGTCCATGCCCGGCCTTTGGCGGCCGCACCTCTGGAACCACAGTCTGTCCACGAAAGGCCTGGCAAGAGCCCCCAGGCAGAAAGCCACGAGGAACGTGATGAACACGGCCAGGCAGACGGCCAGGGCGAGGTCCTGGGCAGCGTCCCTTGCTCTGCTGGCCGGCAGCGCATCCCTGGGGCTCCCGGCCCCCCTGCGCAGGCGGCTGGGCCTCCGGGTGGCCTGGGCGCCCGCAGGGTGTCCCCTCCGCGGGGTGTCGGCGTGCTCCTGCGGGCCTGCCCACGGCGCCTCGGGGGCACTGTCGGGGAGGTGAGTCTCCCTGGACATCCGGCTTCGGGGGGTCCACCCGTAGGCCTCCTCGCTCCCTGGAAGTGGGGCGGGGGAAATACACAGTGAGTAGACATTGGAGTAAGCCTCCAAGGGTTTTAAAAGCTTCTGTGAGGCCCCTCAGTCCTTCCCTAGCTGTGTCTAAGGTGTCAGGCCGGGACGACAGGCTTCACCGGTTGATCAGTTGGTTGGGCAAGGCCAACACTACGTCTGTGGCCCTGCGCACTGTGGCACCGGTGGTTGGGCCCAGGGCGGCTACTCAAGAGGCCCGGGACGCTGTACATTTCTTAGGATTCCTGCCTGCCTGTTGCCCATGGGGGGACAGAAGCCAGGCCGGGGGGACCACGACATCGCTTTTCCTTCCACGTCTCCTCCACCTCCTACATTCCATCAGCCACCTGCAAAGCCTGCCCTGGCTTTACCTACGTGCATATCATTGTGTCACCCCCCACCCCCCACCCCTGCCTGTGGTAAACAGAAACATTCAAGTTTCTCTTGCCGGTTTCTGACATTCTGCTTCCATACCCAGGAGGCTAGTTATGGCTTTTATAGAGGAATGAAATGGGATGGCTGACGTTAAGACTTCTCTGTGATCTTCATGGATTTCTTTAAAACCGGGTAAGCATCATGATGTTTCTACGTCAGTGGCGGTCATGGGCAGAACAGAGTCCAGGACTCATTACAGAAAACCCTACCCCCCGCCCCCTGACACCCAGTTAGGAGTTTGAGATTTAGCCAAGATAGTTAATGGCCAAAAAAGTCTTCCAGAATGTTCAACTCTAGTAACATAGTCTAGCATTTTGGGAGAAGATCAGGGAACAAATCAATGTATACTTTTGAAATATGCGTGTGGTGTGTGTATGTACATACACACACACATATATAGGATTATACTTTCAGAGGGTTAGCAAGCACTTTATTTAAATTCTAGCGTAGTTAAAATATAGTGTTATTTTCAGGGGCAAATACTTTAAATTAATCATGTTTTGCATTTCAGAAGTTCTTTCTTTGACCAGCTATTTGTTAAGCATCGGAATAAAAATGTGACCTTTTGGGGCTTTGTCTTCCTGTGAAACTTCTGTCTTCGACCAAATCAAATTGTTTCCTGAGCTATTTGAGCTAGGTTTCTTTGACCGTGTGAAGAAAATCATTCGCGAACTGAGGGAAGCAGTTAGGTGCCAGTGATTACTCCGTGACACAGCCCGTGGCTGACTTGATGCCATAATCAACACCCTCGCTTTCAGGGGGACTGTCACGGTTTCAAATGAGACTAAATTTTTCATGTGCTTTTTCAGTTCAGCTGGAACCGTTTCAGAGAGAAGAGGCACCACTGACTTACCCACAGACTTGCTGCAGATTACATTCCATGTTTTCCTCCAGGATTCAGAAATGACATTCTGAAAGGCTGCCACGCTATAGTCACACTGCCATGGGTTATCAGCCAAGTCCACCTCCAGATGGGGAAGTTCGAGAGCAATGATCATCATTGGTAGGATGGTGGTCAGAACATTGTCGCTGAGGTCTACAACCTGTTTGAGAAGAGACAAATTGAGGACAGCCTGTGAATAAAGACATTTAGGGACAAAATAAATAATAGTTACAGATATTGTTTACATTGCTGTGGAGGCAACAGGAATTTAGCACGGATTTGAGAAGTTAGAGAATCTGTGAGCCTCAGCAAACGGTTCACTTTTTAAGAGCCTACTTCCTAGGGTTGTTGTAAGGATTAAATGTATGTGAAAGCTTTAAGTATGGTGCCTATATTAGATGCCCAGCCATTTCCCCTTCCTTTTTTCCTATGAGTTGTAATTTTTACTTTTATTTTTTTATTTTTTAAAAAATATTTTGTTTATTTATTCATTCATGGGAGACACAGAGAGAGAGAGGCAGAGACACAGGCAGAGGGAGAAACAGGCTCCATGCAGGGAGCCCAACCTGGGACTCGATCCTGGGACTGGGGGATCATGCCCTGAGCCAAAGGCAGGTGCTCAACCGCTGAGCCACCCCAGGCATCCCTAATTTTTACTTTTAAATAAAACCTAGACTCCCTGTTGTTATCAAGGTCTAGAATTAGATACCAGGTCTAGAATTTCTGAAGCGCTGTGATCTGGAAAGCAACCAAAGATACCAGACGATGAGAACATAGAACACGTAAGAATTGTGGTTGACCAGAAGTAGCAAAGACAGAGATCTTTTGCATCAGCAATGATCTCAAGGGTCCCCCTGAGATATCAGTATCCGTGGCTACCTAGTAATCACAAGATGACTAATTTTTCTAGCCTAATCAGAAATGAACGGGAACCTGGGGAACAAAAAGGACTTCAGTGGCTCTAGAAACACAGAGCAGGATCTGTTGAATATGATAGTGGCATGATACAGCAGGGAAAGCAGTTGGGTGTAGCTCTAGCTATTGTTCGCAGAGTGCTACTGTGTACCAGGCATTCTCCTGGGTGTTTCACATATATTGTCTCCAATCTTCCCAAAAGCTTCCTCTCCCTCCCCACCCCCCAACCTTTCACAGAGTAGTAAACTGGGCTAGGTCACACAGTGCATACCACACAGCCCCTGTAGAACCAGGGCCTGGTACACAGTGAATGCTCAGTAAATAATGGAGAAGGGAATGAATGAATGAATGAATGAATGAATGAATGAATGAATGAAATGGCAGAGTTGAAATGTGATCTAGCTCCACAGCTGTGTATCTTCCACTCTGGAACATGCCCTCTTGGAGCCTGGGCTCACTGCACGGGAATGACAAGCTGGGTGGAGGAGGCCTGGGGCAGGAGGCAGCAGGGTGGGGTCAAGGGGCTTAGGGGCAGGGAAGGGGCAGGTGGTAATCAGAAGAAGAGAAAATCATAAAAGAGAAAATGCAAACCTTGCTGGAAGGAAAAAAAAAAAAGTGGGCCATGGATGACAGCCAGAGAGGCTGAATGTTATCCAGGTCAATTGTTTTTTAAACATCAGCGGGGAAAACAGCACTGGCATCTTGGGTTATATAACTTCCTAAGAAGAGAGGATTCAAACAATCAAACAGCACCACGACCAAGACCACAAAGTATAAAATCAGAATTCTCCCTGAACTTAGGTAGTGAGGATGACCTTTCCAGCACTGAGCAATCAAGTAGTCTTGACGCCCAAAGGGAGGTTGCCTGAAATAGGAAGGAGGAGACTTGGGGGGTGGGGGGGTGGTAAGGGGAGCAAAAGCCCCTTCACTTGGCCAGGCCTTGCCTGGGATCAGTAGCTTTCCTTATGTACCCCTCCTCAGCAACACAGTGAAATACTCCAATGTGTTTCAGGTAGTTATTTGCCTTTTAGGGCATATCTGCATTTTCTTCATCCCAGCATCTTATTATATTACAAATCATGGAACTGAAAAACAAAACTGGAGCAGGAACAGAAAGCTAATAGAATGATTTAGGAGGAATAATTTCTGGGGAAAGATGAAAGGAGAACAGTCTCATTTGCCTAAAGAAAAAGCCATCCACCATCATCCGAGGGTGTGTACATTATAGAAAAGATTGGGAGAGGCATCTAATGTTGCTACACAAATCACTGCCTCTAAGAAGAATGGGAACGATTAAGAAAAGGAATGCTAATTTGAAATGTCGGTGGAACTTATTTCATTTGATCTAAACACAATGATGAATTTATGCTTCGAAAAATCTATCCGGCTTTTGAAAAGATTCCCACATGGGGAGACACATAGCATAGTGCAAGTACTAAATTCATCTCCTGAAAGTGGAAAAAAAAAACCCCAACATCTATTTTGATATTCAGCTTTCTGATACCAAATATGTTCACCAAGTTCCAAAACCAGTTTTTAGAGTTATTGCCAAACATGGAGAAGGGATCATGGAGAAGGAGGAATTGCGTGATTCTGGGCAGTTCAGATGAAGTGAGAATTACAGATGATTTAAAATAGTCTTGGGGCTGGTTTTTAGTTTGCCGGTAGCAGTCTTACCTGTGAGCTACAGAACACTTATGAAGCACAGTAAGAATGCATAGGAAGTAACAACAGACACAGGGCAATCACTCCCACAAATACACTTATAATCAGTGTATAGTATACTAGGGGAGGTTCCCAGGCAATCCAGCAGCCTACTTGTGGGGACCTGGGGAGCACTGCCAAGTTGAGTGGACTTTCTCATCTGCTCTGATAATTACCGTGGCAAAGATGGTCCCCAGTGGTCCTGCCACCTGGTCTTGATGCCCTTGAGGACCCTCCTCCCTTAGAGTATAGGCAGGGGCTATGACTTGGTTCTAAGCAATCGAGTATGGCAAAAGCAATGTGATGTCACTCCCGTGATTACATCATTTAGATTGTAATGTTTTTCTTGTTAGCAGGCTCTCTACTCGGGCTCTAAAGTGAGCTGCCCTATGGAGAGGCCCACGTGACACGAACTGAAGGCAGACTAAGGCTGACAGCCAGTGAGGAACCGAGCCTCACTTCCATAGCCCACAAGGAAATGAGTCTTGCTGACAACCGCGTGAGCTTGGCAGTGGGTCCATCTCCAGCTGGGCCTTCAGGTGAGTCTCCAACCCTGGCCAACATCTTGACTTCAGCCTCTTGAGATACCCTTAGCAAAGGACCCAGGCCCTTGCCTGGCTTCCTGACTCCCCAGATCATGAGATAATATGTATGTGGCTTTAGGCTGCTAAATTAGTAGTCATTTGTAATGTACCTATTCAGGATCATCATCCATTTTTGTTCAGTGAGTATTTTTAAATGTGTTATGAATTAGACATAAGCTAAGCACTAAAACAAGATAGATCATGATGTATGTCCTTAAAGAGATTATGGGGATATAGGCATTAACAATGAACCGTACCTATAATTAAATAAATTGAGTTGTGAGAACTGCAATGAGGAAAAAGCATAGCACATTATAAGTGTATATAAAAGGGCAGCTAATTCAATGTGGAGGCCCCAGGAAGGCTTCCTTGAAGAAGTGATATTGAAAGGATTCATAAGAGTTAGCTCTCCCAGGGAGAGGATCCGCTTGTGCTCCTTCAGCCTTGGTGTGAAGATAGAAGCAGGAGTGCAGTGAGCAAGGGAGAGTGGTTTGCAGAGAGGTTGGGGAGACAGGCAGGGGCCAGGTCCTTGTTGTGAAAGCTTAGAAGGATTTTTTTTTTTTTTTTTTTTTGCTCAGAAGGATTTTTAACAAGAAGTGGAATGACCAGATTTGTATGTTCAAGAGTAGGGTGCTGTGGCCACTTGAGAATTTCTATACACAGTCTGTATTGATAAAGAGCTTGCTATATTCCAAGTACTATTCGAAGCACTATGCACTAAAGTGCTGCGAATGCATTAAAACATTTAATTTATGAGAAAGGTTTTTTCAGACGAGAAAACAGAGGCACAGAGAGATTGGGTGACTTGCCCAAGATTGTGTGCCTGCAAAGGGGCAGAGCCTAGATCTCAAGCCAGGCAGCTGAGCCCAGAGTCCACCCACCTTACCACTGCTTCACTCTCCTCCTTTCAATAGCGGAGGTACTGCCGGGGGGTGGGGGGTGGCGCTGGCTGAAAGGTGGCAGTTGGAAATTTATCTTGCACCTGTAGTTGAATAACACTTTTTATAAAACTGGGAAACAGCCACTGTCTATGTCGATGCTGCCCAATATGACGGCCCTTAGCCACACGTGACTTTCGAGCATTGAAACAAGACTAGTCATGTTGGGACAAGAGTGTGTATAATATACACCAGGGTTTGAAGTCTTAAGCGTGAAAAATGATGTAAAATATCTCATAAATAATTTTTATATTGGTTACATGGGTAAAAGATAATTGGATATTGTGGGTTACAAAATATATTACTAAATGAAATGCACCTGCTTATTTTTTCCTTTCTGAATCCAGTTACTAGAACATCTAAAATTGCATGTGCGGCTCACAATTTGTTTGTATTGAATGATGCTGGTCTATATACAGAGTGAGGGTGTGTGATGGAGGATATGGGGGACTGAATCTTTCCCTAGGACATCGATAGATGTCACACTGGAGGCCTTTCTAAAGGAACACTGTGGGGAGATCGAAGAGTGGGGAGGTTGGAGGAAGGAGCCGAGGCTGCCCAGCCTGGAGCAGGGCTTCAGGGGATCCTCCCCTTCACAGCTGTCAGTGCTTCAGTGAGATAAACCTGAAGGTGCCTGAGAGCGGCACTGCAGCTCCAAAATGTGACACGGAGCCCCCAGGATGAGTCTGACATTTGTTTAGAACAGTAGGTGGCATGTGGTAAGTACTCTACAGATATGAGCTGTTATTATCATCATTTTTATTATTTAGTGCCCCATTTGGGTTTGAAAGCAACAGTGTCACAGGCCTTCAGAGCCCTGCATCGCCCGGTTCTGGGTTCTGGACAGCTCAGCATTGCCCCGGGGGCAGGGGGAACCTCCGCAGTGCTCCAGGCTGCACAAGACCCCAGGGACCTTTGACCCACCCTGCAGCTCAGGGAGGGAGCCTCGACTTATAACTCAGATTGAATTTCTTGCCAACTGGTAAGTGGAAGCTTGGAGTTGGGTTTAATTTGATTTAGAAAAATGTGCCAGTTTTTGCTGCTGAGTGTTATGCTCGAGTAAAACTCACATCCATTACTGAGGCATTTGATTTTTGAGGCAAGAGAGAGACTTCAGCAATTTCAGCAGAGTCTTAAAACAGACTCTAAAATCTCTAGATTTTGACTAATAGCCAGTACTCCTAGGCGAGGAGCTCTTCAATAGAAATATTCTTCTAATGTAATTGCCCAGATGTCTGCCTATTGGAAAAGCTCTAAAAGTCATTTTATAACCTGTAACTTCTTGAGGTCCTTGAAGGCTTCTGGATGAATCCTGACTATCTTGTTGCTCTTTAAGTAGAGGTTCTCCAGCCGCAGGCAGTTCTGAAAGTCAGACAAACCGATCTGCGATATCCTGTTGAACGACAGATCCAGACTCTGTAATGACTTCAGTTTCCATAATCCTATTAAAATGAAAAAACACATTAAAATATAAATGGGTGATATGTACTGTACCATTGTTTATAAGGGTGAAGCAATGGAGACACCCTGCGTGGCCGTCCAAGGAGGACTGGTTCAATGGGGTAGGGTAGGTGATCCTGCGCTGCATCCCCCAGGCTTAGAGAGCCAGGGGAGATGTACAAGAACCACGGCCCGCCTGGGAGGGACAGTGTTCAGTTGCAGAACAGCCTAGAGTATGATTCCAATGTTCTTGGGGGAGAAAGAGCCACATGCAAACAGATACAGACATTCTGAGCGAGGGGAGGGAAGGATATGAACTAAACCATCAGTGGTAGTAACACTTGAGAGTTAACTGTGGATGCTGTAACATTTCTAGGCCTTGCTATTTTCCAGACATAATAAGTTGTAGCTAGGTTTTGTTTCCGGACAAGACAATCTAATGTGGTTTTGGTCTCTGTCTCTGTATTTCACTTGATTCCAGAGAGTAAACCAGGAGGCCCATTTGGCACAGAACATAAAGGCTGAGAAGGAGGTGCCAGTCAGAGCAGACTTCCAAATCTGATTTCCCATATGAGTCTCACAAGGATGCCCTGCATTTTCACATTTTCCTTCTGCTCTGTTCTCACATGTAGTTTGTGTCTTTTTTCTTTTTTTTTAAAGGATTTTATTTATTTATTTGAAAGAGAGAGAAATCACGAGTGAGGGGGGAGGGACAGAGGGAGAGGAAGAAGCGGACTCCTCACTGAGCAGGGAGTCCCTGGCAGGCTGGACCCCAGGACCCCCAGGTCATAACCTGAGCCCAGGACAGGCGCTGAACTGAGCCACCCAGGCGCCCCTCGCATGTAGTTTGTGTCTTTAACCAACTGCTACTTAACAGATCAGGTTGGTTCAATTCCAGAAGGGTTTATTCCTTGTCTACGGTCTGCAAGGCACTCATTATCAGACTGATTATGCAGAGATGATGACTTAATGTAAAAAGCCATACATTGATGTTATCATAGGTTCACATCAGCTGTAAGAGACCATTGACAACTCAATCACAACATAATGAGCTAGGCACTTAGTGCTGAGGACAAATAGAGCATAGCATCCTTGTGTCTGAGTGATAAGACATACACACAAGAAAAAGCTCCCGGTCATACAAGCAGTTACACCCCCACCCTCCTCCTGTAAAATGAACTGTTGTTTGCCTCTCTGCCTCTTCCATCAGATACTTTAGTACCTTCTGGAGGCAGAACTCACAGCGTTGTTAACTCTTGCAGTGCCTGGAATATAGTATGTATTCAATAAACTGGAGGTCACAGTGTGTGACCCGCAGAGAGATTTAAAAATTACTGAGCTAACATTAAAGACTCAATGCAAAAATTTGCATTTCTAGCATCTCTTTGAAAAATTAGAAGTCCCAATGGGCACAAGTCAATGTTGGGCTAGAGCCGAATGAGGGCTGCCTGCTTTAGATGGGGCAGGTACTTACAGAAGAAGATTTCTTTGTACTCATGCCTCTATCAAAAGCAGGAAAACAAAGGATAGGCCAAGAAGCAGCACGTTTAAGAAAAATGGGAGGGAACCGAGGCTGAAATTTAGCTGCCATAGGCTAGCAAGAAATACTTCCATATTGGTTTGTAAATAACCATGGCCGGGCCTTTGTGTGCAGCCCCACTGCCCTAGGCACACAACTGAAAGCCCAGGCTACAGGCCTGTTGTAAAGTAGTTTGAATATAACCCCTAGAGAAAATATGTTTCTTTGTGAAGAATAGTCCTACACCTTTTAATATGTCAACATATGGGTCTGTGAGAAAAAAGTGCAGCATAAGACACCAGTATGAAAGAAGCTATGGTTTCCTCAACATTGTCTCTAGGTGGGTGTGAGCTCATAGTTCTGTAGTATCTCACTGCTTAAAATGGACCCTAGGAGCTCAGTGGAGGGAAGAAATCATTTTAAAACTCCTATTTAATGATATACTCTCTTTATGCTCTAAGCACTTCACAAACATCTCCTTTTATTTTTTTTTATTTTTAAATATTTTATTTATTTATTTGAGAGAGAGAGAGAGAGAGAGAGAGAGAGCACACCAGCAGGGGAGCAGCAGAGGGAGGAGAAGCAGGCTCCCTGCCAAGCAGGGAGCCCAACGTGGGGCCTGATTCCAGGGTCCTGGGATCAGGCACTGAGCCCAAGGCAGATGCTTAACTGACTGAGCCACCCAGGTGCCCCCAACATTTCCTTTTAATCCTCATAGAGCCCTGAGGGTTTTATCATCTTGTAAATGGCAAAAACCTAGGTGCAGTGAAGTTAAGAAGTTGCCCCACGTCATGGTAGGTGGAGCTATGGAGCTGGGATTGAAATTCATACTGGCACAAAAACAGACACATAGATCAATGGAACAGATAGAGAATCTAGAAGTGGACCCTCAACTTTATGGTCAACTAATATTTGACAAAGGAGGAAAGACTATCCACTGGAAGAAAGACAGTCTCTTCAATAAATGGTGCTGGGAAAATTGGACATCCACATGCAGAAGAATGAAACTAGACCACTCTCTTGCACCACACACAGAGATAAACTCAAAATGGATTAAAGATCTTAATGTGAGACAAGATTCCATCAAAATCCTAGAGGAGAACACAGGCAACACACTTTTTGAACTCGGCCACAGTAACTTCTTGCAAGATTCATCCATGAAGGCAAGAGAAACAAAAGCAAAAATGAACGATTCGGACTTCATCAGGATAAAAAGCTTTTCCAAAGCAAAAGATATCGTCAAAAAAACTCAAAGACAACCTACAGAATGGGAGATTTGCAAATGACGTATCAGATAAAGCGCTAGTTTCCAAGATCTATAAAGAACTTATTAAACTCAATAGCAAAGAAACAATCCAATCACAAAATGGGCAAAAGACATGAACAGAAATCTCACAGAGGAAGACATAGACATGGCCAACAAGCACATGAGGAAATGCTCCGCATCACTGGCCATCAGGGAAATACAAATCAAAACCACAATGAGATACCACCTCACACCAGTGAGAATGGGGATAATTAACAAGGCAGGAAACCACAAATGTTGGAGAGGATGCGGAGAAAAGGGAACCCTCTTACACTGTTGGTGGGAATGTGAACTGGTGCAGCCACTCTGGAAAACTGTGTGGAGGCTCCTCAAAGAGTTAAAAATAGACCTGCCCTACGACCCAGCAATTGCACTGCAGGGGATTTACCCCAAAGATTCAGATGCAGTGAAACACCGGGACACCTGCACCCCGATGTTTATAGCAGCGATGTCCACAATAGCCAACCTGTGGAAGGAGCCTCGGTGTCCATCGAAAGATGATGGATAAAGAAGATGTGGTCTATGTATACAATGGAATATTACTCAGTCATTAGAAATGACAAATACCCACCATTTGCTTCTATGTGGATGGAACTGGAGGGTATTATGTTGAGTGAAATAAGTCAATTGGAAAAGGACAAACATTATATTGTCTCATTCATTTGGGGAATATAAATAATAGTGAAAGGGAATAAAGGGGAAAGGAGAAAAAATAAGTGGGAAATACCAGAAAGGGAGACAGAACTTGGAAGATTCCTAACTCTGGGAAACGAACTAGGGGTGGTGGAAGGGGAGGTGGGCGGGGGGGTGGGGGGTGACTGGGTGACAGGCGCTGAGGTGGACACTTGATGGGATGAGCACTGGGTGTTATTCTATATGTTGGCAAATTGAACACCAATAAAAAATAAATTTAAATAAAAAAAAAGAAATTCAGATTTCTTAAGCATTACTGTTTAACCATGAACATTTCATACCAAAAAAAAAAAAAAAGGCATGGACAGGCCCATGTTTAAAGCAAAAATTTTAACATGTATTGTGGGACTTATATGTAGGGGTAAAATGTATGACAATACTAGCACAAACAATAGAAGAAAGGTCGAAGAGTATTGTCAAAATTTCTTGTGATGTTAGGATGTATATTGGAAACCCTAAAGCAATCACTAAAATGCAATAGCAAAGAAGTATGGCTAGTAAGCCTACAAAGGAGATTGGATTACTTTAAAAAATATGCAATGAATGCAAGAAAGGCAGAAAAAAGATAAAAGGAACAAAGAAGAGAAGGAACACATAGAAAAAAAATCAAGATGATAGATATGAATAATAGTCTAAAAACACCAAATAAATGGCAAAGATTCCAAGTTTGGATAAAAATTCAAGAGTCAGCTATATAATTCCTACAAGAAATCCACTTTAAATATAGAAACATGGATAGGATACATGTAAAAGGATGGGAAAAAATAGTCTTTTCTACAAATGGTGCTGGAATAATTGCATATCTTTAAAACTTCTATATGTTATTCATACCGTGTACAAAAAATTAACTCGAACTATTTTAAAACATCATAAACCTAAATTTAAACCTAAATGTAAAGACATCATAAACCTAATATATAAAATCTAAAAAAGTAAAGTTATAAAACTTCTAGAAGAAAACATAGGAGAGAATCTTTGTGACTTTGGATTAGGCAAAGATTTCTTAGATATGACACCAAAACGCAAATTATACATTAACAAAGTGATGAAATTTACTTCACAAAAATTTAAAATTCTGCTCTTTGAAACATTGTTAAAACAATAATTACTCAAGCCATAGTCTGGGAGAAAATACTTGCAAATCACGTATCTTGAAAAGTCTTGTATCCAGAATATATAAAGAACACTCAAAACTCAATAATTTTTTAATAAATTTTTTCTCTTCTTTCATAGATTTTTTTTTTTAAATTTTTATTTATTCATGATAGTCCCACAGAGAGAGAGAGAGAGGCAGAGACACAGGCAGAGGGAGAAGCAGGCTCCATGCACCGGGAGCCCAACGCGGGACTCGATCCCGGGTCTCCAGGATCGCGCCCTGGGCCAAAGGCAGGCGCCAAACCGCTGCGCCACCCAGGGATCCCTCATAGATTTTTTAAAAATATATTTTATTTATTTCTTTGACAGAGAACACAAGTGGGGGAGTGATAGAAAGAGAGGGAGAAACAAGCTCCCCTCTGAGAAAGGAGCCCGATGCAGGGCTTGATCTCAGGACCGAGATCATGACCTTTAAGCTGAAGGCAGATGCTTATTCCACTGGGCCACCCAGGTGCCCCAAAACTCAATAATTTTTAAAAAAGTAGAAATTGGCCAAAGATTTATATGCATCATCGGAGATACACAGATGGCAAATAAGCACACAGAAAGATATTCAATATCATTAGTCATTTGGGAAATCCAAATTAAAACCACAATGATATACCACTATTCATCTATTAATATGGCTAAAATTAAAAAGATTGCCCATATCTGGTAAGGATATAGGACAACTGAAATTCTTACACAGTGCTGGTGGGAATTTAAAATGGTATGACCATTGCACACAGGACTGGCAATTTCTTCAAAAGTTAGACATCTACTTGACATACAGTTCAGCCATTCTACACCTAGGTTATTCATCCAAGAGAAACGAAAGCATGTATTACTACAAAGACTGTTTTATTATTTTTTTTTAATGTTGATAGGAACAGTATCAACATGACCCCTCTTTTATCTCAGATAGTGGCAACTTGTGTCATCTTATTTTTTTTTCTTTTTGGCTAAAGGGTTATTAGCTTTATTTTTTTCAAAGAAACATTATGGTTTTGATTTTATCTATTGTTTTTCCTGTTTTAAATTCCACTGATTTCTGCTGCGATTTTTCTTTTCTTTTTTCTTTCTTTTTAGATTTTATTTATTTAGTCGTTAGAGACACACAGAGAGGCAGAGACATAGGCAGGGGGAGAAGCAGGCTCCCTGCAGGGAGCCCCATGCAGGACTCCATCGCAGGATCCCAGGATCCTGCACTGAGCTGAAGGCAGATGCTCAACCACTAAGTCACCAGGTGCCCCTCTGCTGGGATTTCTATGATTTCTTTTTTTTCTGTTTGCTTTAAACTTACATTGCTCTTACTTCTTTAATTTTCCAAGGAGGAAACTTATGTTATTGATTTTAGACTTTTCTTCCAGTGGATGCTTTTAATGCTATACATTTCCCTCTAACCACTGCTTTTGCCACATCCCGCAAATTTTGACAAATTGAATTTTCATTTTCACTTAGCTTAAAATATTTTCAAATCCCTCTTGAGACTTCTTCTGTGACACGTGTTACCTAGAAATGTGTTATTTAATTCCCAGAGTTTTGGGGGGCTTGCAGCTTTCTGTTGCTAATTTCCAAGCTTAATTCCACTGTAATCTGAGAACATACTTTGCATGATTTGTTATTCAAATTTGTTAAGATGTGTTTTATGGTCCAGAACGAGGTCTGTCCTGGTAAATGTTTCATGTAAGCTTGAAATAATGTGTATTCTACTGTTGTTGGAGGGAGTATTCTATACATGCCAATTTGATCAAGTTGAGAGTGATATTCACGTCAACTACATCCTTATTGATCACCTGCCTGCTTAATCTGTTAGTTGACTGGGGAGTGCTGGGAGTCTCCAACTACAGTGGATTTTTCTAATTCTCTTTTCAGTTGTCAGTTTTTCCTCATATATTTTGACACTCTGTTGTTAGGTGCATTTATGTTTAAAATTATTAGGTCGTCTTCAAGAATTGGCCCCTTTATTCTCTTTATAAGTGCTTTATTTAACCTTGATAGTTTCCTGGTTCTAAAGGAAACTTTGTCTGAAATTAATATAGCCACTCCACTCTTCTTTTGATTAGGGTTTACGTAATGCTTTATCTTTCTCCATCCCTTTAGCTAGCAGCTTTATTTATTATAGTAAAAAGAGACAGCCTAAGTGTCCACTAACTGGTAAATCATATCTATACAATGGAATTCTGGCAATGAAAAGGAACGAACTTTTAATACAGACAACACCGTGGATGAATCTCAGAATAATTATGCTGAATGCAAAGATCTATACCAAAAATGAAAGTACATATCATAAGATTGCATGAATATAAAATTATGGAAAATACAAACAAATCTATAGCATCAGAAAGGAGATCAATATTAACTTGGATTGAGGGGAGAGGATGGGTGGGAAAGATAGATTACAAGGGGCATGAGGAAGCTTTTAGGGGTATGGATAGTTCATTATCTTATAGTGGTGATGGTCTCACAGGTCAGTGTGGTTCAGAGTCAAAGGGAGATCAAAGTGTGCTCGGATGACAGAGAAGCAGGGGCCTCTCAACAATGTACAGACTTATAGAAGCCTGAACAGTAGCAACAGGATTGTTGATGGGTACTCGGAACTTCATATGAACTCTGAACTTCTGCAGAAGGAGAACGGAAACCACCTACAGTTACCCGTTGTACCTCAAATCACAGAAGTGACCATGATAGCAAAGACTGGCATGGGGAACAGAATTGGAGACTCAGGGTGGTCAAAAGGCACTAGAGGGTAACTGACATTTTGAGCACCTGTTATGTACCGGATGAGAAATGTTTTATATGAGAAATGTTTTACGTGTATCAGCACTCTCTGTGTTAAAGTTTTTACAAACACTATCACTACCCCTCATATCCTTCCTGTAGGTGCCATCATTATCATCCGCAGTTAAAAATAAGAACCAGGCAGGTTTTGATAGGTTAAGTGTCTTGTTTAAGGTCAATTAACAGGTAAATAGAGTAATACAAGAAGTATAAGAGTATAGAAGAAGAGTATAAGAGTAAATAAGAAGGATCTCACTCATGGGGATTTAAGAGACAAAACAGAGGATGGTGGGGGAAGAGAGAAAAAAAAACAAGATGAAATCAGAGTGGGAGACAAACCACAAGAGACTCTTAATCATAGGAAACAAACTGAAGGTCATTGGAGGGGAGAGGAGTGAAGGGGCGGGGTAACTGAGTGAAGGGCATTAAGGAGGGCACGTGATGTGATGAGCCCTGGGTGTTATATAAGACTGAGGAATTACTGACCTCTACCTCTGAAACCAATAATACAGTAATGTTAATTAATTGAATTTAAATAAAATAAAAAAAACCCCCAAACAAAGAGTAAATAAGAAGGATGGGACCAGAACATCCTAAGCATCGGGGGTAGGGACTTTGAAGGCAGAGAGTTACAAGGATACCCCCTTGACTCCCTTCATAGTATCAAGCTAAGATCCCCAAGAGGAAGGTAAACCTGCAGATAGGAATTAAGTTCAGTTACACCTTCCACATGAAAATTTCCATCTACTTCCAATGTTAGAGAATTAAGGTTTAATTGTATGAAGGGAACTGGTGGGGTCCTAGAAATGATGTTTGTTTGGGGTCTCCCAGGATAGAGGTGGGAAGTTTGAGTAAACTTGTCCACGACACTTGGCTGTGTTTCTCAATGGGGAGAAATGTGTTCTTTTAGAGATTTTGCGTGGTGCATCAAGGATGAGGGGGAACCCAGCTGAACAAAAGAAGTTGGGAGGGGCATTCACGGCTGGGGCTTGGACATCAGAGGGTAGATGCCATGTTTCAAGGGAGGGGGGGTTGAACATTGGGAGGAAAATATGGAGGCACTTTTGTGGAGAAGGGATTATTTATTGAACTGCTTTCTTATGATCATAAGCCGTGGGGGACAAGAATCCGATTAGCCTTTGCCTTTAAGTGGCCATAGGCGTTTTATTGTTTCCAAGAAATTATCTCAATGCCTATTAGCAGAAAGGCCACAGAGGGTACACCCAGACATTAAACTGCCTTGGGAACATTCCTTTGGACTATGAACTTCTTAAATGTTTTCTTAAAAGTGATAACCTGGTGACATAAATAGTGATATTCAGGAGGTTATGGCTTCAAGTTCAAAGAGTATTAAGAATCAGAAGAGTCTGGAATGGTCCTAGACAAGATATTTGATTCATAAGGGTAGCCCTTAATGTGGTCAATCTTATATAGGTGAGCCAAAGACCTTACCCTCTTAGCTTACTGGCATACATTCATGTTGTTATTTTAGAACCTGACCTGGTTTTGAGAACACAGGTTATTGGTATTTTTATAATCTAATAGCAACCAGGAAGAGATATTTAATTCCCTGAAAAAAAAAAAGAATACAAAATATTTTTGTGTATATATATATATATATATATATATATATATATATATTTATATTTTTTTCTTCCCCTCCACCAGTTTCAGAAGTCAGGGATTACGTCCTCTCATCTGTAACACATTTATCTCTTGGGTTCCAGAATTTAGTGTGTTCAGTATCAGGCTGTCAAATAAATCTGGCCTGTCAACCTAGTTGGAATCCCAGTAAGATGTCGGGCCTTTACATTTCCGGGGGCTCTACGGGTACTCCAAAAATGTTGCTTGATGAAGGTGGGACAGTTTAACTGGAGATTGATCCCGTTGTTTTAAATGTTTTAAAACTGATTTTCTGTTATTAACGCTGCACTCCAGAAATATGTGAGGAAGGTGGAATCATCAGTAAGGTTAAATTCATAGCTGGCTAACTGGTAAATTGCATTGACTGGCACCTCCTCTGGGTATTTTCCCAACATGAAGCTTATTGGTGACATCGCAGCTGACTCTGATGATACGGGATCAGTTAACACTGAGTGAGTCACTGTGATCTGTCACTCTTACAGAGGTGGGCTTTCCGGGGTGAAAGCAACTTTCTGTTGCTTCTTTAAGCTGTCACCATTTTAAGACGGGGGCCGTGATTTACAAAAGTACACATGTGCTGCAAGGCCAGTTGCTTGACTGCCACTTTGTGAGAATCTCGAATATTATTTTAGAGGAGCACAAGCACTTATATAAACAGGTGGATACAAATGAGTCTCTGCTCAGGAATTATTGTGGGCTAGGAGTTCCATCCATTGCAGTAGTTATTTAACATTTTAAAAGATAACTTGAGATTTAGACAAAACCGAATTTATAATTTGTTTCTAAATAGACTGCTATTCTCAATTTGTGCCAAGAGAGTAAAAATAACTAATATTTGCAAAGTACTTTACAAGTATACAGAGTACTTTTCACATATTTTAATAGCTACCATCTATTATGCCAAGTGCTATGTTACATTAGGCTCTTGAAATACATTTTTCCTTTAATCCTCACAACAATTCTATGTGTAAATATTACATTATCAAGATGTTTCCCTTTTAAAATAGTTTTTTTAAGTAAACTGTACCCCCAATGTGGGGTTCAAATTCACAACCCCAAGATCAAGAGCAGCATACTGTACTGAGCCAGCCAGGGGCCCCCCAAAATTGCCTATAAACAGGCTTAGTTACAAAGGAATCCAAGAACAAAGGGAAGGTCAGAAACGGAATGGTACTCCAGGCAGCACTTCTTTACCAGCTCTTTCTCTCCAAAATGGGATTTCAAAGTCAAAGTGACTGAGCCACGGTCACAGAGTCACTGAATGGCAAGGGATGTTACAGAGGCTCAGCTGAAATATATGATGATTAGAGGAAAATAATTCAAATCACAAAATGCTATGGATAAAAGAACTCTGAATTATATCCAGTTAGATTCAGGGCTTACACTGGCCTTCCATCACCTGTTGGTTTCATTCATCTCTCTCTGGCTTCATTTGCTAGAGTTCTAGTAGAATTTCAGATATACAATTTGCTCATTTCACTTTTTCTTCTCTTTTCCAAGTTTAACATTTTTCCTGATATTTGGGGAGGCAGAAGTGCAACTTGGAAAAGGAAGGTGGGGTTGGATGTGCATTTTATAAGGGGTGCCTGGTCCTTAAATGGAATTGTATTCCCTCTGACTTCCAGCTAGTTCTGGGGAATTCATCTGCCTTAAGGAGATATGTTCAGTGGTAGGATATTTTGACCTATTAATCTTTTAACTCTATTTCTCTCTTTCCATTTCTTACCATGCAAGCAGAAAGTAGGCTCTGTGTTAATTACCCTAGGGAAGGCGCAGTGCAGGGCAGAAAACAGAGGAGACTACAAGTCTTTCTGGCTTTTGTTTTCCAAAGGCCTAAACCTTTAAAGGAAAGGAATTTCTAGATTTAGACAGAGGGTTTTGAAGAAACAAAAAATGGGAAGGATTTTCTCCAAACTGAAAAAACTGAAAGGAAATGTTCTCTGGCTGGCAGGTATAAGGGACGTACACACACACACACACACACACACACATACACACACAAGCACATGCACACACACTTTGATGCCTTCTCAGGGTATACGATTCTACAGCTGTGGCACAAATTTGGGGAAAGCAAAAGAAAGCCCATGAAAGACTGATGTTAAGTACAAGTATCTACACCCAATCCCCAACAGACCCTACTAGAATGGGGGCTCAGAAAATTATGTTGAGTTATAGACAATAGAAGGTTATAGCTCTAGTATATTTGAATTTATGGGTTGATATTCACATCTACCATACTAGTTAAAAAATGTTATATTGTAGGGATACGTGTAGCTATAATGATGATCATTAAAAAGTTAAAGCAAACAAAATGCAAAGTCCAAATGTTTGATTAACTCAATTATAACATATGTACATGCATACAAAAGCTATTCAACTATTTAAAATATTATTTATGAGATTGCTTAATTATATAAAGATGTCCAAAATATACTGATACGAAAATACAAATTATGAAATATTATGGAAAGTATGATCCAGTTTTGAAAGAAAAATATGTACAAAGGCATAAAGAATATATACAGTTGATCCCTGAACAACACAGGGTTTAGGGGTGCTGACCTCCCACAGTAAAAAATTTATATATAACTTCAGCTTCCCCAAAACTAAAAAGCCTACTGTTCGGCACCTGGGTGGCTCAGTGGTTGAGCTTCTGCCTTTGGCTCAGGCAAAGGGCCTGGATTCAAGTCCCACATCAGGTTCCCTGCAGGGAGCCTACTTCTTCCTATGTCTCTGCCTCTCTCTCTGTATCTCTCATGAATAAATAAATAAAATCATTAAAAAAAAGCCTACTGTTGACCAGAAGCCTTACCCATAACAAAGTCAATGAACAAATATGTTGTATATTATAAACATTATATACTATATTACTATAATAAACTAAGCTAGAGGAAAGATAATGTTATTAAGACAATCACAAGGAAAAGAAAATATATTTACAGTATTGTATTTATTAAAAAACAATCCGTGTACAAGTGGACCTGCACAAGGGTCAACTGTATTACATGAAGGACTTGTGTCTTCCTTTAAATTTTTCTTCAATTACCAATGATCTACAAAATAACAGGTTTCTAAAAATAAGAATACAATAAAATTATAAAATAAGATGCAATTATTTTATGCTTTACACTGAAATAATCCTGCACATTGCTTTTATGGACAAGCTTAGGAAGAGAAGGCTCCTCCCCTTCTCTCACCATTTTGTTGATATGGTGACTGGGATAGTCATTCCTTCACCTGGCAGGCTATTGTCAAAATGATGCTTAAAACAAGACCAAAAGCTGGAGAAAAAGCAAGACAATAAAAATATGAAAGAACTGAAAATAAGAAAAACTATGCATAATTTGGGATGAAGAAAAAAAAGACAGTATCTTTACATTTTCTTTTTTAGCAGAATGTCTTATATAAATACTTAGCATATAGTGAGTGACCAAGACTAAAAAGCCAAATGAAATTGTCTAGCACTCTTGAATATTAAAAAAGGCAAAAAAAAGGCAAAGGAGGCTATAGATTATGAATCTGATACATTTTCTTAATAAAATATTGGTTGTGTAGATTACTAGATACCAGAATAGATGGGAATTTACATATTGATTATATAACAATAACATATTTCTAGTCTACATTTGGAGGACAATTAGACAAATAGATGCAAAATGCATTTGAACAAAACAAAAATTATAAATATAGCAACTTAATTTGAATTGTGCTGCATATTGAAAGTACATGAACTAGTTATTTTTTAGTGCTTTTCTATTTTTAGTAACAAATATGATAATCAAAGTAGGTTATTTGAAATCATGCATTATTATTCAGCACTTAAATACTTGTCTCTTGACAAATTAAGTTATAGTAATGGGAGATTAATTGCACTATGAATTCCACATATTATAACTTGAAATTCCACTTAGAAACTCATTTATTTGTTCTGATAAAATTGCTTTCCTTTCAGCTATTTCCTCAACACTGAAAACAAACATGGAAACAAACATCTCATTCTTTGGTCTAGTCCATCTTTTAAAATTGGACTTACCCTCGGGGATGTCACTGAGGCTGTTTCTTTGAAGAATTAACAGCTTTAGACATGGAAGCCTATTTCTCAAGTGGCTTCTGTGGTGTTTCCCCCACGAGGACTTAGCACTGGGTAGATCCAACGAGATGGAGTGGAGGGAACTGTTGCTGAGGTTTAGTATTTCCAAAGCACGGAAGTGTGCAAGAGGACTTAAGGTGATGTTCGAAATGAGATTGTTACTGAGGTCCAGATGTTTTGTATTCCAGTCTTCTCTTCTCATAGGAGACTGTAAGAGAACCCTAAGGAAACTGGCACTTGAGTCCACTGTGGCCGCTGCCTGCGGTGTGTCCGCAGGTACATCATGCTTTCCGGTAAAAGAACAATTTGTCAGAAGATGCCCATTCCATCGGCACTCAGATTTGAATAAAATACTGTTTTCTCTGGGTGGGTTGGTCATTGTTCCACTAAAATAAAGACTTATTAGCATTGTTATGACTCTGAAGTGTAGGTTTTTCATAATGCCTAGAGAAAGGAAAATGAATTGATTTATTCAAAATAATGTAATAATTAACAACAAAGGCGCAGAAAATTCAATTTTCAATTTAAGATTTAGGAAAATTATCTTGCCTTGATTGCCAGCTTAAGTGCATGTTTGATTTCTTAGAAACTGGGGCATTAAATGTAGCTAAAAATTGGTAAAGCTACAGGGTGCCTGGGTAGCTCATAGCTCAATCTGTTAAGCTTCCGCCTCAGCTCAGGTCAGGATCCTGGGGTCCCACCAGGGTCAGGGTCCCTGCTTTAGTGGAGAGTCTGCTTTGCCCCCTCCCTCTGCCCCTATGCTACTACCTCGTGCTTGTGCTCTCTCAAAGTCTTTTAAAAAATGGTAAAGCTATAGTATACAATTACATTTATGTCATTAAAGAAAGAAATCCCCTGATTTTTCAGAAAATACATATTCACTTGGGCCTCACCTCGTGTCTGCTGTTCCAGGAATATTCACTGGGCAGTCTGCTTTGGAGAGAAACCTACCAAGATTAAAGACTTCTCTGTTTTCTTACTGGTCATTAGTACTGAGCAAAGTCTATTATGCTTATCTACAACCTGTAATCAGCTACGTGGTTTATTATGTGAGTGACAAGCCAGCCAGTTACACTAAACTGTGAACTGTATGGAGGGAAGGTTCAATTCACAAAGGAGACTCTTGATTTTTTATAAATAAATTTACATTTTTTGTGACTTAAAACTTTGAATTTAGTATATATACAACGTGGGTCATAAAAAGGATGTTCTGCATCAGAACCATAAAGATATGATACAGAAACATCAAGTATCTTTTTCATCAAAGATGGAGAAGCAATCGAAAATTTTAAAATAAGTATCTACAATGGCTGAATGTATACGCAAAAAATTTTAAAAGAAAATGGACAGTAAACTTGCCAAAAGACTGTAAGCTCCCAGAAGAGTCAGGTTTTCCAAATACACACTCACACACACACGTAAATTTTATATAGATACATAGGAAGTTCAACTCACAAGAGACTTAATTTTTTTAAATGACTAGAACTACATATATATGTATATATATATATATATATAATATGTATATAAAATTCTTCTCCCATGTTTAATATTTTCAATAGTCTGTAGTCTATCTTAGGGCTATGCTATTTGGATGAAAAAATGCATGGAAAGAATGAAATTTAACATGTAACTTTTAAACTTTGGTTTTATACAAGGTCAATTCTGCTACATTTTGAAGGGCACCTAAATCCAGGTACACATGGCCATGGACCGTAAAGGTGCCCTACAGTGTGGAGGAGTGATTTATTTTTATAGTGTGCCTCTTACACAATACCAGAACTTGAAATTAATTTGTACAGCCAGAAAGATATTTGTTTCTATATTCAAAACTGCAATCATTATAAATATAATTGTATACCAAGTTAATTTTAATATGAACCAAAAAATGTTGTCATCATTCACAGGCACATTAGTATGCAGTATTGAAGAGAAACATATGATTGAAAAATACTTATGGGGGCCGAAGTTAAAGATTTTCATTGACCTAGTTCTTTTTAAGTTGAAGAGATTTATACATTTAACTAACAGATTTGAGTTAAAAAAGTAGGTAAGATAATTTTAGGTCTTTTTTAAAGAAAAATTATGTATACTACATACAAACTTTTATGTACTAGGTAAAAAACCCCTGAGAACTCCAGAAAAACTTTCTAAGGAAATCAGGAAACATTGGGTAAAATGTCAGTCTTTATATGGACGCATATATTCAAGCCTAAGTATGAGGAAGCAGTTAGAGATATTGGGGGGGTGTGTGTGTGTGTGTGTCAGAGAGTGAGAGAGATAGGGAGAAGGCAGTAGAAAAAAACCCAGAAAAGCACAATAGAAACCAAGAGGCCATTCATTCTTCTATAAAAGAGAAGTTATAACAATTAGAAGAAAAAAGCAGAAGGGGGTTATGTTTGGCAAGATGCAGGAAGAACACAGGAGTAACAGTTTCTAAGGCATACCTTTATGGTCCTTAGGTCCTTTTCAAATGGGTCTCTGTCTAGATCTAGCCAGGTGGGGATTTAGACCTGAGCCTCTGAGGCTCCACCCGTCTGCCCCCGGAGCCTGCCCGTCCCTGGCAAACCTTCGCCCTTTCCTCTTCCAGGCTCTGGCCTCTTGCCACTGTGACAGCACGCACATTCCCCTGAGACACTGAGGGAGGAGCCACTAAACAGGGAGAGAGAGTCTGCAATGCACAGAAGGCAGGACTATCCCAACAGGAACAACTGTACAGCTTCGAACTACGATCGCCACGACTCCAGACAGATTACATAAACACCCACGTAGTTAAGGATCACCAAGCTGTATTTAAATACATCATGCTTGTATGATTAAGAAGACACCTGTGCTCAAGTTTTTAACCATTAAAGAGCCAACAGCAAACAATTTATGGAGTCTTTATTGTAAACAGAGATCATTAATAGTTATTACAAATTGAACAAACTGAAACTCAGGTTAACAATCTGAAACGAGTTATAGGTTTATTTTTATATGCCATAATTTGTAGTCTTTGCCCTCTCAACACTTTTTAAGACTACTGAAATTATCAGCATTTCAATAGTCTCTTTTTTGTCAAGTTTAGCACCAGAACGTTCTTATCCTCTTAAAAAAAAAAATTCATTCGAAACTAGGTGGAACTTTCACTTTTCATCATCAAAATTATCACACAAAATGTATTTCATTTTTTTCATAATGCAGAAAGAACACAAGTAGGTATATTTTTAAATCTTGCAGACCGTGTATAGGCAGTCCCCCCTTGCGTTGTTTCGCATTTTCCTAGCTGCCCATTGGACGGTTTCTGAAATGCTGTTTTTATTTCACTTGTCCCCTTGTCATTGCAACCTATCTGGGAAGTACTGGGGTTATTTAAGCAAGCATGTATCCACCCCGCTCTCCTGGGATCCTGTCTTTGCCTGTCTACCTTCCCCGAGTCTGCTGCTTATCATATCTGTGCTCCGAGCAGGGCAGGAACAGCCAGCAGAAAGGGGCAAAGTCACCATTTCAGTTTTTGAGAAATACCATCTGGTGATGAGGATGAGTAGCTGAAGCTTTACCATTATGCAAAAACGGATCACAGGTGAAATGGACGGTTTGTTCTTCATCTCATTTTCAGTGAGTGTTCCAGGTCTACACATCAGTGAAAAGGCAAGGGCTACCTGCACAGTGTCCTAAAATACAAGACCTGTTACCTTTACAATCAGTTCTATAAAAACATCAAAATATCCTCTCGTGTCAAAAGCACTTAATGGAGATGTATCAAAAACACAAGTATTTCTCAAGGAGGAGTAAAAATAGATTGCTTCATGAATTATATTCAATAAATAATACTTTGTAACAGCATTTTGTGGTTTTTACAAAAATATTTAAAGAGACTTTCAGAACAAATCTAAATAGAGCAGACAAGTAAAGAATGTAAAATTAAAGATATACTAAGCATCTGAATGAAAATATCAATGGGTTTTTTTGAATATCATTCAAATATTAAGTGACACTGATTATATTCAACTAGGATCTGAATATCACATCAATTAATAGCACTCAGCGGTCATAAAGTTCTTTCTTTCCTTCATTTAAAAACTGCACTGTTAGATAATAAGTCGATCTGTTAGTTTAATGATTATTCATAATTTCTAAGGCATTTGGTTGTTCTATCAGAGAGAACTGTGACTGTATTGAATGCAGATTGTTTTTTGTATTGATTTTCTTATCTACACTGTTCTAAGTGACCACGACAGGATACTGTTATACTTGAATGCAGAGTGGGGCTTATGATTTATCTCTACTGCTTATTTTGCAGCAAACTATGTTGAAAACACCTGCCCCTGACGCTGTGTGTATGATTAATAGTATCAGAGAATTCCTTTTAAGTCAAATATAAAATACATTAAAAATCAACCGGCTGGAGGATTGTAAATTGTTACAATGGGATTGTGATAAGGAAGAGCAGAGATCAGTTCTCATACGTACTCAAAATTTACTTAAAAATTATTTCCTGTATCAGCACCCTTTACTCCAGTGCTTCCCAACTTTGTTCAAGGCTTGGCAAACACTAAAATGGGTACTGTTTAAATGGCACCCTGGGGTAAACTTACCAACCACTCCCAGCCCCGAGGACTTGCCTGGGGGCCACGGCCTCCCACATCTCACTGCGTCACCCAGAGGGCTGAGGGTATAAATATCTTAGGAACGCTTCCACCCAATTCAGGTACTCCAAGGGGCCAAGGCCCACTGGCTAGGAAACTGGACTAACCTATAATGAGGCTAATTTGACCTCTCTATAGTGTAATATTTTGGAATTGGCTTAAGCTAGTTTAAAACCTGATTATAGCAGCTAGCCATTTTTTGGACATGAGATTGGTTTTTTTTAGAGTAAGCATGACTGTTTGATTTGAATCTTCTCTGCTTAGGGGAGTTTGAATTAGTCGTTTCCATTTTTCTAGAGTTTTAAGTATTAAGACTTCAGCGCAAATAGTAAAAAGAACACAGTATTTGGAAACAGGTACATACAGGCTTGAATCACATGTGAATTCCAGTCCCAACCTGGCTATCTCCTATGTGACATTACTTAAGTTTCTTAACTTCCTAATGGGTAATACTAGGGTAATACCACAGACATACAGAGCTGCGGGGAGAATTAAGAGATATTACACATGCAGCGCCTGGGACAGTGCCCAGGATGTGTAAGATGCTCAGTAAATGACAGCTATCATTATTATTTCATAGTTAAAGCTGAGACTGTGTTTCAATTTTTTACCACACTGTGAACACTTCATACTTAACAATATTTAACAGGTAAACATTCTTTACAAAGTGTTTTCATACTAGTGTAAAACTAAGAAACCATGGTTTCTTACCAGCTTACAAATGTGAAGTTCTCTAATGACTTCACTTGCATTGAGAATATAGCTGAAAATTAATGCACTAAAAATCTATCTTTCCTCTTAGAAGCCCAAAGACAGAACGTGCAACACATATTAACGGTGTACCTTTCAAACATCTTAAGTGGGTGTATCCCCATTAGTTACCAAAACTTACTTATAGTGAGTCTGAACAGTTGCTGCAGCCCTTTATCCTTTTAGAGACAAGGGACAGTGGAATTTTAAAAACACTTCTTTAAAGATTAATTTTGGTTGTATTCACTTCTGATAATTAGTTTAGAACTCTAATTTGAAGATCAGTGCAACTTAATGAAATGTATTAAAATTTAGGCTGAGAATCTTTTAAAATATGGAGATTGTAGTATAGGTACAGTAGTGCTCTGTAGATAAAATAAGAGTGACTGCAAACTCCCTAAAAACATGACTTGCATGCACACTCTTAAGAAAAAAGTCAAGTCAAGGTATGAACACACTGGTAACCTCTCGGGTTCTTCTAGTGAGTGTTTCCACAGGGGTTGTCTGAGGTCTGGCAGCCCATGTTCTGGCCTGTTACTTGTACTTTGAAGAGAGTTCCGTCTGCACACATACAGAGCTTGTAGCGCACCCAGTCACTGGCACCAAACTGGTCTCCGCTGGAGGAGCTAGGTAGGCGAGTTGTGCTGACCATCACAGTTCCATTTAGGATGATGCTGTTTTCCTATCAGGAGAGTAACAGATAATAGTATGATTGATTTGCCTCTACAAGTGGTGACAGGACGAGATGAATACACAAAACTTAGAATGTAAACAAAATAGGTAACGAAAAACAGTAAAGTCATGACCAAAACAACAACAAAGGAAACTAAAACCAGTGTCGAGATTCAGCTAGTGACCTCTAGTTCATAATGTGTATTGATACCTAATATTCATCAATCCTACCTGCATGAGACTGATAGAGATCATTTGTTACTTCCTAAGAGTTTTTACAAAGTTACTGACTGGTACATTTCTGATGATGTGAAGAAAAAAAGAATTGTTTTTCTCCTACAGAAAATGAATTTTAAAGATCAGGCACTCAAAGAAAGAGAGCCTGAAGGTTCTCTTCTTCAAGCCCACTGTTTCAGGAATATTCTTGTTATTGTGGCCTTTTTCTTTTTGGGTACTCCTAACCCTCTTTCTCCTTTCTTTTTTTTTTTTTCCCCATTCACTCCACAAATAATTATTAAATGTCTGCTACATGTTAGGTACTATTCTAGGTGCTGAGGATACAGCGATCAACAGACAGGCAAGTCCAAGTTCTCATACAGTTGACATTTTAATGGGGAAGGGCAGACAATAAACATGTGAACAGGTAAAATAAATAAAACCTCACTGGAGAGAAATAAGGTAAGCAGAGAGACAGTGAGCAGGCCGGGGCTCTATTTACATAGGGTGGTCAAGGAAGGCCTCTCCGATGAGGTCACAGTGCAGCGGAAATGGGATGACACAAATAAGCCATGTGGGCAACTGGGGAGAGGCACCTGAAGCAGAGGACACAACAGGCCACAGTGTGAAGATGTGCTAGGTGCTTGAGAACAGGTGGAAGCCAGTGTGGCTACAGCAGAAGGCACAAGGGAGTCAACTGGTAGGAGAGGAGTCGAAGGAATGGACTTTGAATTTTATCCCCAGTTAGAGGAGAAGCCACTTGGAGGGATATGAATATGGAAGTGATGTCATCTCTGAGGAAGGACTGCTCTGGCTGCTGTACAGGAAACTAACCACAGGGGTGAATGAGGAAGCAGCCAGAGCGCTTAGGAGGCCGTTCCAACAGTGCAGCAGGACACGGTAGTGGTTTATAGCATGGGAGGTGGGGGAGGCAGTGAGAACCAGCCAGGCTCTATCTCTTGAAGGTAGAGCAAGAAGGCTGCTGATGAACTGATAGACACCATTTAATGAGATGGGAACACTGAAAGAGAAGCATGACTGGGGAGGGAGGAAGGGTATGAAGATTTTAGACTTGATAATTTGAGATGCCTGTTCTGTCCTGGAGTGGAGAAGGTTAAGTCGGCGGGGTATGTGAGTCCTAGATTGGAGGAGAGATTAAAGCAGGAGTTCCAAATTTGAGAGTCATCAGGTTACAGAAGGCATTTAAAGCAATAAGACAAAGCTGGGTATGAAGAAATGGAAATAGCTAATGGACTATGCAGTATTAATTAGTATGCATATGGAATAGAATCCCTAAGTGATGAATTTTGAAATTTTGTTCCAATGTTGCCATCTTGTGGTCATTTAATTTTACTTTCTTTAAAACTGCTAAAGAAGTTATTTCTTTTAAAACAGTTTAATTGATAAAATTATTTTTTAAACAAAATTCTTATCATTAGCTATATGCTTAAAAACTAATTGCTGATATTAACTAGATTGTAAAGCTAATTATTTTCAGGACTGGCCTGTTTTTCTTTAACTGTGGAGAAACTGAAACGTATGTATGTGTATTTCAAAGAATCTTAGTATTTCTTTAACAACAGATAGAGTTTTCAGGTACGAAAAAAGAAAAGATTTACATAACTTGCTAATGGCTATATACAAATCTATCACACCTCTTGCTTCTTTGAGTTTCCAGTGCTGAGAACAATAGCCCCACAGTGACGGTTCTTCAACACTATTCTTTTAGAGGAATGGCTTCTTACTACAATACATGCAAAAAATACTCAGTATTGCTATTGAGTTTCTGGCAAGAAACACATTTTATGTCATCTTTATTATTTAGAAATTAGAATGTGTGCTTTAGGGGAGAAAGCTATTTAAGAAAATGGAAAACTTGATTTTTTAAAGAACTATGAAATTTAGTTTTTTAAAGAACTATGAAATTTTTTCTAGAACTATGAAATTAAATTTAGGTAAAAATACAAATCCTTAGGTTTCAGTTTATTTTTGTCACATATGATGCTTGGTAAAATCAATTTAATTAGCTTTAGTTAAGTAGCATATAGCAGGCGACCAAAGGAAGACATTTTGAATAAATATGCTTCAACTAAAATTGTGAGCAGGTAAACCGTTTTTGGACTTCTGGCTCCCTTATATATGTTACCTATTGAAGTTCAGATATAAACTGTGAAGGACAAAACTTCACTTTTCAATAGCTAAAATGAAGGCAAAATCTTTTTCTTTTGTAGTTAATAATAGATGGGTAAATAAAATACATTTCTTACATCTGCTAATTGATTTTCACATCACTGGATATAAAACTCAGTAAAGGATATGGAAAATCTTTAAGTGAAAAAAAAAAAAAAAACAAACCCCAACAACTTCAGGGAATGGACACTACTTTGATAATTCTTACTTTGAAAATCTTCCAGAATTCTGGAAGTTTATTCATTTTTGCTTTTTAAAATAACAAAGGAATAACAAAGGTATCATTTTGTAAAAAAAAAAAAAAAATTTTTTTTTAGAAAACAAGAGGCAAGCAGAAAGAAAAATTAAGTCACCTGTTACCCTGCTACCCACAGCCAACCACTGTTGACATCTGGCACACCCTTCCAGGTTTTTATAAACGTACTCATGTTTTGAAAAATAAAAACAAGATATTTCACAAATTGTAACTCTCTTTCACTTCCAGGTCAAAAAATATACAACTATAGTACCATTTTTAATAATTGTATACTATTCTACATATAGATTCATGTGCCCAAGAATCTAATAATTCTCTTAAAGTCTTAAGGAATACTTACTGCCTTCAACTCCATATTACCACCCATGTGAAATTCAATGGTTTTGCCCATAATGAATACGCCTTCATTTCCACGCACAATAGCACGCCCATCAACCTTTATATTTAAGTCACTAGTAGCATTGCTGGTAATCTGAAAATTAAAAAAAGTAATAAAAAGTGTTTCTAAATTAAAGTGAAAATTATTAGAGACAGAAACAGGAGTTTCAGCCATAGAATATGAAAGGCAAAGGTTTCCTGTCACGTTTTATAGGTGTTGAGACAGAGAGATGTGGCATGATAATGATCAGATTACAAATCCAGAACTAATCAATCCTTCCCACTGTTCCATAATTTATGCTTTCCCGTCACTTATAAAACAGCAAAACTCCCCTCCCGCTTTATAAATTTAGACAGCAATTCTCTTCCATTAATAAAGCAAACAAAATAAATCATACCCTTTCAGTAGACGCTTTTTGAACGTTCAAACTTTTCACTCCACTTGGCAAATGAAACTCATGAGTTTCATAGTCTGTGCTGAATAAGATATTCTGAGTCCTCGGGTCAAAAAACTGCATACCAATGTCACTCGTAATAGAAGTTTTGTTCTTTTCTACACTGAGCTTTGTTGTCCCTTGCTGAAAGACAATCTTCAGAAAAACACTTTATCATAAGTATGTTTTCAAAGGAGACTGCAGCCAAAATTCATCAAGAACATTACCAAAAACACTTTAAAATAATAGACTAACTTCAAAGAATTTTAACTGCATCGGTCTGTCTCCTCTCTATCCACTTGGGAAGAATTCTTTAAAAAGAGGGCTTATATGCTTGTTTGCTTACACTGCTCTGCACAAATCCATGGGTCACATGGGCAGGAGGTGGTAAGAACACCTTTAGGTTCTATGTCATTGAAAACCTATACTGCAGCAGCCATGGGGCACAGGCTGCCATGGACTAGATTGGCATATTCTTCTCTAGACTCCCAGAAAGTACAGGGTATCCCAACCTGGGAAGGTGCTTTGTTTGCTGGCTATTTTGTGTGGAGGAGATAGAAGATATTCTGTATTCTTAGAATAATTAATCTGTATTAAGAAAGCAAATAACAAAAAAACAAAAAAACAAAAAAAAAAAAGCAAATAACATTAATGGATTATAAGACCCGCAGTATTATTAAATGTGCTGATGAATATTCTCTCAAGGAAAATATCCATTTCCAATAATCAACTCTAGTTTTTTAACAAGGAAAATTTCTCTACTGTCCCTTGACTAAAGTGGTAACTTACAGGCTGGTTGTTGCCGGTGATAACCAAATTTTCATTTCGCCTTCCTCCCACCGTGCTCTTGTAAAGAGGATGTATAACTCCCATGTCAGATACTTGCTTAAACCGAAGCAGGCCACTTTCATGAAACTCCATGCTGTCACAGCCATTTGGTCCAATGCGAATCACAGCCCAGATAACAAGTGTTATCTAAAAAAGAAAACAATCCCCTGCGAATGGGTAGCATACATTCAACATAATTAGAAAACAAACAGAAGATAATTGCCTAAGCATTAAACTTCCTGAAATGTCTCATCAGTGGTATGATCAGTTGGTTTTCCACTTATAAACAGAACCAGTTTTATTTTTATCACGTATTAGAGGCAAATAGCTAAAAGTCAAAAAGTACTACAAGAGCAGTTTCTTCTTCCTTTTGCTCCCTCTACATCTCGTCCTGGGACAACCACTTTTAGGTATTTCATCTACAATTTATCCCAGATTTTTAGGTGATATATTATTTCTTCACACATCAGTTTGAGGTTTTATCTATTATTTTCATACTTTAGCAGATGAGAATTTATTGTGTTTCTATTTCTGAAATGGAAATAGGTTTCAAGTGCTGGCTAGATTAGATCCAGGTTCAGTATTTTTAGTATTGTAACCATATAAGTACTGTTCATTGCTAAGCCAAATACTGTAACTAAGAGAGCAGTTCCTTTCTTGTACTCTGTGTCTTGTGGTTTCATAGTCTTCTTCTTTTTTTTTTGGCACTGGACCAAATTTGCTTACTCAAATTTTGCTCAAGTTTCCATTTGAAAACTTGACTGAATTTTTTCAAAACCTCCCATGTTTCTGTAAAATGCCCCCTTGATAAAATGTTCTAAAAGTCCAAACCTCTTTAACAATTTTTTCTATTAATTTTTCTCTCCCAGGAGATCTTGCTGCAACTCTGATCTTCTTGCTCCAATCTGGGTGGTCACTGCTGGGTCGGCTACATAACTGTAACCGTGAACTTGTCCTTCATTTTCATGCTGGAACTTCCTTCTTTCTCCTGCTCTAGATAGATACTGTTTCCTGTATCCTTGTCTTCAGCCTTCTGGGAGTTAGCTCCTTCTTGTGGTGAGCACCTCCTCCAGTGGCCTCCTTAGAAAAAATATATGCGAAGTAAAATTTGAGAGTATATATGGTTTAAAAATGTCTTTATAAGCCCTCACATTTAACAGTCGAGCTTGATAATTTCTAGGTTTGGTGCTATTCTCTCTCTGACTGTTGAAGGCCCTTGTATTCTTGCTTTCTGGTCTCCAGGGTTGCATTTGAAAAGTCTGATGCCTCTGATTTTGTATTCTTCATATGCAACCTTTTTTTTTTTTTTTTTTACTTCCTCTGGAAGGTTTTAAGATCTTCCCTTTAAAAAAAAAAAAAAAAAAGATCTTCCCTTTATCCCAGGTTCTCTTAAATTTCACAGTAATGGCCTTGGTGTGAGTCTTTTTTGTGCATGACACTGGACCTAGAATGGTAGTTTTCAATCTGTTCTAGGAAACTTTCTTGGTTAATTTATTTGGTAATTTTCTCCCCAGTGTTCCTTCTTATCAATCTGTGAAACTCCTATTAACAGAATGTTACACTTCCTGGACTGATTCTTTAATTTTGTTGAGCTTTCTGGACGGGTTCCTTTTCTTTATCTTCCAATCTCTCTCCTCTTTCCATCTATCCATCCATCCCTATATTTCTTTAAGTTCTTCCTTATTCCTTAATTGCTCCTTTTTAATGGCATGTTATCCTTGTTTCATGGAGGTAATATCGTCTCATTTCTCTGAAAATACTGATTTTCATTTTTTAAGTTTTCTGTCATTCATTCTATTTTCTGTATCTCCCTGAATTCCTAGTTTCCCCACGGTTTGGGTGATTTGGTGCTCATCATTTTTCAAATCTGGGAGCTTTCCAAAAAACTCCATTATCTCTGATAGCTCAGTGTTCATATTTAACAGTAAGGTTTAAAAAAGTGCACAGAGGGATCCCTGGGTGGCGCAGCGGTTTGGCACCTGCTTTTGGCCCAGGGCGCGATCCTGGAGACCCGGGATTGAATCCCACGTCGGGCTGCCGGTGCATGGAGCCTGCTTCTCCCTCTGCCTGTGTTTCTGCCTCTCTCTCTCTCTGTCATAAATAATAAATAAAAAATTAAAAAAAATAAAAAATAAAAAAGTGCACAGAAAGTTCTCTGTGTGGGGTGGTTGTGACAGACAGGCTTCACAGTAGGAGAGAGGGTGGCTGTCTCACTGGGACCTGCCAAGTGTCAGTATCTACAGATTTTTTTCCCCAGATGCTTCAGTTTTTCTGGAGCAGACTACTTCATCTCTTGCCTCAAGGACATAAGCCTGGTGCCAGGGAGCTGGAGTCAGAGGATGAGAAGAGAGCTGGGAAACGGGAGTCTCAGTGCTCAGGATTCAGACTTCTCTGCTTCCAGCATGGAAACCCATCCCCCCACCTGCTCTGTGCAGTATCCTCAGGCAGGAAGAATTGTCTCCCTGCCATAACATACTGTGTGGGGTTAGGAGGCATAGTTGCCTAACTGCTGGCTGGAAGGGAGAGTGAGGCTAGGGATCTCAAGGCTCCTACAGGTTTTTCAAAGAAGCTGTTTTCAGTCCTGCCTCAGTCCTGCTTTTCATGGCACTTGTATTTCCAATTCCTGACGATTCTGCAAGGCACTTTCACCAACACGCCCTGCAGCCCCCTCCCCAGCACACATGCAGAGAAATCTGCCATTTCTCGTCCTGCTTCTTTATAGGGCCAAATTTAGGATTTTAGGTGCCTCCCACGTTCTTTCAAGATATTTCTATTTCTTGACATTGTCACCTTGGGATGAGCTTTTTAAAGAAGAAGGGGACAAAAATGTCCCCATTCTGCCATCTTAACCAAAAGTTTCCAACAACAAAAAAATTATAAAATAAAGTCAGAACATGCGCTCTTAGTAAAGCTATTTATAGTATGAACTCTTTTCAATGTAAGGGAAGAATTAGACACAAACGTTTTGAATGTACATAAAATATAAAAGATGGGATTAAAAATATTAGAAGTCAAAAATAAACAAAATGGAATCAAGGTTAGAACCACTGTAGCCCATGATCATCAGTCTTGGGTATACCAATAACCACCCTCTCAATATGTCATCTACACACATGCCAGAGGGGTTCAGGTGTAGCCCTCAGACTGTTACAACCTTGGATTAAGTCTTCTTCTTTAGAAAATCAAGTATCTTTGGAAAAGGCAACATACTAAGTCTTTAGCACCTTAGTGTAAACTGGCCTACCAGGTCCTCCCATTCTTTGACAACAGAGATTTAAGACTACAGATATAACTGTTTGCTGTCAAATAAGGGTTTGCAATTTTAAAATCTGGTTGAGGAGGGACACCTGCGTGGTTCAGCGGTTGGGTGCCTGCCTTCGGCTCGGGTCATGATCCTGGGATCCGGGATCGAGTCCTTCATCAGGCTTCTCCCTCTGCCTCTGTCTCTCCCCTCTCTCTCTCTCTCTCTGTATCTCTCATTAATAAATAAATAAATCTTAGAAAAAAATAAAAAAGAAGAAGAAAGAAAAAAAATCCGGTTGAGAAGGTTTAGGACTAAATTTAGGTTTAGACTGCATGAAAACAGAGAGGATTGTATTTTTTAGGAGAGGTAAAGGCAATAAAGTCATGATGGCAAAGGGCTCTCCTAACCAAGTTGACTCTACCCTTCCAAAAGTTAAGTTCTTTAAAGGGAACTTTCCATGCACATTTTCTTCTAAATAAAATTAATACGTATCAATATTAGCATACTAGGTTTTTAAAATATATGACATATTTAAGACAACTCAATGAGTAGAGGTACAGACTTAGTTATGAAATGAGTAAGTCACAGAGATAAAAAGTACAGCACAGGGAATATAGTCAATAACATCGTAATAACGTTGTATAGTGACAGATGGGGACTACACTTAGAGTACTGAGTAATCTACAGAACTGTCAAATCCCCCTGTTGTACATCTGAAGCTAATATAATACTGTATGTTAACTGCACTTTAAAAATAAATTTTGGGATCCCTGGGTGGCGCAGCGGTTTGGCGCCTGCCTTTGGCCCAGGGCGCGATCCTGGATACTCGGGATTGAATCCCACGTCGGGCTCCCGGTGCATGGAGCCTGCTTCTCCCTCTGCCTATGTCTCTGCCTCTCCGTCTCTCTCTCTCTGTATGACTATCTAAATTAAAAAAATAAATAATTAAAGTAAAAATAAATTTTTAGGGATGCCTGGGTGGCTCAGCGGTTTAGCACCTCACTTTCACCCAGGGCGTGATTCCAGAGTCCCGGGAATCCCTGCATGGAGCCTGCTTCTCCCTCCGTCTGTGTCTCTGTCTCTCTCTCATGGAAATAAATAAATAAATAAATAAATAAATAAATAAATAAATAAATAAATAAATAAATAAATAAATAAATTTATTTATTTATTTTTAAAAAGGCCAGTGGGTCTTTTCTGTAAGTGTGTAAAACACAGAATCTCCTGTTGTTTTTCAAAGTATACATCAGAGGAAAAAACATCTGATAAGGTGCCCTCTTGGTCATGAAAGTAGGAAGACAGGTTTCTGTTAGACAATATATTGGACAGTAGGCAAGTCAGGGGCTCTCTGCACACAGTGTCAAAGGTAATTGTGCATTTAAAAGAACTTAAGAGATAAAACATGTACAGAAAAGCAGAAAGTAAGAGGATTTCAAAAGAAGTTATAGAAACAAAGTCTGCGATTTCACTGAAAAATCCCTAAGGTAATTAAAAGAAGAAAATTCTGTACCATATACTTACAATTAAATTGATGACAGCCAAGATAAACAAGAGGATAATGACACAGATGGCCAGGTTGCCCTTTCTTCCTCTCAATCCCGTTTTATGGAGGCGATCTTCATCAATTGGAATATATCCAGCTTTGAAATTACTATTGTGCTCCTTATTGACATTCCTTCTCTCGACGGCTTTCTCACGCATGGACTTCTTTACAGGACCATTGGAACTTTGCTAAAAACAAAGGACAGCACAGTGGAACCGCCATACTCACTCTTTTCAAGGCATTTATTGATGAAGTGCAAACTCCTAATCAAAGAAAGCTGAACGGGTTAGTGATATATTTTCCATGAATAAACTTTAAGTCACATTGAGTTGCAGGCTCGAAGTCATGACATTACTATGCTTAGAGCGGAGAAGAACTTTTAGTGTGACTATGTGGTGACACATTTCCACCCTCTGCTTTGAATAGTCCTAGTGTGTACAGCTAGCTCACTTGGGGGAAAAGTTGACATACACATTCCATGGTGGGTTATCTTTTTTTAAATTAATGATTTATAGTGATTTATTTTATTATATATATAGATAAATAGAGATTATATAATTTTTTTTCATTTATAGGAATTTGTAAAGGTTGACACATTTTGCTATTTGTCACCGCAACTGGCTAAAGCTGACATTATCCTACATCTGCAGTTTTCAAAGTAAGGGCCGGGGAGAACTGGAGGAACTGCTTCAACGCTTAGAGGAATCTGGAGAGGACAAACTATGTTCAAAATAACACCAAGACGTTATTCACTCTCCCCCTCTCATGAATGTTCAGTGGAGTTTTCCAGAGGCTAAGTGACTGTATGGGATGACATCAATGCTCTAACAGCAAATGGAATATGTGCTTGTGTATTCCTGTGTTTCCAATTTTCTCAGGTTTAATTTCTAATGTGGTAAATATCAATAAATACCAACCCATGTAAACAAAAGTTCTTTGGGATCCTCAGTCACCTTTAAGGGCATAAAGATAACCCGAGACCAAAGAGTTTGAGAACATCTAACTTAAGACTATGGTTGAATAAATAACATTTTTGGTAATATATCATGAACACTGAACGGTAGAAATGGATACTGTCCAACTTACATAGATTTTGGAGCTCTAGAAAAAAATTATTAGACACTTTATGCTAAACACTAATACCACAAATAGGAAATATAGGACAGGATCCTCATTCTCTAGATTTTTATTTATTTTTTAAGATTTTATTTATTCATGAGAGAGAGAGAGAGAGAGAGAGAGAGAGAGAGAGAGAGAGAGAGAGAGGAGAGAGGCAGAGACACAGGCAGAGGGAGACCATGCAGGGAGCCCAATGTGGAATTCGATCCTGGGACTCCAGGATCACACCCTGGGCTGAAGGCGGCGCTAAACCGCTGAGCCACTTGGGCTGCCATATTCTCTAGATTTATACCCAAATATGATTTGGGTATAAAATAGTTAGCAATGCAATAGAGTATTCTGTATGTTTAGGTGCCAGAATCTCAATACTTTGGCCAATACATGCCATGGAGCTCAACAGGAGGAGAGACGGGATGGCTTTGGATGTGTTTTCAACGAAACAAGTAGATGGATCAGAGCTCGTAATAGGGGGGAGAATAAAGTTGCAGAGTAGGGTAGGCTGAGAAAATGTTTGGACTGCTGGGTACAAATCCCAGTCTTTTTGTCTGTTTAACTGGGAATCACTGGAGGTTTGTAAACATGAATGACATATATTTCAGGATGCTAAATGTGTGGATGTTTGTAGGGGAGGAGACAGAAATAAAAGTAAGTAGGCTGTTGGGGATGTTGTCATAATGGAGGTTCGAGGTAATGAGATAACGAGGTGGGATGAAAAAGGATAGATTAAAAATATACTCCGTGAGAAGAGTGGACTGAATTTGCAGCCAACTTCAAAGAATCTCGTGTTTACTGAATGGTGACTAGCTAAATATGGGGAATGAAGGAGGAAGAAGATTCTACATATGTTGCACTTAAACTAAATGAGAAATAACCATATGACTCAAAGGCAAAGGGAAGGATGGAATGGATATTAGATCAGTCAGGACAAGAGATAAAGATTTGAGAGTCCTTAGCCTCAAGGTAAATTAAATTCATGAGAGTACATCAGTTTACTGTGAAAAACTGCATACAGGAAAGAGAACAAAGAGCCAAGCACATAGTCTTGGAGAAATTTAAATGTGCAGCTACAGTGGAAAATGAGAAATACAATGAATGGTAAAAAAACCAAGGATGGGCAGTGTTGCTGAACTTGCTTTGTTCAAAAGTGCTTCCATAACCTTCAAAGAGGAACTCTTCCAGCAAAATGTGAAGCTGGAGGGCAGCCTGGGTAGCTCAGTGGTTTAGCGCCACCTTGAAACCAGGGCATGATCCTGGAGACCTGGAATCGAGTCCCACGTCAGGCTCCTTCTATGGAGCCTGCTTCTACCTCTGCCTGTGTCTCTGCCTCTCTCTGTCTCTCATGAATAAATAAAATCTTTTAAAAAAAATGCAAAGCTGCAGTCTGAAGAAAAAAATGCCACATGTAAACATCTATTTTCCAGTCCAGAAAGAGAAAAGAGGAAAGAGAGAAGACTGTAGCTAAAGAATTATGTACTGTTAGAGGAAACTGTGCTTTTCATGTTGCTGTTAGTAAACCAACCCTCGCCTCCCCACCCCACAATTTGGGGGAAAGACTTGTATGTTTGATGGCAGAAGGAAAGATGCCAAGAGGGGCAAAGACCAAAGACCTCAGATGAGGGCAGGATAATATGGGGAATGAGACTCTTTAAGAAGCAGGAAAGAAAGTGATACAGAGGATATGAGAAAAGAATAGGCTTTAAAGATAGGCTCCCACTTTGGTGAAACAGTTCACACTCAGAAGAGAAAACATTCTTTTTTCTTCGGGATGTAAAAGGAAAGGTCATCTGCCAATAAAGAGTGGAGAGAGCTACTACAATCTTTTTTTTTTTTTAATTTTTTTTAAATTTTTTTTATTTCTGATAGTCACAGAGAGAGAGAGAGAGAGGCAGAGACACAGGCAGAGGGAGAAGCAGGCTCCATGCACCGGGAGCCCGACGTGGGATTCGATCCCGGGTCTCCAGGATCGCGCCCTGGGCCAAAGGCAGGCACCAAACCGCTGCGCCACCCAGAGATCCCGAGCTACTACAATCTTACGGTGGCAGAGGTAGTGGGCTGGTTAAAGCCTTAAGGAAAAATGGAAAAAGATGCGAATAATTATTATAATGTAACAGATACAATTTTTGTAATTCCACAGAGCAGGATGGAAGGCCTATAGAATACAATTCAATCCATCCATCAGATTTTTTTCATAAAACAGGTAGTTGAGTACAGTTGTATAGGTTGTGTCTGCATGAGGCACAACATCTATGAGGGGTACATTGATACTGCAGATGACTCGGAGTGCAATATACATTTTGATACTTTTTGGCTGAAGGTATATGATACCTTAAGGGAGGTATGCTTTCTTCTAATTTTCACAGACACATCATGGGCAATTTTAAAGTCAGAGCTTGAATAAAGGTTTACATAAAAGAAAGGACAAAACTGTTCTCTCCTAGGATGCATTCTTCACTCTTCTTTGCCAATTCATGTCCATTATTATATTCAACTTGACGCATTTATGATTTATTGAAGAGTTACTATATGCCAAATGCTCCAGACCACCAAGACAAGAAGACACAGTGCTTAACCCTCAATGAACTTCCTTATAGGCCAGGAGAGTAGATAGACAGGGTCACTAACAATGGCAGTTCAACATGGCAAATGCACACAATACTGGGAGGGTACAGAAGAGGGATATAACTCTACATACCAAGCAAGGGCATCAGGTGAAGGTTTTTAAGAAAGGCTGAGATTTCATTTGAAACTTGGGAGGATAAATAGAGGAGTTAGCCGCCAGGCAAAAGCACAGAGAAAGGCATTCCAGGCAAAGGGAACAGCATGGAAACCATGAGTACAAGTTATCTCTCTGTGAACCAATTTTGGTAGTTTCTGTGGATGGATGAGTAGGATGAGTACAGCTATGGGGCAAAAAATAAGGTCAGAGATATGGTTAGGGGCCAGTTAAGGGGCGGACATAAGTACTGTGTCAAGAACAATGGACTTTATCCTGAAGGTGATAGGGAACTACTGAAAATCTAAAATAGGTTAGTGATACCATCAGATTTGCATTACAGCAAAATCAAAGACATGTACCAAAAAGAGACAGAAGAGTTTAGAGATGAAGATACATCAAGAGCAGGTTTATCTAACGGTCCAAAGGAGGACTTGACTGAGCTTTACATGAAAAGATGGGGAGAGGCATCAAAAGGAAGAACTACAGAACCTGCTGGCTGATGGGCTGTGTGACCCAGAGGGGATCTAAGATGACTCCCAGGTAGAGACCCGCTAATTACATGTGGAGTATGGAGGAAAAAGAAAACATGGGACCCTTTGTTCAAATGTCACACCTGGGAGAGCAGAGCATGAGAGCAGGTGTGGGTCCCTTCTGAGCTCCCTGGAGCTGGTCCGGCTCTCAATTTTCTAGTGGGGTTAACCTAGCGAATGGATGGTTGGAGCCCTTTTAATGGTAAACACGATGCCATCCAGTTTGTACCTTTTTGAGTTTGAGGAGCCTGTGGGAAAAATTCAGTACAGGCTGAAGACGTCAATGTTTTTAACTCTCAAGTGGAAACTAAGGAATGGACCAGATTACCCAGCTTAGGTGTAAAGTGAGAACGGAACCTTGGCGGCACCTCTGGAGCATCATCAACAGGTGATATGGATGAAAAGAGAACCACCTAAAACAAGAGCTGATAAGCCAGGAGGGAGATCAGGAAAGCCAAGGAACAATTCATTTTAATCTCAGTAACTCCAAGGAGCTTTGTCTCCTTTTACTTTCACTCATTCCTTTATAGTTTTTGTTTTCCTGCCACCATTTATAGCGTGCCCCCACCTCCCCCCTGCCCTTAGCTGATTTTTCTGCGTTTATTTGACAGTCTGGGTTTAAAGCTCCTTGAAGGTGGGTTTCATATCTTCTATTTCTTGTGTCCTTTTGAATGACTGTTCCAGTGAAATACATATACAAATACATACATAAATACATCTCTAAAAGCAGTTAATTAGTCAAGAAAGTATTTGCTGAGAACACTGGCATCTTGACTTGTATTCACCTCTTCAACAATGTTGGAGAATACACTTTTTTCAAAAGAGACGGTCATATATAAAAAAAAAAAAGAAAAAAAACGGTCATATAGTTTTGTAGAGGAAGATAACAGTTAAGGGGGAAAATAACTATGGAAATTATTTTTATTACAACCAAATGCCGTCGCACCTCTAGGTTCGTGTATGTAACACATGCAAGCAGGTATGCGTATGCACGGCTTGCTTTTTGGGGAGGGGGAATCAGGAAATTCCTGCTAAAGCATTAAGAAATGATCGTAGACCCAGCGGACAGGGAGGCGGTCTTAAACCGGGGACTCAAGCTGCAAAACCAAAGCGCGCAGGGCTGCCTGCTGCCCGCGGGGGGCGGACACCAGCGGCCCCAGGCCGACACCCAGGCCACTGGCTGCGGTCCTGGCTGCGGTCCGGGAGCCCCCGCCCCCCCCGCCCGCGCCGGCTGACGCTATTTTTACCCGCAGCTCCGCGGGCCACCGAACCCGGCGCGAGCCGCCGCTGCCCCCGGCCGCCCGCCCCCCGCAGCTGGCGCCCCGCCCCGCCCCGGAGCCCCCGGCCGCAGGCCCGCCCCGCCCTCGCCGGCAGCCCGGGCTGCGGACAGCCCCTCCCGCCTCCCGGAGCACGCTCTCGCGCCCCGGCGCCCTCCGGCCGGCCCCACGGCGGGCCCCACGGCGGGATCCCGGCCTCCCCTGCCCCTCTGGCCCCCGGCCGCGGCGGGACTCCCAGACCTGCTCGGCCGCCGCCGCCGCTGCCGCCGCCGCCATCTTCCCGCGCCTGCGCACTGGACGGATGGGGGGGGCGGTTCCCAGCTCGGCGCCGCAACACCCCGCGCGCCTGCGCACTGGAGGGATGGGGGGCGGTTCCCAGAGCGCCGCCGCTGCATCCCGCGCGCCTGCGCCCTGGAGGGATGGGGGGCGGTTCCCAGCTCACCGCCTCCGGGCACCCCGCGCGCCTGCGCACTGGAGGGATGGGGGGCGGTTCCCAGCTCGTCGCCTCCGCCGCCTCCGCCGCCTCCGCCGCCTCCGCCTCCCCCCCCGCTGCGCCCCGCTGCCTGCGCCCGGCGCAGTGGCCCGGGTGCGCCTGGTTCCCGCGAGCTCGGGCCGCCTCTCCTCCTCCGGAAAGGGCGCTCCGAGAGGGGACGACGCCTCCCCCGTGGCCCTCCGTCCCTCCCCGCGGGGCTGGTGCGTTCCCGAGCTGCGACGTCCGCGGTGTTCGCTTTTTTGGTGGCTGGAGGTGTGATGCCACTGCCCTGTCTGCTCTACATCAGAACTTGGCTGTGAAGTTTAAACTAGATCATCTGATGCATAAGAAATCCCTCCTGAACGTTTCCCTTCTCTCTGGAGTTTGGCTGATGTCAGCAGCTCACTGGTCATCCATCTCTGTGCATCTTCTTTCCCAAATGCTGGAACCACCGACTCCCATCCCCGTGCTCAGCCCTGCCGGGCGCTCCGGCACATCCTGCGTCTTAGCTGGGACAAGTGACTGCAAATTGTAGCCCAAGGCTTTGGGAATCAGCAGTAAGTCTGTCTGTACTCTGGCTCTGCTCCCATTTATCAGCTCAGATAACAGGGCTTTTGATTGATCCTCAGTTCCTGTTTCCAGACCCGGGATCGAGCCCTGCATGGAGCCTGCTTCTCCCTCTGTCTGTGTCTCTGCCTCTCTCTCTCTCTGTGTGTCTCTCATGAGTAAATAAATAAAAATCCTTAAAAAAAAATACAAACCCGATCATGATATTCTTTGAACTTTAAAATCCTCCAATAACTTTTACAATGAAAGTCTATCTTGGCACTACAGTTCTGTACTTTTTGGTTCCCGTCTACCTCTTTCTATCCTCCTTTCCTGCCCCTTTACAAACTCATCTTCTCCCCAGCCATGTGTAGTATTTGTAGTTCCCATGTATTTGCCTGAGTGCGTCGAGTTCGTAATGTCTGTGCTTTTGCACATGTGGCTATTTCTCTATTTTATCTAGCTATTCTTCTACTTGTCTACCAGGACTCAGCTCAAGGGATATCTTTTCTGGGAAGCCCTTCATAATTTTTCTCCTCGTCCCAAATTTCTGATATCTCTGGCCCTCAGTAGATGTTACTGCACTGATTTGCTATGATGCCCTTTGAATACTTCATAATACACTATCGTGTTATTTTACTTTTCATGCATGTACAGTTTGTCCCAGAGTGTACTGTAAGTTCCTTACAAAGCAGTGTCAATGTGTTACCACTTCTGTGCTCCAAATCCTGAGCATACTATAGGATCCAAGTAAATGTACTTAATAATTCTGATGAATGAATGTTGGATTAGTTTTCTTCTGCTGGGTAAAAAATATTACTAACATCTAAATGTCTCTGATACATGTCCACTCTAATGCTCACCATGCATTACTCCATGGAAGAGCCTCAATAACTCTCAAATCTTGTCTCCTAAGAGCTCTTTCTGGGTCCAGCCCAGCTCCAAACTTCACCTCTACGAGCACCAACATGATATCAAAAAGACCATTTTTCTGTTTATAGCCCTGTGCTGCTTCCCCATTGCCTACAAAATAATGATCGACTTCAGCCTGATATACAAGACTGAATCACAGTTGAACCCAGGATTATCTTCCCAGTCTTGGCTCTGATTCCCTGAATTCCCTACAGTCACACTGGACTAGCATTCATCCTTCCCTGCCTCTCCATGCAATTTCATGCCTCTTTGCTACTGTCCATTCGGTTCCATCTCTTCCTGGTGAAACTCCTCTCCAACCTTCCAGATCTGACTCTAAATGTCACTCTCTTCTGTAACTTCCTCTGGCCCTTTCTTCAAGAAGCTAGAGGAGGGGGATCCCTGGGTGGAGCAGCGGTTTAGCGCCTGCCTTTGGCCCAGGGCGCGATCCTGGAGACCCGGGATCGAATCCCACGTCGGGCTCCCGGTGCATGGAGCCTGCTTCTCCCTCTGCCTGTGTCTCTGCCCCCCCCCCCGCTTGTGTGACTATCATAAATAAATAAAAATTCAAAAAAAAAAAAAAGCAGAGGAGGAAGTAGGGGAAGGGTAGTGTTTCCAGATAATTTTATATTTACTGTTACAACTTTCACATTGATCTATGGTTGTGTATCTCTTTTCTGAATAGATTATGAGATGGTAGGGAGCAGAGATCAAGTCTAATCTTGCCTTATGATTGTGGTAGATGTTTCTGTTGCCTAGAAATTCAGTAAATGTTTATCAAAAGTGATGACAAAACCTATTTCAACATCCTTCATGTTAGGGACTGCCCTCATGCTGTCCCAGGTCCTCTCCCAGGATGCTTAAGGACATCCTACAGTGTAGATCACACCCAGTGCACATTTGCAACAGCTTAAAATATCCTAAGTGAACCCCTTCTATGGCCATTTTCAGAGCCAAATATTTGCCATTGCATTTAGCTAGCAGAGCTGAAAACATTGAGGACAAGGATGCCTCAATAGTCCATCACAATGATAATTAAGACCTGGGTTGAGATAGGAGAGCTACCTTGTGGCTCTCAAAACTCACACTGAATTGGCTCCCCCCCCCTTCTTATCTGTATTTGCTGCAAAAGCTCTATAGTTTAGGTGCTAAGGTGATACAGTTGCGATATTAAAATTTTCCTCTTGTTTTTATAGTTTAACCAATAAGGGGCATGAAATAATTTTACAGAAAAATCCCGAACTGTTGCTTTGAGCAGGGAATGCTTATTGGTACGACACAGGAAACAGCATCCCTGCTTCTGTGCAGTGGGGGAACCTGTCTTCAGTTCAGATCCCAACCAATTAGTTCTTTCTCCAATGGGTGGTGGGGTTTTTTTTCTTTTGAAATCTTTTACTTTTTAAAAATATTTTATCTAAGCGAAAGCCAGCACAGTGAGGAGGGAGAAAGGGGGAGGGAGAAGGAGGCTCTCAGCAGGGATGGGATCATGACCTGAGCCAAAGGTAGATACCTAACTGACTGAGCCACCCAGGTGCCCCTTAAACTCTTAAAATCTTTTCCTTTCTTGCAATGTAGCAAAGAACAAAAAGGGCCCAATGAAGCTGATAAAATGAGTATAGGGAGCACTCAGACTGAAGAACACGAAGTAAATGGATAAATGAGCATTTTGCTACCTGCTAGTGGAGACAAAGCATCTGAGCAATACCACCAATGACAACTGGATTTAAAGGAAGCTTCATGCAAGTGGGTGAGAAAAGGTTAAAAGATTCTCTTCTGATGCCAATAGGCCCTACCCTAAAGGAGCAATGTCCTAACACAGACAGCTGTAGGACAAGAATAGCATGGCACACAGATTAGTATCTGGGGCACCGGTAAAAACGTCCAGGCCAGAGCTGAACAGAGTATTCTTGTAACCACACTGGCTAAGTGCAACTGTACTTAATGAGGAAGAAGTGAAAATCATGAGGATTCCACTGTATATCCTTGCAGTTTGTTGCATATATTTATGTTTCATGTAGTGTTGAACTACGTATATACACACCTCTCATGACACTGAGTGGGTTCAGTTAATCTTTTCTTGGTTTCTTAAAAATCTCTAACTAAAAATCTTTCCAGTTGACTGATGCAGGTAAAATTCAGAGTGGGCCAAATTAAGGACTTTTCCTATTCCGTCCAGACTTTTGTCACATGACACTTCTCTAGAACAAATGGCTCCTAGCTAGTGGTGGAATTATGATGCCATAAGAACCACCAACTGGCTGTTAAATTTGCTGTCTCTTGCCTCAACAGGATTATGACATCAGATATAAAGCAGCCAATCCTCTCCTCCTTTCTTTTTTTCTTTCTTTCACTTATTAGCAATTTGGTTCAACAAACTTTTATAGAGGGCCTAGAACGTGTCCGTTCCTATGTTGAGGAAAGCCAAATAAACCTCCCTCTCTTCAGGAAGCTTACAAGCTTATACAGGAGGCAGACAAATAAGTTTAATATAATGTGATAATTGCAACAATATCAACACCTCCAAAAGTGAGAGGAGAAAGAGCATAAACAAGAGCAGGGATGAGCTCTGAGAGCCTGGGGTAAGGGTGGGGGGTTGGAGTTAGGAAGATTTTGTCAGTTTTAGGTAGGTTTAAATTTATTAAAAGTGCAACTATAGAGAAACCCCTTGCTTATTTCCTGGAGGTTAAGTGCACTAGTTCTTCCTGCAACCCTGCAGGATAAATTGTGTGCAAGAATTGACCCAAGCTGAACTGTGAACCAAGAATTGAAATAAAGGGCACGATTTGCTCAATCTGAACTACAACCAGTATGTTAAAAGAAGCAAACAAAGGAAACAACCAGCATTAAAGAACGTCAGAAGTGCAAGAGATTGCTTAGAGCTGATCTAGTCCATGTTTTTCATTATGTAGATGGAATAAAAGTGAAGTTCAGGTGATTAAAGACTTCTGTAAAATCACAAGAAACCACTAATTGGCAGAGGGTGAGATAAAGCAAGAGTGTCCATCATGATCCAAGTTTATTGTTTTTTCAACTTCTGCAATATACTTTATAGTGTACCACAAAAGAAAATTTTGATTTTATCTTTTCTTTCCAAATAATTGCCTAGTGATAGTATCCTAAAAGAATCGAATTGAGACAAAAAATATTTTCCAAATAAAGCCTTTACTAATCTGATGTTTTCTTCCATCTGTATAAAAAAGTAAGCTTTTTTTTAAAGATTTTATTTATTTATTCACGAGAGAGAGAGAGAGAGAGAGAGAGGCAGAGACAAAGGCAGAGGGAGAAGCAGACTCCACGCAGGGAGCCCGATGTGGGACTTGATCTTGGGACTTGATCCTGGGACTCCAGGATCACGACCTGGGCCGGAGGCAGGTGCTAAACCACTGAGCCACCCAGGAATCCCCCAAAAGTAGGCTTTTAAAATAGAATCTCAACCTTGTTGGCTTCACGCTTGTGATGAGGCATATGGCTTCTTCTTTCATCCGCAACACAGACTATTATGCACTCCAGGCTTCAGCTCTCTCTTAAATTGATTGCTATCCAGCACCCAACAGAAGCTCTGTGGAGGGGACCATTATTAAGGGCACTTATGAGGATGTCCACTTATTCCTACCAGTATGGAAGTTCTAAGTTTGTTACTGGGTAGCATCACTAGAGAGCTAAGAAATGGGGTATCAATTGCTTGGCCCTCTCTTTGATGACATGTGTTCTAGTGTCACCCCCTCAGCATTGATCAAAGGTGACCACAAGAAACAATCATATCAAGACTCTTGCTGTATTTGGTAAAAAAAAAAAAAAAAAAAAAAAAGAAAAGAAAAAGAAAAGTGGGGGAGGTACACTGTCATCTGTATTATTCTAGGCTCTTTAGAAAAGAATAAGCGTATTTTGGAATTGGTACCAGGAAAATGTGTTTTCATTAAAAGAAGTGGTTGTGTACTTTTAAACTCAAATAACAATAATCATAAAAGTAATTTTCCTTTCTGCATTGGCTTCCACAAAGTCCAGGTTAAATGTTAAATGAAGCTCAATCTTAATACATAGGCTTACACTGGGGGCATATTTGCTTTTTGCACTACAAAAATATTTCTGATCTAACAATGATATTTTCTACAAGTGTTTTACTATAAGTTATCTCAGATCCTCCTTTGGAAGTAGCGGGGAATAAATAATGAATAAATATCTAAAACACTTCGTTTTGAGTCATTGTTGACTATGATGCTTTGTTATTGATACACGTGAAGTTCCTGCTACACATGGCGCACGTGCTCCAGAGTTCTGGGGAAACCAAGTGGCACACGAAATGACTCCAGGCCGTAAGGGTCTTGAATCCAGCTGTGGGGCTAGAGCATATGTAGAGATAAACAGTTTCAGGTAGCAAACTCAAGTGATTTCAAAGATCCATTCTATTCTAAGACTCTAAGACTATGCAATTAGTAATTTGGACATTTGGTCAAAGCACATTCTGTTTTGAGTCAACTTAATATTGATATTTGGGCTAACATTTTTCTGAAGGTGGTAAGATCCTTTGGGTAATTCTGCTTCTGAATAAGTTTTCATAAAAGCAATCAGTGTTCATGGTAGAAATTCGGAAAATCAGAAAAGTGTAAAGGAGCAAAGTAGTTGATAATCATGCTTCGGGTTCATACTGTGTAACAATATATATATAAAATTTAGTGTTCCTGCTTTTTTTCACTTAACTTTATAGTGAGAATTCCTAGATACTAGATATTCTTCAGTAACGAGATTTGTATTGTGCAACATTGAATTGAAGGATTTGCTCAACTGTCACTGTATTGTTGATTTAGATTGTTTCCAACCTAGTTATCACCATTAAATACAATACTGTGATCTACACTGTAGTAATACACTGCTAAACACTTCACAGGAATTTTTTAAATTTAGTCTCACAATAATCCTGTGAAGTAAGAACTATTGTTCCTTGTTTATAATGTAACCAAGGAGTAGCAGTTAAACAGCCCACAGCAAGGAAGAGGACTTAACCCCTAATCTGACATAAGCAAATACTGCATCTTGTTTTTTATGAATAAATAAGTAGGACTGCTCAAAGATGCCAACCGCCTATTGAAATATGCAATTATTAGCTCCAAATTAAGAGAGCTGTAGGATTTTTCTCCATCCCTTTCCTTCTTCTTAATATATTTTTTAAAGGAAGGAACTAATGAATACTTAGGTTTTCTGATTTTTTTCTCTTACTTTAGTGATTATTGCTCTACTATGATAAAATGTGTCATGTACCCTTATGGTCCTTATTGTTTTTGTTTTTATTGAGATATAAATGACAAAGGTAATTATATTAGTTTCAAGTGTACAACATAATGATTCAATATTTGCATATAATGTGAAATGACCAACACAATACTCCATCCATTACTACACATAGCCACAATTTTTTTCCTTGTGATGAGAACTTTTATAGTTCTTATTTTGTAGTCTACAGAAGATGGTAGCAACACAGGCTCCAGAAATAAGCCTCTCATTTTTACTGGAGGACAGTAAAACCACGGTAATGAAGAGAAATTAAAAAAAAGTGGTATAATTCTGAATATTATCATATTTGGACATGTGCAATGTTCATATATTTTCAAGTACCTAAAGAAATGGAACTGAATTAAACGAGCTGGCTACCTGAGGCTCCGATCCACTCCTGCTGTTTTAATGACTAGATAAGAACGATTTCCAATCAGCTCATCATTTGAAGCATATAAAATAAGGGCTTCTAAACTGCTTAATGATGGTTGAAATTGTTTCATTTCGTAATTCGTAAGCAGTTTAAACGATCACTGTGGCATTAACGCACCCTTTTGAAATAGTGCCAAACGGGGTCTGAAACTTTCACAAAGTTTGTTAGAGAATGAGAAGTAAGTGAAACTTGAGAGCGATCAGCGATCCTGAAACGACACCAAATCATGTCCAAACCCGAGGGATCACCTTGGATTTGTGAGCATTCCCGGAGCATCCAATCTACTGACTCGGGCACCCTGCAGATCCTAAGTATTACAAGGGAAGCACTGAAGGCCTGAGAAGTTAGAGGACCGAGGAAGGCGCCAGGTAGGTGCTAACCTACTGCCTAGGCGCCAAATAGGTGCTTACCTATTGCCTAGGCGCCAAATAGGTGCTTACCTACTGCCTAGGTGCCAAATAAGTGCTTACCTACTGCCTAACCAAACTGTCCCTGGAGAAACCACCTTTGCTTTTCCAGGCAGGAGGCCTCGGGGAGTCCCCATCCCACACTGCAGGCGAGTCTTGGTCCATCAAGGGGTGGAGTGGGCGCCCTCGGTAGTCTCGACACCCCGGCCCGGGCCACGCGCGGAGTGTGCGAGGCCTCGGGCAGCCTAGCCAGGGCAGCCTAGCCATCGGCGAGCAGGAGCAGCAGCAGCAGGAGCAGCAGCAGCAGCAGCAGGAGCAGCGCCAGGGCGCTCCAGGGCAGGTGCCCGGCCCCGGGGATGGGGGGTTGGGAGGTGGGAGGTGGGAGGCGGGGGGTGGGGGGGTGGGAGTTGCAGTCCCCGCGGGCCGCCGCGCCCGGCGTTGCCAAGGCTTGCGCAGTGCGCGTCCTTAGCAGCCGGCCGCCCACGTCAAGGTTTGTTTAATAATCGCCCGGTATTTGGGGGGCGGCGGGGGGGCTCTGGGCGGCCGCGGGGGCAGCGGCTGAGGCGCGGCAGCTGTGGCCCAGGGCACCCTGCCCCGTCTGACCCGAGCGGGGAGGATGGAAGCTCCCGCCGCGCTCTGAGCCCCCCGCCCCCCCGGAGAGAGAACACCCCTCCCGCCGCACCGGCCACCCGCCCGCTGTCCTGCGCTCGGTCTCCGCCGCCCAGCGCGCGGCCGCGGGGAGGAGGGAGCGATGGCAGAGAACCTCAGGAGGCTGGTCTCCGGCGAGCCGCTCCGGACCATGCACGAGCAGCTGGAGCGCTGGCGGACGGAGTACAGTGTGAGTCGGGGCGGGCGGGGGGCGCTCCTGTCCCGGCGGGGGCCTCCTGGGGCTCGCTCGGGGGGCCGCCCGGGACCCGGATGGCGGGGGTGGGGGGGGGCGCGGGGCCGCAGACGCCCCCCGGGTCCCAGGGCGCCCTCCCGCCCCGCCCCCGCGCGGTAACCAAGGACGCTGGCGGCCCTAGCAACGGGGCGCGTCCGGGTCCCCAGGTCGGAGCGCAGCCCTGGTCCTGCCTCCCCGCGACTCTCGGGGGCAGCAGGGGTTGTTTCGGGGTGATATTTTATTTTATTTTATTATTTTATTTTATTATTATTTTTAATAATAAATTTATTTTTTATTGGTGTTCAATTTGCCAACATACAGAATAACACCCAGTGCTCATCCCATCAAGTGCCCCCCCTCAGTGCCCGTCACCCAGTCACCCCCACCCCCCGCCCTCCTCCCCTTCCACCACCCCTAGTTCGTTTCCCAGAGTTAGGAGTCTTCATGTTCTGTCTCCCTTTCTGATATCTCCTACCCATTTCTTCTCCCTTCCCTTCTATTCCCTTTCACTATTATTTATATTCCCCAAATGACTTTTTATAAAAAATACCCCCAGATGGCAGTGACATGGACACTTGTCAACGTTGCGGGCTTCAGGCGTGTGCAGACTTCAGGAGGCCTGGGGCCAGGGCTTCTGCAGGAAGCCGGCGTTCTGGCATCGAACCCATAGAGCTCCTCAAGTCCCATTAATCCTCCACCCCCACCCCCGACCCACCACCACCACCACCACCACCCAGTGCAATTCAGTGTTGCATCTGCTGAGGTTGATCCGTGCGTCTTAAGCAGGGGAGGCGCAGAGGTTCAGCGAGTGGAACGGCGGGGCGGAGCGCGGGGCGCCCATGGCCCTGCACCCAGCCCCCTCCGCCACCGCGGGTTCTAGGGCCGGCGCCGCACCGACCCGCGGAGGCGCCTGCGCCCATGCATGTCCCCTCGGTGCGTCTCGGTACCTCGTCTGTTAAATAGGAGACACTCGCTCAACCAGATGATACGCGAAGTTCTTTCTCGGATCTCAAATTAATTTTTTTTCTTTCTTTCTTTCTTTCTTTCTTTCTTTCTTTCTTTCTTTCTTTCTTTCTTTCTTTCTTTCTTTCTTTCTTTCTTTCTTTCTTTCTTTCTTTCTTTCTAATTTAAATCCTCTTGTTTCTGAAATCCTACCAGGACAAATGCAACTGGATGCCGTCTGAGTCTCTGGGCTTCCGCATTCCCCCTTGGACCAGGGCCCCTGTGGTGGAGGGGAGCTCCAACAGCACTTAGAGCTTTCTCCTCGCCCCCCCCCCTCTAGTGCTGAGTATTTACCACCTCTGCCCACTTTTAAAGAATGAGCACTGTGGCTATTCCTTCCCCATCAAGATTACAGGACTGTGCTTTTTTTAAAAATTATTTTATTTTATTTTATTTATTCATGAGAGAGAGAGAGAGAGAGAGGTAGAAAGACAGGCAGAGGGGAAGCGGGCTCCACGCAGGGAGCCCGATGTGGGACTCCATCCCTGGACGCCAGGATCACACCCTGGGCAGAAGGAAGGTGCTAAACCACCGAGCCACCCATTTTTTTGTGGTCTGTGGTTTTTTTCTTTTTTTTAATTTTACTTTATTTTAATTTTATGAGATTGCAAGGAAAATTGACATTTACCTCCTACTACATCTTATAGCATACTCTTTCTATTTCTTTCCTTCCTTTTTTCTCCCCTCCTTCTTTCTTTTCTCCCTCCCTCCTCTCTTTTCCTTCCTTTCTTTTTCTTCCTTCCTTCTTCCATTTCCATCTTCCTTTCCTTTCCTTTCCTTTCCTTTCCTTTCCTTTCCTTTCCTTTCCTTCCTTCCTTCCTCCCTCCCTCCCTCCATTCCTCCCTCCCTTCTTTCTTTCCTTCCCTCCTTCCATCCTTTTTCTTTTTTTTATTTTTATTTTTTTATTTATGACAGTCACAGAGAGAGAGAGAGAGGCAGAGACACAGGCAGAGGGAGAAGCAGGCTCCATGCACCGGGAGCCCGATGTGGGATTCGATCCCGGGTCTCCAGGATGGCGCCCTGGGCCAAAGACCGGCGCTAAACCACTGCGCCACCCAGGGATCCCTTCCATCCTTTTTCTTGTTATTACCCTGTGACTTAAGTAAACTCTGAATGTTAAAAAGTACATTCAGTTTAGGGGTGCCTGACTGGCTCAGCCAGGAGAGAGAGCTTGGGGCTCTCGATCTTGGGGTTGTAAGTTTAAGCCTCAATTACTTAAAAATATAATAATAAGGTTTTTTTTTTTTTTACAAAAAATATATTCAGTTTGTCACAAGACCATGTTTAACATAAATGACACTACCATTTCGCGGAATCAAATGATTGTTTTAGAAACTACACATAAGTACTAAGACATGCCAAAGTTTATTACACTTCCCTTTCTTAGTAACAGTGGCCCATCTACAAACTATTTCAGTCTAGATTCTCTCCCCCATGCCAGGCTCATCCCCCCCACCTTCATAGAGAATGCACTTTTAGAGACCAATGCCTTTCTAAAAAAATCTGTGACCATTTCTCTGTATGGTCATTTCTCCTGGGCTGTCTAGTGTTTCTGTTGCATTTGGCTGTTGACATCTCCATTCTTCTAAGGCTCTAACAGTTTGTCTCCTTGCCTTGTCCACTTCCCTCCTATAGTAATTATTCGGGACTTTATCAATCTTCTCTTGGGCCTCCATCCTTGCTTCTCTCCCACATATAAGCCCATGAATCTCATATCTGTATTCAGGGCCTGTTCTCATCTGAGCTCACTTCTCCGATTGCCTTTTAGACATTTTCATTTGTGCTATCATCATCTCGAAGTCCAATCATTGTAAAATCTACCTTAGCTTCGCCCATGCCATGAACACTGGCCTCTTGACTTCACTGTCTTCATCATGACACACCTCACAACATGTTCACCTGCTTAATCTGTTGGCACCTACTTCAAAATGCACACAGAACCCTTTCACCACCTCTGCTATAACCATCCTTCCATCATCGTTCATCTAGATTATTATAAAAATATCTCAAAGTGATTCTCCTAAATGTCAAGTCAGATCAAGTTACCTCTCTGATAAAATCCTCAGACTTTCTATCCCACCTAGAATAAAAGCCAAAGTTCCTACAATGACTATCAAAGTCCTACACAATTGTGCTCCTTTAAACTCTGACCTCATCTGTTACTCCCTTAATCTACTGCGGCGATATTGGTCTTGTTGCTCTTTCTATTGGCAAAGCTGTCCAATAGAACTTTCTAGGATTGGACATGGTCTATACAGGCACTGTCCAACATGGTGGTTATTTGGTACTAGAATTGTGGCAAGTGCAAATTAAGGAACTGAATTTTAAATTTCATTTAAATTTTAAAAAGTAAATTTCATTAAAGTTTAATTAATTTAAACCCAAATAGTCACATATGGATAGTAGCTACTCTATTGGACAGAAGTCTAGAGCATACCAGCCAGTCTCCTGTTTCAGGACGTTTTGCACTCTCTGTTTCCCTCTGCCTGGAAAACTTTTGCTTGTGGATATTTAAGTAAGATATCAACATTTTCACTTTCTCTCCTCCTTAAGTCTTTGTTTAAATGTCACCTTCTCAGGAGAAACCACCCTGTTCACAATTACCATCTCCCACCCCTGCCGCTGGCACTCACTGTGTCCCTTTTCTGCTTTATTACTTCTGTGATAGCTACATCTTCTCATTTTTACTTATTCTTTTAATGAATTGTCAATCTTTCCTTCTCCTTTTCCCACTAAAAGGTAAGCTCCAGAGGGCCAAGATTTATCCCTTTTCCTGCTCATCACTGTATTTCCGGCACTTAGAATAATGCCTGCCTCCTAGTAGTGCTCAGAAAATAATGACTGACTGAGTGCCACCACCATTCTCCTAGACATCCGGGTTCTTGGACTCATTTCTCTTCTTAAAAACCTCATATCCAGTGTAGAATTAAAGATGATCCTCCAGTATCTTTATTTCAGCCTTTATTGAAATTGGAATTGAAACCAAAAGTCATGATTTCCAAGTAGGGGCACAATTGAGAGGATGCAAGTGTTTTTAATAGTTTTTGTTGTTGTTGTTGTTGTTTTTGGTGTGTGTGTATGTGGTGAAAGGCAGAGGATAAGAAAATATCTATAAGCCACCTACCAAAATTTAGGTTAGACTTATTTAGTAACTTGTCACCTACAGTGTGGGTTTTGGTCAACTGCTAAGATGTTTCCTGTAATACTGCAAGTTTGTTTTACTAGTTCCAAGGACTTTTTCCTTGAAATCTTAAGATACAGAATAGTCATTGTAGCATACTACATTATTAAAATGTTGGTTGTAGAGTTTTTTTCATTAAAAGCTTTAAATTATGTTTGTTACGGAAAGTTGATTTTGTTGACTGTGACCACACTGATTTAGTTCTAACTAAACTCAAGCAAAATAAAAGACCATAAATACTACACTAGAATTAAGAATGTGATTAAAATCATCCCCTTGGGAAACAATTTATTTTCAGTGAAAAAGATCAATAACTTGAATAGATTTAGTTCTAAAACACAATGCAAAATTTTCATTTTCCTTCATTTGGATTAACAGACCCTATTTAGTTTTTCTTCTTTCTGTCCTATAATTTCCTTCATATGGATTCCCATTTCCTCTGCCTTAATCTGTCCATCACCATCATCTTTTCATCGTGTCCTATGTATGTTCTCAGACACAGTAAATTTTTAAAAAATGTAATTTTCTGCCCCAAAGCTTTTGATTTTTATTTGTTGGCTGGATTTTAATCTTACAACATCTAATAATCTTCTGGGCCCTAGGCAGAACCACTACTTGCTTGATTTTTTAAAAAAAATTATTCATTAAAAACAAATTATGAGGAGGGATATTTTTCAAAACCCCACTAGAGAAACATAATAAATGCAACAGCAAACACTGCCAATTCACTTTCTTTTAGTTATTAAAGATGAATTATTGTATTACTTGGTCTTTAAAACTTGGATTCCATTGGCTGTTCAGGGATAGCTTGGTACAAACATGTACCTTCAGAATTGTTTTTCTGTCTTTGTGGTTATTGAGTATGTTGGTGAAAAGGCCATAGAAAATCTCTTCTTGTTCAACCAAGAACTGAGCCAATTATTAAGAGCTTAATAATTCACTCAATAAATGGTTATTGGACTAGACACTCTATATTTACACATTTGGCAATGTACATTTATTGATTAACTTAATATTTTTTTCAGAGTTTATGATGTGTCTGTGCTCAGTGCTGGGACTAGAAATGTCAGTTGCATCTTAATGATAGACTTCCAGTTGGAGAAGAGGATGAAGGGTAAAGGAAACAGCATCTGTAAAAAGCAGGGAGGCATGAAGAAGCTGGCCTATTTGGGGAAGCCTGTGAATGGTTCAAGGCAAGGAGTGGAAGTGAGATGAGGCTGAGGAGGTGGGGTGGTTGGGCCAGAGGGTAGAGGCTTTGGGTGGTATGTTAAGGAGTTTGGACTTTATCTTAGGAGCAATGGTGGGAGTGGGGGTTGGGGAAACCAAAAGCGTCATGCAGTGAGGAGACAAGGTCAGACTCTGAGAAGCATCCTTCAAGTAAGAAAGAATATGCTGCCCCAAAATGCCCCCAGTTGATCATGCAACATCTATATGGTCCTCTTGGTCGACTCTACAAAAGGGTCAAATGACCACCTATGCAGAACTGGGTTCTGATGACCTAATTAACCCATAGAGATGTTAAGAAGAAGAGTTAACTTCCTTCCAATGTTAGCAGTACCTGGAGAAGGTCAGCTCTGGCTGAAACGCTCCTCCTCCTGAGATTCTTTTGTTTCTACCCAGAGTCTTGTGGACTAGGGAGATGCCTTTGGTCAGATGCTCTGCGATTTATTACTTTTTAAAATGTACTATATATAATTAGAGGAGCAAATGGTAAGACCTTACTATACCCTTGATCACCCATCCCTAAGAGAGAATAGGATTCCACTTCTTGATAATAGACACCAGGACATTATATTCTGGAAACTTTTGATTATCTGATATGTGAGTGGGGATGATAGAGAAAGCTGATGATGCGTCCTCTTGCATGACTCTCTTGTGCTATAGAAAGCTGCCCTCTTAAGTGAAAACAGCATATTCAATATTAGTACATAAAAAGGAGATCTCAGGGAGGTGTCCCTCTGTTATAGGATAATCTTTGTGGTTGAAATAGACGTTGCCTATATGACAAAATGTCCCTGACTGTCAATACAAAAGGGCTGTTGTAGTTGCTATGGTGTTTTCAAACAGACTCCCTGGCTGCCTTTGCCCTTCCCCATAGTCAACACATTTCTACCTTCCTGGGGATTCCATCTAGTAAATTTATAGAAAACACGTTTTCTTCCCTTTATCTTTTTACTACTATGCTGCAGTAAATCCAAATCTTAGTGCCTAAACTTGCATAAAAGAGATTTCTCACTCATGCAAAGTCCAGTGAAAACTCTCTTCCACAATTGGCTGGGGTTCAGGCGCCCTCTACCTCGTGGACCAGTCATCTCATCACAGGATCTCAAAGGTCGGTAGGGGAAGAGAGAGAGCACCTAAATTATATATATCACTTTCACTCATCTTCCCTAGGCCAGAATTGTTATGTGGCTCCAATCTAATTGTAAAAGAGCCTGAGAAATGGAAAGCATGTGGAATATTTGATTGGTGCTACTGTTTCTGCCCCAGCTACTAATGAGGAATTCATGGCTAGGAAAGAAATTGACGAGTGATTAAGACAGATTATTTTTAACAGAGGGTCTATCAACTTTTTAATTTTCCTTTCTTCGCTTCTTCTTAGACGAACTTGTTAATGGAAATATCATCATTGCTTAATATTTAAGGAAAATAATTAATGAAAGAAATCCAATAGAGATATTAACTGCAGGCTGAGACGTCAAAATCCTGCGGAGAGGTCTAAATAGAAGCTTTTGCTAAAATGTTGGGGTATATTTAAGCTGGCTTATAACTAAAATTCAATATTTTGGTTTTATTTTTTAAAGATTTTATTTGTTTATTCATGAGAGACACAGAGGGAGAGGCAGAGAAACAGGCAGAGGGAGAAGCAGGCTCCTTGCAGGAAGCCTGATGTGGGGCTCGATCCCCAGACTAGGATCACACCCTGAGCCGAAGGCAGACGCTCAACCGTTGAACCACCCAGGGGTCCCTAGACTAAGGTTTCTTTCTTTCTTTTTTTTAAGTTTTTATTTATTTATGATAGTCACACACAGAGAGAGAGAGGCACAGGCACAGAGAGAGACACAGGCAGAGGGAGAAGCAGGCTCCATGCACCGGGAGCCCGACGTGGGATTTGATCCCGGGTCTCCAGGATCGCGCCCTGGGCCAAAGGCAGGTGCCAAACCGCTGCGCCACCCAGGGATCCCTAGACTGAGGTTTCTTAAAATGCAAATCACTGTATTTTGTGCTGAAATCGATGGGTTTAAATAGCTTTTCCAACCAACTTGTAAATTGATGAAGGATATTTAGTGATAAATTTGATTAATGTAATGATGAAAAGTGTTCTCTCTTCCATGTTGTGGAGGTGATTCAAGGTGAGGAATAGAATCAAAGATGTGAAAGACCCATTAATAGAGGCTTGGATGATCAGGCTGTCACAAGGAGAAATGGTAAGGTCAAGGCTGCTCCCAAGTAAAGGACGTGAAAGGCATCAAGGTTGGTGGTGGTTCTAGTACACATGTTACGTGTGCAAAGGCAAGGCAGGGGTGTGGCTGCAGTGGAGAGAGTTGCTGCGGGGGAGCAGAGGGAAGTAAGGCTGGACAAGTCATGTGGACGCATGTTGGCAAGGTATTGGGAAATGGGGCAACATTTAGGCTTGATATTATTAGGAACTTTTGTTTGGGCAAGAGAGTGGGGACCTTGAAAGGATGGGAATGAAGCCACTGTCCCGTTGCTGTCCTTCCCTGCACCAGGGAACTTCTTCAGAGTCGTCTGTCCTCATTGTCTTTACTCCTTCCTTGCTTCCATTTGCTCCCTCAACCCCGTGCAATGTGGAAGTACATCAAGTATCCCCACATCATTCTGCTGTCACTGTTCTCATCATGGTCCCCAGAGGCCACCTGATAGCCAAGCCCTACTTCTTTTTCCTGGTTCTTATCTCCTTGAATTTTCTGCAGGCAATTGATGCACCAAGTTCTATAGCTTTAGCTACTTCCCTGATGTGAGTGACCGTGAAATCTATCTCCAGGTTGGGCTTTCTTCAGAGCCCCTGACCTAGGCAACCACCCGCCTTCCAGCTTGCAACATGTGGATGCTCTAGACATCCCCCAACCCAACACCAACCCAACAGGACTAGTTTTCCCCTCTCTCACCTTGCTGGTTCTCCACTTGTGTCCTGTGGTTGGGCAATGGCACCGCATTCCCTGCTGTGGTCCAAGCCTGAAACCTGGAGCCCCCTCTCTCCACCATGCCTCACAAGTTCATCACACCCTCAGGATTCTACTGTTAAATATCTGTCAGGTAGCCCCCAGTTTTCTCTTTGCTCAACTGCTGAGCCACCCAAATGTCCCTAGACTCATTAAATTGATCTCCCTTCCCATTTGAGCTGTGGTTTGCACTTTTGGTTGCCCATAAAAATCATTCAGAAAACTTTAAAAAACTTTTCAGTGCTCAGGCCTCACACTAGAGCAGTTAGAAAATAGGAATGACAGCCCACGGAGCTCCTCATGTGAAGGCCTTCCTGAATCTTCTTGGCCTCTCATCACTTCTTTTGAGCCTCACCTGTGAAATCTAGACCTACTTTTATCATAGCATGTAATACTGGTTTTATATTTATTTACATGTTTCTCTTAGACTATAAATTCCTTGAGAGCAAGAGGCTCTCTTACCCTTCATGGTACTTCTAGCATCTGGCACACAGTAGTCTCCTCCATAAAAATTTGTTGAGAACCTAAAAGCATAAGTGAAGCAGAGAATAAACCATTTCCATCTCTGGTTTCCTGGTTCTTTACCTTCCTTCTTGGCTGTGCTCTTATTTTTCACTGCTCTTGTTTTGTTTCCATTTACTGGCCCTTCTTCCTCAGCCTGTTTCTGAAATAGCAAAACTGCCCTCAGCCCTGCCCTTTGCCTTCTGCCCTGGGGATCTCATCTATGCACATGGGTTCCTCTCTCTCCATCTGCTGAAGCTTCCAGAACCACACTTCCAGCCCCCACCTCTCTGCTGAGATCCAGAGTCTTTTCCTTCTGCTCTGGGTACAGTGCCATGGTTGAGAGCCTGGCTCTGCCTCAAAGGCTGCAAGAACAGGCTTAGTTTCCAGCTCAACCACCTTTTCTCCAAATTGCTTAAGGTCTTGATTTTCCTCATTGGTGAATTATGGATGATGGATGGCATCCAGTTTGTAGGGTTATTTTGAGGATTATGTGGAACTGTATTTAAAGCTCGCAACACAGGGCTTGGCTGGCACAAAGTAAGTGCTCAAGAGTTGTTAGGTACTTTTACCAGACAGCTCTCCCTGAAGGTTCTGCAGATCCCCTACATTGTCTGAGAACAGAACCCATCCCTTGGACACCTCTTTTCTATTTCCAAAACTTCTGACATCCTCTGTAGGTAATGCTAGAACCAGTGGGACCTTGGCTGACACAGATGTGATTTAGGGCTGGGAAGGGCCTTCAGGGGGCCCTTGGCATCTCCACAACCCTCAGCATCTCTCAGCCACATGGTTACAACTGCCCCCCTTCCCACCAGGCTCACCCTCTCATCTGAACTCGATGTGATCGGCTTTTGCCAGAGTGATTTTTGTAAAACACAAAGTAAGTTGGATGACGTCACCACTTTCCTCCATCTGCTCCCTCCAGTCTCTCAGTGGTGAGATAAGGCTCAGAGCCCTTCATGTGGCAAATTAAGTTTATCATTATTTGGTCTCTGGACCAAATGTATCCCACTTGCCCCTGTGGTATACCTTGCTGCTCCCTGCCTTGGGTACCTGCTGTTCCTTCTCTGGAAATACCTTAATTTCTTGCCCTTCACTGCACTAGGGCATGCTTTGCTCCTTCTACAGCTCACGACCCACCTAGAGCACTTAATGAACTCGAAGATAACTATTAATCTTCTGTACTCTCCCATTTTTCACCCCTCTTCCCCAGCTGGTGAGCTCATTGATAGTAGGCAACTTTTAATTTTTTTCAGTGTAGCTTTATTTCCTGGGCTCAGCCCAAGGCCTTGCAAAGAATAGGAACCCACTGATTTATGAAGGCATGGACATTGGAATTTAGGAAACAGCATAATTAGTTTGTATCTTGGCTCTATTTATTTTATGGACTCCCTTGCAACTTGAGTGTCTTGTGTGATGCTTTGTGTGAGAAGCTGCAGCGTGTGGTAACAGGTCTTGGGAGCAGGAGCTGTCCTATACTGTATATTCTCTTCTGTGATTTAAGTTGTGTGTACAAATCCACTTAGCAGACATTCCTTTGGGCACCTCCTTTGTACCAGGCACTGGGTAAGGCATAGAAGCAGATGGTGGTAATACTACAATAATACTTTTAATTATTCTGTCCCTCCTCTACTCTGCACCTAAGTTAGCTCATGAGACCAGCATGTTACTAAATAGGAGTAAACAGAGGCTCATATTCAAAACACCTTTTCTAAAAAAAAAATAATAATAATAATAAATAAATAAATAAATAAATAAATAAAATACCTTTTCTGAGACTACAGCAAATACGTGAGATGTGGTATTTGAACCCAGGTTTGCCTGATTTCTGTGCCCACTGCTCCTTTCAGTAACCCGTAATACCTCCTAGGTACCAAATGTGGAGAGCCCTCTGTCTCTGAGGTGCTAGATATGCATTATTTGGATTTAATTCTCCTCTGCAAGGCATTATCCCCATTTTTCTGGAGAAGAAATGGGCTCAAGAAAGTCAAGTAACCTGGGTAGGATTGCCCAGAATGGTGAGAGGTAATCACTCGGGTCCGCTGGACCCTCAGGCCCGCTCCTGGACACTCAGCCTGTGGCATGGTCTAGCCAGGGGCCAAAGCTGTTTGTAACAGGTTCACCGTGGTAAGTGCAGGCATATGGGCAAGGCCAAGGGCTTCAGTGAGGGAGGGATGGGCACAGCTGTTTAGCTGGTATGTTCCAAATGTTCTGACGATGTCAGTATTATGCTGGTAAGTCATTCATTCATTCATTCATTCATTCATTTGTCAAATACTTTGGAGCCCTTTGATTTGTTAGACATACCAGTGGCAACTGATAGAGACATAGGAGAGACAAAGGATTTTTAAAAAGAGCTCCTTGTCTTTTTAGGAGAAGGAGATAGAAGGATGAGACACAGAGACAAATGGCTGCATCAGACTTAACTGCCATAACAGAGCTTGTCACCAGTGCTGTCACCAGTGTGGACCTAAGCTCGCAGCTCGCCCTAGGGCGCCATGAGTCCACCCCATCCAGCCTCCTTCCCAGGCTTGCGAGGCCCTCCGGGACCTGTCCTGCCAACCTCTCTCACCTTCTGTGCTTCTACCCTACACGCTTACTTTTGGTTCTCAAGGTGACTAAATTCGCTCCTGTCCCGACCACAGGGCCTTTGCCCCTGCTGATCCCCCTGGGGATCACCGTCTTCTCTCTACTACTCTGAATCCTGCCCTTCCAGGGCAGCTTTTCCTGATGGTCCTCCCCATTCACTCATGTCGCATCGTCCTGTCCTCTCTCTGCTCCCAGCACTAATTACGATCTTCAGAGCATGGGTACCAGTCTCAGTTCTGCCGTTTTACTGGCTAGGTAACCTTGGACAGGTTATTTAACCTTTCTGCATCTCAGTTTTGTCATCTGAAAATGCGGGTGAAAACAGTGCTGCTCCTACCTCACAGTGCATTGCTATGGAGCTTCACTGAGCTTCTGTACGGAAGGCACCAGTAGCCTGGGGTGGGGGCGCCCGGGTGGCTCAGTCGGTTAGGCCTCTGCCTTCAGCTCAGGTCATGATCCCAGGGTCCTGGGATGAAGCCTGGACCTGCTCCCTGCTCAGCAGGATGTCTGCTTCTCTCTCTCCCCTCCCTGTGTGTGCTTGCACCCTCTCTCTAGCTCTCACTCTCAAGTAAAGAAATAAAATCTTAAAAAAAAAATAGTGCCTGGTACATAGGAGCTATGTGATGAACACAAAATACGTGAATCTTCTCGTTGTCCAGTACTTAACTGGGTTTGACTCCAGAGATCAGGCCCCAGCCTCTGCCTGCAGGAGCGTATGGCCTGCCTGCACCACTTCCCCTGATGACACACACATGCATTTGACTTGTAGCATTTTGCCTGGAGGTCATTCTCCCTCTTTGTTCTCATTTCTATCCTCCTGGTGCCCTGCTTCCTGCCTCAGGATCCCCAGCACCCACAGATCCTGCCTTTCCATGGCTTGAGAGAGAATAATAGCTAAAGGCCCAACTCTCGGTTTCGCCATGTTCTGTGGATGTCGAAATCACTGGAACTGCCTGTTCCCCCCCAAATCTGCCTGCTTTCTCCTTGCCTAGATTTCACTTCCTCTCAGAACTCCCTGACTTCCCAGGTTGTAGGCCCTGGAGTAGACCTTGGCTCACATTTTCCATCGCCTGGAACTGTCTACACTGCTACCTCCCCTCCCAGTCTGCATGTGCCATAGGGCCCCGGCCATCTCTTTTGTCTTCGCCATGGTATCCTCAACCCCCCAGTACCTTCTTACTGTTAACGAGTAGTGTTCTTTATGGCCATAATGAACTTGGGTAAAAGACATGGATCCATAAAGCAGGTAAATCAGGACACAGTGGTTTGTGTCACAAAAAGTCTATACACTTTATAAGAGGATTTTTTGCAGGGTTCCATTGAGTAGGAAGGAAGTCCAGGGGTATTGCTATTAAAACACATCTCTGTGGCTTTATGCACACAGAGACACATGCACATATACATACACTTTCTTGAGTATGTTACAGTCATTGCAAGTGTTCAATGAGTAGCCTTTCAAATCTTGTGGCTCCACCATCCTTTATGCCCTTGGGGTCCTCTGCTGGGCCCTCTGCAGCTGGCTGGAAGATGGGGAAGGAGAGAGAGAAGAGCATCACTCAAGGGGCTTTCTTCTGGGTCTACCTGGAAATGGCACATATCACTTCCTGTCCCAAGGACTGGAACTCAGTTCCACAGCTGCACCAACTGCCAAGGAAGCTGGGGAAAGCGGTCTAGCTGTGTGCCCAGGAGGAAAGGGAAAAGACGTTTTGGTGGACAAAGGGCAGTCTCTGCGCCTGGGAGCATACGGGAGCCAGGCGGCCTCTGTCTACCTGCAGAGGGTCCCAGTAGAAAGGAAAGGCACTGATTTTCTGTTTTGATTTTTGTAGACAAACACATGTGATCAAAATCTCTGTCAATGCCTTGAGTTCATCGAACAAATTTCCAAAGTGCAAGGACAGCTCTTTAGGATCCTCACCGCTGCAGCCCAAGAAGGTGAGAAGGGCCTGTGCTTTCCCGTCCGGCTCTCCCTTCTTTTAGTTTTGTTCTTTGTGCTTTCACACTGTGTGGCTGAACTTCTCTCCCTGCCCCGATTTGTGGGTTCTTTTAGGCGGTCATTATGATGGTGTGGAAATAATCAAATCGCGCCTACTGCCTTGGCTGGAAGCCTCCTTTACTGCAGCTTCCGTGGGAAAACCTGTTGACAGCAAGGTCCCCTCTCTGCAGGTAGGGATGCTCAAGGATCACCCTTGACTTTCAGCAACCCAATCTGGCTCCAGGAACATATCTAAGATAATGGCTTTTACCCTACTGAGGGACTCTGCTCTACTTGGGGAACGGGGACATAGGTACACAAGGTGAGTTTCTGGGTGCAGTACTATGTGGCACAATGGCTTGAGCTTTGTCTTCAGACAGACCTATGTTCAACTCTCAGCTTTGTCTCTTTCCCAGGGTATGACCTGAGGCAAATCAGTGAACCTCTGCTGTAAGAAGGCCCTGGTGATGTTCCACATCTGGGACATTGCCCACCCTAGGCACTAAATAGGAGCTTTGGAATGACAGAGTAGGCACACAGACACTTACGGTACCATGGGGCTGCAGAAAGAGACCATGAGGTGGGGGAAACCTCCATATTCTGAAAGAATGAAGTGAAACTAATTGAAAACTTCTTTTTTTTAAAATATATTTTTTATTGAAGTTCGACTTGCCAACGTATAGTATAACACCCAGTGGAAACTTAGTTCTTAGAGACTGACAAAGAGTATCCTCACTTGCAGTTGATAGGGGGGTGATTTCTGTGCAATGGTGTCAGCTTTTAGACAGTTGAAGCCCAGACTGGAAGGAGAACACACACCTTGCTTAAGGCATTAACATCTCTAAACATTGGTAACCTTGATTTTAAACATTTATGTGGATTTACATGAATTCTTTTCTAAAATTAAGGCACGTAGAGCAGTCTTTTCTTAGCAGCCTTAGGGGGCAGGGGCAGAAGGGTTCCTGCTTGGAGGTCATGGGGCAAAATTCTTGTCACTCTTCTAGGGTTCTGGGTAGGTTGTCTCGCTTGCTGAGTGGAGGCAATGCTTTTGTTGACCCAATAGGGCCATTTTGAGCATTAAATGTGATAAACGTGCAGGAACAACTAACATAAGGTAAGTACTCCATAGATAGCAGTTGTTTCTAAGCAAATTTTTCTTCCTTGGGTATTTTCACATGCTGCTTAGATTTTTACCCTGTGGATGCTATTCTGAGTATGAAGATATGATATTCCAATGGCTTTTAAAAAAATGACGTACCATAAAAAATTGAGGTATCATTTACTTGCAGTGAAATCCATAGGTTGATGATATCCATGTAACCCACACCCTATTAAGTTCTAAAACATTTCCATCTCTCCAGAACATTTCCTGTGTCACTTCCCAGTCACCTATCCCTCCCCATCAGGCAACCACTCTTCTGATTTTTATCATTCTAGATTAATTTTGCCTGCACTAGAACTGCCTATAAGTGGAACTATGGATTTGTGTACTTTTGTGCTTGCTTTTCTTTTGCTCAGTGCAATGTGTTGCAACCCATCATGCCATTTCATATATTCAAGACTATTTTTGATTTGTGTATCATTCCAGGACACATTTGATAAGGAGAAACATAAAGAGTCTGGTGTTCGGGATCAGGACATTCAACAATTAGATGCTGAGTTGAATTCAACTCGTAGTCAACTCAACCAGGTTCAAGACGAGTAAGAGGAATACAAGTTATCTTTTTCCAAAAAACATTGTCTGTTTTTAATTTTTAAGTTTAAAAGGAGAATAGTGGCTCATGTAAAATGTAGACATCTGCAAATAACTACTGTGTGTGTGTGTGTGTGAGAGAGAGAGAGAGAGAGAGAGAGAGAGAGAGAAGAAAGAGAGAAAGAGAGAGTAGAGAGCAATGTCTTTGACTCTGGGGATAAGATTTTTATATTATAATAGGATACCTAAGACCCTAGTCCCCTTGGCTCCATCCCTGGGGCTCCTTCTTCTCTAGAGGCCTATTATCAGCTCATATATATAAACAGGGGAATATTGTCACATGATAATCTATCTTTTGAAAGAAAAACAAGATGCAAAAGGGAGAGGGATAAAGAAAGTCAGACAAAGAGTAAAATTAAGAAAAGAGAGCAAGAGTAAGATGAAGAGGCTGCATCCATCTGTCAGACATGCTCATTTAGGGAGTATAGATGCTTGGCTGAGAAGTCAGACTCTAAAGAATGAGCGTTTCAAGATTTTGGAACAATTAGTAGATAGGAAAAGTTTTTCTAAAAAGTTAAGCATGAAAAAAAAACACTTAAGCAATGCCAGGCAGCAGCAGAGATCAAGGCAAAGCCAGGGTAGCAAGCTCAAGGAATCACTGCAAAGAAGTGCAAGCCTTGGGTTCGCACTTGAGGAAGGCAGACAACTGTGTATGAAACTGCAGTCAGCCGACCTCACCCAAACCTATCAATTGGGTGTTTCTCCATTTGGAGCCCTGCTCCATTGCTGACAAGGATGGGGCAGCAAGGAATTCTTTAAGGACTTGTGATGGAATAGGGTGTGGCATGCTGCCGTGGTCTCTGATGAGATTTCCTTTTCAGGAAAACATAAAAGTAATAAACATTCCCTTCTCAAAATGCATACAACAGCTTTGTGCAGCGGCAGTACTATAGCCAAGGAGGTTTATCTGAGGCACGATGGTCGCTGATTCAAAATGCATACAATAAATACAAGTGTAAAGATGAAAATCACCTGTTATCTCATCCCTGCTAACATTTTGGTTGATTTTACTCCAGACATTTTTCTTTGTGTGTGCTTGCATGCACGTGCACATGAGCACACACACACACAAACACACGCACACACACACAGGGTTACCTCCACCCCCCTTGTGCATTTTCCAATTGGAACTGTTGTCAATGAGCAGTTTTATGGCTGCAACGGTCAAAATTTACCAATGTAATGTGCAAAAACACAATTCCTCTGAATTTCTACAACTGATTTCAACTAATATCAGCTGCTTTGGAATGAGGTGAGGAGGATAATTAAATTTACCACTTCTCTTCTGGTTTACTATAGGCCTTTTCCTGTGAATATTCAGTTAATTCCAAGTTAAAACTTCTGTTGGGGGCACTTTCTCTCCCTTCTCTCCAGGAGTCCCCTTGGCCCTCCTCCTTGCTTAGACTGGCATCTGGAAGTAGAGGGATGCTTGCATGCTCATGAGGGATGGCTTGTGCTGGAAAGGAGGGACTTTTGGTCTTGTTCTACCCTATGAGTTCTTGCTGCCTTGTTTCCTCCTGGGCATTAGAGTTTTGTGCCAAGTAAGGGTTGCTGATTTGTGGCTTGTCTGGTTAAGTGTTCTGGAGAATTTGCCGGCAAGTGCTGCTGGCCAGGCCCTCCCATTTGCCACTGGCTGTGAGGCAGAGCTTCAAGACTTCGCTGGTTTTTTACTTCTATCAGCACCAAGAGGAGCCAGGAATTCCTACTTCCCTCTCTTACCATTATGGCTCTCTAAATACCCATAAGGAGCATCGGGGGTCAAGAAAACTATGACCACATGCTTTTTAAAAAGTTTTTTTCTTTGGAAATATTTTCCAACAGAAAATTTGTAAGAATAGCGCTAAGAACACCCATAGACATGATCATTCACCCTATTCGCTTTATCATTTGTGTCTATATATACAGTCCTTCCCACAGCCAAACCCTGCATATCTCATTTGAAAGTTGCACAGAGGAGGATATTTGCTCCTTTACTTCAGATTTCCTAGTTTGTTTTAACCCACCTGTGGCTTTTATTTTTTTAAGGCATCACAAATTGTGTTCTCTGTCCCCCATATTCTATGAATGCTAGGTCTCTCTTTTCTCCTTACTCTACCAGCCTTTTGATCAGGATGCTACCTGCTGTGGAATGAATGGCCCACCAAGGAGATTCCCCATGTCTAATCTTGTGGAGACCAGATTGGTTTTGACTCAGTTTCAAATGCGCAAATTCTAATACAGTGCTGAAGGGGACAGGTCTGTCCAAGTTTGATGAATCCTCAACAAGGGAAGACTTTTAGATTTTATACTTGGTCCCTAGTTATGGATTGCATATGTCTTCATTTCCTATATCCAATCTACTGGCAAATCCATTTGAATCTACCTCCTAAACATCTTCCACCCTTGTCCCTTTCTTTCTATTCGACCACCATCACCTTTGTTCAAGGCTCTGATACCAGTTGCCTTTCAATTGGCTACCCTGATTCCATTCTTGCTCGACTACAGTCCATTTTACACATAGAAATTTATAGTCAGACTCCTACTTAAAAACTGTTAGTGGCCTCCTTTTACTGTTGGGGAAAAACATTCTAACCTCCTTACCAGGACTCTCCAGGCCTGTGTGATCTGGGCCTAACTTCTCTCTCCACCCTTGTCTCATGCCAGGCTGCCCTCATTTAGTCTGCGGTCCCCTTTCTCACCTTGAAGCCTTTGCCTGTGCTCTTTCAGAAAAATGGAAGTCTTTCTCTGGCTTTTTGCATGGCTGGTTCTTTATTATCTTTCAGGTGTCAGCGGAAATGTGACTTTCTCAGAGTCTGTCCATGACCAGGTATATCAAAAGGTCTTTCCTTTCCTTCCCATAGTTCACAGTGATGTGAGAATGGCACTTACCACAATTTGAAACTGTAAAATATCAGTTGGCATGTTTCTGATCCACCAGACTGGAAGCCCCAAAGGGTTTCTGTTTTGTATTTGCTATTCTGACACTCTTGTATCTCCAGCACCCAACATTATGCCTGTCACATGGTATATTCTCAATGAATGAATAAATCCCTAATAAAAAATAAATGAAATATGTTGACTTGCTTAAAATAATGCTTGGCACACAGATGTACCTCCTTTTCTTCTCTCTGTATATCACTCAAGAGTGCCAAATTAGCATGTACATTTGGTTGTATGTATATGTGTTCACACATGTGTACCGTGCCTTGAGGAAAAAAAAATAACTATTTTATTCCTGTTCATACTCAACTTCCTTTCTTGGTCTGTTTGCTTCTTTTAATTTTTCTCTTGACAAAAACATTCATTTTTTCCCCCTCCATGTATCCTTTAAAAAACCTGTAACATATTCACCTTTGAATTAAATCACAGCAATTTCCTCTTAATCTCCAGTAGTCCCATTAAGAAGTTATTGCTATTTTGGCATTTTAAAAAAGACTTTAGACATTTTGTTCATTCATTTCTCAGCTTAAAAAATATCTTCTGTGTTACAGGCACTGTCTTAGGTGCTGGAGAAAAAAAGATGAATTAAAGAAAATTCTCACCCTTAAGTAGTTCACAGTGTGTTTGTAATGAGATTGTAAGTGTGAACCAAGTGTTGGAGGCACTCTGGAGAAGGGGAGACACACTCGGATTGAGAGAGTCAGGGGCAGCATTTGTACAAGAAAGCACTCACAGGATGTGTGGGCACTTGTTAGGCGGCGAGGAGAAGGAGGAGACCTGAAGGAAATTTGGGTAATCACAACACCTCTTGTACTGCCTGGTTGACTGGAATCTGTGGGGACTTGGTAGGGATCCTGCTAGCCTCTTATTTCTCAATCTTCTTCACTGTCTAGGGAAGGACTCAAGTGTTGGGCCTTTGATTCTCCCATCTAAAAGGAAGGAAGAAGACAGGTGTTTAGATAGCAACTGCACTCTCTTAGCCTCAGGACAACTGTGATGGAAGAGCCTGGATAGTTAAGGAAGTAGGGTCCGAGAAGTCACGAAACCTTTGCCCACCCTATGATCTCTTGCTGGACTAGGGCAACTTGATTGGGAATCACTGCTCTATCCAATGTCATCCACGTACTTCCATTTCTTTTTTAATTTTAGATAGACCTAAAGAAATAATATGATTTGTTATGATTTACCTACAATGAAGAGAGTCCTTGAAGCTAGCAATGACCTAGCTATGTTGAAAAACTCAGGAAAATGATGCTCAGTAAGTGGTGGAAGTCAGAGGCAGGAAGACATGAAATACTTGGTAGTCAAGTGTGATTATGGAAGACTTTCCTTGTAGGTGGGCATTTTTTTTTTTTATATTTAGGAAGCCTGGGAAAATTAAGTCAAATGCAACTCTACGGTGCAAAGTAATGAAACTACTGCAGAAAATGGTATTATATTCAGAAAATAGAGATTTTATAGGGAGAGGCAGCTTGAGGATTTGGTGTGATTAGAGCAGATAAATTAGGAGGGGGAGATGAAGGAGAACAAGTTTCTTTGCCCTTTGCATTCTAATGTTAATAATTATTACATAGCCTTTTAATGGTAGTTGCTCTGTAATGTCTTTGTGTTTGACATTGAGAAAGAGTGCTAGCATGTTTTTGCATACAAGTGCACCATAATATTTGCAATAGCATCTGATTGGATGCAGATGTCTCATAATTTGATCTTGTTTATGTTGAATTTATATCATATGCCAAAAGTTCCTGGGAGAACCTATGCCTTGATTTGGAAAGTCTGCCAATTTTGGAAAAAATCTGTCTTTAGTTATTGATTTCTCTTACAGTCTGGCTGAAACTGAAAAGACTCTTGAAGAAACCAAGAACAGATCGGCCATATCCCTTTTGGCTGCAGAGGAGGAAATAAATCAACTAAGAAAGCAGTAAGAAAAAAAATGACAGGATTATTGTAGGCTGCTGATTGATCTTTGAATTTAGCTTTTTGGTGCTCCATTATAATATGGAAGAAGCTGTTCACAGAGAGGAAAGGCAGCAATATTTTTATTAATGTTTAATGTATTTTTTTCTTACTACAAAAACATTAGCTACCTACTATAGAACATTTTCAAAGTATAATAGAGTATAAAAGGAACCCAAAGACCCTCTCGTAATTCCAGAGCCAGTTACTGTTACCATTTTGCAATTTATTCCACCTGATACATTGAAAAATAGAGTTACTGCTACAAAATAGGCCTAAGTATACAATTTTAGATACCATCTTTTCACTTAACCTTGTTTTTTTTTCTATTGCTAAGAAAAAAATACTGCAAAACTTAGTTTTAAATAGATGCAGCATGTTATACTATTTAGATATCTCCCTAATATGGAATATTTTACCTTGGTACTGATTTTAAACATTGGAGATAACAACTGTGATAATTGTTGTGGCGTCTTAGTTTAAATTTCCGATTATTCTCTAACCATAAATTCTTAGAAGGAGAACATAAACATACGCTTTAAGGTTATACTTTCCTTGAATTTTTTAATTTAATGTATAGTTGACACTGAGTGTCCCACCAGTTTCAGATGTATAACATAGTGACACGACAACTCTGTGCCTTATGCTAGGTTCGCCACAAGTGTAGCTCCCATCTGTCACCCTTCAATGCTATTATAATGTCAGTGACTATATTCCCTATGCTGTGCCTTTTGTTCCTGTGACTTATTTATTTCAGATGTGGAAGCCTATACTTCCCTTTCCCCTTCACCCCCTTTTCTCATCTCCCACACTTCTTCTCTCTGACAGTACCACTTTGTTCTCTGTATTTATGCGTCTGTTTCTACTTGTTTGTTTATTCATTTGTTTTGCTTTTTAAAATTTCACATATAAGTGAAGTCTTATCATATTTACCTTTCTCTTTCTGACTTATGTCACTTGGAATAATACCCTCTAGGTCTATCCATGTTGTCACAGAGGGCAAGATTTAGTTCTTTTTTATGGCCGAGTAATATTCCATTGTATATGTGTGTGTGTGTGTATCTAATGTGTGCATATACATATGTATGTATATATATATACATGTGCATATATGTTTATATCATATCATATCACATCACACCACATATACATATACCACATCTTGATCCATTTATCTATCAATGGACATGGGTTGCTTCCATATCTTGGCTATTGTAGATAACGCTGCGATAAATATAGACATGCATATATCTTTTCAAATTAGTGTTTTTGTTATCTCTAGGTAAATACCCAGTAGTGGAATTATTACATTTCAATATTTAATTTTTTGAGGAAATTCCATATTGTTTTCCACAGCGGCTGCACCAATTTACATTCCTACCAGCAGCGCACAAAGGTTCCCTTATCTCCATGTCCTTGCCAGCATTTGTTATTTCTTGTCTTTTTCATTCCAGCCAATCTGACAGGTATAAGGGTGATGTACCTTCCTTGATTTTAATTTTGATTTTTCCTCCCAAAAGCAAGTGGGGAGTTATATTAAAACACACACACACACACACACGAAGACCGTTTTTGCTGCCTTCACACATGTTCCATTGCTCTGATTTCTTTGGGAACACCACCACCAACATTGTAGCTGGGAGTAGTTTTCTGTTTTCCACTTCTATCTCCCCTCTCACCATCATTCTCTTTCTTTTTTACTCTTTTTATCTTTATTTGCATTTATTTATTCTATGCAGAATTTACTTCCGAACCGTTTCTGTTTCTTCAGTTTCTTGTAGGATATCTTTTTCTTCTGTGTAACCTTCTCTTCTGGCTTAGGAACAGTCTGCTCTTTTCCAGTAAGGACTATCTCAATGTGGCTGGGAGAGCTCATGTATGGGTGAATCTGACCATGAGTCTCGTTAAGTTCTATGCCTCATCTTGGGGGCTTTGTTCACCTGGATGGGCTCAAAGCCCAGAGAATCTCCATCTAAACCCTTCAGTTCAGCATTATTCTCTGCATTTTTAAGTATTAAAAATTCAGAACTCTTCTTGAGCCATCAGCCCAGTGTCTAGCCCAACTCTTTGGCCTGGGCACACCTGCCAACTCCACCAGTGTAGTGACAGCATGGCACATGCTGCTTCTGCAAAGTGACATCTTCAGATACTTGGTGGCTTTTTGGAGATGCATGCCCTTGATGGCCTGGGCAGCGTCATGTGGGTTCCTAAAGTGAATACAAAGATCTGAACCTCTTGATTTGCATGATTTTGCAGGGTTTTCTGGGTCAAGTGACTAGCGAACCATTTTCAGAGGTCACCCCAGGCTGCTTAGGAGAAGAACTCTCACTGTCATGTTCATCTCTTATTTCCTACTTGATAGACCTTCTCAATTTCTTTGATCCTATAATTCGATGATTTCCTGTAGTAGCGATTCTGTTCTTTACTCTTTGCAGTGCAGCTTTTAATTCTGCTATTGCATCGTTAGCTTCTCTGTGTCCTCCTTAATCTTAGCCCTTATTTTTTCATCTTATATCATTGTCCTTTTCATCACAGCACCTTCTCTTTGTGTGGCTTTGCTGTTTTAGGGAGTCACACCTTTTTGTATCTTTTAGGGAGTCACACCTTTTTGTATCTTTACAAGGATGACAATTTTATTTCCGAAGCTTTGTTTCTAGAATACATTATTTTTATAAATTCACCCTTCCACTTCTGTATTGTCATTTCCTCCCATATTCCATCTGTCCAGAGAATCCAAGAGCTAGGAGATTGCTTCTCTGGCCAGCTTCTGGACCTAGGTTTTGAAGGTCAAATGTTTCCAGAGTTCTATGCAGTTAAGATCAGCCTAATAGAAACCAGGGTGACTATAGGCCCACTCTGCTTTTGCTAGAGGATCTGCATACATATTCCTTTTTCAGAATCCTTCTTCTCTTTTTTCTTTCTTTCTTTTTAAATATTTTATTTATTTATGATAATATTTATTCATGAGAGACACACAGAGAGAGGGAGAGACATAGGCAGAGGGAGAAGCAGGCTCCCGCAGGGAGCTCAATGTGGGACTCCATCTGGGATCACAAGCTGAACCAAAGGCAGATGCTCAACCAACCACTGAGCCACCCAGGTGCCCCCTGGAGCCTTTTTTGCATGCAAGCTGCAGACATGGGTGGCATTCTGACCCTGGCAGTCTGCTCCTTTCTGATTTGTGTTGGTTGCTTGTGAGTTTTCCAGCGCAGTAATGGCATTGCTAAGTAGAGTAGCCTCTGTTACCACATATGCCAGTTGTTGCTATTACCTTTCCTCCATTCTTCCCTCTTTCTCTTTTCTTTCCTCCTTAATTTTTGTTTTCTGCCCAGGCTTAAATCTCTTCAAGCCCAGGAGGACTCCCGCCACAAAAGCACAGAGCATAAAAGTGTGGAGCTGCGGGGTGCAGAGCCTCGAGCCTCAGAGCCGAGGACCTCAGAGCAGAGGAGGTTGGACCAGCGAAGCATCGACAAGAGGAACCCAGACCAGCGGACCGAAGTGATTTTTGATTATGAGAAACAGCTCCGAACCCTGAAGGACGAGATAGCTGTTTTGTCTGCTGAAAAATCTGTGCTTCAAGGAAGGTCTGACAAATGCTTACAGATCTTTTCATTTCAGTTCCTTTCAGTAGTGGTAAAAGCGTGGCTTGGAAAAAAAGTGAAATGGCATCCTGAATCCAAACCCCCACAATATTTGAATTGTAGAGGGATTATTTTCTCTAACTGCACCCTTCTAGAGAGAGAGAATACCTCTGCTTGGGCACTAATTAATTTGGGGCTGACGTGGAAGCGCAAGGAATGAAACTGAGAGCTAGGCAAGAGGAGAGGACGGTTCTTTGGCTCGAGAGCAGATCTGGGTGCACCTGTCATGCATGGGCCATACCCATGCTGAGAGAATATTCCATAATATGAGGGTCCTGTTCTCTGAGGCCTGGGAGTCCTCTCTCTGGGATGGCCACCTGTCATTTTACTTCCTGTATCTCATTTCGTTTGATGGAGTGTGTAGGTAAGTGTTCTCGTGACATCTCTTTCTACGGATGGACAGAAGGTTAAGACAGGTCGTTCGGAGTTAAGTGAGGACAGAGCAGGATGTTTCTCTTGGAGCATTTTCCTTGTTCTTTTTAACACCCACCACCTCCCTCAGCCCCACAACATGCCCTGATCCAAACTATCAAAGGCACCCCCACACCTGGTCCCCAATCCCCCTATATGCCACCTTGGCCTTTCTTGGTTTTGGGACTCAGTCTGGCATGTTGTGCTGATACCAGCTTGTCCTGGCTCCCAAGGACCGATTCTGTGCAAGTCTGCCTAATTCTGAGCTCAATGTGATGTCACATTAATAGCTGGAAATTGGCCCCGGTGGCAGTATTTCGTGCACCCTGGAAATTGTCAAACCACAGTGGAGGGCTTTCCCTCTGCCCCTCCTTCAGAGTGGGCTTTGTATTACTGTTTGCTCCATAGTTTCTTCTACACCTCCCTCCTTGGGGGCCCAGTGCCCCCCCTTTTTTTTAAAGATTTTATTTATTTATTCATTAGAGACACAGAGACAGGGGGAGAAGCAGGCTCCCTTTAGGAAGCCTGATGTGGGGCTCGATCCCTGGACCCCGGGATCATGACCTTAGCCAAAGGAAGACGCTCAACCACTGAGCCACCCAGGCGCCCCGTCCATTGCCTTTGATGCCGTTCATTGATACCCTGCTTTACATTCACCCAGTACTTGCACATCTATTCTTAGCTCCACTCCCACCCAGAAATAGGGTGAACACATTGTGGGTGAGAACTTAGGCTTTGGAGAGGCGAGCCAACAGTGCCACTGCGATAGAAGGAGAACGCAGATCTTTCTCATTGTTCAGTAGTCATCCTGTTTAGACCATATGGCCCGTGATCTGTTCGTACTCCCAAGACTAGGGTAAGAAGTCAACTGATCTCTTTAACGCTGGCTCTCGCTAGCAGTGCCACTTTACTTGGGGACCCTATTGACTCTTCTGAGCCTCAGAGCTCCGCAGCCCTAACAGGGCCAGCGATCAATGTTGAGCTTGCAGGGCCCCTGAAAGAACAACCTGGGGTGCCAGTTCCCCATGCTTATTTAGAGCATCTGACCGCAAATGTACTGAATGCCTGGCGGAGAGGTCTGGGGGGCACCTGCTTCCCCTGCACAGCTGACGGGCATCACTGGCAGTTCAGGTGGCCGGGGAGGAGGGAGAAGCCATCAGCCTGCCTCTCCCGCTGGTTCTTGCCAACAGGTCGGCCAGGAGCCGGACGCCCAGCCCTGCCCCTCGCAGCCGCAGCCGCAGCCGCAGCCAGAGCCGCAGCCGGTCCACCAGCCCCTCCACCGCTGTGGCCAAGATCAGGACCCCGTCCCCGAATCACGCCAAACTGTCCAGTGTGGCCCGCAAGGCTTCCCTCCTGTCCCGGTTCAGCGACGCCTACTCCCAGGCCCGCCTGGATGCGCAGTGCCTGCTGCGGCGCTGCATCGACAAAGCCGAGACGGTGCAGAGGATCATCTACATCGCCACCGTGGTAGGTGACACCTGCACCGCGGGCAGACAGCGCTTGGGTGACCCGAGCAGTACAGCCGGGAAGGACCCGTTGACCCTGAGGTCGCAGAGGGAGGAGGGGGGATTTCCATCTGTTCCTTCCTTGCCTGTTGGCTTCTTTGCTTCTTCCTTCCTTCCATTACAAATATTTGGGATGAACAGTTACTCACAGTCAAGAACAACTCGTGTCTATGAATACTTGTATCGACCAGACATTTGTCATAGCAGATGGATCCATAAGTATAGGATTATCTCAAATGCCTGTATCCTATGTTGATTTGCGCTGCGCCCTCCAATGTGTGCATACGTACACTATTGAGATGGTGCAGCTTACGGCTATCGTTTGATTGCTATTTCCTCTCATTCTCCAAAACCTCAGAAGGCTGTGCTTGTGTTAACTCTTCTGTTTATTTAAGTAGGAGTAGTTACTAAAACTGCTAGTCCATCGGCTCCTTGAATATGGCAGGTTGAAGATGCTCATATATAATCCTTAATTCTCAAAGCCAAAGGTATTTGTTTTGTGAGTACCATACTGAGATATGAAGGGTCCGTCATGAGACACGAGAACAATCCATATTTATTTCTTCTTATTTTTTAATCAATCAATTATTTATTTATTTATTTATTTATTTATTTATTTATTTATTTTAACAATCCATATTTAAAAACAAAACAAAACCCACTGGGATGAGAACAGAATTATCAGAGCCTTCTGAACTTTATCCTGTAGTATTCATTTATTTCAGGGGTCAGCAGACTAGGACCCATGGGCCAGAGCTTGTCCTGGCCTGTATTTCTAAGAAAAATCCTGCCTGAGAGCTAAGAATATAAGAATGGCTTTACATTTTTAAATGATTGTCAAAAAAGAAAAAAAATGTGACAAGAGACTGTATGTATTTTAGGCAAGACTGAGACATTTATTCTCTGGCTCTTTGCGAAAAAAGGTTGCCAACCCTGGTTTATTTCATTAAGAGGTCGGCTAAGGTTCTGTGAGCTTAAGGGCATGTCTTTCCTGTGTGAGTTTCCTTGGTGCCTACTATATAACAGACATTTAATAAACGCTTGTTGAATTAATATATGCCAGGGAACATGCCAGATGCTTGATAAGTGTCTTTGTATAACATAAACACTGATAATTTCATTTCTGGACCAGTAAGATGACATTGCTGTAGGATCATAGTATAAACCAGCACTTTTATTATTATTTTTTAAAGATTTACTTATTTGAGAGAGAGAAAGAGAGAGAGAGAGAGAGAGAGAGAGAGCAAGCATGGGGAAGGGCAGAGAAAGAGGGAGAGAAGCAAACTCCACTAAGCGTGGAGCCCCACGCGGGACCCGATCCCACGACCCTGAGATCATGACCTGAGCCAAAATTAAGAGTCTGATGCTTGACTGACTGAGCCATGCAGGTGCTCCTGACCAGCACTTTTTGAGTGTTGATGCAACCACAGATGATCTGTTTCCTTGAACCTCTGCACTGTCCTGCCTCCCGCACTCAGGATTAGCAGAACAATGAGCAAATGTCTTGAAATTAGTGAACATGCATAGTTGTATATGTATTTATGTACTTTTCAAAATTGAGATCTGCGTTTTCTCCCAGATTAAAATTAGTTTTGACCAACTGTATTTAGTGTTCAGAAGACCCATGCGATGTTGAATTTTTGGTGAGTCTTTCTTCATTCCTTGCCTCGGACCTCTTCCCTCCTCTTCTTCTATCTAATAAATTTGCTGCATTTTTACCTGCAGGAGGCATTCCATGTAGCTAAAATGGCATTTAGACATTTCAAGATCCGTGTGAGGAAATCGTTGACACCATCTCTGGCGGGGTCGAATAACTATGAGGATGCCGTCTTGGATTATATCATTTGTCATCTTGATCTATATGATTCCCAAAGCAGTGTTAACGTAAGTGCTGGGTCTCTTGGTGGGACTGGTTTGCTGCTGCTCCTCTTTACGTGGAATACTAATAATTCAGAAATCCCATGCTCGGCATTTCCTGTATGTAATGGGATAGCAGAAATGAGGAGCGTCCAATTGACTTTGTATAAGCAGTCATTAATGGATATTTCTTAGACATTTTATGGGGAACCTTTATTATTTTTAGATGTTTTTTTTCAAATAAATTTATTTTTTATTGGTGTTCAATTTGTCAACATACAGAATAACACCCAGTGCTCATCCCGTCAAGTGCCCACCTCAGATGGGTTCTTAAGATTGGAGATAGAATGCCATAGTGCTTAAGAGCAATGGCTTGAGGGACAATATAGATTTGCATCCTGGCTGTGCCACTTACTAGCTATGTGACCTTGCACATTTACTTAACCTTTGTGCTTTAGTTTTCCAGTCTTTATTTTTTTTTTTTAATTTTAAGATTTTACTTATTTATTTACTTGAGAGACAGAGAGTGTGGGTGAGCATGAGCCGGGAGAGGGGAAGGGGGGAAGAGAGGCAGACCCCCCACCAAGCAGGGAACCTGATGTGGGGCTGGATCCCAGGACTGTGGCATCATGACCTGAGCCGAAGGCAGATGCTTAACCAACTGAGCCACCCAGGCGCCCCAGTTTACCAGTCTTTAGATGGGAGCAACAATGGTCATGACCTCACAGAGTTCCTATACTTGCCTAGAATAGAAAAATGAGGAAATAATAAATAAAAGCCACCAAGGGTGTTTGCTTTAGTTTTGGGGGGAGACTCTCTTGGCTTTTAGCTTGCCATTTGTCCCCTGCATCATCTTTCCTCCTTTCCCATCAGTGAGTCTTTCACTTCAGCACATGTGCAGCTTTTCTAGTTTATGATATTCTGACCCATTTGCTCTTCCCCACCACCCACCGGTCATAACCCCCTTTGGGTGTCAGAGCTTCTTGTCACAGGTTGGTAACAAAGTGATGCCATCTTTTTGTTTTTCAGGATGTAATCCGAGCCATGAATGTCAATCCCAAGATTTCATTTCCTCCTGAAGTTGACTTTTGTCTCCTCAGTGACTTCATCCAGGAGATATGCTGCATTGCTTTCGCAATGCAGACTTTAGACCCACCCCTAGATATCGCATTTGGGGCAGATGGAGAAATTTTTAATGATTGCAAGTAAGAGACATAAGAGCAGAAGCTAAGGTGGTTTTTTTTTTTTTTAATACATGATCTTTTCTCTCTTTTCTGGAAACAATTTAGGGAAAAGAACTCTGGGTGGGGAAATCAACAGAAAGGACCTGGCTTCCAGGGCCTGCTCTATACTTCTCTGTACCACAGGCCAGACCCGTCTCCTGGGGTCACTTTCTTTCTCAGTCAAATGTGATTCAGAGGTGATGTTATCATTTTCATTGAATACATTGGTCTTGGGGAGAACTAATGAATGCCTGGAGCCTGTCTAGAACACTTGTTAAAAAGATGCTACCTACCCACAAATGTGTATTACTTTTTATTGGTTTCTACTGTATTATTTAGTCCATGTTTCTCAAAGTATGGCATATAGATCACTTGTGTCAGAATTACTCAAATCTTGTTAAAAAGGCAGGTTCCTGGATCACACTCTATGATATTTTATGCAGTAGGTCTGGGGTGGGGCTCAAGAATCTGCCATTTAACAAACACCTAGGTGTTCCTTATCACACAAGCATTTGAGAATGTGTGCTCTAGACTCTCTAGGACCATTAGATTTCTATCAACTTTTACATGGTAAGTGTTTCCTTTATAAATTAGAAGAAATTAGTTTAAAACATTTTACTGAAATTTTATGGGATCTCATGATACAGCTAGAGATTATTGGGAAGAGGGCAAGCAAGTGGTTAAGAACACTCTGAGGCTTGAGGCTCTGGCATCAGGCTGCTTGCGTTCAAATCCCAGCTTTACCACCAATTAGCTCTGTAACTCGGGGCATGCTATTTAATTTGTTGCTTAGTTCCCTCTTTGTCAGATGGGGGAAATAATGATACCTGTTTCCTAGGGCTGGAGAAGGTCAGTTGACTTCATTCAGATAAAGTACTTAGACGCTGCTTGGCATGTAGTGAGCTCTCAGGAAATGTTAGCTTTTGGTGTTTGTTCAGTCTGTAGAGTTAATGGGGCGGTGACCCAGTACCCTACAAGCTATTGATGATAGAGACTACATAACTTTCTTTTGCTTATCCAATTCACAATGATGGTGTTTCCAATTGCCTTTTAGCTTGCCATATTTTCCTGCCATTGCTCTGTTTCTATTTTCTTTCAGATCATTGCTCCTAACATGTGTCCACTCACGGAAGAGCTGGTATTCAAACATTACACTGCAATTGATCTTTTTGATTTCTTTACAGAACATGTTATCTTATTCCCTCTTCCTTTATTCCTTTCTCCTTTGTAGAAGGCATAGAACTACTCAGAAATGTGTAACCACTTTAGTTTATGGAACCTGCATATTTCACAGAGGGCCTGTGAGGGCATCCTGCTTCCATGACTTTAATCAGATGTAAGCTGTTGCTTCTTGGGGCACTCTGTAGCCTGTACATCTGGAAGACTGTAGAGCTGAATCTAGAGTTCCTAATGATGACTATTTGGTTCTACTTTGAGGACTTCACAAAACAACTTTAATGCTTTTTTTTTTTAACCCTGGCACCCTTTCATGTATTTGAAGCAATTATTCAGATCTTCCTTCTTCTGGCTTCATGGCTTTGGGTTTTTCTATATAAAGGGGATTTGAGACTTCTTGATAGATCAGTTTCTTTGGCCTGTGCTCAATGCTCTTCTGAGTATTCCTTTTTAAGTGTCCACACTGAGTGTAGTCCCCTGCTTTGAACTGAGCAGCTTAGAGAGACCAATACTCTTGCCATTCTTATTCTCCATTAATCCAGCTAATTTGTACCAGTGTTTTCTGTGTTTTTTTTCAGATGTATAACACTGTTGTTGATTGTTTTGAATTCAACTGAAACCTGTTATTTTTACTTGTGCTTGTGTGATTAAGCCTTTATCACCTCTATCTGTGCAATTATACACTTTTTAGACTCAGTTTTAGGGCCTCATATGTATCCACATATGCTGTGTCCTATTAGATTCAGTTTATTGTTCTTGTCTGTTGAGCTATTTTTTTTAAAAACTGTCATTTGTTTCTTCTTTCCTACTCATCCCTAGCCTTTGAGTGATTTTTCTATAGTTCACACAGATCATTGATGAACATGTTACTCAGAAAAAAATTGAGAGAGAGCACCTTCATTCAAGGTCTTATCGACTCACAATTATTTCACTTTGGATAAGATCATTGAACCAGTTTCTGATCGACCTACTTAAGTCAATCATCCACCTTTTTTTCTGTTATTTTGCCCACAAAGATAGCATATGAAGTCTTTCAGGATGCCTATAGGACTTCAGATGGTCTCCATCTCAAGTGTTTCCCTGAACTGTAACTTATTTTTTAATTCTTAAAAAAGATTTTATTTGTTTATTCATGAGAGACACACACAGAGAGAGGGGGGGGGGGCAGAGACACAGGCAGAGGGAGAAGCAGGTTCCATACAGGGAGCCTGATGTGGGACTCGATCCTGGTACTATGGGATCACGCACTGAGCTGAAGGCAGACGCTCAACTGCTGAACCACCCAGGTGTTCCTGAACTGTAACTTGTAATTCTGAGAAGGAAAGGACCGAGTTTCATCTGACATGACTTGTTCTATGTGAGTCCATGTTAGGTCCGTGTTATCATTGGTTCCTATTCTAAGAGCCCAGAATCATGTCTTTAATAACACAATCAGGATCCATATTTATCTAGTCTGAGTGTAATAAAAAATGAAAATTTACACTGATGTCCTCCTCTTATGCTATATCAATTGCTTAATGTCTCTTTTTTGTTCTTTTGTGTGTTTAAAATAGGTACCGTCGCAGCTATGACTCTGACTTCACTGCTCCCTTGGTCTTCTATCATGTGTGGCCTGCTCTCATGGAGAATGACTGTGTCATTATGAAGGGAGAAGCTGTCACCAAGAGAGGGGCTTTTGTACGGTGGCCTTGAATAGTGACAATTCATCCCCAGTGTTTGATTCACAAGTTCGAGAACATTTATAAACCCAGAGATTCTATAGAGAAAGTCTAAAGACTTGCTTGATAACGTTTCATACAAAGGAGAGGAGAAGGACTTGCTGGGAAAAAGAGATTCTTTTCTTTGATTCTTCCATGATTCTTCATAATTTTTGGGCATTAACTTCTTTGTTGGCTTTATTTATAAGATGGAACTAGCCATATTTGCCTCCTCCATCTTAGAAATATGCTATTATAAGGGTAAACCTCCTTGAGCTCATCTTATTGGCAGCCCTCTATGATTCTAAGCATTTGGAAGTGATCAATGAACTTTCAGGATACAATTGGCCAAATTTTTACTGATTCCATTTTGGGAAATGAGGAATTTGCTCTGCTTTTCTCTCCTTGGTATGATGTGTTCTGAACATGGTAAAATTTGGGCAGCCTTCAAAACAGACTGTATGTATGAAAGTGTATTACTATGTGTTGTGGTGGGGGTTGGGCAGTCATGGGGGCTTGACTATTCTGTATAATATACACAACGGGGTTTTTATCCTGCCCTTCCTAGAAATAATTAAGAGAATTCTGAAGGGAAGTTCTTTAGTCCAGTGCAAAGCCACCATCTGGCTGGTCTCAGTTCCTGTTCTCTTTGAGAAAATAGGAAAGTGCTTCAATGGCAAACATTTCACACATGTAAGGGAGTACAGGACCAGCATATTTTAAAAGAACTTAAGAGTTTTTTCAGCTTAAACATCCCACTATAGTGAACAGTATCTCAATAAAATATTTTGTGCTGAGAAAGTTGAACCCACAGAAATCGGGATGGGTTGATATGACAGCCACACATTGTCTATGATGAATGGGCTCGGAAAACATGCTTCTCGCTCCTGCAACTATCACTTTCTGTTAAGAAATTGAAATTGTAGAGTCTCTGTAGTGCAATTCGGCAGGGAGAGAGAGAGGAAATAGCCACTATTCATGTATTCTACGTCAAATAGGCATTTTAACTTCCTTCTTCCTCTCCTCAAGCATATTGCCAACATTTTTCCCAGCTTAAACTCCCAAGACAAAATGTGAAAAACCTGAAAGGAAGTACTTGGAATAAAGGAAAAAACTGAATGAAGGGAAATTTGTAAGAAGGATTTTGCAAGTAAAATCTCATTATAGTGAATCTAGTTTTTTATTCACTTATTTATTCACTCCCTTCCTCAGTCATTAATTCATTTCATTCAACAATATTTATTTATTCAATAGTCATATGTGACCCAAGCATATATAGTTTAGGTGCTGGGGATTCAGCAATGAACAAAAGAGATCCAAATCCCTGCCCTCAGGGGGCTTACATTCTCTGACACTTGCATGCTTGAATGTAATTTCTAACAATCTATTCAGCAAAACAATATTCTAGCACCAAGAATTTGAATATTCCAAAGCTGTTGCAATGGGAAGTGCCCTTAAAATTATTGTCAAATATTGGGCAGCTGTAAGAAATGAAGAGTGTGTCCCATGGTGATTGATGCCCAGTAATGGGCAAGTGTAATCATATCAGCAAAACCTCTTGGTCTGTGGGATATGCATATTGTGAGCTTTCACAAACTACTATTTCTCTTTTTTTTTTTAGTGGAATTCAGTGCGATCTGTAAGTCGATGTCGAAGCAGGAGTTTAAGTCCCATCTGCCCCCGTAGCCGTATTGGTTTAAGCACGGTATATATCTAATAATTTTACACAAAGCATCTGATAGTTGACACTTCTGTCTCCAGTAGTCACCTATAAAAGAGGTGATTATAGGTCTATAGGTAGAAAGAGAACCGGTTGCAATAACCCCAAACTGATTTTTATGCTCCCTTGGGCTAAGGAATTTATCATTCAAGGAAGAAGGAAGTAAAAGTTGAGTTTTTCATACTTACTTCAAAGAATAATAGACTTTACATATTTTGTAGTTTTATTTTTGTTTTGGAATGAAAATGGGCAACAGGTCTAGTTTTCTGAATGGAGAATGGGAATGATCTAAACACAGATCCTTGGTTCCTCTTCAACTTATTTCATGAATTTGGAGAAATTCCTCAAATGGTCTGGATTTCAATACTGTATATAGGGCATTGCAGGTATTAATTTTCCTCCACACTCCAAGAAGAATAACATTGGGCTCCTTGTGTATGAGTTCTTGGGAGGATTATTAATACCTCTGTCAAAAAAATAGCAGCCAAAACATTTCTAAAAACCAAAAACATTATTATGATTCACCACTGTTGATTTATTCAACAAATAATATTTAGTCAATGCCTTTTGAATACAGGGCTGGACCAAGACACCTGGACACCAGATAGGCTAACAATTTGCTGTTCCTTCAAATAAAAATTCATTATATATTTGTTCAATCTTGTTTTAGGGAGACTGATGGAGGAGAATCACACCTGACAGGGTTCCACTTCTCTGAAATTATCTCTAGTAATGCAGCTCTAGCTATAAACTTCTGAAACTCCTTCTGTAAAACAAAACCAAAACCAACTGCCTTCCACCTTCCATTAATAAGATCTACTTTTCTGAGTTTAGTGAGCACCTATTACTTCAGCATGCACTTTATCAACTATTCCTTCCTTTTCTGATGGATGCTAGTTTTGGAGGGGGGACACAACAATGATGAAAACATGGTCTCTTCCTTGAATGGTTTTCCATACAGGAAGATCAATATGATTTAAACCAAGTAACTGAGTGCAGTATATGCCACCATCCATACCAGATGCGTGAAGGACTAGAGCCAGGCGAGGAGGTAGGGATTCTTTCTGGACTTGGTAGTGAGGTGGGCGAGTTGGTACTTGATCTCGCTTTTTAGAATGCGTGGAATTTCAATGAGCTGGGAAACTGAGAAGGAATATCCAGAAAAAGGAAATGGCCTGAGAATGGAAAAGGCATGTATCTGACACAGATCTTTTGCTCTTGGCAATTATAATATAACTCACTTATCCGTATTCATGAATAAGTATTTACAGTGGATAGAAGCAAAAGGATAGTGCATTTAATGGACTTATAAGTAAAAAGGAAATCCTGAGAATTTTATCCTGGAAGAATCACAATCTCCTTATTCTAAGAGGACATGGCTTATCAAAAACCAATATCAGACACCTATCGTGCTTACAGACATGGCAAATTTTTCCTCTGGACTCTCACTGCATGGCTTGTTGATGGGCAGTATCCCTCACATAAAGCCCTTATGCATGTTTCCCACCCTTTCTTTATCTTTCCTTCTTTGTGCCCAAGGAGAACCAAATAGTTTCAACTTTAGATGAGAATAAAATATATTCTTTTTTTTTTTTTAAAGAAAGTAGGCTCCATGTCCAATGTGGAGCTTGAACTCGTGAACCTGAGATCAAGAGTCACATGCTTTATCAACTGAGCCAGGCAGGAGCCCCTAAAATACATTATTAGTGGTGAGACTGTTGCCAACTCTGTCCCTTTCCACCATCCTCTCCTTACAATGACTGGGTACACCTGGAAAATAAAATACAAATATTTATAGTTAGTCTGATTTTGGCATTTGAGGTCTTGATGCATCCAGAACAACTTTTCATCTTTGTTAGTGTCTATTTATATAAAGTTTTTGAAAGCTCAGAGCAAGAATATTGCTTCTAGTCACTTATTTCTGAGCTGTAACACATTTATAAGTATAGGTGGTGGCTTTTGCTTAGTGAAAGCAAATGTGAGATTTGGAAAGTGATTTTTTCCTGGCTTCCCAGTGACCCTCCTTAATAGGACAGGGTTTCAGACACATGACAGGATTCATATAAAAATCTGATAGAGAGTATTTGATCATTTTAGCTTGAATTAGTTCATTGTACTACCACTAATAATTACTTTCTGGAAAGCATTGAATTCAATATGGCCACTGTGCATCCAATCTCAAAGTCTTCAGGCACCATTAAAACAAACAAACAAACAAACAAAAACACTTAGGCCACTGAGCCCAGATTTTAATGAATGACATAATTTAAACCAAATTGAGTACCCATATACTTCAGGGCATATAAAAGGAATTGAATTGTTCTACCTTAGATGTGATGTCATCATTCCAAAGTGCCTCACAACAACTATCTAAGTGGTTTTAGAATAAAATGTCACAGGGATTCATTCTTTGAGCTTCCCCTACTGTGTCATTCACGTTACTCTTTTATATTTTCCAGATATCTCGAAGCCGGAGCCCTTCTCCAATAAGATGTGGATTGCCAAGTAAGTGGGATGCTTTAGCTGGAACAAATTTTCTGCATTTTAATGCTCTTTTTAGCACTCAGCACTGGGGACCAAAATGAATGTTTTGCCTCCCAGGGAACTCATCTCTAACTTCCATCTCACACCTTTCATTTCTGGGCCTTCTCATTGATGCTGGCCAAGCAAGTCCCATGGGTGACCCAGGAGGAGCCTCCACTTGAGAGGCTTTATCCCTATAAACCCAGCTTGACCACCCTAGTTTCATTTAGGTCCTTCCAAAAGAAAGTCTAAGAAAGTGACCATAAACCCAAACTGTTTGTTTTTCTCCCTAGGGTTTTAAGGCCACCCGACATGTTCCTTTGCCACAGTACATCTGCAACAGCCAACTTTCCCAGCGTCTCTATCTCCTCTGCCTGCCTCAGAACTCACTTAAGATAATGTGAAAACGCAATTCTGTGTATCACTCCACACAGAAAGTTAAATGTTTTGGCTTAGCGTGCTTGTAACTTCAGACATATTGCATTTTATTTTATTTTATAGACACAAATTCCATTAATTTGATAAAAACGATTGCATAGGTGTTTAGGATCATATTCATTTGAAGCAAAGTCCATCACAGAGGTTCAGAGTTTTAATCTTCAGAGACTAGGGCTTTTTAGGGCAACCATACAAACTAAAGTGGAAGATCTTTACCATGTGGGGTTCAAAAGACAGAGTCAGTTTAGTTTACAGATTGGTCATAAATATTGTAATTGCTGGTATGGGCTTAAGGCTAGAAAATGATGTTGAGTGTTTTAATTTTCTTTTGTTTGGAGGACAGCTCTAATCCTAGGCTGGGGAATTTGTGGTAGCAGTGACTTCAGGCTACAGGTAGATGGCGATGATTGCAGAGATTATAGATCATGGGCTTGCTTGTCTTTTCCTACTTTGTGGATGCCCAGTTTGATTTTAGTTGGGTTCCAATGCCAAAGCTACTTACCTGCGAGAATGTTGTTGCTTCATAAATGTGAAGTGATTTGGCTAGAAGCCAGCTTTGAGATCAATGGCAATTGCCTTGTGTTTATCTTGTGGGAATGTGTCGTGCAGTTTTAAGGTACATGTTAAATATAGAAGTGACTTGGACATGTTCCCCTAGTTAGATGTTCTAAGAACTGCATCTGATTAAAAATACTTAAACTCAAGGTTTAAAACTAGGGGTACCATTTATTGATTTTAAACTGAGCGAATATACCTTGATTACTGTGAAGGACTGCTGAAAAAATTCAAGTTCTATGTAATAATGGAATGTAGCTTTCCCAAGATAAGCAATGTGTTGTACGCCCCTCACCCCCACCCCCCACACACTTTGATGTGGCCTTAAACACAAGCTTCACAAACGACTGTTTTTGCTATGTGCCTTTTAGAGAGGAACTCTGAATTGGCCACAGCTCTTTCTGGATAAACTCAGTGCCAAACTAGCACCTGATGTTTTTTAGGTGAAAAAAACAAAAAACAAAAAACCCAAAGCAAAAAAACCCCTAAAGCATCCTGTCCCTTGTGTTGGTAGATGGAGGTGGGAGTGACCTCCTCCATCCCTGCCCCTTGGGTCTAATGGTCATCAACTCATTCTGAAGCATGAGGTTAGTTTTTCTCCCTCTGTGTATTCTTATGCAGTCATCACATGAAGGGGAGGCAGCATGCTTTGGGGAGGCCTTGGTGTCTGGGTATTTCCAGCTCTGACTTGGTCATCAGTTTGCTTTGTGGCCTTGAGCAAGTGACTTCACCTCTCTGAGTCTCAGTTTCGTTGTAGAGTGTGGAGGTTGGGTCAGACTAGTCATTCTCTCAATGCTGCCAGATTCAGTGCCCCTTTATGGCAAATATTCCGGTCATTCTGAAATAGAATTCAATGTTAATACAATCCAAATGCATATAGGCTTTTAGATAATGAGCTTAGTATCCTGATTTTAATACAAAGCAGAAAAAAAGGGAAAACAGTTTTTAATAACATGCATTTCAGTAAAAAGGCTTTGGTATTGCCATCCAAGAAGGTCAAATTAAATCACTAGTTGCTTACACCTGTATGTAGAGTCTTGAGTGACAAGTGCAGATCCATATGTGTTGGATCCATATGTGTATACAGCATTGGGTATGATATTCTGAAATGGTGGACAACTCCTTATAGAGTTTTGAACAGAAAACATAGTCATGCCTTGATCTGCATAGTAAGTGCATCCCTGGAAAAGTTAGTGTACGTTGAAACCATGCAACTATTACTTTGTGTTATATGTTAAAAGACCTTTTCTAAAATCTCACTAAGCAATGAGAATTCATTTTTAGGAATTGAACGGGGTAACTCAGCCTTGATTTGGAAAATGTTCACACATAGCCTCAGTTTATTTGCTCTGTACCCTGTCTGGACACTTGTCATTTCTCAAGTCTCTAATTTGAACTGTAACCACACAGGAAATGGTGAAGATTCTAGAATAATTTGGGGGAAGGATCTACAAAAGCCAAGGAGACTGACCTATACTCATCTCATCTGGGCATGCACCTTAACTTTAGTAACTTTGAAATATGAAAAACTCTTACTTTGTAAACTGGTAAATGTCAATTTTTATATTATTGGCCTAACATCTAATAATAAAATCAAGAAAAAGAGTGCTTCTCTATCTGCAGGTTCTTTGCACTGAGATGCTTTCTTTCCAGATCCCCACCTTCAGCGATATCCTTTGCCCATCTCCATTCTGTAAGGTCTGAACCAGGCCCACAAATTTATTCAGTAAATCTGGACTTCCACCCCTGCTCTGGGGTTGACCTTGTGGTTGCTGCAATTTTGTGCTGTAGTTTAACTGCCAATTTTAGTTAATTTTATTCACAATCCATTGTCATTACATTCGAGATACTGTGAGTAGTGCTTTACCATTTTTGTGGAGTTTGCACTTACATTATTTTAGTTGCTCCTACAGCAAATTCAGGCATGTCTTCAACTTATATGTAAGGAAGCTGTTCCTCCGATACACCATGCAATCTTCTTCCAAGGCCTTTTCTTTCAGAATATCACTCTACTCTGTCTTTTTTTTTTCTGTCATAGCCTATAACATCATTTCATTTGTTTATTGGTTCATTCATTCATACACTCGTGAATACTTACTCAATGAGTCCCTCCAGTGTGCTAGATTCAGTACCTACTACTGGGGATACAGTGGTGAACATGGTTCTGGCCCTCGGGAGCTTAATGTCATGTCCAGTTGCATTCTTTGGTGATTTTCTTGTCATAGGGAGCAGATAATGATGGAAGACAGAAACAAAAATGACATCAGCACAGCATATCAGTTGAAGAATTTAAATACATTAATTGGGAAGGCAAATATAAGGAAGTTATGCCAGGCCGTAGGAAAAATGTGACGAACTGTATAAGAGAATGTTACTCAGTGTAACTCAGTTATGTCATTCACAGGTGAATCACTCAATCTTAACAAGTATCCACTAAACCTATGATCCTGGGATCATTAGTAGTAAAATGAGGGAGAAGGAACTCCTAAGATCAGATCTGACACTTCCCATTACCACAGCTGTGTGCTCCACCTGCTATATTCCCAAGCTCCAGGGCAATTTGCAGACCATTAAAATTCATTTCTAGGCACCCCACATCCTTCATGAGGTGAATTGCTGCCAACAGTGTTCTATAAAGTTTGGGTTGAGTGAGAGATTTCTTAGCAGCCTGATTTTAGATAATATCACACCTGTAATTAAGGGCAAAGTGTTATGGAGCTTTTAAGAAGCTAGTATTGCAAACTGCATTAGGTCACTGAAATGTGAGCCCAGGAACCATATGGGTAAGTGACATTCGGTGTATGCCATTTAAATACCAAAGCAGTGAAGTGTGTTGGCCTTAATACAGTGAGTGAACGGGGGCCTTGAAAATAAAGCAGGAACTAATTTTCTTATTTCAAAATGAAATGTAATGGGACAATTTTATGCTTAAAAAATTGCCCACCAGGTGCCAGCATGAATATTATACTTTCCATAATATCACTGGCAATTAGTATATCAAAATTGGGCAGCTAACTCTATTTTCTATTGGGTGAACAAAAGAAGATGACAAATGGGTATGTAATAGATTTATTTCAATAGAGTTTAAACCACAATTTTAGTGCTACAACCAAAATAATGTATTGAAATGTGATGTGAGATATATTTTAGAAGTATATATTTATTTAGAAGTAATTGGACAATGGACAGAAGAAGATCCTGAGTACCACTTGATGAATCAAACCCTTTAGTGATTGATAATCTGCTCTTGGATGCTGGGGCGGGGCCTTACATTTCTTTTCTACTTAGTGCTATCTTCTTAGACCAGGGAACAAGTTTCCAAGCCATGTCTTCAGAATAAGAGGGTTTAGGATTGTCTCAGCTGAGTGAGTCACAAGTTGAAGCCAGAATGGAAATGTTAGTTGTTTCATCATTCCTTCACTTAAGAAGCATTTGCCGATGCTTGTCAAATGGTGTGCCAGGCACTGTGTTAGGCCCTGGGAATATAATGGTGAACAAGACTTTCAGTTGTGAACAGAATGTGTTTGTCGTCCTTGGCAGCATGTACATGGGATGGGTCTGTGATCTCTCTGAAAGATGGTGCAAGATAACCTCTTGTTTGGGAGATCATCCTAAGTCCATGATGTTGATAGTGGGTTGAATCAATCTTCCATGGCACTGTTACCTAGAAGCCTAGATGTAGCACCCAGTATTAACTTATCGAGGAAGGTTTCCCAGCTTCATGTAACGTATAATGAGAATGACCCTGAGGAGATACACATGCAGCTTAAAATAATACACCGGAAGTGTTACGGAGGACATAAAGGGCCTTGTACTCACCCTTAGAAAGAGGCATGAATCAGAACCAGAGAAGACATGTTGTCAAGACTGAAGAATCTACTTTCCGCAGAAGCATTTTAGGAACCCTCTTGGCAAGGCTTTCCTACTTACTTGCACTTTATTGGCAATTTCTTGACATTTCAGTTTTAGAACTTTACTCAAACTGAAGACTCTTAAGGATGCCAGAAGGCAAATGCACATAACTTGGAGCAGTAACCCAGAGTCCGAATGAGGTTTTGGATTCTTTCCTGAAAGTCATATGGATAGGGGGACAGACAAGGAGGGCCTTGAGTATGCGACTGGTGGGGTATTGGCAGGTTATATAATGCCAAGATTTTTCCTTTTGATTGGGGTGGTCTAAGGCATGAAAACCAGCGTTTACCTCTTCTACTGCTGTGTTTGGTATGAGCGGTCTTATTGGCCAGAGTGCTCTCTTTCTAAAAGGCAGCTTCACCTTAGAAATGGTTGCTACAGACTGGGCATTTGTCCCCCCCAAATTCATATGTTGAAACCTAATCATATGTTGGTATTGGGAGGTGGGGGCCTTTGGGAGGTGATTAGGTCATTTGGGTGGAGCCCTCATGAATAGGATTGGTGCCCTTATAAAAGAAGTCCGGGAGCGATCCCCCATCCCTCCCACTTCGTCAGCAAGAAGACAGCTGTCGATGAAGGACGATGAAGTGGGTCCTCACCAGGCACCAAATCTGCTGGCACCCTAATCTTGCACTCCAGGACTACAAGAAATAAATGTTTGTTGTCTAAAGTACCCACTCTATGGTATTTTTGTTACGGAATCCTGAACAGACTTAGAAAACGGTTTCCTTTGATCCAAGATCCATCTGCTTGCATACTCTAGTTTGTTGCTGCAAATCACTGACTTTTCTTGGTTTGATTTGAAATTGCCTAACAAAATAAAAAGGAGGGGGTCAGTGGGTAGAGAGGAAAAGAAAAAGAAACATTGGGGGGTTTTCCTTGATTAGAAAAATAAATTTCTCCTGTATGTTTTAAGAGCGATGGTGTAATTCAATATTTATTTTTTTAATATTCCTTTATATTGATAATTTGACAGAAAGCTTAAGAAGACCCTAAGTTTCCCAGAAAATCGTCTATGGAACACAAATAACACGTACTTAATCTGACATTTCATGTATGCCAGACATTGTGGTAAGCACTCAGTGCTATTAAACCTATTTTACAGATGGAGAAGCGAAGGCTCTAGGCCATTATAAAGTAACCTAATCCCAGGTCATGAGGCTAGTAAATGTTGGAGCAAAAGCTCAAAGCCACGTTTTCTCATGTTAAGCTCACCCTCTCTTCACTGAGTCTGTGGATGTTAATAAGACATGGGGTGGGGGAAAAAAAGTATTCTGTGGCCCTGTCCATTTGGAAAAAGGTGTTAAAAGCTGAGTTGAACCGATCTTTGCTGCCAAGCCCTGAAGAGCTCTTCATCACCTGCTGTTCATGGGAAACATCAGGGAGGATGTCATATACAGCAGCTGCAAATTTATTTCACCATGAGACCCTTGTTTCACGGTGCTCTTGTAAAGGTATTGTTCTAGAAGACCCATTTCAGGAAATGCCTCTTTAGAACCTATTTGTTATTTTTTAGAATAAATATTGCTGACCACTGGGAGTTACATTTTCTTAACTTTTACAAGTGAAAGAAGAATCTTCATTTTATCACCTATTATGACTTTTCCCCAATAAGTAAGTTCCTATTTAAATAAGAAGCCTAGAAGTTACTGTGGCCGAGTTCAAAAAGGGTGTTGCCTGTGTTCTCCTCTAGGATTTTGATTGAATTTTGTCTCACATTAAGATCTTTCATCCATTTTGAGTTTATCTCTGTGTATGGTGCAAGAGAGTGGTCCAGTTTCATTCTACATGTGGATGTCTAATTTCCCCAGCACCATTTATTGAAGAGACTTTTTTTCCAGTGGATCGTCTTTCCTGCTTTGTCGAATACTAGTTGACCATAAAGTTGAGGGTCCACTTCTGGGTTCTCTATTCTGTTCCATTGATCTATGTGTCTGTTTTTGTGCCAGTACCACACTGTCTTGATGACCACAGCTTTGTAGTACAACCTGAAATCTGGCATTGTGATGCCCCCAGCTATGGTTTTCTTTTTTAAAATTCCCCTGGCTATTCGGGGTCTTTTCTGATTCCACACAAATCTTAAAATAATTTGTTCTAACTCTCTGAAGAAAGGCCATGGTATTTTGATAGGGATTGCATTAAACATGTAAATTGCCCTGGGTAACACTGACATTTTCACAGTATTAATTCTTTCAATCCATGAGCTTGCAAGATACATCCACGAAAGCAAAAGAAACAAAACCAAAAATGAACTATTGGGACTTCATCAAGATAAGAAGCTTTTGCACAGCAAAGGATACAGTCAACAGAACTCAAAGACAACCTACAGAATGGGAGAAGAGATTTGCAAATGACATATCAGATAAAGGGCTAGTTTCTAACATCTATAAAGAACTTATTAAACTCAACAGCAAAGAAACAAACAATCCAATCATGAAATGGGCAAAAGACATGAAGAGAAATCTCACAGAGGAAGACGTAGACGTGGCCAACATGCACATGAGAAAATGCTCTGCATCCCTTGCCATCAGGGAAATACAAATCAAAACCACAATGAGATACCACCTCACACCAGTGAGAATGGGGAAAATTAACAAGGCAGGAAACAACAAATGTTGGAGAGGATGCGGAGAAAAGGGAACCCTCCTGCACTGTTGGTGGGAATGTGACCTGGTGCAGCCACTCTGGAAAACTGTGTGGAGGTTCCTCAAAGAGTTAAAAATAGACCTGCCCTATGACCCAGCAGTTGCACTGCTGGGGATTTACCCCAAAGATACAGATGCAGTGAAACACCGGGACACCTGCACCCCGATGTTTCTAGCAGCCATGTCCACAATAGCCAAACTGTGGAAGGAGCCTCAGTGTCCATCAAAAGATGAATGGATACAGAAGCTGTGGTCTCTGTATACAATGGAATATTCCTCAGCTATTAGAAACGACAAATACCCACCATTTGTTTCGACGTGGATGGAACTGGGGGGTGTTATGCTGAGTGAAATAAGTCAATCGGAGAAGGACAAACATTATATGGTCTCATTCATTTGGGGAATATAAATAATAGTGAAAGGGAATAAAGGGGAAAGGAGAAAAAATAAGTGGGAAATATCAGAAAGGGAGACAGAACATGGAAGATTCCTAACTCTGGGAAATGAACTAGGGGTGGTAGAAGGGGAGGTGGGTGGGAGATGGGGTGACTGGGTGGCGGGCACTGAGGGGGGCACTTGATAGGATGAGCACTGGGTGTTATTCTGTATGTTGGCAAATTGAATACCAATAAAAAATAAATTTATTATTAAATAAATAAATAAATAAATAAATAAATAAATAAATAAATGGAACTCTCTTATTTATTGCTATTTTTTTTTGAGAGAGAGAGAGCATCAGTTTTGGGGGGACACAGGGAGAGGGAGAGAGAGGATCTCAACAAGGCTCCACACCCAGTGCAGAGCCTGACTTGGGGCTCCTTCTCATGACCTCGAGATCATGACCTGAGCAGAAATCAAGAGTCAGACGCTTAACGGACTGAGTCCCCCAGGTGCCTCCATCTTTACTCTTTATATCTCTGCTTCTCTTTTCCTTTGTCTTATTTTCTTCTTCCTTCTATCAATGGTATCATTAAATAGAATTCCCTTGAGCCCCATATCAATGTCCGGGAGTCTTTCCTAGCATTTGTGGTTTTCCTTAAATCTCTGACCATGTCATGCTTTTGCTGCTTCGTTTCCACTTTCTCTCTCGTTCCCTTTTACTTTATCAGAGTTTCAGTTTTCCTAGGTAATATCCCTAATGCATATGCATTTATTCTTCTTAAAAACAGGCACTTAAACTTTAATGACATTACAAATCAATGAAAGAGACAAGCGGATATTATTCAAAATTAAAACACTGACCAGCGTGCCATATAAAGATGTACATATCCTGATTCATACAATGCATTACTTCTACGAAAATTTCAAATAATTATTTTCTAAAATTTGGAATACTTGGGTTATTATAAATGACAATAGATTCTTAAAATGATTCTTCCAGTGAGTCTGAACAGTGGTCATGTCTATGTTTCTTAAGTCGCTTCAATAAAAATGTTGACTAGTATTTCCCAAATTTGTTTGATGATGAAAATCACTTGGCATGTTTATCAGAGATGGATTGTTGGGCTCCTGTCCAAGTGTCTGAATCAGAATCTCCAGGGGCATCTGTATTTTTAATATCAGCAGACAAGTTTGAAAAACACTAGTCTATATCTGGCTCTAATGATCCATAAGCAAAATATTACAGAAATAATTTATTGCACATATTATGCTGTCCTTAACTTTCTAAATGGAAAATAATGTATTTATTTCAAAACCTCTGAGGTTTTTAAATTATTTGCCACACTCCAGTGATAGGTAAATTATGGAAATTTAGCACATTCATTCTTTTTCTGCACACACGTATAAAAATATGGCCAATTATGGGCTATACGGTTAGATTTTCAATGAAAGGAAAAGACGAAAAAGAAGAGCAATTTTATTTTTCTTCCCTAGAGGTTAAAATTGTCCTCTCTTGTGTTTCATGTTTGGATAGCTTCCTTGTTGAGTTGTCAGAAAGTGTATTTCTTACCAAACTCCTAAGTTGTTTCCTTCAACCCTGTAGATCTATGTTCACTGTATGTAACTGAGAGAGTCATAGAAGAATGAGTCCCCATTGGCCATAGTTTGCCTCGTCATGATTGTCTGCCAAATGCAGCTAGTCACCTGGATGTTTCAGACATAGAACATCTTTATGATTATTCATATGAGTCTCTAGAGAAAAATCGAAAACAGAGTGCAACTGACATCCAAATATTAGACCTCACAGATGGCCTACCTCCACTGGGATTTTCCCAAACATTGAACAGAGGAGAGAAATTTGACTCTTTCAGTTTTCTTTGCAAAGTCCCAAATGACCCAAAGAGAAGATTGGAAGTGAACCTGTTTCTTTTTTTTTTTTTTTTTTTTTTAGTGAACCTGTTTCAACTTCCATTCATGAAAACCGAAGCAAGAGCCTGATGACTCTCTCATCAAGACAGTGTCGGAGTTGAAAAGCAGGTTCTAAACTAGCTCCAGAGAAGAAATATTGATTGAGATGGGCCAAGTGTAACCTCAATTTGAATGTGCCAGGGTTTGAAATGCGTGGGCTGATAGTTCTAGCGGAGATGCTTTGGCGGAAATGATAGTTATTTTCATTTTTGAAGTTTTCCTTGTCTGAATTCAGCTTTTCTTCATTGAAGAGCCAAATAGTGGTAAGACAAAACAGCACTGATTATTGGAAACTAAAGTTGTAAAATTTAGACACACACAGTGGGCAGAGACATAGGCAGAGAGGGAAGCAGACTCCCTGCCGGGAGCCCGATGTGGGACTCGATCCCAGGACCCCAGGATCACAACCTCAGCCACTGAGCCACGCAGGTGCCCCAAGTTGTAAAATTTCTTGAGATGATTTCTCCCTCCCTAACCAAGTCGATCCACAATTGGAGGAAATTCTAGGGATGTAAATCAAGTCTAATCTTTGGTGCTTTCTGGGTCTCTTTAGTTCATTTAGGCTTGGTGTTTTTCCCGGGAAGTTATGGATTTAGCCACGAGATGGCAATGTTGCTTAAGAAGTGAGAGGATGCCAGCGATGGTAAGACAAACTGGGAAATAAATAGCAATTCCTTCGATAAAATCTATAAGTGAATTACTAGATTTACAGTTCTCCATAAATCTGGAGAATACTTAAATTAATGGAGGATAGCCAGGCATAAAATCCAAAGAGTATGATAGAAAATGTGAGTGTTTAATAACTATATCATTATACCTAATAAAGGATATGACATTTAATACCCAAGGCCCGGGAAACAATTCCTCAGCGAGAACAAAATTTGTGTGTGTTAATTTTAAAATCCTCTTATGCAACCTAACACCATAACCCTGTCAACCAAGAGTTCTTATTAAGATATAATTCAGTTTGTTAATAAATGCTTTAAACAAAGCTCTTTGCTTTTAAACAGGGAAGAGGAGAACTTAGTTTCTTTAATGATCTTCTATGATGTCCAATATTTTTCAAATTATTAGCATCTCCCATGGGCCCAAATCCCAAGGGCGCTCAGTTTCAGAAACTCTTAGGGTTACTCTTTTTATTTATTTATTTATTTACGTATTTTTGAAATTTTTTATTTTTTATTTTTTTATAATAAATGTATTTTTTATTGGTGCTCAATTTACCAACATACAGAATAACACCCAGTGCTCATCTCTTAGGGTTACTCTAAGCAAATCTTTTAGTTTTCACCTGGAAGATGGAGTAATATTGCTAAGAAACTCTCTTAAGAAATTGCAGAGACACATCGGAATAATATTGCTAGTGTTCGAAAAAGCCACAACTCCGTATGAAAGGAAGAAAAATGTATACCATTAAATAACTATTTTCTTTCCTTTAAAATCACGTCTCAGAAGCAGAGATGTTTCCTGTCATAAATGAAGATTGCCATTTTGGCTTCTCCAAGCCTGATTTTTTTTTTTCTATTTTGTTTTTTAACCAGATACTTTGTCAGAGAACATCGATCTTTAAATTTATATCCTTACAGTCAGTGAATTGATAAGTTAAATATCCCTTCTGCCAATGGCCACACACCAAAGTTTAAGTTAAAATACTAGTCTTAGGGCAAAAATGGACAAAGGATTTCCTCTTCCCCAGTTTCTCACTGAGACTTTCACCCAGCTCTTTAGGCTCTGCACCTCCGGGTTAGACTTTTGGGAAAGGGCCTTCATCCCCAATTTTTCTGGCATCTCCAGAGATATAACAGTTTAAGATAATGTGACTGGTTGGCTGAAAGAAAGGAAACTCTTCCTCGGTGTAGTAAAGCTTCTACATTATTTATATTTAATTTTAATAAATAGATGCTGTGTCCATACACCCATGTGTCAGGATTGTGGAAGTCCTCCTGGGTAAGGTAGCTTTCTCTCTTAACCAGAACAGTGTCCTGCAACCTTTACCTCACAAGCAATCCAGGAAAGGGAAAGGGAACGTTGCAAATGTTGGAGATGTTAGGAAAAGAGGGTGAGGATTGAAGGAGAGGTTGAATAGCTTTTGCTATTGGAGGTGCATCTATCACGAAGGCAGGAGAGGTGAAAACAGAAAATCCACATTCAGCTGTGCACATTTTGCTTTCCATGGTCTGAGGGAGCTCCTGTCACTTGGATTACTGCTACTCAAAGTCCCTGTCTTCAGAGAATTTGGACCAGAATGTAAATCGATGCACTGATTCCTTCATGGACAAAGTCTTGCTATTTAAAAAAAAAAAAAAAAAGAAAGAAAGAAAAGAAAAAAAGAAAAAAGAGTTAACCAGCGTGCTTAGGGACACAGTTGTTTTAAATTCTGATGCAAGCTCTTTATTTAATGGTGGACCGAGGACCAACAGCTTGTGGACTGACAGTGGGTAGCACAGCAGAACACTGATTGGACTATGATGAGAACAGTGTCCCCTAGAATTGTGCATTGCCCAACACTATGCATCGGACCTTGGGGAGAAGAGGAAGCAGTAGCACCGGTTTAATGGCATCTTCAAAGTTCTTGGAAAGACTCATATAAGACACTGTCAGAACCATTTTTGCCGTTCCCCTGCTGAGGGAATATAAACTGCATTCTTCAAACAGGGCTTCTGCATTTCTTCTGAGATTCATTAGGAAGAGCAGTACACACCAGGATCTGGACTAGGGTCTATCTAGCAAGTAATATGGTTGCACTGGGTAACAAAAAACCCTCAGTAATAAAATATTTTAATGTGATATTTTTAAAAATCGAATTTTTTTAAAAATAAATTTATTATATAGCATAATACCCAGTGCTCATCCCACCAAGTGCCCCTCAATGCCCATCACCCAGTCACCCCAACCCCCTGCCCACTTCCCCTTCCACTACCCCTTGTTCATTTCCCAGAGTTAGGTGTCTCTCATGTTTTGTCTCCCTCACTGATATTTTCACTCATTTCCTCTCCTTTCCCCTTTTTTTTAAGATTATAAATTTATTTTTTATTGGTGTTCAATTTGCCAACATATAGAATAACACCCAGTGCTCATCCCATCAAGTGCCCCCCTCTGTGCCCGTCACCCAGTCACCTCCACCTCCCACCCACCTCCCCTTCCCCTACCCCTAGTTCGTTTCCCAGAGTTAGGAGTCTTCTATGTTCTATCTCCCTTTCTAATATTTCCCACTCATTTTCTCTCCTTTCCCCTTTATTGCCTTTCACTTAAAAATCGAAGTTAATGAAGAAAATAAACTATGGTGAACAAAGTGTCAGCATTTTAAGTAAAGACAGGATAATACTGATAGTGCAGTCTCCTGGGTTCTGGATGGGTGCTGTGAATACAGACAAGCTCAGTACATGGCTACTGTCACTGGGTTTTGATGAGAGAATCTCATTGTAGTCAATATTCTTTCAGTAAATCACATTGGAAACAAAACTAAACCCAAGATAGAAAATTTCTTGTATCAGACAAAATTACATTCATCAGCAACTTTTGTCTGTCAGCCATAAAAGCGACAAATGTTGAATCCAAGACATAACGAGGGGGCACCTGCGTGGCTCAGTTGGTTAAGCATCTGCCTCATGGTCAGGTCATGATCCTGGGGTCTTGGGATCGAGCCCAGCGTCGGGCTCCCTTGTGCAGTGGAGAGCTTGTTTCTCCTCCCCTTGCCTCTCCCCCCTGCCTGTGAGCTTTCTCTCTCTGTCAAATAAATAAATAAATAAATAAATAAATAAATAAATAAATAAATAAAATCTAAAGAAAAAAAAAAGAAAAGAAAAAAGAGTGAGAACTTCAGGTTCACATGAGCTGTGTTACACGGATCTGATCAATCCCCTTCCTTTTAATTCCTAGAAGTGTTTCCGACCAGTATGGACTGAGGGATGGAATTGCCAGTCTGATACATGCCAACCATGCTGGTGGACCTAAAACGCATCTCTAATCAAGTGTACAGTGGATAGCAATTTAAAGAGATTCAACAAGGCAACTGTTTGATTTGAGCAGAATAGAGTCTCTCTCGCTCACGCTGAAAGAGAACATCTTGTGTCAGTCAGACAGACACTTCCTTGGGGAAATCTAAGATAATGGGGGTTTGTTGATTATTGGATGCGATTCCGTTGTGCCTTCTTGGATGGAGCTCTCTGAAATATGTGTCTTGTTTAGCATCAGTCTTTATACCCTGGGGAGTTGCTTTAAAGTCAATGTTCTAGCAACTGCAGGATGATGCCGTGTTCACTAGCACTCGAGCGCTCTCTGCTTTGAAAAACAATGAGAATTTTATGCAGAAACTTGGAAAAGACATTCCATTTGGAAATATTCCTGCTGTCCCGGTAAGCTTCCTCTGTTGGAACACTTCTTTCCCAAGAGCAGGAACTACCTCTAACTGAAGCTGTTTATTTCTAAAAATTCTTAATCATGATAATAGAAGTCCTGAAAACAAAAGAAGGCTTGTTTTCCCCCTTCTTCCCATGAACCTGCAGATCTGTGTCTGCTTATAACCCGGAGCAGCGCTGTTCTTTTGATTTTTGAAATTGGAAAGAAGACCAAGAGCAATCCTCGGCTGCCGCTGGTCAGACTTAACATGAACTAGGGTATCAGCCACGCAAGTTCACCCCCCCCAAAGAAAACAACATAGGGTCTGCTATTTTAAATAAGTAGCCTTAGGAAAAATCAGCATTTTGCTGGGCTCCCTTAGGCTTGGTTGGCAGTGAAAGAATTGAGTTATAAGTAAGTGTGAGCATGGAACACTCATTTCTTCAAGGTTCAAGTCTTTGAGCAAAATACCACTTATGGGAGTCCAATGGGAAGCCTGTCTATCAACCAAGACCTTAGAGGACCTGGTGGGCCTATGTGGGCCCCACAGACTCGTGTGCTTCTTCTCGCCCATGTCCAGCAAGGGTCTCGACTGACAAAGGAAGTCCCCTCCACAGGGTCCCAGGCAGATGGTCCTAAACTTCAGGTGTACCACGGTTGTCTGATGGGGGAGTTCTAGCCACAGAGGCAGCTTTGCCTGCCACATCTCAGAGCCACACCGAAGAATGTGGAAGCTGAATGGGGGCGACAGTATGGTGCTGTCTCCATGGATAGAACACTTCCTCAGGTTTGGTTGAGAGAAGAGAGCTGGGTTGCTTGCTTCATCACTTCTCCTCTGGCTAAGCTTACAGAGCAGTGGACTCTGGATGTTCCGTGCAATAGGGCCATTGCTGAGGAGGGACGTTGGAAGCATAACCGACAGGAGGACAGGCCTTCCACCTTCTGACCAAAAGACTGACCTTCCAGAGCCAGCCTGAGGGAGACACTCTGTCCACTGTACGTGAGCACACGTCTGCCACATACAAGGACCCGCTGATGAAGGCTGGACTCTTGGTGGGGGGCAACGTGACTTTGAATATTTGAAGGTTGCCTTGAAGCTGGAACTCTGCCTCAGAGAGGGAGCGTCCGGGGGGACTCCACCCAGGTCATGAGTCTTCGACAAAAGTCACGCGTGCCTCCTGAAGTAAAGCATTTGCACCTTAGAAAAGTAGCCTTAGTGTTGAGTTGGTGCCAGTTTAGAAATAATCCTCAGGCCAGAAACTTTAGAAGGAGGCTTCGATGATTCCTGTGAGGGAAGAAAAATCTCCTCCCCTCCCCAGAGGTTCACCCCCTTGATGTCAAATGAAGTGCTGAGGATGGGGGTGGTGGTGGTGTCCTGGCTTTCTGAGAGGTGACCTGAGGGCTCTCTTCCTCCCAGGAAGAAAAGAGACTGGCCCTCACACACCTGCCAGAACAAGTTTGCTCAGGGGCCATTTTGTGCTCAGGCAGTTTGGCACAGAGCTTGGGAGGTTCCTGACAGGAATCGGGGCAGCCCCATATCTCAGCTGGCAGGAGACTTCACCCAGTGCCCTGAATCTCCACCCTGAAGACATTCAGGTGGCACCATTGCCCCACAGGGAGGGTTACTCGCGTTAAAGGAATTGTCCCATCTGTAGGGCTATTCCTCCGTCTGTTTTGGGGGCTGAGGAGCGCCACCAGGCTCTGCAGGGCCTGGGTTCTGTAGACACACACAGCCTTGTAAGGACATGTGTTGGGAACAAGAGGATACAGAAGGAGGACCTAAAGTGACCCCCTGGCCCCTGCTAACTCCTACTGAGGGATCATCTTGAAGACACTCTGGCATCAGTTTGGGTTCCTTCTCTTCTCTTCCTTCTCCCTGCTTCTCTCTCTTTCGGGATTTTGCCCTAACCAGGAAGAATTAGGCTATCCTGCCAGCAGGAGGGAGCTCCCTTTGGGCCCTGGGAGGAAGGAGAGAGGTGATTGGGTGGGTGAGAGAGATGTATTTCAAGGGGGGCAGTAGTAGAGAGAGAGAGAGGGAAGAGAAAGTGCTGGTAGGAGTGAAAATAGGTAGATAAGAGGGGTAGGTAATAACTACCAAATAGCCGGGTAGGTCTGAGGTCTCACCATTTGCTTCTACCTTGAGGTGGCCGCCAAACTGTCCAGTTCCTCTTGTCTCCTTTCCCTACCCCTGCCCCCAGAACTGCAGAGCCCTGAGTGATGCCATTGCTCAAGGAGAGCCAACTCTTGACCCTCTGGGCAGCATCATCAGGTTCTTTGGTCTGAGGAACAAGTGCCCAGATCTTGGGCTACTGGACATTGGGACGGGAATCCCTACTGTGCCTGTGCTTCCTTTGTAAACTTGGGCAAGTCAGTTAACCTTCCAGACTCACTTTCTTGATGGATAAAATGGGATGATTCCATGAAAACTAAGCTTGAAACTATGTAGAGCAGGTGCTAAATGGGTGTGTTGAGAACCCAGATTCCCTTAGAACATCAACACTGCAGCTGTCAAAGTTAAGCTGTCTCTCTCTGAAGCTGTTGAGCATCTCACTTGTCTGCCTGCCCCCCCGCACCCCCCCCCAGTGCTGTTCCTTTCTCCCCTGGTGATGGGGCTCCTTTTCCTTTCCCTCCTTCTTAGGTTTTCAGTTTTCTGGCCTTCAGGTCCCAGGCATGCGTCACTGTGGACACTTCTAGAAATCCTGGGATTTGACTTGTGAAAAGCTGCCCAGCGAAGGCAGGACACTGGTAGCCAAGAAAAATCCACCGTCGAGCGTACGGGTTACCAGGTCAAGCCTGGTTCTCCTATGGGCTGCAGTGAAAACACATCACTGTTCTTTCTTCGGAAGGCACATTTTTGAAAAGTGGTGGTTAAAAATTGCGCATAAGAAGAAAAAAGACTGACTAGCACATTATTTTAACAGGAAAGGAAGCAGATGTCTTAAAAAACAGGAGCGCCTTGCTGCAAGACTAGCCTTCTATTTTGAAATATTCCACACGATTGTAATAAAAAAGCAAAATATTTATGAAGCAGGGGAACTTAGCCTCTCAAGTCTTTTCTCCTACAGCATAAAGAGCTCCTCAGAATTTAGGACAAAGCGTACCATGTACCTATCCCTTCCGTCAGGACATCTCTCTGCAAAGACTGTCCCCATGCCACGTCTGTAGAAGTGCCCAGTGCAATTTCTGGTCTGGTCTGGTCTGGTCTGGCCTGGAGCTTTGACAACAGGAAGAGAGGCTCCATTTCCTCTTCGCATGGCTGGTACTTGCAGCAAATGCAAGTGTTTCCGAGAAGTGTTTTTGTCGGGTCCTAACAGAGTTCGAAGGCTAAAGGCATTATCCCTTCCACTCTGCAGATGCAAAAGCTTAGTGAAGTTCGAACGGTCTCAGCTCCACCCCTCCTTTCCTGTAAAAATATAGGACAGCAGAGAGTCTCCAAACCTATTGTATGAGGGGAACTTTGGAGAAAATTTGCCTCAATGATGTGTTATTTTAATACTTAGTTCACTAAATCCCTTGCCTGGCTGGAATCACTTTTAATAATTAAGAACTCAATTAACCCCAAAATATAAACACAGGGAATGTGCGAGCTCGTGTTTCATTTGGAGCCCAACTTCAATGCACGGCAGACAGTTTATGGGCTCCTACTTTCTGCAGCGTGAACCTGCAGGGGCTTATTAGCCAGTCTCTGCATCTCTGACTGCCATATGCTTTCCCCACTGCAGCTTTAATCAAGACCAGACTTAGCTGGATGTGAAATAAGATCTGAAGGCCCTGAGAAGTCATCCTCATGAAACTTGAGCAGCTGGAGCCCACAGAGTGAGAGAATGTGATTTAGAAACAGCATCTCCAAGCTTGAGATTTCCAGGGCATCTTAAAGGAAAACAGAGCTCAAATCTCTGGCTCCTGGAAAAGGTGCATGAGATCTCGGAGCTTCCTGTGAACCTGGGCCTGGCCATATAACTAGTTTAGGAAGTGAGAAGTGAATCTTTTTTTTTTTTTTAGAAGTGATCTTTGGATGATCATATATTGTCGGGTCTCCAGTCAGTGGGTGCAACGGGGCTTAAATATGGCTTTGCAGCAAATTAGCAAGGAAGAACAATGAACATTGTTCTAAGTCAAGTCCTGTGTGTGAGCTTTTCCAAAATTTGATTTTAATTAAATCAGATCAACGGAGGTACAGTGAGGTCTTGTGGGAGCTGGGGAAGCTGCAAATAAATTGTCCTTGGCACAAAATGAAATGAGGAACACGGTCTGGAGCTTTAACAGAATTTGTAAATGCCTGGGGAGAACAGAACACTGAGAAGGAGGGCAGCTGCTTTGGTCCCCTTGGTGTGTGGGGGCTCCTCTGTCCAAAAACCTACTCTTTGGCTGGAGTGAGAAACTTCACTGTATCTAGAGAGCAGTGCCCGGGATATAACCATTAGCCCTGAAAAACTGGATTTTTCTTTTTTCTTTTTTTTTCTTTTCTTTTCTTTTCTTTTCTTTTCTTTTCTTTTCTTTCCTTTTCTTTTTGTCTTTCTTTCTTCTTTCTTTCTTTCTTTCTTTCTTTCTTTCTTTCTTTCTTTCTTTCTTTCCTTTTGTTTTGGTCTTTGATGGTGAATCTGGAGCCTCACATTCATTTGCCCAGTGGAAAGAGCACTTTTTGGAGAAATTGCGCCCTTTCCACCATTTCCACTACTTCCTCTTTTATGACCCACTTCCTTCGTCTCTCTTTATTTGTCTATGGAGATAACAATGTCTCCAGACCTACCTCAAGTGAGGCTCACATGCAACAGCGGTTATGGGAGGAAGCAGAACGTTTTGACCCTCAGATTATTAAAGAATTTACCAGTGCTGGTGAAGTCACAGATGGCTTCTCCTTAATCCTACTTGCAAAGAAAGTTTATGGAGCTAAATATAACTGATAAATCCTGCCTCGAGAACTCCTCTCATCTCTCATTCCTTTGGGGAATGGGAACTGATTTAACCCAATTCAATTTAAAACTTGGTTTGATTCCACACTTTAAAGTTATGCATGGTCAATCCAGGGTGTCGGGGGGATAATTTCCTAGTATTTCAGATCTCTTCCTTTTTCCCTCTACTCTTCTCCAAGATGGCACCCGAGTATGTGGAAGACAGGCTTCCACAACCTCATGGTCCTATAGGAAAGGGGTCTTGTGACCTTGTGCTAGACTTTTGGTATGTGCAGCTTGTGTCGCCTGAGATACGGCTGGCCTGGTCCTGGCCTTAAATGTTCCACTGGTATCTCTGTTGGTGTTTGTGGGTTCTATGTATAGAGTCTTTCTCAGACAGGTTAGGACCTAGAAGATCTCCCATGTCTTCCCTTATCCCCATCCCCCTTTGGGAGTCCTTGCCATGGATCCATCCCGTTCTTGGTCCAGCTGTTTAGCCTGTAGTAGGGGCAGTGTGTGTCTCCCAAGAAGGTGGGCACCATCGCCGACCAGCTGGTCAATCCAGCATTCAGGAAACACAGAGAGCAAGGGGATGGTCAGGAGGGCAAACTAAATCCCGTCTCTGCCTGAGCATTCTCTCTGTTGTCGCGGAGGTCACCAGGGGTACAGGCAAGGTTATCTTGCAGAGCAGTCTCTAGCGACGTCCAAATGGCCTGCAAAGCAAGAGGTCCTCCAGACTTACCTACTATACTTCCCCCCCAGTCAGGAGCAGGGAGATGGGCATATTTTCACTTTCTCTCTCCCCAACCTCTGTCTCACCTGCCTCACCTTGTAATCCTTTTGGACTGATGGGGAAGGTTTTTCTTTCACTTGCCCTTCCTGTCTGCTTGGGCTTCCTCAGGTCAAACTCCTTCTGTGGGTCTCTTCTCTTCGCAGTCTTCTCCTCTTTGCTTTTCTAACGATCTCTTTTACCGAAGTAGTCTCTATTTTCTCCCAGATTAGCTAAGAAATAAATATAATATACATTTGGCTTTTTGTGGAAGGATACACAAGAAATGTTTAATAGTAGTTGCCTTTGTAATTTTAAACATTCTGGGGTTTGAAAAATCATAGGGTAAAAGCAACGTTGTTTTCTACAATATCAGTAGGAATAGAATAAAATTTTCTTGAGATAATTTAAAAGTGCAATATTTGATAATAGAAAATTTTACTTTGGCAGAAATAATATACACAAAGGGAGACTCACGATGGCATAAGCTGTGGATGGTAAAATTAGTTACAGACTAAAACGTAGGAATGAATGAAATTTCCGTTGTAAATTTCAAAAAAAAAGAAGGAATTAATATGAATTAAATAATTGTAGTAAAATAAAATATGGAAAAAACTGGAAGTTTTGAACTATGATGAGTCAAAAATTAATAAAAAAATTAAACGGGTATGGTTGGATTAAAGGTGGTCTTCCATAACTGTTTTCCCCACTTTCTCAGGGGGATGTTGGGTGAGGTACCCTGCCAAAAAACTACATTTCCCAGTTTTTTTTTTTGATGCTAAGTATCTGTGATGTGCCCAATGATGTATAAGCAGAGTTGGTAGGTGGGGTTTCTGAAGAGGTTCATTAAGAAGAGGTAACTAGCCCTTGTTCTTCCTTTTTTCTTCTGTCATAGCTGGATTGCCAGCAGCCTATGCTGGAATGAGTCCTTAAAGATGGAAGCCATGGGCCAAGGATGGAGGAGTAGGGCAATGGGAGAGGCAGGGGTCCTAATGACTTCATAGAATCCTAGTCTCCTCCCTGGAGAAACTCTCTCCAAGACTTCTTTCCCGTGAGAGCATAAACTCTTGTGTGATCCACACACTATTTTTTTTCAGGCCTCAGTTTACTCACAGCTGAATATAATTCTTAACTAATTGGCTGGCTTAATTGTATTCGCTCTGAAAAATGGGTTCTTCATCAATATCGATATCATGCTAATTAAAACATGGCTAGAAATGGTCCTTAGCGTCAAGGGCTTGAGATCAAAATTTCCACTGGGTCAAGATGACAAAGTGTCTTGTATTCTAAAGACGTTACTCTAAAAGTACTTTTTTCTAAAAACTAAAGTGCAGTAAAAGCTCAATGTGAGTTAGGGATTTATGTTATTCATACCTCATCTAGGAACCGCAAATTCCTTTTTCTCTCATACAAGTGCTATGCCAATCTTGAATTACAAAGTCCTCTAATTGCAGAGACTGCTGGGAAAATGCACACACCATGGTCTACACATTCATTTTGTCTGGACACTCCGTTCCTCGGATAGGGTCAAATGCCTGTGGTTTGCATTTGCCTGGGATAGGCAAATGGAACCAGATGGGAGATTTTAGTGGGAAGCTCTTGATCAAACAAAGCAAAGGCTTGGATATGATCTGGGATCCCCTGGACCCTTATGATCTAGATGAGAGTGGCTTAGACTTCCAGAAAAGGACCTCAAATAAAATTCAATATCCATCCAAGATATTGCAATTCACTGTCATCTCCGGCTCTGGTTTTCCAAGTTCTCGCCCATTATCAATATCATTATTACCAGAATGGTCCTTTTTTTTTTTTAAACCAAGGATGGAACCATAATGAAATACCATAATCACCTAAAATCCATAGTTTTCCTTAGGGTTCATTCTTGGTGTTGTACATTCTATAGGTTTGGCCAAATATATAGTGACATGTATCCATCATTATAACACCATCCAGAGTATTTTCAAGGTCCTAAAAATCTGTGCTCCTTCTGTTCTTCTCCCTAACCCCCACCCTTGGCAATGACTGGTCTTTTTACTGTCTCCATAGTTTTGTCTTTTCCAGAATGTCAGATAGTGGGAAATATACTGAAGGAATAACCTTTTCAACTTAGCTTCTTTCACTTAGTAATGTGCATTTAAGGTTCTTCCATGCATTTTCATGACCTGATGGCTCAGTTCCTTTTTTTTAATTATTATTTTTTAAGGATTTTGTTTATTTGAGAGAGAGAGAGAGAGAGAGCACGAGCAAGGGGAGGGGCAGAAGGAGAGGGGGAAACACTCTTCCTTGAGCAGGGAGCCCTCAGCTCATTTCCTCTTAGCACTGAATAATATTCCATGCCTGGATGTACCTCAGTTTTCCATTCACCTTGTACTTCAAGGTGAATGGAAAGGTCCTGCCAGGTTTTGGCAGTTATGAATAAATCTGCTACAAACATCCATGCGCACGTTTTTTCAACTCTTTTGGGTAAATACCATAGAGTGTGATTCCTGGGTTTTAGGGTAAGTATATGTTTAGTTTTATAAGAAATTGCCACGTTATCTTCCAAAGTATCTGTACAATTTTGCGTTCCCACCAGCAGTGAATGACAGTTCCTATAGTTCTACATCCTTGCCAGGATTTGCCGGTGTTCTGAATTTTGGCTAAGCAGAGTATAGCGATATCTCATTTTTTTCATTTCCCTGATGACATGTGATGTGGATCATCTTTTCATGTGCTTAGTTGTCATCTGTATATGTCCTTGGGGAGGTGTCTGTTAAGGTCTTTGCCCCATTTTTGAAATCAGGTTATCTGTTTTCTTATCATTGAACATTAAGAGTTTATTGTATATTTTGGATAAGAGTCTTTCATCAGATGTGTCTTTTAAAAATGTTTTCTCCCAGCCTGTGGCTTGTCTTCTCATTCTCTTTATGTTGTCTTTTGCAGAGCAGAAGTTTTTTTTTTATTTTAATTTAGTCTAGCCTATCAATTATTTAAAGTCCTTCATAGTCTACATCAGGACTTCCCCTCTGTTCGGCGCTGTCCTGAGGCAGCAAGATATCTAACTTACCATTTTATTTCAAGACCCAAAACTCAGCAAGACTCCCAGCCAGGGTCAATAGCATCTCTTGGGCAGAGTATAGTGAAAACTCAAAAACTACTGGGGCCAAGGGACCATGTAAATAAATGAATAGAACTAGGTCTGATATAATTAAGAAGTGCAGACTCTAGAGAAATAAAATCTCATGCCCTAATGAGGCAGCTATTATTTAGCTTTAGCCAATTATTGCTGTTATGGACTGAAAGTTTGTGCCCTGCCCCCTCCATTCATATGTTGACACTGTAAACATCAAAGTGATGATATTTGGAGTTGGGGTCCTTGGGAGGTGATGAGGTTTAGATGAGGTCATGAGAGTGAAGTCCCCACGGTATGCTCAGTGGTGTCCTTAAAAGAAGCAGAAAGGAGAGTAGAGCTCCCTGTCTCTCCTGAAGACACTGGGAGGAGGTGGCTGGCCATCTGCAAGCCAGAGAGTTCTCACTAAGAACTGAATCTGCTGGCACCCTGATCGCAACTTTCCAGCCTCCAGAAGGTGAGAAATAATATTTGTCTGTTGTTTAAACCACCCCGTGGATGGTATTTTGTGATAGCAGCCCAAACTAAGACAATTGCTGTGTGAGAAGGCAGGCATATAATTGCCACACCTTACAATTTTTAAAAGAAAAGCTAAAATTTTCCAGTATGTAAAACTGTAGGTGAGCCAAAAGAAACAAAGCTGTAGGCCGAATGTGGCCTCTGGGTCACCACTTCACAGCTTCTCCTGGGGTAGGGAAGAATTCTGGCCCTACAGTAAGAAAGGCCTGAGTTTCTCAAACTCTAGCATTTATTAGCTGTCTGTGGGCCATCTAATTTAGCATCTATGAGCTCAGTTCTTTTAGCTGTAAGCGGGGCAAAAAATAGCACCCTGTAGGGTAAGTGCGTTAATTTAAGGAAAAGTAGCACTCTGCTAGACACATGGAAAATGTTAAAATAAGCCAATCAGAAAGGATATGTATTTTATGATTCCAATGATGTGACAATCTGGAAAAGACAAAACTATGGAGATAGTAAAAACACCAGTGGTTTCTAGGCGTTTAGGGGGAGGGAAGGAGGGGTGAATGTGTAAAATATAGGGGATTTTTAGGACGGCAAAGCTCTTCTGTATGATACTGTGATGGTAGATACGTGTCGTCATGCATTTGTCAAACAGATAGAATGTGCAACACAGTGAACTCCTAATATAACAAAGGACTTTAGTTGATAATAACGTATCAGTATTAGCTCATCAAATTGTAACAAGGTGCCACGCTAATGCGGAAGGCTGATAATAGCAGAAACGAAGGGTAGGCTGAAAGACTATGTGGAAAAAAATGTTAAAATGAATAATGATTATTGATGATGAAGAGATTATGGTGCTTACGTTTGTCTTAGTCACTGCTGCATACCAAGCCACCCCAAACCTTGGTGGTGTGAGTCAATAAACTATATACTATTGCTCACAAGTTGATGGGGTAGCCGGGAGGTTCTGGCGATTTGGGCCAAGGCTGGCTCATCTCAGCTGGGCTTGTTCATGCATCTACAGTCAGCTGCAGATCTCCAAGCTCGTGTTGGCTAGACTTTGTCACATCAGGCTCTTGAACCAAATGTCACAGGTACCAGTTGGGGCTACGGCTGGTACAACCAGGCTGACTGAACATAGGCCACATGTCCTCTCATTCTCCATTAAGCTAACTCAGGCTTGTTCACATGGTGAAGTCAGGGTCCAAGTGAGGCAAGGTATGCAAGGACTCCTACACTGACCCTTCTTCCACATTCTAGTGGCCAAAGCCAGTTACAAGGCCAGCTCAGATCCAAGGACTGGGGAAACAAGCTATAGCCTTTGATGGTAGCAGCTGCAATACCGCACTGCAGTCACATTGCAAAGGGCATGGATACAGAGAGGAATAACTGTAACCATTCCACATGCCCCACCCCTGACAAGCTACCAAACTGATGATAATGGAAGTTTGCTTCTTACCTACCCCTCAGAGGTCACTCCTCAACCATGCCCCAGATTTAGCTGACCATATCGCTGGTACATTTCTTTCATTTAGTTTGAATTGGAAAGTTGAACTTGACCAGAGCCCATGATTGTAATCCAGAGAGACTAAAAGAACACAGGAATCATTCAAGTTGGCACCCACTGGAAAAACATGGACCTTAAAATATGGAAGATCTTGTGGAAGGGACCTACAGATCTGTCACATGCCCTGTGAGCATGTCGACAAACTCTAATTTTTTGTTGTCAAGAGCAACCATTTTTGTTGCTCAATTATAGCAGAAAAAAGAAAATTTGACTCAATTTACCACAATTTACAAAGCCCCAAGACACCCAAACATGACTCATAACCTTACAGGCGGGAAAAAGGCTAGAAGCTACCCTGGGAGTTAATACAGCACACATGCTGTGCTGTACTTGGCTGCAGATGTTTAGTGATGTTTGAGGAGAAATATTCTTACAACTCATGGACCAAGGGCCTTTGGGCTGCTATTTACTTCTGTGGACAAGTAGTGCGCAATTTACTAGAAAAATGTTTTTAAAAATCCCAAACACCCACGTTATGGAGAAATAGGTTTGAAAATTTTCCAATTTTGTAGCTGAGTTTACAGTCCTAGCCCTAAGAAAATATTCAGAATCCTCTTCATTGGCTCAGTACTTCAGATATTCCAAGGAAAGAACCTCAAACACCATCAGCTGTTGAAGGCAAGTATTGTGTAGCTGACATCCATGTGTCTGTCTTCTCTTGACCCCAGGTATAGGAGACTCCTTTGAGTGAGGTGAAGCTCTTTTTATTTCCCGGGGTGGGGTGTGTGTGTGTGTGTCTCTGAGTGTGCTTCATAATCCACTTCTTCAATTCTGCTAGGGGAGGGTGTGAACGCTCAACGAAGTCCCATTTCTCTGATACTGCTTCTGGATGTTTCTAGAATCGCATTGCCCAAAGTATATTCCATGTAACATAAGTCTCATGAAATGATTCTCAAGAAAGTGTTCTATGGTCAGATAATTATTGAGCAACAATGTAAACCATATTCCTCTCTTGGAGGGCTGCAATGAGATTAGCAAGTAAAAGCTCTGAGAAGTTTCCCAGTAAAGAAATATATTTATTATTATTATTTTTTGTCAACAGTATTTCCCACTTATTTACCCAGGGAATCATTTTAAGAATAGTTATAATGATATGGTAGTTATTATTATTTTGCCTAATACTTTAAACAGTGTGTTAAGTTCCTTGTACATCAATGTAGAGCTAGTGGGGGGGAGTTTGGGCCACTGTCTCAGTCCATTGGGCTACTATAATAGAACTATCATAGACTAGATCACTTAGTAAACATTTATTTCTCACAGATGCCTAAGATCAAGATGCCAGAAGATTCTATGGCAGGTGGGGGCCTTCGTCTTGGTTCATAGATGGCCATCTTCTCTCTGTAACCTGACACGGAGGTAAAAAGAGGGAGCTCTCTGGGGTCGTTTTTTTTATAAGGACACTAATTCCAGTCATATAACCTATTCACCTCCCAGAGCCCCACTTCCTAAAACCATCATCATGTTCAGAGTTAAGAGTTCAATATATGAATTCTGGGAGAACACATGCATTCAATCTGTAACAACCACTTACGTCCCCGACTCATGGGTTTAGGCACTCCCTTTCTTTACAATCCTGCTTTCAGAGCATGCAACCCCTTCTCATTTCAGACAGGGGTCTCCAAGGCCAGTATCTCTTTGCTGTGTGAATAATGGTAAAAACAAACAAATAAAACCCCAAACAACACACTCACAACACTGAAATTCTTTTCAAGGCACATGTTTTCACTGGGCAACAAAATGGGGACAAAGAAACTCTTTTAGGCACCTGGGACCCCAGAACCATTTGTATACCTTATCAGAAAAAACACACTGGCCATGACCTCTCACTAAGTTTTGTTGTGGTGGTGGTTTTTAAAGATTTTATTTCTTTATTCATGAAAGACACAGAGAGAGAGGCAGAGACACAGGCAGAGGGAGAAGTAGGCTTCTTGTGGGGAACCTGATGCAGGACTTGATCCCAGGACCCCGGGATCATGACCTGAGCCAAAGGCAGACGCTCAACCACTGAGCCACCCAGGTGCCCCCTCTTATTAAGTTTTGTGTATCTAATGCCTGGCACACTGTCTGGCAGAGAACAAATATTCAGTGACTGCTGAATGATTGAATTCGATGAGTGTTTTCCAAAGCATGCTCTACGAGAGGATTTGACCCAGCAAATTGGCAGTTTTTTATTTTAATGATACTACATAGTATCATATGATTTTAATGATACTACAATGATACTACATTAGCAAAAAGACACATTTTTTTTTCAATGATTTAATGGATATTGCTTTGGGCACAGCTAATATTAAGATGTGTGCTGATTTAAAGAAAATGTTAATCAAAGAGCAATGGACATGTAGGTATAATGAAAATTTTTAAAAAATGGTATATGTCTGACTGGAGTTTAGGGAAACACTCAGTTTATCACAAGCTGTCAGAGTCTAGGCTCTGAAGTGGGGTGGAGCCTGGAAGAGAGAAGGGTGATGATGGCTGTTTCCTAAAGCGAGGAAGGGCCACACCTCCCTTTTCCTAATGATGGGAAACCACACACCAACTGACACAAATGAACGGGAAGCAGTACTTCCTTAAACTCACTCAATTTGCTGGTTGACCATAATGCTTCGTCAAAGAATCCTGGCGACACCAACATAAATGAAACTGAAGATTCTTGCCTAGCCCTAAAGCAGGATGCTTACTGGCTTCAGGTTGGGATGGGCGGGGCTGGGTCGGGCCTAATGTGACTTCAGTAATATGAAAAAATAGATTAAAAATTAGGGTCAGATTGGCTACTTTCAACTCTTTTCTTTTCTTGGAAGCTCTCCCTTACATCAAATCTTACTTGGAAATTCTGGACAAATGAAAATAAGATCAAAGTGGAGCCCATCGATGTGATTGATGGGGGCAAGGGGTAATGGGGAGAGGGGTTGAAGCCTCACTTCATTCTCCACTGTGGACCCCAAGTATAGTTGGAAGAACCCGTAGGGAAGATAGTTTCTAGGGTTTCCAGTAGATTGAATATTCTAGTGTTACCTTTGGTGTTGTGAGAATCAAAAATACCCACAGTGCATAAGGATAACCCAGATCAGTGTTTTTCTCATATTATTCATTGAAATATCTAAGAACACAAGAAAGAATTACCATGCAATCCTATCATAACACGCCTGCCTAGTCTGAAAAGGTAGCTGAAGCGTGAAGCTTGGAGAGCTCCAACTTTATTTTCAGAGCCCCTAAACAACTTCTAATTGTCCCGCTGGTCAGAGGATGAGATATATTAAGTCTATCAATTTGGGGAACCGGATTGGATGGAAGAGAACTAACCTTGCACATTTGGTGGTTTCTCTACTGTATTGATGTCAGATTTTGGTAACTGAGATTCATAAGTCTAAGAATATAAAAATGCCAAATGTACGTTTCCTTCCTAGGTCTTTGAGTGAATCGATGCTTCAGGAAGATGACTTCCTGAGGCTTCGCGTGTTCATGCTACACCTTAAATTCCCTGGAAATACGAATCTACCTGGTAGTGGATATCAAATACACAGTTGGTAAGGGGCAGCGTGATTATATGGGGGGATGTTTCCTGGCGTTGACCAGAGTGATGCATGTTTTCACAATGCAGCATTGTTCTCAGCTTAGATGCTCGGTGGAAAGTCACTCTTGTCAACAAAGGCATTAACTACACCTTCACATTTCTGCAGGTGGCTGGAATCATTCTGCACAGGGAGCCCGGATGCAGTGACGCTCAGGTTAGAGGCACAGCGAGCTCCAGCATCATAAAGCCATAGCAAATGTCTTCAGAACATATTAGAAAGAAAGAAAGAAAGACCCCCTTCCTGAGAAGTGCCTAAGTGAAAAGTGAGCTCTATCTGTCATTGGGAGTAAGGTCTCAGAAACCAGAATGGACATCCCAAGTGCAGATCACTCTGTGGTAGAGCCGGGATTTAAAGCCAGGTCTTCAGGCTCCAGAGCTCATTCTGAATTCTTCTCACTGTCTTTTCTGGGGTATATGTTGGCAGTCCTTTCTATCATCTTCAGTCGTATTCCTTCCAGTGACGTATTTATGCTACACTTTTTTTTCTTTGTTTAAAAATACTTTTACATAAATCACTTATTGCATAGATGTTTTGGTTGTGAGTTATTGCCATGTCTCACAAAATGGCAATTCCCTTCTGCTTTCTTTTGTTTTTATTCACAGATGCTAACTGCCAGATTTTATGACCTTCCCTGCCTGAAATATATTAGTGTCCAGAAGCTGGTTTCCCCATTGCTGACAGAAGGCAAACTAATTAGAAGTCTGTTGGAGCGAGTTTTATGGGGCAAAATGCATTTTTAGTTCGGCCAAGGCACTGAGCCCATCTTAAGTAAAAAGTAAGAGTATCTCTTGGGTTAACAAATACATGAGTTAGGAAATCGACCTTAACCACCACCACCCCCACCCGATGCATTGAAGGTAACATGGATGCTCCCAGAAGAATTAAAATGTGGTTCTTTGGTGCATGGGATCATGAGGTATGCATGGGTGCATACCTCACGGATCAAAAATAAAATAGGGGGCATCCTATAAATTCTGCTAAATAAAACTCAGGTAAAGTCTGAAACTGGTGGGGGAGCAGAGGAAATAGAAGCACAAAGTAAGATTGGCTTTACAAGTTTCTGGGGTAGGGAGTGTGTTATGGAAGCCAGGTGATTCTAAAGTCGTCTTTAACTGCTCTCACTATGTTTAATATAGCAGACTTTGGAGTCAGGCTGTCTGGGGCCTAATTCTGGTCCCTTAATTAACTGAGTGAGTGATTAATTTTATTAACCTTTGTGTTTCAATTTCCCCATCTGCAAAATGAGGCAAATAATAACATTTCCCTTGCAGTGGTCTTCTCAAGGCTCAAATTAGTTAATACTCATAAAGTTCTTAGAACAGCACATGATCCTCAACCAATCTTCTCTATTATTATTATACCTTATAAGGCCCATGATACTCTTCTACTTGAGTTTTGATGATTGATTACCTGGACTCAGCAGAACTTGCTACATAATTTGGGGGCCCTGTACATAATGAAAACGTGGGTTCCCCTTTTCAATTATTATTAAACATTTCAAGATGGTGACAGTAGAGTGTTAAACCAAGCATTGGGCCCCTCAGAGTTGAGGGCAGAGCTGTACCATGGCCCAGATCACACACTCATGAGGCTGGCTCTGGAACCAAATTATAGAAACTACTAGGTTTTTGGAAGAATACATATACAAAGCAAGTTGATAGTTTCTTATGTCTGGAAAAGCCAATGAAATTTGTTTTCTTAAAAGAAGAAAAGGGACTATTTATGATGAAGAAATCCATTTAAGAAACTTAGAATTGTCCCTTTATAAAGCTGTTTATGGGCCATCTCAGCTGAAATGTTGCAACCTCCACCAGATTCACAGAGAAAGAAAAACCTAAGTGTCAGAGGAGACGGTCTTCCAGGCTCTACTTTTGAATTTTCCACAAATGAAATAAGAAAAAGAAATACTCTTTCCATCAAATGCTCTTTAAGCATCAAAAACCTAACTAACCTAGTGTTCATTTTTGGTTGCTGATTGCCAGAAGATAATCCTGGCTTAAATTTCTCTACATCATGCATGTCTTTCCAATAAAACAGATTTTGAGCTAGAGGAATAAAGAAATGAACAAAGAGTAAATAATAACCTTGATGAGTAGATGAAGAGAAAATCAAAGTTATATTTATTTCTTGCCAAATTCGTTCAGTTTTGGGAGATGGTGAAAGTCACGATTACTTAAAACTTATTAGATAGATCAAGGCAGTCAGAGGAAATTGAATCTCAACTAAAAAAAATGGATCTATGCTACTGGACCATTGGGTAACATATAAATAAATATGTAAATATAAAGGCATATACATATAAACATATATTTATATATATATAAAGATATATATATTTAAATTATATTTAGAAAGCTCTTCACTCCAACAAAAAAATAAAAAAAAAGAAAGCTCTTCACTCATTGTTGTCTAAAATTCTTTGAAGGCAACATCTGTTCACAATGAGGCAGCCATCCGCAGGCAAATATTTCTCAGCTGGACTGTGTAGATTTCATTGTGTTATAAATGAGACTTAATAATTCCTTTATTTTTGTATGTGTAATGCTTTCAATATCCTTTCTTTTTTCACTTAATAAGATCAAACACAGTTAACCACTTATCTTCACGTGGATTCTAGCACTAAATAGTTGTTTGGAAAAAAAAAAACCAAATTATTTTGTTTTCTTGTTAACCTTCTAGTGACTTTTGACATTCACTATTTGATAATGTGACCTAAAAGAAAAGAGGATGGGGCTGTGAAGAAGGAAAGAGAGAAAGAGAACAGCTAAATGTCCTGTGAATGTCTTGAATAGTTGATTATTATCTGTTAAAAATACACCAACAAAATTCTTTTAGTATACATTATGAAATTAACTGTTTTAATCCACATTATGAAGGCATTGTAAGACTAAACATATATCAGAAAACTGGAACTGAAATAAGCTTTGTGAAACTCAGCAAGAGGTCTAAGAAACTGGGAAAACGGTCTTAAATGGAGTCTATATCTTTAAAGTTTAGTTATTTCACCTTCTTTTTTGTTGTTGGTTGGAGAAGATGTGAAGTCTTCATTCTGGATTACTAAATAAATAAGTCTTCTCAGAGTCATCAGCAGAAATTCTCCTTTTCTTCAGCCCCTACACAGATTTTTCAATGAAAAAAATTGTACTGAAGATTTTGATACAGACTTCCAATTTAATTTTAAAAAGTTCCCAGCTATACTTGTTCCCTCCTCTGCCCATTCTCTTCTACAGTTTTCCACTTTTTGGTATCCTCCCAGCATGTCTTTATGCATACATGAGGACTTATGAATACACATTCTTATTTTCACCATTTAAGTACCCACATGCAAAAATAAAATTCTAATTTAAATTGCAGGACAAAAGTCAGAATCCAAAATCAACTGACATTTCTAAATAAACACTTGGATACAGTTTCTCAGTACTCTAAAACCTCCAGACTTTCCCACTGGGCACATAGGAGGGAACAAGAATGTCTACTGGAGAGGCCTCTAGGAGAGTGTTCTGCATCATATTTTTTGTTTTGTTCTGTTTTTCCTTATCAGAGCATCTTGGAGATCTTTCCATATCAGTACATAGAGATATTCTTCACGGTTTTTTTTATTTGTTTTTTGTTTGTTTGTTTTTTTACATTGTATGAATGCACCATGGCATGTTTATCCAGATATGGTACGGCTTGTTTCAATTTTCTGATATTAAAAGTATGGTACAAAAATCAAAAATATATAAAAAGAATGTGGCAATGAATAAGTTGGATAGGCATTATTTATCATGCAAACTTTTTTTTTTTAAGATTAGACTTGAGGTTTTTGGTTTCTTTTTAAAAAGATTTTATTTATTTATTTATTCATGAGAGACACAGAGAGAGAGAGGCAGAGACCTAGGCAGAGGGAGAAGCAGGCTCCATGCAAGGAGCCCGATGTGGGACTCGATCCCAGATCCTGGGATCACGCCCTGAGCCAAAGGCAGAGGCTCAACTGCTAAGCCACCCAGGTGTCCCCTAGACTTGAGTTTTTAAGATTATCTTTTTTGAAATCCTGCCATTTGCAATAATACGGGTGGACCTAGAGGGTATAATGGCAAGTGAGATAAGTGAAATGAGTCTTATAAAGACAAACACCACAGGATTTCACTCATATGTGGAAGTTAACAAACAAACAAATAAAGAGAGAGACAAAAAAATCCCAGGCTCTTTGATACAGAAAACAAAGTGCTGGTGGCCACAGAAGAGGTGGATGGGGGAATGGATGAAAGAGATAAGGAGATTAACAGGTAGAAGCTTCCAGTTACAAAATAAATAAGTCACAGAGATGAAAAGTACAGCATGGGCAATACAGTCAATAATACTGTACTAACATTGTTTGGTGACAGATGGTGACTACACCTGAGGAGCTCTGAGTAATGTGTAGAATTGTTGAATCATTATGTTGCACACCTGAAACTAATATAACACTGCATGTTAATTAATTCTTCAGTTAAAAAAGAACATCATTATTGAGATATAATTAACAGTCAAGGGCAGTTATTTAAAGTATACAGTTTGGTGAGTTTTTGACTCAGTTTTGACTATGTTTTGACCCTTCCATGAGACTATCAACACAATCAAGATAATGAGCATTTTCATTAATTCCCAAAGCTTCCTCGTGCCCTTTATAGTCCCTCTGTCAGGACCCCTTCCCACACACCCAGACAACACCTATCTGCTTTCTGTCATAAATTCATTTGCATTTTTAGAATTTCATATAAATGAATCATGCAGTATATATATATATATATATATATATATATATATATGACAAGCTTCTTTTACTCAGTATTATTATTTTGAGATTCATTCATTGTGTATATCAATAGTACCTTCTTTTTATTGCAGACTAGTATTCCATTGTATGGATGTAGCACAATTTGTTTATCTACTCACTTACTGATGAACATTTTGATTGTTTCCAGTTTGGGGCTCTTATAAGTAAAGCAACTATGAACATTTGTGTACAAATCTTCGTGGGAACATACGATTTCATTTCTCTTAGGTAAATAGTTAGGGGTGGAACATCTGGGTCTTATGATTGCTCAATAGCAAAAAATTTAAGAAACTAGCAAACTATTTTCCAAGGTGTTAGGCCATCTGACATTCTCCTGAGCAATGTATGGGAGTTCCAGTTGCACCATATTCTTGCCAATACTTAGTATAGTCAGTCTCTTTTGTTTTATTATCCTAGTAGATGTGTAGTGATAGTATGTCATTGTGATTTTAAATTGCATTTCGCTAACGACAAATGAAGCTGAGATTATACTTTTCTTTCTTTTTTCTTTTTTTTTGTCATCCATATATCTTCTTTGATGGTGTCTATTCAAATTTTTTGCTCAGTTTCCATTTGTTTGTATTCTTTTTTTAATTTATTTTATTTTTTAATTTAATTTTTTTCATTTGTTTGCATTCTTATTGCTTAGTTTCAAGGATCCTTTTTAAATTGTGAACACAAGTTCCTTATCAGATATATAATCTGAAAATATTTTCTCTCAATCTGTGAATTTTCTTTTCGTCCTTTTATGAATGTCTTTCAAAGGACAGACATCTGCAATTTTGATATTGTTATAAATTATAACAAGTTATAAATTTGTGTTCTTTTTAAGGCTCATGCCTTTGATGTTATCTAAGAAATCTCAGTCTAACCCATGATCACAAATATTTTCTCTTCAATGTTCTAGAATTTAGGTTTTACATTTAAGCTCTTTAAGCATCAAAAACCTCCGTTAGTATTCACTTGTGGTTGCTGATTGCCAGAAGATAATCCTGACTTAAATTTCTCTACATCATACATGTCTTTCCTGGATTCCTGGTCCACAGAAATAGTCTGAGATAATAATATTCACTTTTGTTTCAAGCCACTAAGTTTTAGGGTAATTTTTAATGAGGGAACAGAAACTAAAAAGTTAGTTAAGTTACTTGGTAAGCAATTTGATCCTTCTGGAGCTTACTTTTAAGGTTTACTAAGTGATACCAAAGCAGCAGTTAGTGTAGGGATAATTTTGTTCCATTATTGAGGCAAAGCCCTTTTGTGTACTCTACCTAATGCCCATGAATTATGAGGTTTTGTCCCTCTGGCTGGTAGGAACATGAGCTTTGCCTGGTGTGATCTTTGGGGTCTGTTCACTTTAATTCTTTCAAGTGGTTCTTTTCCTGACTTTGGGCAGCTTCCTCACACATATGTGCTGATTGGTGTTCCCCTGGAGACCCTGCGGGACCCTCTGCAGACCTCCAGACTTCTCACTCCCTGCAGCTCTCTCCTCAGACATTCAACTCTGTCTCAACAGAGAGAGAGATTACCAAATTGTACCTGGTTTCCCCGTCCCTGCTTTGTGGTCTGGAAACTCCTTCCAGCTAGTAAGCTGGGGAAATTAAAAACCTTGGTTCATTTGTTTCTCATCTCTTAGGGATCATTGTCCTTCATTGCCTGATGTCCAATGTCTTGAAAAATTTTGCTTCGTATACTTTGCCTGGTTTTTAAATTGTCCAGACAGGATGGTAAATCTGGTTCTGCTACTCCATTGTTGGCTGGAAGTATCCCCCAGATAGACTTTGAAAGGCTGGTCTTTATGGGGAACCTGTCTCAGATATGACGCTTGGTATTTTACAGGCTAAATCTTAGTTAATCCCCCCAAACAAAACAGAAATGTACAAGAAAAACAAGGAAAGAAGGAGCTATGAAGTAGATACTACTAGAATTCATTTTTTTTTAATAGATGAAGAGATCAGGATACAGAGACATTAGTTTCTTCAAGATCATAAAGCGAATGAATTTACATGCTGGGATTGGGATTTGCATTCAGATCTGTTTGGTTGCCCAAAGTAAGCTCTTAACCAGTCTCTCCCTGGGCCTTTTACATCTAACTCTTGCTTCTTGAAGGAAACCGAAAACTGACTTGCTTTTGCCTTTTGCCCACCTTCTGCAGTTACTTATTCTTCTGGACTTTTCATTCTCCCTCTAACGAGTACCACATAGAGAACTCTGCAGTCTCCATAATATTAGACATCGACTTCAGATTTTCCTTCTGTACAGAATAGCTGTTTATTTGGGATCCTAACTTTTTGTTCCCACAAAGAAGCAAATTTAGGCCGAGAATTTACAAAATAATGCATTGCTATCATAAACATATTAGCTTTGACCAAATGATGGCAAATTCTTTGAAATAAGAAGAAGAAAAAGAAAAAAAATTAGCTCTCTTTGAAGACAATGTGAAGATGTCCCTACAGTTTGAATGGAAGGAGAAATGAGGTCCAAATTTCAAATCTGCTTCCAGCCTTTATGTAAAAACTGGCAAAAAGTTTTCTCTACTGGGAGATCTACTGATGCGTATTTATAGTGGTTCCAGGAATCCTCAACAAAACACCACAGAATGGAAAGACACTCAGGCCAGCACAAATGACACAAAAATAGAGACAAACTTATTAAATACTTGTTTAAGGAGATTATTAACACATAGTTAAGGGGTTGATTCCAGGGGGAACTTTGAGTCTGTTATAATTCTGACATTCTCATCAAATAAAACTCATAAGATTTTGACTGAGTTTTCTCAATAGGGGAGACTCATGAGCCTTAACCTCATACTTCTGTGTAAGCCTGAAGCTTTCAGTTTTAGAATTTGAACATTTTCGCAGCAATTTTCTTTCTTTCTTTCTCATGCTTGTTGGATTTTAATTACACAAATAAAATCTGTTTACTGTTGAAAAAATAGGAAATGTAAGTAAGCAGAAAGAAAAAAAAAACCCTATAATTTTACCACTAGTCAATAATCTCAGTGAACATACAGATGACTATCCTGATGGCCTTTGCCTTCTCCCTATACAAATAAAGTATGTATGTGCATTTATGTGAGCATAATGTGACTTGTGTTCGTGTGTGGATGATGTGATCTGTGAGTGGGTGTGGGTGGGTGTGCACACGTGTGATGTATAATTCTAGAATAGTTTATAATGCCATAAGATAGATTCCTACTACATTTGCAATCATGGCACAGTTGGGGAAACCCTAATAACTTTATTGAATCTGGGTTGGAGGGGCCCCTACCAAGACACGGTATGCTCTTATAAATTGTTTTTTCTTCTGGAGCTAAGTCTCCAGCTTTTCACCTTTGCGAAATCCCTAGAGACCAGATCTGGACCTGTGATTGGAGAGCGATCCTTTGCATAATAGTCCCAAAGGTGACTCAAGCTTAAGACCTGGGTTGGAAACAATCAGAACAATATTTCCCAGGCCCACAGCTGTGTGGGTTATAATCCCCAGAGGCCCCCTAACTGCGGCTGTGATTATTGAGAACAGTTTGCTCTCTCTGGAACATGTGAGTGCTAGAAAGGCCAGGTTTTTCATAAATTGAGAGTAAGGATCCTAGGGAGAGGCAGCTAGCAGAAGAGGAGGGTCTACTATTTTTTACTGAAGTCTAGTCCACATACAACGTTATTATTAACTTCAGGTGTGCGACATAGTGGTCCGACATTTCAACACATTATACTATCCTCTGCAATAAGTGTAGTTGCTGTATAGAGTTACTACAGTATTATTGATCAGATTCCTTATGCTGTGCTTTTCATCCCCATGATTTACTTATTTTAAAAGCTAGAAGTTTGCACCTTTTAACCCTCTTCACCTATATTGCCAATTCCTATGAGCCCATCCCTTTGGCAACCACCAGTGTGTTCCCTGTATTTATGGTTCTGTTTGTTTGTTCATTTGTTTTGTTTTTTATATTCCACATGCAAGTGAAATCTTATAACATTTGTCTTTCTCTGACTTCTTTCACTTAGCCTGATACCCAGTAGTTCCAACCATGTTGTCAAAAAAATGCAAGATCTAATTCTTTTTTAAGGTTGAGGATTATTTTCCATTGTACATATATCTGTATGTCACATCTTCTTTTTTTATTGGGGTTCAATTTGCCAACATATAGCATAACACCCAGTGCTCATCCCGCCAAGTGCCCCTCAGTGACCATCATCCAGTCACCCCAACCCCCGCCCACTTCCCCTTCCACTACCCTTTGTTCATTTCCCAGAGTTAGGTGTCTCTCATGTTCTGTCTCCCTCACTGATATTTTCACTCCTTTCCCCTTTTTTTTAAGATCATAAATTTATTTTTATTAGAGTTCAATTTGCCAGCATATAGAATAACACCCAGTGCTCATCCCATCAAGTGCCCCCCTCAGGGCCCGTCACCCAGTCACCCCCACCCCCCGCCCACCTCCCCTTCCACCACCCCTACTTCATTTCCCAGAGTTAGGAGTCTCTCATGTTCTGTCTCCCTTTCTGATATTTCCCACTCATTTTTTCCCTTTCCCTTTATTCCCTTTCACTAACTTTTATATTCCCCAAATGAATGAGACCATATAATGTTTGTCCTTTTCTGATTTACTTACTTCACTCAGCATAATACCCTCCAGGCCCCTCTACTTCGAAGCAAATGGTGGGTATTTGTCGTTTCTAATGGCCGAGGAATATTCCATTGTATACATAGACCACAGCTTCTTTATCCATCATCTGTCGATGGACACCGAGGCTCCTTCCACAGTTTGGCTATTTTGGACATTGTTGCTAGAAACATCGGGGTGCAGGTGTCCCGGCATTTCACTGCATCTGTATCTTTGGGGTAAATCCCCAGCAGTACAATTGCTGGGTCGTAGGGCAGGTCTATTTTTAACTCTTTGAGGAACCTCCACACAGTTTTCCAGGGTGGCTGCACCAGTTCACATTCCCACCAACAGTGTAAGAGGGTTCCCTTTTCTCCGCATCCTCTCCAACATTTGTGGTTTCCTGCCTTGTTAATTTCCCCCATTCTCACTGGTGTGAGGTGGGATCTCATTGTGGTTTGGATTTGTATTTCCCTGATGGCCAGTGATGCAGAGCATTTTCTCATGTGTTTGTTGGCCAGGTCTATGTCTTCCTCTGTCACATCTTCTTTATCCATTCATCTATGGACAGACACTTAGGTTGCGTCCATAACTTGGCTGTTGTAAATAGCCGGGGGTACATGAACATAGGGGTACATGTATCTTTTCAAACTAATGTTTTCAATTCCTTTGAATTGATCATATGGCATTTCTATTTCTAATTTTTTGAGGAACCTCCATACTGTTTTTCCAAAGTGGTTGCACCAATTTACCTTCCATCAGCAGTGCACAAGGGTTCCCTTTTCTTCACATCTTTGCCAATACTTAGTATTTGTTGTCTTTTTGGTCCTAGCCATTCTGACAGGTGTGAAGTGGTATCTCACTGTGGTTTTCATTGGCATTTCCCTGATGATGAGTAATTTTGAGCATCTTTTCATATGTCTGTTGGTCATCTGTGTGTCTCCTTTGGAAAAATGACTATTTGGGTCCTCCGCTCATCTTAAAATTAGATTATTTGTTAGGAGGGTCTACTTTAGATGGTTCATGCCATTCAGCTAATTTTCAGGCCACTGAAAAAATTTTTTTCTTCATTTGGTGTGCTTAGTTGCATTCAACAAACTGATTAAAGCAAAAAAAAAATACTGACAAAAACATTACTAAAAGACAATGTCTGGCAAGATGAGACAATAAGATTCGGAAGAGAGGCTGCAAAGGAAGACAGGTAGAGAACGTTAGCAAAACCATGCCCTAGGAACAATCTGGTTCCTCTGATTTGCCCTACCTCTGGTGACGAAGGCCAAGCCTTTCCTTAAGAGTCGCGGGACCCGTGGCAAGAATATAGATGGAGGCCCAGTACTATATGTCTAAATATTTAAAAATTATAAATAAGTTATAAATCAAATGAATAACCTGTTAAATGAAATATGTTAAACCCTCCTTCTTTGACAAATATACATTCATAGTCAACTGAAAAGTCAACCTCATAATTAGAATTCTTGACTCCTTAGAATTCCGTGGGTTGAAATCCAGCCCTTGGCTCCTGTCCCCCACACCCTAGCACATCCTTCTTTTTTTCCCCCTACTTCAGCCTGAACATACAAGCACCATCCACATCTCCTGCAAAAGTCCTCTCTTGACCACTCTTTGAGTCTAGAAGTGTGACTGGTCTCCTTTCAGGGGGATGGATACAGGGAAGAGGATCACACAGGTTCTGGAAATATCCTTGGAGTCATTTAGGCAGAGAATTCTAGGGACCTGTGTATTTGGAGTGTAGTTGAAAATCAGGGATGGAATTTAGGCTCTGAGTGGGTGTATCCTATTGGACTTGTAGATTCCTTGCTCCATGGGAGAAGGACAGCAAGAAGATAGCCAGAATGGGGTCCCTTAAACTGGGGCCTAGGGTAGAGTTTCATCTGCCTGAATCTGAGGGCACTACTTCCCAGTGCCAGGTATGCTATTGCTGCTTTGTGAACTGGATATGGCTACCAACAGCACAAAGTCACCTCTACCTATGCTGTAGTGTCCCAAAAGGGGTGTATTAATGGCTGAGCCAAGATTATACAACCAGCCAATCCCCACCCCCGGGGATAAGGTGCAGGTGGGGAGCAATGGAAAACAATCTGATAAAAAATGGACAGATGTTCATTACCCCAAGATTGAAGAAGCCATTTTTAAACATGTTTTACTCCAAGCCCTCAATCCAGAATTTGCACAATTATTTGAGAAAAAAATATATAAATGTAAAAAATACCTTCAATGTTGAAGGTAGCCAAAAAAGAAAGGAAGCATAGAACTATCTTCCACCAGAAACCAATGAGGAAGTTTGTTGTTCCCGTTCATTTTATTTCTGTGTCTAGGCCTGTACTACCTTCCCACCGACTGAGGAGTGAGACTATATGCAACTTATTCACCAGTCAGTGTAGTAGATGCTTGTTGCTTCCCTCCTTCCAACATCCATTTCCTCTTCCTCTATTCCATAACTTCTGTTCTTCTGGATATAGCTTCTAATTGGTTTGGGTGCTGGTAACAAACTCCTGGTTCCAATAATTGGCATGTGGCCCCTGAGTCTGAGCAACGAGAAGATCACATACTCCTGGTTCCCAGACATTAGAATACCTTCTGGAATACAGCTAGAGTCATTCCTAACCTGTAGATATTTAAGGAGATATTAAAGAAGAAGGAACTTTTGGATGAAAGAAGTGGGCCATGAGAGGTGGGTCGTTAGAAGACCCTCCCAAGAACCCAGAACCTGCATGGGCAGGTCCCTCAACTTCATCCCTACGGCAGAGTCAAGCTGCCTGGATGTCACCTTCTGCTGGCCAGAGTGCTGCTGCTTCTGTGTGCTCAGATCTATTTGGAGGGTGTTCTCAGGTCAGAGGACATGACCTGGTGGCCCTCCTTCCTCGGTCCTCTGCTCTATGCCAGAGGCTCCCTAGTGGTCCGTATAACCCTGGGATCTAAACACTTGAGTTTGAATCCGATTTCATCATGTGGCTACCTGGCCCAGTTTCCTCATTTGTCAAATAGGATGTGCTTTAGCCCGAAAAGGGAAATAGGGCTGATCTTTAAGCCCAAGGTCGTTGAAGAGTGTTCTTGATGTTCTCAGGCATTTTTATCTTCAAACGAGGCCCCCAGTTCTTGCAACAAAACAAAGCTTTGTGTGGATTAAGCATGAAATGGAACCGTAAGACACTGACGGCACTAGGAAGTCTGCCTCTTTGCTTCGTAGTTGTACCTTGTACACACCTTGCCAAGTTCATCGTGCGTGGTGTGTGCTCAGATAATGTTAGTGATTTCTTTTTGTCCACCTGAGTTATTGGGCTCAATTAGACTCACACAACAAATGTGTGTGGTTATGCTTGGTGCTGCAAGGCATAGTGATGAGACATCCTTCCCCTGTGAAGTGTGCTGGAGTGAGTGGGATGTTTCTGAATGAACAAAGGCAACACTGCTACCACCATCTTCTCATTAGGGAAACTAGATCTGCTTCCTCGTGTGGATTTATTTTAACACAAGCCTATAATCCTTTCTTGTTTTTCCTTTGGCTGGCATCCGGGTTGCTCCTGATGACATCCCTGCTGAGATTTTTCCTTTGATTTCTGAGTGAGCCTCACTCTTGGTTTGACCTGTTTTGTTTCTCATCTAAGGCTTGCCTGAGGTTCATGCTCCCTTTGCTCCTCCACCTCCTCTCCTGGAGTCTGGGGCTGCTCTCCAGGGCCCGGGGCAGGGGAGGGAGGGTTGAGGATGTTTCCTCAGCAGGCAGTGAGGTTGCAGAGGGACATCATGTCTCAAAACCCTCTGGCTCTTTGACTTGAACATCTCCCCACTTTGGTTTCTTTCTAGATGATAAAGTCAGGCTTTCCCCCAAGGATGCAGATTTTATGAGCCAAATAAAGGAAAAGCAAATTCATTTTAAAGGAGACTTGGTTCATATGGATATCCTTCATTCTGGAAGAGAAAATCCCGAATTTATCACCTCAACATGTATTCCTCAACATGTAATCCTTCATGTACTTAGATAATGACAAAGCCCAAGAGATATAAGCATTATTGAAAAATATAAAAACGAATCTGTCAACAAGAGACCAAAATTTTAAAGGACTGACCAACATATACCACTGATAAAGTTTTAGGTCTTATTATTCCCCCCCCTCTTTATTAAGTGAAACTTAGATTGCAAAGTGATATGTTCCATGTGATCCTATATTATTAAAATATGTTCATAAAAAAGAATCTTTCTGAAACCATACAGAGTTTATAGATGGCTTTTGCACATTTATTTCTTCAATAAATCTGTAATTTAGGGAGAACAGATAGTATTATTATTTATATTTTGTACACAGGGGAAGAGGAACGCAAAGCTTATCTGTGAGTACGTATCTAACAAATGGCAGAGCTAGAACACAAGCTCGAGTCTTCTGACTACAGATCTTTCTTTATAGTGTCCCGTTGACGCACAGCTAAAAATCACAAGGTTTCATTTGAACCTCATGTGCCACTGTTTGCACATAAATGTGACAAACACGTATTATGAAATAACTCATGTGCCATAAGTGCGTAACACCAATATCGGTCCTTTTCCCACTCACACTTGTTCAACTGCTCTCATACCACCTGCACATTTCACCGTGCCCATCACCACTGCCATCTTACATCATTTTGTGCAATAGTATGATTCATGTGTTTATCTCTCACTGGACTATAAACCCCCCACCCTTCCCGAGGGGAGAGAGCATACCTGATTTTGCACACACTCAATTCCCAATAGAGTTCTCGACTCATAATAAGTGCTCAGGAAATATTTGTTGAAAGAATAAATGAATGGCAGGTTAAGACAGGGCAGCTAGTGCTTTGATTTGGGGTTCTGTTCTCAACCAGAAATCAGTGGGGCCTATGAGAGACTAAGGTCAAGGGAAAGTATTCATGAAAGTGTTTGCAGGTTGTCCTTGGATCCTGGTGGGAACCAGAGAAGAAAGCAGCATCCTTTCCAGCTCGTGTGAAGGGAAATGTGTGTGGCTTTCCTCGTGGGGAGGCCCCTCTGTGGCTCTTTCCTTTCCTTCACCTTGGCTGTTGAGCAATGGCCATGGGTAGTAGGAGAGCCCTGGCAGTTTTGGCTCTTCTGGGCCTGGTGGGGTTGCTTGCTGACAGAGGGTGTGGTCCCCATCCTGGATCCCTGAACCAAGTCCTGAGGCCAAGTCGAGGCCAAAGTCAATGCAGCTGCTACCTTGGGCATGGAAAGGGTTTTTAATGGCAATACCTGAGCCTTTGAGGGCATCGCCATCTATTTCTTTTGGCATCACCAGAAGAAAACTCTTCCACTCTAGATATTGCCACGTCCAATGGTCCTTCTCAAAGGTGAAAAGGGGGAAACACTTTTGTGCTTTCAGGAGGCTTACAACCAAGGAGTGAGGAAGTACATCATGCTCTGTCTCAGGTCCGTGTTGACTATTCTTGCTACTGAAAACAGTCCAAATGGCTTTTCACAAACTGCAAATGAAAGAATATTATCCAAAAAGTGGCCAGAGCACTCATTTATATAAGTCGAACCCTGGATCTAATATCATGACAAAATGGAAACTCAGGATCAGCCTACGTCAAAGCTTGGTGTTTTCCGAGCAACGCTTACTCAGAGTGAACTGTGTGAGATGCACTGCCCTGAGCACAGAGTTTATTTGAAGGACTCTCAGAAGCTTGACTGATGTCATTCATGCTCTCTGGCTCCCATCACAGGGAGGGCTCACCTTTTGAGCCTGCCAGGCTGAAGGCCAGGCTCCTTTGCGGTACTGCCCTGGAGGGTCAAGTCTACTTTTAAGACTTTTCTCTTTATCATTGGTTGTAGGTAAATTTCCTTCTTGTGTAGGAGGCTCTTTGAGCTTCAGATTGGTGGGTTTATAGTTTTCATCTTGGATAGTGCCTTCCATAACATTTTATGGGAGGTTTCAAGAAAACTCCATAAAATATTAATGGTTATTAATATTTCCTTCTGCAATGTCTGACTGGCTGTTAATCCCATCCAGTCTCTATTTCATCCCAGGCATTTTAGTTTGCACCTGTAGAATTTTGAGTCTCTAAAATTATCTTCCGTGTCTCCACTTAGCGTATCCTGTCTTTCCTCTGGCTTTTGAACATATGGAGTAGGGTCACAATAATTGCTTTCATGTCTTTGTCTGCTAATGCCTTCACCTGTGTCAGTTTTGGTTTTGACTTTTTTCTTCTTCACCCTGGGTCATATTTGCCTGCTTCTTGGTCTGCCTAGTAATTTTAAGAGATGCTGAACATTTTGTATTTTAACTCCCCGGGTGCTGCGTATCTTTACACCCTTATGAACGTTGTTGAACTTTGTTTTGAGATGTAGTTAATGGCAAATGGTTTGAACCTTGCGGGCTTGCTTTTGGGATTTGTTAGGAGGGTGCAGGGCATCATTTGTTCTAGGGCTCACCTGCTTGATGAATTACTTGGATTCTCAATTTAGTTGACAAAATGGGCACAACTGCTTCTGTGGGCTCAGAATGCTGTGACCTCAGATTCTTTTGGTGCCTCATTCCTCAGGCTCAGGTCGCTTCCTCAAAGACATCCACTGAGCAGTACTCTTGCATCCTTGAGGGGATCGTCTACATCTCCTCCAACGTCTTTGTGTGCCTCTCTCTTCTAGGTCCTCTGCCTTGTGGACACCAGCTTCCTGGGTCTTTCCTGTCTCCCATCTCTGTCTCCTTAACCCTGGGCTCCACTTGGTTTTCCCCTGGCCTTGCTGCAGTCTGGAAACTCTACCAAGGTTGTTGTAGTTGCCCTCTATCTGGGGCAACTTTCAGGCTCACCTTGCTTGTGTCTCATCCCCCAAGGATCACTGTCTTTTGTCATGTGATGCACAAATGTACAATTGAAAACTATTGTGTCCTATATCTGTCCAGGTCTTTAATTGTTTCATGTAGGAGAATATAAACCTGATCTTTGTTACTCCATCCTAGCTGCAAGTGGGGGTCTGGCATCATTCGTTTTAAAGAACTCTTTACATATTAGAAGGAGTTAACTTTTTCCCCATCCCCTATGTTGGATTTTTTTTCCCTTCTCAGTTTTGTTTTGTTTTATTTGATGGTCTTGTGTATAGGAATCCTGCGTTAAATTTTATGTAGTCAAATTTAGCAGTATTTCATTGTTTCTGACATTGATGTTGTACTTTAAAGTCTTTCTCCAACCCAGGATTGAAATTTCAGCTGCCCCTTTTTGTCATATACTAAATTCTTTCCTACTCTTGTGCTTTATATTTTGATCTACGTCTCTGTTCTTTTATTCTACAGGAAGCGTGGATATACCTTAATAATTGTAGCTGTTTAATATATAAGAAGGCAAATGATGCGTTAGACATTGCTAGTGGCTCTTCAAAACCAATTCTCACCTTATTTTATGCATATAAAGCTCAGTGTTGAGATGAGCGCTGCTTCCAAGTATAGTGACTACATTTCCAAATCTCCCTGGAAGTGTGGCTATGTGATTGGTATCTGGCCAACGGATTCTAAGTGGACGTGGTGTCTCCAACCTCTGGGAGGAGTTCTTTGAGGAAAGGAGCTTGTTCTTGTCCTTTCTCTTTCTTTTCCCCATGTAGACACCATTGTTGGAGCTTGAGCACACAGCGTGGGTCGGAGGTGGAAGCCAGGTCTGGAAATGGCAGAGCAAGATGATGAGAGGAGCCAGGTTCTCAGAGAGAAGAGGAACGATTCCAGCCCTTTGCCATCACCTCTGGACTACACTTACTTGAGGGAGAAATAGGCTTTTATATTTTTTTAAATTTTGTTTTTGCCACGGTTATTTTGGATTTTTCTATTACTCGGAACTCAGCTTAATCCTGACTGACATAAACTACAGAATTATTTTGACAAAAATAAATCCTGTCTTGATTCCAATCGGAAATGACACTGAAGTCATATATTAATTTAGAGGGAATTGACTTCTTAGCAATATTGTCTTCCCATCCAGGAACATGCTCGGTGCTTTCACTTATTCGTGCCTTCTTTGATGTTACAATAAGCATTTGAAAAATCCTCAAAGACTGTTTTTATCTTTGTTTTACATATTGTGTGTTTCAAGTATGTGTTACCCTTTGAATTATAAGACAAAAACAACACCAAGGCGATTAAAGTATTACGGAACAATGCAGAAATGTAAACTCAGGGTGAGCCTAAATAAAAGAATCTGCTTGTTAAGTTGGACTTTTTTGTTTATTTGAAAATTTTATGAAAACTTCCCCACGGCACATGATTTCCAGAAAGCAAGTTGGTGGATGTTGAACACTCCAGTGTTGCTCAAAGCAGCCTTTTTTTTTTTTTCAAAGTAGCCTTTTTAAGTATAATTGCTTACCAGAATGGCCTAGAGATTCATTTGTACTACTCCATGCTTCTATTTGGGTTTCATTTCTTCATAGGATCCCATCCTTGCTACCTAAGAATGGTGTGTAATTTTTTTTGGCACTATGGGCAGAATATGGAATGCATAAGGTTTCACTCGATCTTAGGCTTTGCAGCTAAGAAGACAAGACGTCTTGGTATAATTGCTTACCAGAATGGCCTAGAGATTCATTTGTACTACTCCATGCTTCTATTTGGGTTTCATTTCTTCATAGGATCCCATCCTCGCTACCTAAGAATGGTGTGTAATTTTTTTTGGCACTATGGGCAGAATATGGAATGCATAAGGTTTCACTCGATCTTAGGCTTTGCAGCTAAGAAGACAAGACGTCTTGGTATCAGAGGAGCTGGATTTAAGACTTAGTGTAAGCTCCTCATAGACATAAGACTGCAGATGGGTTACTTACCATTTTAGAATCCCTGTTTCCTTATGCATAACTTGGGCAGGACAAAAATACTAGCTTCGGGTTCTTTTAAGTGTAAAAATGTTTTATAAATGAGAAAAGTCTTATAATGTTAACAATGGGTTGGCTTTCTCTAATCATAAAATAGCATATTTCTTATTATCATCAGCCATATAAAACATTTTTTTTAGAGTACAAAGATCCTTGTTTAAGATAAAAAATATGCTTGGTGATATTTTTTTATTATCTCTTGATTGATGGAATAAATGGGATAGATAGTATGGATACTTCAATGACTGACTGAATGAATATTGTGAATGAATATTTTGTGAATGAATACTTTTCAATCATGGGAACGGTGGAAACAGTGGAACTTATGTGGTTAATTGTATTACCCATTCAGTCTATGGAAACTGGTGTTGGGATGCTTTTTGCTCCAAGTAACAGAAAACTTGAAACACACTGGCCTAAATATGAAGAAATACAATATCACACTGATAGCCTGTACAGAAGTAAGAGAGGATTCAGGCTTGGTTGATTCTCATGCTCAATGAGATCAGGATTTAGGCTCTTCTTTTTTCTTCAATTTTAATTGCAGTTGGTTAACATACAGTGTTATATTCGTTTTAGGCTTACAATCGAGTGGTTCAACAGTGCTATACCTTACACAGGGCTCATCATGATAAGTGTATTCTTAATCTCCTTCACCTGTTTTGTTTATCCCCACCCCACCTCTCCTCTGGTAACCATCTGTTTGTTCTCTATAGCTAAGAGTCTGTTTCTGGGTTTGTTTCTTTTTTCTCTGTTCATTTGTTTTGTTTATTAAATTCTGCATATGGATGAAATCATATGGTATTTATCTTTCTCTGACTGACTTATTTCACTTAGCATAATACTCTCTCGATCCCTCCATATTGTTGCAAATGGCAAAATTTCATTCTTTTTATGGCTGAATAATATTCCATGGTATATCTACACCACATCTTCTCTCTCCATTCATCTACTGATGGACACTTGCGCTGCTTCCATAATTTGGCTATTGTAAATAATGCTTAAAAAACACAGGAATGTATATATCTTTTTGAATTAGTGTTTTCATCTTCTTTGGGTAAATACCCAGTAATGGAATTAGTGGATCATATGGTAATTCTATTTTTAATTTTTTGAGGAGCTTTCATCCTGTTTTCCACAGTTGCTGCGCCAGTTGCATTCCTACTGACAGAGCAAGAGGGTTCCTTTTTCTCCACAGCTTCTCTAAAACCCATTGTTTGATTTTAGCCCTTCTGACAGGTATGAGGTGATATCTCATTGCTGGTTTGATTTGCCTTTCCTTGATGATGAGTGATGTTGAGCATCTTTTCATGTGTCTGTTGGCCATCTGGATGTCTTCTTTAGAACCCAGGTTCCTTACATCTGTCCTCAATGTTGGCTTCCCTTCAGTTATGCAGCAGGATGGCTGAGGGGCACCAGCACTCACCTCCAGACATGACAATGTCTGAGGAAAAAGAACAGAATGTATTTTGAACAGTCTGTTTTAGGAGAAGGAAACTTTTCCCAGAATCTTCCTTCCGTCCTAATGACCTCTGACCATACCTACTGGCCAAACTTAAGCTGCATGTCCATTTCTGAAACGTTGTAAATATAAATGAGATTATTTCATATCAATCTGGCTCATCCTTGGAGCTGGAGATGCCTCATTCTCCTGAAGCAAGTTTCTGGGGGAGAAGTAGATACTTGGACAAAACTGAAGTTTGTTTAGTGTAACAAAGGCCATTGGTACCTGCCCTTGTCTTCTTGTTATGCACAGTTTCTGTTGCAAGTGTCTGTTTTTCTCTCTTTTTCTTTCTGAGAGATTTCTCTGGGATTTCCTTTCTCTCAGGGATTTCACAGAAACTTGCTTGGCTTGTGTGTGGGACAGTCTGGAAAGTGCTGAGAAGTTTATGATCCTGGAAGTGGCTGTCAATCAATGATGGAGGAGAACTGAATTTGCCCCTTGGTGGGAAAACTTGGAGGTTTTTTACCCCATCTCCTTTAGGTTCCCAGTAACACTGAGCTCCAGTTGCCTACAGTGATAACCTGCTCTCATACCTACTCAGTACTGACTTCCTTCCTTTCCTATATCATTTCCTCAGGTAGTGTCAGTGATGCCTGGTATCATCCTTTGGACAAACAACTTACCCTCAGATCCTTGCCTCAGGGTCTCCTTCTGACCCTGAGGGGAGCTCAGCCTCAGCTGGTAAGAAGGAAGGAGAAAAGAGTTCTGTGTAGGAAACCAACAATATCTACTTCAGGCATGCAGAGATTCTAGAACCATTTGTAAAACTCCCTAAGGTTTATATTCATTGATCTCCAATCATGGTCTCCCTATATGACCTCACAACTAAGATTGTGTCCCAGTATTGCCAAGAATACATTCAAACCTGCAAACTTTCTCACAAAATCCAAAATTGTAGACCATCTGGAAACTTGATGGCTATAATTAGTAGATACAAATTTTTCTTTATGAACTTCTGAGGCTTTATTTAGCCAGTATGCTTCATATTGAAAAAAAGTATTTTTTAACATAAACAACATATTTTTTATTTCAAAATACTGTATTTATCAAAACAAAAATTTAGTGGGAAGAATGAAATTGTTTTACATTTTATAAATCTCTTTTTTATTGCTTTAATATATTTTTTAATTTCTTCCCTCTTCCACCCCCTACATCTGGCAACCATCAACCTATTCATTGTATCTATGAACTTGCTTCTTTTCTTTTTTCTTTCTTTCTTTCTTTCTTCCTTTCTTTCTTCTTTCTTTCTTTCTTCTTTCTTTCTTTCTTTCTTCTTTCTTTCTTTCTTTCTTTCTTTCTTTCTTCTTTCTTTCTTTCTTTCTCTCTTTCTAGATTCTACATGTAAAAGAGATCATACAGTATTTGTCTTTTCTCTTATTTCACTTAGCATAATGCTATTGAGGTCCATCTATGTTCTTGCAAATGGCAAGATTTCCTTCATGCACTGATAGACTTAGATTGTTTCTATATCTTGGCTATTGTAAATAATGCTGCAGTGAACATATACGAAAATTTTTGAATATAGACTTTCTTTCAGATATATCTGTCTTTCTCCATCTGGGAAAAAGATGTTTTATTTCTTGAGACTTTGGGATATTTGAGGCTGGATCATTTTACTAAATCTGCTTCATAGGGATTTGGGGGATTGTTATTATGTGTGGAATAATATTTTTAAAAGAATTTTATTTTCTCAAATAAAGTTTTTGGCTCCTTGGTTTATAATATTCTTGGAATTATTATTTTAAACTGTGAGTTTCAAAAAGGATATGGTCAATGGATGAATAGGAAAAATTGAAAGCTTGATTTTCCTCAACTAAAATTGGAAAGCAGAACTTTATCATTCATATTTTCACAGATGCCATGTGGCTGGAACCTTGGACATCTGGGATGTGGGCGGCTCAGGCTTTCTTCCGCGTCTTACTGGAAATCGAGGAGTTTTCTTGACAGCAGTAATAAATCAAACATCCACAGGAAGCAAAGAGATAACCGAAATGAAACATAAGCTGTGAAATGTTCTCCCTGAGATTATGATGGTTCTTTCCTTGCTGGTTTTTCTCTTTGGAGCTGCTAGAAAAATGAATCTTCAGGAGGCTGCAGGAATTGCAGATGTCAAAAATTATTTGCTTTTGTGGATATTTGCATAGGTTAACTTAGCACATTCCACAAACTCTAGGTAGCCTAACTTATCTTAGGCTATTAAAAAAATCAATGGTATTTTTTGACTTTCTGAATTTAAAATTTCAAGCTAATTTAATGTAGAAGTCCTTCAACAGCTATAATGAACCTTTTAAAGGGATTTGTTGCATGGGAATATGCAATTACATAGAAAATAAATGCATATTCTGAAAATTTCATTCTGATAAACTGAATAGAGCAGTGAAGCCAGATATAGCTATTGAACCATAACTCTTTCCACAGAAGGCCTCTGAGAAGATTCTAGTGTCACTGCCATCACATTGATAACCAATTTCTGTTCAGTTGAAGGTGTCTAATGTATTTTAATCTGATTCTGCTGCTAACGGTAAGACATTGGTCTTGGCTATACTTGGACTCAATAATTTGAAAAAAATATTTTCGATCAATTAAATCATATTTTAAAAATAAAGTTAAACAAATAATATGACTTCTTCCCAAATTTTAGAAGCAGCAACTACTTCATGAAAAGGAAGAATTGTCAGTACTCACATAGGATTATTTAGTGTTCATTTTAATTCCTCTAGGAAGATTTATAAAAAAATATTTGCTCTTTGTAAATCTAGGAAGATTTGTAAAAATGGTTGAGCCCAGAAATAAATGTTGCATATTTGGTCAAATGACTTTCAGCAAAGGTGCGAAGCCCATTCGGTGGGAGAAAAGGCTTTTTCTTTCTTTCTTTTCTTTCTTTCTTCTTTCTTTTCTTCTTTCTTCTTTCTTTCTTTTTAAAGATTTTATTTATTTACTCATGAGAGACACAGAGAGGGGCAGAGTCATAGGCAGAGGGAGAAGCAGGCTCCCTGCAGGGAGCTTGATGTGGGACTCGATTCCAGGACTCGGGATCACGATCCGAGCCAAAAGCAGATACTCAACCACTGAGCCACCCAGGTGACCTGAAAAGACAATTTTTTGACAAATGGTACGTGGGAAAGCTGGGTACCCATATGCAAAAGAATAAAGATGGAATCTCACTACAAGAAAAATTAACACAAAATGGATCAACGACTTAAACATAAGAGCTAAAACTATCAACTCCTAGGAGGAAACAACTCTTAGGAAAAAATCTTCATGACATTAGAATTGGCAATAATTTCTTGGGTATGACACCAAAGCACAGATGACAAAAGAAAAAATAAATTGGACATCATCAAAATTAAAACCTTTCTACATCAAATGACACCATCAAGAGTGAAAAGACTGTCTACAGAATGGGAGAAAATGTTTGCAAATCATACATTCGATGAGGGGCTAATAGCCAGGACATATAGAAACTACAGTTCAGGGATCCCTGGGTGGCGCAGCGGTTTGGCGCCTGCCTTTGGCCCAGGGCGCGATCCTGGAGACCGGGGATCGACTCCCACATCGGGCTCCCGGTGCATGGAGCCTGCTTCTCCCTCTGCCTGTGTCTCTGCCTCTCTCTCTCTCTCTGTGTGACTATCATAAATAAATAAAAATAAAAAAAAAACAAATAACCCACCCAATTTAAAAAGGAGCAAATAGGCTTGAGTAGATATTTTCCCAAAGAAGATATACAAATGGTCAGTAAGTATATAAAAACATACGCAACATCGCTATAATTTGGGAAATTCAAGTCGAAAGCCACAATGAGATAGCACTTCTTACACACAAAGATGCTACTATTAAAAAATAAAATGTAAGTGTTGGAGAGGATATGGAGAAATTAGAACACTTGCACATTGCCGGTAGAAATGTGAAATAGTACAGCTGCTGTGGAAAACACTATGATGGTTCCTCGAAAAGTTAAACAGAATTACCATGATGCAGCAGTTCCATTTCTGGAAAGAACTGAAAAGCAGGGATTTGAACAGATGCTTGTATACCGCACGTTCATAGCAGCATGATTCGTAATAGCCAAAGAGTGGAAACAGCCCAAATGTCCGTTGATGGATGAATGGGTAAACAAAATGTGGTGCAAACATACAATGGAACATTATTCAGCCTCATAAAAAAATGAAATTCTGATACATGTTACTGCGAAGTAGCTACAGTAGTCAAATTCACAGAGACAGGAAATGGGATAGTGGTTACCAAGGGCTGGGGGAAAGGGGTTGGAATGGGGAGTTTTAGTTAGGAATAATGAAATGTTCTGGAAATGGAGAGTAGTCATGGTTGCACAATAATGTGAATGTTCCTAATGCCACAGAAAGGTAAAATTCAGTTAAATGGTAAATCTTATATTGCATGCATTTTACTGCCCAAAATCCTCTCCAAATAATAATAATAATATAATAATAATAATAATAAACAACAATAAGGATATGATCAGGTAATGGAAATCTGGAACTTGGAAGCTTCTGTGAGGGCTTTCTGCTATGAAAAAGTGGAGCCCTAGAGCAGGTGATCCTTTGTTTAGAAGAGCACACATAAGGGAGGGTATTTGAATTGCAAAATCAGACCCAGAGAATGATTGTGCATTTGTATGTGTGCACAGGCATGCACCACAGTAGATAAAGTAATGGCTTTCTGTCAAAAAATAAACACTGTTTAGGAGGGTTAGGCTGGGAGCTAGAGTTGAAGGTAGGTCTCAAACTGGTAAAGGAAGCCAAGAAATTGGTGACAAGCTACAGTGTAAGGGAAAGAACACAACCCGGGGTACCTGGGTGGCTCAGTGGTTGAGCGTCTGCCTTTGGCTCAGATCATGATCCTGGGATCCTGGGATCGAGTCCTGCATCAGCTCCCTGCAGGGAGCCTGCTTCTCCCTCTGCCTGTATCTCTGCCTCTCTCTGTGTGTCTCTCATGAATAAATAAATAAAATCTTAAAAACAAAACCAGGGGCTGGTGGAAGAAGGTGACAGCTGTAGGACTGCATATGATGGTCAGAAAGAAGGCTGCAGCCTGGACCCGTCCAGAGAATGAGAATCTCCCCTCAGCTCTCCAATAATCTCTGGCGGAAATTGGAGGGAGACTTTCCACAGCATGGGCAGTGGGGGTTCCAGCCATCTCATTTGCATGTTAAAGTATAATAGCACCAGAAACCACGAGAATGGGGGGGGGGGCACCAGGGTTACAAATGGAATCGAGTTTATTGTATCAGTTCAAACATATTTTCGTGTCTTTGCTGGAGTAACTCTTTTTGGTTTTAGTCCCTTGGCATCTTCTTCTCCAGCCGATCAAATTTTGTGGAAGAGATATTGAAACCAATCACTTGCTACAGTCACAGGCTAAGGTTGCTGCCATATGCTGCGTGTCTTAGGAAGCACGAATGGTCAAAGTCACACACAACAATTTGGTATTTAGCATGTTCCACAGAACTGGCTTGTTATACCTTTTTTTTATTTTTTATTTTTTTCCATTAGCAGTGGCGAGGAAAACAAACTGACGTCAGCTGTGGCCATGGCCCAAGCAGACATTCGCTTTCTGTTAGGGCTTCCTGCATCCCATGATGGGCTCCCAGAGCGAGGGCTGCTTTCTGTAGGGCTTCCAAGTGATAAGGCCTGGAGAATCCCCAGCTCGGAGCTCACCCGTCCCATCGGAGATCTCGCCCTTCCTCTTGGAACATCTGGAAGCCTAGATCAGAGGTCAATGAGCCGGTCCCATCCTGAGACACCAATGTGAGGCACGGCAGTGTGGCTGACATGTCACAATACCAAGCAGGCCTGGGCCTACAGCGTCTACATGTTGGAAGAAGCGATTGGTGTGTTCATCTCCGGACGTGGCCCTTCTGTGCTCCCGAGAGGAGACCACGGTCCTCAGTGAATGAAAGTGGAGGAGGGATAGATAGCCAATGGCCCAGGGAGATCTCTTGGGGTCTTCTCAAGACCAGCTCCCAAATGGCCAAAGTTGGCTCCTGGCAGTCCTTATGCAGGAGAGGGGAGTAGAATTTATGCAGGTAGGGAGAAAGAGAACATAAAATGATTAGAACTTTGCTAAGGATCCGAGAGATCAATAGGCCAGAAAAAAGGCTCAGAAAGCCCTAGATTACCTAGGTTATTCACGCACGCCGTGTGTGTGTGTGTGTGTGTGGTTCTACGGATTCTAGAACCATTGATAGAAGCATCACAAACTGAAAATAAACTATCACATGTGCTGCTGGATAACTACCCAGGGCTAAAAAGAAGGAACATAAAATCTATATTTCCCCTGACAGGGAAGTGTCTTTGAATTTCTGTTTGTCTTTAAAAATTGGAGCTGGGGGGATACCTGAGTGGCTCAGCGGCATAGCGCCTGCCTTCGGCCCAGGGCGTGATCCTGGAGACCCGGGATCGAGTCCCATGTCGGGCTCCCTGCGTGGAGCCTGCTTCTCCCTCTGCCTGTGTCTCTGCCTCTCTCTCTTTCTGTGTCTCTCATGAATAAATAAATAAAATCTTTAAATATAAATAGATAAAAATTGAAGTTGGGAATAGCAGACAATGCATTATGGGTGCGGCTGATGTCAGAAAGATTTCATAGATCACCAAACAATCAGCTGACACTGAAAGTAAAGGCCTTGGCCCTACGTGTCCACCAATACATTCCCGATTTATCTACTGATGTACTTTGGTATTTATGTGTCTATGTTTTTATATACTTTAATATATAATGTATAACATATCATACAATTGAAATAGTACAGTTATATGTATTAAGTTGAAATAAAGTGCCTAAGAATTAGAAAAAAAAAAAAAGATAAACCATGACAGTTGATAGCTTATGCCCACGCCCCCTTTCCTTCCCAGTTATAGACTGGCTGCTTGAAAACTGGATTGTCTAATGGAGACGTGTTAGGGAGGGAAGAGAGGTGAGAATGGGGAGGTGAGGGTAGAGGTGGGGCAAGTAGGCTCCTTTGATGTGGCCAGAAGCCAGAGCCAGGAAGACGGGACACCCAGCTGTCATATAAGCAGTGAAGTGTTGTCAGACATGCTCAGAGTTGGATCCTTCTCAGCGAGGCCTCGGGGTTCTTCCCCTGCAGGGCTGCTTTCATAAGGGAGGGAGCCACAGCTGAAGGTCAAGTGTAGACCCTGTGATGATCAGTGCCGCCTGGAAGAGTGAGGGAGGTGGGACAGCATAGACCACCGGCTATCTCCTTCCCCCACCCCCGTCAACCCTTAACCACGGGGCCACCAACCTTTACATCCAAACTATGTGAAAAGAGAGAGAAAATGTAAAAATGCCTCCCAAGGAATGGATGACTGCCTATTTCCTCGGTGGCAGGTGACCTCTCCTACCTGAGAAAGGCTCACAGGCAGAGAAGACCATGATGAGCTGGTCAGATCTGACTTTGTTATTTTGTCCGTAGCAGCTGTGGGTAATACAGGGGCTCCTCTTATTTATCGGCACCGGGACCCTGATTTTTTTCTCCTTAGGACCTAAGGAGACTGGTGGATTTCTAGTCCTCTCTAGGTGGAGGCTCAGCTGATGGCCAGCCCTGAACGTCAGCTACCCTGTGTATGGAAAGAAAGTGGACCATCCCTGGTCGGACTGAGGCTCAGGAACTGGAGCTCACTGTGCGCTCCGACCTATTCCAGGCAATCCTCTGTCTGACTCCAACAAATTCATCATTTCGGTGACACTTGTAAGAAAATATGAGATCTGGCATGTACAAACTGGTAAGACATTCGATTCTGAAGTAGAATTAAGGGAAAGCTCTTGCTTCCCAAGGCCAAACATCATATGAGCCAAATAAAACTTTTAAATCTAGCCTTTAGGCGAAAGGCCATAATTTTTCTTTTCCCTAAATCTTTTATTTTTTTTTTCCCCTGGACAGGCCTCATCTGCAAGTCACCAGAGTCAAAAGACAAACAGCAAGAAGTGTGTATTAAACCATCTGTAATTCTTGAAAACTGAAAATGCCTCTGAGCAAAGCCAGTGGAGATCCTGGTGAAGGTAACTTCTTTGGTTTGGTTTACAAGTCTTCACTAGACAAATGAATGGTTGATAGTGGATGGTTTGGTCTAAGAGAACGCATCCTAATTACCACTATGGAGGGTTACGCACAACTTGTTGGAAACCTAAAGTCTTAAGGATTTGCTTGCTTGCCTTTTTTTTTTTTAAGATTTTATTTTTTTTTAAGTCATCTCTACACCCAACATAGGGCTCAAACTTACAGCCCTGGGATCAAGAGTCTCCTGCCCTGCCAACTGAGCCAGCCAGGGTTTGCTTTTTGACCTGAGGATAGAAAATGCACTCTTCCTGAGATGTCCTTGCATGTCTATCTGTGTGACGTTTTGCTTGCGGAGTCTGGCTCAAGGAAGGGAGCTGGAGTCCTTTCCAGAATCCCACCCCATGGACAGCCAGTTTGCTTATGGCTGCGAGTGTCCTTGGATTTGCAGAGTCATTTCATATGTAGGAAACAGCAGAGGACCTCCGGTTAGAAGATGTGGCTCAGGATCCTGGCTCTGCCACTGGCAGCTGGGTGACCCTGGATGAGTCACCGAACCTCCTCTGGCCCCTTTGCCTCATCTGTGAGAAGGGCATCTGCACTTGATAGTCTCCAGGGGCCCCCGCTGGCCCTAACAGTGGGACCATTTGTTTTAGTCCAGGCTTTGGCAGATCTACAGACAGCTGGCTTTAGAGACCCAGTTTATCATTAGCATCTGCTTAATTTACCACTTCCTTAAGTCCCAGTATTTTGCAGATGCTTGCTGCTCTGAGGAATCTACAGTGCCTGCCAGCTGAATGAGTGGGCAGAGGCTTTTTGCCCCTTTCCTTATGGGGCAGAAAATCTGGCCAAAATATTGAAAGTGAGAACTAGTGGTCTGAGACCAGTGTATTAATTTTAGAAAGTTTCCTCTGCTCCCGGCCACGGGCGAGCCTACTCCACTGCCTTCCCTTTGGCCCACATTTTAGACACATTGACCCAGAACGAACCAATAAAAAGAGCACGATGCTTTTTCTGGCTTCGTGCTGGCTGAGGGAAGCAAAAAGCAGCTCCTTTCCACAACATATTTCCTTGCACCTTCTGACAGTGTCTCTCTCAGCTACTGAAATGGAAGCCCGTGACCCCAAAGGCCATCTCAGCAACTGGAGTTGGGAGGCTCTGGAAAGGGAATCCAAAGAGAAGTCCATGTGGAGGGTGTCAGCGAGGAAACCAGGAGCATCTGTGACAAGCAATTGTTTGAGGGGTCTGAGGTCACGGATTGGGGGCTCTCTAGCTGTCAGCTTGACCTTTCTTCAAGGACAGGCCCGGAAGAGAGCACGCTCGCTGGATGATGGCTGCCTTCCCAGGAGGACACTGCCACTAGGCCAGAGGGGAGAGTTACTGCTTTTTCTTTTCCTGACTACCTACTGGGTTTGCCTGTGGTCCACTCAGGTCGGTGGAGTCTTCTTCTCCTTCCTGTTTTGCCTGGACCACCTGTATCTTTCTTCCTGTATCCTTCACTTGGGTTGGCTTGTACAACACTTGACTTTTACAACTGGATGATAGAATCTCTCCATTCTCCTTCCCTCTCAGGGGACAAATCTCACTGAGATGTCTTTGTGAGGTCAGAGATGCCGTCCCAGGCCCAGGGCTCTGGTTTCTGGCCCGGGTTTGCTCTTTGTTTCTCAGCAGAAGCTTCTCCGTCCAGCGAGTGAAAGGAGTGGCTCTGGGAGGGGATAATTTTGTGAAATGATTGAGACTAGTCCAGTATCTGCAGATATGAACTTTTTTGGGTTTGGGGTTTTCTTACCATGAGTTTTTAGTGTGCCTTGTAGCTTGTGGCTCTTCTACATTAATTTGTTTTTCATCTAACAAGAATTCTAATATTTCTGACTCAGTCCTGAACAGAGACACCTTCAGATTCTTGAAATTTGAAACAGATAAATCTAATTAGACTAACGCTCAATAAGTTTTTTTTTTTTGTCCCAAGCTAGACTAATCTTAATACTTCTCCAATACTTATTATGGAATCCTTCGAGCTTTTCCTGGGATATACACAGATCTTTGGGAAAATCTGTCCACCTATGATCTCAAGCCTAGGTCAGATCCAAGCACCACTTATTATATTAATATTATTTGGTAGTTTTAGTTAAGATTTTCATGAATAAGGTTTTGAGCTCTCAGAAATCTTTGATAGATCAGCGCTTTTCGGGGGCAACATAGAATACAGATACATCTTGCTTGAAAAAAGTCCTCCTGGCAAAACCACCACAAACAAAATCAGAAGACCAAAGAAAGACTATTTACAACACACATCACAGAGGGCTAATTTCCTTCATACAAAGAGTATTCCTACAAATTGGTACAAGGAAAACCAACCGCCAGTAGAAAATTGGGCAAGAATGCTAGCAGATAATCCGCAGAAAAGAAAATTTAGTATAACTCTTAATTTATGAAAAGATGCAACCTTCATTCATGACAAGAGGAGTGCCACTTACCGCGACAATGAGCTGTCACTTTCACCAGTCAGATTGGGAGAGATATAAACGTTGAGAGCACACGGTTGTTGGTGCAGAGAAGCAGAGAATTGGACAGCGGGAGTGTAAATTGATATAATCTCCAACAAAATTAGATTAGCAGTATCTATAAATAGCATACACATCCTTTGACTCAACAATCTCTTTTTCTGGGAATTTGTTCTAAGATGCACTTGCACATACGTGAAATAATGTGTGCACAAGTATGTTCATGCAACACTGTTTTAATAGTAAGAGACTGGCAGCGATGTAACTGTACAGGTAAAAAATAACAGTGATTTCTGTACACATCTACAATTGTGGGGCAGCCATTAAAAAGAATGAGGGGGGCGTGTTTGTACTGAAATAGAGAAGGGGGACCCCTGGGGGGCTCAGCAGTTGAGCGTCTGCCTTTGGCTCAGGGTGTGATCCCAGGGTCCTAGGATTGAGTCCCGCATGGGGATCCCCGCAGGGAGACTGCTTCTCTTTCTGCCTGTGTCTCTGCCTCTCTGTGTGCCTCATGAGTGAATGAATGAATGAATGAATGAATGAATAAATAAATAAATGAAATAGAGAAGTTCCGGGATACATAGTGAAGTAGAAAAAGCAAAGCAGAGAAGAATATGCAGGGTTTAACTACATTAAAATTTAAAAAGATACAAAATATGTATTATAGAATGAGATAAAAACTTGTATATCTACTTGACCCGTATTCCGGCGATGGCCATGCATGTATACGCGTGTGGGCCCGTGTGTGTTTGTGCACATCTAGACTAGCTCTGAATGGACATAAAAGAAATGGGTGGGGGAAGAAGAGAAAATGGGGGAAGGAGGATGGCTTTCCTTATTTATTTATTTATTTATTTATTTATTTATTTATTTATTTATTTATTTATTGTCTAGCTTAAGTTTTGTACCATAAGCAACGTTCCCATTTCAAACTATTGATGAAATTAATTTTTGAACGGATAGACTATGACTTTCTCTTTCAATATTCTGTAATTCTTATATTTCTCTTGTGGCTTCTAGAAGCAGGCGCCCCTGTCTCTCAAGCACGATTACTCAACAAGCTGAAGAAGCCTTCCTCTAATTTGTGGGTCCCCGGGCCTCCATTTTCTCTTCCTCAAATAAAGGGCCTTTCAAAGTTCATTTACGCAGGACCCTAGAGTGAATCTGGAAAAACCCCTGAGCTGCTTCCCTGCTTCTCTGCGTAATCTTTTGTGCCAGGTTCTCTTCTAGATAGCTGGGTGTCTTCTTCCTTCAGGCAAAAATCCAGACCTCCTTGCTTTCTCTCCTCTCTTCAACTGAAGAATTGTCCTGTGCCAGGTACTGTACAAATCTCTTTGCTCCTATTATTTTTCATTATGACAACAACCCCATTCTACCCCCATTATATAGGTGAAGAAATGGAGTCCAAGGAGCCGAAGTTGCTTGCTCAACATCACACAGCTAGCAAGTGGCTTTTCACTCCCCACAGAGCTAAAACAAACAAATGAACAAATCTCATTCATTTGGGGAATATAAATAATAGTGAAAGGGAATAAAAGGGAAAGGAGAAGAAATGGGTAGGAAATATCAGAAAGGGAGACAGAACATGAAGACTCCTAACTCTGGGAAACGAACTAGGGGTGGTGGAGGGGGAGGAGGGCGGGGGTGGGGGTGAATGGGTGACGGGCACTGAGGGGGGGCACTTGACGGGATGAGCACTGGGTGTTATTCTGTATGTTGGCAAATTGAACACTAATAAAAAATAAATTTATTATTAAAAAAAAAAACAAAAAAAAAACCCAAATACATACACCTTGATAGCACAAGAATAATTAACTTTCTCCACTTGGAGCGAGACCTGGAATGTTTACTACAAGTTGTCAGTTTGGAGATATTTGAGAAATTGCTTAGAAATGCTGGGCTCTTAGTGTTCTTATTTCTCCAAGCAGAGAAACACATAAAATGCTTTGCCGAGCACAATCAGCTGGAAAATTAATGTGACCTAAAAACACAGAGCTGCATGTCCTGGGGAAGATCTGGAACCGTCCTCCAGAGTACCGAGTCCGTCAGGGTTCAATCAGAGAAGCAGGCATATACGTGTGAATATAAATATGATATAATATATATATATATATTATATATATATATATATCATATTGTGTATGAGATCTATCTTCAGATCTGTCTGATGCTTGAGCTGCTTTGGGTCTGGCTGTGACCTTGAAGTCCACAGGGCAGGTGGCAGGAACAGGGTAAATAGAAGTCGAGTGGGAAAGAGCAGAGGCAGGCTGCAACTGGTGAAGACCAACTGGAACCCAAGTCATTTCTCATTGGTGCCACCTTCATGATGAAAGAGAAACTAGTGCCCTTCATTAAAAGGCTGAGCACTCACCTGGCCCAGGAGCAGACAAGGCTGAAGGAGGACCCAGGGGAAGGAGGTGCAGCCGTAGAGCCAGGTGCTACCTGGCCAGTGAGGGTGTCAGCACAGGGCAGTGTGCTTGATACAACAGCGCCTGTGCTCGACTTCCCAGCGCAGGAACCAATGACCTCCCGCCCTAATCAGACACATACAGGGAAGGCAATTCTGTGCAACGTAATTCGGCCCAGCTGACACATCACGAGGTCACCACGAGTACGTTGCAGGAAGGCGGGCCCCAATCTTTGGGGTGAGGTCTCCAGACATGCAGTTTGAGAAACAGCCTCCATTCTTGGCCTCCTTTAGCCACTGGGTTTCTTCTTATCTTCTCTCCCACACAGTTTTCCAGAGTGGCTGCACCAGTTCACATTCCCACCAACAGAGCAAGAGGGTTCCCCTTTCTCCACATCCTCTCCGACATTTGTTGTTTCCTGTCTTGTTAATGTTCCCCATTCTCACTGGTGTGAGGTGGGATCTCATTGTGGTTTTGATTTGTATTTCCCTGATGGCAAGTGATGCAGAGCATTTTCTCATGTGCGTGTTGGCCATGTGTAGGTCTTCTTTGGAGAAATGTCTGTTCATGCCTTCTGCCCATTTCATGACTGGATTGTTTGCTTCTTGGGTGTTGCATTTGATAAGTTCTTTATAGAATCTCAGATATTAGCCCTTTATCTGATACGTCATTTGCGAGTATCTTCTCCCATCCCGTAGGTCATCTTTTAGTTTTGTTGACTGTTTCCTTCGCTGGGCAGAAGCTTTTTATCTTGATGAAGTCCCAATAGTTCATTTTTGCTTTTGCTTCCCTTGCCTTAATAGATGTGTCTTGTAAGAAGTTGCCATGGCCAAGTTCAAAGAGGGTGTTGCCACGCGCCCGATCTTGTCTGGATAGAGAATCTTGAATTTAGACCCTTTGGATCAGAAGATTAAGCTCCTGCTTACCTAGCTCATGTACCTCTTTTTGCACCTTGGACTTCATTTTAAACACCCCTTTCTATTCCTTTAGCTCTCTTCAGATTCTGAGCTGAAGTGTGGGGAGCCTTATTAACAGCTCACGGTCTGTTACTAGGCTCCACCCCAACCCTTCTGCCTAAATCTATGGGATCCTAAGTTTCTGTGATTGTTAATTTTATGTATCAACTTGATTATGCCAAGGGATGCCAGGTAGCTAGTTAAACACTATTTAGATTTTATAAATCTAAATGTGTCTGTGAAGTTGTTTCCAGAACAGATTAGCATTTAAATTGATAGGCTGAGTACAGCCACTGACCTTGTATCATATGGGTGGTTTTCATCCAACCCACTGAGTAGAATAAAAGGTGAAGGAAGGTTGAATTTTCTCTCTGCCTGACTTTTCAAGTTGAAACATTTCTCCTGCCCTTAGAACTCCTTGTTCTCAAGCCTTCAGACTTGGACTAGAATCTACACCATGGTGACTTCTCAGCCTCCATAATAGTGTGAACCAATACCTTATGATAAATCTCTTTACTTATATATCTCTATATCGTATTTGTTTTGATTCTCTGGAGAACCCTGGCTAATATAGTGTCTGTCCCACTACCTAGTGGTGGATCTGGACTCTCAGCCTAGTCTTTCTGGGCCTGGTTGTTCACTTGTATGGTCTGGCTGTTTCATTTTCCCTGAACTTCAGTCATCCTCAGCATTGTACTCTCGGTTCATAGGTCAGTCCTGTCCCACCCTGCGCTCTGGCCAATTTGAACTATAGCCCCAAGTGGGGTCCAAAACTCAACTTTTCCTTTCTAAGAAGAGAGTTTAGACATTAGGCTAGGCCTGGATCTTCTGAAGGACTACAGTAGATTCAGCTTTGGGGCAACAGGAGAGGTGGGTTCGGGGCAGAAGGAAGGGTTTTTTTTTATTACTAAGAAGACTCTAACACAGGTGTCCTTGATGGAATCTTCCAATTTCAAGAGTCAATAATTATGTAGTAAAGCTAGGAAGAATGGCTGGGTGGTCCAAGTAGGCAGATAGCTGGGATTATGAGAATAGGCACTAGCCTGATGTCAGAAAAATAAAGGAGAATTTTTTTTTCTAGAAAAGTAAATTATATTTTGTTCTCTTCCCTGGGTTAAGGTGATAGGAAAGAACTTAGGTATATGTAACTCAAACCCAGGAGATGCATTTTAAGAAATAGGGGTGAAGTATTATATCTCTAGCTCACTTTAAAATATTTCAGAAAATAATATATTTATATATGCAGATAAAACAAATATGACAAAACTGTTAATTGTTGATTCTAGGAAGCAGGTATAGAGGTATTTATTTTACTCTTCTCTTAACTTTTCACTATGTTTGAAGTACTGAAGTGTTTGGGGGAAAAGTCAGCCTTTTAATAATTTCTACCATCAGTCCTTACCAACATGAAACTGGTTTAATCCTCTTTTCTTGTGACACCCTTCCATATGTTGGAGGACATCTTGCACAAAGGGGGCCCTCACCAACTGGAGAAAATACTGATGAGTGGAAACTTCATTGCCTCCGAGCATTCTTTTTTCCTGGCTAGCCATCCTGATAATTTCTATGATGAGGGTTTGTCTCACCTGACCATCCTGAAACCTCAGGTGTCTCCCAACTATCTCTATCGAAATGCGGGGCAATGAAACTTAGGCTTCTCTATCGAAATATGGGGCAATGAAACTTAGGCTGGAATGTTGTAAAGAAAGAGCCACAAAGTCTGGGTGACACTTTATAGCAGAAGTTAATAGAACCTGTGGGCTCTGCAGAAACATGGCAATGAGTAGCTGTAATGGTTGATTGCATGGATTCTGGAATTAGACTGCCTGGGAAGTGTGATTTCCAGATCATTCACTTTTCAGCTTATATGTGCTCATTTCCCTCATCTGAGAACCAGGGGATAGAAGTAGAATCTACCTCCTTTGGTGATTGTATAAAATTAACAAATTGATCCACGTACTCAGAATACTGCCTGAGACTAGCAGCTCTCAATAAATGTTGTTGTTGTTATTATTACTATTATTATTATTATTTTGTTCTCAATTTATTTGGAGATTTTTATGTTCTTTTTGCCATTAAATTGATTCAACAAATCATTTTTGAACATCTGTATATATATATATATATATATATATATATATATATATATATATATATATTTGGAGGTCCCAGAGAAGTGAGATTCTATTACACCCTGAAGGAGGTTACAGGCAATAAACAGGACCCAAAGACAGTGGCTTCCAGACCAGATGGGAGGGAGGCATCAGATCTCCATTTAGGACAACTTCAACCCTTTGTCTTGATCACAATTTACTGAGAATTGAAGAACTTCTAGATTTAGAAGACTCTGAACTTCCGTTCGAAAACAATAAAGAGCTCCCTTAAACTAAAGATGATGGTTCAGGATGATAATATTTTTGAATTTTTTTTAAGAAAAGGAAAATTAACTCCAGCCTAATCTACCTATAAAACCACAAAAGAATAAGAGTATGATTTGTGTCAGTTTTTTTCAAGTTTTCATATCTTACTGATTAATTGTCAAGGTAAATAAAATTATGACCATTCAGGAGAAGCAGATAAAAGCAAAATTAAGTGAACCGAGGCATATCAAGTTAAGTCTGGTGCAGATAAGGGAATATTAAAGAGAAACAATGTTTAGTTTTGCAAAATACTGTCTTTTGACCAGTCTTTATGGTTTGCATATGAAATAGTTTAAATCAGAGATCACACCACCCACAAAACATGCCTGGACTCATTTCTAATGATCCCTATTTCTGTTTGTTTTTTTTTTTTTTTTTTTTTGTTGTTGTTGTTTTTGTTGTTGTTTTTTGTTTTTGTTTTTGTTTTTGCTCCTTCTAGGGGAGCTAAGTGAGTGAGATCAAATCTTTAGAATAAGAAAAGGATTGGAGAGTCTCTGGAGACACATGAGGATCATCACTGTGACTACTGGCATGATGGATTCCCATCTTGGGCAATGAGAAAGCAAAAGGTTTTTGGAGTGGGTGCAAAGATCAGGAGAAGGGCTGCAAGACCACATACCAATACGTTTTCTACCTTTGGCTTTTTTCTACTAATTTTTCTGTACTAGTTGATGGTTGTTTCCATTCCTTCACCAGTTGGTGAGTGCCTCCTTTCCGCACTATGCCTTCCAGAATGTAAAGGAGTGCCACAAGAAGTCCTGTTGAGTTCTCCAGGGTTTTGCCCAAAATAAAAAATAGTTGGATTGAATCTAGAAGCAGTTACAGAAACATGCTGGGAGGATGGGCATACATTAACTATGGTTAATGTAACCATAATTATGCTTTTATTTTTTAAGGAAAAGAGATGGCGTACATTTTTCCACCCTCTTTCTCTAACATGCTAACAACTCTAACAACTCTCTAAATGCTAACAACTTCTTACCTTGGAATTTCCTGAAAAGGCCTTAGTTCTAAACAAAAGGTCAGGTGAGGTCCTTTATTTTGAAGTTCCAGAGAGTTTCTGCTCACAGGTCAATTCTGGAGCCGTTTAACTAGTTTAGGAAGAGCTGTTGACTGCTGACTATTTTTACAGTTTTCTTTCATCGCCTGATTCCTGTGACCCTTGAAGGTATCAGCTTTAGGAATAACATGTAAGAACACTTTAGAGCTTGGGAGGTCATCACCTGTAGATCTTGTGTTTTACATGTTTGAATGTTCAGGAACAGGGAATCCCTTTATGTTGCCATAAATCTCACCCTTATCAAATTAGAAGGAGCATATCCTTCACATAGAAATGCAATATTTTGAAGTCTCCTACAGTAGGCTGAAAGCTTTATCTTATCCCTAACTTCCTGTTTGCATGCTATGAATATTTGCAGCATTTGGGTGACAGAGTCATGAAGCAACGAAAGTTTAAAAGGCAGGATGTGGTGGGGAATCTATTCTGCACCCAAGGAGCTTAAAGTTTTATAAAAAGGGATGTGGACAAACAAAAATCTCTGTTGTGAGCCGTTGCAATGGTGGACATTATCCAGGTTTCATTTAGCAGTCAGAGCGTTGACCCACATCTATTTAGCAACATCTAGCAAATCACATTCCTTGAAGGAATGGACTAGAATGTAACTCAGTTCTTATTGTTCTTGTCCCATTTTATTCATTCAGCTGATAATTACTGGCAACTCGCTGAGTTCCATGCCCTTTCAAGGCAATTTCATTCTTTTATGGGTTGGCATTCTTTTATGTTTCCCTTCTTTGCCTTTCTGACCTCTGCTCGCTCTGCAAATTCAGTTTAAGCAACATGTCTCATGAGACCCTCCCCTGACTCTTCCTATGTGAGTTGTACCTGCCTCCCTAGGCTTCCCTTGAGCTCCATGCATCCCTCTTACGTCGCCTCCTATCATAGCTGCTGATCTTTTTGTCGCTAGCTGCACTCTCCACCTCCAAAAGACTGCAAGACCTTTGAGGAAGGGTCTGTGCTGTGTTCAGGTTTGTGCCCCCAGCACTTGGCAGAGTGTCTGGTACATGGTAGAAAGAAACCCCATGACTGGTTGGTGAAGGAATGAAGGCAGGCGGCCTGCCTTCCCTACCCTTAGGTGAGTCTGAAGAAAGATGAACTAGATTTGAGATTTTATTGCATAATTAAATTACACTGTCAAAATAATTTTTAAAGCTGAAAGGAAATTCAGAGATCAGCTACAGGAAATTGAGGCCTAGCGAGGTGAAGAGAGCTGGCCAAGGTCATGCAGCTGTTTAGGTCTCCTGCTGGCCAGTCCTAGCCCAAATATGGGGAAGCTTAGTTATTATTTCCTCTTAAAAATTATCCTGGAATCCAGGCAAAAGGATTTTGCAATCTAAAAATGCTAATGGGGGGTGGCAAATTACAACTACTTAGATAAATGAATCTAACAGCAATTACAGACACCTCCCACCCCCTCACTTATCTGCAGGGAATACATTCGAAGGCCTCCAGTGGATGCCAGAAACCATGGATAATACCAAACCCCGTGTATATTATGGGTTTTTTTTCATACCATATGTATTTTTTACAGTATCTTAGGATACTATACTCACTCTTCTTCCTGTGATGATGTGAGATGATATAATGCTTTATAATACCTACCTGATGAGATGAAGTGAGTGGTGTAGGCATTGTGGTGTACTGTTAGGCTACTATTGACCTTCTGACAATGTGTCACAAGGAGGATCATCTCTTGGACACTCTTGTCAGTGGTGACCGTCAACTGAAACTGTGGAAAGCAAAACTGCAGGTAAGGGGATGCTAATATATTTAAGACCTCTGGGAATGCTGAGAACAGGTAGCTAAGGCAGGCTCCACTGACAGGGCCATTGGTCTTTCTTTTTTTTTATTCATGAGAGATGGGGGGGGGGCGGAGAGAAAGAGACAGAGACACAGGCAGAGAGAGAGAAGCAAACCCCATGCAGGGAGCCCCAGGTGGGACTCGATCCCTGGACCCCAGGATCACACCCTGAGCTGAAGGCAGGTGCTCAAACGCTGAGCCACCCAGGGGTCCCAGAGCCATTAAAGCCAGTATTAGTTGGTCAAACTCTAACGAGGGTGGACGTATGAACAGGCCAAATTTAGCAACCATTTCTGCAAAACACAGATTTGGATTGAAAGACAAATGCCAAGTTCAAAAAAAAAGTAAATGTATTCCTATTCCTATTCCTAAGTTTAAGGCAAACAGAGGATTTGAAATGTTTCTCACTTTCGATGTTAAGCAATGATGGATGTAAAGAGAAAGATTATTTTTACTTCCAACTTTGTGATTTCAGAAAGTAATTTAACCTATTTCAAGAATAAGCCCCCTCAAGAATAAAAGTCAGATTTTTGGATGTGTGTTGAAGTTTGAGTTGCCTAATGAATGGTTAAACATTAGGAAGGCTTTGTGAATATTTAGCAGAAAGATGGCAAACTGGTACTGGAATTGGCCTGCAGATGTGTTTTGTTTGGATGGTTGAATGTTTTAACATTTCAAAAACTGTCAACATTTAAAAATAAGATTTCATGTGAAAAAATTCTGGATTTTGACTTATTTGAGAAAGTGGGAAAACCCAGTAACATTAGATAGACTTCTGTATGTGTTTCCTGTGGCTGCCATAACAAATCACCACAAACTTGATGGCTTAATACAACAGAAATTTATTCTTGCACAGTCCTGGAGGCCAGAAATCCAAAATCAAGGTGTCGGCAGGGCCATCCTCTGTCTGAAGGCTGAAGAGGACAATCCATCGTTGCTTCTTCCAGCTTCTGGTGCATCCAGGCCGTTCTTGACTTGTGGCTGCATAACTACATTCTGTTTCTATCCTCACACTCTCTCCTCTTTGTGTCCAGTTTTCCTCTGCCTTGCTGTAATGAGCACACCTGTCATTGGGTTTAGGCCCACCGGTCATCAAGGATGATCTTATTTCAAGATCTTTAATTTCATTGCAAGAGCTAGGAACAAGGATGTGGTCATATTATTTTTGGGGCCAACATTCAACCCAATACAACTTTCCACATGGGCATTCCCTGAAGCAGTGAGCAGCGGCAGGGCATGGGTGTTCAGTTTGCCACAGTCCCTACTATTCCCCATTGCCTGGGAATTTTGAATTTATAAATCTTAGTTTAGGATTTGGTGAGAGACTTAATAATCCCTATGTGAGTTCACATGTGACACAACTTTGACAAGATGACCACAGTTCCTCAACAGTGGCTGTGCACTAGAGTCACTTCTGGAGGCTTAAAGTGGGGGTGTCTAATTTTGCTTCTGGAGGATCAGATTCAATAGGTTTTCAAGGTAGCACTGGAACTGGCCCATTTTAAGCACTCCTCAGGAAAAGCTGGGCTTGAAGCCATGGTGGATGGAGCTTCATACCCGGGTTATGTTCCTGGGACACATGAAGCCATGGAATTTGCCAAACTCCAAGGATGAGAAACTGGAGACATTTGACAAAGGAACACCCCAGTGCTCTTGACCTAGCTTGGCTTCCTCTGCCATTTTAGCTATTGTCCTTGTTCCTTTTCTTTCATGGTACAGAAGACACAATTCTATAATTAACAATCAGTTCTGAACAAAGTAAAAACATAATACAAATTGTATAGGATCAATGCAGATCATATAATTGCATACTGCTCAGCTGCACTGTTTATTTTCTTTTAATTTTTTTTATTTTTTGTTTATTTTCTTTTTAAATATACCCTGTATCATTGCAGAAAGATTTTAAGTTGCTTTGCTTTCATTTTTTTCAGGGAGATAAGTGGTAACATTGGGCAGGATGAGGTTGGAGTTGTTTAGGGCATTAAAGAAAGAACAGTCTGTGAATGGACAAGCATAAGAAAGCAGCACTTGTGAAGGTAAATGCAACTAGGTCAGAATTATTGAGCATAAACTGGGAGGTGTTGGTGGTGAGAGAAGATGAGCAGACACCAAGCCCGTGTCATGAGGGGCCTCGAATGACGATCTGAGGAGTAGGCTTTATCCTTGAGGCAGTAGGCATTACTGAATGCTTCAAGTCCATTTGGGTCCTGGAGCAAGGAAGTCACGTGATCCTGCTGGGACAGCCATTCTTGGGAAGGGCATTGGCTGTGTTGAGGGAGGTGCTGATTCTGAGAACAGGGAGACCAGTTTGGGGGCCATCATAAGAAAACAGGAGAGAGATGTTAAAGATCTGAATGAGAGGTGGAGCAGGGCTGTGGAGGAAGAGTAGGGAACCCAATCTATAAGGACAGTGATTGACTGGATATGGGGAGCAAGATTTTAACCCCGGATGTGGAAGATAGGAAATTTGTTGGAAAAAAAAAATACAGACCATGGGAAGAAAACTCAGTCTGAAAGAGAGAGAATGCCTTTAGTTTTAGATGCATTGAATGAAAGACGTTGGTCTTTTTATTCATAGAGTTATGGTTGATCTTAACGTAAGAGTTAAGCAAATAAAAACTAAAATATCCATCTTATTACAGATGAATTGGAGGACGTGAGATGACATGACATGACTTCAGAACTGTGGTCACAATGACCTGTGGCCAGCCAGTTGTAGCCCTTCTCAAGGAAGGGAGGGTTTTGTTTTGTTTTTTAAAAGATTTTATTTATTGATTTATTCATGAAAGACAGAGAGAGAGAGAGAGATAGGCAGGGACACAGGCAGAGGGAAGAGCAGGCTCCATGCAGGGAGCCCGACGCGGGACTCAATCCTGGGTCTCCAGGACCACGCCCTGGGCCAAAGGCAGGCACTAAACCACTGAGCCTCCCAGGGATCCCAGAAGGGAGGTTTTCCCATAAAATTTAGAGTATTAAGGGCCTTCCTTGAGTTCCTCCTGCAGTAGAAAGTTTTCCAGAAAGGAGGAAGGTGCAAACATCTTGCTTCCAAACTCTGTGACAGACAGAGAAATGACCCTCATGGGTATCCACACCCTAAGCTCCAGAACCTGCAAATATAAGAGCTTTACAGAAGGGATCTTGCAAATGTGATTAAGGTTAAGGACGTGTTGAGATTATCCTAGGTTATCTGGGTGGGCCCCTTCTAATCACACGAGTCCTTAAAAGCAGAGAACCTTTCCTGGAGCTTTGGTCAGAGAGAGATGTGAGGACGTAAGGAGAGTCTGAGAGGAGCAGCGTTGCCAGCCTTGAAGCTGGAAGAAGAGGGTCATGGGGAGGGAAAGCGGGTGGCCTCTGGAACCTTAAAAGGCAAGGAAAGGGATGTTCCCCTGAAGCCCCCAGAAGGAAACGTGGCCCCACTGCCCCTTTGACCTTAGCTCAGGGAAACTCACGTCAGACCTCTGACCTCCAGAAGGAGCAAATAATACATTTATATTGTTTAAGCCACTGAGTGTGTGGCAGTTTGCTACTTCAGCAATAGAAATAGAAAATCAATACACTCATCAAGCCGATTACTTTGTCCTTCGCCTGCTGAAGGGTTGTGTCCAGGACAGGGCCTTACCCTCACCATGCCTATTCCTGCCCTTTCTCTAGAAAGATACATAGTTTGCTTCCTGATTCAGACTCAGGTCTCTGTCCAAATGTCACCTTATCAGCAAATCCCCAGGATAGCCCTTAACTTTGGAACAAAACAAAACAGAGACAGCAAACCAATTCCCATCAGTCTCTTTAGCACTTGTCACCTGACTGACGTATTACAGATTTCGTTGTGTGAGTTGTCTGTCTTCCTTCTAGAACTGAAGTTTTATGGGGACAGGGTCTTTTCTATTTTGTTCCTAGCTGGATCTCCAATGCTTGACATGCAATAGGTCATCAATAAATATTGAATGAATGAATGAATGAATGGGTGAATAAGTGAAAACTTTTCATGTCTCCCGGGGCCTGTTGTATTCATGCACTTCTCTTTGAGGAGATTTCCTGAAATTCTTCCCATCAGTTCTCTTCTACCTTGAGGAGTGAGGGTGCCCTGCCTAAGCCACCAACCACGCAGAGGGTGTCCAGTTCAAATCTTGTGTCCAACTGTTTTCCCGCTGTCCCTCTTTCCAGTGAGAATGTGCCTGTGGTCTCTGTACTTCTCACTCCTAGTTCCTGGGTACTGTCTCTGTCTCCTTTCCTTCCCTGATGGTGCTTTTGTTTTTCATTTTTAAAAGACTGTCCCTTTTAAAAAAATTTTATTTATTCATTTATGAGAGACAGAGAGAGAGAGGCAGAGACACAGGCAGAGGGGAGAAGCAGGCTCCATGCAGGAGCCCGATGTAGGACTCGATCCTGGGACTGTGGGATCTCGCCCTGAGCCAAAGGCAGATGCTCAACCACTGAGCCACCCAGGCATCCCATTAAAAGACTGTCTAATTTGAGTTTCCCCAAAAGCAGACTCAGAAGCAAGGACTAGAGTACAGGCAGGTTATTTGGGAAAGTCATCCCAAGAAGTATAAGTGAGGAAGCAGGGAAACTGAGGCAGGAAAGGGAGCAAAGGTAATAGTACAAGGTGCAGTGATGAGTGACTTACCAGTGGGGGTAAAGACTCTCCTTTCTTCTTTCTGTTGTTTCTTTTCATGAAATCTCAATGTACCCTTAAATTTTACAGACAGTTTTCTCTCAGGGAAGCCTCTGTGTTTGCGTGTGTGTGTGTGTGTGTGTGTGTGTGTGTGTGTAGAAAATAAATACACCCTAGTATTAAAAATGGCTATATCTGCATGATCAGATTATAAGTGACTCCTTTCTTATTTTGATTTTGGATACATTTATAATCTTTAACCATAAAATATATTACTTTTATAATTGGAAGTAAACAATTACTTTAAAAATTTGGGAAAATCCACCATTTCAGATAAAAATTTGAACCATTTTGTCTTCAGTTTGCCCAATGTTTTCAGTTGCCTGAAAAAGGGGGATTTATTGACATAAAACAAAGCTTTTCAAGTAAACATGAGAAATGGATGGAGGATTACTGAACCCGCTGCCATGCCAGAAGACAGCCACTAGGTCACGTTATTAATCAGAGTCTGATACCACGTTGTTTTTCTAGAGTAGATTTCAGAGTGAAGGGAGATATACTGTTGTTGCATTATTGGAGTATTTATTATGAATAAATCTGGGAGGTCCTATGAGTTTGAAATGGAATTACTCAAAAATTTCTGCAGGAGAAGATGGCTGTTCCAAATGAACTGAAACGAAGGCTTAATGTTTTGTGTCTCTTTATTTTTGATGGAATCTAAACATGCTTTTAGTCCTTGAGTGAAAAAATACATTTATTCTATATATATACACTCATACTATACTATGTATATTAGACATATTTTATCTCTTGACGTAAATACCTATATTTTATTTTAAATTCAAAATTTGAGGGCCCCTGAGTGGCTCAGTTAGTTAAGTGTCTGACTCTTGATTTCAGCTCAGGTCATGATCTCAGGGTTGTGAGATCCAGTCCTGCATTGGGCTCTGGGCTGGGCATGGAGCCCTAAGATTCTGTCTCCCTCTCCCTCTGCCTTTCCCTCACTTCATTTTTTTTTTCTTCAAAATTTGATTGTCCTGCACTTCTGAACATTTTATAGCATACCTTACAAATTTAGAGAGCCAGTCAATTCAAATTCATAAAAATCAGAATTAATACTTGACACTCTGTTATACTTTAGGATTTAATACCACAGAAGTTAAGAATAAATGATTGCCTGATTTAACAAATTGACAAAATAATTTGTAAGTAAATGACATATTTTGTGGATGTAAACAGATCATGCTATTTAACTTGAAAATGTTTAGAGTCAGTGTTTAAGGTAAATTAAAAAACAACTCTGGCTTGTGTGCATTATTAATTTGGCGAAAAAGGAAGTGCAAAAGTTTTCATAGAAACAGAGTGCTAGGGATCCCTGGGTGGCGCAGTGGTTTAGTGCCTGCCTTTGGCCCAGGGCGTGATCCTGGAGACCCAGGATCGAATCCCACGTCGGGCTCCCGGTGCATGGAGCCAGCTTCTCCCTCTGCCTATGTCTCTGCCTCTCTCCCTCCCTCTCTCTCTCTCTCTCTCTCTCTCTCTCTGTGACTATCATAAATAAATAAAAATTAAAAAAAATTAAAAAAAAAAAGAAAAAGAAACAGAGTGCTAGAGTGGACTGGAGAGGAAAACACCACCTCTGTTTTATAGCTGAAGTAGGTGTCTAGAGGTTGAGGGATCTGTCCAGGCTCACAGTTAATGGATAACAGGTCTATAATTAGCTCTATTACTAGAGTGGAGTGCTAGCATCATTTCATTTCAGGCAAAGTGAAAAGAAAAAGAAACACTTATTGAGCATCTACTATGGTCTCTTACATAAGATTGCCAAGATAATCCTCACAGAAATCTTCTGAAGTAGAAACCAAGACTTAGGAAGGCAGAGTGTCTTGCCCAAGGTCACGTGGCTGACTAGTATTTGAGCCGTGTTACAAAATCAGGACTATCTCAATCAAGGATACTTGAGAGATTATTAAGTGGAAGAGAGAAGTATTTTCAGAAGGGCAAAATAAAGACCTTCATAAATCTACTCCTCAATAAAAAGCAACAAAATCAATAGCAAAAAATTTCAAAATTAACTTTTTCAGAACCCTGGAAAGTAATAAAAAATTTGCACACATCTAAGGAGTGTTTACTTAAAGAAGAAAGGCTGAATCTTGATAAGCATAGCAAGTTTTGTGGAGTTTTAACTATCCCTAGTCTTACCTTCCTCTCCACAGCTCCATGGTAGCCTTGAAGACCAGCAGCACAGCAGCTGTGAAAACAAGCAGCTTAGTACCTTTTGAAGAGGGCAGATGAGTGCAGATGAGTGTGGAGGGCCCCCGCCCTCCTCCCAGAGCCTCACATCCAGAGATTTCTCGTGATTTGACCTATCTGGCACCTGTCTGAAGACCTCATTTAAAGAGTTTGTCTTAACTTGACTAAGACCTTGCTCAATGGGAAATTCCTTTCCCCAGGATGTTTACTGAAAATAATCAGTGGTAATTGTTTAGCATCAGAAGCACTGCAGGCAGTGATGTTAGGTGGGACTTTCCAAAAGGAAAATCTAAAGAATGAGAGGTCAACAGAGGATTTTGAAAAGCTCCAACATATGACTGGGAGTCTAGAAGGCCACTTATATGTGCATGCCTGGAAAATGGAAGGCTTTAATCTCTAGCCTTTGGCTAATTTTGAGACTGTATAAACAAGTAGTAAAGGCTATTAAACTGTTAACAGTGTTGAAACCATGCCACAACATACACACAGAAGCCCTCAGAAAAGTGTCAGAAAACTCGTCGGTTTAAGGCATTTAAGGAAACCTCTGTCCAATCATTAGCTGACCACTGGGCTGAACAAGAAGGTGCATCAGTGGCTACAAATAAAAAGAATATAGATTTTAGAGAATTAGTTAGGAAAGTGACCAAGCAAACAAGTGGCAACAATAAGAATAAACAGCAACAACAGACCCAGAGGAGGAGAGGAGTCTTATTTGGGGGATTTTCATATCCTAGTATTTAAAAACTATAAAACATGCAGAGAAACAGGAAAGTATGGTTCATACACAGGAGAAAAGGAAGTCAATAGAATCTGTCCTTGAGGTAGTCCAACTGTTGGACTTCCTAGACAAAGACTTTTAAGTCAACTACTACAAATATGCGCAAAGAACTAAAGGGACTAAGTCTAAGGAATGAAAGGAAAATCTGAAGTAATGAATACACTAGATAGAATTACAGTAAGAGATAAAAATTATTAAGAAGAACCAAATATAAATTCTAAGTTGAAAAGTTCAATAATTGAAAAAAAATTACGGAGAAGCTCAGCAGTAGATTTAAGTTGGCAGAAAGCAAATACACAAACTTGAAAATAAGTCATTGAAATAATCCAGTTTAAGAAGCAAGGGAAAAAAAGAATAAAAACCACCAACAACAAAAATAGAGCCTCAGTGAACTGTGGGTCACCATCAAGTACACTGACATATGTGTAATGGGAATTTCAGAAGATTTTTTTCCTTTCTTTCAGAAGTAGAAAAATGGAAAGGGGCTGAAAGAATATTTGGAGGTAGCATGGACAAAGGAGCCCCACATTTGACAGAAACATTAATCTATACATCCAAGGAGCTCAATGAACTGCATGTAGGAAGTGTCAGAGAACCATACCTGGAAATATCATAGTCAAACTGGTAAAGCCAAAGAAAAAAGCAGCAAAGAGAAAAATGGCTCATCACATACACGGGATCCGTAGTAAGTTAACAGCAGAAATGTTGTCAAAAGCCATGGAGGCCAGAGGGCAGTAGATGACATCCTCAAAGTGCTGAAGGAATGAAGAATGTAACCAAGAATTCTACATCCAACAAAAGTACCCTATGAAAACAAAGATGAGATACAGCTACTTTGGAAGAGAGTTTGGTGATTTCAAAGCTAAGCAAAGTCCTAACACACATCGATGTATGCAAATTTTAAAAATGATTTAGGAGGTCGGGGGATCCAATAAAGGAATGTAGACTGTGATAAGAGAATATAACTATATTATAAATGTCTTAACCTCTGGGAAGAGTTTAGAGGAAAAAGATGCTAAGTAACTTTGGAAATGGGTAGACTTGTAAGACTAAAGGCAAAAGAAACTGTACGTGATCACAGGACTCTGATTAATAAAGTCCTTTCCCATGGGGGTACAGGTTAACAATTCTAATGCCCCTGTACCTATATATATATTCTGGATTTGAACACTTAAATAATTGGAGGGTGTATAGTGCAAGTCACATTTTTCACTGTTCAGAGAATTTACAGCTAAGCAAGTGGAGGTGGCTAGAATGGACCATGTGGGAATGGGTTAGATATATATTTGTATGAACTCAGGTTGACTTAATATAGATACATGTACATACACAGGTTAGAATACACCACATATTTTCTCACTTCCTCAGCTGAGAGGACCTAGAAGCAACAACACCCCAGTAGCAATGAGTATCCCTAGCATCCAGATCTTGGTTTCTAATATCATTCTCCACTAGAAGGAGCCAGGGCTCCTTGGAGACATAGTTAATTCCAGGACTTAGCAGAAAAGTGACTAGAAGAATATCTTATAATGCCAGAAAAAGGACGTGTTGAAAACAAAAACCCAAACTCCACCACCTACATTGATCAGGGCATGCCAATGAGATAGAAGAGCCAATTGAAAGATTTCAAATAGCCAAAGCAGAATAATTTGAACAATAATATAAATAAAGTAATATTGGGTTATAATTCAAAGTATAAAATAAATATTCAAGTCCATATTGGTATAAGTGAATAACTGAATAAATAAATAAGTGGGAAGAAAATGATAAACTTCCTTTGTAGAGGAATTCCAAATAATTTTTGTGGATATTTTGCTCTCAAGGAGAGAGAGGGTAAATCCCTGTTCCTTAAGTGTGGATTGCACATAGAACTTCCTTCCAAAGAGTGTAGTATGAGAAGGGTGGTTCTAAGCCAAAGTAGGCTATTTTAAAGCTGAAATATTAATTTTAACCTTCAGGACAACTAATAAGGAAAAATCTAAAAAACTAAAATATATATATATAGGAAAATAAACAATAAGGGAATTAAAACAGTATAATAGAAAATGTTTAACTACAAAGAAGGCAGCTTTACAGAGATAAAGGAACAACAACAAAAAGATAAACAACATATAGATAACATGTAGCAAAATCATGCTACAACTTGGATGAACCCCGAAAATGTGATGCTAAATTAAAGAAGCCTGACACAAAAGATGACATATTATATGACTTAATTTATATCAAATGTCCAAGACCAGAAAATCCGTAAGGATGGAAAGTAGATTAGTGGTTGCTAGGGTTTGGGAAAGGGGGAAGGGGTAGTGACTGCTAATGGGTCTGGGTTTCTTTTGGGGATGATGAAAATGTTCCTATAATTAGATAATGGTGATGGTCATAGATTTCTGTGAATATACTAAAAACCACTGACTTGTATACTTTAAAAGGATGAATTTTATCTTACATGCCAAAACCATGTAATTTGCCATCTAATTGTTGAGCTGTCAAGTCGAACATGTTAGATCATTGGAGCATATGAGATAAATGCTACCGAGGAATCGAAGCTTTCCAAAGCATATTTTTAAAATGTGTCAATTTCCTCCACTCTGTCTTGCTTTATATCTGATCTCTTCACTTTCTAAACACATTTGCTTGTATTTTTGAAATTTATGAGGATTCTCTTCTGCTTCCTATCTACATAATATTTAGTTGTGCCTTTCCAGGCAAATTCTTCAGGCAAAGTGATCTTTCCCGCTTCCTCATGCTCACAATTCTATGGCCCCTTAGAAGTTGGCACCATTCCGATTCAGCATTTCTCAGCAGTTCCTGAGTTCATAAATTGACATTTGGGTCTAGAGTAAGCTTGAAGAGATGCCAAAGGTGCTTGGTCCAATTAAAATCATGGCATTAACAAGATTGGATTTTCCTAAGGACTTCAGACTTGACTATGGAGCGTCCAGACATATAAGGGAGATTTTTTTTTGCTGTAGGAAATGACTGTGTGGTGATAAACCAACATGAGACTTGCATGATTAAGAAAATTCAAAGACAAGTTTAGGTTGAAATGACCTATACATTTTTCTCTCCCCACTCCTGATCCTGGAAAATTATATGGAAATTAAATGCAGTCTAGTACACATTAAACACTTTATAAGGAAAACAGATTTTTCAGACAGAAAGTAAGACCATCTACAGTTTTATAAAAACATTATCAATCGAATTCTACTAATAGCTACAGTCCTAAGAAAGTTTCAAAATGTGCCACTAGATTGAAATAGAATTGTACTTGTAAAACATGGAATACCAATGTTGCGGACTAAATTCTTTTAAATATCCACTGAGGTTTTCTGGAGGGAAAAGGAATGTAATCTCCCATGATCACACACACTGAGGGGTGAACAAACAATGGAAGGGGGTCAGATTCTAAAATGCTAAGAACCCCAGATAGTGATCACCACGTGGGATGCACAACTGCTGGAAAATGGAATGATGCTGGGGTCAAGCCCATCCATCCTGGGCACAGCTGGACTTCCCAACATGACATAGCTTGAGGTTGAACTCATGCGTGGCCAAATGACCAAGGAAACTCACGGTGTGGGCATGTCTTCTTAGGAGCTCATCAAGTTTTGGAGAAAAAGTTTTTTCTCTTTGCTTTGAGCTACCAGTCGTATTGCTGAATATCATGTGTTTTGTTTAACTTGGGGGATAATGGTTTATGGACTTGTAATAATATCTCAAGAAAGTCTTCCATGTCGAACAGACTTTGTGGAACCTTGAAACATGACCCGAGGAAGAATAGTCAATAGTAGGAGCAGGTTTATGTGTTAAAAATGTTTATACGTTAACATATTTCACGTGCTGTGTTAATGATGATGGTGATATATCTACAGAGAGTGTCTTAGAATTTACAAAGAGTTTTTAAAGACACAATTTTACTTTTTCACATGATCGATAAACCTATGAGGTATTCCGGGTGGATATTTTTTATCTTTGTTTTACACATGGGATAACTGAAGCTCAGAAGACTTAAATTCTATTTGTCATTAATGGATTGAAGCCTGGATCCAGGGCTCTTGATCCCACTTTCAGAACATTTTGCACAACTGTGTTCTCAATCTGGGCGGCACGTCAGAATCACCTGTATTAAGAAATGCTAACGCGCTGCCTGAAACCCAGGCCGGTGAAATCAGAACTAGTTGGCATGAGATCCTGGCAACTGTTTGACACAGCTCCTCAGATCACACCAATGAGAACCATGTTTCCTCCTTAAGGGATAAGTGGCATTTAGAAGCTTTAATCTAAATATCATACTACAAAGATTCTGAGATAGTCATTGTTTTATTCAACAATTATTTATGGGGAATCTTCTAAGTGCCTGGAAGCACACTTCTAGAAGGTCCCATAGTGAACATGACAAAGTTCCTGGCAGGTTGGTTACCCCACTGGCATGATTGTCACCTTGGTGAGACGAGTGACCTTCTCTCTTGGTGCTGAGTCTTTCCCACTCTTATACCACTTCTTAATTTGACCCCTGATGCTCATCACTCTCTTTCTATGTGAGAGCAGTGGGATATGTGAAAAGGTAAAGGTGTAAAGGTGCATGTGAAAAATGCTCTCAGAGCTCAGTGTAAAGAAAAATATCTTCTGCTACCTGACAGGCTTCCTTCCATTATGAAAAGGGGAGCCACACAATCCATCATGCTCTACTTTTTGACTTGACTGCGAGGAGGCTCGGAACTGGGTAAGTTAATGAAGATCTGGGGGGAATTAAGGGGAACCAACAAGCTATGGTGGAATGTTCTGGGGCTAGCTGCGGCTGGGGCTAAGGGCTAGCCTTATCTAGGGGCTAGCAAGCCCTTCCAGACTGAGCCTGGAGAAGAAATGAGAGGCAGCGGTGGTTGGAACACAGAAGGAGCTTGCAACTGTAGGAGAGGGCTGCTGGCCAGAGCGGTGGTCTCTTGGTGGAGGACTGCAGCCACCACCAATCCAAGGCCCTGCAGGGAAGGAGCCTGGAGCAACTGTACCAACACCTTTCTCTTTCTGCCCTTCAGTCCTTTGCCAGGGATGGTCATTGGCCAAAACAGCCCGAAACCAGAGGGCAAAGGAGTCCAACGGATAAAGTCTATGGAGGCTGGTGTCCCAGGACACAGAGCGGGGTGAGAGGGGCATCTGGAAGGGTGAGCAGCGATGATCTGTGGCCTGTCTTCACTAGAAATGAGCCTCACATTAGTGGCTTTTATGACAACAGTGCCTTTTATTGTTTGCAACTTATTATCTTATGTTATTTTTTTTCTAATTTAAAACTAGGTTAGGTATAAAAAAATAAATGGATAGAAGTTTAGAAATGGGAGTAAAACCCTAAAATAACACCATTTGTTGTGATTGAAGACACACAAAGGGAATATAAAACCATCACCATCTTTTTACATGTCCATATTCCAACTTTGGGAATTCTTGAGGGAAATAAACCGACACCGTCATCTTTATGATTGAATCATCTTTCTTTGTATGTCTCACGGCTGAAGTTCCATCCATATATCTTACAATAAACCAGAGGGTTGATTATTTTCCAACAGATTTGTATATTGCTCTTTAGGGATTTGACTGGGATAAACTCTCTTGTCATGGTTTTTTTTTTTTTTTTAACTCGTTACAAAAGTCCAGGATTCCAAGTGCCATTTCTTATCTCTTCTTCCTTTTCTGTTCTCACATGTTTTTTTTTTGTTTTTGTTTTTGTTTTTTTGTTTTGTTTAACATTTTGAAAACAACTGAAAGTGTAAGAAGAAAATGATTCTACAACCCCTCCACCTAGAAATAACCTCTATAAAGACTTGGGCTTATTTTCTTTATGTTTATTTATGGGTTTCTTTTACCACCACCACCATCACCATGACAGCCCTTATTAAGGGCTTGGCACTATTCTGAGCACTTTACCAAATGAAGTAGGAACTTTTATGATCTTTATTTCACAGATAAGGAAACTGAGACATTCAAAGGTTATAAAATTTGTCCAAAGTCATATGATAGTAAGTGGCGAGACTGGGATTTGAACCAGAACCGTGTGGCTTAGGGACTCACACTCTAGTCACAAAATGCAGTGATAGGACATCAGCTATAAACAGGAGCAGTAAAAGGAAAAAAACAGGGTAAGACCATAAAATGGGATCAGGAATTGACTAAAAACTCTAAGTCATAAAAACCTTTATCCTTGCCTCTGGTACCTCACAAACTTTTCTCTAAGTTTGTAAGCTACCAAATCCAAAAAGGGGGCCTGAGCAATTACAATATTCTTAATGTTCAAAAGATTAAAAACAGATAAAATCATCAACAGAAATACTGCTATCATTGACATTATGACCAGGTAAAAGTAATTTTATGAATACTCGGCCATTGTATAATGTGACTAATGATGCCGTTTGTTCATTTTTCATTTTCTTCTTATTAAGCACCTCCTCGAGGTCAGATATTGCTCTGGGTGCTACCAATACAGTGGTCAATAAGTTTTTGTGTTAAAGATCTTATATTGTAGTGGAAGAGACAGTAAGCAAGTAAATATAGGAAAAATATATCATTTTAAGTAGGGAGAGAGGATGGAGGGCAGCAGAGTGAAGAAGGGAAAGCCCACTTCAGCAACATCCCAATTGGGGCAAATGATGAAGCTTGTGGTCTACGTCTCGTAGCACCCCTCAATAAAGACCATCACGTGGGGGGATCAGCACAATCTCTGATCAATCTACAGAGGCAGGTCATAGATTTTAAGGGAAAATATATGAACTTCTTACCTGTAACTATCTTGTAAATAAAGTTTTAAAATGTTCATCCAGGGGTTGGTACGTATTGGGTAGTAGTGAGGTCTACCACTAATGAGCACCTGGAGTTAAATATGGACCAGCGGTTCTCAAACGTGAACTTACATCAGAATCTCAAGAAGGCTTATTAAACCTAGATTAGCAGGCCCCCTAAAAGTCATAAGTTGAGAGGGTCTGGGATGATGTACACCCCAGTTCCCAGGCATGAACCACTGATACAGACCCATGGGTCTTAAGAGACAGTTCAGATGACAACCATGGTGGTGACTATGGGAGTAGGGGTAAAATATGAGGGTAGGGTTGAAATCCTCTTCAAAGAACTGCGTGGCCTAACTATGGGGGGCCTAGGTGGTTCAGTTGGTTAAGTGCCTGCCTTTGGCTCAGGTCATGAGGTCATGATCTCAGAGTCCTGGGATTGAGCCCCTCATTAGAGCTCCCTGCTCAGCTCCCTCTCCCTCGGCCCCTTCCCTCCCTCCCTAGTGTTCTCTGTCTCTCTTAAAAAAAAAAAAAAAAAAAGAACCCAGTGTTCTAACCTAACTCACCCTTGTAGAAAGCCATTCGACCACTCATATAGAAGTGAGCTGAATAAGTGCTTGTTCCCACACAGGGCCAGGCTCTTTCCTGCGGAAATTGTTTTCAAAGGACAAGTCACAGACAAATGGGCACTTGAAACTCCTAGTTCTCTTCCATTAGCCTGGCCCAAACTGTTTTAGCAGGGAAAACGTTCAAGAAGATGCGAACAGAACACCTGTGTCCTACATACATTTTTATCCTGATAAAAATACATCACAGTCATAAAATTATATTTTCTACATTAAAAAACCCATAAAATATACATGAAACTATTCCAAATTAATAAAATGCTTTTGTAAACATCATTGTAATAGATATACAACATATCATTATGAGATTATATGTAATTTGCTGGACCATTTACCTTTTGGAGATTTCTGCTGGTATTTGCTCCTCTAAATAGTGGTATAATGACTACCTGTGCACAGAGATCTTTGTCCACATTTCTAATTATCCTCGATTACCCTAAGTGGAGTTGCTGAGTCAAAATGAACATTTCTAATTTGCTTGAAGCATGTTTCCATTTGTCATTTCTCATTAAGAGGTATTTAAATGTGAATAATGTTGTAAGGACAGCGTGACTGGCTTTCTTCTTTGCTATTTGAATAAGACTAAGTCTTCTTGTTCTAAAAACAACAAAAACAAAAGCATGTGATTCATCTAGAAGGAAAAGAAATGTCACATCAAAGTCTTGAAAGAAAATTCATGAAACTCTCTTTGAAGAGGCAGCAAACGGAAAACTGCTACACAATACACAGCTTAATTTCCTAAACACTGTCTTGAAACATCTCTCTTGCCTCAGAGTTGCATCTTTATAGCAGCTGCTTCCCCCTCAAAATCCCTTGTCTTTCTCTCCCTCTCTCTCTCTCTCTCCAACCCCAGTTGATCTCTCTCACCCTGTGTTTCCACCTTCCAGACCCAGATTCAGTCCTCTTTCATGTAAATAAATGTAAACTCCGATTTTTCTAGAGTCCATTTCTAACCATAACCCTGATGAGTGAAATGAAAGCTCAGAAACTGACGGAAAAAAAGAATTCTCTTTATAAAGAAGTTTTTGCCCTAGGAACACAGCAGAAACGCACTGCAGGTTGGCTCTGGCCAAGAACCCCCACTTAACTTTGACACTGGGCTCCACCTTTGGAAGGCTGAACAGCCAAATGCTTCTTCAGTATCATTTCTGGCCTTTCTGAACTTGGGTAGCCTCAATAATTGTGTGATTGGGTTAAGTTCCAATCACATCTATCATATCTAATCATTGTAACAAAAGTCAACAATGGGAACAAAGCATGTCATTCAAATTTATTAACATTTGAATACTCACTTTTCAATGTAGGGAAGCATTGTTGATTTAACAGAGTGAAAAATCTCTTTATGTGTTTTATATGTTGAAATTCTATTATTTCTTTGAAGCATGTATATCCTTACTAATTTCAAGACTGTAATATTGCAATAATTACTAATTATTGTAAAAGCTGTTAACTTTATGCATGAGAACAATAAGAATTTCCAAACAGTTAAATAGGTAAATTGATTCGCTGACAGTGTGAACATAGAGGGAATGTATTAGCTAGACAACTTTAGGAGGAACTTTACATCTTTTTCTAGCCAACAGGTGCCTAAAAAAATTAAAACATTTATACAAGGTCAAATGATAGAACTCATTTTTACACATGATTAAAATTTTGTGGAATCGTTTGGTATGCTAGCATGCCCAACAATAAACAAGATATTAAATAAATTATTTAATTTTGAGTCATTTAACCTGACCGTCTTTCAAGAAAAATATCTTTTTAAGAGTTTCTGTGGATGAATTAACTGCAGAATGCCAACTTCTCCATCTCAAAATTTTATAAAGGGAGAACTTTTGCAATCAAATAGAGCAGTATCCATGGTAAATTATAGTGGATCTGACTATAAGAAATATAAATTATAATGAAAACAAGAAAGTGCTAGAGAAAAATGAGGTATCTAGAACACTTCTCGCTCTTCTGCTCTCCATCTAGAATGAATGACGATTTAGCACAGAAAATGTGAAGACAAGCAACCCCAGGAACAGTCAAGCAACTGACGAAGCTAAAAAATTATTGCTCCAAATCTTAATGGTAAATTTGTGAAATTTAGCTAAGAAAGGTTAAATAATTATAAAAATAATAATGTAGGCTTCTTGTGGTTATCCCAGAAGCATGTTCTCTGATTAGGCTTGTTGGCTTTGGATAAATATCGGTTTTGCTTTTTTCCATCCAGACATTTGCAATTCAGTCAACACGTGCATTTGGCATATCTCTAATTTATTTTAATATTTCTAATCCTGTCAAAGCTCATTAGCAAAAACTTCTGTTGACTGCAGCAGCAGGAGATTGGGCCGAAATTGCCTTGTTAAAACATTGCTGTCTGGATGTGAGCTTTGCAGCTTTCCCCAGTGAAGCATTCAACTGGCAAAAGCAGAGATTTTCCTATTATCAGGAAAGCTTTCTCTTCTTGAACATGCTGCTCTTCCAAATGTTCAAATACTTATTGTTTCTAATTTAGACATGGCATTTGCTTACTAGTCACCAAGATGATTCATGTCCCTATTTTCTGCTGAAAAATGCCTGTTGATGTTCAGAATGGCAAGGAATTTTAGAGGACATCTTATGGAGAACCTTCACTTTGCAGATGAGGAAACAAGCCTGAGGAAGTGAAGGAATTTGCCCATAGAAGGAACTGGGTGTTGGATTCAGTCTCCCAATATGCCATCCTGCATTCGGTCCAGAGAAGCAACCTCTTTCTCCTTCCTAGTGCCATACTCATGACCAGAGTTAGTATCATTTTTCCTTCCCAAATCTATTCATATTTCAACTTTCAAGCACCAATGGGACAGAGCCTCTTTGATCTCTTTCTAAGTATTTCAACCTGCTGCCTTGTGGGTTTAATGAGCATCACAGATGATCCATTGATGTTTCCGGCTCAGTGAACCATTCATTATTACAGTGATTATTACGAAATGCATTTTGGCAAGTGCTCTCCTTCCTCTTAATTTTGAAACCCATGTGTATTCGGCAGGAAATCTAGTCCATGTGTTTTTGACTCATTTGCACCTAGGTCATTAGAATGTGGTTGGTCAGAGCTAACTGGACTCTAAGTAGTGTTCTGAGCTTTTCCATAACACATTGATGATCTTAGCTTCTGCAAGATGTCACCAACCAGATTCTGTGCAGTAGTGTTCCAACTCCAGCTACTCTAGGTTGACTCTATGATATACTCCCATGAACCTTTTCTTAATTAACTCCATATTTGTGGTGTTTTCCTTGGATAACTATGTGAGGCAAGTTTGAGGACATTATTCTCTTTCTAGAAAGGATCTGGAAATATATAATAATATGTATAATCTGGTAATAATACCTTATGTTTATTGAAGATTTACTGTGTGCCAGGCATTGTTCTATGCACTTTATTTGTATTCAATTCTCACAATAACACAATGAGATAAGTAGGATTATTATTTTAATTGTAAAGATTAGAAAACAGAATCCCAAGATCACAGCTAATAGACATTGAAGTCACAGGTTGAACCCAGTCAGTCCAGCTCCAGAGCCAGTGCTTCTGATCATTAAGTAGTCCTCGTATGAGATTGTGACTTGGGTCTATGATAAACTGCATTTCCTTATCCTGGCTGTGAGATACTTCAGTGACTAGGCCTGGCAACATTAGCTTCCTTGGACAACTAGCTCAGTGACTCATATATGTTAAGATTTGCGATCATTAGATATGTGGCTATTGTAAAAATGTCCATACAGACTCCTCTGGCCAAGAAGAGAGCACTTGAAGTTGGACCCATATGCTCAGGGTGGAGATCTTTCTGTGTAATCTGATCCCAAAGGATATCTCAAGCCTATACACAATTCAAGGTAAGAAATGTTGCTCTCTTCCAAGAGACCTGTCTATATGCTATTTACGTGGCCAAATGGCCCAAGCAGATCCAATGCCATGCACCTGGGAAACTCACGCTTTTGACACATTGAATTAAATGTTGAAAACCAGAGACCTACTTGGAAGATGTCAGGATAAACCAGATTGTGCCTTTATAGGAAGTTGGTGGGAAGGGTCAACTTGCCTTCAAGTTAGGACAAAGATCTGTCCTCACAGCACCTGCCTGTAGTCATTTGCACCTTAAATTACTTTGGGAGAATCTGGGTCGGGGAGACACTTATATTTGTTGTGCATCACCTCACCTGTATCTCTGGCCTTTTTCTGAATATCAGTCAAATCAAAACACTTTTGGGGAAGAGGGACCCAGAGAACCAGGAGACAGCCACTGTCTTCGAAACTATATAAAACTAGTGGATTCTTTTTCATTTAAGATTGATTGATTGATTGATTGATGATTTAAGAGAGAGAAAGCATGAGTGGGGTAGGGGCAGAGGAAAAGAGAGACACAGACTTCCTACTAAGCTGGGAGCCCGAGATAGGGCTGAGCCACCCAGGCATCCCAAAATCATCTACCATCTATGTGTTATTCCCAGTCTCGGCCCATGTCTCTTTACTGTAGTTAAGAACAGCACATTTGGGACCCCTGGATTGCTCAGTTGGTTGAGTGTCTACCTTTGGCTGTATCATGAGCCCTGGGTCCTAGGATCAAGCTCCTCATTGGGCTCCCTGCTCAGTGGGGAGCCTACTTCTCTCTCTCCCTCTGCCTGCTGCTCTGCCTACTTTTGCCCTCTCTCTCTCTCTTTCTCTTTGTCAAATAAATAAAATCTTAAAAACAAACAAACAAACAAAAGAATGGCACATCCATTTTTGCCTGCTACACATCCCTATTTTGGAGATTCCATAGGATTGCAAGCTAAATGTGTAAAATCCGAACTCATTGTCCATTCTTCCCAGTTCCTACAATGGGCTCTTTACCTTGTATTCCTATCTCAGGAAAAGATGCCATTTCTTTTCCTTCCTCACCTTCTTTATATCCAGTCTATCAAGTTTTGTCAGTTCTCCTCCTTTAAAATGTGTTCAGTCAGCACCCCTGGTCTAACTGCTCCTCTTCCATGACTCCTCCCCTGCAATCCCTTCCAACAGGTACAAAAGTCTCACCTGCACTGATGCCACATCTCTCTGCCTCCAATCCATTCTCTACACTGCATGCATGTATGATCATCTTAAATGGCTTCTTATTGCCCTTAGGACAAAATCCTAACCCCTGATCTGCCTTTCTCCCAAGACTGTGAGCTCTTTGGGAAAAGGGACTGTAGTCACAATTCATAATTAAATATTCACCAAGTGATATTTATTGAATGAATGAGTGAATGTGTCTATACTGGTTCTATTCAATGGCAAAATCTGTATCTTTTTTTCTTCCAAAGCTGATGAGAGAAGGGTAGAGTGGGAGAGCAATCAGGGATGATGATGTCTGCCCCCCTAGACCCAAATTTCAAATGAAGAAATTACCACTCAGCTAGCTATGTTCCAGTTATGTACCACCAGATATTTTAAAGAGGTAAGGTCATTGCATCCCAATGGGTACCCTGTGAGTGTTACAACTTCATTTTACAGATGATAAAACTGAGATTCAGTAAAGACTATGACCAAGCTCATAAGGTGAATAACTAACCAAGCTTAGTAATTGGCAAGCCCATAATTGAAACCTTAGTCTAGCTAACTTCAAAGCTAGGACTCCTTATGTCCATCAACCACCTGAAACTTGATTCCAAAGCTAAGGCCAATAACTTTGTACATAAACCACATCAGATCCAGGCCTCCTGTGTACTGTCCCTCAAATGTCTTTTGCTAACACACCCATCCAGTCCTCCATTCTACCCACCCACAGCTCCCCAACCGTAGTCCATGGGCTTCGGCAGAGCTTAGAGTTTGCCAATCTAACTTAGAGATGAGGAGTATCTCATAGGGAATTTTACTTATAATTTGTATCTGTAACTGCTTAGTTAAAAGGCATATTTTTCCCTCTTCCTCCAGCTGTGATACTAAGAAGAGAAGTAAAAATAACCAACATGCAAAGAGAAAGTGGATTTCCTGGAACCAGAGTTGGAAGCTGTCAAAACTTTGGACCTAGTTGCTCAGGCGAATGAGGCAACGCGAACATTGTAAGACTTAACACAATTCCTTAAAGAACAAAAGTATCTGAGTGAGGAAAACAATAACAGGAAGGCAGAAGTTCAGGGAAAACCAGTATAAGATGCGAGCTATTATCCAATTCAGTTCATTTTAGAATTTGATCACATTTATAAGCTTAGTACGCACCCAGCACCGGATCCAGAAGTAAATAGGACATGATTCTTGCTGGAGAGCTTACAGTCTAGTCAGGGAGACAGATGTGAAAACAAATTTGTTATGATAATTATGCTAAGTACCTGCTTAAGACAGGAGAAAAGGCAGGGAGTTTGTTTTGGGGATCTTAGGGAATTTAGATTTTAGGGTTGTCAGAGGAGGTGACAGCTAAGTGGAGTTTTGGAGGACAGGTTGGAGTTCATTAGACTGAAAGGTGGAGAAAAATGCTTTGAACAGAGGGGAAAGCATGTGCAAAGTCACGAAGCATAAATGAACACACACACAAACAAAACCCACCTTGTGTATTTTGGGGGGGTTGGCCAGTGTTGCTTAAAGACCAACTGAACATGCATATGGAGTGTGTGCACATCTGTGAAGAATCAGTGTCTTCTTCCATCCTATAATGACAGAGAGTTGTGTAGGGTTGATTACCAGCAATGCTCTCCCCTTTGCATTTTTTAATATGATTCTTAAAGAATGAGTCAAGTCTACTCTGCACAGATGAATATATTTTGAGGAAAGAATAACACAGGAGGGAAAGGGTCTTAAAATGTCACAGAACTGTCCATTTTTATTTGATATATGCAATGACATAACTCTATTGCTCTCATAAATTTAGAGAGAAGTCTGACTTCAGGGCTTGTTTACGAGGGCTCTTTGACTTTGTGAACAAAGCATTCTCATTTGCTCTGGGGGCCCTTTGATAACTGCATGATTAGGTTCTTATGGAATGGATTTGGTGGTCTAAGTCCTTGGTGGGTTGGGATATGCAACAGAACTTGAATGCCTGCATGTGTGATTTGCCTGGGATGTCCATCAGGGCTGTCCCTGGTGGCCTCTGGAGAAAGTTGGCATCATCCTGCTGCATATTTCACTTCTAACAAGCTAGTTCTCCTGCATTAAATTTTCCAAGAGCCTCAACATAACATGGAGATGCTGGTGGATTCGGCTCAATTTTGCCAGCTTTTCTGAGGTTATAAGGACACCAAATGCAACATTAGATGCCGCTTGTAGGAGGTGAGCTCTTTGTGTGATGATAAACTTCCTGGGCTGGAGTCCAGAAGACTGAGGTCTCTTCTCAATTTTGCAACTATGAGCTAGTGAGTTGGACACATGGAAGCTTGCTCATTAATGTCTTGTCAGAGCACATCTGCATTTGTGGCAAGACCTGAGAGCTGCTCCCTAATCTTCCCTCCTTCCTTAGGAACACCCCCTTGAAGACTGTATTCCCAGTTCCCTTCATCCAAAGTGGCCAGTGAGACATAAGCAAAACTAATAGGACAGGGCTTCAAGAGTTGGCTCTGTTGAGAAAACTACCCTGTTCTCTCTTCCCCAAATCTTCCTGTTTTCTGCCTGTGATCATAACCTGATGGCTGGCACTCTAGCAGCCATTTTGGGTGATGAAGTGACCTTGATGGTGGAAACCATGCTCTAAGGATGGAGGAGAAGAAAGATAGAAAGAGCCTGCAACCCTGATAACACTGAAAGCCTGCATTCTAGCCATGAGCTGCTTACTTCTGCACTTCATATTATATAAGAGAAAAATAAACCCCTAAATCTTGTTTAAGCCCATGTTATTTGGGTTTTCTATTATATGCAACTGAAAACAATTCCTAATGGGAAAGTTTATTTTCTTCTACCATATATCAGGTTCCCCCAAGCAGCAGGAAAAGCAGCTGTCAGCAATCCCAGAGAAAATAGACAATAATGGTTCAGAGCTGGGGTTCAGGAGTCAGACTGCTTCAGACAGCATCCTGGTTCTACCATTCATGCGGTTGTGACTTTGAGCAAATTTCTTAACTGTCTGGTGCCTCAGTTTCCTCTTTTTATAATAGGTATAGTAATAGAACTTGCCTTACAGGGTGGTTGTAAAGATCAAACTAAAAGATATGCTATGTAAAGTGCTTTTGAGTACGCCCGGCAACTAATAATCATTCAGTACATATTAGTCATTATTGTTGTTGTTGTTATTCTATCCCAGAGAAAAGCCAGGGTTGTTCCAGCTTGGTTGGTCCATGTGGCCAGGAATTTGGGACACTAGGATTGGGTTGGCCTGGATCACACACCTGCCTTTGTGGTGGTGTTGGTGGGAGAGATTGTCAAAAGATCACTGGTGGGCGAGGGAGTGGATTGGGTGTGGTACCAGAAAGGGGCAAGGAGGAAAGTGCTGGAAAAAAAAGAGGCCAAGGATCTCACATGTCTCTAATTTGCCTCTTGAAGATACTGAGAGAATATGTCTGCCAAGCTCCTTGAAACTTTTTGTACCAATGATATAAGGAACTGCTATCACCAGCGTTGCCATCTGTTTTTGGGGCCTTTTCTCTTTCCTATCAAACTTACCCTCAATTTAGATCTCACTTTTCTTTTAGTGCTGAGGCAGCTTCTGGAAGGCCCTGCAGACCTAAAACCCCAGTGGGCCTCCCCTCCTCCTACTACACTGGTGATAGAAACAATATGTGCTACGGAGAGAAGGCAGGAGTGGCCACTACCCAGCCAGTCACTTTCAGGGGAAAAAAAAGCATCCACGTCTAACCTGCCAACAAAGGGTCTACAGAAGAAACACAAAACAACCCTGAAACTAACAGCTGCCTGCTATGTGCTGTTGGGCTGTGAAATTTCCCAGCTCTGTGTGTGCGTGCACATGTGTGTATTAATCGTGTCTTTATTTTCTCTATTCTGATGATTTGACATGTGGGGGCCTTGCTAACCCTAGAGGGACTGCCCATCCCAACCCAGAAGTTATCTTTATAATAAAACACATATTAGTTTCTCATTTTGTGAGGTTAACTACCTGTCCCAGGAATATATTTTGTGTTCAAAGGAGATAATATTAAAAATACGGCCTAAGCCCATTTTGTTGCTATATCTTAATAACTAAAAGGTTTCTCGGAGATGGCTTTTTCTGATGATTTTGGCATCTTAGAGATCTACGAGAAGAGGACTGTGATTGGTGGCTGGTTAATGCCACCTGGGGGGCCAGGAGATGGGAAGGGTGATGGGACTCCTCCTGGGAGCCAATGAAGCTAACCTTCCACCAAGTCAAAAGGTGCTGGCACTGGTTTTGTTTCAAATACATGAGTGAAAGAGGAACATTTGAAATGAGAGGATGCTTCCCCTTTAAAGAAGAAAAGTAATGATCCAATCATTTTTTTTTCAAGCTCTTTTCTTGCTCCTTACAAACCACCCAGGCTTTTGCAGATGCTTTCAAAGTTATCGCCCCATCGCTGTTCCCAGGAGAATAGAGCTGCTGACCCTAGCATGATCCTCCTAGGATGGAACTGCTGTCCAGGTTCCCGGGAGGCCTGAACCCACGATCACACCCAATGCAATTAATTCTGTGGTGAAGTTTTGCAAACCACTGGCTTGTCCATCACATGATTATTGAGGGCAAAGCTCAAAGTACAACATAGCTGATGTGCTGAAAGAACAAGGAAGCTATCATTTCTGTAGCCAGAGCTTTGAGTTCTAGATTTAACTAGCTAGGAAAGTTCCTGACTCAGGTTGGGAGCTCGGAGCCCGTGGCCGCCCTCCAGAAAGCACTGATCCTGAGCTGCTGCTTCAGTCCAGTGTGCAGATTGGTGAGGAGAAAGAAACCCGAGTTTACTCGGGGGCCCACATTTTGCTTCGTGCTTTGCATGTATTATCTTACCTAAATCCTTCACCTCGACTAATAGGATAGGGTTCATTGTCATTATCCAGATGTGAAATTGCAGAGGCTGGGAATTCTGCTCAAGGTTGCACAGCTGGCAAGTGACACGGCCAGATACAAAGCCAGGCCTGACTCCAATGCGTGTGCTGACTGCACTGTGCCATGAGTCTCAAAGCAGGACCGACACCACCTGGAACATGTTCGAGATGCAAATTCCGAGGCTGCACCCTAGACCCACTGAATCAGAAACATCTGGATGGTAACAAGCCCTCCCGGTGATGCTGATGCACGCTAGACTGTGAGAAGCACTGCGCTGGGCCACGCACTGTCTGCTTGACTCTTCCCAAGCACAGGTTTGAGGCTAGGCAGACGGGAAATGCCACTTTCCACTTAGGTGACCATGGTCAGGGTGATGTCTTTGAGTATTTCTTAGTAAGGCAGGCATAATGATTATATCTCAAGGTTGCTGCTGGGATTGACGGAGTTAGTGTACAAAGGCCCCTTAGAACTGCTAGATAAACACTCAACAAACAGTTAAAAGGAAGGCACTCAAACAGTTGGTGTGACTATTATTACCTTTTCCTCCCTGTCTGGTTGCCACGTGAATGTCGAATCCAGCCACCAGAAGGACGAAGAGTATTATCTGGTTCTGTGAACTTAGGCAACTCACGTAAACTCTGGGCCTCAGTTTCCTTCTCTGCCAAATGTAGATACTAGTTCTTGCCTCATTGCCTTGTTATGAGGGTTAAATGGGTCACCGTAAGTAAAGCTTCTTAGGTCTCCACCTGGGACACGGTAAGTGCGCAGTTAACTTTGGCAATGATGAGGATTTGTCCACTTTTTGTGAAGCTCTGGCCTGATTGTCAGGGAAGTGGTGGAAAGAGGGAGATGCTTGGATAGGCAGCATCTCCAGCAGGAGGCCCGCCTTGTCCCCCCCAAGCTGAGTGAATGGTTCCATCCCCTTTGCAAAGACCTGATAAGCATGTTGCTTATCATATTGCCTTCTCCGCTCATGTCCGCTGTTAATGTCCCGGGTGCAAATTAGTGGACAATAAATGTTTGTTTCATAAAGGGCTGCTCTAACCCTAATTGTGATTTATACATGCCATCTGTGGTAGGCTGCCTAATGGCTTCCCAAAGAGGTCTACCTCTCGATCCCTGGGACCGGTCGATATGTTAGGTTACATGCCGAGCAGGGGAGTTAAGATTGCAGATGGAATTAAGGGGACTAATCATCTGACTTTAAAGTAGAAATTTTAGCCTGGGTTATCTGGGAGGCCAAATACATCATAAAGGTCTTTAAATGTGGAAGAGGGAACCAGAAGGCGGAATCAGAGAGATACTGTGTGAGAATGACTCACTTCACTGTTGCTGGTTTTGAAGATAGAGGAAGGGAGCTCTAAACCAAAGAATGTAGGAAGTTTCTAGAACCTGGGAAAGGAACATGGCCCTGCTAACACTTTGATTCTCCCCCAGAGGCACCAAAGGAACATGGTCCCGCTAACACCTTGATTCTCCCCCAGAGGCACCAAAGGAACATGGCCCTGCTAACGCCTTGATTTTAGCCCAGCGAGACCCACTTTGAAATTCTGACCTCCAGAACTGTGAGATAACAAATCCATGTTGCTTTAAGCCACTGGTAATTCGCTACAGCAACAAGAGAAAATGAATACGCTACCCTCAGCTCCATGATTACAACCAGGTTAGAGCTCGCTGTTCTTCATTATTTTGCCTACCCACCTCCACTGTTCTTTCCATTGATAATGACACCTCTACCCAGGGTGCCTGCACACTGTAATGAATTTTCCACTATACAATTACCATCTGAGAATGAACCTGCAGACACAGGTTTAAAAGTCTTCAACTCCAGGTCTAGGACATGGTCAGCCTCTTAGGACATGGCCCTGAGGGCTCCATAGTGGCACCGGGGGCCCCTCCTGTGTATCCTCTGAGCTCAGCCCCTGGTTGCTCACAAGGGAAGGTGTGAAGCAGCAGCCCATGCCAGTTATTCCAGCAATCCGCTCCCCTAGCAGGCCATCTGTCTGTGTTCTGGTGCACAGGAACCACTCGAAGGGGATCTGGTCTCTCCTTTAAGTCAGCTCAAGGGAGAGCCAAATGCGGCTCTGTCAGCAAGTGGGAGATCAAAGAACTACCACTCCCATCCCCAGCCCAGCCGCTTCAGACAGGCCACACTGAGTACCTCTCTCCCCCTGTGAGGGTTCTACTGATCATCTCCTCTCGCGCGCCCTTACACCATGGCCTCTCAGAATGTGAGAGACAATGTGAGAATGCTCAACCTTGAGCAACCTTGAGCAACCTTGACCATTTCCAGAGTTTCCGTATCAAAATGAATTTTTAACAGTTGGAGTATATTTGAAATGTTTACATTTCATATAGCAACAGTATTAACCCTTGAGGAAACAATGCAACATAATGACGTTATTCCCAAGATACTCAGGATTTACAAAAATACTAATTCATGGTATAATGAAGGCACCGTAAACTGCTAATGGAGCATACATTAAGCTAATACAATGCATATCTTCTTTGGATCTTGCCCATTCTTTTTCATGACCCTATAGAGTCTATGATTTGGAGATAAATTAAGAGAGTGTGTATGAGGCCTGCTCTGGATGCAAGGCCTCGGTAGAGTAGAACAACTACCCCATACCCTTTCCACATCTACTTCACCATCCTCATCTCCTCACTGCTGGAACTGGTGCCAAACATTCCTGTCTCCACTGGGAATGATGACAAGCAATTTAGCAATGAGCTATTATGATGAGATATCAGAGGCTGTGAGAAGCACACCACTCCCAGGAAAGAGGGGATCTAGGCCTGAGATAGACACATGATGTGCATATACATGCAGACTCCAAATGTCTGTTCTTTCCAGCTGGTCATTCATTTCAGGAAACAGTTTGTACTAGGAACCCAGGCTTAAAAAAACATAACTCTGAGGCAGCATTTACGAACTTTTTCAGGGTAGTTTTAGTTCCTGCAGAGAGGCTAATTGCTGGAGAACTCTCCAGCACCAGAGAGGAAGGAAGCTTATCCCATCTCTTCCATTGTTAGAAAAATCTGATTTTAGGGAGGTGGATGGTGTCCCTTGGCTCTAATGATCCAAGAGAGGCCAAGGATCCATAACAGAGCTGTAGTCTACTTTTCAGGCTAACACACATGTATATAAGTCATCAGAGTTTTCCTAAATTGACTAACATGAAAGTCAGAAGTTTCCCCACTGCCATCCCCCAGTTGCCTGTTACTGAATATTTTTATTAACATGAGCAAACAGGTAATAAGACCAGAAAATGATCTATCTCAGCATTGGCCATATTCCCTGGCCATTCTCTGGAAATGTTTGTGATTTTCTTTTCCAATTGCATAAATTGTAGGAAACCACTTTTACATTGCTGAGTTATTGCTGCGCATGAGAAGCAAATAGCTACTTTTTTATTGTTAACAGGGCAAGTTATACATAAATAAAACCCAAATCCAAGTCTGATGAATATTTGACAATGGTCTGAGGTGAATTTTTCTTCCTTTATCTATCATTGGTGGTAAGGCTCAGGTCATGCTTATGGTCTCAACCTCCTGAAGTCGTTTATGATAGCCAGGGACGGACAAGAGACATATGGGCAGGAACACTTTAGAATCACCAGCAGAGCTTTAAAAAATACTGATTTTCAAATTCCACCTCCAGAGATTCTCATGTAATTCATCTAGGAAGTGGCCTGGGCACTAAGAATTTACAAAACCTCTATATGTGGTTCTAATGTTAACTCAAGATTAAGAACAACTGATTTAAGCAAAATCAATGCTAATTTAGTCACACAATTGTTTTGACTCATTTCCCTGTTGATAAAATTGAACGAGTAAAATGATTGTGTTAGGGATTTTGAATAGACCTGGCATGCAAGTGACATTGTCTAGTAATAGATTCATTTATTAAGGCGGGATCTTACCAATTCCAAGTGAGGTAGAAAGGTAGAAAAGGAGCGATTGGCTTGAAATAATACAGTTTCAATCACATTCTTTCATGTTCTATCTTTTGGTCTGCCTCTGCTTCAAACTTACTAAAGTAAAATAGGGAGAGTTTCATTGTGGGCTGATGAAGCTTCTGGACCATGAGGTCTGGCTGTGCAGCACAAATTCAATAATAATCCTAACACGACCACTGGCTGACTCCAGCCCACTGTGAAGGGTGTGAAGTCAATTCCTTGGAGCGTTTCCAGAAAATATTTTTGGCACCATTCCTGGATCATCAACAGGATTCCGTCCTTGACATCTGGAACACCCATCTGAGATGCAAGCAAATAGTTTTGAAATGAAGTTAGGTCTCTTGACCAATTAAAGATGTGTGTTTGACAGAAACCCTGTGCAACTCATTAGCTCTCCAGCTAGTTTCCAGCAGGTATGAATTCCTAGTGATTCTGGGTTACTGATTGTCGGGTGATCAGCCTAGAAACTGGAAGGTAATGTGGCGTGAGTTCCAGCTGCAGATGGTTTAATTAGAATAAGGGTATAGATGACCAGCCACATGCAAGCAATTACTAGCTATGCCTTTAGATGAAATAGGACCTGGGCCTGGTAGTCTACCTTTGTCCCTACCATGACTGTGGCATGTAGTTCCCTTTTTAGAGCTCTACTAAAATGCTACGGTACCTTAGAGTTTCATCACTAACTGAGAGGCTCCTGGACATTGCAAATGCAGTTTATGTGCTTTCCACTAGAGCAGGTTCTCTCAAACTCAGTACTGTTGACATTTGGGTCTGGATAATTCTTTTTTGTTGAAGGGTTGTCTTGTGTATTGTTAGAATATTTAGCAACACCCTGGCCTCCACCCATTAGAAGCCAGGAGCATTCCTCTGGTTGCAACAACCAAGGATATCTCCAGACATCATCAAGTGTCCCCTGCTGCGGCAGGGAGGTTGGGTTGTGGAACGTGTGTAGGGATCCGAGAACGAAATGACCTGATTGAGAACCAGTAATATATTCCCCAGATTTCATAATATAAGAAAAAGGTTTTCCAAGAAAAGGCCAGAATGATAATTATAAGCTACTTCCTAAATGTCATTCAGTACAAATAAAGCTTCCTTCTCTTTGTCATACACAACAGCTTTCATTTATTTTTAGTCATCTTTGCACGCTCTGCACAATGCTCTACTCACATAGTAGGTCCTCAGTAATGTTCATTGAAAGATGAAAAAGATCTACTTTCCTCCCATTTCTGTGCTGGGAATTTAACATGTGGCGTAGCCCCAACTAATCAGACCATTTCCCTGGACACAGTAGTAAGTTCCAGGTGTACACAGAATCAAAGCCAGTTTTATCAAAGGGAATCACAGCACTCACTAGAAATGTTGGGAAACACACACTCAGCTCAGATTTTTTTTTTCCTGCTGGTTTTGAACCTGGAAAACTGTAATCTTCCAGAAATTCTGACAGCCATCTTGATATTAAAAGATAGTAAGAGAGAGCCTGTTTTAGAGTCACTCAAGAGAAATGGAGCAGAGCTGAGAGATGAAAAGAAGATAATCGGATCCTGAGGCTCTCATGTGTGACCTTAGATTCAGTGTCATTTCTAGTCACATCCACATCCATGTGACTCTTTGGTTGCTTGAGCCAGTATGTTTCTACTGGTTTATTTATTTCCATTTTTATGACTTTTTTCCTTAGGCAAGTTGGGCTTTCTATCATTTGAGATCAAAAGGGTCCTCACTTAGACACTGCTGTACACAAGACCTGGCCATCATGTGTGTATCAGTGACCTGAGAAGACGTGGTGCAAATGCTAGTTTAGGATTGCATATTCTTGGCATTGAGGGGACCTTAGACGTGACAGTCTGGCCATCACCTGATGCAGAGGTACCTCTACCACATTCTTGTCAGGAGAACACTGGACCACTGCTTGAATGTGTTGGGATGTTCAGAACTTGCCCATTTCTCGCAAATCTGCTCTGGCTGTTAAAGAACTCCCACTACAATGAAGTCAAATCTGCTTCCAAGTAACTTCCATCTCAGAACGAAGCTCTGTCGCTAACTAGAACGAAAATGTTTTTCTTATGTTGAAGATAAATACCCTGCCTCATCTTTTTCAAAATTTCTCCATTTCAACCATTCTTAAATGCTTCCAGCTCCTTCTGAAAAGTCATGGTCCAAATCTCTGTCATTGTAAAGAGGAGAGATTTTGGAATGAAAAAGACCTGAGGCTATCACCCATGTTTATAGCTTTTTAGCTGTGACTTTAGAAAAGTTACTTATAGTTCTCTAGTATTTGCGTTTTCTTCTGTCACATGGTGACCACATTAGCTCTCTTATAGGATTGTGGTGAACATTCCATGGGATGATGCTTATAAAGTGTTTTTAGCTCTTTATTCAGTACCTGACACATCTATGTGCTGTGTTCCATAAATTACCATTATTGTTTTCAGCATGTTGCTATCCTTGGAACACAGCTTTAGGGTATTCATTTAAAATATGGTCTCCAAAAGTCAACATAGTATTCCAGATGGGATCTGATCATCCTAATATTTTGACATCTCTGCTTGGTTTATTTAAGGCTCCTTCTCATTTGCTTTAGTCATCCAAATTGGCATGGTGGCCCTAACAATCATGTTGTTGGGGTCATTAAAAGTGCAAATTACATGCAATCCTTTTTCTTGCCATATTGTGGCTAGAAATCCACATCATGGGAAATGTGATCTTTGCCCAGAGACCATCAGCACAGAGTCCAGCCTCATACCTCCTGGATGCCCAAAATCAAGGTTGCAGCTAACTGCAGGTCAAGAGGACTGTTTTCTTTTCTATAGCATAGCTTGCTGGCCTGAGGGAAGAGGATGCTGATGTTTCCATTGGCAGATTGTAACTCCCAAAGAATGAAGCAGACCCGATCGTATGATAGGAGGACATCCAGGAAAATAAGCACAAGACGGTCCTTGGGCCCCCTGGAGACAAAGCTAAAGTGAACTTTTAATGTCCAGCCAATGTTTGTAGTACATGGAAAAAGTTGTTTAAAGTTCTCATTGATTGGTTGCAGTTTGTTCTATGAGAAAATCTATCCTGATTACTCATATATAGCACATAAACCCATCCCACCATCAACAAAAACAAAAAAATACAGTGCCTACCATATATTAGACACTATTATAATAGTAATAGTAAAAGAAGAAATAAGAAGTGCCACTTGTTGGACAATACAACTGCAGGCTAGTATCATTCTCCCCATTTACAGATTAGGCAACAAGGCCTTAATAAGGTAAATCTCTTGCTCAAGGTCCTTTAGCTTAAGAAGCAAGGTCAGGATTCAGATTCGGGTCATCTGAATCTAGAGCTCTGCAGTTAACATCTACACACTGTCATCACTTTGCTATGGTAGTGATGTGACCTGATGGAGGTGTTGGCTAGCACTTTGCTGGTATTGTTTTTGCAATATATAAGTGTATCAAATCAACATGCTGTATAGCTTAAACTTACACAGTGCTGTATGTCAGTTATATCTCAGTCAAACTGGGGGAAAAAGATGTCTGACAGGCCAAGATCTTCAATATCAATTCCTCCTTTCTAGATTCAGCCTAAGAGGAAGCCCTCTCCTTTGTGTCCTTGACTCTGGGAATTTCTCTAAATTCTGTCTCCTAACCCGGCCTTCCTACCTTAGCCTTGCCCATTCCCCACGGAGAGCCCTGTCTTTGGATTCCAGTCTTGCTCTCCTCCCACACCCATTAGTTTTGTTGTTTATAACTTCCTGGTTATGTGTTCCTCCCCAGGTAGGATATGGATACCAGTTCCTTTTTGCCCCATCAGCCCTTCTTTCCTCATGTATACCTTAAGCACCCCCAACAAACATGAAGATGCCTGCCAAGGCCAGGCCACCTCTTGCAACTCCAGGTAGGAAAAGTCCTGATGTAGGGGGTGGAGACACTTGGAGGGGGCAGTAAAGTCACCAGACACCCTGGCTCACTGACCTCTGAGGCCTTGAGTCATTATGAAGCATCTGACTTCATAGTTTCCTTGTTTTTATATCTCGAGAAGGGGAACCTGTAGAGGTAGAGAGAGACAGAAAGGTGAGTCTAAGGGTTACTAGAAAGCAAAGAGAAGAGAAAGCAAAGAGAAGGAAGATGGGAAGGATAACAAAAAGGACAGATGGGAAGAGAGGAGTTGGGACTGATTCCAGTGACCTCAGTGGCACGTTAAAGCAATTTGATGGCATTTGTGAATAATTAACAATTTGTTATGGTAGGAACAAGAGAACAGGTCTGCAGGTGCTGCTTGCGTCTTTGCTGCAGAGGGAATATTGAGATATCAGTTACCATGCACAGGAGAAAAACAGCATGTGAAGAGAAATTCCCAGTTCGTAACAAAGCATGGGTTTTTCCAATTCTCCAGCTTAAATTTCTCTCCAGGGGAACTCCAATCTCCCTCCCTCCCCCAACTGTAATAATAATAAAGTGTTTGGAAGATGTATTTGAATTTCCTGTTAATTAAAACATTTGTTAGTTCAAAGTACTTAGAGTTGAGGCTAAAGGGAGCTCTATTTTCTTGCTGAGCTTTTTTGGTGGTGATGGTGTGACACCATATTCTATCAATGGCAGTTGACCAAATTGAGGATTTCTTGAGTACTGCGATGTTCCTAATGTGGTTGAGGCAGGAAGGGGGGATACAGAAGGAGGAGGTATGATTTATGCCTAGAGTATCCACAAGGAAATAGGGAAAAGACCAGACTCTTCCTCCTTAAACAATAGGGAAAAAATCCAGCAAAATGTAGAATTAAATGAGATAGTACTTACTCCTCTCATAGTTCCAAGTGCAATCTTTATTCATTTCTCAGGGAAGGCTTCTTCAACCTCTTATAGTATCTAATAGTTTTCCTTTATAGCACTGATTGATGGGAGTTTATAATTGTATATGTCTATATTGTTTTAGAGATACACTGTAATTTTATTTTTTTAAATTTTATTTTATTTTTTTAATAAATTAATTTTTATTGGTGTTCAATTTACCAACATACAGAATAACACCCAGTGCTCATCCCGTCAAGTGTCCCCCTCAGTGCCCGACACCCACTCACCCTCACCCCCCGCCCTCCTCCCCTTCCACCACCCCTAGTTCATTTCCCAGAGTTAGGAGTCTTCATGTTCTGTCTCCCTTTCTGATATTTCCCACACATTTCTTCTCCCTTCCCTTATATTCCCTTTCACTATTATTCATATTCCCCAAATGAATGAGAACATTGTAATTTTATATGCATTTATTTATGTGGTTTTTGAAAAAGTCCTCTCTCTCCAGCCCACCAGACTATAAACTCCATCATGGCAAGATTAGGTTCTGCTCATCATTGTATTTCCCAGCATCTGACATAAATGCCAGGTACTCAATAAATGTTTTAGAATGAAAGACAAATTAACATGTGAAGAGTTTGGAGACAGGACCAAGCATGTGTACTGGGCTGTTTAGGGAGTTTCTATGAATAAAACTGGATTTGACCAGGTTTCCTTTATGAGAAATTATAGAAGAAAATTCCTTTCAAGTCTTAATACCAAGAAAGACTGGGTTTCCACTGAAAACATGGTCTGTTTTTATGTTTATTGATTCTGTGAATCAAGGGGCACCTGGGTGGCTCAATGGTTGAGCATCTACCTTTGGGTCAGGTGGTGATCCCCAGGTCGTGGGATCAAGTCCTGCATCGGGCTCCCCACAGGGAGCCTGCGTCTCCCTCTGCCTGTGTCTCTGCTTCTCTCTGTGTGTCTCTCATGAATAAATAAATAAAATCTATAAAAAAAAAGATTCTGTGAATCTTATATATCAGGATATTTTTCGCTTTGATTTGGCTGCAAAGGGCCAAGCTGGGAGCCAATTTTGTTACCTATTATTACACATTATAGTTTGCATTATACATTACACATTATAGTTTAATACACTATATATTATAGTTTAATGTACTAACCTTGCCCCTGACTTTAAATATTCTCCCACTCTTTTCTCTTTCTAATTTTCTACATTTCTTTATATTTCAATATTATGTTATACCCCTTTTAAAGTGAGATTTGGTATCAATTAATGCTTAAGGAAATAATGATTTTTGATGCCCAAAGTAATGTATGGCAAGCTTTACAGAGTATGGATGCTTTAAAATGGGCTTTATCGGGCAGCCCGCGGGGCTCAGCGGTTTAGCACCACCTTGGGCCTGGGGCCTGATCCTGGAGACCCGGGATCAAATCCCACGTTGGGCTCCCTGCATGGAGCCTGCTTCTCCCTCTGCTTCGGTCTGTGCCTCTCTCTCTCTCTGTGTGTCTCTCATGAATAAATAAATAAAAATCTTTTAAAAAAATAATAAAATCGGTTTTATCATTCTTCACTAACCCCTTGTTGGAGACCTACTCTGGGAATTATTAAATATAGATACCTGGGATGGGGTGGACCATATCTGACTGGTAGAGTTAAGATTCCAGCCAGAAGCAGAACTTTATAGATGACAAACTCTCTATCACCATGCTCTGAATCCTGAGACATTATCATCAGGATTATTTAAAATTTGCAAAAATTTTGGCCAAAAGAATTTGACTTTGAGTACCCTCTGCTCTCTTCATGCTTTGATCTCATGCCGCTAGCTCATATACTGCCAATGACTCTGTTGCATGTCATGTGTGATCCAACTAGAGGAGCTCTATTGATATGACATCTTAGTTATAAGGAAATGAAATTGTTGCAACGTTCCCCCAAGGGAAAACTTTAAAGGAATTAATGTCCAACTATTTCCTGTCATCTCTTTTTGGGCCAAAAAATGAAAACAATGATTTAAAACCTTGCATTCACCCCCAACCAAATAACCACAATCTGCTCCCACTATACGGTTCTATAATTGAGTTAGTTTAAAGAAATACAGTAAGATGTGTTCTATATTATTGTTTTTGTATTTTACTGTATTAAACTGTTCCAGATGGTGACGGAACAACATTTTTGAAGGCTTTCATTTATTTTCTTCAGTTTAATAGCTGTGTCGCAAAACTTTTGGGACATCTGACATTGTTGTCGATTTTTAGCACTTCACCCAGTAATTTTTTTACTGAAACTACCCTTAGTAATTCTATTTTGGTTAAAAAACTAAACAAGTAAAAAAAAATCAAGCAAATATTAATGTGTTCCTAAGGAAGATGTTAATGATCATTTAAGGAATTACTTTGAAAATTAATTGGGTGGGAATTATGACAAGGGTTGGAGGATTACTAAAGGTCTACCACCACAGCCAGTTTGAAAAGAAATAAAAATGTTGATAGGCCTTCTGACTGAAATATATACAGTGTTGTAATTATGGAAGCATTACTTATTATCCCCCCAATTTTTATTTAAAATATATATTCAAGTGTAGTGGGGCCATAGTGTATCCAAAGTACAGATCAATTTTGGATCTTTGGGACATTAGGCAGGCCATCGGGGTCCTGCTTGCTTGAGGACCCCTTGGGCATCCTGGAAAAACACTGAGGAGATGGCAAGGGAAATTTGGAATTAATACTGTCAAGCAAAGAAAAAAAATCCCTGCTCCAATCGTTAAGGAGGGTCTTGGAGGTATAAGGAACTCGTAAGAGTATAAGTCACACTTAGACTCGTTCCGACGTTGGTTCTTGGTCCACGGGGGAACAGACTTAGTGGAGCCATATAATAGCCTCTGGCCAAGTTCCTTAAGAACATATCTCAGAGTGGGAGGCTGTAAAACCTGAGACGATTAACATTTGGAGAGCCGGGTATAGATATGTTCACTGGTTTGGGCCTTTGCAAGCAGATCTGCTTAAAATTGTAGCCTGATCCCTTACAACAAGATCCCTTACCCCCACGCCAGCCTGACTTCCTACGATTTCCTTGTTTAGATCTCCCAAAGGAGCTATCTTCTCACCACTCACAGAATGTTTCTCACTCTATTTTGCCTACAGAATGACACAAACTCAGAAACAGGAATAGCTGGGGTCAGGGTTTGGGAGAAGGTGGTGGCCAAGGCTGATGACCAGCGTGGGCTGAGAAGCGGTTTTGGGGTCACAGTGCTGGCCACAAGTGCCTGACAGTGAGTGTACAGCCCCTGGAGCCAGACCGCGTGGCTTTGAGTGCTGGCTCTGACACTGATAACCCCAGATGAGCTGCTTACCTCTCACTTTCCTCATCTAAATTGCTGGGGGCAATAATAGGGCTTACCTCAAGGGGCTGTTCCTACTTGTAAAACACTTAGAACAGTACCTGGCACATAGGCAGCACTATATCCTTGCATGTGAAATTATGTGAGCAGGTTACACATGCGCTTTGGCTATGGAGAGAATTCATGAAGTGTTGGAGTATTACACCAGCTACCCCAACAATGACGTGAAGACAGAAGAAATCAGAAGGTATCGAACGAGTCAGCAGTGAGAATCCCCAAACATGACATTATCAGGACTTATATTAGTTACAGTGGCAGCTTCAGGAAGGGAAATATCTGCTGAGCCCTTGTGACAAGCAATAAGCAAACCATGATGAGAGATGGGTTTGGGGGATAGAGTTGGAAATAAACAGTCCTAAACTCATAATCTTGAGGGATTAGAAAGAGGATGGTTCTGTTGACAACAATGGAGACGTTTGGAAAAAGATGCCTATTCCTGGAGGAAAGACAGGAAGCTTAGGTTGTGTCAATACAGAAGAAACAAATAGGCCACTGGAGTGAAGCTTACTATGGCCTGTTCATTTGACAGATGGGCTGCAGCTGAGTCAATTGTGATGCTTCATTAGGATGTCTGAGGTGTTGGAGATGTCCCATGCCACGGTCTGGTGGTTTTGCTACCTATACACACACATACACACCCCTACGCTTCTGCTTAGGTTGGGTTTGTTATGGGGGGGAGGGGGTTCCTGCTTCATCCAGAGACATGTCATGCGATCATGTGTGATTCTTGGAGAAGAAGAAGATATACTACTGAGCTGATATCTCCAAAGGTTAAATCAGTATGTGCTTCCACTGGAAAACAGAACTTGGCTGAAAGACACGATGGCTTCATTTTTATTTGCATCCTCTTATCATGAGAGAGTAATTTTAGCCAGGACTGACATGGTAAGGCTGGCGATTGTCCTAAGCTCTTTATACATGCTAACTCATTGAATCATCATCACCACCCGATGAAGAAGATAGTATTATTGTCTTCATATTAAGGAAGATGAATCTAAGACAGAGCAGAGACTAGTGGCCTCAGGTCAGATTTGACATAATTCAGAGATGAGGATTTATGTGCAAGTGATTTATTAAGGAAGTGCTTGCTCCCCGGGGGCATCAAGAGAGATTAAAGAGACAAGGAGGAAGAGGAGAAAGCCAAACAAGAGTCCTATGGAGACAAAGTCCTGCAAAAGGGAACATCGCCCTAATCCTGCCGGGGAGCTCTGGGGTGTAAGTTATAGCTCAATGTCACCCCAATCAAGGCAGGGGAGCTGGGCTTTCATAATCCCATTGCCTGAAAGTCAACAGTGAAATGCTGCCTGCCCTAGGAGGATGTACCTCTGGCCCTCTGCACTTGTCAGCAAAGTGGTTCCAGTTGGTCTAAGGTAGTCTTGCACAGAGAACCAGCAAACACTGTTTGGTACACTCTACAAAAATACAGTGAAGGTGGCAGATGGAGGGTGGGTTGTGCCCATGAAGGATAAGGAAGGGAGGGCATCTGATGGAGGGTGAGCCTTTTCGCCTCACCAATGCTGCAGGGGCCTGATAATGTCTATCCCATAGCGTAAGGGGATCAATGAAAGTGACTGATTCTGGAGGGTGATGGCGGGGGGGGGGGGTGCTGTTATTTCTATTTGTCTATTTGACAGATGCTGGGATATGCAGCTAGGTCTCAGATATGTAAATCTATGTCTGTAGACACACACGTAAGCATACACATTCATACACACTGAGAAAATGCAAAACGGATGCAGCCCAGATGTTATATGTTAGATATTAATAAACTGGTGACTCATTAGTTGAATGCAATCTATAGACATCCTTGGTTTAGCTCTTTCTGATATTTTAGGTTGAATTAATAGCCAACATCTTAAAAATTGGAAGATTTCAACTAAAACTCCAGATTCCTGGCCTTTCCTCACATTCTTACTTTGAATGATGGACTGGAGGTGGGTAGTAGATGGTGTCTCTTGGGACAAAGCACATATGGTCCAGTTTTTCACCTTTGTTGTCACCTCGTTATCACCATAGCCATCACTATTTCTCCATGTCTTCTGTCTCCTAAGGATATTTACATTTGCAACTCTTGCTATTTGTAATTTTGCGACCATATCAACTTTCATTTGTTTCTAGAGACTGATGGCTCACACCAGGTTTTCATAACTTCTTTTGTATTTTTTTTTATTTTCTAAGTTTTTGACTATTGTACACCCTTTCAGAGGAAGTATAGCTTTAGGTTAATTCAGTCAATGTAGACAACAACCAAACCAGGAGTCTGTGTAAGCTACGATGACCTGACTTAGCGTCTCTACATTGTTGAAATTAACACAGCCATTGCCAAACCATTCCTCTGCTTGTTGTGCTAGAACTTCTATGGGCACAAAACATAAATTCTAAGGACACACAAAATTGGCGGATAACCATTTTCCAATGTTTTTTTTGCTCAGATAAAGACGTACTAATACATCTCTCAGCAGCTTCCAATATGTTCATTTTCTATGTCAAGGGAAACATATGCTTGAAAATGAAATCCTGAGCGGTATGGGAGTTTAAGAAATTACAGTAATTTTCTGGTTGAGCAAATAATTCTATTGTTTCAGTGAATAACCTGAATTAAAGCCTTACTTGCTTTTAGAATTCCAATGAATACATACCTTAATGGGTCGAATCTTAAAACTGAATACCTGGGAAAATCCCTAATTTCTAAATATACCTTCAGCTCATTTTAAATTTTCTGGAGTGTTCTCTGGACATTTGTTTTCTAACCAACTCAATACAAAATAATCAGGTTGCATAATGAATTATTTAAAAATCTTTAATTTTTCAACAGAAAGTTTAATGCGTATTTATAGGTCAGATGAAGAACAAATGTCTGCTCTCTTGGCTTGCTCTTTAAGTTAGGTTTAAAGGAATTGAGTCTATGTTTTTTAAAATATATGAAGACATAGGTAATGATTTTTTTCAACAGTAAAAACACTCTTACAAAGTTTATTAAACCATTATTTCTCTAGATGAATAAGGAAAGTTATATTCTCCCCCAAATATTTTGGCCTGTTCAGAAGAAAGAGAAATTAACGAGTCAACCCCATTTACACTTGTACCAAAACCCATAAGAAACTTAGGAATAAACTTAACCAAAGAGGCAGAAGATTTGTACTCAGAAAACTTTAGAACACTCATGAAAGAAACTGAGGAAGACACAAAGAACTGGAAAAATGTTCTGTGCTCATGGACTGGAAGAACAAATATTGTTAAAATGTCCTTGCTACCTAGAGCAATCTATACATTCGATGCAATCCCTATCAAAAAACCATCAACTTTTTTCAGAGATGGAGCAAATAATCCTAAAATTTGTATGGAACAAAAAAGACCTCAAATAGCCAAAGAAGTCTTGAAAAAGAAACCAAAACCTGGTGGCATCACAATTCCGGACTTCCAGCTGTAATTCCAGCTGTATTAAAGCTGTAATCATCAACACAGTATGGTATTAGCACAAAAACAGACACATAGATCAATGGAACAGAATGGAGAACCAGAAATGGACCCTCAACTCTATGGTCAACTCATCTCCAACAAAGCAAGAAAGAATATCCAAAGGAAAAAAAGACAATCTCTTCAACAAATGGTGTTGGGCAAATTGGACAGCCACATCCAGAAGAGTGAAACTGGACCATTTCTCACACCATACACAAAAATAGACTCAAAATGGACAAAAGACCTAAAAGTGAGACAGGAATCCAGCAAAACCTTAGAGCAGAACACAGGCAGCAACCTCTGTGACCCTGACCTCAGCAACTTCTTGCTAGATATGTCTCTAAAGGGGAATGGAGAAAAAATAAGTGGGAAATATCAGAAAAGGAGACAGAACATGAAAGACTCCTAACTCTGGGAAACGAACTAGGGGTGGTGGAAGGGGAGGTTGGCGGGGGGTGGGGGTGACTGGGTGACGGGCACTGAGGTGGGCACTTGACGGGATGAGCACCGGGTGTTATCCTATATGTTGACAAATTGAACACCAATAAAAAATAAATTTATTTAAAAAATTAAAATAAAAAATAAAGACCAGAGAAACAAAGGCAAAAATGAACTGTTGGGACTTTATCAAGATAAGAAGCTTTTGCACAGCAAAGGAAATAGTTGACAAAAGACAATGACAGAATGGGAGAAGATATTTGAAAATGTCTTATCAGATAGAGCTAGTATCCAAAGTCTATAAAGAAATTATTAAACTCAACACCCAAAGAACAAATAATCCAGTCAAGAAATGGGCAGAAGACATGAACAGACATTTCTCCAAAGAAGACATACACATGGCCAACAAACACATGAAAAAATGCTCAACATCACTCATCATTAGGGAAAAACAAATCAGAACCATGAGATATCACCTCACATCAGCCAGAATGGTAAAAACTAACAAGTCAGGAAACAGCAGATGTTGGTGAGGATGCAGAGAAAGGGGAGCCCTCTGCACTGTTGGTGGGGAATGTAAGCTGGTGCAGCCACTCTGGAAAATAGTGTAGAGGTTCTTCAAAAAGTTTAAGATAGATCTGCCGTATTACTCAGGAATTGCACTATTGGGTATTTACCCCAAAGATACAAATGTAGTTACCCAAAGGGGCACCTGCACCCCAATGTTCATAGCAGCAATGTCCCAAAGGGGCCAAACTATCGAGAGAGCCCAGATGTCCACTGACAGATGAATGGATAAAGAAGATGTGGTATATGTATCACAAAAAGTGAAATCTTGCTATTTGCAATGACGTGGATGGAACTAGAGGGTATTATGCTAAGTGAAATAAGTCAATTAGACAAAGACAATTATCATACGATCTCATTCATATGTGGAATTTAAGAAACAGAGGATCAGAAAGGAAGAGAGGAAAAAATAAAACAAGACATACTCAGAAAGAGAGAGAGAAAGAAAGACAGAGAGAGAAACCATAAGAGACTCTTAATCATAGGAAAGAAACTGAGGGTCCCTGGAGGGGAAGGGGTGGAGAGAATGGGGTAACTGGGTGGTGGGCTTTAAGGAGGGCACATGATGTGATGAGCGCTGAGTGTTATATAAGACTGATGAATCACTGACCTCCACCTCTGAAACCAATAATACATTACGTGTTAATTAATTGAATTTAAATAAAAATTTTAAAAAACAACAAAATAAGTTGACTTTGTAGAACTTTAATAAGACTTTAAAATTAAAAAAAAAAAGCCTTTGGAAAGGTTGAAGTCGGGTCAGAAATCTGAATTAGGGCTGCAGTTACTCCCCAAATAAATCATTTTTGACCCAAATGAAGGCAAATGCTTTCTCCCATAAAGTTACCTTTACTCCTCAGATAGAAAGATGGCTATCTCTGTAGAGTTTTTCTGTAATTTCTCTACTATGTATTTCTGATTATTTGGCCTCCTGAGGTTTTTTGAGTGTGTTTTTTCGTTTAATGGAATAACTTAAAATTAGATGCTTGGTATCTGCCACCAGCGTAAAACATATTAGGGGGAAAGATAAGCCCAAAACTGACACATGGGTAGATGTGTGTACATGTGTGTGTGTCCCTTTTTTGTTTGAAAAGGGGGAAAGGACATTCGGTCCTTTTTAATTCCTCTCTAGTTGGATCTTTTCCTGTTGGGAGTTAATTTTTTTCTAACTTGTGGTTTTAGAGGCCAGGATGGCATAAATCTGGAGAGAACACTCAACCCTAATTTCCATGGGGTTGAGATAAGACCGTACTTCTACCTTCTCTCCTTTTTCCAATGAGGAATGATCTTCTTACCTATCTTTGGAGGTTCTCTTTCAGTGTCCTCAGAAAGCTGGAAGGCAGAGCTGTTGATTCAGAGAGATTTGCAGAAGGGAGAGGTCTAACATGGAAGAAGTCTTTTGGTTTTGTCCTGGTTCTGTCCCTCACTAGGCAAGTCATCTTAGAAAAAGATCACTATACACATCTCCTTGCTCCAATCCTCAGTCTCTCCATCTGTGAAATGAGGCTGCTAATCATTTCTCTGCTTTGCTCACAGGGTTACTATCGGAATTAAATGAGACGGTATTATTTTTTTTAATGAGACGTTATATAAGAAAGTCCTTCATTTCTGAGCCTCAGGCTGAGGGGCTCAGTCATTTGAGCATTTGCCTTTGGCTCAGGTCATGAGCCGGGGGTCCTGGGATCGGGTCCCACATCAGGCTCCCTGCTCAGCAGGGAGTCTGCTTCTCCCTCTCCCTCTCCCCTCTGCTCTTGCTCTCTCTCTTCCAAACACATAAATAAAACATTTTTAAAAAGGAAGCCTCTCATTGGAAAACTTTAATTGCTATGACTTCCCTCAACCTCTATGAATACATAAATAGTTTGCTTTGTAGTATGTAGAACAATGGGAGAGCAGTTCATTTCAGAGGCCATCACTACGTTTTTGTACACTAGATGTCAGTAGAGCTCTATGGTTCTACGGGGACCACTACCTGGCTGGGATGACCCCTTCTGGGAAAATGTTCCAAAGCAAACTCACTGTGCTTCTGCTTATTTTGCATTTCTTTCCAAATGGCCAGGAATTCATGTGTCATGCCCCACACCCACCTTCACATTCTTCCCACTAGAATTCTACTTTCAGCACCATTTTCTGCCTTTTTGGAGCTTCCCTGTTTTCATTTGCTGGAAGCATTACTACAAAATCATTCTTTTTCACAAGTTTCTGTAGTAGAGAATGTGAAAACCAAGAGGATACATGATTTAAATTCCCAAAATGATTTAGAACAGTTATTGTGGGCAGGGTTAGCACTTTAAAAAGTAGATGTCCCTTTAAAATATCCTGTTTGCATTCATTTTTCCCCTCCCTCTCCTATTATCATTGCTTCATTTTCAGTTTTTTTTTTTTTTTAGCTTTCATTCTAATTGAGATATAAAGCAGCAATTGCAGAGAAATGCTCTGTGTTACCAGAAATGCTTAGTAGGCGAAGCCTCTGGTTTTCAAAAAATGCTGACTGCCTCTACAGAAAAGAAAAACAAATCTCTTGGACCTGTAGCTCTTTTTGCTTTCTGGAAATAGCTAAAAAAGCTCAAGCTAAGGCATATGGGTTTTAGAGCCAAGTCTGTCCTTTCAGGAGAGGTATGTTCTTTCCAAAAGTACAGACCCAAGAGTGAAGCAGGCCCGTGTTTTCACTGGCTTATTTGGTCACAGCAGAGTTCACTAATTAATTGCTTTTTTGGACTTTCAACTTGAAGATCATTTACCAGCATAAAAATGAAGACAGTGTTCAATGTTTTCATGATTTGCTTTTCACCTAAGAATGAAGGAAACTCAAAGTGCTTCATATCTGAAATTTCCCAGGAAAACTCGGTGACATTCAAACATAGGGATTTAAAAAACTAAATTGCTTTGAACTGAGACATGCATGAATCCACAAAGTAATCATTTCCAAATCCTACTTAAAAATTATTAGTATCTACTCACATAAAACCATCCAACAGTGTTGCATTCCATTCTGCACAAATTGCTATCAGTTGGAATGAGAATGATTCAGTCATTTTTGTTGGACATCTATTATAAGATAGGCACTCTTTCATATGTATGAGTTATTTGCTGAATATAAATAGTGAGCAAACCCAGTCCTGGAACTTATAATTTAGTAGAAGATATAAATACTTATCAAATAACCACACAAACAAATGGAAAACTGCAAATCTGACCCCACCTTCCCTGTGTCTGTTCCCACTTCCCGGCTTCGTTTTTGGGATACTTACCTTGGGACATTTATATTGACCTGTTTGTTTGTTGTGTCTTTCCCATCCCAGAGCGGCAGCTCTCTAAAAGAGACTTTGTCTCTTCTCCCGTCTTCTATCCAGTGACATCCCGAGTACCTAAAACAGAACTTGACACATGGTAGGTGCTCAATAAATATTTGTTGAAGGACTGAATTCATAAAATTCTATCGGGAGAAGTGCTTGGTGCTCTGACATTCTTTACTAGAAGACGTCAACCACACTAGGGAGATCAGGGAAGATCCTTGTAGCAGGGAGGCTTGAGTTGAGATGAAAAGTAGGCGTCGATTAGAGTGAGGAGGTGCAGAAGATCATTCGAGGCAATATGTACGAAGACCCTGTGGCAAGAGGAAGCACGAAGAATAAAAGAAAGGGAAAGAAGGCCTGAAGGACAGAAGAGGAGAGACTAAGGGACATAGGATTGTGAGATGAAACAGGCAGGAGAGGGAGGAGTCAGACCATGCAGGATCTTGCAGCCTGAGTTATTAAGTCAAGATTTAAGTCATTAAGTTATTAAGTCATTATTTCTAAAAATAATGAAAAATTAAAAAAAATAAAAATAATGAAAACTCATTTGAATAGTGTCACCAGGGTGATGAGTTAATCGGATTTGAAAAGCATACTCTGGCTTCAGTTGAGAGAATGGGTTGGTGGAGGGACCAGAATGGATTCAGGAAATCCAGCTAAAAGGCCGTGGCTCAGATGAACGACGTGGGTAGTTTCAGAGGAGCGGGGCAGGTAGTTTGAACCTGAGTGCTGGTAGTGAGGACTGCGGTGGATGCACACAGAAGTAGATGCTGCGAGAGCAATTTAAGAGCTAAAACTAATAAGACCTGGTGACGATTTGGATAAAAGGTGAAAAAGAAGATGTTGAAGTGGAGCTGAAGCTAGTGGTTTGCACGATGGGATTCAAGGCAGCTACTCTTGTCCTCATTTGACAGATGAGGACACCAGTACAGCAAAGTCGACTAACTGGCTCAAGGCCACACACATAATAAATAGTAGAGCCAAGATCCGAACCCACAGAGCCTCCTTCAGAGGCGAGACTCATAAACTTTCGTGTCAGTCTATATTTAAAACCCACCATGCAATTTTTAATGTTTTGTATTTTGGATTAGACGGAAAATTTTTAATAAGACTTTCATGAATTACTTAGTGGTTTGCAGGTTCTGGCGAGTATTAAAGACCTATTTGGGCCTGCAACCCTGTACTTCACTCAAATTTCCCCTTCCTCTAGGTTTTCTGGGATGAAACAGCCCTGAAAGGCCACTCTGGCTCCTGCCTCCCTTCTGGCTTATAGAATAATATGTGATACACTGATTGAATTTTAATATAATGTTTTGGGGCCTCTTACTCATAGTAGAGAGATCATTTTCTTGACTCAAAACAGAGGTGTGTCCAGACATGAGGGCACAGGGAAAACATTTAGCAAAAATCCCCCATAAAAACGAAGGTGGAAGATTCAGTGGTTTATGTCATCCCACAAAACTTTGGGTTTGATGTCGCAGCCAGTGTTGAAATCATACCTCACATCCTAAGACCCCGGAGGGGCAACTGCAACTCCTTACAGTACCCTTCCTCTCAGGTGTTCGTTGAGTTCCCCCCCTAGGCACAGAGGGGACCAGAGGGAGCTCTTGGGAGGTACAGGATGGCCATGGCTCCTCTCTCCTCGGCTCCCTCATGCTGCCCTGGGTGCCCGCTCCCTACCACACTCCCTCCCCAATGACAGCTGTCAAATCCTGGCAGGTCCTCTTGTCCCTCCAGACACAGATTTGGCAAGGAAACGAAATGGAGATTGATTTTAGTTTAGAGCCACAGCAAAGACTTCATTTCTGATTCCCAGGAGCTCATCATGTGATGAACGGCAGCAGGAGGTGGCTAGAAAAGGAGGATAGGAGGGGGTCTGTACAGTTGCTAGATAGGGAGAGCAGCAAAGGCAACGGATGGCCCAGAGATTCTGATATTCAGCCCCAAATTTGTTCAAGAGCCCTCCCAACTCTGTAATCCTGAGAATGACTCTAGAAATGATAATAAGCATTAATGCCGGTTAAGTGCTAACTCAAGGCCAGGAGCACCTCTGAGCACTCTGAGCACTGTATGAGTGTCGTGTCTTTTAATCACGACAACCCTTAGGTGTAGATAATACTATTCCCCCTCCTTTTTAGCTGGGGAAACTAAGGCACAGGGAGGTTAAATAGTTTGTCCAAGTTCACACAGTGAATTATTTATCAAAGCCACAATTTGCACGCATGTGGCTTCATGCAGTTCACACCTCAGAGCCCGCCCTCTCGACTGCTTCTTGGACATCGGCTCATAAACATCTGACTGGAAAGACAGGCCTCTCAGAAAGTTCTGGAGAGGATGAGTTTAGTTAAGAAAAGAGCACAATCGGAAAGGGGGAAGACAGGATGGAAGGAATAAAGAAAAGGAATGAACACTTCTCTTGACAAAATAATAAGCAATACTGACTCAATGGAGGTGAGTCACCAGGATGCATGCTGGCACATTCTGGGAGCGCGAGGCAGAGAACATATATATGGGAGCAACTACAGGGCAGACGCTTTTGAGGGCCCTGAGGTAGGCCCTCCTCTCCGAAGAAGGCTGGTTGCCTCGATTCCCTTCTGGGAAGTCTGTACTTTATCCATCAAAGGGATCACCCCAAGGGCGATGGAAACATCCAGCCCTGGCATCGTAAACTCTCAGGACACAGCCACACTGCACCTCTTCTGTGGACACACCACCTGCTCCGTTTGGTCCAGTCCTGCACTCTCGATTCTTCGAGTAGCTGGACCCAGTTCGGCCTGGCACTCACGCTCATGCATGAGGCAGATCCGAAAGCCCTTCCTTTGTCATTAGTGGAATTTTGCTGCGTTGCTAAAGCATGGTAATATACTCAATAATTTATTAATTATTAAATAATAAATAATAAATTAGTGTGTGTGTGGGAGAGAGAGTAAGCAGATGAATAATAGAACCATGCACACCCCCAACCTGGCCACAGGACACTTGCTTTCAAGATACCAATAGTCTGCACTCATGAGGCAGGAGAAGGTCCAAAAGCTCATGGCCTCATTGCCATGAACGTCAGCCCACCGATGCTTCTTCCCTGGAATACTGCCACAGTGGCAGACGCCAGCTTCCTGCAGCAAAGGTCAGACGTTCTCTGAGTCATCCGCATGTGCATGCGGGGCACTTGAAAATTTATTCTGTTTCAGAGAAAAACAACCAGTCTGTGCACCTTTACCCTTGGTTAGTGTCTTTGCAGGGAGGGACATGCAGCTTCTCGCTGGGCCGCACTCTGAGCACACCCGCTTAGATTATAAACATTCCGAAAATTGTAGGCTTTTACCATCGGATTGGCAGCTCTTTCTCCAGTAAAAATATCGCCGCCCACATGCCACGTTTGTTCCAGTTGACACTGAGTCGAAAGGCAAGGACTCTCCGAGCAGTGGCCACAGCCGCTGCACCATCAGGTGGAGGATGTCCTTCTCAAAGACCTCTTGTTTCCCCAAACACCTCAGTACCTCAGGTCGGTGTACAGATGGGGTTAGTGATCAGGACGGTAAGGTGGCCTGTTGGTGTGTGTCTGAAGTGCAGCCAGCATGGTCTGATGCCAAGGAAGGATGGCCCAGTTAGGACTGTGCGCTCAGCAGGGGTCCCCGGGCCCTCACCGAGACTGGCTCCCCCTGCCTAGCCTGTACTTGCTCCAACACCTCTGTCCTCAAAGGTCCTACAGCTCAGATTTAGGGATTTACAAAACAAACAAACAACAACAACAAAGATTTAGGGATTTCCTTCCCCCTTGTTCTGCAAAAAAGCGCCCCTGTGTTGACTGCAGAGAGGTATTTGTGATAAATCGTTACATGAGAAGGCAGGTGACAAGGGCTATAAGGGTGTACGGTTCCCAGTTTGTAGAATGACAACACAGATACATGCAGATAAGAGGATGTTAACGGTGATCCTCTCCATGTAGAGGTTTTTATTTGATCCTCTTCATTCATCGGTATCGTCTACACATGTTTATTCTTTATGATAAATAAATTCATAAGACAAAGCAAAAAACAACAACAACAACAACAACAACAACAACCTGCCATCATTTTAGGGCGTTTCAAATCTTACCTTCTTCTAGAATCTTTTAGACAGTGCATCCTAGGAGGAAGCTTTCCCTTATCTAAACATGTATTAAGAAACATGAAGGTGCAGGAAACATCGAATGGCGTGTGCGTCTCTATAGCAACATTTAAAACTTGCCTCCATAAAAAAAAATAAAAATAAAAAATAAAAAAAATAAAACTTGCCTCCTTGATCTACAGTTATTATTAAAAGTGTTGACTTTTCCCATCTCCCATAGTAGATTGTAAGCACTTGGAGAGCAGGAACTGTGGGGTTTTTTTTGTTTTGTTTTGTTTTTTGTTTTTTTTTGTCGTTTTCTGTCCCTTACTGCCCATCTGTATGCCCCTGCCGGTTGTAGGCAGCCAGAAAATTATTTTCAAGTGAATGATTATGTACGTTTTCAGGCAGATTCTGTGTTTCTGAAAGGTTCCATCAAAATTTACTCTTTCAAAAGTAAATATCCTTCATCTTTTATTTTTTTAAAGGTTTATTTATTTGAGAGAGAGAGCACAGAGAGGGAGAGGGAGAAGCAGACTCTCCGCTGACTGGGGAGCCCAATGTGGGGCTCGATCCCAGGACCTTGGGATCATGACCTGAGCTGAAGACAGACGCTTAACTGACTGAGCCACGCAGGTGCCCCTAAAAATTCTACATCTTTTAAATAAAATAAATAACCTTGAAATTTAAAAACTTCACAGAGGTATTTTTGTCTCGGCTAATGTATGCAAAAAATAATAAAATCAATGTTGTCAAATATAAGATGCAGTGAAGTTAGCTCTGGAACTCCAAAAAGCCAGTTAAGTCGAGAATTATAGGGATGCTAGTTTCTTATGGTTGATTTTTGGATTTCTCAACCCAGGGACGCTGCTTTTCATTCTCCAAAGCTCTTAATTTATCCTGAAACACTAAGAAATATGTCAAAGTTCCAAAGATAATCCAAGGAAAGGTGAGGTGAAATTCAATGTGTAGCTATTTTTAAAAGGAATCATGACTTGTGACTTATTCAGCATGTTGGCTTCCACCTAGCAGAACCACTACAAGATAATCACAGATTTATCTACCTTGTGCAGAAAAAGGACACAGAAATAGGCCAAGGGAGGGATCCCTGGGTGGCGCAGCGGTTTGGCTCCTGCCTTTGGCCCAGGGCGCGATCCTGGAGACCTGGGATCGAATCCCATGTCGGGCTCCTGGTGCACGGAGCCTGTTTCTCCCTCTGCCTGTGTCTCCGCCTCGCTCTCTCTCTCTCTCTGTGTGTGACTATCATAAATAAATTAATTAATTAAAAAAAATAAATAGGCCAAGGGATTTATGTGTGGGGCTTAGCAGGTGAGGAAAATCAGACAGGTTTTTGTTCTCACTAACTGAGAAGAAGACCCCTGGGCCACTCGACTCAGCATTCAAGCGCATCCTTGTTAAATTCGCATTCCGATCAGCTCCTTAGGGCCTTCGGAACCTGTTTTTTGGTTTTTTGTTTGTTTGTTTGTTCTTTATTAGTTTCAGAGGTAGAATTTAGTGATTCATCAATTGTGTATAACACCCAGTGCTCATCACATCATGTGCTCTCAGGGACCCCCATCCCCCTACACACCTCCCCTCCAGCAGCTCTTATGTTGTTTCCTAGAGTTAAGAGTCTCCTATGGTTTGCCTCCCTTTCTGTTTTCATCTTACTTTATTTTTCTTTTCCTTCCCCTATGTTCATCTGTTTCATTTCTTAAATTCCACATCTGAGTGAAATCATGGTATCTGTCTTTCTCTGCCTGACTTATTTCACTCAGCATAACACCCTCCAGTTCCATCCATGTCATTGCAAATGGCAAGATGTCATTCTTTTGGATGCTTAATATTCCTCTGTGCACATACACACACCGCATCTTCCTTATCCACTCATCACTCGACGGACACCTGGGCTCTCTCTATACTTTGGCTCCAGTGGACATTGCTGTTATGAACCCTGGGGTGCCTGTGCTCCTTCAAATCACTATATTTGTATCCTTTGGGTAAATACCTAGTAGTGCAATTGCTGGATCACAGGGTAGCTCTAACTTGAACTTTTTGAGGAACCTCCACGCTGTTCTCCAGAGTGGCTGCACCAGTTTGCATTCCCACTGACAGTGTAAGATGGTTCCCCTTTATCCACATCCTTGGCTTTTTAAAGTATTCCTTTACTACCACGTCCTGCTCAGCCCACCTCTTTAGATCCAGCTCCATCAATGCCTCCCCATCTTTCTAACCTCAAAGGTCATATCGGGATACCAGGCGACAAGCTCTGATTCTTTTACAACTTATATTTATTCATATGCTCAACAAACACATATGGAACTCCTATCTCGTGCCAGGCTAGTTCCTTTGGATGAAGTGACAAACGAGTGGTGCTGTGCCTGCCTTTGGAGAACCTCCCATGCAGCGAGGGGAAACAGACATGATGCAAATCAATGTTCAAATAGTTCCTGCATTTTGGGCATCATAAATCCTATGAAGGAAAAGCACAGGGAGGAAAGACAATAAATACTCATCATGTCTGACTGTATCTGAGGAGTCAGGGCAGGCCTGCCTGAGGAAGTGGAGTCCTTCAAGGTAAGTTCAGAGTATCCCAGGCACAGAGGAAGCTTGTGTAAAGGCACTGGGGCCAGGAGGGTGGAGCATCCCGGGGACTGAGAAAGGCTGCTGAGGTCAGATACACAGTGCAATAAAAAGCCATACGAGGTTATGGAGCACAGAAGTCACACACCCAGACTGCAGCTGCCCACACCCATGGAGAACATGGAGAGGGTAGAAGGCAGCAGGGACACCAAGGAGAAGTTGTCATTGGGTGACCAGTGATGGGGCTGCAAGCGGTGTGTGGCACAGCGGGAGAGGTGAAGGAATCGAGCTATGTGTTAGAGATTAGATGTAAAAACAAGAACAACAAAAGGCAGCATCTGTGTCACCACCTGTAGGATTACTGAAGCTGGCACCAGACAAAAGATTTCAATCCGATACTTGACTATTTTCACAAGTTTATGAGAATGTGGACTTCATTGGACAATATAATTACATATATTCCATAAATCATTGATTTTTTTTTCTTAAAATTCTTCTCTCAACTCTCCAGGGGGACACTACAGACCACCACAGCTGGAGGCCCTGTGTTGTCAAGTTTAATCAGGGATGCACGTTGAGCTCTAAGCAGGCGCAAGGCCTTCTGTGATATTACACAAGTAGAGGGTCCTTGTCTGCAAGGCCTCTGTGGTCGCCTTGGAGTCAGTAAATGAGCTAGCTCTCCTTGAGATGGACGATGATCATTGCTCCTTTAATTTCTATTTCTCCTGGTTCCTGAAAGGACTTCAGGAGGCTTATAGGGACTCACATATATGGCAGGAAATGTAAATTTAAAGAAGGATGGAAGGAGAGAGACAAAACGAGGGTGGTGCTCCACCATGAAGCAGGAATGTGGCTCAATGTGTGCACAGCTTTGGCCTCACCCAAATGAGGGAATTAGATCAAACAAAATGAACTAAACAGCTGCAGAGGACGATGTAATCCCTTTATATAGCTCTTCCTCTCCTTACTCTGCTGTTATCTTGGTTTTTTTTTTGTTTTTGTTTTTTCTTTTTTGTTTCTTTGTTTTTTTCCATTTCAAAGTCTGGAGTGTGTCCAAGCTGGGTCCATGTGTCATTCTTTATGGAGTTTCTGCTACTTAAAAGGCATCTTTAGGGGCACCTGGGTGGCTCAGTTTGTTAAGCGTCGGACTCTTGGTTTTGGCTCGGGTCGTGATCTCAGGGTAGTGGGATGGAGCCCGGAGGTGGGCTCGGAGCTCGGTGGGGAATCTGCTTGAGATTCTCATTCTCCCTCTCCCTTTGCCCCTCCCCTCCTACTCACACTCTCCCTTTCTCTTTCTCTCTCCAAAATAAAATAAAAGATGTCTTTAGTTAAAAGATGGACGGAATCAGTGTCTTCCTGGAAACTCATCACCACCACTAGAACAAGAACTCAAAGCTCATGCCCCTCCGATGGTTGCAGCTGTCTGCTGTGAAAGTAAAGGGTGGCCCATATTTTTTTTTATTAGAAAAATAAATTTTTAATTTCCAACTGTTTTTTTTCTTTTGCATCCACTTCAATATTTATTTATTTATTTATTTATTTATTTATTTATTTTTATAAATTTATTTTTTATTGGTGTTCAATTTGCCAACATATGGAATAACACCTAGTGCTCATCCCGCCAAGTGCCCCCCTCAGTGCCTGTCACCCAGTCACCCCCACCCCCCCACCCACCTCCCTTTCCACCACCCCTAGTTCGTTTCCCAGAGTTAGGAGTCTCTCATGTTCTGTCTCCCTTTCTGATATTTCCCACTCATTTTTTCTCCTTTCCCTTTATTCCCTTTCACTATTTTTTATATTCCCCAAGTGAATGAGACCATATAATGTTTGTTCTTCTCTGACTGACTTATTTCACTCAGCATCATACCCTCCAGGTCCATCCACGTCAAAGCAAATGGTGGGTATTTGTCGTTTCTAATGGCTGAGGAATATTCCATTGTGTACATAAACCACATCTTCTTTATCCATTCATCTTTCGATGGACACCGAGGCTCCGTGCACAGTTTGGCTACTGTGGACATTGCTGCTATGAACATCGGGGTGCAGGTGTCCCGGCGTTTCACTGCATCTGTATCTTTGGGGTAAATCCCCAGCAGTGCAATTGCTGGGTCGTAGGGCAGCTCTATTTTTAACTCTTTGAGGAACCTCCACACGGTTTTCCAGAGTGGCTGCTACCAGTTCACATTCGGTGGCTCGTATTGGGGTAAAATACAGTCCCTTGGTAACCAGATAGGATGGAAAGATGGAGTTGTTCCAAGTCTAACTTAACAATCTGAATTTAGGCCAGAGAAGAAGGAAAGCCATAGTAAGAGAAGCAGCGACGGCAGGACCTGGCAGTGGCTCCTGGCCACCGTCCACCCTACTGGACTGCAAACCCATTCACGAGCCCGGCCTCGCTTCACTTCTCGATGGCACCTGAGGTGCTTGGGTCATAGAAGGTGCTCAGTCACTGCTTGTGGAACATTACATGTTGATCAGTGGGAAGAAAAGTATGCCTTTGGGCTCCGATTGGTGTTTAAATATTTTTGGCTACCAGGACTAAGCATATAACATCTCCGGGCCTCAGTTTTCTTATTTGTGAGAGTAGCATGTCTGCAGCAGAGCTTGCTAACTACCACCTGACTTTCATGCTCATCTTTGTTATGATGTTTCTTAGATAAATACTCCTCTCCTGTCCTCCCAGCTGCCCTCTCAGGACTTGCAGTCTGACATGTTAGAGGATTCTGACTTATATTCTAAAAGCCTCATTGAATGCTAGGGTTGAGAAGGAAATAAGCCCAGGGACATCTCACCAGTCCCGAAGGTCAGCCGTATGACAGCGGATCAACCACAGGGTGCCTACGAACTGGCCTGGGATGAACAACCTGTTTGGAGACTTTGCTTTAAATGACTTGCTAACTGGAAACACCTAGAGAAGAACAAGTATGGTCAATCTCTAGTGCCAGGGTCATGTCAGGAGTTTAACCACTTAATGAAGAGACTTCCAGAAGCAAATGAAGAAGCATGGTCATTACGTATTACATCCATGCTTTGAAAGCTGTCCTTTGATACCTGTGTTTTTCAAAAATGTTACAAAATAGAGTGTATCTTTAATAAGTGATAAGAAAAATATATTGTTATTTTTTTAATTGGAGGACTTTATTGACAGCATGGATGCATTCTGATTTTTATGAAAAATAACGTTATCTACTATTATAATAGAAGATTTCTTTCATCTGAGGAATGCAAGTATATATTCTCTCAGGCCCACTGAACAAAAGGATTCACGACGTAGCCTTTAAATAACATACCGCCCCAGTGTTGGGAAAATACGATTTGATACACAGAATTAGAATTCAAATACATATGTACTTGGCACAATGTCCAAAAACGAATGAAGAACTCAATGTACTATCCTTGATAACATGGGGATGCTATTTCCATGATCTATGGAAAACCCCGTGACCATATGAGACACCTTGGCCTTAAATGCCTAGCTATTCAATATTAAAACACCACCACCAATACCATTTTCAGAATCAGCCCTCACCACATATTGTCATATGCCCTACATAAGCCCAAACTTTCTTTTTTAAAAAACTTTTTTTAAAATTTTTAAACATTTTTATTTGTTTATTCATGAGAGACACAGAGAGAGAGAGAGAGAGAGAGGTAGAGACGTAGGCAGAGGGAGTTGGATGCAGGACTCAATCCCAGGACCCCGGGATCACGACCTGAGCCAAAGGCAGATGCTCAACCACTAAGCCATCCAAGCGTCCCAGCCCCAAACTTTCTTGAGAAAATTTTTACAGTCCTGAAGGGGAGTATCTGTCAATCTCCCCACTCAAATAGATACCACGAACCACATGCCCACCACCCCCTCCACCCTCAACATTAGGGAATGACCAAAACCAACCTAAAGCTGGAATGAGCTCCATTGAATGGGGGCTCAGCCAGCCAGGTAAGGAGACAAAGAACATCGGGATCTGTGCAATGAATCCTGCACACTCACCAGTCCCCTTAATGCTTATTCAAGATGCTGTGAACTTACAGCAAAGTTATCCCATTCCTGGTAGGGGGCAGTTGTTAATGCACACACATGGGCTCCTCAGTCTTTCCAGTCTTTCTTCTTCGCCCTGATTCACCACTAGCTGGTAGCTCTGATCTGTGTCGCCATCTGCTCGTGGGCCAGAGATGAAGTCATGGTCCCGGCTTTTATGAGCTCTTGCAGTTGCGCACTAGCCTAAGAGACCCTCACTGCCTTCTGGAGCAAGAAAATGTGCCTGCAGAGCTTCAAGGTGCCAGGGAGCAGCCCTCTTTTCCAGAGGGGGCCTTTGCCTTCTAAAAGGTCTGCGGCCAGGCCTCGAGGCCTCCAGGTCTCCAGGCCAGTGGGGTGGTCCGATGCTACTCCAGAGCTTTCCCTCAATCCCTGCCCTGAGTTGTTGTTGAGGCAAAGTTCACGCTTGCTCTCCATCTGTTTCCTATGATTTCCTCGAAGTTGAGCCAAATGAGGACAGGTTCCCACTGGATGAATATTCAGATGAGCGCTCACCTCGTTTTAGAGACTTTGATTTCTCCTTGTTGACTCTGTACCCTCTGTTGGAAGGCAATTTTTTTAAAAATGAATTGTCCTCTGTCTTTGAAATTCATCAGTTTCTAGAAAGCACTGAACAAGGTGATTCTGTTTAGGAAAAGAATGGGGAAAAGAATTCACTTAGCACAAGAATGGGATGTGAGGAGTGAGGGGGGCATGAGGATGATGGAAGAGAATGACAAAAGTCATCTTCAGTACACGACATAAAATATTGTAAAATGTTTGATGGAGAGCTATTTCCTTAAGCCGTATCAAGCATCTGTTTAGCATGGATGTAGGAGTATATAGCTACTAACGTTTAGCTGGCTGTAATACACTGATGTAATTAAAATCAATAAAAACATAGAAAAGGAATTTTAAAATATAGAATATGGATTTTTTTTTAAAGATTTTATTTATTTATTTGATAGAGAGAGAGAGAGAGGATGGGTGGGGCAAGGGGCAGAGGGAGAGGGGAATCTCAAGCAGACTCCCTGCTGAGGGTGGAGCCCGACACAGGGCTTGATCTCACGACCCTGAGATCATGACCTGAGCTGAAGTCAAGAGTTAGATGCTAAAAAAAAAAAAAAAAAAAAAAAAAGAGCTAGACGCTTAACTGACTGAGCCACCTGGATGCCCCTAGAATATAGATTTTAAAAACGATTACATACTTACTTTCCTCATTGCCCTGTACACTAAAAGGACCTATTTCCAGAAATCTTTCGATGTCTTTCTTAAGTCAGGGTGCCCCCTCCCCTCATACTTCTCCAAGGTCTAGTTGCCTGGGGTCAATGTCTTGTCTACAACCCTCTTAGGGAGAGTGGAGAAGGAGGAAAAAAGTCCAGTATCCTCTGGGTTGGGAAACTCGGAGTGATGAGTGTGACAGGTAAGGCTAACTCCCCATTGCCTCCTTCTCTTGAGTCTAGGGCACAATGACAGTGGAAGAAGGAACCAACCAAAATTTACCTGAGAGCTTGGATGACCAACCATTCCATCCCATCCTCTTAATGATTAATAGGGTATGAGGAAGTGTGCTTTGGGAGTATTTTTTTTTTTCCATTAAAAAAGAGCACAGACAAGGACGCACTTAATGGATTTGTTGTAAATCAGAGGTTTGTTGGGAAGGGGTTTTGTTGGGGACGTTCAGGTCCTAGGTAGAACTGTTTCTTGACCAGGGAAAACTGGCTCTGCTCCTTACCGGCTGTGTGACCTTGGGCCAATTCCTTAACCTCTCTGAGCTTTAGTTTGCCCAACTATACAAGTGGGAATTTTTACTTTACAAACTTTTCATGAGGATTACATTATGTGGTAGTGGCAAAATGACGATTTTATCATTTCAGGAGGATTCCATTAAATGGATTAAATGATAAATGCAATAGGGCTTACACTAAATGGTATAGGAGGAAGCGTGCTTCAGAGTAGACGCTCAGTCTTAATCTCCTTTACCTCAGTGATCCCTACCTACAGTTCCAGGCTACACTCCCAAATACTTAGCATTGCAAAATAACTAGCCATTGATCCACGGCCCGATTACACCGCTCCTTCTTACTATCCAAACAAAGCATACAAAAGAAAGTAGATAAAAATGGGGAGAGAGAATGGCATTTCCTGCTTCCTCATGAACTAGAAATAAAAAGTTGGCTGAATTGTTATGTATCCATAAAATCAGCATTAAAAATCAGATAAAGAATATAAATGTCAGTTGTATCGTTGTTGGATGAAACTCTGTATTAGAGGAAATCTGCCAAGACAGCGAAGAGGATTTTGCCCAGTTAGCCCTGGGCATTGCACGGAGGCAAGGGCGATTCTGGAATACAGGTTATGAAATCCTTGGTAATGAACTCTTGGACAGATGCGTTTCAAATTCAGAAATTTTCAGATGTTAGAAAGGTAACATGGTGAAAATGCTGTATATTACCTAACACCCTCCTTGGTCTGGGGTTATTCCTATGTCTGCAGTGAGATTTACATGAAGTGGGATAAATAGAAACCCATAAACAGCTTCAGCTTCATTTCGATGTGTCCAACTTGGAAGCAAGGTTTTTCGGGTTTTTTTTTTTTTTTTTTTTTTTGGCTCAGATTTTGGAGATTTTTGAATAGTTTTCAAGAGACTGGAGACTTAATGCATTTTCCTTGGATTCTGGGTATCCCTTAACCCCATCCCCCTCCCTTTCAGGGCCCAAGGTGGCTGAGGAGAGAGGGTGGTAGTGGCTTCAGACCCTGTCTCTTTCTGCACCCAGACCCCCTGCTCCCTCTGACCTCCAGACCCTGCTGCTGAGCTCAGCCCAGGCACTGGGGCCTTCTTTACTCATGATGTCCTGGAGTCTCTCCCGGAAATCAAACATCAACTCTGACCCTGTCCCCACCCTTCTACTGTCATGTCTGCACTTCACTTATCACAGCTCGAGTGCCCTCTCCTGGGAACCCCAACACCCAGGTAAGCATTCAATGGCTGCTAAGTGATTTTTGGTCTGCACAGTTATCCTCTGGGTGGCAGTGGGAAGCAGTTTACATCATCAGCTTTCATCTTCTAATCCCAGCTCTGGCGTTTCCAAGACATCTTTATATATAAGTTTTGGGGTGTAAAATTATGCCCTCAGACTACACTCAGACGTGCAGGAGTAAAATGGTGGTGTCTTTATTAACGGACGACCTGATCTGGGTTTTCTCACAAGCTCCCCACTCTTCTGGGCAGACATGGGATTGAATAAATCAAGTCCAATCTGATCAGCTCTTCCACACTGAGGGCAGTCTGTCCAGGGAGCCCTTTATGGGTCTACGTACTCAGGTTTTCAGACCTCTTCAATATCTACATCTTGGCCCTGTGACAGCAATCGGAGTATGAAGGATGCTCACTGTGGGCTTCAGGCCGTGGAGTGATGGGTTCTCAGAGCTATGACATGTCCTCTGGCCCCTCTGGACTTGGCGATGTCCTTTGTCACTCTTCCTGTGCCCGCCAGGCTGGCCTCTGCCACTGACATTGGCTGCTGGTATAACCTGTAGTCTAGTTTCTCTCAGCCTGGTCAGGAATACTGAGCTGGACCGGCCTCATTTCACCCCTCACGGATTCTTTGGCCCACTCTGGGGGTAGGTGACTCAGCCTTGGCCTCAGCTGTGGAGATGGCAAACTATGACTCTCACATTGTGGCCTTTAAAGATCCCTTTCTGTGCCAGCAGGCTCTTCAGGGCCCTATCTACAATGCAAGGAATGGAGATGACTGCTAGGGATGCCTGGGTGGCTCTGTGGTTGAGCGTCTGCCTTTGGCTCAGGGCATGATCCCGGGGCCCTGGGATCAAGTCCCACATTGGGCTCCCTGCTTCTCCCTCTGCCTGTGTCTCTGCCTCTCTCTCTGTGTCTCTCATGAATAAATAAATAAAGTCTTGAAGAAGAAGAAGAAGAAGAAGAAGAAGAAGAAGAAGAAGAAGAAAAGAAGAAGAAGAAGAAGAAGAAGAAGAAAAAAAAAAAAGAAGAAGAAGACTGCTAGTGAGCAACCAAAGGCCGTCCTCCCTTTGATCCATAGGATAGAACTGTACCTGAGCAAACAGGGCATGCAGCATTCCTTGTGGTTGGATTTGGTCAAGTGACCAGGCTCTGGGCAATGAAACCTGAGTAGATGTGACACCTGTCACTTTTGGGCCAGAGTCGTAGGACATGGGGTGTGTCTCCTGTACCTCTCTTTTCCCTTCCTACTGAATGAAACCTGGACATGGCTGTCGCCCAATGGCAGCCACGTACAGCTGGTGACAGTGCTCTGGGCTCTGTGGCAGAGCAACTCGTAGGCAAATAATTGGAGTCCCTGAATGAAGGGCTGGCCACCAGCCTGGAAACTCACCTCCGATTATTCAAGAAGGGAACTTTTTTTCCTTCTAATGACCCTATCGTTGAGCCCCTTGGAAGCAGCAATTTTCCAACATCGAAGAGGAACTGATTACAGCAAGGAAAAGCCACATCCAGTCTTACACTAAGTAACTAAAATGTACTACTTAGGCAAAAGTCCTCTGTCCTTGGAAGTTCCTCTCATCCTATCTGTCACACCCTCTGTCGTGGAGCAAGGACACTGAGCTCCGCACATCCGGCCTCTATCTCCCTGACTCTCTCCAGAATTTATAAGCACATGCATGTGGGCTCTGGACTTTTTTCTTCCTCTCCCAGTTATAAAATAAATAAGTCCTGGGGACCTAATGTACAGCATGGTGGCGCTAGCTAAAAATGCCATATTGCATATTTGAAAGTTGGCGAGACTAGCTCTTAAAAACTCTCATCACAAGAAAAAAAAAACTGGGACTATGTAGGTGATGGATGCTAACTAGACTCGATGGGGTGATCATTTTGCAATATATGCAAATAATGAATAATTAGGTTGTACACCTGAAACTAATACAGCATTAAGTGTCGATTATATCCCAATTAAAAAAAAAAAATCCTCCCTCCCTGAACAAAACCTGGCTTTGATGCTCACTGTCTGCAAAATCCTATTTTGCCTTATGAACATGGAAATGCAAAAGGGGAATGCTCATTCATAGGTTTTATAAAACATTACCTTTTGTTACATATACCAAAATAGGAAAAGAATTTATATTTATAGTTCTTTATAACTGTATGATAAAATGATGTGGCTTTTACAACTTATTTTGATTTTTTATCTTCTGACTTTTCTATGATGAACATATACTCCTTGGTTAACATTTTTTAAAACAATGAAAGTTATTTTTAAAATGTGCCTATAGCACTATCAGTTGGGAAAAGGCAAATTACAGTCTCTGTGGGAACGAAGTTAAACTTGTCAGAGCAGTTAAATTAATTAGGTCTTAACTGACATTTAACAGCCAGGGTGGCAGGTCTGATATAATTTAGCAAGGACTCAGAAAATTAGGGATAATAGCGTGCAGATTGTATTCCTGCAAGGCGTGCTCGATGCAGGGGAAGCAGTGCATCGAGCAGAGTTCCTAAAAATGCCTCTGCATTTTCGTTGCCTTTTTTTCCTGGAGAGAGAGAGAGAGATGGTATCTAAGAGGCTAAGAGAGTGAGGTATCTAAGAGGCTAACACACACCCATTTTTGTTGGCATTCCTCCTTCGCATATTACAACAAGGGGGGAATTATTGCAGGATTTGCTGGAATATTTCATGGATGGGGGTCATTGTCGAGACCTCCTGAGGCACTTTTTTTCCCATAACCAAGAGGGACACAGAGCTCTGTTCTTTGGTAGGTAAATTTCCTTGCAAAAGCAAAATATATATATATATTAAAAAAAAGCAAAATATATATTTAAAAAAAAAGCAAAATATAAGAGCTAGACTTACAATGTCCAGGAGGAAAGAGGGCCTTCAGAGTTTCTGGGGGGTGGGAAGCAAACTCCCAACCTGGAGGGGAGAGAGGGGCCTCATTGCCATCCCCCTGGGCCTGCCTGGGCCTGCCTGGCTCTGCCTGGGAGGAGGGAGGAGGTCAGGAGACAAAGCAGAGGGCCTTGCAGAGTCATCTGAAGGAAAAGTGCAGCTGCGAAGGTCCCAAGCAAGAAGTGTAAGGACATCAGGGCAAGCCAAAGGGCCACGGGAAATCTGAAACTTGATTTAATTTTGTGCTTCAGGTAGGTCTGCAGGGAGCATCTTGCCTCTTGCACGAGGGGAGTGAACAGCAATAGCCCCCATTTCCAGAATGCCAAAGAACTTACTAGGCGGATTTCATTTTTTCCCTGTGCAAACCTCCACGGCATGTCAGCCAGGGGGTCAACGGGTAGCAGGGGCCAGGGGTGTGTCGGGGGAGGGTAGGAGGAGAGGGGGGACTTTGCAAACACTTGTAGGGCAAAGGTTTCCTTCTGCAGCCCCGGCTGCCCCAGACTATTACCTGCCTGCAGCCTCTGGGCTGCCTGTAATCTCTTCCAGCTGCTGCCCCGGCTCCTGCAGCCCTTCTCGCTCCTCCCCGTCTGGCCCTCCTGCCCCCCGCCCCTCTCGTGGAGGAAAAATGAAGTATTGCACTGAAATCCCCCCTTGGGACTTGGGGATCCTGAGTGGGAGCCTCGCCGCAGTATCCGTGTCCAGCCCTAGATGACACGGATGAGGTTGGCTCGCCTCATGTGGGGTGTCCCCTTTCTGCCCCGTGGCTCTCCCTGCCCCCCATCAGTCCCAGGCAAGCACACAAGGGAAAAGGCACAGGGGCAGCTCCCTGCACCCTGGTCCCAGCTGAATCCTCCCAATTCCTTGTTAGGGGTTGATTAGGGCTAAATTAACCCCCTCAAGGCTGTCAGCTCCTGAGCCCCCCGTGTTCCTGCCAGGGTGGCTGGGATCTCCATCAAATCAGTGCAACACAGGCCTTGGCCCTGCGGGGGCCTTGGCAGCCTGAGCGGGGGCCGGGCAGTGCCTGGCCCATTGATGCCCACCCTTGCCCCTCACTCGCATTGATGCCACTCCTGAGCCGTGGAGCAGATCTCCTGCCTGAGGAGCAACGACTGAGAGGCCTCATGGCCCTCCAGGCAGCAGGCCAGGTAGCCACTACAGCCTAGAGAGAAATGACAGATTTGGTGACATCTCCTTGCCATCTCGGGGGTAAACCCAGGCTGCATACGGAGTGAGCGGTAGTGAGCCGTGAGTCTGGCTCGGTGGGCAGGGGTTGCCTGTTGCCTGCATCAGGGATTCCCAAACTTGGCATCACATCAGAATGGCCCAGAGAGCTTGTGGAACACCCAGATCCCGTCACCAGAGTTCCTGGGATGGAGGCCCAGGTGACCCCACTCCTGATCTGGGGACCCCACTCAAGAACCACTGGTCTACGTCACACCAAGGCACTTGGACTTTATTGGTCAGGCCGTTGTAGGATCCTTGAAGGATGTTAATCCAGGTGGGAGCTTATAGGTTCAGGCTGCCATTTCCCAAAGTGGGAAATGTCACAGTGGAAAGGACTGCCTCGGAGAGACTGCAGCTGGGTGGGTGCAGGAGGCTAAACAGCAGCTGGTGGCATGCTCCCGGTCGTTCCCACGAGGACGTATTCTGTGTAATCTTACAGAATGAGGTCTTGGCCGCCAAAGTGCACTGGGCCACCTCCAGGAGCCCGAGAGAGGTAGAAGGTTGAGCAAGATGGTTTAGAAGAAACCACTAACGGGAGATAGGGACAAATGTTGGCCATTTCCCAAGTTTGCCAAGCTCCAGGCCAGTTCCCGGAACAGATTGTGCCCTCGCAGCGGGGAGGGGGGCCTCCCACAGCGACACTCACCAGACAGGCCTGCTAACTACGTAGGGCTGGCTCCCTCCCTCCCTCCCTCCCTCCCTCTCTCCTTCCCTGCCCGGTAGGGAGACTATTCTACTGGGGCGCCCTGCTTGAAGAACAGGTGGTGATAATTACCAGCAGACCAACAGTTTCCCTGCCTCATCATTCAAGGTGTCAAAAAGACAGACTTAGAGAATTATGGAGTGTGGGAGCTTTCCTGATTTGTTCAGTTCCGTAATATTTGGCAGAACCTGGTCATTCTGACTTAGTGTCTGATGTATGATTTTGGAAGGACATTAAAAATTACCTGAACTCTACAAAGTACCTTCTGAAGGCGGGTTACTAGCACACACATAGTAAAAGAGAATTTGGAATTTTGTTACACATTCCAGATGTGTCACTGAAGCTACCTCAGGATCTGGACACGTAGTAATCCTGCCTATAAACGGCATCATGTCAGACCCTTGCTCATCAATAGTAAGGGGGGTTCACATGACTTTGGATGTCTCTGGACTCCCCTCCAGGCCACAAGATTGGTCAGACTGGCCTGTCCTGGATCTGCCTACTGCACTTTCACCCTGGCTCTGCCCAGACAGCCATAGGCAACACGTATATGGATGACCGTGTGGCTGTGTTCCAATAAAACTTTATTGATGGGCACTGAAATTTCAACATTGTATACATTTTACACATCATGAAATATTATTCTTCTTCTGATTTTTTTTTTCAACCATGTAAAAGTCATTCTGACCCCCGGTCTAACCTAATCATGACCCTTGCCAATGGCCGGTTTAGGCCAGAACATGTGATATAACTTGGGCAAGAGGATGTGAGATGAAGTCGTCTGGGAATCTTCTGGAAAAGATTTCCTCACGCTTAGAAAGAGGCATGGAAGACATAATCTCCTTTCTGTTTCGGGATGGTGTCTAGCAGGGATATGGCTGCTGGAAATCCGGGGGCCATCTTGTCACCAGCTGGGGAGCTGGGCTAAGGTCACAGCCTTCATCCTGATGCTGGCCAAGCTGAAGGATGGAAAGAGTCTGGGTCCTTGAGGAAGTCTCTGAGCCACTGAACTAATCAGCCCGGAATGGCCCTATGGCCAGTCTTCTTGTTCTAGGAGTTTCTAAGTATTTCTGTTGTTTCAGCAGTGGAGGTAGAGTTTCCTGTTACACTGTAGCTGGAAGCAGCCTCAACTGTGACCAGAGGTCACCACAGTCGAGCTTCCATGCTTTCTCATGATTGGAGTGAGTGGGAAATCAGACTACCCAGCACAGAGCCAAGAATGTCCCTCTGTATTTCCTCTTACCTTGCCTGACTATGCTCACACCATTGGATTGTTTGCTCTTCACTCCAGTACCTCAAACCCCAACTCCTTAATATTCTTCCTCTTGTCCAGCCACTGCAACATTTATGTTTTTAGTTCCCTCTATAACCCAAATATTCCCTGAGGTTGCTCCAAAAACGCATCTGAAGGGCCCTCAGAAAGGAGCTCAGCATGACCACAGGCCTCTCGGATTCCCTCTTGTGATCTGTGGCTTTAATCATCTCACCCTCTGCCCTTCCAGCCTCATGGCAGGATTCCCTCATCTCTTGAGTTAAACTCCTGTTCCCAGAGTCCCAGCCACCCTCCAACGCATCCCTCCTCTCAAGACCACCCTCCTTCGCTTCTCCCCATGCACTCGGGGGCTAGAGTCGCTGTGGTCCAAGTCTGACCGCAAGACATGGCACAGGCTCACGGCCCAAGGAAACACCCTTGATCCCACCTCGGATGCAGAAGTGGATTCGGTTGAGGAGGGGTTCTCCTCCATCCACATCTCAGGGACCCATTCAGCCAGCTGCCCGCATTCCCCCCACCCCCCAGCAGCTGCAAATCCCCATTCCTCGTCTTACTTGCTGCTTTTGTCTCTGTCTCCTCCATATTTATTTTCTTTTGCCTACACATTTTGTTTTTCTTTCAGAGGGGCCTTACCTAGACCTGCCATATGGTTCTCCTTTAAACAAAGTGTGGAGTGTGCAGAGGCAGCTGGTGGGGTCCCCGCACGTGATGGTCTACGTGCAGGCCCCTTGGAGCTCGAGCTGCTGCCTTGAGTGAAGACCCAGCTGGGGAGAGGACAGGGGAATTCCAGAAAAAGTCCAAGGCAGGCCAAGCACCTCATTAGTTCGTTTTGATTAGTTTTTTTTATCCAGTTATTAGGAATGGTGAACAGTGATAGATGGGGTAGCCGTGAGATTTTTACTCCGAGTTATATACAGTTTGGCAGGATCAGATAAACCATGCAGGGAGCACACAGAGACGGCCATGTATATGGCCAAGTTGACTTGTGACATCGTGTAAGGTTGCCTGACATCCCAGGTCCACAGCCCTTCCTCATCCAACCTGCAAAGCTTTGAGGGCTCACACTTTGACAACCTTCTCGGCCTTTTGGCTCCTTGTCTCTTTGTGCCATGTCTTCTTCCAGCAACCGGGGCCGAGAACCGGGGCAGCTGTGCACCAGGATGCAGAACCAGGTTGGACGCTGCACACGGGTGTCCTGTCCAGGGCCAGGGTGGCAATATAGGGTAGATTGTCTGAGGGTCCTACCCTGACCTCTGCCCTTCACTGGTTTCCTGGAGGGAATGCCAGCCCCAGCTGAGCTTCTTGGCAACTAAAGGTTTGAACAAGGGCTGGGGTGGGAGGTCATTTTGTGCAACACACTCCTCTCATTCTTTTGTTTCATCTCTTTGGTCCCCGTCACCTTTCCTTGTCCGGGAGCTTAGAGTCACCCCTGTTGTCGGAATAGGCGCCAGTGAGTCGTCCAAGCATTTCTGCCAAATAAATGCCAACCTCTCCCTACAGTGATATCTGGGGAGTAACATTTTCTTTAGCTCAATTTGTTGGCAGCGACCAAAGCAAAGCAGTGTGTCTTCCCTGCATACACTGCATATACCACATTGTTCAACACTGTTGGTTGCAGCAGTAGAGCTGGCGAGTTCAGGAGAACACAACCCAATTATGAAACACCCCCCCCCCTTCAGACTTGTTTTGTTGGATTATGTATTCCTCAGATCTTGTGATGTATCTGTTTATTTTCCTTAGAAGAATGGTAGCCCCTTTACGGTTAAACTGTTTAGTCATATGTAACAGTGGAAACTCTCTTTCTTTTGAAATGAAGCTTCCCGACCCCTATCTGCTCCCCACTGCCCCCACAGGCCTGCTTGATGAGATTCACCTGCCAATGCTCTGCACCCCACCCCTAAGCGCCCTGCCCTGGGTCCTCTAGGATTGAAGCAGAGGAAGTGGGAAAGTCGAAGACAGGAGAGGTGTGTTTGCCTGGCACCCCTGTAATCTGGCGTTGGTTCCTTCTGGCCCTGGAGGGAGTATAAAGTTGACTTCCTTTTTCGTGTGTTTTGGTTTTTGCTTTGATGACAGTTCCCTCTCTTAGGAGATCATGAGCACTTCAGGGATGTAGTTTGAGTAATACATTCGTATTGAGTATGAATACTTGAAGAACGTGCGCCAGAGAGATGTTAAAAGGGTTATGATAGCCTACTAACATACAAGGAAACAAAACATAAAATGAGTGAAGGGGGTCCATGGTTAAAAAAAGAAAGAACTGAGGTAGTGCCCCAGCCATCTGCTTCACTGCATTTCAGCTGAGTGCCCGCTGTGGGCAAGCACCACCCTGGGCATTTGACATCATTTCACCATATGAGCTATTTGACAAATGATTGGAGGTTCTTTCTTTCTTCCCACCCAACCCAAAGATTGTATTTATTATTTATTTATTTATTTATTTATTTATTTATTTATTTATTTATTTGATAGAGAGAGAGAGTGAGCACAAGCAGAGTGGCTGGCAGAGGGAGAAGGAGAAGCAGACTCCCAGCTGAGCAGGGAGCCCCATGCAGGACTTGATCCCAGCGCCCTGAGATCATGTCCTGAACCCAAGGCAGACACTTAACCCACTGAGCCAACCGGGTGGCCCTGGAAGTTCTGACAATATGGAGGAGTCTTGCTTTGTTTTACATCCTCAAAGTGAAGACGCCAGTAGGAAGGGGCACCTAAGCAAGAAAAGGAGAGCATAAAGCTGAGTTTTCTTTGAGCACGATGGGTTTTAAATCTTTTCCTTATTAGTTTTTGAAATGCATCTGTGAACTTGATTCCCCTCACTCGGCCCTCCAGCTGCAACTTCAGCCCACATGCCCTGTCAGCTGTGCATTGGATGGTACCTCTTCCATCTCCCGTCTGTTGTGCCTTCCTTCCTCTGTCAGGGTCCATTCTAAAATGACCGTGGGTCTGCTCTCTTGCCCAGGTGGCCCAGATTTGGGTCAAGAAAACAGCAACTATTGCTCTCACAATAACCTGAGCATAGTCCTCCTCCTTGCTGTCCCCCCACCTCACCAGCTCTTCCTGAGCAGTCATTTTTCCCAGCTTTGATTGACTGTGTCCTCCAAGATCCCTTGGTGCTGCTTGATAACTTTATCCAAAACACACTGGCTTTGGCTGTTTCAAACTTGTTATTATGAAAATTTCAAAATTCACAAAAGTGGAGAGATTAGTTTAATAAGCTTATAATAAACCCATGAACCAATCACCCAGCATAACGATGATTCATTTAGAGCCAATCTCTTTTCATCTGTACACAGATGTATTCCCCTCTCTTCTCTTCCATAAACACCAGACTACATTTCAAAGCAATTACAATGTTTACATGAAATCCTTTGGTAAGCAGTATCTCTAAATTTTAGGAGTCTTATTTAAAAAAATATAACATGTACAACTACTCAGTTGAATTAATAATATCTTAATACCATCAAGTAGACCATGTTCAAATTCCCTTTTCTTATCATTTTTTGGAGTTTTTAAAAGGCTTTTTGAAAGAGAGGTTTTAAATTCACAGCAAAATTAAGAGGGGGATGCCTGAGTGGCTCAGTGGTTGAGCGACGGCCTTTGGCTCAGGGCATGATCCTGGAGTTCCTGGATCAAGTCCCACATCGGGCTTCTTGTGAGGAGCCTGCTTCTCTCTCTACCTGTGTCTTTGCCTCTCTCTGTGTGTCTTTCATGAATAAATAAATAAAATCTTTTAAAAAAAGAAATTAAAAAATTAAGAGGTAGATCCAGAGATTTTCTAGGTGCCCCCTGCCTCTGCACATGCACAGCCTCCCCCATTATCAACATCCCACACCAGAGAAGTACACGTGTTACAACTGATGAATCTATATCGACATGTAATCATCACAAATCCATAGTGTATATTAGAGTTCACTCTTGGTGCTGCACATTCTATAGGTTTGGCCAAATGGGTAATAACATGAATCCACCATTATAGTCCACACAGTATTTTTACTGCCCTAAAAATCCCCTGTGCTCTGCCTAGTTTTCCCCTACCCCGAACAACTACTGGTCTTTTTATTATTTCCATAGTTTTGCCTTTTCATCATAATTTTTTTAAACAGTTGGTTTATTAAATCAGGATCAAAAAGTCCCTACAATACATTTGGTTGATGTTTCTGTAAGTCTTCGCTCCCTCCTTTTCTTTTTCCCTTAAGATTTATTTCTTAGGGGTGCGTGGGTGGCTTAGTTGGTTAAGCAGCTACCTTTGGCTCAGGTCAGAATCTCAAGTGCCCTGGGATCAAGCTCCACCTCAGGTTCCCTGCTCAGCAGAGAGTCCACTTCTCCCACTCCTACTGCCCCTCCTCCCACTTGTGCTCTGTATCTCTCCCTCTCCCTTAAATAAATAAAATCTTTTTTAAGAAAAGATTTATTTCTTGAAGGAACAGGGTCATTTATCCTACAGAATTTCCTATAATGAATTGTTGCTGGTTGAATCTCTGTTTAATCAGTATTTTTACCAACATTTCTTATGTTCCTCATCATAACAGTCATCATTTCGGTATCATTTTTTTGGTCAAGGCTAGAAAATGTACATTTAAAAATGTATATTTACCTCAGATGGGAAGGGTCATGTCAGCATAAACAACCCAGAAAGCAACCCTATCATTGGTAGAACAAACTCTGCAACTAAAGGTAGAGAAGAGGCCACATCACAGAGGCAGGAAGGATAGAAACTAGTTTGGGAGTAAGACGGACTACTGCCCACAGTTGGGAGGGAACAGGGGTGTGGAGAAGGGTGAAAAATAGACTATCACATTTGGGATCCCACACAGGGAAAATGAATCCCCATAACATTTGGCTTTGAAAGCAAGAAGGGCTAAATTTCATGAGTTCTTACAACCAGTAGGACTTAAAGCCTGGAATTTAAAAAATCAGTGACCTCGGCTCTTGGGGAACCCAGAGGGCATTAGGAAGCTGAGTCCCTGCCCTTCAAGAGACAGCACAACAAACAGCCCTCAGAAATATAGCATAGAAGCAGCAGTTTGAAAAACATCTCAGGCATATGTGAGGGAGAGTTATTTACTCATCCCAGAGCATGTCCCAGAGAAACACTGATTGCAGGGAGAACTCTCCAGGAACAAAGTAATTGGCAGGCACCATTTCCCTCCCTGTGCCCCCAACATACACACACGGGCCACCCGAGGGACCCAGCATGGTGCCAACACGGCTATCTAACTTGCTTACACCAAGCCCTGCCCCCTTATGTTTCAGTGGATCTGCCCTTTCCAGTCTCACTTGCCTAAGTCCCAGCATTGTGGTTCCCTCAGAAGACCAGCATAAACCTCACCGAAAGCAGTAAAAACAAGTATATCTATCAAAACAGTCAAGGTATTCACAAAATAAAAGGATGTAAAATATAACACCATATACCCAAAACATGGGAGTGGGCGGGGGAGGAATAAAGAATGGATTCAAACATAAGTGACCATTAAATTAATTTAGACTGCTATGTGCATAGATGTTATATGATAACCACAAATCAAAAACCAGTAACAGGTATGCAAAGAGTAGAGAGAAAGGAATCCAAGTATATCACTAAAGAAAGTCAGCAGACCATGAAAAAGAGCAAGAGAAAAAAGGATCAGAGAAAAACTACAAAACGACCACAAAACAAGTAACAAAATGGCGATAAACACATATCTATCAATAATGACTTTGAATGTAAATGAACTAAATGCTCCACTCAAAAGACATAGGGTGACAGAGTGGATAAAAAAGCAAGACCCATCTATATGCTGCCTATAAGAGACCCATTTTAGACCTAAAGACACCTGCAGACTGAAAGTGAGAGGATGGAGAAATATCCATCATGCAAATGGATGTCAAAAAAGATGGGGTAGCAATACTTATATTGGACAAAATAGACTTTCAAACAAAGACTGTAACAAGAGACAAAGGAGGACACTATATAATAATAAAGGGGACAGTCCAACAAGAAGATATAAGTATTGTAAACATTTATGCACCCAATATGGGAGCACAAATACATCGGTTAATAACAAACATAAAGAAACTAAATAGCAGTAATACAATAATAGTAGGGGACTTTAACACCACGCTTACATCAATGGACAGATCATCTAAACAGAAAATAAACAAGGAAGCACGGCTTTGAATGACACACTAGAACAGATGGATTTAACCTCCCTATTCAGAACATTTCATCCTAATACAGCAGAATACACATTCTTTTAAAGTACACATGGAACATTCCCCAGAATAGATCACACATTAGCCCACAAAACAAATCTCAACAAATTCAAAAAGACTGAAGTCATATCATGTTATAAAACTAGAAATTAACCGCAAGAAAAAAATCTGGAAAGAGCACAAATACATAGAAGTTAAATAACATGATATTAAATGATGAATGGGCCAACCAAGAAATCAAAGAAGACATTAAAAAGTACATGGAAATAAATGAAAATGAAAACATAACAACCCAAAATCCTTGGGATGCACCTAACACAGTTCTAAGAGGGAAATTTATAGCAATACAGGCCTACTTCAAGAAGCAAGAAAAATGTCAAATAAGCAACCTAACCTTATACCTAAAAGAGCTTGAGAAGGAAGAACAAACAAAATCCAAACCCAGCAGAAGGAAGGAAATGATAAAGATTAGGGCTGAAACAAATGATACAGAAACTAAAAAAATTCAATAGAACAGATCAGTGAAACAAGGAGTTAGTTCTTTGAAAAGGTCAACAAAATTGATACACCTCTCACCAGACTCATTGTAATAAGAAAGAGAGAAACAGAGGACTCAAATAAACAAAATCACAAATAAGAGAGATGACAACCAACACCACAGAAATACAAATAATTATAAGAGAATATTACGAAGAACTATATGCTAATATACCAGACAACCTAGAAGAAATGTATAAATTCCTAGAAACTTACAACCTACCAAAACTGAAGCTGGGAGAATAGAAAATTTGAATAGGCCAATTACCAGTAATGAAATTGAATCAGTAATAATAATTAAAAAAAACTCCCAATGAACATTTTTCCAGGGCCAGATCCAGATGAATTCTACCAAACATTTAAAGAAGAGTCAATATTTATTCTTCTCAAACTACTTCAAAAAATAGAAATGGAAGGAAAACCTCGAAGCTCATTCTTTTAGGCTGGCATTGCCCTTATACCAAAACCAGATAAAGATGCCACCAAAAAAGAGTACTACTGCTAATATCTCTAATGAAGAGATACAAAAATCCTCAACAAAATGCTAACAAACCAAATATAACAATATTTTTTTAAAAAATTCACTCACCATGATCCAGTGGGATTTGTCCCTGGGGTGCAAGGGTTTTTCAATATTTGCAAATCAACCAACATGATACATCACATCAATAAGAGAAAGGTTAAAAATCCTATGATCTTTTGAATATATGCAGAAAAAAGCATTTGACAAAGCACAACACCCATATATGATTAAAAAAAAAAAAGAAACCTCAACAAAGTAGGTTTAGAAGAAACATAGCTCAACATAACAAAAGCTTTATATGAAAACCCACAGCAAACATCATACTCAATGGGGATAAACCAAGAGCTTTTTGCCTAAGATCAGGAATAAGACAAGAATGTCCACTCTCACGACTTTTATTCAGCAAAGTACTGGACATCCTAGCCACAGCAATCAGACAACAAAAAGAAATAAAAGGCATCCAAACTGGCAAGGAAGAAGTAAAACTTTAACTATTTGCAGATGACATGATACTATATATAGAAAACTCTAGAGTCCACCAAAAAACTATTAGAAATTGTAAACAAATTCAGTAAAGTCACAGTATAGAAAATCAGAAATCTGTTGCATTTCTATATATTAATAATGAAGCAACAGAAAGTGAAGTTAAGAAAATAATCCCATTTACAATTGCACCAAAAAGAGTAAAATACCTAGGAAGACACTTAACCAAAGAGGTAAAAGACCTGTACCCAGAAAAGTATAAAACACTAGTGAAAGGAGTTGAAGAGGATACAAGGAAATAGACATTCCATGCTCATGAATTGGAAGAACAAATATTGTTAAAGTGTCTATCTACACAATACAAGTGCAATACAATCTACACATTTAATGCAATCCCTATCAAAATACTGGCAGCATTTTTCACAGAACTAGAACAAACAATCCTAAAATTTGAATGGAACTGCAAAAGATTCTGAATAGCCAAAGTAAGCCTCAAAAAGAAAAACAAAGCTGGAAGTATCACAATTCTAGACTTCAAGTTATATTACAAAGCCACAGTAATCAAAAGACTATGGTCCTAGCGCAAAAATAGACACATTAGATCAATGGGACAGAATAGAAAACTCAGAAATAAACCCACAGTTATATGGTCAATTAATTTTTGACAAAGGAGGAAAGAATCTGCAAGGGAAAAAAGAGTTTGCCCTAACAAATGGTGTTGGGAAAACTGGACATCTATGTGCAAAAGAATGAAATTGGACCACTTTCTTACACCACACACACAAAATAAACAGAATGGATTAAAACCCTAAATGTGATTCCTGAAACCATAAAAATCCTAGAAGAGAGCACAGGCAATAATGTCTCTGACACCAACTGTAGCAACATCATTCTAGATATGTCTTCCCAGGCAAGTGAAATAAAACCAGAAATAAACTCTTGGGACTATATCAGAATTAAAACCTTCTGCACAGTGAAGGAAACAATGAGCAAAACTAAAAGGCAACCTACTGAATGGGAGAAGATATTCACAAATGACATATCTGATAAAGCGCTAGTATCCAAAATATAGAAAGAACTGTTACAACCCAAACCTCAAAACCAAATAATCCGATTAAAAATGGACAGAAGACATGAACAGATATTTCTCCAAAGAAGACATGCAGATGGCCCAACAGACATGTGAAAAGTTGCTGAACCTCACTCATTATCAGGGAAATGCAAATCAAACCATAGTGAGATATCACCTCACACCTGTCCAAATGGCTAAAATAAAAAACACAAGTGTTGACGAGGGTGTGGAGAAAAAGGAACCCTCATGTACTACTGGTGGGAATGCAAACTGGTGAAGCCACTGTGGAAAACAGTGTGGAGTTTCCTCAAAGATTAAAAATAGGACTACTCTATAATCCAGTAATTCCATTACTGGCGGTTTACCCCCAAAAAATACCATAACACGAATTCAAAAGAATATATGCTTTCCTTTGTTTATTGCAGCATTATTAACAATAGCCAAATTACGGAAGCAGCCCAACTGGCCGTCAGAAGATGAATGGGCAAAGAAGGTGTGGTGTCTATACACGATGGAATATTATTCAGCCATAAAAAAGATGAGAAATCTTGTCATTGGCAACATGAATGGACCTAGAGACTATAATGCTAAGTGAGACAAAAACCAAAGACAAATACCATATGATTTCACTCATATGTGGAATTTAAGAAACAAAATAAATGAACAAAAGGGAAAAGGGAGAGAGAAAGGGAGAGGCAAACCAAGAAACAGACTCTTAACTCTAGAGAACAAACTGATGGTTATCAGAGGGGGATTGGGTGAAATAGGTGACGGGAATTAAAGAGCACACTTACCGTGATGAGCACTGAGTATAGAATTGTTGAATCACTATATTGTGCACCCAAAACTAATATCACAAACTGAATTTCAAAAAAGATGGAAAGGGAAGAACAATTTTTTAGGTAATAGAATGGAAAGATTCAGTGCTTAGCATATGTGGAAAGAATATTCCTTTAAGAAACTTCTTATTTTGTTTTATGAGAAAGAGAGAGAGAGGGAGAAAACTTGGTCCACATCTAAAACATTATTTTCAAAATCATAATCAGATTCCAAGAAAAGATTTGAAAACACTGGAATAGATCAATTGTTTGAGCCACAATAAAGAAGAGCTCCATACACTGGAGGACTGCTTGTCATCTTCAGTCAAAAGATCAATTAGGTCATGAGACTTGAAAATCAAGAAGCCCTTGTCTATGTTTTATGTTGTCTATTATATTACCAGGAATCATATTTTTAATGAGAAAATTAAGCAAATAATAAGAGGACAACTTCACAGGAATAAGAGTGGGTTTAGAGCCACATCAATGCCCTCTAAATGGGCACAGGCTTTTAATGTGGTCATAAAACAAATTTATCCTATTTATTTCTTGGAGATTTAAGAACCAACATTTCCAATGTTCTTAAAGGATTTAGTAATTATGGTCTTTAGTCAGAGAGGGAAGAAGTGGTGGGATAGTAAGCCTACTCAGTTGATCAACCAGCAGTAACTCTGACATCTTGGCTACCTTATTGTGCCCTGGATTCCACGCTTGAAAATAGTTTACCATTAGCCACCTTTAGGTTCATTGAAGTTGTTATTATTATTATTATTATGTTTCAGAGGCAGAAGTCAGTGATTCATCAGTCTTATATAACACCCAGTGCTCCTTACATCACAGGCCCTCCTTCATGCCCATCACCCAGTTACTCCATCCCCTCCCCTCTCTCCCCTCCAGCAACCCTCAGTTTATTTCCCATGATTAAGAGTTTCTCATGGTTTGTCTCCCTCTCTGATTTCATCTTGTTTTATTTTTTCCTGTCTTCCCCTATGATCCTCTGTTTTGTTTCTTAAATTCCACATATGAGTGAGATCATATGATGATTGTCTTTCACTGATTGTCTTGCTTTGCTTAGCATAATACACTCTAATTCCATCCATATGGTTGCAAATGGCAAGATTTCAATTTTTGATGGCTGAGTGATATTCCATTGTATTCATACACCATATCTTCTTTATCCATTCATCTGTTGATGGACATCTGGGCTCTTTCCACAGTTTGGCTATTGTGGACATTGGTGCTATGAACATTGGGTGGCAGATGCCCCTTCGGATCACTACATTTGTGTCTTTGGGGTAAATACCCAGTAGTGCAATTGCTGGGTCGTAGTGTCCATTGAAACTTTTTAGAAGGGAATTATACAACATCCTGTGAAAAGTACAGCGCTCTCCACTACTACCAAGAAGATAGAAGATGGGAGTGTGGAGTCAGTTTTAAACATGAAAGTAATTCAATCAGGCTCACAGTTTTCATTCGCCATAAACGTAGACATCAAGCATAGAGACAGGGCTGTTTCCTTTTCATTCTGATGTCTATTGCAGGTGCACCACTCAAAAGATAATAAGATTCTAAAAGCCCCATGAGAACCTAAAGCCACTCTGGATTGGCTGCCTCACAAAATTCAAAATTGAAGTAAGGGACAGACGAGCTTATAAAGCTGACAAGATTCATTTTTAGATATGAAGTTTAAAAGAAACATGTTCTTGAAACTCAAAGTTTGCAAGCCACGCAGTTTTATACTTTTTAGAAGTAGTGCATGAAAAGTCACAGGCATTTTCTTCCAATAAGGCACACAAGGAAATGTTCAATAAACCTAAGACATGCACAGGTGCTTGCCCACAGGCGTTCAACACCCCAGCCACTTACTTGACACCAGCGCTTCAAACCACCTGCACTTTAAAACAGCCCTGGGAATACCGCTCACCAGGTGGAGGGGGCAGGGTATTTTAGGGGAGGGAACTTTCTCATTCTTTCACATATATACCTGCAACTTCATTTTTCCACTCTCTGTACCCATTTGCTGTCCATTTGTAACTCCTTGGATGGACATAGATGAGGAACTCAGGACCCCTTTGAATTCCACCCCCCGCCCCAAAAAGAATCCACTCACATAAAAACTTTAGTAAGTAAAGCAGCCCTCGCTGAACGCTTTGAAGAGGAGACTGGGGAAGGGGTTTGTGTTGCCATCCTACAGCAAGCAACTTAATTTGTTTTGAAGCGGGGAGAGGGAGCAGGAGAGACAGCATCTTAACCAGTCTCCATGCCTATGTCATGACCCTGAGATCATGACCTGAGCCAAAAATCAAGAGTCAGACGCTTAACTGACTGAGCCATCCAGGTGCCCCTAAGTGTTTTTTTTTTAATGAAGATGTTCATGTTCTCTGAAGTTTTGTCTCAACATCAGTCTCCACCCAGAATGGTCTTTTTCGCCCTCTTTCTTCTTCTCCATAAAGAGCCTATCATTTCTCTTGACTCCCTCATTCTAAGATTAGCCGAGAAAGTTCAAACTCTTCCATCCTCTGTTCGCCAGATCCACTTAGCTGTCTCTGTTCTGGCCCCTAATCCGGGAAACTCAGTGTGGGGACTCAACAAAAGAGAAGATCTCCAGTCAATAGAACCTATATTCCTTAGAAAGCACATTTCATAATTTGTACATTTGACAAATATCTACTGAGTGCCATTTGCCAAGGATTGTTCTAGGAGGTGTGGATACAGCAGTCAGTGACCATCTTTCTCCATTTGAGCATGCTCTTTGGTGCCTCATTCCTACCCCATTCATCCCATCAAAATATTTCTTCCCAATACACATAGTAATTCTTTGAGAGAGAATTCTGATGAAGTTGTCTATGCCTTGTTATCTTTATTAATGTTACGTATTCTCTTTTATACTTTCAATGTTTTTAATTAAAAGCCAACACATAAAAGTATTTCCTATATAGCATGATAGACAATATTTTTTTAAAGTAATACAAACTGGCTTTGACCGCAGAACTGACTACGGTGAACGTAAGCATCAGTCTGAAATGCAAGGTCCTGGGATCCCTGGGTGGCGCAGCGGTTTGGCGCCTGCCTTTGGCCCAGGGCGCGATCCTGGAGACCCGGGATCGAATCCCACGTCGGGTTCCCGGTGCATGGAGCCTGCTTCTTCCTCTGCCTATGTCTCTGCCTCTCTCTCTCTCCCTCTCTGTGACTATCATAAATAAATAAAAAAAAATTTTAAAATAAAAAAAGGGTAGTGGGTATAGCTAACCAGGTGATTGCTGTTTACTTGGGGCTACTTGTTCCTTTAAAAAAAAAAAAGTGAAATGCAAGGTCCTTTGGCAAGACAAGAGAATTCTCATTTACAGTTTTGGAAAGTAACCTGGCAAAATGGGTCAAAAGTCTTAAAACTTTCCTTAGTCTTTGACCTGGTCTTCCTACTTTGGGTAATCCCCCTCAAGAAAATACATTAAGTATACGTGTATATTTATGTGTGCGTGCAGGATAGGTGTTTCCTTACTTTTCTGTATTAAAAAAAAAAGTTTTTCCCTAATGAACAACACTATTTTCACAAGAAAAATAATTTTGCCATCTTGGTTTCTTTTTTTTTTTTTAATAAATTAATTTTTATTGGTGTTCAATTTACCAACATACAGAATAACACCCAGTGCTCATCCCGTCAAGTGTCCCCCTCAGTGCCCGTCACCCATTCACCCCCACCCCCCGCCCTCCTCCCCTTCCACCACCCCTAGTTCATTTCCCAGAGTTAGGAGTCTTTATGTTCTGTCTCCCTTTCTGATATTTCCCACACATTTCTTCTCCCTTCCCTTATATTCCCTTTCACTATTATTCATATTCCCCAAATGGATGAGAACATACACTGTTTGTCCTTCTCCGATTGACTTACTTCACTCAGCATAATACCCTCCAGTTCCATCCACGTTGAAGCAAATGGTGGGTATTTGTCGTTTCTAATGGCTGAGGAATATTCCATTGTATACATAAACCACATCTTCTTTATCCATTCATCTTTCGATGGGCACCGAGGCTGCCATCTTGGTTTCACCTACTTCTTCGGTGAAACTTTCCTTGCTTAATTTTCTCTCTTTCCTTAGTTTCTGTGGATCACACATCTGTGTCCACACTTTCACACCAATTTTCATTTGTGTGTGCCTATTCCCTGTGGTGTTTCAGAACTCTCCTTCCCATTAGATTGAAAGCTCTTCAAGAGGAAGTGTCTGTCTTCAATTCCCTCTGTATTTCATGGCTTATTGACACAACTACTGTTTATTGGTTGAGTAAATGCTCTGATTAGATTTTACTATAGAAGCATTTCTTTCTTTCTTTCTTTTTTTTTCCGGAAGCATTTCTTAAATTGTGTGCCATGGGTCTCTAGTTCATGGAGATGCCTACAAGTGAAGAGTTTCCTAAACAAATAACTCAAGGAACATCACATATTTCATGTCTCTGTTGAGGGTTCACCATGCAGATTAGTACGTTAAAGGCTCTGAAAAGTCCTCCTGTAAATAAAGCTGCTTAACTTGCTTTCACTCAGCACTTCCCAAACATATTTGATATGAATACTTCTTTTTTGGGATGATCCCTATTGACACTGGGTCTTTTTCTGGGATGCTTTATGAGAAATAATGATTAACTCCTAGAAGATGGGGCTGGAGATGGTATCTTACTCATCTCAGTGCTTGGCTTATGGTAACGCTGTCTGACACATAATAGCATTGAGCAAAAATAAATGTTTCTGTGTGAATGAAAAAGTACATGACAAGAGAAACAGCACAGAGGATCATAAGGGGAAGGGAGGGAAAACTGAATGGGAAGTATCAGAGAAGGAGATAAACTTTGAGAGACAACTCTAGGAAACAAACTGAGGGTTGCTGGAGGGGAAGTTGGTGGGAGGATGGGGTAACTGGGTGATGGGCATTAAAGAGGGCATGTGATGTGATGAGCACTCGGTGTTATATGCAACTGATGAATTATTGAACTCTACATCTGAAACTAATGGTGTACTATATGTTGGCTATTTGAATTTAAATTAAAAAAAAAGAAGTACATGAAAATGAGTTTCTATGAACCAGTGTGATGTGTGGTGGAATAGCTGCAGGCTAAGAGCAGATTGATCAGGTTTTAAAAATACATTCAGGATTTTTTTGTTAAACCTGAGTTCACATGAAGCTGATCAATAGAAAAAATGTACGAAAATATTCCTGGAAGATGTGCTAAATATACTGTAGCTTATATGTCAGGAATTAGCTATGCACCAAGTATCCAGACTGCAAGCAATAAGGTCACCTAGTCCAATTCTCAGAATTTTTCATTGACATACCCTTACTGGCCAAAAAGAATGAACATAAGTTTTGAGGGAGGTCTGTGGGAAAAATCCACCTGATTAAATACAGGCAGGAAATCCTCAATCGTATCTTTAAGAAAAAATTTCATTTTTATAATCACTCCATAATATAACTGCGTTTAATATAAAATTAATGCTTTACATGCATTAGTGGCGCAGTACTTCTGTTTGAGATGCAAGGACCTATTCCCTCTACTTCATTTAACAAGGAGAAAACACATTCAGAGAGAAAGAGTGACTCGTTCTAGACCCCATGGCAAATCTCTAGCAAACATGAGGGTGAAGCCTAGCTCTCCAGACAGCCAATTTCATGCTCATTCCTGACTGGACACGGCCCTTCCCTTCCACCTCACACTAGACCCACAAAAGGCCAGTTGATCCAGAAATCTCACTTCTAAAAAATCAATCCTAAAAAGTAATTAGAGATGCAAAAGAAAGACCCAAAGAAGTTATTTATATTAGCCTTAAACTGGAAACAACAATATTTAATAATGGGAAAAGGGCTATGTAAAATCCAAATAATAAAATATTTTTTGTTCATTAAAAATAACACTTATAAGTAATTATATGGTATTAAGTAAGAAAACAAAATTGAGGTTTCTTACTCTGTAAAAATATTAAGAGGAGTATCTATTTATCATTTATTTTTCTATCTCAAATACAGTGCCCAGAAATATTAAGAGTGGTCATCTTCGACCAATGGGTAGTAGATGATTTAAATTTTCTTCTTTATACTTTTCTACATTTTCCAAACTTTCTATAGTGAAGAGATGACTTTTATAATTGAAATTAAGCGAGTATTTAAAAATACATTTGTAATTCCAAAAAACAAAACTCGTGGAAGGATAAACATGATTCTTGGCTATTTTAAGCAAGTGATGCCGAATTCCTTTCTGGGCCCTTCTTTCTCTGTATGAAAAGGTTATCACAAATTGGGCCCCAGTTGCATCTGCTGGTGGAGACTGGAGAGCTGAAAACACGGGGTGCTCTTTATAAAGCACATGCCTGCCTGAGCTTCCCCGATGAGCCTTAGAGAGAAATCCTCACATGGGGCTGGCTTTGTCCAGCTACTTCCCCCTTTCCACCTTTCTCCCCTCCCTGCTTCCCTGGTTTGATTTTCACTGTAGAAGGAGCTGGTGTGCGAGTTGTGCCCAGCCTGTGGGGGTGTGCTTGGAAAGCAGGTCTTGCTCATATAGCATTTGTCAGCAAGGAAGCATCCTCTCAGCTGGGGAGGCTGCAAACACGTGTGGGGTCATTGATAAACAAATGAAACTGTGCCTTGGTTTCCAGAGGGGAGAAACACAGTTTCCTGGAAGGAAAATGTCTTGAAATTAAACCCTATAACACCACAGTGTTCTGGCACAGTGACTCTTAAACTTGAGCATGCGAGCCAACACCTGGAGGGTTTGTGAAAATACAGATTGCTGGACCCACCCTTAAAGTTTCTGACTCAGTAGATGGGGGAGCCATCTGGGGAACTGAGCATTTGCATTTCTACCAAGTTCCCAGATGCTGCTGCTGCTGCTCTGGGGCCATACTTTTGGGAGCTGATGCTCTAGCAGTAGCACAGGGCTGATTAAAATAGAGAAAAGGAGAGCATCTGTGGCCTTGGGACCCATGGCTTTTTAGCAGAGAGAGATTTGGATTCGTGAGATCCTTCCTTTACTTAGCCTGATTTTTCTCTGTGTATTTCCCCATTTCTAAGATGTTCATTCATTCATTCAGCCATTTAAAGAGCACTCATGGGGATCCCTGGGTGGCTCAGCGGTTTAGTGCCTGCCTTTGGCCCAGGGCACGATCCTGGAGTCCCGGGATCAAGTCCCACATCAGGCTGCCTGCATGGAGCCTGCTTCTTCCTCCGCCTGTGTCTCTGCCTCTCTCTCCCCCTATGTCTATCATGAATAAATAAATAAAATCTTAAAAAAAATAAATAAAAAATAAAGAGCACTCATAATATATGAAACTTTAAAGATACAGCAATGAACTGGACAGGCAAGGTCTAACTTGAGAGGGCTTCTATCCCAACAGGAATGGTTAGCATTAATCAATTGTGATGTGCATTTCCAGAATTGTTTGAGAATAGTCAAATATTCTTCTATTCTGCTATAGAAGATGTGAAACTCATGAGATATGTTAAGTGTAGATAATGAGCAAGCAAATAGAGTGGGAGCCATAGAATTCATGGACTGTGTTAAATAAATAAATTTATTTAACTTACCAGTAAGTAGAGCGCATCAGTGTTGAACATAGAAAGGAATGGAAGGGTCAAGAGACACTTGATATTCACGAAGCACCAAATATTCCTGAAACACTAAATACACATGAGGCATGTGAAGACTTTGATATCCACAGAGTTTTAGTTTGGCCCTCCCATTGCTGTTACGCATTCCGTTCCCATGTGTCCTCTGCTCACAAAACACAAGAATGACCCAGAGTGGCTCATCAGGCTGATTGGCAAGCTATCCTGTGGCCAAGGACACTTATTCCTATATCTGTCCCATGAAGCAAGTGTGAATTTTTGCCCCAAGTATTTTCTGCTTTGGGGGCTTCCTTGCTTAAACCTCGACTCTGGTCTTTGCAGCCACACATTAGTGAGAAAGGCTGACTTGGCAGAGAGAGAAGCAGCATTCCTAATCCAGGACTCCGCCAGTGTGGTCCTTGCAGCCTACAGGTGTCCTACAGGGCACCTCAACCCTGTGTCATCCTATCCCATCCCTCTGCTTACTTGCTGCATGTTTTACATTGATTCCAGGGTCTTGATTTTGTGAGAACTTCTGTTCCAGGACCTCTGGGATAGCTTGTCTCCACAGATGTTTCCAGGGTCTCTGTGGCATCAGTGTAATTTTCAACAAGACCCTAATATTCATGCAAATGATTACAAACATGACACCTTTTTACATTTCTTTTCTCTCTCTGTGGCCTCACCCTTGCCTTTACCATGGCTTAACCACAGAGCCTGTCTTTGGAAAGAGGATTGACGTGGAGCAGACGTGAACAGCACCTCTCTGGAGGGCCTGATGTGAAAAGCAGAAGGAATATGTGAGAGTGTCTGGGGCAGGGTCTGGTGTAGAGTGTGTTCCCACAAAGGTGGCAGTGATTATTACTCTTCTACTCCCTACAAGACTTTACTGCATTTTAACAAACAATGCAAAACCATAAAAGCCTCCTTCTAGTCTTCTTAAAGGATTTTCTTTCCTACCCACTAGCACTAAATTATGCTGCCAAGTTATGTCACCTGATAGGCCTTGGCATGGCTACCTTTCTGCTTATCTCCCTAGAGCCCAGGGTCTCCCTCACTCTTTTACAGGAGAGCTTATGACATTGCTTGGGTATAATTAATATCCAAACCACAAAACAAAGACTGTGTGTGGGGTTCATCCCCAGATGCCAACATTTTGTCCCTTCCTCCAAGCTACCATCACATGGTGAAAAACCTCATATATTATCTGCCATCTAATGCGTGCAACCCCAAGACGATGAGTCTCCTTCTCATTGAGTAGGAAATCATAAGAACTCCCTTCCTATTTGAAATATTCCATAGCAGCAACCTTCAGGAGCCCCACAAAGCAGCTGTGTTAGGACAGGAAAAGCTGGAATACATTTAGCAAGGTCTTGTTTTGGTTTTTAAATTGCAGCCTTCAGGGATCTCCCCCCTTCTCGGGCTCAGAAACTAAGCTGTTGAACCGGCCCGAGAGCAGCCAATTGCAGGAGCAGCTGAAAGCTATTTCACCATGAAGCAGACCTTGGCAGGCCCCGAAATCTCCATATGGGCTGCCGCTCTGGTCTCCAGGAAGCGCTCCCCACTTGGTTTGCCTTGTGTGTAATCCGGGCATGTGTGTTGGCAAGACAATGGTATAGAAACGCTGCCTTGCCCTGTGGCTTTTTGTCCTCTTACTCTTTATGGGAATAATTCCCTGAGATGCACTTTTATATATATTCCATCTATGCATTTTCTATCAAGTTACGTCATGAGACAGCTAGGCTGTCCTGAACTGAGAAGGACTTAAGGAGACAGAGTTATTACCTCCAAGAGGCCAAGGCATGGGAGATATACCTCAGTTCCCCAGCTCTGCAGAGGCCTCTGAATCACCGAGACCTCCTTCCTTCTCCAGCTCTCCTGCCGTGTTCTCCAGAAGCTGCAAGCAGACTTTTCTCTCAGCCCCAAATCCAAAGCCCTCTTGCACATAGAGACCAGCTTTGCCACTGCCAGGGCTCAGCCCCCATGGAAGGCATCTTGCTAGGATGCCAACCTGGTCTCAAGGGGATTACTGATCCCATAAATGTCCTCAGGGTCAGAATCTGCTGTCACCTTTCATCACTTGACAGAAAAGTAGAGAAATTTCAGTCTTCCTTCACTGCGGAGGCTCAAGAGTTAGGGCCCTGCTGTCCAACAGACATATAAGCCATAAATGCTTGCTGTCCTTTGGCAGACGTCACTGGCAATGCTCTGGAAGCCACATTTAAAAAATATAAAAAGGTGCAATTAATTGTAATGGTACACTTGATCTAACCCAATGTATTGCAAATGTTATCATTTCAATGTGCAATCTATATAAATAATTATTGGTGATAAATCATTATTCCCTTTTGTAATACATCCTCAAAATCTGATGTGTGTTTTGCACTTCCGTCACATGTCAGTTTGGACTAGCCACAGTTCAAGGGCTCGGTTGCCACATGTGCTACCATATTGGGCAAGGCAGGTTTAAAAGTTCAAAGCATAGAAAGGAGACATGAGACTAGAAGGCATCTCTCCTTCCTCTCAACTCCCATACAATTTTCATTCCATGCCACTTAATAGGTTTTTTTTTTACTTTGAATTATAGTTATTTGTATTTATTCTTTCTTCCTTGCTAGACTGCAGACTCCTGGACCACAGGATTCATGGGGAAATGACTTTTAAGACAACAGGACCATTGGGGTGTCTGGGTGGCTCAGTGGTTTAAGCGTCTTTGATCCTTAGTAGAGTAAGTGTATCATGCCCCTTTACCCCCTAAATACTTCATAGTGCATTTCTCAATAATAAAAACATTCCCTCATATGACCACAGTTCGGTCACAAGAATCAGGAAATCTAATGTTGATATACTATTATTCAAGCTACAATTCATGTTCAGATTCTTCCCACTGTCCCAATAATGTCCTTTGAAGCACTTTTTCCCCATCCAGGACCCAATCCAGGAGTACTATGGATAGCTCTCCAGTCAGTTCCTCGGCCTTCTTCGCCTTTCTTGACATTGACAGCTGTAAAGAGGCTATGTCAGTTCTGGCATGGAAGGTCCCCCGATCGAGGTTTGTCTGATGTGTTCTCATGATTAGATGGAGTTAGGCATTTTTGGATGGGGAGGCCACATAAAAGATCTTGTGTTGGGATGCCAGGGTGGCTCAGTGGTTGAGCATCTGCCTTTGGCCCAGGGTGTGATCCCGGGTCCTAAGATTGGGTCCCACATCAGGCTCCCCCAGGAAGCCTGCTTCTCTCTCTGCCTGTGTCTCTGCCTCTCTCTGTGTGTCTCTCATGGATAAATAAAGAAATTTAAAATAAAATAAAATAAAAGTTCAAAACAAGGTCGGTGGGAGAAATAGAACCTCTGAATGAGGAATTTCAGTGGGAATAGTATCCTTTTTTTACCTTTTGGGTACTTCCCACTCCCTGATGAGTGAGGGGCCAGGCCACTGGAGAAGCATATTTTCAATAATCCTAAACCCCTGGGGATGAGGCTGGTCTGCATCTGTACCAAGGACCCCCTTCTATACCCGCCCCTCTTTTCCAGAACAGGGCTTTTCTCACTCCACTGTACACGCAGATCCCCCAAGACCTTCTTAAAATGCACATTCTGATTCAACAGATCTAGATTTTGCACTTCTCACAGGTCCCCGGTGACCCCCCCACCACTGGTCCTATAACCCCACTCTGAATAGAGAGGTTCTGGAGGCTGATGCCCCCCAGCGTAGCGTGACGCGTGTGATTTAAATGGAGGTGTTGTGTGTCACCGTGGGAAGAACATGAACTTGTGGTTGGACTGCCTGAGTTTGGGGCTTCGGTCTGCCCCCTTGCTATCTGACCCGGCCAGTTTGCTTCACCTTTCCAGGCCTCTGTCTCCCTACCGGTAAAACTGGAGGCAATGAGATATTAACCCACACCTGTCAGAATGGCTAAAATCAAAAACGCAAGAAATGGCAAGTGTCGGTGAGGATGTGGAGGGAGTGGAATCTTCTCATGCTGTTGGTGGGAATGCAAACTGGTACAGCCCCTGTGGAACACAGTATGGAGGCTCCTTGAAAAGTTAAAAGTAGAGCTACCTTATGATTCAATAGTGCGATTATCTGGCTTTGGCTGCATAAAAATCACTTAGGGAAATTTGTTTAAAATATGGGTTCATAGGCTCCATCCCAATAGTTCAACTCCGTGGGTCTCATTTAGACCCAGAAATCTATATATTTTAAGAGTTCTGCTCCCTCGCTGGGGTTGGGAACCACTGGCATTTTCCACTTTGGACTCTCAGTATCTATGCAGTACGTGGCATAAAGTCAGCTCCCAGTTTGCTGGAGGAAGATGTTGTTCTTTACCTTGACACAACCAAAGGGCCATCCCATACATAATTTTATCTGCAGGGCTGGATCAGGTTATGTGGGATCTGATCCTTACTCGTCTGGGGTGACTTCTTTAAGAAAGGAACAAAATTAGATGTGAACATGAATATTTATTTAGAATCAGAAAACTCCCAACAAATTCAAGTCATGAAAAGCTGACCAATACTGCATTACAAGTCATTAGTATTTTTTGTATTAGTCTATTTTATCAATTTTATTGACTAATTGCTTGATATGCCTCTTCCTTATTTTTTTCTCTAGCTTGTTTTGGAGGCTGCATACTCTTTTGTCACTTCTTTAGAACATTTTATAACATCATTTTCAATAAAGAAATAGCAATATAATTTAGTCATTCCTCTAACATGGTTAATTTTTTTAAACTATAGATGGTTTAGGATGCATAAAGCCTGTGGTTTTCCTAAACTGGAAAGACTGGCAATAACTTTACTACATCTGAAAATGACTGAATATCTAATAATTACTCCATTAAACCCCAACAAAATGTCTTTCGAACTTGGCTTCCCCTTATCTGTGTTGTCATGATGACTTCGGCGTCTCCATTATCATCTAGGACAAAGGGCAATGTGGTTAAGTGGAAGCCAGATTGGAAAGAAGCAGTGGTGTTAACCAGTTGTTATTAAAACTCACTTTTGCAACATGGTGAAAACCTTTGACCATGTGAACACCTTGCTTAGGCTCCTCGGAGCACCTTGGAAGTGGCTGATGCCAGCGAGGGCCCTGAGGCCCCAGCTCAGAGAGCTTCACAGTGAATCTACCTTTGCTCATTCAGTCCCGACAATCCCTGTGTTAGTTAGAATGCCCTAGATGCAAGCAACAGAAAAACTCTGGTCGGCAAGAGAGTGCTTATTGGCAGCAGTGTATTGGGTCCTTCTAGAACTGAAGGAAAAGCTGAACAATTATTTCTCAGAAAGCAGTTCTGGGATTCAGGACACAGAAGCAGGTACGTAGATTTTTCATACCTCCCCTTTTAGCAAAAAATGGGATTCATGTGTTTTTCAGCCTTTGCTTTATTAGCTCATTAATGTAATTCTAGGGATGTGGTTACTGAATTAGCATGACTCCAGGGGCACACTGGGCCCAGCCCTCAGCCAGGGGAGAGCTGTGCTGCTTGATGGACACCAAGGCTGGGCCTATGGGAGGGGCCACATTACCTGACTCTCCGCAGGTGTCTTCTGCAGTTCCTTGTCTGGGCTCCCATCAGACCATGCGTAGCATTTATCACATTATGTTATAAACAGTTGTGTGTGTGTGTTTCCAAATGATTCTGTGTCATGTATCTTTTTCTTTTTTTTAAGATTTCATTATTTATTCATGAGAGACACAGAGAGAGAGGCAGGAGGCAGAGACGTAGGCAGAAACAGAAGCAGGTTCCCCATGGGGAGCCTGATTGAGGACTCGATCCCAGGACAGGGATCATGACCTGAGTGAAAGGCAGACACTCAACTGCTGAGCCACCCAGATCCCCCATGTGTCATGCATCTTTAATTCCTTGTTACAAATTTCCACACCAAATAGTATGTGGTAGGTATGCAATAGATATTCATTAAGAGGATGAATATTCTGATGAAGTAGTGGAAAGTTATTACTACTCCAAAGTTACTTATGAAGCAGTTGTGGTCTAGAGCAGGTTATCTAACTTTCCCTGGGCCACAGGGTCAGAGAATGTGTAGGGGATAGGGCCAGATAACAGCTGGTATACAGGAGGAACTTACATATTCTCTTCCCATTGGGATTGTCTGGAAACAGGAGCCTCATGTGAAGGAATAGTAACAGGCTCTGGAAAGTTCTAAGCCTATCCACCCCCGTTTCTGCCCTGGAGGACCTTCCAGCTAGAGAGAGTTCATCACACCAGCCCCAGCGCTTGTGGCAGGGGCCGTAGAGCCTAGAGCCAGCCCCTCACCCAGGGAGAGTCAAGCCCACACTCAGCTCTGCTGTGAGAAGCTCATCATCCGAAACACCTAATCCAAAGTGAAAGTGTGCATCTGGCCGCATCACTCCTCCCAGGTGGTTCTCAGCCAGGGGCCATGTAACAGGAGGTCTAAGTCATAATGCGGCAGCTAGAGGTTGCCTACGCTTGAAGCATACTGTGGCTAACACAGAGATTCCTGGGCCAAAAAATAAGCAAGGAGTCCCCATAGTTGGGCCCAGGCTATTGCTTTGTCCAAGTGAAGTGTGGCAAAGTCTGAGTCGTGATGATTGTTCTCACCCTGTAGGATGCAGTCATGAAGTTGAATCACCAGGAGGTTGATAAAACACAGATTGCTGGGCCCCACCAATTCAGCAGGCCTGGAGTGGGGGCCCCAGGCTTTGCATTTCTGACTGGCTCCCCAGGGGATGCTAATGGGGCTGCACTGAGGGCCTCACATTGAGAGCTACCTGTTTGGATACTTCAGGGGCTTTCTTTTCCCCCTTCACATGATCACTGCAAGGAATTTCACTGGCTCTGGCATGATTATGGAGATTTCAAGGTGTGCACTAGAGGATCAGCAGCGTATCAAGCACACAACCAACTGTTCTTTGGCTTGAAGGCGCAGAGCGGAAGCATGTGAACACACCGGGATTTCTCAATTTCCCAATACTTACATTTTGAATCAGATACTTTTTCATTGTGAGGGGCTGCTCTGTGCATTGTTGGATGTTCAGAAGCATGCCTGGCCTCTGGCCTGTAGATGCCAATACATGGAATCTCCGTTCCCCTCCAAAGGCCATGACAATCAGAACTGTCTCCAGACATTGTTGAATGTCGCTCAGATGGCAAAATGAGCTCCAGTTGAGAACCACTAATATGTACTCTAACATGCTTCCACCAGCACACATAGGATGAAGGGGAACATTTTAGATTTTCTAGCTGGGCCCCATACAGCTGCCTAAAGCAAACTGTAAGCTGACATGAAACATAATAATGCCTTTCCTTTGGAACACACATGTTTAAGGCTGTTTCACATATTCAAGTTCCTGTGATCCTGAGCTGTGTGTTTGGAAGGGCAGATATTACCATTTTCATTTTAAAGATGGGGAAACAGAGTCTCAGAGAGACATACACACATTACTTCCTGTTTATTCCAAAGACGATTTGATGCCAAAGCCCATATTAAAAAATACTGCTCCAGACAGAGTCCAGTAGGTATTGGAAATCGGGGATCAGGTCTCTCCATGCATAGATACTACATCACCACCTCCCACCACATCTGCCACCTTGCATTGTAGTTTGCTGCTCTGGTTTATTGGGGTGAGCATTTAGGCAAAGACCAAGCCTTGGAGACTCCATGTATCTAGGAAGTATTTTCACTATTATCTCAATCTAGCCTACTTCCCTTTCTAATTTCCTTGTTGACTCTCCTGGAAAGAAAGCGACATCCACTTGAACTGAAGCACATAATCTGCAATAAAATTTCAAATAAGAACAAATTCAGGAAATGAAGAAGGTAGCCTAGTAAGATACAGATGTGGAAACCAACCGTTGCCTTTGTGTTTTCATGCTAATTTGAAAGTGTCACTGTTAAAGGGGTGGTGTATGAGTGTTTGTATGTACGTGTGTTTGCATGATATGTGTGTGTGTGTGTGTGTGTTTGGAGGAATTATTATGGGGGTGGAGTGAGACTGGTGAGAAGCCTGATGAATGAGACACAATTGGTCCACAGTTTCCAAAGCCAGTTGCTATTTATGTCTCTTGCCTTTGGCTCAAGAAAAGTTTTCAATATGTAGCTAAAAGAGTTGAGGGTTGCTGAGTGAGCCAATAGGGCCATCTCAGAGAGAGTAATGGATTCACCCCTAGTGAGATCAAAACGGAACTCTCAGCTGGAAAAGACCCCATAAACCCTAGAGTAACCAATAATGAAGGAGCTTGGATTCTTCCCCCAGGTGAGATTGTCTCAACTTCCATCTATGCTGTTGGAGGCTCTGGTGATGCCAGGCAGATGGAGTTACAAAAATAATCACTCAGCCAGAACACTTGCTGCCATGTGGCAATGAATTTGGGTCATGAAGGCAGTTGCCAGAGTGATTTTACTGCCCATACACGATGTAGTGACACTAATGGCTTCCACTCAGCTCCATATGGCTCTTCAACGTTCATATTCCCGGTGGAGGGCTTTTCTTTGGTCATAATTCTTTCCGTAAAATTTACTAAGAAGAAAAAAGGGAGAAATGATGAAATACCAACCCTTACTTCCCTGAGTCTGGCAGAAGAAAGGAAAATTCTATGGAAAATATATAGAAAGAAATGATCAAATGAAATCATAACACTTTTCCCATTTAACCACATCTTCAACAAAATAAGAGCTTCTTCAACCAATATTTTATTTTATTTTATTTTCTTTCAACCAACATTTTAGGATGCTATTTTGAAGGTTTTCTGTTAATACATTTTAAAAAGGTAGTGCCAATGTGTATAGAAATCTGAAGCAATTGACATCAATTTCATTGGTAGTGTTCAAGTAAATGAGGTGAGAGGTTAAGAAGGTGGGTTACCAGTTTCATCATTTTCTAGCTGTGAGAGCTAGCCCCAGTTACCTAAACTAGGCATTCATTTGCCTATTCATTCATTTGTTCATTCAGCAAACATTTGTTGAGTCCCTACTAAATGCTGGTCACTGTTTTGGGTACTGAGGATATAATGAAAATGAGAAAAACAGGTCTTTCATGGAGTTGAAATTTCTGATGTGATATAAAGGCAATTAAAATATAATAACCCAATCAATAAATTAAAAATAATACCAGCCCTTGAATGACACCAATAGCTAGCTCTTTCTTGTCATTTGGACCACCGCTGAAATGTTACCTCCTTAGAGAAATTTTGCCTTTCCATTCAATCCTTCCTTTTGTATTTGATTTAAATACATTTGATCTACATACAAATGAAGTGATTGAATAATAACCAAGTGCCAGTCAGGAAGGTATTGGAGGAAGAGCATTTGAAATTGAGGGAATGGAAAATACAAAGTCACTTACACAAAAAAAGCCTGAAGTGAAATTCAGCCTTGCTGGAGCCCAGTGAGGTAGGAGGAGCTTGGCACAGGTGTTGATCTTCTAGATAGATAAAGGGGGAATTTTAAAGGCTGTAGTAAAGAATTGGAGATTTTATTCTGAATATAATGGAAAGTACATAAATTAGCTATTTCTGTGTAATGAATTATGGATTGCTGCAATATGTTACCTCAAATCTATGTCTTAATCTTATGCTTTGTCATTAGGAGAAGCTGAAAATTTTCAAAAATTGCAAGTCCAGGCTTATTTTTTGTTTAACCATTCTTCTTTCATTGTATCTTTTTCCTCTTGCATTTAAACTTAAGTAGGAAGAAGACACCTGGAGGCCCTTCAACAATCCTCTTGTCTGGGTCACCTAGTTCATTGGGCACAGTTTTCTACTTTCTACGGTTTACTGCTGCTACACATTCTGCCACTGTGTGGTAAGGATCCTCTCTCTTCTAATTTCCAGTGCCATTTTCTTTCTTCCCTTTATATCCTCTCTGGTAGCATCCACTAAGGCTACCTGGCTTTTTAATCAAACACTTAATCAAAACACGTAACACTTTCACTAACATGCTTTCCTAAAAGTTCTTTCAGTTACCACACACTTCCTAATCCCAAAGGTACTCCCACCTTTTGTTTTTGTTGTGGTACCACCTGATAATGTTTTGGAGTTGTGTAATCCAGACTTGCTAAGGGATGTGGGGGGAATGACTATAACTGAGAATGATGCTTGGATTTTTGGTTGGCTTAATCAGATGAACGATGATTCCAATTACTAAGAGAAAAGTGGAGAAGAAGCTGGTTTGGTGAGCATCAAGATTTCAATTCAGGATATGTATAGCTTGAGACGCCTATTGCAAATCTAAGTACCAAGTTGCAGACACGAATCAGGAGGAAATCATTCAATCTTTCACTGTTAAGTATGATGTTGGGTGTTCATGTTTTGTAGATGCCTTATCAACTTGAGAAAATTCCCTTCTATTTATGATGCACGGTTTTTTTTATCATGAAAAGGTATTAGATTTTGTCAAATGCTTTTTCTTCATCTATTGAGATGATTGTGTGGTTTTTGTCTTTATGCTATTCAAAAGGTATAGTATAGAATTAATTTTCAGATTGCAAACCAAACTAGTATATCTATGATAGGTCCCATTTGGTCATATGGATAATACATTTTTTTTATATATGTAGCTAGATTCACATTTTTAGTTGTTTGTTGAGAATTGTTGCATCTATATTCATAAAGGTATTGACCCAAAGTTTTCTTTTCTGTGATGTCTTTGTCTGGTTTTGGTAACAGGATTATACTGGCCTCCTAGGATGAGTTGGAGGCTATCACCTCCTTTTCTATTTTTTGGAAGAATGTGTAAAGGATTAGCATTAATTCTTCTTTACATGGTTAGTAGAATTCAGTGGTAAATCATCTAGGCCTGGGCTATTGTTTGTGGAAAGTTTTTAAATTACTAAGTCAATTTCTTTACTTGTTATAGGTTTATTTACATTTTCTATTTCTTCCTGGGTCAATTTTGGTATTTTATGTTTTTTAAAGAATTTCTACATTTCATCCAAATAATCTGGTTATTCATAGTATTTCCCTATAATCCTTTTTTATTTCTGTAAGCTCAGTACCAATATTCCCTGTTTCATTCCTGATTTCAGTAATTTGAGTCTTTACTCTTTGGTCTTATTAGTGTAGCTAAAGTTTTGTCAATTTTATTGATCTTTTCTAAAAACCAGCTTTTGGTTTGGTTGATTCTTTTTCTATCATTTTCACATTGTAATCTACTGGAAGAGACCCAGACACTCCAAACTTTGCCCTCCAGGAAAGGTCCAAATATACAACATCACATTGTGCATAGCACTATGAAGTTAGCAATCAATCTTTCATAGGTTCTTTCTCCCAATTTGTGTATGAAGTCAACTCCAAAGAATTTAATATGATCTGCTGCAGTGATCAAAAAAGATCACTAAAGTCAGTGGGGAGAAATAGATACCTAGTTCTTGTACTGACTTTATTCCCTGTATCTTGAATACAGGTTTGTATTCTAGTTTGTAACAGTGAAACATTTCCATGGGGAATGCTTGTTCACTTCAAGCCATGTATTCATCACTCCAGACAATGGCTATAAAATCCCCCTAATAAAAATGGAGTTCCATCCAACATTTAAGATGAGTTTGACAGGAGACAAAAGTTTTACTTAAGATTGCCAGGTGCATATTTTAAGAGTAAGAGCCAGAACAAAAATCTGTAGTGTTGGGAAAATAACTGAAATTGCGATTATCCTTACAAAAATATCAGCACGGTCACTGCTGTTTGCACACCAGGTGTTTCTAATTACCTCAAGCATTTGCAGACTCTGTCTCTCCATATAATTCTCTATCCTTCTCCCAACAAAGATCTTCTAGACAATATATAATAACACCTACACCCGGTGCTTTGTGTTTGCTACTCTCCTATTAATCACTGAGTTGCTCAACAAAGCCTTGAAATCTCAACAGGAGACTGGAACATTTAGTGGGTGTTTACTGTATGCACGCAGGGCATTGGGTTAAGGACAATAGAAGGAATTTTTAAAGAAATCAAACACTTACACGATAAATTTAGTGTCTGAGGGAGATGGCATACTGGAGGGTGGGTTGGACATGTACTTTTCTCAAAATACAGAAAGAAAAAAATATGTAGTATTTAGAAGCAAGATAGAACTGTCAAAGTGCACTAAATCTCCTACATATGCTATGATAAACAAAGACTGGTTTTATTTGTTTCTTCTACGGTGTAAAAGTACAAATTGTTCTTAGAGATAGAAAAAGAAAGCAAGGAGAACTTACTTGCACTTATGACAGTGACTGTTGTGACACATTGTTCAGATAACTATCACTGCAACATTCAAGAAGACTGTGTCTCCCAGTCCTCTTTGCCTCCTTCCCCAGGCCCCAGACATCTTAGCCTCTCTTGCCTAAGGCAGATCCTAGAATAAATACACATGACTGGAAGAACTCAGTTGCAATGCAGATCCTTGCTTCAAGTCAGTTATTACAGCAGGAACACCAAATTCTAAATTTTAAACAAGCATTCATGTAACTTTGATGCTGGTGGTCCCAGGACCACACTTTGAGTAACTTGGACTGAATTCCTGCTTTGTGCAAGGCATCTATCCTGGAGAAACTTAATATGTATCCTAGAGAAACCTAAAATTTAGAGTCAAAACACATTAATGAAACAAAACAATCTATGAAGAAAGAGATAGCAATATTCATCCATTCAGTAAAATTTCTCAAGTGCCTACAAGCCTGGCAATTTACCAGAAAAACAACAGGGTATTAAAACTGGGACACTTCTTATCTCAGTTTGACTGAGGTCTCAAGATATAGATGCCACATTTGGGTTGCTACATTTGAGGGACAAGGTAGACTGGTTTCTGGCAAATGCCTGAGGGATCTAAAGGGATATGGTGGGAGTGACTGGTTTGCTGCAGGGCTTTTTCTGCCCCTCTGCTCCTCCCTTTCTGCCAATGTGGTCTTGTCTCTCCTGCCCATGCATCATAGCACTTTTCAACCAAAGGCCTCAAAGTGATAGATGCTAAACTCCTGAAAAGCCTGGTGAGGCAGTTAGGTGACACTACCCTTAATGTCCAGCTGGACAAACAGAGAAAGTTCACTGCATTGACCTAGATCACACAGGGGGCAGGTTTGAGAAGAGAAACGGGCCATAGTCTCCTGCAGCCAGAGTGGGAACTTTGGTCAGGTCTCCTGGGGAAGATTCCCAGTTACCAGACCCGAACTTTGAGCATGCCTCCTTCAAGCGCAAGAGTTCATGAGACATTTGTGATTGCCAGGGTGTGTGAGCTGAGAGCAGCTGTGTGATAGAATCTGAGGGACATTTTTCCTGAAATATCCTGTTATTAATTTGCACCTGATTGGCAGGCAGCGATAAAGAAAATGGCGCTGCTTTAATTGGCAAGGGAAATGTGCACCCAAGAGACTAGTTTCCTGACTTTATTTGGCAATTAAAAAAATATATATACAGATGTATGTACGTATGTGTATGTATGTATGTATGTTAGAATGGTTGCTTACACACCTTAGCTTGCAAGCCTTTGGCAGAAACAAACTGTCCCCAGAGGTCTCTAGGAACGTTGCCCTGTGCAACATGGTGCTTAATAACGACAAAACAACTCAATTAAACAAACACTGAACTAGCCTGAGAGTGGAGTGGGAGTGGATAGACACAGATCGGTAAATATAATACAGTCCCTACTCTCCAGAAGCTTATAACTTGAGTAAGCTTGATAAATAATGGAGTTCCACTTCAACTGGAGTTAGGTTCTAAAATCAGTGAGTACATGAAAATCTCATTCAATCAAAACTACCCTTGCAATATTCTTTAACCTGTCTGTGAGGTATTGCATATGTGAGTTATACGTACACACCTGCACAGTAATTTTTATGACCTTCAAATTTTAAGAAACACGGGAGTCGTAATGTAAGGAATGAGAGGTCGTAGAGTTTGTCTGAACATTCAACCTCACGTACCTGTGAGGTAACTATCAAAAAATGGTGAATGGGGGATGGAGTATAACATCATACAGTTAAAACATCATGCAGTTATCTGCCTAGATTCACTGCACAGCAAACAGCCCCAAACTCAGTGGCTTAAAATAACTATCATTTTTTCTCATGGAGCTGCTGGTCCAGTTGTGTGTTAGCCATTTGCCAGGGCTTGGCTGGGACTGTTCAACTTTGTTCCACGGTTTCTTCATCCTTCACTAATACTAGTCAAGCATGTTTTTCCATGGGGACAGAGGAGACTCAGCCTTGAAAGACAACCACAGGAATAGAGAGGACAGTAGAAGCAGAAAGAGCTTTTGGTTATAATGACAGCAGGTAAACTTATTTCTAGTCTGCATGGTCTGGCAGTCAAGGAGCATATCTCACTCAGCATTGGATCCCTACCTCTGCTTCATCTTGTCTTGGTATTTGTTCCATTCAATGGTTGTTGACTGATGAATGTTAATCATGTTGTGCCTTTAAGGACACAATTCATACTAGTTGGAATAACAGACTGGTGCCATCTGTTCAAGCTGGGGTGAGAGAACAGGCCTGACCAGCAGGAGGCTTCGTTCTCAAGGATCTTGTGGTTCTTGTGACATTTTTTGAGAAAACTGAACTCATGGGCTCACTGAGGCCAGAGACACCTCTTAATTACCATAATATCCTTCCAGATGCTAGCACAATCTCACAAGGGAGACAGATCTTTACTTAAATAATTAACCATAACTGTGTGATTAATGCTGTAGCCACATGAAGAACACAACGCCGAGGGAGCAGGAGCATTCAGGTAAATCCCATCTGGGGACACAGATATAAAGTTATTTGGGAAGGTTTCAGAGAAAAGGCTTCCTCTTATTTTGTTATTGAAAGTAAGTCCTTTGGTTTCCACAAAAATACCTGTAGGAACCAGAAGCGGTTTGGAGTGCTCCTAGGACAGGAGCTCAGGGAGAGACTTGTACAGAGAAAACAGAAGCAAAATGAGAAAACTACTGATTAGCTAAAACTTAAAGCCAAGTTGGCTGTTTGTGATTGGTTGTCACTGAGTTTCAATTTTGTGACCTTGAGGCATTTACAGGTTTAGGTTTTGGTTTGCTTACAAGGAAAGCCATGGCACTGGGCCACCTCAGATTGGGCCACCTCAGAGCCCCCTTGTTTAATTAATTTAACAAACGGAACAGAAGGGCTAATGTGTGCTTGTGTGTAAAGTTTCATGTCTCACGCAAAAATTCTGGACCTCAGCTTTTTTTTTTTTTGAGAAGCTTCCTCTCAAAATAGCACAAAGCAGGCATAAAGCAGCATCTCATCTCAGGACGGAAGGGTGGCTGAGGTGGTTACACGGTACTTATCTCACCGTCTTGGGAAAAACAGTCCTGGCTTTCAGAAGTTTCCTTGCCTATTAAATGGATTATAAATAGCCATGTGCTTGACACTATTGACAAAGATCTAAAGAGATTGGTTCCCAGGGAGAAAGTTGACATCTACCTTCACATGGGGTTGGGACTTAAAGTTTGGGAGTCACTCTCCAGAGCACAATGCATTTTAGAGAAACTAAGAGTTGAACCAAATTTTGAAGTCTGTAGAACTTAAGACTTTAAGAATTTAAGCAAGACTTGCAAAGACTTGCAGAATTTAAGCAAGAAGAGAGAATGGCCCTGGGAGATGAAATAGTAGGACTAAAGGACACAAATGGATAGGTGGGGAACACGAGTAGGGAAGGCAGGGCATGCTCAGGAGCTAGGGTTCAATCAGTAGTCGGGATTCATTAAAGGTTTCTGAGGAGAGGTGATTATAAGTTCTGTGAAGACCCAAACTGTGTCTGGTCATTGTTGCTTCCCTCTATCTGGCACATTTCAATGTATAATGAAGAGAGAGAGAGAGAGAGAGAGAGCTAGAGATAACCATACATATGCATATACACACATCTGCATATATATAAAGTTCAAAACTGTTAATTATATAATTTGTGCATGAATCCACTCTCATGAAAAAGATCCACAATAAAGGAGGATATAAAGCAAAAATGGGAGCTCTTCCTCACTAACTCCGTAAGTCCATTCTCTTTCCCAGAAGTAACCAGAGCTATTCATTTGGTATGTGACCTTCCAGATAGTTTTCTCTGCCCTTACAAAAATGCATTTCTACATACCAATACTTTTTATTTTTTTAATAATGGGGTTATACTCTACTTGTACAGCCAATATCCACTTGTCACTTAATATGTCTTGAAAGTCTTTTAATTTTAGCCTATGTGTAAAGCTTCTTGATTCCTTTTAATTCTTGCATAGTATTCCATTATATGGAAGCACAGTGATTTATAATAATAATTTGCTAATTATCTGTTATCAACACAACATCACCACTAGCCCTCTCTGGAGACCACATTTCCCACAATCCTGCCGGCAAGTGGTTCTAGGCTGGGATTTGCTGATAGAAGACACTCATGCCAGTTTGAAAGCCAGGCTAGAAGGAGAGGCCATCGTGCCCAGATGCAGCTACAGCCAGGTGAGGAAGCAGGCACTATACTTTGTAGTGGTTTCAGGGGAATGAGTCTTAGGAAACCATCCACTTCGCTGCTGCAGACTAAGGCAGATAGGATGAGCATTCAGGACCCAGATCAGGGCTGACAATGGGATTTTTCAGAGTCTAGTGAGTGGCAAGTGTGGAGTCCATGTCAGTCAGTAAAATATCCACTGTAAAAATTACAGAGAGACAAGATCAATAGAATGAAAAATAGGGACAAGAGCGATGGTGGAGGGTATGGATCTAGAATTATATTTATTTGTCAGTTTAAGTAAAATGTATTTACTTAAGTAAAATAAAATACGTAAGTACTTAAGTAGAATGAAGTAAAACTCAAATACTATTGTGGTCTCTCGTCTACCATTCCAATTTGGAATGCTTTAACTCCATCCCTTGACAACTTAAATTAGTCAAGAGAGCAGATTGCATAGAATACGAAATGTAACTCACATTCCATTCAATTCATTCAAATTATTGCCTAAATCTTATTGAAAGCAGTAAGTTTACTTGTAACCTACAGTCATCATTCATTCATTCATTCACTAAGTCAAACTTCACTATTTCTAAGCAGAAAGTACTATAGCAGAGCAACCAAGGATGTTGTCTATCATTAAGAGTTTGAACCTCATTTAAAAGGTCACACCAGAGCTATTTAGTCCATTAGCGAACCATAAATACTATGTGTGTGCATGTACATGTGTATATGTATATTGCAAAATTCTTAAATTCTTTTAAATTTAAAAAGAGATGCTCTTGAGGCAAATCCTAAATGCCAGATGTATTCAGTTGCTAGGGCTCCTGCCCTAACAACGTAGCACAAACTGAGGGCTTAAACAGCAGAGATATTGTCTCACCATTCTGGAGGCTAGAAGCCCAAATTCAGGGTTGGATGCTTCGGAAAGTTGAGAGAGAAGGATCTGTTCCACGTCTCTCCCCTTAGCTTGTTAATGGCTGTCTCATCCCTGGTTCTCTTCCCTCTATATGTCTAAGTGTCCACATTTCCCCATTTTATAAAGACACTAGTCGGATTAGATTAGGGTTCATCCAAATAACCTCATTTTAACGTTATTATCTCTATAAATACCATATTTCCAAAAAAAGGTCATATTCTGAAATACTGGGGTTTACGGTTTCTTTTTTGGATGGATGCACAAAATTCAATGAATAACACTGGATTACCTCAGGTAACATGTAAAGCATTGTCGGAGAAATCATGATTGTTGTTGCTTTGAATTATTCTATTAGGGGAAGTCAGACTATTGAAAGGCCTGAATGGGCCTGAAAGGCCTATTATTTTAGTCACTTGTAACTTGGCTCTCATAAACATCTCTTACATATTATCAGGAATTTTGTTTTTCAGACTTATTTGTAAAAGATGCAAATCCAGTTCAGCTAATGAAGGAAATAAGATGGGAAGGAAGTCTCTTCTCTTGACTCCCCTCTTCAATTTAGTAGATGAATTCTGGCTGCACCGGAATTAACTTCATTACATTCTGTTTACTGCTATTTCCCCAAAAGCCTCATTCAGGTTAGACCAAGGTGGTTGAAACTTTGTTAGCTGTAAACCAGTTATGGCAGTAAACTGTTAAATCTTACCACTTCCTGGAGAAAACTACATTTCAAGGTTGGTCTTTTGATTCAGATGGGTCTCTCCAAAGTGATTGGTGAAGATGCTGTCTCTTCACAAATTGACTTTATGAAGCATATTTTCTGGGACATGGAAGCTAGTGGAGCCATTGAAATAAAAGTGGGGTTCAATATGAAACTTGTAGGAATACATTGAAATCTCTGAATTATTGCTACCACTTGGAAGAAGGTGATTTCTCTGTCAAATCCAGGAGATAATAAACTATTCTGTTCTGAATTTTATCTTAACATCACCCACTATCTGTCTCCCAAGACATTTTTCTTTTTTAAATACTGTTTGCTGGAAAGTTGCACCACTGAGGAAGAGACCATAGAGGGTGGCCACCCTTGATAGGAGAAGGAGGACCTCCCATCTCAGTACTAGCTCCTCAACTAATGTTCATCAAGTTTTGACAAACTCCTTAGAAATGCAAATAAGATTTAATGCTTATGGGGTACCTGGCTGGCTGAGTCAACAGAGCATGCAACTCTTGGTTTGGAGGTTGTGAGTTCAAGCCCCATGTTGAGGGTAGAATTTACTTTGAAAAAAATTGCAATTTATTTACATCTATGGCAAACTACTTGATTCAGTCAGTAGTAATTTAGAGAATGTTTTAATGGGTTAGGGAACTGGAAGAGGAATTTTTGGACCAAAAATCTGAAAGGGATGCAGGAGTTTTTGACAGTCAGAAGGGATTCATTGTCCCTCAGAGCCTCCAGAAAGAACCAACCCTGCCCATACCTTGATTTCAGATGTCTGCCCTCCAGATCTCTGAGAAAGCAAGTTTCTGTTATTATGAGCCAAGTTTGTGGTAATATGTTACAGAAGCTTCAGGTAGCTAATATTCTTGGAGAATCCATTCCTTGCTTTTCTTCTAGCTTCTGGTGGCTGCTGGAAACTCTTGGTGTTTCTTAGCTTGAAGCCGCATCACTCCAATCTCTGCTTCTGTCTATATAGCACCTCCTCTGACTTATCTTTTTATAAGGACACTTATAAAGTGTCTTATCTTTTTATAAGGACACTTGCCATTACGTTGAGGGCCCACCCAGCTAATCCAATATGATCTCATCTCCAGGTTCTTAATTCAGTAACATCTGCAAAAAACTTTGTCCAAATAAAGTCACATTCACAGGTTTCAGGTGGATATATCTTTTGAGGAGTCACCACACCTTCCTTTCTTTTAGAAATTGAATTAATAAAGCACATGGCTACTCAGCCAAAGACTACAATTCTTTAGTCTCCTTTGCCGCTAAGTAGGGCCATACCAAGGGAATAGAATCAGAAATCATGTTTGCAACTTCTGCATCACATTCTCAAAAGAAAGCTTTTTGTCCTCTATTCCCTGCATCTTTCTCCCTTCATATGGGCTGGGATACAATTATGGTAGTAACTCAACTTCAGAAATGCAGATAAAGACAAAACCCAAGAGAAGGAGCGATTATAGAAGGGCCCTGAGACCTTGGATGACCTTCTGGAGAAGTGCTGCATACCTGCAGGGATCACCTGCCAACCTCTGCATTTCAGGGTCTTTTTGTTGCAGCAGCTTAGACGGTGTCCTAACTGACACACTTTACTGTGGGCAAGTCCAGTTCAACTTCTCAACATCAGTCTGGTCTCCCATAGGAAGAAGAAAGAAGAAAAGTAGGAAAGAGGATAGAGGTAGGGAGGTCATTTTAGGCTTTGGGAAAACCAAACTGAGAAGAGAGAGATGAGAAGAAGGAAGGAGCCAATAGGGGAAGAGAATAAAATTTGTTCTTGCATGGTTAGAACAAACCATGTGAAAACTGAAAAGAGACAGTTTATTTTAACTTTGGATGAGGGGGACCACATCAGATATTGAGTCAAACATACTTTTAGTAATTATGATACTGCTTTTTGAAAGGCATATTTATCTGTTGCACAAATTAATCATATAATAGATACCTACAAATAGAAGTGATATTTGAAAAAAAAGTCTAAAATTTACCTGAGTTAATTACGTTGTACTGATGTCAATTTTCTGGTGTTGACGATGTACTGTGGCTATTATCATTGAGGGAAGCTGGGACATGGGTACCCAGAAATTCTTTACTATCTCTCAACTTCTTCTGAGTTTTAACCTATTTCAAAATAAAAAGTTAAAAAAAAATAAGCACAACTACTAATGGATACATGTACAACTAGAGGAAACTGAAAGAAGTCTTAAGAGTTTTGTCTCCATTTCTCAGACTGAAGCATTTGAAAGTACGATGAAGCCAAGCTATTTTCAACTCAGTGGTAGCCTTCCACTGCTCGTACCTATGAACGGTTGCACCCTCAGCTCACTTAGGGTGGTATAGAATTTAAAAGCCAGCCACCACTTTGGTGAAAATGAAGATAATATGGCATTTTTACTTTGTTATAGCCCGAAGTATTATACCATCATAGAAGGTATAATATTTAAATACCAAACTTAGAGCATTCAGATATTTGGTTTAGCACCCCTGCTCTGGATTTCTCCCCTAACCCATGTAGACTCAGTTATGAGACAGCCTGGGGCCTCAATTTCAGACCAGAAAGGAGACATGAGCCAGCCAAGAGCAATGGGGGCCAGCGTAAACAAACTTTGGAAGCAAGCCTCCCAGAGGTAGTCCACCATCTGTTTGATGTCTAATGGGGCATGACCACTTTGCACTGGATCAGACCTGGCAATGATTTCTAAGAAATTTTAGTGGGTGCGTAGGCAATCCAAGCAGGATTACCTGGTCTTATGGATGGCAGTGCCTTGTTGCCAAGTAGAGAAATGGAAAGAGAACAGGAACCCCATGTCTGGTAATGAGGATGTGAGATGGGAAAAATATATAGGAGAAGAGCTACGCAAAGAGATCAGAGTCCTGGCCATATGGATTGCATTAGGATTAATCTCCAGGAAAGGATTCTAGGTCCAGTATGGGAAAATGGTGTGCTCTCAGCAAATCAAGGCAGAAGATGATAAAGAAGAGGTCTTAACAAGATCAATGTGAGCAGACTAATATTGTTCTGATAAAATTTAGAGAGCATATAATCCTATAGGTAGTGAGATTCATTTCAAGAGCAATTAGTGATAGTTCTTGATACTGATTTTACTCAGGACCATCACACTCTAGAAGAGTTGAAAAGTATAGGCCAAAGACACTCAGAAGAACCATGTGAGCAAGGCTGGGGAAGTTAAGGGCTAGAGGCACAGACCAGATGAAAAGACAAAGAGAAAAATTCACTACAGCCTCCAAACCACCTCTAATGCATTCTGTGTGGTTTTTGTGACCATAAATTCCATCATCTAAAAAGAAAAAACACTGGGTGTTATATGCAACTAATAAATTATTGAACAGTACATCTGAAACTAATATGTTGGCTAATTTAATTTAAATTTTAAAAAAGCTAAAATGGTTTAATGTTTTAAAATATTTTTAAAAAGAATAAAGACAAAAGGTTTTATTTATACACTGATCAGTATTTATTCCAGAAAAACAAAAGTAGGTAGAAGTAGCTTTCGTGTCTTTGGATCTGATGGAACACTACTTTTGCCTTTTCCTCATCTCAGGGTTGTTGCCTTGTCTGGTTTTCTCCTCATGAGGCTCTACTACTATTACTGGTTCAAAGTGTGTTAACATTTTATCAGGGCAAAGCACAAAACTGTTGTATCCCCTGCGCGCATCTAAGCAGGGAAGGCAATAATCTATGTCCCATATTTCAGATCAGTGGGGTTTCAAATCAACTTTCCCAAACCTCCCAGGGAGGGGAAACCCTGCTATTCTGAAAATGTGTCTTGTGTTTTGTAATTAAAAATAACAAGTACCTTCTGTTTTCAATGCTTTTAAATCCTAGTGAATATAGTGTGTATGTCTCTGGGTCTGAGCCTGTACATTATATGTGTGCCCACAGATGCTTTATTTCTTCATGAGGCTTTGATCACATGAATCAAGAACACAGCTCTTTCAGCCAGAGAAAATAACTTCCTACTTCTACATAGAAATCAATCCTGAAACATCTATACATATTTTCTAGAATTAATTGTTACATTAAATAGAGAACTGAAGCCAAAGACTTCAACCTTAAGCAGTCTTTCTTCAAGGTTGAATGGAATCTACTTATATATGAAATACTACATAGGGTTCTAGAAAACCAGTAACTTGAAAACAGAGTTTGTAATAAAACATAATAAAATCTTCAAGCAAATAAATCAACCCAAATAACAACAATAAAGTTACCAGAAAACTTGGGGGAGAAATATATATTTAGAAATACAGCAAATGACTCAAAAAAGACCATTTTCATTGTAGAATTATTTCAAATAACCAAGATATGGAAATGCTCACAGACAGATGAATGGATAAAGAAAAGGCGATGTGTATACAATGAAATACTATTCAATCGTGAAAAATAATGAGATCTTGGGGCTAAGGGAGACAAGTCAAATAGAGAAGGACAAACATTGTATGATTTCATCATATATAAAATCCCCCCAAAAAATGCAAAAAAGAAAACCAAAAACCCACAAGTTCATGGACACACAGAATAGATTGGTGGATGACAGATGTTGGGGTTACGGGGGTGGGAAAGTGACAGAATGAATGAGGGAGGCCAAAAGGTACAAACTTCCAGTTATATAATAAATAATCCATGGGGATGTGTTGTACAGCATTGTGACTATGGTTAATAATACTGTAGTGTACATTTGAAAGTTGCTAAAACAGTAAATCTTAAAAGTTCTCATCACGAGAAAAAAAATTCTGTAATTGTGTATAGTGACAGATGTTAACTAGACTATTGTGCTGAATGTTTCACAATATATACAAATATTGAATCATGGTGTACATCTGAAACTAATATAATAATGTATACCAATGAAACCTCGATTTAAAAAAGAAACAGTAAATAGAATAAAAATAAAACAAAATTTTTCCATCTCACTTTTGGAAAAGATTTCTAATTGTAAAAGTAATACAGCAACCCTTTAAAAGCACTAGAACCAGATGGTTTTACAGGTGACATTAAAAAAATGTTCCAAGAATGGCTCTTCCCCCGAGCGGCCTGAGGTGACCTCCGGAGATGGTTCGCTACTCGCTGGACCCAGAAAACCCTACAAAATCATGCAAGTCGAGAGGTTCAAATCTTCGTGTTCACTTTAAGAACACACGTGAAACTGCCCAGGCCATCAAGGGTATGCATATTCGAAAAGCCACCAAGTATCTGAAAGATGTCACTTTGCAGAAGCAATGTGTGCCATTCCGTCGCTACAATGGTGGAGTTGGTAGGTGTGCGCAGGCCAAACAGTGGGGCTGGACACAGGGTCGGTGGCCCAAGAAGAGTGCTGAATTTTTACTGCACATGCTTAAAAATGCGGAGAGTAATGCTGAACTTAAGGGTTTAGATGTAGATTCTCTGGTCATTGAGCACATCCAGGTGAATAAAGCCCCCAAGATGCGACGTAGAACCTACAGGGCTCATGGCCGGATTAATCCATACATGAGCTCTCCCTGCCACATTGAGATGATTCTTACTGAAAAAGAGCAGATTGTTCCTAAACCAGAAGAGGAGGTTGCACAGAAGAAAAAGATATCCCAGAAGAAACTGAAGAAACAAAAACTTATGGCCCGGGAGTAAATTCTGCATAGAATAAATGCAAATAAAAATAAAAAAAAAATGTTCCAAGAATGTACAAGTCCCATGTTATAGAAATTGTCCCAAAATATGAAAAAAGTTGAGACTCAATTTTTGTTTTGTTTTTAAATTGTTTATTTAAATTCATTACATCAAGTGCCCTCTGAAACTCAACTCAGTTTTAAGGCTAACCTAACACCGATTCTAAAACCAGACACAGTTGGTACAGAGAAGAGAATGGCAGGCTAATTTCGCTTTCAAACACTGATACAAAAATCCTAAATAAAATGTTGGAAAATCCAATCTTAAATAAAATGTTGGAAAACCAACTCTAGTAGCGGGTTGAAAGAACATTATATCATAACAACGTAGGAGTTAACCTAAAAATGCAAAAATACAGTTCAAATTTTTAAGGATCTTTTAATGTTACTCACTGTGGCAACAGATTGAAGGATACAAACCACAGGAACATCTCAATAGATGCTAAAAGGTATTTTCCAAAATCCAGCAGGTATTCCTCATTAAAAGACACACACACACACACACACACACACACACACACACACACACATAGTAGGAGTCACTACCAGAAGACGGTGGAAAGTATCATGCTAAAGTATGAAATATACAAACCAATGATGTTCATAACCAATTAGAAGGAAAATGATTCAATCATAATAGCAATGGTAAAATATTCAAGATGTACTGGAAGAAAGCTGCAAAACTTTACTGAAAAGACATTAAGGAAAGCCTGGATAAGTAGAGTAATATACAATGTTTCTAAAAGGGAACACAGAAGACTATAAATATACCAATTCTTCCCAAATTAATTTACAAATGTAATATATTTCTATAGAAAACATTAAGATTTTTCATGGAAATTTCAAGCTGATTATAATTTCATCTGAAAAACTGTAGGTAACAACAGACTTTTGAGAAACAGTAATGTGAGAGAGTGTGAAATACCAGATGTCAAAATATACTGTAAAGTCAGCCATCAAAATCAACACAAGAATTAAGACACAAATACACAGATTAGTTGTCAGATACGAAGTATGAAAAACAGATTCACATACATACATATGAAAATATAGTAACCGATGAAAGTGACATTTAATCAATGGCTAAACGGACTATTCAATAGGTTGTTTTTTGTATGAAAATATAATAATCAATGAAGGTGGGGCACCTGGATGGCTCAGCAGTTGAACATTTGCCTTAGGCTCAGGGCATGATCCCAGGGTCCCAGGATCGAGTCCTGCATCAGGTGCCTTGTGGGGAGCCTGCTTCTCCCTCTGCCTGTGTCTCTGCCTCTCTCTCTCTCTGTGTGTCTCTCATGAATGAATGAATAAATAAAATCTTTTAAAAAATAACCAATGAAGGGATCCCTGGGTGGCACAGCGGTTTAGCGCCTGCCTTTGGCCCAGGGCGCGATCCTGGAGACCCGGGATCGAATCCCACGTCGGGCTCCCGGTGCATGGAGCTGCTTCTCCCTCTGCCTATGTCTCTGCCTCTCTCTCTCTCTCTCTCTCTGTGACTATCATAAATAAATAAAAAATTAAAAAAAAACACAAAAAACCTTCCATTAAAAAAAAAACAGATGGAAAATAAATAAATAAATAAAAAATAACCGATGAAGGTGACATTTAATCAATGGCTAAACATTGGACTATTTAACAGATAGTTTTTTGACAGTTGGCCATCCAGTTGTAGAAAAAGGAAAACAAGATTCTTAACTCATATAAAAGCAAAATTGCAGATAGGTTGAGCAATCAGGGTGTCAAGTGTGGCTGCAGGCATCTCAGAGATGACGGAATGATACACATCTTGGATGGCTCTCGGTTGTTGGCAGGATTTAGTTTCTTGACCGCTGGTAGATGAGACCCCCAATACCTCACTGGCTATCTTTGCCACTTGGGCAGCTCACAAGATGGCAGCAGGTTTTATCAGAGTGAGCAAATGAGAAAGACCCAGAGACCACGCCATCAAGACAACAACAGTCACAGGTTTTATAACCTAAACTCTGAAGTGACATCCCATCATTTTTGCTGTATTTTGTGTGTTCAAGGTGAGCCATGAGGGGCAGCCCACTCTTGAAGGGAGGTGGATCACATAGGATGTGACTGCTAAGAGGAGAACATTGGGTTCCATCATATTTTGTGCTCAATGCCCACCTCAGCAAGAAATGGTCACAAATGGGAGATTCATAGAAGAAAATGAAAGCCCAGCAAACATAATACAAAACGGACAGGATAATTCAAAACAACAATGTTCAACTTTCCTCCAGTTTGACTAGCAGAACACAAGCTCTGGGGTCATGTCCCAGTTACTATCCCAGCTTCACCACTTGCTAACTTTGTGATTTTGAGCATTTGCTTGATTTTCCTGGCCTCTATTTCATTATCAAAGACAATAGTACCTACCACGGATGTTCAATAGACTTTATTTATTTATTTATTTATTTATTTATTTATTTATTTTTATGAATTTATTTTTATTAGTGTTCAGTTTGCCAACAAATAGAATAACACCCAGTACTCATCCCATCAAGTGCCCCCCTCAGTGCCCATCACCCAGTCACCCCCACCCCCCGCCCACCTCCCCTTCCACCACCCCTAGTTCATTTCCCAGAGTTAGGAGTCTCTCATGTTCTGCAATAGACATTTTTTTTAAAAAGCCTTGTTATTCGAGGTATAGAAAAAATGACATATACTACTAGTAATATAAATTGGTAAATATTTTTTGCTATGAATTTACTATTAATTCACTAGTTAATTATATATCCCCTTCCGCCCCAACAGTTTTGCTTGTCTAGAGTTCAACTCACAGTTTCTTGAAAACACATGTTCACAAATGTTTATTGTAATTTTGTTTATAACGGATAAAAAAATGGCCCATTAAAATGTTTGTTGATAGGGAAAGGGTAAATAGACTCAAATATAGCTGTACTTTGTAATTCTGTGATTAGAAAGACATTTTAAAATGTAAGTAACCCAAACCCAGAGTTACAAACTGACAGCGAACATTGGAACCCGTTTACTTATCCTAGTACTTAATTAACATTTATTGAGTGAATGAACCACTAAATTAAAAAGAAGTAATTCTGTAAATACTGAAATGAAATATCAGTATGAAATTAGGCTTCTAAGAAATATTGTTACCAAAAAGAAAGAAAGTGCAGAATAGAATGTTCAGGGTGGCACTATAGATACACAAATGACCACAATTTACATATATGTATATAAATGCTTTTAAAAAGAAATGATACGGATTTGGGGTGATAATGCTATGTTAATGCAGGCTCATGGATTGTAGGTAACAAATGCACCACTCTGGTGCTGGATTTTTCTTATGATTTATTTATTTATTTTTAGAGATAGAGAGTGTATGTGTGTGCACGTGGGCATGAGTGCCCAAGGGGGAGGAGCAGTAAGAGGGAGAAAGAGAATCTCAAGCAGACTCCCTGCTGAAGGTGGACCCCACTCAACACGTGGGACTCGATCTCATAACCCTGAGATCATGACCTGAGCTGAAATCGAGAGTCAGGCACTTAACCAACTGAGCCACCCAGGTGCCCCTCTGGTGCTGGATTTTGATAGTGGGAGAAGCTGGGCATATGTAGGCAAGGAATATATGGAAATTTCTGTACTTGCCACTAAATTTTGCTATAAATCTAGAAATTCCTTGGAAATGTATTAAGAAAAAGGATCTGGAAAAATTCAGGCCAACCTGATGGTGAATATTAGCCAGGTTTTGGTCCAGGGAGGCTGTCCATTTATTTGTATTGCTTGAGTTTTTCACAAGGGCCTATGTGTTACATATTAGTGCACTTTTTTTAAAAATAAAAATATGTGTTTATTATTGATAATTTAGAAAACACAGGAAGCCATCAAGAAAGAAAATTTAAAGTGTCTATAGCCTTGGGGTTCCTGGGTGGCTCAGTGGGTTAAGCCTTGACTCTTGATTTCAGCTCAGGTCATGATCTCAGCATCCTGGGATTGAGCCCTGCTTCAGGCTCCCTGTGCTCAGTGGGGAGTCTGCTTCTGCCTCTGCCCCTCCTCTCCACCCATGCTCTCTTTCTGGCTCTCTCTCTCTTTCTTAAATAAATAAAATCTTTTTTTAAAAAAAGATATGTGGGCCATGTAACTAAGGACAAGCATAAAAAATAGAACAGAAAAAGTGGTGCATGCATCTATCAGAAAAGTGTCAAAAAGACTATATTCCAAAATGTGCTAAATATTCTAAAAAAGAAGTCGATCACCAGGCCAACAGAACAGCAGAGATGAGGAGTGGAGGATGGTACAGCTGGGATCGTACACAAAGAGATTTGATGGTAGAACTATGAATTTGGAAGAGCAGTGGGAATGAGGAGATTGAGGAAACCAGCCCTCTGCTTTGAGGTAAGTGGGTGAGGAGAAATAAACAACCTCCCTTCCTACGTCCCTGGAAGTGATATTGAAAACCCTAAATTTGAAAATTGGAAAGCAGTCCTAGAGTTCATTTTATTTGGGAATTCCTCTCCCAATAGTGATTGTAGGCAGAGGAGACCTCCGTGAGATGAAGCAGGACACAATGGGTTAGAGGTGACAATGAAGCTTTGTGTCCCTCCCTGAAATGACAAGATCCTTCGTATACATATGTTTAAATGGGTACAAACACACATAGAAAAAACCCAGGAGAATATATCATTAAATGCCAATAGTAGCTACTTTTGTGCAGTGAGACTATGGACACTTTTTTTTTAATTTATTATTTTTTTTTTAGAGAAAGAGAGAGTATGTGAACAGGGGGAGGGGCAGAGGGAAAGAGAGAGGGAGAGAGAGAAAGAGAGAAAGCAAGTGAGCAGAGCAGAGGGAGAGGGATAGAATCTTAAGCAGTCTCCACACCCAGACTCTTAACTGATCGAGCCACCCAGGTGCCCCCCACATATCTTTTCTTACACATTCCTTTCAAATTTAGGCTCAGAGAGTCAGGGTTTCTTTACATAGCTTTGCTTGCCTTCCTCATCAAGATCCTTGTTGGTTGTTTTGCCAGAATTCAACTTTAGAGTTTCTGATCCCATTTTAACAGAATTTTTAAGAGTTCCTAACCCTGGTATCATAGCTATCATTTCTCTCAACTTTATCTAGAGTCTGTATATAGCTGTCTATAATCACCACACTTATTATTATTATTATTATTAATTATTGCTATGTTAAGATATGTGATTACTTGCTCCAGACTTCCTTTTACTTCCCTAGTCAATCTTTCCTATTTGGTTGACATCAAGGCCATAGTAATCATTTCCTTAATGTTTTGTTCTGATTCCTGAGGGAGTTCGCATTGTCCACATGGGAATCAAAGATTTGCCTAACACTCTTCTTTGAACAATCTGAGGCTTTCTGCAGAGGTCTACATACCACTCCTTGTTGCAATGCAGTGTGTGTATGTGTGTGTGTGTGTGTGTGTGTGTGTGTGTGTGTGATTTGTATCATATGGTTCATTCATCCTGCTGTCTGGCTTGTTATCTATAGTAACTTTCCTTAATTAAACCATTGGCTTTGCCCTCTGCATTTTTTTCCTTTCAATTTTATTGAGCTCTAACCAATTACAGCCCCCTGTAGAAGCTGAGGTGTACGGCATGATGTCTTGACTTACATATATTGTGAAATAATTACTATAATAAATTTAGTTATCATTCACCACCTCATACAAGTACAAGAAGAAAAAAGAACGAAAACAAAATTTTTTCCTTGTGATGAGAAATTTCAGGACCTACTCTCCTAGCAACTTTCAGATGTACCATACAGCAAGCAGTGTGAACTATAGTCATCATGTTGTCCATTGTTTCCCCAGTGCTTATTTATAACCGGAAGCTTTATTTTTTGACGACATTTTCACCATTTCCCCACCCTCTACCTCTTAGTTTGCCTTCCCAAAACGATGGGGTTCTAAGAGCTTTTGGGTTGGTGAACACAAGGTGACTTGGAGAGAAGGAAGCACTGGGAAAGCATAGGAGCTCTGCACTCCCTCCCCATACCTGCCCTATGCACCTCGTCCCTCTGGTTATTCCTGAGTTATAGATCTTTTTGTAATAAACTGGTCACCTAGAGAGCAAAATGTCTCTCTGAGTTCTGTGAGCTGCTCCAACAGGGTTGGACCCAAGGAGGAGATCATTAGAATCTCTGGTCTATCTATAGCAGGTCAGTCAGAAGCACAGGTAACAACCTGGACTTGGGTTTGGTGTCTTAAGTGGGGAATGAAGGGCAGTTTTGTAGAACTGAGCCTTTAACCTGCAGGATCTGAAGCTATCTCATGGTAAATGGTGTCAGAATTTAGTTGAATTATAGGACACCCAGCTGGGTGACCAAAGGAGTAGAGCCCAGAAGAGTCACAGTCAACAGAAATAAATCTTTGCTTTTGCAAACTACAAAAATATGGAGGCCCTTTGTGACCACAGCAAAGGCCATCAATATCCTTTTGCTTAGCCACCTCTATTCATCACATAGTTACCCCTGTACCCCAAAGATGGGAGATACAAAACTCCATTTCTTGGGGCATCTGGATGACTCAGTCAGTTAAGCATCCAACCTTTGATTTCAGCTCAGATCACAGTCTCAGGGTCATGAGATCAAGCCCTGTGTTGGCCGTGCTGAGCATGGAGCCTACTTAGGATTTTCTCTCTCCCTCTCCCTCTCCTTCTACCCACTCCCTCCTCACTCTATTTCTTGCCCTTCCCTCCTGCGACCAGCCAGCAAGATTCATCCCTGGGAAAACACTCTTCCATGGAGCAGAGGAGTTTAATTCTTTTTCTGAATGTGCAGATCTGTCTCCTGCAAAAAGAGGCTCCTTGTAGAACAACACCAGCAGGAGTATCTTCTCTTTCCCTCCATGTCACAAGTTAATATTCAGTCCTTGATGTGAGATTTGGTTTTCCTTGATTCCTTGAAATCTTGAAAAACAGAAAACAAAAAATCGGCTTCCTTCTTAGATGGTTCCTTTCATCCTCTCCAGAAATTCTTAATATTCTCTCAGGAGCAGGAGCAGAGAAAGGCAGGCCAGAGGGACCCACAGTGGCAAACAGACAAGGCTCTACCGTCATACGTTGATGTTCTAGTGGAAAAGATGGGCAAGAAACAGTAACATCGCATGTCACTGGCTACATCACACGATGTCACTTGTCAACATTCCTCAGCACTTACTGTTGTTGGCTCCTCTAGCACATTCTGGGTCTGTCCCACCTGAGAATACCCACCCGCCCCCCACTTCAATTCTACTCACTGAATATTTAGGGACGCCTTTCTTAACTCTACACCAAGGTATTGGCTACTGACCTCAGGTTTTGTTTATCACATTATTTTAAAATATTTCCTCTTGCGCCTGAGATTTTTTAGTGGAACTGAAGAGGGCACTGGGGAAATAAAAAAATAAGTGAGAAGAAATATTTTTATAGATTGGCAACAGAGCACCCAGAAGCAGCCTGGATGTGCTCCTTCACAACTTCATCGTCTCCCCCACCCCTGAGCTTGGGGTTCATTTATGACAAAGAAGCAGCCTGGTAAGAAACAAACATGACTAATCTGTAATATTTCATTCACTTTAAGAAAGAAAGACTGGAAACAAATAGGACTAAACTTAAATTACTAATTTTGCGTGGTAGAAAGGTAGGTGTTTGTTACGTTCCCTTCCGCATTTTAAAAATGCCTTTTAAAAAATGTTTCTTCCGGGACACCTGGGTGGCTCCGTGGTTGCAGATTGGCCTTTGGCTCAGGTCATGATTCCAGGGTCTTGGGATCAAGTCCCAGGTCGGGCCCCCTGAAGGGAGCCCGCTTCTCCCTCTGCCTGTGTCTCTGCCTCTCTCTAAATATCTCTCATAAATAAATAAATAAATTAATTAATTAATAAATAAATAAAATCTTTTTTAAAAAAAGTTTCTTCAGACTCTTAAGGACAGAGAACAAATAGATGGTCACCAGAGGGGAGATGGGCGTGGGGAGGGTGACGTAGGGGATGGGGATTAAGAAGAGCACTTGTCATGATGAGCACTGAGTAATGTATAGAATTGTTAAATCACCATATTGCACACCTGACACTAATACAACACTGTAAGTTAACTATACTGGAATTAAAATTAAGAACGTAATTAAAATTTTTTCTTAAGGAGAAAGAACATACAATGTAGGGTTCAAAACCTTTGGCCTCTGCCCTTGCACTACCCTCGCCTGGCTGTGTGTCCTTGAGCAGGTAACTGAAATCCTCTACACCTGGTTGGCCGTGCCCGTGGAGTGGGGATGATGAGGCCCAATGTTGAGGTTGTGATGAATACACCATGAGAAGATGTATGCAGAGCACCCAGCATCAGATGAGTCCGTCCTGAGTCTGTGGTGGCCGTGTGGTTACTCTGTGATTTCCCAAAGTGGGTCTATGGGACACTAATATCATTAAGTGGTCTCTGAGCGAAGGGCACCAAGGTCATTGAGGTTTAGGAGACTATACATTGCAGTTTCTTCTTGGGGACTCAGTGACGTTAGGATATTAATGGTCCTGAGAAGTTCTATAGTAAAGAGATCTGCTTTCTTTTTTTTTTCTTTTTTCTTTCTTTTTTTTTTTTTTTTTTTTTTGTTGTTGTTGTTGTTTTTTCATTTAAATTGGTGTTTCCAGATTTGGAGCATGAAACACCGGCCTACAGTGTCCCCGCCTAAAAGGCCCGAGTGAGGCCACCCTGGTAGCTGCTTAACTTAGTGAGAAAGGCTCCTCTTCCTTGAAGAGTACATATGGCACAGAGGCTGGTGTGCTAATGGTGAGCGTGTTCTTCCTACCACTGTGACATGTGGCAAACTGGAAGGCATGGTGACACGAAGCTGCACCTGACGGGGCAGCCACCCAGAAAAGCTTTGAAGTACCCTGGTGGATGCCCATTAACTGGTTGAAAAGAATCTCCTAAGCTGGCACCCTTCCCAGTTAGAAAATTATGGGAAATTTGGAAGATCTTAACCAAAACAAACAAACAAACAAACAAACAAAAAAAAACAAATGGAAACCCTACATTTTATTTATTTATTTATTTATTTATTTATTTATTTATTTATTTTTTGAAACCCTACATTTTAGATGAGTATGTATTTCTAGCTACTAGTAATGGCCCAAGAGGCAAGAATCGATGTCAAGTGAAAGCACACATTTTGTGCCCTGATTTGCAGGGAAGAGGTTGTTAATAACGGCCCCACCACTAATCCTACTGGCAGATTGTCACTCAGCATGAAAATACCAAATATAGATGAGTGTCTTGCCTGGAGCTCATTTTTATGATCTGTTTGAGCACTTAAGAGTTTGACCATGAAGGGGCTACGCCCTCCCTGCTCTGGGCTGCATATGTGAGGACCAGAGAGCCCGAGTGGGGCTGGAAGGAGGCTGCGTTATTCCTGGCAGCTGGTCCCAGCTGGGTGTGATCTCAGAGGATGCAGACAGACCTTCAAAATTGATGACAACATGTCTCCAAGGAGGATGAGTGGCCAAAGAGAAAAGCAACACGCCCAGAAGCCCAGGCAGGAACAGAAAATAAGACAGACAAGTATCTCGTTTCCAGAGAGGAGGGCTTCTCTCACCCAGTGTTTCCTTCCATGCAGCAGAATTTTCTAAACAAGGCAAGACTGGAAGTGGGGAAGGGGTGAAGGGGGACCCTCACTAGGTGTGGAGGCTATGGTCAGGGAAGTGGCCACCCTCTCTAAGGCTTGATCTAACCTAGAGAACAAGGATGGTAATCGTACCTCCCTTGGGGGGTGGTTGTGCGGATTAGGTGAGATTAAACCCAGAGTCCAAGCACGGTACCTGACATGCAGGAGGAACTCTGTTGCATGTAATTTAGATCGTGACAGTAGAGGATTCAACTTGTTGGTCACATGTCATATGCTGGCCACATTTATCCTGCTTCTCCCAAGAGGACCTGTGTCCCAGCAGGCCCTTGGCTGAAGCATGCTCGTTGTAACTGAATCTAGGGTCTGGTCGTGCTGTGTAAAGAATAATTGATATGCAGAGACTCTGAAGCAAGCTTTGGGAATCAAACATCTGGTTTGGAAGGCAGCCTTGTAGGCCAACCCCCTGTAGACCCAGGGAGGAGAGGAAAACAGGAAGTTTTATTCATCTTACTTTCTTGGTTTTTCAAGTTACAGTCTCCGGCTGTTTACATCAACTTTGTTTTTCCTAAAGAAAAGAGAGTGGGGGGGGGGGTCGCTATAAAGCAGCAAGTCACAATCTTTCCATGAAGTAGCCCTTTGTGGAAAATCGGAGTTGTTCTTTTACTTGGCTAACTCATCTTTTATTTTTCTCTTCTCCTCCCAAAGCAAATATCTGCTCTCTGGCTCCTCTTCAGGCCTGAATAAGTCAAGGAGAAGGAAGAGAGAAGTTTAGGGAGAAAGAAGGTAAGGAGGAGGCAGAAAACAGGAGAAAACTCTGGAGAGGAAGAAAGAAAAGGAGGTCACACCCCTGGAATTTAAGATGTTTTCAGAATTGGCAGTTTTGCCCCATGGCTGAATGTGAATTCAGTGGGACACCGCAGATGTGGGTCGTCGTTCTCGGGGCTGAGGAGGATGGAGGGGGAAGAAACACTCCCAACGAAGGCCAAGGAAGGTCTGTTGTCCTGTTTCTCGAAAACAACTGAGATTGAAGTTATTGTCCCCACGTCAGCCAAACATCAGTGCAAACATTTCATGTGGCCTGTCCTAATCTGCCTGTGGCTCTCCTCTCACCTCCATCTTCCAGAACAGGGGTGAAGTGAAGGGTCTCTGGCCTACGGCTACAGGGGTTCAAGCCCCAGTGAGGGGACTTGCAAACTAGGCAACCTTGGACAAGCCACCTGCCCCCTGGGTCTCAGCATCCTCATTTGTAAAGAGGAGGTGATGATAAGGATGAAAATAATGGTTTGCCTCTAACCGAGACTGTTATGAGGATTAAAAGAAGTCGGCACGGATAGAGTACCTACCCTCGGGGTAAGTGCTCTATGAGTGTTAACTGTCATCAACCTAGCCCACTTTGATTCGAGTGTTAAATCCCACCCCCACGAAGTGCCATGCATTGGTCATTCGTAGCATTGGCTATTTGCAGCCATCCTACGGGATACTTCACATAGAAGAAATCATTTCATATCACACCAACCCTAGGAGGCAGGTGCACTGTTATCTCCCGAGTGATAGATAAGGAGACTGAGGCACAAAGAGATTAAGTAAGTTGCTTCCTTGTACACATCTGATAAGTGGCATGGAGGTCTTTAAGCCTGAGTAGTTTAGCTCCACAACAGAGCTGTGCAAACTAAGGCCTGCTGCTTGTTTTATAAATAAAGCTTTACTGGGCCCGTGGCCACACCCATTCATTTGCACATCATCCACGGCTGCTTTTGCACTATAATGGCAAACCTGAAAATATTTGTTATGTGGGGTTTTTACAATAAATGTCTGCTGATCCCTGATTTAGAGCCTATCTCCATTCTATGAAGGTGGAGTTGCCAAAAATAGCAAATGAAAATGAAGGGCTCAGTTAAAATCTGAATTTTAGATAAACCATGAATAATTTCTTGGCATAATATATCATATGCAACATTTGGTACCTGTGCATTAAGGTGACCTGCCTCTCTGATCTGCCATGAATCGATGGTCAAGATTTTTCAGAAACCAGCTTGTCCCTATGAATCATGGCAGGTTTGAGTTGTGCAGGACCTAAGATGGCATGTGACTTGCCCAGCCTCAACTCAGGAGTTCATGACAGAGCTGAGCTAGAACCATCTCTTTGTATAGCACGTGACCCGGTTAAAGTTTTATGTGTTAGTAGTGATGAAGTTGTAAGACTTCTGGGAAGGAGAACTAGACGAGTAGCATGGCCAAGCCTAGGAAAAATCATGACATAGAAAACCATCTTTGTGATTTCCTGACCACCTGTCACCTTGCCAGCCTCAGTGACCCCAACAGCCAACCTGATTCTCTTTATCGTGTATACAACTGACTTTCCCTGAACCATCTTTACTGCCTTCTTTCATACCCTATAAAATAAAAACAATAACGCTTGGGGTGCCTAGGTGGTTTCAGTTCAGGTCGGGATCTCCAGGTCCTGCGAATGAACCCCACATTGGGCTCCCCGCACAGCAGGTAGTCTGCTTCTCTCTCTCTCCCTCTGCCCCTCCTCACTACTCATCCTCTCTCTCTGTCTCTCTGTGTCTCTCAAATAAATAAATAAAATCTTTAAAAAAAAAAAACAGTAGTGCTATGCCCAGGTAAACTGAGACTTCTTTCCTCTCCCCTGTGACTTAGGGAGAATCTTGGAGATGAGAGAGAAGTGGTTCAGAAACAGACCCATTTTTGTCAGGTCATGCAAGGAGATTTTGTAATATGGATTGGAAGGAGGAACTCCCTCACCCCCAACTAAGGCCCAGGCCATACCCTGAGGTGGTGAGTCTTACTTTTTATGGGTTGAGGGTAAGAAGTAGTAGATCAGGGCATCATGTCTGATTCCCTCTCCCACCTCCAGTTCTGTATGACTTTATAGAAACTACTCAAATCCATTGACATGCAGATAGTCATGCCAGGGTCCAATTCACACTGTGTTCTTGACAACAGGTAGGGAGGTACATTTAAGATCCATTTCCTTCATGTTCCTACCTTTAGAAGGCAGTTAGAAACCTCCATCCTGGAGTCATGGAAGGACAGGGGCTACCCTGTGGGGTATATTACCAACTTACCTTCTATCTCCTAAGAATAAACTGATTGGTGTCCAAGGAGTTTCAAAATCTTGGAAATACATCCAAATAAAATGAAAATTTAGTAAAGGTCAGTTGGTTTTAAAATATGGCCACAAAATTATTTGATATTCCTCTTATCGAGAGGTGGGATCTATATCCACTCGTCTTTATCTGCTTTGACCAATGAAGTTTGGTGAAAGCAATGACATGAGATTTCCAAGGCTAGGACATAAAGGGTCATGGAACTTTCTAATATCCAAGATTGTTCCCTAGAACACTTGTTCTTAGACCATGTAAAAAATCTTGGAGTCCTGGAGTGAGGGAACCCAGCCACATGTACACACCACATGTAGATACTCTGGTCAACAGTCTCTGCTGAGCTAGCCTTTGAGTTACAGGTATAAGACATTTGAGTGCAGAAGCTTCCATAGGTACCAGCACCCAAAAGTCCAGGGGATTCAAGTCTTCTAAGCTGTGACCCCAGATATCAGAGAGTATAGACAAGCTATCCCCCATTGCCCAAATTCCTAATCAACAGATCTATGAACATAACAAAATGATTATTGGTTTGTGCCACCACATTGAAGTGGTTTGTCATGCAGCAATAAATAACTGGAACAGTCATCAGGATTCGTTGAGATAGATGGATGGGTAGACAGCTCTGTATATGGTCACATTGTGATATTATGATATCATAAGAAATATACCTTTGGTCTTTATCCCAAGTTCCCAGCACAGAGGTCCTAAAGTAATCCTCAGTGATAAGGATAAGAGGAGCATCTTTTGTTATTTATTATAAGCCCCTTCCAACCATACCTGAATTTATGCTCCTGAAAGATGGGAGCCAGTTGCCAGGAATGGATCATGTGATTAGAGAATTGGCACTTTCAGCACCACTCCCAACCCCTTGGAAGAAGGGCTGGAGGTTGAGTGCATCACTAACGGCCAAAGAATTAATCATACCTATGTAATGCGTTCCTATATAATGAAGCCTCCGTTAAAAAACAAAACAAAAACCTCCTAACAGAAGGGATTTGGGGAGCTTCCAGGTTGATGAACCTATGGAGAGGCTGGGAGGGTGGTACACCCAGGGCGAGCAGGGAAGCTCCGTGGCCCTTCCCATATACCTTGTCCTGGGCATCTTCTCCATTTGGCTGTTCCCAAGCTGTAATCTTTATAACACCCAGGCAGTAGTAAGCCAAGCACCTTCCTGAGTTCTGTGAGCCACTCTAACAAATTACCAACCCTGAAGGAGGGGGTTGTGGGAAACCACAATTTACAGCCAGTTGGTCAGAAATACAGGTGACAACGGGGTCTTGCTGTTGGCATCTGAAGTGGGAAGCAATCTTACGGGACTGGGCTTTTGACCCGCGGGGTGTGCACTAACTCCTGGTGGTTGGTGTCATAATTGAATTGGAGAACACCCAGTTGGTGTCCAGAGAGTTGGAGAATTGGCTGGTGTGGGGGGAACGTGCACATCTGGTGTCAGAAATGTTGAGAGAAGAAGAAACAGAGGCTTTTCCTTTATGTGTACATAGCATTGTATAATAAGCCTTTGGGGTCTAATATTAAAATTTGCCTTTTAGAGCTTTAAAACATAGTGGGCAAGACCAGATAGATAGATGTGTAACTGATAAAAATGATGAAAATATGGAAGTGATTTGTCTGACTTAGAATTTGACCTCTTTTCTTTAAAGAGGTCTTCTCAGGGAGGACTCCAGGGCTTGAACAGCTCACTCTTGAAAAGGTGGCATCCTGGGGTTTGAAAGAGCAGAAGTTTATTTTCTAGGGAGATGTTTACTTTTACTTCCCCATAGGGTCTGACTCAATATTATTCTTTTATTCCTCCCTCCTTGTATATAATCTTTCAGTAAACGGTCAAACTCTGGCTCTGGTCCCCCTGACACCAATGAAGGAAAGAACAAGAGAAACACTTGGATCTGAGGAAGTCCAGGGAGACCTGGTGTAACTAGGAGATGTGCCATTTGCATTTATTTATTTTATATATGGTTTCGAATTCTTTGAGATCCTCAAGAACTTCAGTTTGGCAGACATCAGGGCACATGGCGACAAAGCTTATGTGGTCTGGCATTTGGTTGGGTACTTCTGATCTCCGCTTTGCTCCCCTTCCTAAGACCTGCTTTGTGTTGTGGACAAACACAAGTGGACACCTGGAATTTGGCATTAGGATGGATTCCAGATATTAGGTAAGACTTCAAAACAGACAGAAGGTTAAAAAGATGAGCTATTAGGCTTGATGGCAGACTCAAACCTCATTAATAATGAAAATATTTGCCACATGAAACTGGCCCTATAGTAAAGAATAGTCAATACCTGAAGACTAAATTAAATCAAATCACAATTGCACCTTACAGTGGTTTAAAAAAAGGGGAGGGAGGGAGAAAGTACTGGGGGGAGTGTTTATGCCAAAAGGATTTTGGTATCTGTGCAGGTTCTTCCTCTTTCCAGACCATTTTGCAAACACTGTAATTATACTAATTTTCCAAAAAAAAAAAAAAAGTTTACTTCCATCTCGACACGCTGGAAAATATTTGCTCCAACCATCTCATTTAGGATTGGAGAAACCGAAACCCAGAAAGGTGATTTGGCCAAGGCACACAACTGCTTCCTGAATGGGAGCCCAGATCACCCCAATTTCCAGCGAAACAATATACTTCCTGAAGGCAGAGACGTTGAGAGGGGTACAAGAGTGTGGAGCAGAGATGGAGAACAACCAAGAGACCTGAGCTATTACCCAGGTGCTGCTGTGCCTTAGCTGCTTTTGGGGTCAAGTCTAAAAGCTTTAGCGATTGGTTCTCACTGCAGTCTGAACTCCACCCCCTTTTCTGACCCACCTCCAACTAAACTTTCAATCTGAGCATTACTTACCCACCTACTGTTCTGCAAGTCACTTCCCTTGTCCCCCTGCCATGTTTTTGCTCATTTGGTTCTTCCAGCTTTTTCTCTCCCCCGTCCTCCAAATTCCAAATTCCAGTTTCGACATCCAACTCAAGTGCCCCGTATCTAGAATGTCCTCACCAAGCCCACCAAAGCCTCTACCTTCCACAGCATTGTTACGGAAGACAATGCCAGAGACGTGATCTACGTTGGCCCCATGGCCTTCAGGGATGCTCTAGGAAGCTTTCTGCTGCTGCTCAGTGCCTGTAAGCGTGTCAGTCATTCTCTACACCAATGTTGAGGATCAAGCAGGAAACGAGGCTCATTTAGGACTCCTTGCAGGGGACTATCTGGAACAGTGCTGGCTTTCACCCCAGCGGTGCCCAAATGAAACTTCCCATAGGACAGGGAGCTTCCTCTCCCAGGGAAGGAGGCAGGCCGTGCACCGCCCACCACACGGGTCCCAAGGAATCCAGGTGCTGAGCACCTTGCATTCTGCAGCCTTCCCTAAGCATCTGGTATCCAATTCAGACTGGGACTATCCACTCCTACTCAAATTGATAGGGCTCACTGCCAAGTTCAGCTCAAACACTGGAGAGCAAAGGGAGGCCAGGACACCCCTCCTGGAACATAACCCTATGTGTTCAGCAAGCTGACCGCACACCTGTCTGTAGAATCAGGGAAATGGTGGGGGTGGGGGGCACACGTCCTCTCCTACTAAGCCTTAATGTACAATCTCCTTCTGATAAAACCCGACACCGTGCGGCTTTGTGGGATGCCTCTTCTTCACCTTGTCCCAGCAGCTGAGTGCACTGGGCTCCACAGCTAACCTGGGAACCACCGAAGCTTCTGGGCTGAGTTCTCAGCCCTCTGGGCACAAATCAAGGCAACAGATTTTCTGTTTGACACGCAGAATGCAATGCTCGTAACCTTGGAACTCGTCATGTTAGTAGTAGCTACTTTGAATTGAGCACATATTAAGTGCCTGACCCTGAGGTTTTTTGTTTTTTTTTTTTCATTTAATCCTCACAATGATCTGATGAGACTGGGTATATTCAAGACACCTGCTCAAGGCCTCTCAGCTATTAAGTGGCCAAGACAAAAACCTGGACCCATTTAACTGCTAAGCTCGTTAAAAATAATAAAATAAATAAAATAAAATAAATAAAATAAAATAAATAAAATAAAATAAATATATGTTTTTCCTATCATCTAGAACTAATAACGTAGCATTTTTAAAAATTTGTCTTTGTTTTTTATTTTTTATTTATTTATGATAGTCACAGAGAGAAAGAGAGGCAGAGACACAGGCAGAGGGAGAAGCAGGCTCCATGCAACGGGAGCCAGATGTGGGATTCGATCCCGGGTCTCCAGGATTGCGCCCTGGACCAAAGGCAGGCGCCAAACCGCTGCGCCACCCAGGGATCCCTTTCTTTGTTTTTTAATGAAAAAAAATAGTAAAGTTTTTTATCCCCTTATATCCCCTTATATCAGGCAATCTAAATTCCATTTCCACCATTACCATGAGTTTATTGTATATTCTTACAATTGTGCTTTATATTTTTACATGAATACCTGTGTGTCTACTTACCATATGCTTTACCAGGTATGTGTTTAAAGGTTACATAAATGTTATCAAAGCAGATATGTCTTTCTTAGAGCCTGTCTTTCTCACTCTAGATCATCCCGTGTCTTGGCACCCAGCAGTGTGGTTATGGGAGTGAGTGGACCAGTGGACTCTGTTCCTAACTGGGCCGCTGTGATAGAGAAGGCGAGCTCATGGTTCTGCTGCCACCTGCCTTCACTCTGGAGCCTGACCCGCCTGGATCAGCATGGCCCTGGCCTAGAACCGCACGCGTGTGCTTGTGTGTCAGTGATGTTTATGCCAAGGTGTTTTTTTTGTGTGTGTGTTTTTTTTTAAGTGGGCATGAGGCTCCACACCCAGCAAGGAGCCCAACATGGGACTTGAACTCAGGACTCAGTCCAAGAACTGAGATGAGGGGATCCCTGGGTGGCACAGCGGTTTGGCGCCTGCCTTTGGCCCAGGGCGCGATCCTGGAGACCCGGGATCGAATCCCACGTCGGGCTCCCGGTGCATGGACCCTGCTTCTCCATCTGCCTATGTCTCTGCCTCTCTCTCTTTCTCTCTCTGTGACTATCATAAATAAATTTTAAAAAAATTAAAAAAAAAAAAGAACTGAGCTGAGATCAAGAATCAGATGCCCAACTGAGCCACCCAGGGGCCCCTGTGCCAAAGTGGTTTGAGTATCTCCATGTCAATAGGAGGATGAGGTTGTGTAAAGTAGGAAAAGCCTTATTGTTTATTCCAGGCTCACTTTGTGCTGAAATGTTTGCAGATTCGAACCTGTTTCCGTGAGATCGCTGTGAGTCCGCCTGTAGCTTTTATCAGTAATGCTAGTGCTGTGACTAATGAAGCAGCCAGATGTGAGTCTGTGTTCCAGTAAACAAACGCAACTTCCAGATCTATGCAATCAACTTTTTATTGATTCGTAAGTTTTACATTTCTTAGGGTGATTTTTTCCCCCTGGTTGCCAAGTCATCCTTCAATAATAAATGTCTTTCCAAGAAATAGTGTCCTTTACCTGTGAAGGTCTACAGAAAGCTGCGGGAAGTTTCCAGCCTGCCCTGGGTGAGCTGACCTAGCCCTGGCTGCAGAGTGAGGCATCCTAGTTTCTAGGGCATGTGTCAGTTTGTTCCCTGAGCCAGACTACAGTCAGTTATGAATTGCCTTTGGAGGATTGTATTCGTTTGACTCTAAAGCCCATTAAAAAAAATATGCAATATCAACTTTTCCCCCTAACATCCGGAGCTTAACACTTGATGTATATCCATCAGCAGTCCACAGTTTGCCTATGTCTAAATATTACCTAAAATGTTAAGATTGCCTAAAATGTTAAGATTACATGCAATGTAATCTACACTGGGCTAGGGTTTTAAACCCATTCCAAAGGGCAGTCACATAGAACCCTGTTCTCCCTGGATCCTCCTTAAATAACCCTTAAGGTACAATATGGAAATGTGACACTCAAAATTTTAGCATTGGTACGGCACAGCCGTGACCCATAAAATGGAGCCCTGGTTGTACACTGGTATCCGTGCATGCAGGTGCATCTCTGCATGGCACAGGGCGCAGTGCACATCAGCGGTTCCCAGTTGGCGAGGAGCCCTCCTGCCCCCCCCCCCCAGGACATTGGGCAATACCTGGAAACATCACTCTGTTATCATGCCTAAGTTTGGGGCTATTACTGGCACCTGGTGGGTAGAACTCATACACACTGCGAAACATCCTACAACCCACAGGAGAGCCCCCCCAAGGAAGAACTTACCTGGTCCAAAATGCCATAGTGCTGAGGTGAAGACCCCTCGGTACATGGGACTTTGTGTGCAGTGTGTTTATGCGTTTGCACAAATGTACCATGTTCACCATCTCTTTAAACACACGGTGAGATATACAAGCAATGAGCCTTCGTTCAAGCTCAGTGTCTCCATCTCTGCTCTCTGAGGCATTTGTTCATGGAGTGAGTGACTGGTGGGTGGAGTCGTTTGCACGCCCAGAGATTTCCACGTTTGTGTACGTGCGTGCTTGCTCTTGTAGGTTCTTTCTTCGGCTATGAACTGAAAATTTCTTCAGTCATGTGAAAGTCAGCCCTAACCATGGAAATCTCTAATGAACGGATAATTGTAAAATGGTTTATACTTGGACTTTTCCCAAAAAAGTTTTAGTTATCAGAGTAATATATCATAATCATGAAAAAAATGGCTAATATAAAATATTGAAAAAATAAAACAAGAAACTGGCCAGAACACCTCCATCTGGAAAATATGGCTGTTAAAATTTTAGTGGGGTTCCTTTTTGTATTTTTTGGTTCTGTTCTGTTTCCAGTTTTATTGAGATATAATTGACAAATAACATTGCGTAGGTTTAAGCCTTCTACACAATTATTTGATATACGTACATATTGTGCAATGGTGATCACAGCAAAGTCGGTGAACCCATCTACCACTTCACAGCTACTTTTTTTTTGTGGTGAGAACATTTAAGATCTATCTCGTAGCAATTTTCATGTAAATGACACAGTGTTGTTAGCTATAGCCACCATGATGAACAGCCTTCTGTATTCTTTTCATAAATGCATATTTTTCCTCTGCTTGACCTTATACTATCATCTTACTTTTGCCCCTTAACTTTATAAACAGTTCATGGTTATATAATTAGATCCTGTAGCTCACAACATACTTACCTATTTCGTTTCTGTGAAAAATCTAGATTGTTTACACTTATTTTTACTGGTGTGAATTGTACTGCACTAAATATTTTCCTGCATGACCCTCTGTCTACATTTCTGATTCGTAACAGATTTCCAGAAATTTAGTTGTTGGAGCAAAGATTATGCATTGATTTAAAACTATCAATGGACAGTGCTCTTGTGAAAAGTTGCATCCTATTTGCACTCCTGAAAGTAGCACAAGAGGCTGACCGCCTCATCATTCTCTCCAGCACTGCATACCATTCGTTGATGTTTTAAGGTTTGGGCATTGGATAGGTGAAAAATAGGATTTTTGTCGTCTTAATTGCCTTTCTCTCATTTACAGTTAGGCCGACATTTTAAACTATATTGATTACTCATGTTTTTACTCTTCATGTTCTCTTGATGATTTTCCCAGGACTGGTTTTGATAAGCCATTTTTCCAATAGCACTACTTCGTGATTCTGGAAAACTCAATATTTCTATAAATATGCAAGGTAGTGACCCACCAGCCCTTTAGAAATATGCTTACTCATCTTTAAATTTGACCTGAGGTTAGGACAGCAGCTGCCTTTTTGTCTGTCTACTGCTTGGGAATATGACTAGGAGTTCTCAAACTTGTCCTTGGAGATCAAACACCTGAAGGTCATGTGATCTTTACAAAGCAACCTAAAATACGAATATATTCATCTCAAAATAGCAAGATATGTTGGCGTTTGATCAATTTCCATCTTAGAGTCTAGTACTGAAGCTTTAAGAAAAATTTGGTTAAAATCTTTAACATTGAGAAAGTGAATCCTATTAACTCACTCTATCCACGAACTGGGGCAAAATCTCTCTTATGCACTTGTTTTTAACAGGAAAACATGAAACTGAAACATAAGCATCTGAGAAAAACCTAACTTCGAGTGTAATGACACAGTCACCACCAAGTCCTACACCTTCCACTAGAATGTAAACATCCTAAGGGCAGGGATTTTTGTCTGTTTTAATTACTACTGGCTTCTCAATGCTCAAAACAAGCCAGGCATATAATACTTGCTCAATAAATATTTCTTGAATAAATAAATTCCGCCTCCTTCAGGAGATAGTATGGTACCTTAGAAAGAGCAGGGTCTTTGGGCTTAGACCTTTATGGAAGTCAGATGCTAGTAATTAATTTTTATCAGAAATAACTGCTGAGTAACTAGGGTACTGAACCTGCTTCCCTTCTTTCTCTGAGCTAAGAAGGACCAGACGAAGCTGTCTCAGGGATTTCTGGGAAAGACTGCTTTCTGAAGCAGCAGCTCTTTCAGAGAAGGAGAAAATGGCCATATAAAATTTAGGGCATAGTGTAACTTGAGTTCTTTGTAAGTTCTCAAACTATTTGTTTTTTTTTTTTAAGATTTTATTTATTCATGATAGTCACACAGAGAGAGAGAGAGAGAAAGAGAGAGAGAGGCAGAGACACAGGCAGAGGGAGAAGCAGGCTCCATGCAGGGAGCCCGACGTGGGATTTGATCCTGGGTCTCCAGGATCGCTCCCTAGGCCAAAGGCAGGCGCCAAACCTCTGCGCCACCCAGGGATCCCTCTCAAACTATTTGTAATGAAGGACTTGATTCTTTTGTTTTTTACTTTTTTATTGTCACAGATGAATACTTTTGAAAATACAAATGAAATAATTACTAGGAAAATTAAATGAAAAAATACAAAATATACGACCAATTTTTTATTATTATTAGATTCAACAAACATAAAATTAAAGTTCAATGAATGTAGTCATAGCAAACACAGAGAAAAAGAAAAAAATCACAAAAACTATTCATGTTGCTCATTAAAAGGGCAAGCATAGGTGATTAAAACAGAAATGCAATTACACTTGTAAATTTTGTTTTCTGCGATCTTAAAAAAAAGAATTAGTGAGTGACTAACCTAGTTGAAACATCTGTATGCAGTAAGAACAACTCCATGTTCATTAGTTTTTAACGTTTTAATGTAACTAAATGAGCTTGCTTCTTGCTGAGGGATTTGTCACCTACGCAGCCACTTTGCCATCAAACGATCCTCACAGAGGCTAATATATACCTTAATAATTTGTGTATTTGGCTTACACAGAAGAAAGACTAATCTCACAAAAGCATATTGATAGGAATGAAAGAAGAGATTTTAAAGCAATTTCAGCAATGTCCAGATATTGATTTTTAAATTTCATCCAAAATTAAGCAAGTGGAGCTGTAATTTCAAACCTTTCATCAGTAACCAGTCCCTGCATGCACGTAGGCCCAAGTATAGCAGAAAGAAAGCTCAGAGTCAGAAATGAATTTGAGTTACGGAAAATATAGTTGTATTTCTTCATACTGGAGTTTGTAGAAAGAGATTCTCATGCAGTGTTCATATATCCAAAAAAATGGCTTTTAATGGTATCTTGGGAAATTCCTAAAATCTACCAGACTGCTGTTTTGTTTGATTCAGTTGGTGAACACAACCCCTCTGAGATGTGGCATTTTCAAAAACAGCTAGCAGTGGTAAAATGTCTTCCTTTAATTGGACCCCTTTCCTGTGTATTTAATGTAAAGGAGAGTCATATTTTCCAGAGAAAGATATATTTCATAAGACATTAGATTGGGGTCATAGCCAAATGGAACATGGCAAAATGTAGGGTGCATGGCAGCAAAAGGAGAGGGGCGGGCAGCTCTGCCCAGGTGCTCTGAGAGCCTTCCTCAAAGTCTGAGTAAAGCCCAAATGAACCCCACATGCCAAGCACTGGGGGAGAAGGCGGGGAAACCCCCTACTGCTCCTCCAGCATCTCTTTTGCCTACAACTGAACTCACTTAGCAAACAATAAAAAAGTAAATTGAATGAATTTTGCTCTTCTTAATAGCTGACATTGCTATTTTGATCTTTTCCCATACAATAACAGAGGCAATCGTGCCAATAACAGATTTTAGTCCGTTCGGTGACATTTTCTTCAAGGAGTCCCAAGTTTAATAAAGTGGAGAGACATTTTTTTTTTCAAATCGACATAAAGCTTTGTGTCTGTAAGTAATAAAATCTAGAAGAAAACACCTCTAATATTTAGTCCGCTTTTCTGTTTTCCCCCAGGGTGGTTGATTAACAAATTCATGGAGCTGGCCAAAAAAATCCAATCATATGTCCACCAACAAGAGAAAAAACTGTCACTGAATCTGCTGTAAGAAGTAATTACTAGAAGGCAAATAACGACACTGTGGGATTAGAAGGAGGGACAAAAACCATTAAAATACTCTTGGTTTACTTAAATTATTCTTGGTTTACTTACTTAAAGGAGTTTGCATGTTTAGGTGGATTACACTGGAGAACACTGAGGACGCTCAGCATCTGTTTTATTAACCACCAGGAACCTGTGCAGACACCTTGGCTAACCTCTTCCCGGTCCGCTGAGGTACACATGCCAGAAAAGGAATCGGATTTGGCCAAGAATGAAACATTTTCTGTTCCATCAAGCATGTTTTTCCCTTTGTCATAAGGGAGTGCTCAACTGGTGTTCCAAAGGCACACGTGCAAGATGGAATGATCTCTGCCTGGTTGTGGTGGCTCTTCCTGTCTCCATACACTTTCATAAGGGCTGTGTCTGTCCCCAGTGGGATGCGTGTGGCTTATTACTCTGGAGGGAAGCTTACGCTCCATCTAATTGGGTGGTCGACATTTGGACTCAATTTTAGAGTTCTTTTTCTTCTGCTGTCCTTATAAACCAAACAGAATAAAACAAGTGTAGTTAATTTGGTGGTGTCTGGGCTTTAATTTTCATCCATCTGTACCTTGCAGCTTAAATTTATTTTTGTTATTTTTGTTTTTGAAAGATTTTATTTATGTATTCCTGAGAGACACGGAGAGAGGCAGAGACACAGGCAGAGGGCTCCCTGCAGGGGACTCGATCCCAGGACCCCAAGATCATGACCTGAGCCAAAGGCAGATGCTCAACCACTGAACCACCCAGGCGTCCCGCAGCTTAAATTTAAAAACAATTTGACCAGATGACTCTTGCTGTCAGAAAATCATCCTCTCAAAGTGTGTGTGTATCTGTGTGCGCACATGTGTGATTCCAACACAGAAACATCCGGAGACACCAGACTGTAAGCTTCTCGAGGGCAGATCTCGTTTTACTAAACTTTGCATTTCTCGTGTCTCTGCTGAGTACATGGTACGAAGCAGGCACTCACAACATGTTTCATTCAGTTATTTTTTTTAATTTTTTAAAATTAAATTTTTTTTATTTTTTAAATTTAATTATCACAACAACCCTATCGGGTAGGTACCATTATTCCTACTTCCGAGGTGTGGGACTGCAATGCAAAGAGGTTAAGTAACTTCCCTGGGATTGCACAGCTCATAAGTGAAGGAGCCCTTGCAGTCTGACTCCAGGCCTCTATGCTCCTGATCATGCCACACTCCCTCCCCGGCCTGCCCTCCTGCCCAGTTCCTACGTGGCAAAGAGGCAGGCTTACTACGTAGGGCCCCATCCACCCAGGGGCAAACTTTCTTTTTCACCCACAATCACAACTTCAATAAGGAAACAGGATTTGGTTGAGCTATACCGACCAACGAACAAGCAAGAGCTTCATGAACCAACATTAGTGTAGGAATTCCATTTGCCCAGCATTGCGTGTGCCTCTGTGTGTGTGTGTGTGTGTGTGTGTGTGTGTGTGTTAACTGATGCATAAAAGAATACCTACCAAAATACGATGTTTGTAATCTCAGGGTAATGGGATTTCAGGTGAGTTTGACCTTTTCCCTTACATTTTCTTGCCCTGTTTGAATTTTCACAATATTGACAAGTCATATAATCAAAAATAAGACATATTAAAGTATTTTCTTTTTTTTTTGTATATTTTTTATTGGAGTTCCATTTGCTAACATATAGTATAAACCCAGTGCTCGTCCCATCAAGTGCCCCCCTCCGTACACTAACGTCACCCAGTATACTAACGTATTTTCATTGTGAAATAAACAGTAATGGCTCTGGAGTCAGGTAGGGTTTGAATCACAAAGTCAAGTTCCTGAACTTGGGCAAGTTTCTTATCCTTTCCGCTTTGGGCTTCTCTGTGGGCAGACAAGACTGATGCAAGTGCCTGCTGTGACCCTGGAGGGGGTGAGCAGGACGGAGCACAGCGCAGAGCCCTATTCATGGGCTCTGGGACTCTCCCCAGGCCTGAGGATGACAAAGGACAAATGACCCTGTGTTCAAGGAGCTCATGCGGGTGGCTTCTGGAGAACAAATGGAATTTGCAAGCTGAGCTCCACCCATTGGCTGTCATTTCCAAGGAGGCCAGGGCCACCCCAGGGCCGCAACTCAGTTAGACCTGCTCCAACTCCATTTGGGTTGTCAAAACCCCTTTTCTGGTTTGTGTCAGGAATTCGGAACAGTCCCAGGCAGCAGCACTCCTAATGACTCTGCCCTTGGCTTTTTTTTGCACAGGAATCTGTGTGTGAGCAACATTCCAGAATCTTTAGTCCCATCCACCTCCTTTTATCCAGGCCAAAGAGGAGGCATTGCACAGAAGACAGGTACAGTAGTTCTGCTCTTTCATGTGGTCACTACCTGTTTGCTCTTTGGAAAAAGCAGGGATTGGCAGTAAAATCCATCCCGGACAGCAGGGGAAGATGGAGAGAACTGGGACAACTGGTTTCACGGCTGCTTGGGGGGTGGAGGAACCTCCTGGACAGGGTCCTGGCATCTCAGAAAAGAAAAATGTAGGAGTCCTGGGTCTGAGCGTAGTAACCACACCTTGTCACCTCTGCTGCCTGCGGAAGAACCTTGTGATATTCGGAGGAATTCCCTGACTTCTATGGCCAGGGTCAGTAAGAACCTGCATCCCTGGGTTTCCGTAACAGCCAGGGCAGGGCTTGTGACGGGCTCCTCTAATCAAGGTCACTCAGCTAAGACTTGTACTCCCGGAGACCCGTTCTATTGGTAAGGGCTGCGTGGAGGTGTCTGGCTTTCAGGGGTGCCAGAGGTCTACAATGTCAAGTTCCTGGTGGGGCTGTGACCTCAGTGGTTCTCCCCACGTCTGGTGGGGCAGCCACTGGAGTTTCCTGATCAGGCCATCCTGGGCTTGGTTTTGTGCACCAGTCCAGGAAACAGCCTCAAATCACCCCATATCTTTTTACTAAACTCTCTCTGCTTAGTTAGCAACAAGCTTCCTTTTTTTTTTTTTTTTTTAAGGTTTTAGCTATTTATTCATGAGAGACACACAGAGAGAGGCAGAGACACAGGCAGAGGGAGAAACAGGCTCCACACAGGGAGCCCAATGTGGGACTCGATCCCAGGACCCCAGGATCACGCCCTGGGCTGAAGGCCGGTGCTCAACCCCTAGGCCACCCAGGCACCATGACAAGCTTCTTTATGTACTAAGAACCTGAGAGGTACGAGTGCTGAATACTGCTGGGCACAGTTGCTGCTAGCAAGTCATGCACTTGGAGACTTTGCCTGCCCTTTTATCACCATTCGGGGCCACAGTCTTCCGACAGAGCTGGTCAGCACTTCACGCGCCCTGGGATTCCAATGCCCTCACTGGTCCTCACGTGAGTTTTTGCTCCCATGTCAGCGGTTCTCAAACTTTACCATGCATTATAACCATGTGGGGAGCTTTGAAAATCTCGAATTTGATCTCAGTCAAATTCAATGAGTCCCTGGGGCCAAGGGGAGAGGGGGTGTTGTGGGCATCATTCATTTTTATGTGGCTGAGTCTCAGAGCCTGTGGTCTCACCAGTGGTTCTGTAAGTGCCTCCCCAGACCAGCACCACCTGAGAGCTTGTTAGAGATGCAGATTCTCCGGGTGCCCGGGTGGCTCAGTCGGTTAAGCATCTGCCTTGGGCTCAAGTCACGGTCTCGGGGTCCTGGGATCCAGCCCCACCTTGGGCTCGCTGCTCAGCAGGAAGCCTGCTTCTGCTCCCCCTGCTTGTACGCTCTCTGCCTCTCTCGCTCTCTCTCTCTGTCAAATAAATAAATAAAATATTTTTAAAAACAAACAACAACAAAAAAAAAGAAGTACAGGTTCTCCAGCTGCACCCAGACTGAATCAGGAGTTCTAGGGAACTCTTTTGCCATCCCACAAGAGCCCTCCAGGTGGCTTCAGTGCATACTTGAGTTTGAGAATCTCTGGCCTAAAATCACTCTCAGGCTATCGCTCAGGCATTTTTAAAGCTCACTCTTTCAGTTCAGTGCTTAAGAAAATTTTTATTCTTGCAATGAATAGGTCATGATACAAATTTCCGCAGAGAGAATTTTCTGGGTCCCAAAGTACAGATTCCAAACCAACTCTATTCCTCCCACTCAAGCTTAGAGTGAATCTATTTGTTAAAGCCTAAAGTATCTATTTCATCATGTTTATTTAACCAGACTAATTTAATTTTGAAAGGTCGCACTAAAAGGAAAATAAGGGGGATGCTTAGCATGTGGACTGCAACCTGACACTTGAACCGTAGCAAATGCACGGCTATGTGCATGCATGCACACAAACGCACATATCCACACACAGGCGCAGGCTCTCGTGTACACACACACGATTCCGTGGGGTGACTACGACCTGTCCCTAGCAGCTCTCCTGGACGTAAGGGACAGGAGGAAATTGGTGGTTGGTCAGGAAAGACCTAAATGAGATACTGCATTGCTCAGCACAAACTCATACCGTCCTGGTGAGGAAAGGTCATCCTGGAACCATTTCTGTGTAACGGAAGACTGGACTTGCTTTCCAAGTCAACTTCTGACACTTACTGGCAATGACATGAGAATAGTAGTTTTAATCCTGTAGTAACAAGTCCCATCAAGAAATGGTTTTATGGTTGTTAATTTTATTATTCCTATTATCATCCTCATGGCAGTGGGCACCTGGAGTGCTTCCACATACAACCGCCCACTTGAGACTTGCAAGCACCGAGAAAGATTTTCTTTTTTTTTTTAAAGATTTTTTATTATTTATTCATGACAGACAGAGAGAGAGAGAGAGAGAGAGAGAGAGAGACATAGGCTGAGGGAGAAGCAGGCTCCATACCAGGAGCCTTATGCGGGACTCGATCCCAGGACTCCAGGATCGTGCCCTGGGCCAAAGGCAGGCGCTAAACCCCTGAGCCACCCAGGGATCCCCAAAGATTTTCTCATCAAACATATTTTTTCTGTCCAATCTTAAAAAAATAAAAAGGAAACTTTAAAAAAGCCTGAATGGGGAGGGTGGATAAACTTTAGCCACAATACCCCCTCCCCAACCCTCAAAATAAAATGGAGCATCTGATTTCAGGAAGTCATGTAAGAAAGGTGGGTAATTAAGAATAAGATGTCTGGTCCATATCTAACACGCTCCTATGTGTTATTTTTAAGATAGTGGTGTGATTAGCGGCCAACACCCTTCCCTGAAAGCCTATTAAGAGACCAGCAGAAAAAGAAAGGGGGAGCACCTGCTCAGCAGGGAGTTGCTTCTCTCCCTCTGCCCCTCCCTCCTGCCCGAGCTCTCTCTCTCTCTCAAATAAAAAATAAATAAATAAATAGGATTTTTTTTAAAAGGAAGAAAAAGAAGAGAGATGTTTATGCCACATTTTATGCAATGGAAACCCTGAGAGAAGATCATAGCAACTTAGCCATGAAGAAAGAGGAATGCCAGGGGTCTCAGAAGTAATGGTAAAACCACGACCAACATTAATGAAGCCGTTAATGCAAATCAAGCACTAATTGTCAGGTCCTGAGGAGAACTCCACCTCATTTTATCCATGTTCAACCATGAGTCCTGTTACAGGTGGAAACTGAGGCATAGGGACATTACATAAGTGAAGTCTTTCTGTTGGTGAATGTCTAGAGTTGAATCTGTTGGTCACTCTTGACCAGCCAAAGAGTAAGAGGTGACTACCCTCCTTCCCATGACTGAGGCCTCTTGAGTCCTGCTTACCCCTGCTATAAAGACACCATCGTGTTACCTGTCTACCTGTGAGCAGCACTGCCTTAGTCTGGAGGGGATGTAACAGTGGGTGAGGTAGGCAGCCGCCATCTTCCTGTGGGTGTACAGAATAATAGCTGCAGTGGGATGTGACTGGCGTCACTCTGGGGACCTGTCAGTGGGAGTTACAGCTGAGACCTGACACCGTTATCACTGACCAAGGAGGGTGAAGAGAGTCCCCAGCAGAGAGAGCAGGCTAGTGCAGATGGGGAGGCTGGAGAGCATGGCCATTCAGCAAGATCTGAGTTCAGCATGGCTGGAATGCAGGCCAAGACCCTTATTAGCTTCCTTCAGGGCTTTTGACTTGCCCTTGGTCACTGAGGAGTCATTAAAAGGTCCTAAATGGAGAAAAGGTCTTGACCAGATTTGAGTTTTACAAAGATCGTCCTGCTTGCAGCCTGGAAAATGTACTGGGTTGACTCTGCTGACCAGAGGCACGGAGCCCATCAACAAATATTTAGTGAGTGTTTACTAGGTCACCATTCGAGCACTGGATTCTGTGATAAACAAGACAGCACAAGTCATGTTCTCCTGGAACTCACATTCTAACAGGGGAAGGGAAAAGAGTAAGTCTCCACATACGCAGAGGCCAGGGTAACGTCCATTCAGTGAGAGGCCCCCTCGCCCATGTTTCTTAAGCTATCTGCACTGAAAGATTTGATTTCCGCCCCGTTCATCCCGATGTGTAATTCTAATGGGTATGATTAGTACACCCTCAGGCCACATGGGACCCACCACCTGAGTCTGACAATACCTGAGTAGGCCACTACTCCATTCTGAGAGCGACAAGTCCACTGATTTTGCACTTAGATGTTGCAGCAGTGGGAAATTGCAATAGAAACGTGAAACCCTTATTATCAGTTGCTCACAACTGGAGAAGTTACAGGATGGTTGGAGGCCTGGAAGAAGGGTCAGTGCTGGAGGCACTGATTATACCTAGAAGACTACAAGAGATGTCTGGGCAAATGGATAGCGGGTTTGAATTTTAACCCACAAACTCAAGTAGAAAGGGAAATAAGCATGGTTCTCTCCATTAGTTCCTTCAAATCGACTTAAATCTGCTTCTGATCAGTGTCCCAGCATCTGGGACCAACTAGTTCGAATGATAAAGCTTATTGCAAAAGACTCTAGGTGAAAAAGAAACAAATGATATTGTTAACCAAATTTTCATTCAGGGCCTTGAGTTGTGGGGGGAGGGAACCTGAGTGGGAGAGAGTCGGAAGCAGCTGGATTCCTAGGGTATACAGCAGACCCGGTGACCTGGATCCTGCTAGTAGGACACTGTATTTTCCCAAGAGGCCTTGACTCCCCTGTGAGGTCTGAGGTCTGAAACCTGAAGAGAAGTCCATCAGCTATTGGAAGCTGAGGGAGACCCCAGCTTTCTCCTGTTGGGCAGCCAACGGTGGAGAAGCTGCCTCAGTGACCTTCTCTCCACCCTTGCAGTCAAGTTCTGGGGCCAGGGCCTGGTTCTAGGCTCTTCTGATGGCCTTCTGCACTGAGGCAGTGCCTGGCAGTAACCAGCCATCCCAGGGAAGCTTTACACAGAGGCACTTCAGATGCCTTCCTACCCCCGAGAGAAGTTTTCTAACAAACATGGCAACCAAGGGGAAGGGTACACAGCATTTTACCTTGCTTGTGGGGTATTAGGAAGACTGGGGTTGGGGACAAGTCTATACTTCCCACCTCCCCCTTCTCTTGCTTCCTTCCATTCACCTTCCCTGGAGGCTCCCAGAGAGCCAGTCTCCCTCTGCACTATCACGGGGAGGGTGGGAAGGCCTTTCTGCCTCACTGCACTATGGGAAAAGGCCTTGCCAGTCACCCCAAATGCAGTGTCAGATGCAGTCACAGACCAAGATATACTAATACATTGAAAGAAGACTATATTATGTCCCATCGCTAGGCCAACTACCACCATACTTTGAATTGATACTTTTGCAAATCTAATCCTTTCATGGAAACACAATTATAGTATATTGTATTTGTGTGTGTTTAAAAATACCAAGCAGTTAAATATAAACATATTTTAAATATCACAGTTACCATTTGTTCATTTTTTTAAAGTGAACTAAGAATCTCAAACAATGGAAATTGGCTCTCTCCCTCCTTCTAAGGTACTTTGCTTCTCCCTAATACCTCGGTCCCTAGGAATCAGTTCAGTTCATCTCCTTAATTTTAAATGAAAACAAAAATAAAAACAAAAACAAGGAAAAAGGATTTGCCCAGCAGGGGGCAGCAAGAGACAAAGAATATAACAGAGTACTTCGGTTCCTCCCCACCCCCAACCCCCAACTTGGTCTGAAATCCTAGATTAGAAGGGTTTAAATTGAGAAGAGGGCGGTAGGGGAGCAGGGATGGAATCCAAACCACAGAACCCGAATTCATAAAGTTAAGTGGATGCAGAACTTGCTGGAACAAGATCTACCAAGAACAATAGCTAGACTGCCATTTTTTTTGGAGCTCCATGGAAGAAGGCAGCCCAGTGGAATTTTTAAAGAAAATCTGGCTCTCTGTGGTGATGTCCACAAAATTGGTAATATGAATGTGATTTAGAAAATATCCCATGGATAGGATGAAAGAATGTGGTTCCCTTTGAAAAAAAAATCTCACAACCTGTATTCATGCCACTGTGAGTTGGAAACATGGCTCTCACAGGCCAGGAATACCTGGGCGGTCGGCATGTGTGGTACCCATCCCCGGGCATCTTACATAGGACTTACCTGGTCAGGTGAGAAGAGGTTTGGGATGCTGGGAAGAGGGTGGAGGAGGGGGGCAGGCATGTGGCCTGGGACAAAAATCTCTCACTGGCCCAGGAATCCTTGAGGTATGTAAAACTGTGAACCCTAATATAAAGGACCCCGGACCTGAAGGAAGAGCGTAAAGAGAAACAGGGGATAAAAGGATTGGGGTGGGGAGTTCAGGTTGGGAAATGTTTATTTGGGACCCCAGGCAGTAAATGATGTGATCAAAACGCCCAGCAACAACGGTATGGAACACATGGGCTTGCGTCCATTTCGGGAGATCTATAGTGGTTTCCCAGGGCCGCCATGACAAAGCACTACCAACAGGGTGTCTTCTACAACACAAATGTGTTCTCCTACAGTTCTGGAGACTGGAGGTCCTAAATAAAGTGTCGGTGGGCGCTAAAGTCTCTAGGGAAGAAAACTTCTTTGTCTCTTCCTAGCTTCTGGTGGCTGCCAGCAATCCCTGCGGTTGTTTGGTTGGTGCTTCATGGCTCGGTTCCTGCCTCCATCATCAGATGGCCTTCCTCCCTGGATATATGTGTCTATGTGTCTGAATCTTCTTTCCTTTCTCTTATAAAGACACCAGTCACTGGACTTAGGGCCCACCCTGATCCACTGTGATCTCATTTTAGTGTAACGCATTACATGTACAAAGACCCTATTTCCAAATAAGGTCACATTCTGAGGTTCTGGGTGGACATAAATTTGGGAGAGGATGCTATTCAATCCAGGCCGTACCCCGAATCGTAGTCATGTTAGGGTAATAAAGCTGGACGATGCTGCTCTCAGATCCTGGCTCACCCTCCTCCTGTCCCTTTGTTTCCTTAAACCTTGAAGAGGTAGTGAGACTCCCTAATGGGATTGTGAGATGGATCAGAAATTATGTGCTTACTGCAGTCAGTGCACAACAGTGGTGCAGCCAAGAGGCTGGGAGAGATGCAGAGGATGCTCCTCTTTCCCATGCGGAGGCTCCCCCAAGGGACCGGTCCAGAGCCCCCAGAATGTTCCAGGCATCTTCCCAACCGCTTTGCCCTAGACTTTACTTTCAGGAGTTCTATTTACTAGGTTTCTGCTTGGGGTCGGATTTAATTATCTTTACTTAGGAGTTGGTATGTGTCTCCTCCCAGGTGAGATACCTTTAAACTTTTTTTTTTAATTTTTATTTATTTATGATAGTCACAGAGAGAGAGAGAGGCAGAGACACAGGCAGAGGGAGAAGCAGGCTCCATGCACCGGGAGCCCGATGTGGGATTCGATCCCGGGTCTCCAGGATCGAGCCCTGGGCCAAAGACCGGCGCTAAACCGCTGCGCCACCCAGGGATCCCCAGGTGAGATACCTTTAAAGGGGATATGTCGGACTTAGATTCTGCTTCAACTTCAATAAGTGGCGGCAGGAGTCTCAGAGATTGTTGCAGATCAATGGTGGAAAAGGTTGGGGGGACTTTGGGCCGGTCTATGATTCCTCAAACCCCAAGTGACATGGGGGGCGGGGGAGGGTTCAAGGCTGTAGCAAAGCTTTGTTTGGGAAATCTGGTGCAATCAACAGTCACACATCTTGGTGCCTGAGACACAGGAACATTCAGAGTTGTGCTGCAGGCTTTTTATAAGAATATTTATTGTTTCCAGTGACTCTGACTTTTTTTTTACATTTTTTAAAATTTAAATTCAATTTGCCAACGTATAGTATAACCCCCAGTGCTCATCCCATCAAGTGCCCTCCTCAGTGCCTGTCACCCTGTCACCCCATCCCCCAGCCCACCTTTCCTTTTGCAACCCTTTGGTCATTTCCCAGAGTTAGGAGCCTCTCATGGTTTGTCTCCCTCTCTAATTTTTCCCACTCAGTTCCCCTCCTTCCCTTATAATCCCTTTCACTCTTTCTTACATTCACTGGATGAGTGAAACCATATGATGATTGTCCTTCTCCGACTGACTTACTTCACTCAGCATAATACCCTCCAGTTCCGTCCACGTCGAAGCAAATGGTGGGTATTTGTCCTTTCTGACGGCTGAGTAATATTCCATTGTCTATATAGACCACATCCTCTACCCAGCGACTCTGACTTTGAGGCTGGTCTAGGCCTAGTTTCTGTGGTCTGCCCACCAGATTTACTGAGATAACTACAGAAGTTATTTGGTATTGGTATTCACTCATTTATTAATCTAAAGTCTTGACTGTATTTCTTTTGGGCAAATTTATTAATTCCAAAAAGTGCATTTTGGGGTGGCAGTGGTGGGGGGGCTGATAACAATCCTTTTCTATTTAATCAAGGAAAGATTTTCTTTTATAAGCCCAAGATTTTTATAAGCTTGAATCTTTCTGAGTGAGTCAATGACAGCTCACTGAAAATGCTTACTTTCTACAGTCAGGTTGGCAGAAACCAACTAGACACAAATAAACATTTTAAGGAAGTGCCCTCTCCATGCCCTACGGATTCAACAAAGCTGTAAGGACATCTAACTTTCTAACAATTAGAGCATTCCATGAACAGGGAACAGTATTTATTGTCTCATAGCTTCTGTGGGGGCAGAAATCTGGTCATGGTTTAGCTGGATGCTTCACTGAAAGGTACTTTGTTTTTTTTGTTGTTGTTGTCTCTTAGATTTTATTTATTTATTCATGAGAGACACAGAGAGCGGGGCAGAGACACAGGCAGAGGGAGAAGCAGGCTCCCTGTAGGGAGCCCGATGTGGGACTCGATCCTGGGACCCCAGGATCATGACCTGAGCTGAAGGTAGATACTCAACTGCTGAGCCACCCAGGCGTCCCTCACTGAAAGGTACTTTGACCTAGAGGTGTCAACCAGATGAGTTGACTTTGTCAAGAGCGTCATATGGCTTGTTCCTTCATAATAATTGGCATCAGACTATGTAACCTCATTTATCCGGTTATTCTTTCATTCAACAAATGTCCAGCATCCTATGGTAGTCTGCTTTTAAAATGTCTCCCAACCATGTCTACCTCTTGGTACTATGCACTTATATATCTCCTTTCACATGAGGGTGGACTAGGCCAAGTGACTTGCTTCTGATAAAAAGAACAGTGCAAAGTGATGGAATGTCACTTAAAAATTGGATTACAAAAGACTGACTTCTGTCTTGCTCTCTTTCTCCATTCTCTCTCTCTCTCTCTCTCTCTCTCTCTCTCTCTCTCTCTCTCTCCCCCCTCTCCCTGATCTCTTCTCTTTCGCTTACTCTGATGAAGTAGGCGACCATGTCGTGAGCTGGCTCTTGAAGTAAGAGGCTCATGAGGTGAGAAACTGAATCCTGTGAGCCATATGATTGATTCACCTGAACTCAGAAGAATATTCCACCCCAGTCCAGCCTCGTGTTAACTGCATCCCAGGTTGACATCTTCATTCCAGCTGTTGGGTGACCTTGACTCACAAGACCCAACTAAGCCATCCCCAGATTTCTGATCCGCAGAAACTATGAGACAATAAGTATTGTTGCTTTAAGCCATCAAATTTTGGAGTAATTTGTCACACGGAGGGAGATAAGTAATGCACACTTTACTGGCTCCAAATAGACAAACTGGAAAAAAAAAAAATCTGCCATCTTTTTCTCAAGCCATGTAATAATTTCCACAGGAAGGAGTAAATACCCTCATTGGATCTCTGTTCAAAATACAGTGGGCATATAAATGAAGATGTGATCTCCGTTTTTAGTCTAAACATATAGAAGTCATGAAATTGGCCATATGTTAAAGTGATTTGGAAGGATGTTAATTATAGGAGATACCTCTGACTGCTTAGAAATTGTTCACTGTGGACTGGAGAATGTGCACACATTTCAGAATAAAAGGTGTCTGGAGTTTGGAATAGGATTTGTATCAGGGATTATATCTGCCTCTGCAAAACCTATCTTTATTAATAGAACCATTGAAAACAAAACTAGACAAGGGGGTAATAAGATCTTCCCACCAAGTGCTGTTATCGCATTTTCATTCGCTATTATGTTTTTTTGCCCTAGAGCAGTTGTAAAAGACGGACTAAAAATGAAGTGTACAAACCATACGTATGCCAGTGAGAAGAGAAAGGCTTTGAAGAGAATCTAAAAGAAAACTTCTGGATAAAAGTTTGGACCATGAGGCCCTGACTCAAGATACTGAACTTTAGGATCTGTTAGAAATATCCTGCATTTCTTCCCTATCCATATCCATGTTGTCAAATTTATTTCCAGAAAATGAGGTTGCTACCCTCCAAACGGAGTGAAGATAGGTAGCGGAATGCAGGAGCCTGGAGCTCAGGAGAAGGGGCCAGGCCAGATGAGGTCTCCAAGGGAGTCGTGGAGACGCAGAAGAATGGAGATCCAAGGACTGAAGGCTGATACACCCCAGTGATAGGAGGTTGGAAGAAAAGGAGTCACAGAGAAAACTGAGAAGGTCTAGCTCAGCCCAGTCCAAAGCCAGGTTCACTGGGGGGGGGGGGGTGTCCATGATGCCCCAGAAAGGTGGTGTGCTTGGTTCTTGCTCTCCCCTCTATGCCCTCACTGTTGGTTATCTCATTTATTCCCATAGCTCCTACATATCCATCTCCATGAAAATGAAGTCAAAATCTATGTTTCTATTCCTACCTCTGGGCATCTCTACCTGGATGTGTATACCCCACTGGCACCCCAGGGCGCAACATGTCCCAAATAAACTGGCTTAAATCTCCACACAGAGAATCTCGTGAGAGACCTGCCTGGATCACCTTCCCTAAACAAGCCTCTCATCCCTTCCCTAATCACAATCTCCTCAAATTGTTTTATTTTCCATAATAGCACTTGCCAACATGATGTGTTCATTTCTTTGTTCCTTCTCTCTCTCCTGTTCTAGACTATAAGCCCCATGAGAGCAGGGATTTGGCCTCTTCCATTCCTGATGGATCCTTAACTCCCAAAATGGTCCATGGCCATAGGAAGCTGCTTAATAAGTATTTTCTGGTCCTGATTTTTTTTTCAGCCTCTCATTACTGGATTTTCAAAATCAAACCTATGATTTTAACAAATCTCGATAAGTTTAAAATTAAAATCATAGTTCTAATTTTGAGATGATTTTAGATTTACATGCAATTGTAAGAAATAAATCAGAATGGATCCAATGCACCTGTTACCCAATTTCTCTCATCTGACATAACTGCTGAGCAATATCACAACCACAGTATTGACATTGATACAGTCAAGACAGAACATTTCCATCGCCACCAAGGTCGCTCAGTGACTTTACAACCACATTCGCTTCTTTCTTACCCCCACTCCCTCTGGAAACCACTAATCTGTCCTCCATTTCTATAATTGTTTCATTTCAGGAATTTTATATCGATGGAATCATATGGTATGTAAACTTTTTGGATTTGAATTTTTTCACTTAGCATAATTTTTTGGAGGTTGATCTGGGTTGTTACATGTATTAACACCTCCTTCCTTCCTGTGTCGGAGCCAATCCTACACAGTGTGTGTGTGTGTCAGTTTGTTTAACCATTCAACCACTCAAGGACCTCTAAGTTGTTCCCAGTTTAGGACTATTACAAATGAAGCTGCCATAAATATTTGTGTATAGGTTTCCCCGTAAACATGTCTTCATGTCTCTGGGACAAATGCCCCAAAGTGTGATTTCTGGGTTGAATAGTAGCTACATATTGAGATGTTAAAGACATTGTCAAATCTTTTTTTAGAGTGGCTGTACCATTGTACATTCCTCCCAGGGACGTAGGAATGATCCAGTTTCTCCACATCTTTACCAGCATTTTGTGTTTTCTCTCTTTTTTACTTTAGTCATCCCGCTAGGTGTGTGGTGATACCTTATTATAGTTTTAATTTCCATTTCCAAAGACCAATGATGTTTAGTATCTTTTCATGCATTTACTTTCCATCTGTGTATCCACTTGATGAAACTTCTGCCTATGATTTAACTGGATCATTTGAGAGTTGTTTTTTGGGTTTGTTATTTTTACTGTTTTTAGAGTCTTCATATATTTAAATACTAGTCTTTTGTTGGATGTATGATTTGAAAATGTGTTCTCCCAGTCTGTAGCTTGTCTTCTCCACCTCTTAACAGGGTCTTTCATAGAGCAGAAGTTTTCATTTTAATGAAGTTCAATTATCAATTTCTCTTTGATGGATCATGCTTTTGGTGTTAAATGTAAAAACTCTTTGTGTAACTCTAGATCCTCGAGATTTCTCCTTTGCTTACTTTTTTCTACAAGTTTTATAGTTTCACATTTAGGCTTACCATCCATTTTGAGTTAATTTCTGTCTAAGTTGTGAGACTTAGGTCAAGGTTCATTTTTTTTTTTTTTTTTTTTTTGCCTGTGGATATCCAATCACTCCAGGATCATTTGCTGAAAAGGTTATATTTCTTCCATTGAATTACTTTTGCACCTTTGTGAAAAAAAAAAACGGCGTATTTTGGGAGCTCTATTTCTGTTCCATCGATCTGTGTGTCAACCCCTCTGGCAATACCACACAGTCAGTCTTGATAACTCTATTTAATAAGCCTTGAAATGAAATACACCAATTCCTCTCACTTTAATCTTCCTTTTCAAAAATGGTGTTAGCTATTGTAGTTCTTTTGCCTTTCCATACGAATTTTGGAATAATATTGCTGTATACAAAAAATATCTTGTTGGCCTTTTGATAGGAATTTCTTTCTTTCTTTTTTTTTTTTTTTAATTTACTCATGAGAAACACACACAGAGAGAGGCAGAGACACAAGCAGAGAGAAGCAAGCTCCATGCAGGGAGCCCAATGTGGGACTCAGTCCCCAGACTCCAGGATCACGCCATGGGCTGAAAGCAGGCACCAAACCACTGAACCACCCAGGTGTCCCAATTGATATGAATTTCATGATATACATCAACTTGGGGAGAATTGGCATCTTTGCCATTGAGTCTGACAATCTATGAACATGGCATATCTCTTCATTTATCTAGATGTTCTTTAATTTCTTTTACCAGCATTCTGTGGTTCTCAGCAGTGTCTTGTTAGATTTATACCTACATATTTCTCCCCCACCCCTGCGATTATCAATTGTAATTGTAGTTTTGCTGTCCACATGTTTTGTACTTTACGAATTCTATTTGCTAGTATTTCATTAAGGATCTTTTGTAGCCATATAGTCATGAAGAATATTAGTCTGCAGTATTCTTTCTATATACTGTATTTATTTGATTTTTGTATCAGGGCAATACCACCTTTATAAAATGAGCTGAGAAATAGTCCTTTCTCTTCTATTTGGTGGAAGAGATTGTGAAGAAAAGGTTTAATTTTTCTTTATGTGTTTGATAGATATCTCCAGTGAAACCATTTGTGCTGGAGATTTCTTTTGGTGGAATTTTAAAATTACATATTCAGTTGCCTTAATTGTTATAGAGCTATTCAAACTATTTAAATATGGTTGATTTATGGTTTGTGTTTTCTGAGGAGTAAGTTTATCAATGTAATGTCAACATGATGTCAAATTTGTCATCAACAAACATCAAATTTATGTGTGGAGAGATATTCAGAGTATTTTACCAATTCAGAGTATTTTACTGCTTTGGTATTGCAAGGTCTGTGGTGATATTCTCTGGTTCATTCCTGATGTTGAGAATTTGTGTTTTCTCTTTTTTCTCAGTCGTGCTAAAGTTTTGTCAATGTTTTAATCTTTTCTAAGACTCAGCACTTTCTTTCATTGATTTTTTTTTTTTGCTATTGTTTTTCTGTTTCAACTTCATTGATTTCAGTTCTTATCTTTCTTTCTTATCTTTTCTTTCTACTTGTTTTGGGTTTAGTTTGCTCTTCTTATCATGTGTTCTTGAAATGGTAGCTTGTAGTATTTATTTGAAATTTTTTTTTCTTTTCTAATGTATGTATTCAATGCTATAAATTTCCCTATCCACACTACTTCACTGTCTCACAATTTTTTTCAGTTTTGTTGACATAAAATGGACAAATGAAAATTGTATTTTTTCTTAAGGTATACAGCTTGATATTTTGAGATACACACACACACACACACACACACTGTGAAATAATCTCCACAATCAAGTTACTTAACTTCACTTTTCATTCTATCATTCTGTCTTCTATCACTTCACATAGTTGCTATTTTCTGTGCGTGTGTGTGGTAAGAACACTTACGATCTACCTCCTTGACGAATTTTATGTGTACAATACAGTATTGTTAACTATAGTCACATTGCTGTACATGAGGTCTCCAGAACTTATCCATTTGTATAACTAAAACTGTCTCACACGTTTTTGTATGTTGTATTATTATCTTCATTCAATGTATTTTTTTAATTTCCCTCGAAACTTTCTCTTTGATCCCCAGAGTATTTAGAAGTGTGTCGTTTCCAAGTGTTCGGAGATTTTCCTGTTATCTCTTTTATTGATTTCTACTTTAATTCCTTTGGTTCAAGAACACTCTCTCAACGCTGTATGATTTCCATTCTTTTCAATTTGTTGAGGTTTGTTTTATAGCCCAGGATGTGGTCTGTCCTGGTACACATTATACGGGCACTTGAAAAGAATGGGTATCCTGCTATTGTTGGTAGACTATTCTATAAATGTCAATTCTATCTTGGGTTGACGGCGTTGTTGAGTTCTTCTATATCTTTGCTGCTTTTGTTCTGTTTCAATTGTTGAAATAGGACATTGAAGTTATCAGCTGTAACTATGAATTTATCTATTTGTTCTTTCAGTTCTCTCAGTTTTGCTTCACAGTTTTTGTACCTCTGTTGAATAAACATTTAGGATTACTATGTTTTCTTAGTAGATCAGCCCTTTTCTCATTATATACATTTTTCTTTGTCTCCGGTAATTTTCTTTGCTTTGAGGTCTACTGTATTTGATATTAAAATAGCCACTCCTTTTTTTCCTTTGATTAATGCTTAAATGATTTAACTTTTCCCATCCTTTTGGTTTCAACTGGCCCATACCATTATATTTGGAGTGAATTTCTTATAGACAGCATATCATTGATGCGCATTTTTAATTCCCTTTGTCAATCTCTATCTTTTAATTAGTGTATTTGGACAATTTCCACTTAATGTAATTATTAATGTTAGTGCATGTGTGCCATTAAAATGTTTTGTTTATTCATTTTTCTGTTTTTCCTTTTTCCTTCCTTTCTGTGGATTACTTGAATTATTTTTTAGAATTCTGTTTTTTATTTATCTATAGCATTTTTTACTGTATATTAATACAGATTTTTTTTTAGTAGTTGCTGTACATATTACTTTGGATATACAGATGTTAACACAATCTACTGGTGTTGCAATTTTACCAGTTTAAATGAAGTATAGAAAACGTACCTTTCTCTATGTCCCTTTATTTTTCCCCATTTATAATTATTGTAGATATTATCTCTACCATTAGAACCCTAGAGACAATATTATCCCTTTTGCTCTCACCATAAAAAAATAATTTAGAAAATGCAAGAGAAGGGAAGTCTGTTGTATTTATCTGTATTTTTGCTGTGATCTTTCTTCCTTCTTGATGATTCAAGATTTCTTCTTTTATTGTTTCTTTGTTTGCTTGTTTGTTTTCTGCTTAGAGAACTTAAGCAGAAATTTAGCCATTCTTTTAGGGTTGGTATGCTACTGACATATTCTCTTAGTTCCTTCATCTGAAAAAGTTTTTTTCCTCCTTCATTTCCTGAAGCATGTTTTCCCTGGGATTAGGATTCCAAGTTCATAGTATCTTTCAACACTTGGAGAATGTTGTACACTGGCTTCCATGGTTTCTGATGAGAAACATCATCCAATGTCATTCAATTTGTTTTCCCCCTTTAAATAAAGTTTTATTTCCTACTTATTGATTTCAAGATATTTTTCCTCGCTTTTATTTTTCAGAAGTTTGAGTATGTGTTTTGGTCTTAATTCCTTTAGGTTAACCCTGTTTAGGATTCATTCAGCTTCTTACATCTGTGAACTCAGATCTTTTACCGAATTGGGGAACTTTTCAGCCATTATTGCTTTAAGTACTTTTTCAGCCCCACTCTTTTTCTTCTTCTCCTTTGGGGACTCTGATGACATGAACATTAGATCTTCTGTTATAGTCTGGCTATCTTTAGTATAAGAAACGTCATTCTGATAAATTGCAGGGATGGAGTTTGCCATTTTTCTTACAGTCCTTGACCAGGCACTGCATCCAGCATGTACGCAAAAAGAAACCTACGCCCACTGTGAATCCATTTTTCTCACAATGCAGTGACCTTCTGTTAGGGCTCTCATATTTCTTTCTTTATTAAAGGTAGGTTGGGACTTCACAGCATTTAATGGGCTCTTTATTTCTTACAGACAGTTTTATAAAGGATGCATAGGAAAAGCAGAATGAAACTTGGAATAATGAAAATAATTTTTACAGAAAAAAGATCAAAGTGGTAAAAAAAGATTAAACATAATGCTTTGTTAAAAGCCTGGCTCTGAACATAATACTCCCTCAAAAAGGCTTGAAGAGAAATAAAATGATGCTCTAAAACTCTTAATGCAGTCTTCACAGCAGAATGATTTCCACTTGATTAACAATTGGAAAGCCCTGTTGTGGGAGCAGTTTGAGCCTCCTTTATTGAAGATGGGTGCTGCCACTAAACAGTTTATCAGTGTTTATAAAGATGACAAATTTATCATTGCATAAGCTCTGGTCCCCTCATATGGGACTCATGCCTTTGCTACCCAGAAAATAATGTGGCTTGACTGACAGGTACAGAGTCTATTTGTCCCCAATCCTCCAAGTGCTTCCGAAGCCTCTTGAACTTGCCCTGTTAACACTTTTCACACATTGCTGATACTCCTTCTTGAGCATCTGACTCCTGAGGTAGACTCTGCTCTGTGAGGTCCCATCTTTTTGGGGCACCGGGGTGGCTCAGTCTGTTGAATGCTGGCTCTTGGTTTCAGCTCGGGTGGTCATCTCGGGTTGTAAAATCAAGCCCTGTCAGGCTCCAGGCTTGGTGTGGAATCTGCTGGAGATTCTTTCCCTCTCCCTCTCCCTTCCCCTCTGCTCCTGCCCCTACCCCTGATACTTGCTTGCACTCTCTCTCTCTCTCTCTAAAATAAATGAATGAATTAAATCTTTTAAAAAAAAATCCCATCTTTTTATTCATCAAATGGGGGCTCTGAGTAAATGTTCATCAAGTAAATGCCTAAATGAACAAGATCTCTTTGAAAGTATAGAAAAATATCTGCCCACTTCAAACTCTATACCTCATTCATTCAGTCATTTATTCCAAAAAAGTTTTAAGGAATATTTACTATGTGCCAGGTGAGGTGCTAGACACTGTAAGTACAAGAAAAAAATAGAATGTGATTTATATTCTGGCCAGGAGTGTCCATGGAAATATGTCTGACGTGTACTCATATGTTTTGCCTTGGGCTCCCACATGAGTCTCTAGATCAGGGATTGGCAAATTATGGCTAGGGGGCCAAATAGCCTAGCCCCTATGGCTAGGGGGCCAATAATGGCTAGGGGGGCCATCACTTTTGTCTTTGTAAATAAATTTTGTTGGAACATAACCACACTCATTTATTTATGTAATACCTATACCTGCTTTCACACTACAGTGACCAGTAAATCCCTAAAATGTATACTACCTGAACATCTCTGGAAAAAATGTTGCCAACTCCTGGCCTAAATCATGAATTGGGGAATGTCTGACACACCCTCCCCTTACCTGGAAGTTCCTGCAATGTCAAACAGGCAAAATCATGGTTCCATGCTTTAGTCAATACACCCTGTGATCAAGATTATTGAGGGGATGATAATTAATAAGCAAAATATATGTCATCCCTGAAACTCTCCAGATCCCATATTAGGGTCAACCAAAGTCCTTGATTTTAATAAAATGTCTTTTATCTTCATTAAAACTCACAGAATAGAAACAAAAAAAAAAAGGGTGATCTGCAATCAGAGTTCAGGACAATTTTTTGGTTCCCACCATTTAGCAGGGAGGAACACTTAATGTTTAGGCATATGAATGTACAGCTCACATCTCTTGGCATGCTTGGCATGTTTGAGCTGTTTGGGGAATAGTCAGGGGTTCAGTGAGACTGCAGGAGAGTGAATGAGGGGGTGCAATGGGAGATAAGCGAGCTGGGAGGGTGGGGAAGAGGGAGCCACTGAAATGATGAGCCATTAGTGAGTCTGGAGCAGAAGAGTGATCTGATCTGATTTGTGTTTTGGGAAGACCACCCTGGTTGATGTGTAGGGACTAGACTGTAGGAGTGCAAGGGCAGAAGCAGGGCTATCAGTGAGGAGGTCACTGGAATGATTCAGATGAGACATGACAGTGGCTAAGCCCAGGGAGCGTAGTAGTTAGATTCTGCAATTTAATGATGGAGCCAATAAAAATTTCTGATGGGGGATCCCTGGGTGGTGCAGCAGTTTAGCGCCTGCCTTTGGCCCAGGGCGCGATCCTGGAGACCCGGAATCGAATCCCACGTCGGGCTTCCGGTGCATGGAGCCTGTTTCTCCCTTTCCTATGTCTCTGCCTCTCTCTCTCTCTCTCTCTCTCTCTCTGTGTGACTATCATAAATAAATAAATAAATTTTTTTAAAAACTTAAAAAAAAATTTCTGATGGAAGAAAAATAGGAAGAAGGGAAGAGTCAAGGATGATCACAAGGCCTTCGGCCCGAACAAGTGGAAAGATAGAACTGCCATTGACTAAGGTGGGAAATACTGGGGAGAATCAGGGTTCAGGGGTGACATCAAGAGTTCATTTTAGACACGGCATGTTTGGTATGTCTTATTTTTTTCTCAAATTTTATCCCTCTCTCTTGGGTCACCCTCATTCTGAAACCAGGATGTCTCCCAGTCTCTAGGTCCATCCCATCCCTGCCCCTCATCAGCCCTCTACTCAGAATAGCACTGGAGCATAGTAGTTAAGAGTGGACTCTAGAAACAAAATTCTGCATTAGAATCTGAGTCAGCCATTTTCTAGCTGTGTAACATTGAGAGAATTACTTAAGTTGACTGAAATTTAGTTCCTCTGTTTCTAAAGTAGAAGAAAATAATCATTGCCTTTCTCTCAGAATTAATGTGAGGATTGAAAGGGATAGTATATGTGAAATGGGCAAGTGCACAGTACGTGTCAGCTCTCTGGCTATATCCCAGGCTTTTGTCTCCAAAATTTTTCTGGTTTCCTCTGTCATATATGAGAACTAGGGTTGAGGATGAGGTTCATTTCTTTTTAAAGACTTTATTTATTTATTTATGAGAGACACAAAGAGAGAGGCAGAGACACAGGCAGAGGGAGAAGCAGACTCCCCACTTGGACCCCAATGTGGGACTTGATCCCGGAACCCCAGGATCACGACCTGGGCTGAAGGCAGATGCTCAACCACTAAGCCACCCAAACGCCCCAAGGATGAGATTCTTGTGGGGAAGGAGACAACATGAGGCGAGTGAGAGGGGAAGGAGCCAGGATCCAGTACAAGAACCCTTGTCTACTAGAATGGGCTGGAAGTTGGGCACAGGTAGGATTGACAAAAGAGAGCCGACCAGGCAAGCAAGGCACGTTAGCACCCTGCTGGTTCTTGGAAATAAACCATGGCACCTCTCAGCTGTAGGAGGGGGAAGTAGGTGGGGGGAAGCCAGGACCTGACATGAGGCAGGGCCTGGAGAAGGGGACAGGGGAACAGTAGCGACTAAGTGATGCCTGATGTCTAAGGATGAAGCAAGAAGCATTATGATGCAGGCAGAGGCAGTGGCCTGTTCAGTGAGCTTCCAAGTAGACGATGGGATTCCCACAAGGCAGAAACATAGTGATGCGAATGAGGCAGCATCTAGAAGGCTTGTCTGTGGCTGGGGTTCACTGGCAGAGCTCAGGCCCTCAGAGAGGAGCGGGCGAGAATGACAAAATTACTCTTCCAGACCCATGACCCAGGTACGCTTGCCTGAATCTAGGCTCTGATTCTGGGTTCTCAATCTCTGCCCTTCCCATGCCCAAGTACCCTAGTCGCTGAGTCTTTCTTTTAGGAAAACTCTTCTACTGCCAGCCCCTTTGCTGAGGAGGCGGATTCCCCTCACCTTCTGACAAGTAGTCAAGTCCTCCAGCTCGAGACTCTGAAGGCCTGATCTCAACACCAGCCACTATCCCTGCTATATAACAGAGCACTTCTCTCGTGCCCTTAAGTCTCAGTTTCCTGATCTATAAAATGGGTACCTCAGGAGCACCTCCCTCTCAATATTATTAGTTGAGTTTCCATGAGACTTAGCACTGAACCTGTCACACAGTGGGTGCTCCTGGGATGGCAGCTGTGATTATGAAGGTAACCTGCCTCCTTGGTGATCAGGCTGGGTGACTATCTCTTGTGGTATAGAAAAAGATAAAATGAGCCTAAATTTCCTTTTAAGGTTTAAAAACTGGATATCAATGCAATTCTTCAAGAATTGCATTCTTCAAGAATTTTAGCAATCACATTAGAGGTTCCTATGGCAAGATCTTTGAAAGATGATCCTTGTTTACATGCAAGAATTCTCGTGCGTCTATTAAAAAGCAGTCACACCTACATGTATGAGATACAAATCTCAGGAGTGGGGAAAGGAAAAGCTTCCATTACAGTTATGAGAGTTCATGTATCCAGAGCAAAACAGTTTTGCTTCAGAAAACTCTGATCAAGGTGGCCTTGGTGGTAATTTTTCCTACATGTGCAGCCCACATGGCTACCTCACCCAATGCCTTTTAATTCTTTCTAAGGAGATGCTTCATCCATCAATTGTCCAGACTCTTGCCCTATGGAGACATCTGCATAGAGTTCATAGCAAGACATCCTCCCGAAGCTCTAATCTAGTTCTCTAAGTTAGCAGAAGTGCTTTTGCAAAGCAATATGGTAATGTAGCAGAGACCACAAGGATGTCAGAAAGTCTCTCCGAAATATTTATTCTAAGGCCATGTTACTCAGAAGGCAAAAAAATATGTGCAAGAAGATGCTTCCTGCAAATGCTACCTTTTAAAAAATACCAGAAATATGAGGAGCAAACCAACTGCACAACAATGTGGGAATAATTTAGGAAGTTATGGAATATTGTGCAAACACTGAGATTTCTAAATATGCAGGCTTTGGAAGCATAGAAACTGTTGTTGATGTGCTGTTAAGTCAAATGGCAGAATTTGAAAAAGACATTGCCTCGTGGCTGCAAGTCTATAAAATACGTAAGCATGGACGAGCAGGGGTAGCTAATGGACAAAAACGAAACATTACCTGAAGGTGCTGGAAATAGAATTTGTCCCTTCAAAATATTTGTTGACGCTGTTGCTATGACAACTTTTCAACAACAACAACAAAAACGTTTAAAATAATTAAGTAAACCCAAGGCACCAAAGATGTGAACGCCCCAAGGCTGGGTGCAATGCTATGCTCTTACATACACTGATTACACGAGAAAATTCTTTCTCTGCTGTTTAGGCACAGAGTATAGATCACCTGCTGATAGTTGCCTTCTCACCATGGAAGGAAGCCACTACTGCCTGGTAAGTCTTCCATACGTGACTCACGGACATCAAAGCCCCCACACCCACGTAGCCAGAACTAGAAACACTTGCAGCCCCCACCTGGAATCTTATAATGATTGATTTCCTGTCCAGAGAAAGTGGGTCTGGGTAAAAGACAAAGTTTGACTTCTATTCCTTTACCTATAGGAACCATATGGTCCACACTTTTGAATAATTAGTCCTCTAAGCCCGACTAGGCTTGTAAACAAATTCATTTTTCCTGGCCTGTAGTCATTCGTTCATTTGCTCACTCACCCAGCCCTTAGGAAACATCTTTCATGTGTCCAGCATTTGCTCTGCATGAAGAATTAAAATTCAAAAGAAATAGTCATACCAAGGAGCTCCAAATCTAATCAGAAAGGACAGACACATCTTTAATTTTATATGATGAGTTAAGGTCTTGCTTTCATCATCTGTGAAGTGGAGGGAGGAATTCCTACTTCACAAACTTAAGAGAGGATTTAATGAAATGACACATGTACTAAACACCCAGAAAAGAGACAATCCTCAGGAAATACTGGTTTCTTTCCCATTGACATTGAGGGTTGGACTGCTGTGGCCTTCTAACATGGGGGAAGAACAGAATTCCTGGGATTTTGCTAATGATGCACAGAGAAGACTCCTCAGAAGCAGGGACACTCATGCTGGGTCCATGAAGATGAGTGGGATTTCTCCAGGGGGAAGGGAAAAGACCATCCAGAGAGAAGGAATGGGGCACACAGGCACAGAAGAAGCGGAAGCATGCCACACATGTGCTTCTCCATGACTTGACTAACTTGGGGTTCAAAATTAAGCTACATTACTCTCAATGTTCCATGGAAATAAATGAAGATTGACCAAATGAGAACAAACAAGAGCTATTTATTCAGAGCTTACTATAGCAAAGCTGTCATCATTTATGTTTTGGCCAAGACCCACAGGCAGATAGAGCCACAGGAAAGCTCTGTAGTGGGAAGAGAGGAGGCTTCAGGTGTGCCCTGATTGGAGGCTGTTGGCCTGGGCAAGCTGTAGGTGGGCTAACTAGAAGCAGGCATCCTATGTGATCGCTAAACAGTGCATATTTGGCTTTCTCTGGTTGGTCCTAAGTTCCAAGTAGGGACACACATTGGGGAAGCTGTCAGTTATTAATCAAGTCCTAGCCATTTGGGAATGATTGCTATGGGAGTTACTATTTGGCTTCTTGGACTAGTGTCCAGAGATCATAGACCTCCTACAAGTCCCCCTCACAGCAGGCTGGCTTCCTGGGCTGGTTATTCAAAATAATAGGTTGATTTCCTGGACAGTTTGCTGCGAGTGTGGTTCAGAGTTCTATTCTTTAAGAGTTCTAATTTTTTTAAAGATTTTATTTATTTTAGAGAAAGAGAGAGAGAGAGAGCAGGAGGGAGGGGCAAAGGGAGAGGGAAGGAGAGAGAGACAATCCCAAGCAGACTCTCTACTGAGCACGGAGCCTGACGTAGGGCTTGATCTCACAACCCTGAGATCATGACCTGACCCAAACTCAAGAGTTTTAATGCTTAACCACCCAGACACCCTCACCCTCAGGGTTCTATTCTTATCTACGGTCCCCACTGTCTATATATTCAGTCTTTCTTTTTTTTATGATTTTATTTATTTATTCATGAGAGACACACAGAGGGAGAGAGAAAGAGGCAGAGGCACAGGCAGAGGGAGAAGCAGGCTCCATGCAGGGAGCCCAATGTGGGACCCGATCCCCGGTCTCTAGGATCGCACCCTGGGCCGAAGGCAGCGCTAAACCACTGGGCCACCAGGGCTGCCCTATATATTCAGTCTTGATTAAAATTAAATGGCCCAGGCGTCCCATCTCACTTAGAGTGAAAATGTCTTTTTTTTCTTCCCTAGGTTTCACCTGAGGGCTTACCGGGGTCCAAAGGACCAATTCCGAAGGCTTGGAAGATGCCCCCACTCCATCCCAGGCCCCAAGCTAGCTACTTCTTCAGAGCATGTTTCATTCCTTCCATGAGGTCATTATTGTCATTCCCTCTGGCCATCCCTGGTGCTGGCCTTGGAACCTGCCCATATTCTGTCCAAAGGCTTTTTCTTCCCTCACTGCTGGTGCCGGAATTCAGCCCACTCTTAGGAAGCAGACGTTGGATTATAACCAACAACTTTGACTATGATTCTTCAAAAGACAGATTTCTCCCACAAATGATATTTTCCTCTCAAAAAAAAAAAAAAAAAACCAATTCACTACCTAGTCTCACCAAAAACACTACTGTGGAAAGCTTGAATAACAGAGCCCAGACTCACCTTTTTCCTAATAAGATGATATGGCCAGAGGTAGGAGGGAACTGAGTGAAATGGGGAGCTAATTTGCCATCTAGATGGCCTCCCTGCAAATCAGATGTCTCAATCACACTCTTGGCAAACGCTGAAGTGCAATCAATTCTTGGATAAATTCTCTGACAGGTGTTCAAAGCGATGATATTCAGGGCTGTTGATTAAAGAGTCATCCATATGTTTTAGATGCCAGATGTGCAGGCAGCAAAGTCAACAGTTAGTTGAGAAAATGTAGGAGCCTGGCTGATATGTTCCCCAGATGGACTGCAGGGGCATTGGCAAGTGAGCAAAAAAAAAAATTTTTTTTTTAGGGGTTAGGTCATAAGGCATGAAAGAGATCATTCTGGCCTGCAAAAATAGAAAGCACACTCAAAAATCATTTTAAATCTGCTTGGATCTCAATCAGTTTATTTTTAAATGACCTACCCTTCCATTTAAGGAAGTAAATGTACACTGAATGCCTACGAGGCTGGCTTTCAATTTACTGCAAGAGACAGGCATCTTAAGGGTAACCATAATATAAAATAAAATTATGTATTGGCTGATCCCCATAACACTGTTTTGTGCCAGGGCACGGCTCCTGGCTAATGGAATAGGGCCCTTGGGCTCAAAGGGGGATCTGTCCTCAACTTGCACATAGACCTACTAGATGCAAACACTAGACTTTATTCTCTGGTTGGGTGGTCAAAGCAGGATGATAGCTGTCTCAGGTAGTGGTTCTCAGCTGAGCCATTCTGTCTCCTGGGAGACACTTGGCAAAGTGTAGGCAGACATTTTCGGTTGTCACAACTTGGGACACACTATGGGCATTTAGCGGGCAGGGGCCAGGGTTGCTGCTAAACATCTTACAATGCACAGGAATCCTCCTACAGCAAAGAGTTACCAGGCCCCAAATGTCACTAGTGCAGAGGTGGAGAAACCCCTGGCCTCGGGGGAACTGTCTGCTGACCTCCTCTTTCTAGCCTCACCTTCCTGGCCCCCCATGTACCAGCCACTCACTCCCTGGGCAACCCATGAATCTTGACTCATATACAGTCATCTCTCTGCCTCCACATCCCTCTCCTCCTTTCTCTCAGGCAATTTCTTACCTGTCCTACAAGACCCTGTTTGAATGCTAGCCGCCTGCTTTCTGACACCTCCGATCCCCTCCTCCCAGCCCACCCCGCCTCTCTAAGGCAGAGAAAATTCTCTCCCCCCGCCCTTCCTCTTACTATGGCTGCATCACATTGCATTATGAGTGTTTGTTTGCATTTTTGAGAAAATTGAGCTCCTGGAAAATGAGACATGGAGCTTTCTCCATCCCTGCGTTCCAAAGACCTGGCACTGACATTCTAACACCTAGTAGGTGAGCAGTGATTTTATGCCAGATTATTCCTTTAAAAAGATGCCCAAGTACCATGCCTTTCCCACAGGGAGCCCAAATTTCACAGAGAGAAACAGCTTTTGTTGTGACTCAGGGAGAGCATGTGTTGTCTGGGTTGTATGTAAATCACCTAGCAGAGTGCCTGACACATAGATTTTATTAAGTGAGCATCGTCGCCTTCAGTTTCCCTTCGAAGCAGTCGCGGTAGCTCAGTGAGACTCGTGGCGATTTGGGGGGGCGAGACACGGGTGTGAAGGTGCCACACCACGCTGCTATCACAGACCAGTAATTGTCACCGAGCAGATGGTAAATCCGCCCAGGTCTCACCATCGCTTCTCCCCTGCACTCCGGGCCTATTCACATGTGGCAAAAGTGTAAAACCAGGTGGACAATCACATCCATCTTTCTTGTCATCACATGCAGGTGCCACTGACAAGAAGGGCCTGGTTAGGGACCACGTTGTTCAGGCTCCTCGAATCTTGCTGTGCGCATAGGACCAGCTCTCATCAGTAGTATGAGCAGATGCGACGCGTGTGCTGCTGGCCCAAAGCTTTTGAGAAGCACCCATGCTCCCTCCCCACCCTCTTTTCTCTTCCGCTGGCCATGCACACTAAGGATGGCAAACCACAAGGGTTCCAGAATCCCTGCGTTTAGGAGAGCTACTGCTGGAAACCTAGTGTGAAATAACCTATTATGTCAAGTGCATTTTAGGATCAATGTGTCACAGCAATTTAGCCTACCTTAATCCACACAATACACCGTGTTTTTATTAAAACAAACGGAGCAGTGTCTAAGGTAACAAATGGAGCATCATGTTTATCTCCTCTCTCCCATGATCACATTAAAGTGACACTAAAGAATGACAGCCAGGACAGGAGGGAGCCCATCAGAGTATGAAAGATCTTAACAGGGGGATCCCTGGGTGGCTCAGCGGTTTAGTGCCTGCCTTTGGCCCAGGGCCCAGGGCCCGATCCTGGAGTCCTGGCATGGAGCCTGCTTCTCCCTCCTCCTGTGTCTCTGCCTCTCTCTCTCTCTCTGTCTATCATAAATAAATAAATAAATAAATAAATAAATAAATAAATAAATAATATTTTTTTTTTAAAAAAAAGATCTTAACAAGTTCCAGGGGGATTGGAAGCAGATGAAGAATATAGAGCGATGAAGTAGACTGGACAATGCAGCACGTAGTCCTGGCAGACCCTGCTGGGGACAAAGGCTGCAGTGTATCCGGATCCTGCTTGCTAGAGTCCTGGGGACTGGCCAGCCTACCAAACTGCATGTAACAGAGGGCAAAAATGAGAAGTGAGATAGGACACACAGGCGTTACGCAAGAGTCAAACGGAACAAATGCCCCCCCCCATTGACCCCTCTCCCCCAGTTCTGTGCTCAGAACAACCAGCAGTCAGGCATTTAGCACCCCCACCCCCACAAAGACATAAAGGGCTCTCCTCTAAAGAGATGACAGGAGAAAATGGAACTACTATGCACTACTGGTGAGAATGTAAACTGGGGCAGCCACCGTGGAAAAGTATGAAGGTGCTTCAAAAAACTAAAGCACCTGGGTGGCTCAGTCAGTCAAGCATCTGCTTTTGGTTCAGGTCATGATCCCACAGTCCTGGGATCAAGCCCCGCATTGGGCTCCCTGCTCAGTGGGGTGTCTGCTTCTTCCTCTCCCTCTGCCCCCTCTACTCCACCCAGCCCCCCAATTGCTCATGCTCTCTTCCTCTCACTCTGCCTGCCCAGGCAGTCTCTCTCTTAAATAAATAAAATCTTTCTCAAAAAAAAAAAAACAACCCTAAAAGTAGAATTATCATATGATCCAGTAATTCCACTACTGGATATCTACCCAGAGAAAACAAAACACTAATTTGATAAGGTATATAGCATCCCTATGTTTATTGCAGCAATAGTCAAGTCATGAAAGCAATTCTAGTGTCCATATCAGTAGATGAATAGATAAAGAAGTTGTGAGATATAGATGATAGATAGATAAATAGATAGATAGATAGATAGATAGATAGATAGATAGATAGATAGATAGATAGATAGATAGATGATAATGGAGTATTACTTGGTGATCAAAAAGAATGAGATCTTGCCATTTGCAATCACGTGGATGGAGCTAGAGAGTATAATGCTCAGTGAAATAAGTCAGTCAAAGACAAATACCCTTATGATTTCACTTACATCTGTAATTTAAGAAACAAAACAAATGAACAAAGAAAAAAAGACAAACCAAAAACCGACTCCCAGATACAAAGAACTAGTGGTTGCCAGAGGGGAGGGGGGCATGGGGATGGGTAAAATAGATAAAGGGAATCAGGAATACCCTTATCTTGATAAGCACTGAAAAATGTGTAGAATTATTGAATCATTGTATACCTGAAATTAATGTAACACCATATATGTCAAGTATAGCTCAATAAAAACTTTTTAAAATAAAATATATTAGCTTAAAATTTGTTTGGAAAATAAAGAAACCACATAAGCTGTCTATGAATAACCAGGATAGCTAGTATGAGTGTTGGTGTCTCAGATAAATGTCTCTGCATTCTGAAGCCCCTCCCTGGCCCCAGCATAGGGGACTGCTCTCTTCTTACCCTAAAGTGACACCTGTTAGCCAACAAGCTCTACTCCCACAGACAGAGCTCTGAGCCCTCCTGTTTATTGATTTCTCTCCGGATATAAAAAAGCAACCAAGGATCTCCAGAAATTTGAGAACAAATTGAAATGTCAGAGAAAGACTAAGATAAGCAAACCTCTGAAGAAATGGAGAAATTCAGGAAACTAATGAGACTCTTCCTGCCAAAACTTCTAACGCTATCATCAGAAAAATGAGAGAAGAAATAGCATATGTGAGTGGGACACTGTAAGAAAAGGACCATCAGAGAACAGTTTTGGGGTTTTGGAAATTAAAAATGCCATTACTGAGCAGAGGAGACAAGTCTCCCATGCAGAAGAATTCCAAATAGTTTTTGTAGGTACTTCATCCTCAAGGAAAGAAGAACATAACGCTTCACTCCTTAGGGGTGGACTGTGCATAGTGACATCCTTTCAAAGACCAGGGTGTGGAAAGGAGAGAGAGAAGGAGTAGCTCTGCAGTGGAGAAAAATGATAAGCCCTACTTCAGCCGGGCGATCAACGCCAGGATCAACAGTCATAAATCATGCTCATGAAACATGCCCTTGATAGTGATGTGATGAAAATGACACTCTGCGGTCTTCCTCTCAGTCATCCCTGACCCTGTTTATCATGAGAAAACTATCAAACAAATTCCAATAGTGGGACAGGAGCCAAAAGAGACTTGACAATTCAATGTAATATGGTCTCCTGGATGGGGTCCAGGAAAAGATAAAGGACTCAAGCAAAAGCTAAAGAAATCCAGAAGAACTAGGAACTTTAGTTAATAATGTATCCGTATTGTTTCATTAATTGCAACCTTGCAACCAATGCATCATACTAATAAGATGTTAATAATAGAGGAAATGGGGTGTAAGGTGTATGGGAACTCTCTGTGCCATCTTCCCAATTTTTCTATAAATCTAGGACTGTTGTAAAAAATAAAGTTGATTTTTTTATTTTTTTTTATTTTATTTTATTTTTTTTTAAATTTTTTTTTTATTTATTTACAATAGTCATACAGAGAGAGAGAGAGAGGCAGAGACACAGGCAGAGGGAGAAGCAGGCTCCATGCACCAGGAGCCTGACGTGGGATTCGATCCCGGGTCTCCAGGATCGCGCCCTGGGCCAAAGGCAGGCGCCAAACCGCTGCCACCCAGGGATCCCAAGTTGATTTTTTTAAAGGTGGCTACCGAATTCAAAAAGTCAATAGACAGGTTGAATAAAAAAAACTGAAGATTTTTCCAAATGGAAATAAAAGGAAAAAAAATGAGAAAATAGGAGATAATGGTCATAAAGTAAGCGATATTAATGATTTATTTGGTAGATTCAGCTTACTACTCATATGGGCTCCAGAAAGAGAAAATTAGGGAAAATGGAGGGAGGAAATTATTAAAGAGAGAGTACAGGGACATTTCTGAAATAAAACTTAAGTTTTCAAAGTAAAAGTATCTACCAAATGCCAAGCGGGATAAGAAAAAAAAAATTCTGCTATAGGAGAAAGAAAACAAATAGAATGAATGAAACTCATAATGTGTCTTAAGCACAGATAAGTAGTAAGCAAAGCATGTATGTGCTAAACATAGAAGGGATAGAAGGACCAAAAGATAATTAATATGCATGAGCAACTAAATATATACAAGGTCCCTGGATACTAAATATTCATGATATATGGAATACACACCAGGCTAAAAACTCAAAATTCACTGAATATACGTGAGGCATGAAGCACTCAGCAGGTATCAGAGGCCTAACTCAACCAGTCATTAGTGATGCCCATTCTGGCTCTATGTGCCCTCAGCTCAAGAAACGATAGTAAAATCCATGGCTACGGGACACCTGGGTAGCTCAGCGGTTGAGCATCTGCCTTTAGCTCAGGGCATGATCCCGGGGTCCTGGGATCAAGTCCCACATCAGGCTCCCTGCAGGGAGCCTGCTTCTCCCTCTGCCTGTCTCTCTGTGTGTCTCTCATGAATAAATAAATAAAATCTTTTTTAATAAATAAAATAAAATCCATGGCTACAAGGCAGGCTACTTCACTAGCTATAGCAGTGGACTGGCATACTTGTCCTGAATCTCTCCAACGAAACAAGTCTGTACCACTGGCCCAGGGCACCTTCCATCTGTGAGCCCCCTTGCTCAAACACTCCAGTCCTAGTAACCTACCATCACTGGAGGAAGCTGGAGTTGCAGAATGAGTTGGGGGGCGGGGGAAGAGAAAGCTGGCAAAGGTACATTGCATACTGCAGGATCAGTAGTGTTCCTTTCCCTGTTTCCCTTATCCTAAGGGTTAACTTACCCAAAACTTGCCCTACCTTCTTGCTGTATGATCTCCACTGACTTCACAAACCATGTGCTTTGAACATTTTAATTTGCTCTGCAAGCCTTTCTCTTCTGCAGTATCTGGAGTAGTACACTAATGCTACTTCTACTAGCAAGCAGGTATATTTGAAAGCTACATGGCATCTAGGAAATTTCCCACGCGACAGTACCTGGATGTATCATTGTGAAATTTCAGAACATTAAGGATGAGGAGAACATTTTAAGGCTTTCAGAAAGACAAAGGGTTCACTTACCAAAATAATAATAATAATAATTGGGCAAAAGATATCCCACTGACAAGGACTATAAGACATTTGAGCAATGCCTCCAAAAAACTCCAAAGTTATTTTCAAACTACAATTCTACATACTACCAAAATGTCAGGAAATGTGGATTCATATGAAAGTTACTGGCAGGTATGCAAGGATTCTAAAAAAACTACCTCCCTTCATACCTTTTGTCAAAAACTACTGGAGGATGTTGTCTGGCAAAATGAAGGAGTACAAAATCAAGAAGACACAGATATAGAAAGCTGAAAACTAATATTTTCCTCCTATAAAGAGGGGACTCAAGAGACAATCTTTGTATTTGATAATTCAAGAAACAATGATGTAAATATTTTGTTTAAATTTTCAGTGTTAGCACTAGAAAGTGGATTGAAACTGTTTGGAAAACTGTTTCATGTGGACTAATCCCTTATCTATATCAGGGGGAAATTAATACATAATTTCTAAAATTGGAGTCATATAGTCATATACTTAGTGACATGGAGGACCCATTAGAAGAATTAAAAATAGAAACTACTAAATCAATTATAAGTCGTCATCTCTGGAGAGCTGATCTCAGGAAGATGTTGACCAGGGGACTGTTGCTTTAGGTTCTAAGTCTTTGCATATAATTTTTATAAAACTATATACTCACATTGCTTCGATAAATATTTGTGATGCTCCTCACTCTAGGCTGGCACCAGGCACCTGGCTCAGCATCTTCCCTTTGCAACCAGCCATGAGGAGGGAAGCTGAGCTCCTGGGCATCTCCTCTCTCATGAAACAAGTGTTGGTTAAGTTTAAAGGCACAGCCCAAAATAATTTTTTTAGTAATCAAGGTCTTTCAGTTACAAGTTCAGCCCATACATCCTACAAAACATTGGTTCTTACAGAAGGAATATGCGAAGAAGAAGGAGAAGAAGAAGAAGAAGACGAAGAAGAAGGAGGAGGAGGAGGAGGAAGATCAAGAACAAGAAGAAGAAGGAGGAGGAGGAAGATCAAGAACAAGAAGAAGAAGGAGGAGGAGGAGGAAGAAGAAGAAGATCAAGAAGAAGAAGAAGAAGAAGAAGAAGAAGATCAAGAAGAAGAAGAAAGCAGAAACTGATTTTGTTCAATCTATTCAGAAGTTCTTTCCTCTCTTGAATGTCCCCCCACCTACCTCCACTACCACACACACACATATACACACATACAAACTCATACACACATCCACACTCACATTCACACACACACATCCACATCCACACACACACATCCACACAAACTCATACAAATTCTTTTTTTTTTTTTTTTGGATTTTGCTTATTTATTTGAGAAAGAGTGTGTGTGTGCACCAGCAGGGGGTGGGGGAGCAGAGAGAGAGGTAGAAGCAGACTCCCCGCTGAGCAGGGAGACTGACTTGGGGCTCGATCCCAGGACCTGAGCCAAAGGCAACCGCTTAACCAACTGAGCCATGCAGATGTCTCCATACAAATAAATTCTAATTTAATCTGTTCACCCATTTGAACTTTTCATATAGTTTCTCCTCTCCTGAATGGCTTCTTCACCCACCACCTCCACCATCATACAGATTCACATACACACACATGTGTACATGTGTTTTACCCACCTGGGAAACGCCTAGTCAGCTCTTAATGGTACGTAGCCCATAGTAGGGTCTCAAAAATATTTATTGAGTAAATGTGTCAGGGCATGTTCTAGCTATGAGTGTCGCTTTCTACACTATGACTGATCTCCTCCAAAGCAGGGACCAAGTCTTCTCTTTCTTTTTTTTTCTTTCTAAAGATTTGATTGATTGATTGACTGGTTGATTGATTTGAGAGAGGGGGGAGAGCGCATGTGTGTGTGAGCAGGGGTAGGGGTGGGGGCAGAGGGAAAGACACAAGCAGAAACTGTGCTGAGTGCGGAGCTGAATGTTGGGCTCGGTCTCACAACCCTGAGATCACGGCCGGAGCTGAAATCAAGAGTCAGGATGCTTAACCCACTGAGTCACCCAGGCACCCCCCCTCCATACACACACACCATGTCTTTTCTGCTGTGACTCCATAGCAGAGTGATTTAAGGCTTAAAAGCAATAAATGGAATTTTAAAAATTGCTAAGTCTAAAAGTAGTAAATATGAAATGCAATAATGCAAATCAAAGAGCTTTTAAATTAAACAGAAATTCCATAAGCATCAATGTTTTAATTTATTACTAATTCATACATTTTGGCTAAGCTGTGGTGTCTTAGGTCAAATCAGTACTTTTGAACTGAAAACAGGTTTTTTTTTTTCAAAATTACTTTCACTATTTGCATGCTTTCAAAGATGCTTATTTTCTGCATAATTTAAGGAGGGTGTGTTTGTTGGTTTGATGGTATCAGGTTGAAGCAAATATGTGGAACATGAATTCTAGAGTTAGGTCACCTGGGTTCAAGTTCTAATCTCTGCCACATAATAACTGTGTATTTGGGAGCATTTTCTCCCATTTCTGAAGACTGGAAGCCCAGGATTAAGATGCCCGAGTTTGATAAGAACTCTCTGCTTGAGTTGCAGACGGGTGCACCTCTTGCTGGGTGCTCATTAGGACTTCCCTCTGTGTATGTGGTTGGTAGGGGAGGGAGTGAGCGTGCTAAGACTCTCTGGTATCTCGTCTGACAAGGACACGAGTCCTATTGGATCAGGACCTCACTGTTGTGACCTCACTTAACCTTAATTACTTCCTTGGAGGCCCCATCTCCAAATATAGCCACACAGGAGGAGGTTAGGGCTTCCATTAATGAATTCTGGGTCAATGCAAACATTGCGCCCATAGGGTACATGGAAGGCAGTTAGCAGGATACCTGGTGTCCGTGGGCAAAAACGTTAACTGTTTCTGTAACCCTCATTCTATTTACAAGAAGAATCATGCTGGACGTCTCAGATGCCAACCATAAATATTTATTTTATGCCTCAACCTGTAACTGGCTTAAATTTGACTCAGTCTGGATGAAAAGATCAGAAGCTAAAGCGAGGAGAGGAGTGTAAACCAGGTGAGATGCTAATGGTGAGGGAAAGCCAGGAGCCATGACAAGGTAGCAGATGAGACCACAGCAGAGAATTCAAAAAGAGATGGGAGAGGGAGGAGAAAGGGAAGGCAGAGCAGGGGACAGGCAGGTAGAGACTGATGGACAGAGAGGAGGACAAGCTATCTGTTGACCCAGCAGGGCCTCAAGAGCAGCCATCTCAATACTTTTGCAACATTCTTGGGCTTGGCTCAGATTCATACACTCAGAATCGGGATTTTGTCTTCTCATTAAGAATGAGTTACCTTCGGGGCACCAGGGTGGCTCAGTCGGTTAGGCATCTGCCTTCAGCTCAGATCATGATCCCAGGGTCCTGGGATGGAGCCCCATGTCGGGTTCCTTGCTCAGCAGGGAGCCTGCTTCTCCCTCTCCCCCTGCCTGCAGCTCCCCTTGCTTGTGCTCTCTCTTTCTCTCAAATAAATAAATAAAATCTTTTAAAAAGTTTTTAAAAAGAATGAGTCACTTTTTGAAAAGAAACTCCTGATAAACAAGTCAGTGAAAATTAAAAGGATTAATCATATAATCGATGTATTTATTTTTAATAATACACATATCTTCCCAAAGTCATGAATGCTACCCTGGTATCTACTATCGATATACTTGAGAAATACAATCAGCAGAAGATGCTCTTCATAAGCAAAGCAACAGATCAAAAACTGATCTAGAAACCTATCGTACGAGAAAGGAACCCATTCTAGAATAACCCTCACCTGCTTCCAGCAGATCCAGAATGTTCATAGAGGGTTTTTCCTCTTACTTTCTTGGCTCACTGTCTCTTAGACAGAAGGACTAAAGCTTAAAAACTAATCTCATTGAAAATCTGCCTCAGTCCCCAGAAGTAGGGCTGGATAGGCACTTAGAAAGTCAGACTCCTAGCTAAAGGTTGTTTTTTTGGTTTTTGTTTAGATTTATTTTATATATTTGAGAGACAGACAGAGAGCCAGCACATGAGTGGTAGGGAGGGGTAGAGAAGAGAATCTTAAGCAGACCATGCCCTGAGTGAGGAGCCAGAGGCAGAGTTCATCTCAGGACTCTGAGATCATGACCTGAGCCGAAATCAAGAGTCAGAGGTTCAACTGACTGAGCCACCCAGGCACTTCCTAGTTGGAGTTATTTCAAGGGGTGGCAGGAGGGGAAGTCTTAGCGTACATGCTGTATACTAGGCACTCTGCTGGCTGTTTGAAATATTTCATGACTTTTAATCCTCCCAACCACATTTTATTCTCCTCTAATTTTCAGTTAAGGAAATTAAGGCTCAGAAGCATTGTTACTGACCAAAGCAAGATCACACATCTGACCAGACTTTGAAGTAGGTCTAACCAGCAAACATGATTGTTGGAGACTTTTGAACACAAAGGCATGCAGATATGAAGAGTCCATGGCCATCATGAGAGCTAGTGGTTGGAGAACACGTAGGTGGAACAAAATTATCCATTGGCTACCAAATACTAGAAATCAGCAAATAGTCAGTGTTAGGGTGATACTGATATTCTTATATTTGAACTCAGGGGTGGAAGGAAAGCCTCAGTGATTTGTCGCTAGGCAAGGGTAGTTACAGTTTAAAGCTTATTAATAATGTAGGCTGTGTCTCTGAGCTGAAGCAAAGGGAACCCAGGGAATCCAAATAGATGTCTTCTAATTAAAAGCAAATGCAGCTCTTTGACAAATATGATTAGTACAAGTTATGTTGGATGTTAGGAAAGAAAATCTGAGCTTGTGTGATGGCAAACATCTGGGTTTGGGGGAATGGATGACTGGCTGAACTGAGTTGTACGTATTTGGACAGCTGGATTATATCATATTTAGGGCGATGTCTTCTCACCACCCTTGCCCCGGCTTCCCACCAAACAAAAATAAGTGACTTCTCCCAAGCAGCGCCAGGTCATGTTTCCAATCTCCGCTGGTGCGCAGATGGTCGGGGCTAGGGGCTGTCACTTCCTCATGTGAGTGACCTGCTGCCTGAGGTTACCAGGGTCAGGCTGGAAGCTGAAAGCCAGCCAGTCATCAGCTTAGCTTTCGGGAGACTTTGGCAATAAACATCTCTCTTGGTTTCTGAAAGAACAAAGTCATGTCATCTTGCTGCAGCTCTGTCTCTCTTTGCTTTCTGCGTAGAAAAGGAAACAAGGTCATCATCAGCTGTGTCCATGAAAAAAAGAAATGGAGACAGCAAAAATATCTGATAATAAGGGGTTGGTTAAATAAATCACGGAACATCTGTAACTACATACTTTGGCACTATTAAAAATTGTGCATTTAAAGAAACATTTAATGGCATACAAAAATGTTCACAATAAAACATATTGACTGTTTAAAAAAAATCAGATCAGCCTCAGTTTTGTTGAAGAAACACAATTAGGTATAATGAGTAAGATCGTTATAGTGTAAGATGTACCCTTGGTATATCTTACCATATTGCTGGTATTTTTTAAGGAATGTATTTATTCCAACGTGGCTTTAATTAAAAAAAAAAACTGTCTGAAATCCTTTCCAAGAGTGGTTTTTAAGGCTTTGGTAGATTGCAAAATGGCCCCAGTTCACTATCCCTCCCTGTATCCACGCCCTTTGCTAGGGATCTTTACCATGCCCCCCTGCTCCACCTCTAGGCCCAGCCATATGACTTCTTTAGACCAGTGGGGTGATGACAAACACAACACAAGCAGGGTCTCGAACAACCATTATCACAAGAAACTATCCAGGTTACCTGCTAGTGAACAAGGGGCCGGGCAGCAGAGTGAAGGTTGCCCCAGCAGAGCCGGCCTAGGGCATGAGCAGCCAGCCAACATCCTGACGTGCAGTGAGCCCAGCCAGGATCAGCAGAGGCCCTCACTGACCACCCCACCTATGTGAACCATGAACAGCTGTTGTTAAATGCCACCGAGATTTTGTGTGGCTGTGAGTTAGCAACCCCACATTGTTGTAGCAAAAGATAATTGATCCCATAATTACCACATTTAAAAATTCTGACCTTTTCAGGGCACCTGGGTGGATCAGCGTTTAAGTGTCTGGCTTTGGCTCAGGTTGTGATCCCGGGGTCTTGGGATCGAGTCCTGTGTTGGGCTCCCCGCAGGGAGCCTGCTTCTCCTTCTGCCTGTGTCTCTGCCTCTCTCTGTGTGTCTCTCATTAAAAATAGAGAAAGAGAGAAAGAGACCTACTCCTGACTCTAGCTCAGGTCATGATTGCAAGGTCCTTAGATTGAGCCCCAGGGTAGGTTGGCATTGAGCATGAAACTGCTTAAGATTCTCTCTCTTTCCCCCTGCCCCTCACCTCCCATCCCACACCCCATTTGCACACACACGTTCACTTTCTCTCTCTCTCTCTTAAAAAACAAAAAATAGTGACCTTTTCAATGGACTCCTCTCTGGGGTTATAATATTTCAAGTTAAGAACATTTTCTCCCTGTAGCTGCTGAGGTACTTGGTAGTTTTGGAGCTCACTGTGGTAAGTGGAGGCTATTCTTTATTTTTGTATTTTTTCATATCAAAATGTAGAATTATCCTAACTGAAATATTTTCTCTTTTCAGAATTCAGGTTGTCATTTGGAACCCGAGGAGGAGGGTGGAGGGTGGGGAGATGCTGGCGTGCATGACCACTGGTGACAAGTCATGGAGGTGATGGTGGCAGTGACGGTGCTGGGAGCTATCAGTGGAAGAAGAAGAAAGTGGCCTTTATGTTTCTTGAGAGAGAATCAATACATTCTGAGCAGCACCTACTCCACCCTCTCTACGTGTTTAGCTTCTCTCGATGGTCCCAAACAAATGGTCAAGTCATGCAAGTGCCACCATCACTGTTTTGACATATTCAAGTCTTCCCTGAACTATTGTTTGCTCCTTTCAATCACTCACCTTTCAAGTTCAAGGAATATTATTTTGTTAAGATTTTTATTTATCACTATTAATGGGAAATTGATTTTTAAAAGGAAACCCAACTGTTCATTTTACAAATGAAAAGAATACATCATTTGTCGTAAATTAAAAATGTTAGCAGAATTGAAAACTGCAAAAAAAAAGCCCCTCTGTAATTAAATTCTTAATGATCTGCTCTTCCCCTGTTACAAATGAAGACTGAAATGTTAGAGAAATGTTCAAGCATAATTGTGCAACCCCGAGACTCTCTCCTTCATGGAATCAAAAGGACTAAAGGAGAATTGAAAAGAAAATGGTTTTCTCAGAATGTGATAAAATGCCATTAAATGCTGCATCTGTGTGTCACCTAAAATCACCTATAATCATATCCCACAGCCATGAAACACTGTTCTAGGGAAAAATTATCTCTGTATGCCTGGAACACCGGGGACTCCTCTTTCTCAGGAAAACCGGACTCGTGAGAGATGGAGGAGAAGAAGAAGGGATGGAGACAAACAGGCAGGGTCTGTTCACATGGCAAAGCCACCGAGGGATGGTGTGTAAAAATACCTTCACTTTTAGTCTTTAAAAAAAAAAGAAAGAAAGAAAAAGAAAAAAAAGGAAAATCAGCGCCATTAGGAAGAAAGAAGCCATACATAATCATGTGAGTATTTCATGGTCAAAAAGTCAAAAACTGAAAGAGAAAAAGAACTTTGGTACCAACAAGCTTTGGAAAATGCCCATATGAGCAAACACATTGTCGCTGGCAGGCTCGTGGAACGCCATCTGCGAAGTATTGGAGTGGCTGGGGTGTCATCGTCTGTGGAAATGTAGAAGTGTGTATTTCTTTTCTATTTGGGAAGGAAAAAAAAACAACACACAGAACCTTGACATATGCCTCCCAATTTATGGAGCTGGTTTCTTACACTCTTAAGAATCTAATCATGTCTTCAGCACTAAGAACATTTTTTCCCCCTCTGGGAAGTGGATGGAAGGAGTGAGACAGACCTCTTAGCATCTCCCCAAAACTCCACAGATGTTTGCATAAATATTCTCATTTCTATCCTCACAACAGCCCTACCAGTTATGCTAGCTGTGCCCTCCCTCCAGTCTGGTGAAAGGCTAGTTGAAGGTTCATCCCAAGTCCCTGCCTTTCCCGCCATCCCCACTGCTCCCAGGCCAAGGGAATGATCTCTTTGGTGTTTAAGGATATGTGTGTGTGTGTGTGTGTGTGTGTGCACGCGTGCGTGTTTCTTCTCCTCTTTGATTGTGCTCATAGGGACTTCCACGCTTTGCTCAGCATAACCATCAGGTGACAAAGAGCAGCCCTCAGCAATCTGATGGTTTTTCTGCACCTAGTTATTAAGCTGCCTGAGACTCTGGTCAGCCCACAGACATCTCAAATAAGTGAGCAAAAGCAAACAGCCAGTCCTGGTTCCAAATAATATCCAGAAAACCCTCTGAGTCATTTGATTTTAAGACTACGGTTTTCACATTCGGTATATACTTTTCTTTAAAAGGGGTTGTTATTCAGCAACTGGGCAACGTCTCTTAGTTTGATGAATAGATATTAGCCTCCCCAAGTAGCATTTACCCAGTGCTCACACAAGCGTGTGAAAACTGCAGTATTGTTCGGTGTGCATGCAAATTAATTAGTGGCTTAAATGTTAATAACAAATATCTTGGAAGTACCTCAAAGGAAGTTGCCAGAGAAGTATCTTGAAGCTGACTCGAAGGGAAGCCCTGTGGTTATAATCAGCACAGAGGTACTGAGCTGCTTCCTGCGTTCTAGGATAATTTTTACTTTCCCACAAACACCATTTAAAATACCCCAAGAAGCAAATGTAATGTCACAGAGCGACGTGCCTTCTGTTTATCCACACGCCTCTACTAGAAAACTTTTCTTCCGGCCTCAGAAAGCACCACACAGCTGGAGAGTGAGTCAGTGACATTATAGTCGGTCAGTGAGTCAATCTTTTGGGGACTGTCTGTGTGCCCAGATCTGTTTTCATAGAGCATCCAGAGCTCCCAGTTTTCTGAATGAGCAGATGATATTAGAAGGTTGATTATTCAGGGTGGTATGTGGATGGGGATCAAGATGACAGATTTCTATTTCTACTTTTGCTAACTTGCTGGGTCTTATGAGACGTGTTACATTTTACCTCTGTAAAATGAAGAAGAGTTAGAGTCCCTCCCATTCCAAAAAGCAAGCAATTTAAAAAAAATTTTTTTTAAACCCCAAACCTCTAGAGAGTAAATTCAGTAGAAAAATCTAAAGAGTGCAGTGTTTCTCAGTGTGAACGATCATCGTGAAGCTGAAATGTAAAGAGGCTCTGTGATTAATCAGGTCTACAATAAGCCAGAGCAATGTCATCCCCAAGTCATTCCCTGCACTTGGTCATTGCCCTGTTCCTCTATAGGGTCCCTAGAAGTAAGAAGCAAGTTGCAGGTTCTCAACTGGAATCTGGTCTCTCCAACTGCATGTTAGACTAACCTTGGCTTTATTTCATGAGCTTATTTGTGCAGTCGGTTTACAAATGAACCTGGAGGACTGATGCTGCCTGCGGTCCAGCAGAATTTGGGGTTATGAAAAATGTTCTGGCGGGTTTTTTTTTTTTTTGAGAGCACATGAATGAGTGGGGGGAGAGGCAGGAGAGCGAGAGAGAAAATCTTAAGCAGGCTCCATGTCCAGTACTGAGCCCAATATGGGCTCGATCTCACAACCCTGAGATCATGACCCGAGCCGAAATCAAGAGTCAGGCACCCCTGAAAACATGTGTTCTTAAGTGAATGTATCTGAATCAGCCTGCACTATCCACTTCCACTGTTAAACTGGACAGCAAGGTTTGGTTCTACCTAAGTTTCAAGTACACGAAGTAGGAAGGGTACTAGAATTAGATTTGGCTACAGGAGACGGAAAACCCAAAAGACCATTGGCTTAAACCAGTGGGAAGTTTATTTCTCTCTAAATGTAGATCACTCTGGTGCAGAAGAGTTAAAGTAGCAAGTCTGAAACTGCTCTCCTTAGACAGGCCTGTTGGCAAGGTCAGCCCTTTAGCTGGCATCTGGAAATTTGGCTCTTGGGTGTCCCAAGTCAACGACGAGCATATATTGGGGGAAAAATAGGAATCTCTGCCACAGAATGCAAGAAAATACTGGGGGATTTTTTTTTAATTGAGATCAAGGATCTTATACCACTAAACACTGGGCCTCGACTATCTGTTTACTTTCCTTGTGAGAAGTTGGAATTTTGATCTGTGCTAGGCAGGGGATGCCTAACATGACCACTTCCCAACTGGGCACTGAGTCTCTAACGAGCTTGCCTTTGTAGAGACATCACACACATGTTGCTGCATTTTCACTGCTGAGGGAAGAGTGAGCTCTACGTGACCCCCTCATGGGAGGCAGAGAGCACAAGGAAGCCTGCAAATGGATTCCTCCAGACTATGTGTGTGTTTTTTCCCTTATGACCAGGCTGTGTATCCTTACTACAGGGCTGTAATAAATCTTAGCCATGAGCACAGCTATCTGCTGAATGCTGAGAGTCCTTCTAGCAAATTTCCATGTGGGGGTGGTATTGAGGAGCCGGAAATAATTCAGGACCAGTTGGGCATCTCCACCCTGGCAGGGACTCAGGGCTCTCCGACATGCATCAGGACCTTGGAATCCAGGATGGCTCTTCCTTAAGTCTACATTCCAACCAGCAGAAAGGAGGAAAGGAAGAAGAGAAGAGACGCCCGCCCCAACCAGTACTCAATGACAATCCCTGGCACACAAATCGATTACAACCTCTTCCCCAGAATTTAGTGAGATGACCACACCCAGATGCAAAGGTGGCTGGGAAATGGCATATGTATACTGGGCAGTCATGTGTCCAGCCAGCACCCTGGCGTTGTCTACTGAGGAAGGAGAGGAAATGGATCTCGGGAACAGCTAACAGTCTCTGTCACAGAAGGCAAGAAAACAGTGGTGATGTTTTTTTCAAATTGAAATCAAGTTAAGAATCCTTATGCTAGTGAACAAAATTAGGCAGCTCAAAAGTATTACATCGATCTTAGGCTGGATCTTCTAACAGTGAAAAAGAACGAGGCTTCTTGCCTATTAAAAGATTTATTCTGGGGCCAGTGACCAGCTGCTAAATCATTTATAAGCTATTAAATGATTTACATATGGATGAAATTGAGAATTCCTGGACACCAAGTCCCTACCATTTTCCTCACTCTCTCTGTCACCTCATTTCTAAGTATTTCTAAAAATGAGGTATTTTGACTCAAGATCTTTAGACCAAATGGAAAAGTCAAGCCTGTGACACTTGGTTCTCCACACATCTCATACAACACCTAGTACGCAGGGCTGTACCAGGTCACCATATTATATCTCTTGTCCTGAAGGAGTTTCCAACAGGCTGGAATATTATGATACTTTAATGCAAACGTCCTACTACCAACCAGCTGCAGGTGCATGGGCTATGAATCTGGGTATTCATGGATGGGTTCCATGGTGTTCTATGGACAGCCACGAGATATGCAAAATAATATGCAAATATCCTTTTTTTTTGTAGGTTTCCTCAGCTGATCAGAGAAGTCTGTAAGTCCCAATGATTATGAATCTTTCCTTTCATGGTTTAATTCCTAATTGTCTAGAGATGACAGATGTGCTGTGATCCATTCAAGCTGAACTCCTGGAGACCACCCAGCTAGTCAGTCAGGGCCAGAGGTATGGTCTGGGCAAGAAGCAGAGCAAAGTAGCAGGCCCTAGGTGATTAGAACTTGAGAGCTAGATTTTAATTACAGAGTAGCTCTACCAAGCCACACTTATTTTTAGAACAGATCACTCTTAAGCGACTCGTCTGACCTTCATTTAGGATGGCTCATAGTCTTCTAGATCAGCAATTAGTGCCATTCGAGAACTTTCCATTTTCCATGTACGTCCCGAGCTCCTTGCCCTGGGGCTCCTGCAGCAGTCTCACTGCTCTCATTCCACGAGCGTGACTCCAGCTGTGTCCCGGTGAGGGCTACAGGGGATCATTAGGGCTTTAGAGCAAAACTCAGAAGCCCTCGTCCAAACAGATAGTGAATCACGTCTGCTCAGACACCCTTCAGGAGTCAAGGTCCATGAGATCTGACAACCAATGACACAATCAGTGTGTCCTTAAGGAGTATGGGGGATGAAAATGATTGCTTTTGTTTGGCACACTTCCTTCTCTACACATTTGACTAGGAGGCCGCAGGGCAACGTAACAGTGATTTGAGCCATTCTACTCAGTGATCAGAAAGCAGACATCTTCGGAGATGAGCAGTTTGAAAACAAGAGTGATTACAGTCTCCCCTATTTGACGTTGGGTGTGTGTCAGGTGTGGTCTGACATCTGAAGGCTGTGTCCCCTGAGAGAAACAGAGGCATTTGGGATCCCACTGTGGTGGGATGAAGCCTGGTCAGACCAGAAGGCAAATAAGCCTTTGTCAAGGGGTCTTAAATGGCAACCCACCATGGTTGGCCCTTTTTATACATCTGGAATGGGACAGCTGTGACACCCTAAGAGATTCTGAATAGTGCTCTTCCCTCATAGAAGTTACATTCGTTAGAGAATAATTTAGAAGACCAAAAAATTACAGAGGCTCAAATAGAAGTTTCTTTCTCACCAACTGCCCAGAGGCGGGTGGGTGGGTGGTCCAAGCTCTGCTCCACCAAATTGTCCAAGCCCCCACATTCTTTCTAACATGCTGTGTTGCAAGCTGTTCAAGCCTGAAACCTTCTCCCTTGTCCGACAAGAGAGCGGACGCAGAAATGATAACGAGAGAGGCTAATGTCAGCAGTGGACAAGACCCCCCCAGAAGGGCTTTACCAGTGGGTTTTTTTCTTTTTTATTAGTATTCACCCAGGGTTTGTGACAGAATTAGAAGTCCATGATCGAGGCAGGGATCATGGGGTGATCATCAACCTAGTTGCAGTTTTGACCAACAGCAAGGGACCAACAACCATTACTGAGCGATTTACAGTCTGTGACATCAAGACTGGGAGGGCACACATTCTAGCCCTCGATGAAGTCTTAATAATTTTGTTTTGATCCTTGCTCAGCTTGGGCGCTTTTGCCCCGGGGGTGGCTTTCCACCTTAGAGGCAGCTTTCTGCCCTATTTTCTAATCCACCTGTGCAATCGTGTGGCCTTCTTAAGGCCATGTCCCACCATGCTGGTCTGCTCCACCAAGGAAGACACCAGCACTGTGCCCATGTTCCAGGCCACAGAGAGAGGGAAAAAAAAAGTGGAGAGCAGATCACCTCCCTCTCGGGGTGTGATGCCCAGATAGCTCCCAGTCACCTTGGCTCCCTTTCTCTTCTTTGGGAAGGCGCAAATCACGAGGTCACCCCTAGCAACGAGGCAAGCTTCGAGATGGAAGCCACAGCTGGAGGCCGGGTGCTCTGCGGAAAGTGATGAGGGTGAGAAGGAGGTGGGTCTGTCACCAGAAGGAAGAAAGGAGAACAGATTCTGTGGAACAATGTGGATCGTCTCTGCGTTCACAGCGTGGATGTTCTCTTTCCCTGAACTAGTCAAAGGCAGTAGAGCATTGCAGAGAGAGAGCACAGGGGGTTCTGAGCAAAGCAGACACCCTCCAGCCTGTGCTCTCACCTCCTGTCTGTGTGATTTTGAACATATTACTCTACCTCAATGAATCTCAGTTCCCTTAACTCCACCAAACTCATAGATCCCTGAAGACTAATGACGGGGTCACAGTGCCCAGTGCATAGGAAAATGTGATGCGTGCGCACAAATACGCATCCTTCGACACCGCCTCCATCTCTAGCTCTCTAGGCCTGTGTCCATCTGTATCTACTTTGACCACGTTGTGCGAGGAGAAGATGCAGAGAAGGCCGTGGCGGAGGTTTGCACTGATCTTGCCAACCGAGAGAAGAAATGAGGTACCTTGCCCTTGTGGAAGTTCCATCGGGTCTGCGCCCTGAACTAAATGGCACATTCGTTCCCTAGAAGGGAAAGAGACAAAATGCTTCCCCTCGTGTTAACAAGCCAGCAGGTGTACGGCCTCAGATGCTGTCCCATGATAAATTGAGAACCCCGAAGCCAACATTGGCTGAAGATTCACCCGGGAACATTAGGAGTCTGAAGTGAATATTTCTTCCTTCTCTGTCACACATCTTCTCTGACTTTTTCTGGATCTTGCTCTTCCAAGGCCCAGCGTATGACCTAACTCTTCTTCGGCCAAAATCTCACTTGTTCTCTCTTGGGCAGAAGGACTTGCTCCTTCCACCCTGATTCCAAAACTGTGGCTTCTTCCCCTTTCCAGTCCTCCTGCCCAAGTGACTGCTGGTGGCTTACCTGTCTGCCTCCTCCAGAAAGCCATAAGCAACTAGCGGGCAAAGCCACATTTTGTATCTTATTTCTCCTTGTCCCCCTCCTTCCAGCCTCCAGGACAAAACTTCACATCTCCCACATCCAAAATAATCAGTGATGGCTAAGTAAATGAATGAAGGATAAATTAATAAATTCCTGCTTGGCCACTCCAGGTCAACATTCCTGGGACTATATATTCTGAATAAAAAAATTAGGACTTGTTATCTGATAAAGGGACATATTGTCCAGATTGCCTTAAATCTTAGCCTGTCCTGGGGAAGATCTGAAACATTCGGTTACGATCAAAAGTAACGTATCTCTCAGTGAGTTAATATGATTTTAAATTGGTTTCTTCTTAAGTAAGTCATGTAACCTTTGTAGTTCTCATTTCTTCCCTTGGCTCAGTGTGGGTAATCATACTTGAAGTCCCGACCACACAGGGTCGCTGTGATGAGGAGCAATCGAAATCACGGGGTGGGCGAAATCTCCTTGGGAAATTCGAAATCACTGTAGGGTCTGAGGTCGTAGTTACAGAAGTAGCTCCCCATTTTCTGGAACACAAAATCGAAGTCTCCAATTTTGACCTTCTGGCCCTGTGGCCCCATAATCTTTGATGGCACAGGCTGATATTTCTCCTGATTTGGGGGCAGTGACCTGTCACCTTTCATAGCTAAGAAGTTTCAAGACTTGGAGGTCACTTAATAAACTTGAAGGTCTGAGTGAATCCAAAGAATTCAATGAACCAGTTCTGACTTTCATGTTACCCCGTAAAATCTGATCCACTGTTTCCTTTTCCTATCAGTAATGTACTTTCCCCTCCTTGGCCCCAGAATGTGCAAGAACCTACCATCTTGAAAGGAAACTCTACAAAAATAAAGTTTCACCGATATGCTGGACAAAGGCCACCCTTGCTGTTAAGATGGGAGGTTTCCACAAGAGCAGGGCAGACTGTAATTTTGAACCTTAACAGGGGTGGCATCAATCTAAGATACGGTCTAGTTTCCTAAGGCTGCAAGCTACTAACATTACAAAGAGACTTTGACCGAGGACTGGCTTGTATGGTTTTAGAATTATGCCAGAGAGGAGGAAAAAGTGTGCAAAATTCTCCAGGAAACAGGAAACCATCTGAGGATCAAAAGCTCTTGTCCCCGAAGTAAGCTTTCATTGTTCATGCAGTCCTTTTTTTAAAAAACCAGAAGGGTCCAGAGGAAGCACAGCAGATAAGTAACATCCGAGAGCAGGAGGCCTCCTCTTGTGCCTGGACAGCACAGAGTACAAAGGACTAATTCAGCAGAAAGGTGTAGGGGCGACACTGCTGGGGTCGGAGGCTGGGGATGCCGCAAAGCTAAGGAAGACCTGGAACGTGATGCCTTTTCGAATTTTCCACATTTTTAAAAAGATTTTATTTATTCATGGGAGTCACAGAGAGAGAGGCAGAGGCACAGGCAGAGGGAGAAGCAGGTTCCCTGCAGGGAGCCCGATGTGGGACTCGATCCCAGGACCCTGGGGATCATGACCTGAGACAAAGGCAGATGCTCAACCATTGAGCCACTCAGGTGCCCCTAAAATTTCCACATTTTTTTAGAACAGGGTCTCTCAGCACGATTGCTATTATAGACCAGGTGAGTCTGTGTGGGGGAGCGCAGATCTCTATATTGTAGGATGTGTAGCGGTCTCCTTGGCCTCTACCCGCTAGATGCGGGTTGCATCCCCCAGCGACCAACACGTCTCTGGACAGTGCCGGGTGTCCCCTCAGGGACAAAGTAGGCTTCCTTTCCCCCCAGTTAAGAGCCATTGTTCTAGAGCCTCTGAGTACGGGGGGCGGGGGGAGTGGGGGCTGGGCCCTAGCTCCCCATACTCATGCTTAGTTCAGAAAGACATTCCCAGCGTGGTTCAAGAGTGTAATGCTACCCTTTGGTCTTGCTCAGACATAACTGGAGCAGGCAAAGCTGGTGCAGAGGGCACGGACTTGGGGGGAAGGCAAGGCTGCTCTGGAAGGAACTCTCAGTATAGCAGGTAAGGGGAAGAATTCTGGGCCGGGGGATGGGGACGAGGTCCAACAGTGACACTGCAGGGAAGCACACAGGCAGGGGAGACTGTGGAGGTAACATCAGACCAGGTGGGAAGAATGGAGACGGGCCCCAGGCAGCAAGGTCAAGAGTGAGGGTGAGAGAACCGACACCAGCAGCGGTAACCAGCAGTGCCCAACAAAACCAGTTTCAGGCCAAGGAGCTGGGCCCTAGACTGACTGCACCCCTAAGTTTGATGCACAGTCCACCGGCTATGCTTTATAACTGCGGAGTTACTGTTCCCTAAACGCTTTATACAGCGGTTTCCCCTCGGAGTGCTTTCGGCTGCAAAGTTACAGAGAGAAGCCAATTTAAAATGGCTTAAACGACAAGACTATTATCTCAGATTACAGTCCAGAGGTAAAACGTCTTCCAGTTTGGATGATTCGTGGCTAAATGACTTCATTGGATCCACAGGTTCTTCTCTCCTTTCAACTCTGCTGCTCTCAGCGGGTTCGTTCGTCCCCGGCTAATTCCCTTCACAGCTCCAGAAGGGCTGCCATAGCTCCCAACATCACAACACAGAGGCCACAGCAGGACGAATCGCTCCCTGTACACCTGTAGCTAAAGGAGAGAAGGCATCGGCATTTGCCTTCCTGGGCCTGGAGATGGAGCTTAGCTACCTTGAGCCTGTGGACCCTGCGCATCCTCAGACAAAACTGGGATCCATCAGGAGGGAAGAAGCGGAGAACATCTACTGAGCAGGCATCCAAGGACATGGATGATTTAATTTAAACTTCACTCTGATTCTGTGAGGGAGGGACCATCATTAGGTTCTTTTCATAGGTAAGGGGTTTGGGCAAAGTGATGTCACCCAAAGTCTTCCCGTAGGCAGGTGGTGGGGCAAAGCTTCAAACATGTTTTCTTAAGCGTCACTCTGTGGTAGACTGACTTGCACCAGCCGTACCCAACCCACTTTATTTGTACCGAACCAGGCTACTGCTATTACCCTGGCCCACCGGAGTTTCCAGAAATAGGTTCTTTCAAGGTCATTTCTGAAGAACTCCTCATTTTTGAGGAAGAATGTGTGTATATAAACACAAAATCCATAGATGAGTTCTCCTTTTCTTTTCTCTTTCTTTTTTCCCTTCCTCCCTACATCTCTCTCGACTCAATCTTCTACTTTTTCCTTAAACACCTAAGCCACCACACAGGTACTTTATGAGGATGTTACTTCTATTGTTTTAAACCTCCACCCAAAAATCTGTGGAACTACCTCCTGGACCGAAATGGATGTCACTTCTCCGAGTTACATATAGTTTGGTCATGATAGGTTAAAGGGAGCTTAATGAGGCAAAAAAGAAAACCCAATAAACATCCGTCTATGACACCATCTTCCGCAGTAGATGGAGGTGGTCACAGCTCACTACCGAATGGAAGTCTAGGAATGAAAATTAGATTTCTGTGCAATTCATTGGATGTTAAATCCACTGAGAAAATTCCATGCATGCAGTTAGGGCAGACGCCAGATTAGTAAAACCGACATCAAGGTGATTTGCCTTGTCGCATTCTCAAAGCTTGTTAATTATTTTCACCTAAATGCAGAACGGTCCTGGTGTGTTTAGAATACAGAGAGGCCAAATCAACTAATTCCTGCCCAGATGTAATGGCCACATCTCCATTACATCTGGACAGTGCAAGAGCGAAAGGCACTACTTTCTCTGGCACTTGAATTTTTAGAAATTACTAGAACTGGTCTGGAGCAGCCTCTCGCTTCCTTGGGAGTTAATTGGCTGGTTAGTAGATTGTCCAGATTGCTGAGACAACAGCCACATCAGTTAATGATTTTCTGCCTTTTCAGGTAGGAACCTCTCTTTTAGTTCTCCTGGCTTTGTCAGGATTTGGCACATTTAACAGGAAAGAAAGAGAGAGAGAGAGAGCGTGTGTGTACAACAGCTGCCATATCAGAGCTGGGCTTTGGAGAAAATGCCTGTCTTGGGGGATGAAAAACTTTGGAAGCTCTCTTCCCGCTGGTGGAAGTTTAGGAGTTTAGAGGATTTTTTTTTTTTTTTTTATCATGAACTGTGTCATCAGGGGCACAGTTGGTTTTGGCTCTTGGTTTTGGCGCAGGTCGTGATCTCAAGGTGTGAGACAAAGCCCCACATCAGGCTCCACGCTCAAAGTGGGGTCTGCTTAAGTCTGTCTCTCTCTCCCAGGGGCACCTGGGTGGCTCAGTCAGTTAACCATCTGCCTTCAGCTCAGGTCATTATCCCAAGGTCCTGGGATTGAGCCCCACATCGGTCTCCCTACTTGGCCGGGAATCTGCTTCTCCCCCTGCCTCTCCTCTGGCTTGTGTTTTCATTCTCTCTCTCTCTCTCAAATAAATAAATAAAACATTTTTTAAAAAAGACTTTCTCTCCCTCTGCTCCCCATCCTCCATGCTCACATGCCCCCTTCTCTCTCTGTCCCTCTCTAAAATAAGGAAATAAAATCTTTCATAAAAATTAATAAACTGTGTCAGCAGTTTGTCTTTATTTTTCTGAGCTCTTTTTTTTTTAAGATTTTATTTATTTATTCATTCATGAGAGACACCGAGAGAGAGGTGGAGACATAGGCAGAGGGAGAAGCAGGCTCCACTCGGGGAGCCCAATGCAGGACTTGATCCCAGGACCCCGGGATCACGCCCTGAGCTGAAGGCAGATGCTCAACCACTGAGTCACCCAGGCGTCCCTATTTGTCTGAGCTTTAGCTATAAAACACTGAAATTCATCCAAGTGTCCAAATTGTAGCTTGTTTTTCTTTTCAAGGATCTAAGCATATCATTTCCCTCTCCAGACAATATGATCTTTAAGTCTTTTGCTATTAAAAGATTTTCACAGCTCTAGTTGATGTTATGCATTCTGAAGTACTTGAGAGGAAGCATGCTAATGCCTACAACTTCCTTGAAATGCATCAAAAAATAAAATGGATTGATGGACGGGTAGGGGATTAGCTGGATGGATAGAAGTGTGATAAATCCAGCCGTATACTAAGGTGTCAATTGTAGAATCCAAATGGTGGCGATGTGGGCGATCACTGTAGAATTCTTTGACATTTTCCATATTTTAAGAAATTTTCATAATAAAATGTCAAGGAAAATTTTTAAAAAAGACTTTCCCAGATTCCCTGATTGTAAATAGTCCAGCCATTATCTCAAAGTGTTTAAACTGTTATCAACCTTGCTTCCATTACTCAACCAGCGCAACAAAAAGGATGCGAATATTTGTGCCTGGTTTAAGATAGTAAAGACATGACGTTTTGATCAGTCTTTTAATGAAGCAATGTTAGGACACTTTTATTTTATAAAGCCAAAGTGTACGATGATTTCACACTCTTGAATGATATCCTGAAAGTTATAATATCACATAATATTTGAACGGTGAGAATTACTGTAGCAGGGACGGTTCATATTCTGCACATTGCTGTCGTATTAGACAACTTGCATAAATTTCAAATTTATTTTCTTTTTCTAACATCTGGATCGCTTTTAATCTTTCATATTTTAAATCTGACTTATCAATTAGGATTTGTAATCCCCCCCAAAAAAATAAAAAGTAAATAAAAAATAAATAAAAAAGATTTGTAATCCCTTATAATTTCCTTTGTTCAATTTAGACATTCCCTGTCTGTGAAATGAAAGATGAAAATTTTATGGACAGTCGAGCTAATCACTGTATATATATTTTTTTCTCATTAGCATTACCTGATCACCTCTCTCAATCCTAACTGTTCACAAAAATTTCAGCTCAACTGAGACATATAAATGGGAAATTATTTTCACTTCCCTACACTCTTTCCAAGTAAAACGTAGACACGAAAAACCTAGATATCCTATGCCCCCAAAATGAATTTCTATTTTGTAAAATGCATACTTACTCAGTAATTTTTCCTCATAAGATAGCCTTGTACTAATTTACCTGCCTATTTAGGAGTTCAATTAAAGGAGAAAAAAAAACAGGCTCTTACAAAATACAAAAGAATACATTTTCTTTGGCTTAAGCTTATCAAGATACAATTGAAGTTTTTCTAAAACAGCAAAGGCCATCTCCTCCTTTTTTTTTTTTTAGTCTCTTATATTTATTGAAAGACATTATTAGATGCAGATCTGCTCATTTCTGTGCGGTGAAGAGACAATTACCTCTATTTAAACATCTAATTCGATTAATTTAGCCAAGAAGAGCTAGTCAACCAAACCAACACGCTCCTACTTACGGCAGCTGCATTTTTCGTTAAGGGAGCAGCTGCGTGATAGTGAGGAGTTTGAGATCTCCCGCACATAAGGATGGAAGAAAATGCAACACCTGTGCACATCCAGAATTGCCAAACACACCAGAGAAAGTGTGTGCGCACACAGGTGATGGCGCTCGTAACTTTTGTATATTGTGCAGCTGTAACAGCTGATTACATAACTGTAATTAAAATTATGTAGCAAGGAAAGAGATGTGTCGTATAACACTCATTCCATTTTTATAGCATGAAAACAATTCAATCAACTGCATTGCAGTGACTCCTGCCAATGATTGAAGATTTGTATGAGGGCCGTGAAAATGCCCTGGATTCGTACTCAACATCCGATCGGTCCTAACACATGGTCTGCGTGAAATTCAGTTTCTCTGACTTTGACGTTCACTCCTCTGTGCAGAATTCTTGCTTTTCATGTGGACTTAGGCTTTCCAAGGAAGTGTTACCTGAAAGGAATAGGTGAAGTGAGCTAACAGGTGGACCGCGGGAGCAGTGCCGCTCTCTGCACATGATGAGGGCTATGTCTTCAAGTGGAATCCACTCCTGGGGACAGAATGGTCATGAGTGTTCGGCCACCCAAGCTGAGACCAGGGTAGTTTCTGTTCCTCCAAGCAAAAGACCAAGGACTGTGGACCTGATGGGTTCGGCCACTCTGCATCAGCTTGGGGTCAAACCACCCCAGCGACTTCTGTGAAGCTTCAAGAAAGCACACCACCTTTTTCTGGAAATGAGTAGAATCTTCCCCATGACATTTGAGCATCACATCTTAGGTAAAGTAGACAATGTAGCCGGAGGCCTGGGCTGCAGCTGGAAGCTTATCTCTACACCGGCCAAGCAGTGTTCCTCCTGCTGGTGAGTCATTCCACTTGAGAGAACTTTCCAGAGGTGCAGCTGCCACAGCAGAGCAATCGCAACCATTTCTTCCCAGCGCAGTGCTATTCACTGTCGCCAAATGTATTGCTTTAGGAGAAAACAGCTTTTCAAAGTTGAAAATGTTCTCAAGTCATCTTACGTCGTATGTCTTCATCTGAGAGAGGAAACCAATGTCATGGTTGCCCACAACTGCACTGAGCTTCACGTCAAGTGGACGGCTGAACACTTGACATCTTCCCACATCAGCCATCAGCCTAGAAGGAGCTCTACCGTCTGAGCATCCCTCACAGTAAAGGTGGTTTCGGGTCATGGCAACCAAGAACATTCTGGAAGGTTCTCCCCATTTGCTGTTTTCTTCATAATCCACCCACCTAATGATTTCTTATCTTCCCAAATGAGTGGCTATCAGCCCAAAACACGATCTGGGCTAGCACAAGTTCAAGAACTCTTGTTCTCTGCAAAAGCTGGCTTTTTTCACCTCAGGCCAGCTATACTGCACGATCACTAAGTAATAGATTTAAAATTCATAAAAATAAGAGAACTGCGAAGAGAATAGCCGTGAGCATCAACCGCAGATAGCTCTTCCTCTTTAACAGAAAAAAAAAAAAAAGATTCTTTCTGCCTTCCAAATCCTAAACTGATTGAAGATGTTTCTGCTGCATAAACCTGGTTCCAATGGTGATCTGCTAAATGCAGTAAAAATTTGCCATGAGAAAAGTTGGAAATGCCAAGCAAGATGAAGACGTTGTCCAATCTCAACTTACCACCTGGTATAAAGGCTTTAGCTTGGCACACACTCCCCAGAAACAAAGTGTGCTTGTGTCTATTTTATATTCCTCCAACCCCAGGTGTTGCCCTATTTATTTATTTGCTTACTTACTTACTTTCTTATTTTCTTTGGTCCTTGGCATTGCCACTTAATGGAAAACGCAGACGGGTCCTTGTGCTTCAGGTCCTTGTGCTTCAGGTCCTTGAACTAGAAAGTTAAAGATGAGGAATTTAGGGATGTGGCTGGAATTTTCCAGCTGTGGTAAAATACAGAGTTGGCTTGGGGATGATTTAGGGGTTTGATTGTCATAAGCCAGTCTTGGAGATCCTTCAGAGGCAGAGACCCCTTAAAACATCATAGGCTTCTCTGCTCTATTTATTTCTATCAGAGTGTCCCAGGGATCGCAGTCAAGGTTTCTGATCTTAAACCTAAAGGACTTTACTTAAAGAATTTACACGAATAACTTTCAGAATTATTTTCTAACTTAAATAAAGTAAAATTGACTTTCTAATGTTAAGTTTTGAAAAACGCAGAGATTCATGAAACCACGTCCACAACCAGGATGCAGATTATCAGTTCCCTCACTCCAAGGAGATCCCCTCCAACCCTGCTGCTGCTTCTGCTGCTGCTGCTCTGCGGTCAAATCTCCCCCACCTCTAACCCACTGAGCTGTTTTCCATCCATGGAAAAGTATTACCTTTTCTAGAACCTCAAGTGGATGGAATCAGACTGTAGATAATGCTCTGAGCCTGACTTCTTTCATGTAGATAATGCTTTTGAGAGTCATCTCTGCCACTGCAAGTAGCAATAGTTCATTCCTTTTTATTGCCAAGTAATAGAGTCCATTGCATGGGTGCGCTGTATTGTGTTTATTCATTTGCCAGCTAAAGGATAATGGGGTGCTTCTAGTTTTGGGTGATTATGAACAATGCTGCGATGAACATTTGCCTCCATGTTCTTGTGTGAAAATAACTTTTCACTTCCCATTGCTGGGTCATATGGTAGGTATATATTTAAATTTATAAAGAACTGCCAAACGATTTTCTAAAGTGGCTCTACCAGTTTACATTCCCACCAGCAATGCTTGAGAGTTCCAATTGCTCTACCCTTGCCAGCAACTGCTATTCTCAGTTTGTTCTTATGTCACCCATTTTAATAAGTATCCCACGGTATCGCACGTGCATTTCCTAATGACTAATGATGTTGAGCATCTTTTCGTACGTTTATTTGCCATCCATGTATCTTTTTCGGTAAAGTGAAAGTGCTTTCGCTCATTTTTTTAAATTGGGTTGTTTGTTGTCTTACTTTTCATTTTTGAGAGCTATTTTCAGATACAAGTCCTTTGTTAGATATTTGATTTGCAAATGTTTCTCCCAGTCTTGTTTTTTTCATTTTCCAACGATTTCTTTTGCAGAGCCAAAGTTTGGAATGTTGATTAAGTACAACTTATCATCTTTCTCATTTACAGATTGTGCTTTTCATGGCACATCTAAGAACTCTGCCTTAAATCAGCATCATGAACATTTCCTCCTATACTTTCTTCTAAAAGTTTCACCATATTACATTTTGCATTTAGGTCTAAAACTCATGTTGATAATTTTGATATTAAGTGTGAAGCATAGGTCATGATTCATTGTTTTATGTATGATTGTGCAATTTTTCAAGCATCAGTTACAGAAAAAGCAATCTCTATTGAATTGACCTTACACCTTTGTCAAAAATCCTATCAATCCTATCCCATATATTAGTGTGGGTCTGTTTCTTGACTCTACTCTGTGTCTGTTCTTCCAGCAGACACATTCTCTTCATTACTGTAACTTTACAGGAAGTCTTAAAATCAGGTGGTTTGAGTCCCCCAACTTTTTTCTTCTTTTTAAAAATTATTTGAGCTTTTTTAGTTACTTTGTATTCTGTATAAATTTTAGAATCAGATTTTGATATTATAAGAAAATCTGAAGTAATTTTGATCGAGATTGCAATAGATCTGTAGATCAATTTGATGACAATTAACATCTTAACAATACTGAATCTTCCAATCCATGGACATGATATATCTCTCCATTGATCTAGGTCTTTGGTCTCTTTCATCAGCATTTTGTAGTCTTCAGCACACACAACCTGTCTATATTTCATTGGATTTATACCTAAGCATTTCATTTTGGAGCAACAATTGAAAATGATAGTTTTGTAAAATTTTTGTTTCCAATTGTCCAAAGTGGTAGAGAGAGAAGTACAAAGAGCATTCCACTGATTTTATATGTTGATCATGTACCTTGCAACCATGCTAAACTCACTAATTAATTCTAGGAGCTTTTTGTAGAATTCTTAGGATTTTCTATGTAGATGATCATGTCGTCTGTGAACAAAAGAAGTTTTCTTTCTTTCTTTCTTTCCAGTCAATATGTCTTTATCTCTTTTTCTTGCTTTATTTCACTGACTAGAGTGTCCAGTATGATGTTGAACAGAAATCGTGAATACAGACAGCCTTATTTTGTTCCCAATCCTAGAGGGAAAGCATTCAATCTTTCATTAAGTAAGGGCTTATTTTGGACTTTTTATCAGCTTGGGTTTTCGTCAGAATGTATGCTGAATGTTTAATTTTGCCCATTTTTTTGAGTCTGTTGAAATGATCTCATGCTTTTTCTTTTCAGTCTATCAATATAAGATGGTGAGCTAGGCTGATTCGTTTTAGAAGGTTGAACCAGCCTTGCATTTCCAGGATAAACAACTCCCCCACCCCGCTTTGGTAGTGATACATTATATTTTGTATTTATAGCTGGATTTGAACCATTCATAGTTTTTTAGGAATTTCTGTGCCTGTGTTCATAAGGGGTATTAAGCCATAGGCTCCTCCTCCTTTTTCTCCTTCTTTTTGGCTTCCCTCGTTCTGCATGCACGTTATGCTGGCCTCATAGAATGAATAGAGATCGTGTGGAATTGATATGATACCTTCCTTAAATATTTGGAATAATTCACCAGTAGAGTAATCTAGGCTTGAAGTTTTCCTTGTTAGGAGGTTCTTAACTATGAAATTCATTTTTTAAATATATATAAAACTATGCAGGTCATCTATTTCTTCTGTATAAATGTTGGTAATCTGTGTCTTCTCAAAGAATTGATCCTTTTCATCAAAGTTATTGAATTCATAGGCATAGAATTGTTTATACTGTTCTCTTGTTGTATTTTCAGTGTGTCACTGGGGTCTATCATGATACACCCTCTTTTGTTTTTGATATTGGTAATTCATGTCTTCTCTCTCTCAGCTCAGTACAGATTTTATTCATCTTTTCAAAGAACCAGCTTTTGATCTCATTGATTTCCTCTCTTGCTCTTCTGTTTTTAATTTCATTGATTTCTATTGTTTATTGTTTCCTTTCTTCTGCTTGCTCTGGATTTAATTTAATGTTCTTTTTCTAGCTTCTTGAGGTCTAATATATTTTTATCTGAGAACTTTCTTCCTTATTAATATGTCTTAATGTTTTAAATTTCATATTTTTATTAAATGTTTTAAATTTTTCCATGAGCACTGCCTTAGTGGCATCCCATAGATTTCAGTATGTTCAAAATATTTTTAAATTCTCTGTGGCTAATTTCTATGTATCTGTTTTCAAGTTCTTTGACTCCTGAGTTGTCTCCATTCTGCTATTGAACCATTGCATTCTGTGGGGCTTTTTATTTCAGTGATGGCAAGATTTGAATTCTAAAATATTCCTTTAATTCTTTCTTAGAGCTTTTATTTGGTGAAAATGTCATTTTATTTTTTTCTAAAGTAATTTATTTATTCATGAGAGGCACAGAGAGAGAGGCAGAGACACAGGCAGAGGGAGAAGCAGGCTCCATGCAGGAGCCCAATGTGAGACTTGATCCCAGGACCCCAGGATCACTCCCTGAGCTGAAGGCAGATGCTCAACCACTGAGCCACCCAGACATCGCTATTTGTGAAAATATTAATCTTGCCTTCATTTCAAGAGTGTTTGCCCTTACTTCATAAAGTGCACATACAATAATTGCTTTAAAGTCTTTGCCTGATATCTCCAACATCTGTGTCATCTTGGGACTGGAATCTGTTGATTATCTTCCCATGAAAGTAGTTGAGATTTTCCCTGGTTCTTTGTATATGGAGTAATATCAGATAATATCCTGGACATTTTAAAAGTTTTGTTTTGAGTCTCTGGGTCCTGTTTAAATCCTCTGGAAATACCAGTATTTTTGTTTCAGCAATCAATCTGAGGAGATTCAGAGGATAACTCCTGATGCTCTTTTGTGTACTGTGGCTTCCATGTCAGTTTAGTTTTCAAAGCCTTTGCTGTACTATTCGAGTCTGCCCCCATGTGAGCACTTCCTAGCTCTGGGACCTGAGAGGTGGTCTATGTTATAGTTTGGTTTCCCAAGCCTTTGCTTTGCTGCTTCAAGTCAGTTTCATGCACGTCAACTCAATGATGGGTCCAGGAATTTACACACAGATTTAGAGCATCTCTTTGCTCAATCTCCTTCACCCACACTCTCTATCAACAAGGGATCACTTTCCTGGTCTTCTAGCTAGGAACCTGGATGTTCATCCTCTCTACACTGTGACATATTTCCTGTGACTGAGTCTGCCTCAAGGACACAGCAGTGCAAGACCACAGGGCTTGCTGGTCTGAGAGAAAGGTTTTTTTTCTCAGAGACTTACATGTCTGTGTTTTAGATCTGAGGTTGAGCTGTCTTGGTGAGTTCACGTACAGCTTCTGCTGCCACTCCAGGACAGCTTCATGACGGGGGCCTGCCTCAGAGTAGAATTGGGAGAGTGAACAAGACAGAAAATGCCAGGGCATTTCTTCCCCATGCTCTGCCCTGTGCAGCTCCTACTTCCTGGCCTACCAGCACAAAGTGAGGGGTTTTCTTGGAGCTTTTTCTGTCCTTATCTCCTGCACAAGTCCAGGATGCAGGCTGCTCTCAAGTATAAACCAGAAGGTATGGTGGATTCCAAAATGAAGAAAGAAAGAAATGTATCCCTGTATTAGTCATTCCTCCAGATTTTACTTTTTTGGCCCTGATATACCTACTGGTATTTACTCTTCAGAGTTCTTAGACAGTTGCTTATGTACTTAGGGTAGAGCATGCTTAATCCATTGCAGCCACTCAAAATTTATTTTGTCTATGAGCTACATCTTGTCACTTTATTCACGGACTCTAGAATCTAACCCCTGATTTGAAATTCAGCTCACTATTTTCTTCTCTCTTATCACAGCAGCTGCTTCGAACTGTCATCAGATGTGGCTAGCTGTCATTTCTCAGGTGAAAGCACTTACAGCTGCAAAGGGTCTCACCAATAATAACATTGTGTCAGGGTAAGAGCACCTGGTTTGGTGAGGAAGGCCTTAGGTCAAGTCTGCCACTTACCAGCCATGAGATGTTGAAGAAATTCCTGAAGCTCTTTGACCTGTGGTTTCCTCATCTGTAAAGTAAGGGTCATTATCCAAACCTCATAATATTGTTGTGAGGAGGAAACTGGACGTTAGGTGCAGAGGGCTTGCCTATACTAGGCACTCAAGAAATGGTAACTATTTTTATTGGTAGGAACAAGTTTACCTTGTTGATGTTTCTTTAGCCAGTTTTGGTCTAAAGATAGTCCTCTGCTGGGCACCTGGGTGGCTCAGTCTGTTAAGCGTCTGACTTTGGCTGGGGTCATGATCTCAAGGTCCTGGGATGGAGCCCTACATCCCACTCCCTGCTGAGCAAGGAGTCTGCTTCTCCCTCTCCCTCTGCTGCTCCCCTAAGCCACCCCCACTCCTCTTCTCTCTCTCTCTCTCTCCTCTCCCCCCCCTCAAATAAAGAAGTAAATTTTTTTAAAAAAGATAGTCCTCTACTTTGTAGTCTCACCTCAATGCTCACCGTTAACAGTTACCATCAAACCTCAATCAAGACAACATCACACTATGGATGAAGCCAATCAGAAGCATCTTGAAAATGAAGATCCGTAAGAGGTCTGTTTGTTTGTGTACTTTTTGAGGATGTGATTCTGACAGATGGCAGTGACCCAACAGCAAGTGTCTCCTGGAGAGACATTTATGAGGGATCTGGCAATCCTGAATGAAAGAATCAAAATAGCTGTAGAAAACACAAAAGATGGTTGGAGAGTACAGTGACATAGTCTAACTTTGGCAAAATTTTTTTAGTCCACTGGTTTTTTTTTTTAATTGTATCTTGGACTCATTTATTTCTTTGTTCCCTGAAATATCCTGATAGCAATTATTTTCTATTCATCAATCCTCATTGTAAGTTTAAAAGCTTGTCACTGCCTGAAATTTCTTTGTTGCAACTGAAGTAGTGCTTTTCATAATTCAACCTTTGGGGGGGGGCTGCTAATTATCTTTTTCCATTTGCTAATTAGTGGTCATAACTGTTCCTTTTTTCCCCCTTTCTGACTTTCTATTGCCTTTCTCCTCTCTGGCAGGTTATAACTTGCTTCAGCTTTTGCTTCTTGAATTTTTCTTCTTGCTAGTTCTCTTGTTTATGAGCTATAATGCTTGCCGGGGACTTTTTAATTGCACTCTATTTGAACACAAATGGCTTCTGAACTTCTTATTCTTCACATTTCTGCAATGATAATAAGTAATAGAGTCAAATTTAACTAAAGAAGATGAATATCAAAAGTTCTCTAGAGCAGAACACCGAATAATACAGCATTTCATTAGTTTTCAACACCCACACTAGAAATCTCACTTGCTGATAATTCTTTTCCATTCCGCTGCCATTGCTTCTGCATTCACAATGTCTGCCATTACTTCGAAAGTGCCAAAATAAAGCAATGATTCCTTCCACAGGGGAATGTTGGGCTGAGATGAGCTGACGGTTAAGAAAGAAAAAGAACCAGTTACGTTGAATATTGAAATGCCATATCCACCAATAACTAGGTGTCTGTTTTCTGTATGAGTGCTTAATGCATACCTAGCAATGTACAAAAATAAAAATGAAATATGCCCAAAGCTCCTCCCTTCTCCACATCATCCCCTACTTCCTTTCATTCTAGCCAATCAATTTTATCCCAAGTACTCTTTCTTGAAAAGCATGAACCTGAGAAGCTTCACAGGTTTGACTTCCCAGCCCACCATCATATGTAAGAACAAAGAATCCCAAGAGCCAGAAGGAGCAGGCCACCAGGGCTCCACTGTAGCCATGTGGTGATGCCACTCAGGTTTGTGAGGGTTTTTGCGGAAGTGGCCCAGGCATAGAATTCAACTGTGAAGCTGGGGTAAAGGTGGATCTCCCCTGTTTGGGATGAGGGGTCTGGAAATCTGTGCTGAACCATGTTTATACGATCTATTTTATTTTTTTCTAAAGGATGTTATCGTGATGATGGGAGGAGAAGGGAACATCTGAAGAGAGACAGAGACCTACATTAGCAAAACATTTTAAGCTGTGATCTGGGTTTATTGCTGCCTTTTGTGATTCCAAGATTTTTAGACATTTTTAGCCAGCTAAGGAAAAATACATCTCAAAATGTACTAATGTTGTGTCAAAAATAAATTTCTAGAAAAGATAATGAAAAATAAGTTTCTACATAACTGGCTGTTAAAAGCCTAACTAAGAGATGTTTTCTTCCCAAAATCATGGAGTAATTGGTCCTGAACCAACCCTCCTATTGAAACCAAGTGTGAAACTGAAAAAGATAAAAGAAATAATGAATTTCTTTGATGACAGGCAGTGCAGAACTGTGATGCTTGAGTGAAGGGAAACAAACAAGGTGAGCCCCACAAATGGCCCAGCACCTCCTGGACTATGGGCACAGGAGGCCGAACACTGTCACATGCTGAGCAACACAGATTAGAATTCAGATTCCGAGTTGGCTAAGATGAGTGGGGACAACCTTGGCTGCTGAGTACTGTCCCGCCCACTATCAGGGATTTCTTGAAGCAAGCTGTAAGACAAGGTTCAAAGGCTAGGTCTGAAACTCTCAGGAGCAAGACCGGCTCCCAAGCTCCCTGCCTGCAAGGTTGGCCACGCTGGTTAGGCCTTCACTGAAGTTTCACTTCTTCCTCTAACCCACACTGCTCCCTCTCCCAGTGTAGGTGTTGCTCACTAAGAGACCTCTTTCCCCCTCATATTCCATCCAGCATTTGCTTATGGAGACTCCAACCCAAAATCTGCCATACTGGTGAATTCTAACATTTGAGGAGGATACATTAACAATATTGCACCAATTCTGAAAATAGAAGCAAGAATGCTATATTATATGGCCAGCATAACCTGATGTCCAAAGTCTGACAAGGACATTATAAAAAAAAAAAAAAAAAAAAAAAAAAACTAGGGGATCCTGGGTGGCTCAGCGGTTTAGCACCTGCCTTTGGCCCAGGGAGTGATCTTGGAGTCCTAGGATCGAGTCCCACATTGGGCTCCCTGCATGGAGCCTGCTTCTCCCTCTGCCTGTGTCTCTGCCTCTCTCTCTCTGTGTCTCTCATGAATAAATAAATAAAATCTTTAAAAAAAAAAAAACTAAGATCAATATCCTTTAAAACATAGGTGTAAAATTTTTTTAAAGCCAACAACTTATAAAAAAGGAAAATATGTAATGACAAATGGGGTATATACTAGAAATGCAAGATAGAATTAATATCTGAAAATCGATAAATGTAATCTACAACATAACAAGATAAAAGAGTTAAGGCAGGTGATCATTTCAATAGATACAGAAAAAGCTTTTGACAAATTTCAAACAGCTTCATTGTAAAAACTCTCAGCAAAATAGGAAAGAATACCTTCAATCAGATAAAGAGCACTTATAAAAAATCTATAGATAAAATGACATTTAAAGATGAAAGAATAAAAAAAAATAAAGATGAAAGAATTAGTTTCTTCCTCCTAAAATCAGGAATGAAGTGAGGATGCCTAATGTCAATACTCTATCCAACATCATACGGGAGGTTCTAGCCAGTTCAATACAGCAAAAAAAAAAAAAAAAAAAAAGGAAATAAAAGGCAAAAAGTCTCCAAAGAAAGAAAAAAGTATAACTGCCTTTATCCACAGACAGTATGATTGAGTAGAAATGAAATCCTAATAGATATATAGAAAAGGTTAAAAACATCGAGTGAATTTCATAAGATTGTAAAATATAAAGCCAATATACTAAAATCAAATATGCTTAATTACCAGCAACAAAAAAACTGAAAAATATATCTGAAAACATGTACAATAACAAAATATACTAACATTTTTAAGAATAAATGTAATGGGGGATCCCTGGGTGGCACAGCGGTTTGGCGCCTGCCTTTGGCCCAGGGCACGATCCTGGAGACCCGGGATCGAATCCCATGTCGGGCTCCTGGTGCATGGAGCCTGCTTCTCCCTCTGCCTGTGTCTCTGCCTCTCTCTCTCTCTCTATCTGTGTGACTGTCATAAATAAATAAAAATTAAAAAAAAAAAAGAATAAATGTAATGAAAGATATGCATTACCTCTATTTTGACAGCTGAGCAAATAAAGCCTGAAATAACTGGAGAGTTATCTATATTCATGGGTTGGAAGACTCAATTTTATTAGGATATCATTTCTCCTCAAGTCAACCCATAGATTGAAAGCAATCTCAATCAGAATCCCAACAGGCTTCTTGTAATAATTAATAAGCCAATTCTAAAATTTATATATGAATGTTAAGATATAAAATAGCCAGAGCAATCTTGCAAAGAAGATCAAAGGTTGAGAACTTTCTGTACTTGATTTCATGTCTAAGTATAAGGCTATAGAAACCAAGACCATATGGTATTAGTGAACGGCTAGACAAATAGATCAAAACAGAACAACCAGTATAGAGAGTCGAGAAATAGACCTTTATGGCGATTGACTTTGACTAGGTTGTCAAGAAAATTCAGTGAGGAAATGTTAACAGGGGGTGTTGGAAGAATTAGATACCATATGGGGGGCAACCTCAACTCTTAACTCATGCTGCAGAGAAAAATTAACTCAAAACGCTTTCTAAGCCTATGCATAGAAGCTAAAAACTCTAAAACCTCTGAAAGAAAACATGTAAGAAAGTTTTCATGACCTGGAAATAGAAAAAGATTTCATAGACAGGACGCCAAAAACAGAAAGCATAACCAAAAATCTGATAAAGTAGACTGGCATCAAAATTAGAATTTTCTCCCCTTCGAGAGACATTAAGAAAAGTTAAAGAGCCAGTTCCACCCTGCAAGAAAATAAGTGCAATTCCAAGAGTTAACAGGGAACTTCCTTAAAGAACTCCAAGAGCTCACTATTAAAAAGACAGACAGTGATATTTGTTTAAAGGGCAAAATACTCCAGCAGGCACCTCACAAGGAGACAGAAAATGACCCATTAGCAAATGAAAAAAAATGCTCATCTTCATTAAATCCTGAGGAAAATGCAAATCACAACCATGACATAACACCTCACGGGCACCAGGACAATCGATCGCAAAGAAAGACAGAGACAAGCAAGTGTTGGTTAGAAGGGGGAGAAACTGGAGCCCTCATACCCTGGCGGTGGGAATGTAAAATGGCCTGTCCTCATCCTCAGGAAAACAATGTAGCAGTTACCAGAAAATATTAAAATAGAGTGACTGGGGTGTCTGGGTGGCTCAGCGTTTGAGGACCTGCCTTTGGCTCAGGGCCTGATCCCGGGGTCCTGGGATCGAGTCCCGCATAGGGCTCCCTGCAGGGGGCCTGCTTCTCCCTCTGCCTGTGTCTCGGCCTCTCTGTGTGTCTCTCATGAATAAATAAATGAAATATTTTTTAAAATAAATTAATTATTTTAAAAAAATAGAGTAACTGTATGAGCCAGCAATTACACTACTAGGTACATACTTAAAGAACTAAAAACATACATCTACACAAAACTCGAATGGTATTGGTAGCAGCATTATTCATGATAACCACCAAGTAGAAATAACCTAAGTGTCCACCAACCGATAAATGGGCAAGGGAAAGGTGGTCTGTCCATGATGTGGACTATGATTTGGCCATAAAAAGGAATGAAATGCTGACACTTGCTACAAGGTAGGTGAGCCTTGAAGACATTATATGCTGACTGAACGAAGCCAGGCACCATGTATCGTAAGATTCCACGTCTGTGAAATGTCCAGAATGGGCAAATCCAAATGGACACAAAGTAGATCAGTGGTTGGCAGGAAATGGGGAGAGGAGGAAATACTGGGTCACTGCTGATAGGTAAGGGGCCTCTTTTGGGGTGTGATGAAGGTGTTCTGGAACTAGACAGCAGTGAGGGCTACACAACATTGTGAATATACTAAACCCCACTGAACTGTGCACTTTCAACGAATTTTATGTTATGTGACTCATACCTCAAAAAAAGCTGGGTTTTTTAGTAGTACAAAAACAGAATAATTGGCACAAATTTCCCAAGACACTTCAGTCATGACCAAACTAGAGTTTCCATTAGCTCCTTCTTAAAAGCCATTGCTGACATGACTTGATTTTGGGGACAGAAAATACTGTCGCTGTAGCCAGAGAAATTATGATTCTTCTCAGCGTCTCCTCCAGAGCAGCTAACAGTTCTTCGCTTCCACCCACACTCGAGGGAGAATGGGCCATGGGGTTACTTAGACAAACTGTGCCACAGCAAGCGGTTAATTTATTTTTGAGCTTTGACAAATCAGATCTGGATTTTAGTCTGCTTAGTGCAAAATGCTTACAGTGTCTCTTTGTTCTAACGCTTGTGTTTTCACTTTGGTGATGCTGGCGTTTGCCTGTGGAATTCAACGACCAATCCAGCTACCAGACAGGTTTTAAAGGCTGTTCTGTTCCAGGGCTGATCATTAAAATAGCAAAATATGTTTGTTTCCCACATCTTCCCATCACTGTAGCCTAGGGAGAAAAAAAAAAAAAACTTCGTCTGAAAAGTGAATTTTTATTTCACAGCTTCTCTGGAGATTGTTCAAATAATACAAAGCCTAAGACCAACTTCACTTGAGAAGCAGCATATGAAAATGCCTTTTAGTGAAACAGTGTATTTTCATCTGCAATGTGACCTGAAAGATAAGAAAGACGGGACACATTAGGATGACTGTGGGACCACCTAATTCGTGGGGGCCACAGTGAGTCTGGGCCCTACTTCTCCCATGTGTTACATTCAGAGACTAACTAGTTGGTTTTCAGGGATTTTTTAAAAAAGATTTCATTTATTTATTAATAAGAGACACAGAGAGAGAGGCAGAGACACATGCAGAGGGAGAAGCAGGCTCCCTGTGGGAAGCCCAATGTGGGACTCGATCCTGGGACCCCAGGATCACGCCATGAGCCAGAGGTAGATGTTCAAACACTGGGCCCCCCAGGGGCCCCTCAGGGATTTTTTTTTTTAAAGCTCGTTTATTAGTGAGGCTTATCCAGATAATCAGAACCAATAATATTTGAAAGGGGAGGGGCAGAGGCTCTTATAGGGTTTTGAGCAAGTGATTATGGAGGCTGAGATGTTTCAAGAACTCCAGTCAGCAAGATGGAGACCCAGGAGAGCTGGTGGTGTACATTCCAGTCTGAAAGCCAGCAGACTCAAGGCCCAAGAAATGCCAGTGTTTCAATCCGAGTTTGAAGGCAGAAAAAGACTAATATCCCAGCTCAGGTGGTCAGACAAAAAAGAGTTCTGTCTTTCACAGGGAGGGTGAATCTTTTTGTTCTGTTCAGGCCTTCAACTGATTGGATGAGGCCCACTCACATTAGGGAAGGCAGTCTGCTTTACTCAGTCTACAGATACAAATGTTAATCTCATCCAAAAATACCCTCACAGACACACTCGGGATAATATTTGAGCAAATATTTATGCACCGTGTGGCTCAGTCACAAAATGAACCACAACTAGGCAACCCTTTGTTCAAACTGTATCTAAAGCAGAAGTCAAATATGTGAAATAAAGGAAAGGAGATGCTGTACCCCTTGGAAGATTTATTGTAGGGTCACCCTACCTCCTCATCCTGTGATGATCCCAAGGGTGGATGTGGAATAAGAGGCAGGACAGCCACTTGCCCAAATGCCAATCTCTAAGGGAGCACTAGAAACCTAAAACATCATAGGAAAAGGAAACAATTGCTGGTTTTAGATCAGCATCAATCTTCCTATCACGCTTGGTGGTTTTTTTAGCTGATCATCATGCCACTCCAAAGAAAGGCCATATAACGCAGGCATTCCTGTGACTGGGGACTGGCCAAAAGGATGAGAATAAAGTGATGAGGGCCCCTCTAGGTCCTGGCCTTAAGGCGAAAGGATGCGCATCCTCCTTCTTCTTTCCTCATTCCCAATGGCTGGAGTACAAACGTGGTGAGTCATCTTGCGCCATGCGGATAGGAACACCGCTGCACAGTTGGTGGGTCAGGAAGAGAGAAGGTGTCTAGACTCCCAGTGATCTCGCAGAGCAAAGCTGCCATACCAGCACAGATTTTTCAGTGCGAGAGAAATAAACTTTCTATTTCATTCACGCCACTGCTATTTATGTATTTCTGTGACATGGAATTGAAATTATATCTTAACAGAAAAATGAAGAATTTCTCCAAGGGAGAGTAATCGGTGTGTTTAGAAGGAATACCTGGAGAGGTGGGATCCTTAACAAAGCACACGCTGAATGGAGACGTTGTACATCTGTGGGGTAGGCGCATCGGGTCAACGCCTACTGCAACCTCCTTCCGAAGAGATTGACGATGACCATCAGCCATCCACCCTCTCACAAATAGGACAAGCCTCTTTATTCGGAGAAGACTCCAAATAAATCTAAACAAATGTTTTTAAAACCTAAATAAGGAAGAGGAGCTAAAGTACGAGCAGGTGCAAATCACTCTGTGTCCCCATCCAATCTTGAGGGGCCGCTCTAGGGATTTGGTTAGAACTCCCCTCAAAGTCACCGAAGGATATGGTTCCTAAGTCCCCACCCACCATCCTCGCTCTCTGTAAATTCTTTCTAGACAACAGGGTCCCAGGCCCACAAGCATCGTTCAAATGGAAGAAACAGTTAATGTCACCTCTTCTGGGCAACACAGAAAAACAGCTCCTGGAAAGTTGTCTGTGCTTTACCGTCCTTTCCTATATTCTCCTTAACCCCCTTCAGTCAGACTTGGCATTTTACCTCTTTGTTTACATTTTTTTAGTTTTTATTTTCATGAAAGTATAGCTGATATATAGCCCATATATGTTGGCTTCAGGTGTGCAACACAGTGATTTGTCGATTGCAGAGACCACAATAGGCTCACGACAGTACAGTTACCATCGCTCGGCGCACAAAGTTATTACAATATTACTGATGATGTGTCCCATGCTGTGCTTTTTCTCTCTGTGACCTACTTATTTTATAACCGGAAGCTTGTACCTGATAATCCCCTTCACCCACTTCACCCATCTCCCTACTCCCCTCCCCACTGGCAACCACGAGTTCGTTCTCTATATTTATGAGTCTGTTTCTCTTTGTGTTGTTTTTCTTAGTTCGTTTGTTCTATTCCTCAGAGTTCACATACAAGTGAAATCATATGGTAATTTGTCTTTCCCTATCTGACTTATTTCACTTCGCGTAACACCCTCCAGGTTCAGTCACATTGTCACAGATGGTAAAACTTCATTCTGTGCATTCTCACATTCTTTTTTTTTTTTTTAATTTTTATTTTTATTGTTTTTTTATTGGCATTCTCACATTCTTATGTATCTTTTCTTTTAAAGTTACCGATGGCTTCCATCTTGGAGAAATGGGTGGGCAGTTGTTAGCACGTTTCTTAGTGTGTCTCTAAACAGAACACAAGGTGGTTGGTGTTTCAACTCCATGAATTCACTAAGTGCCACTGAACTGTTTACATTAGAAAGGTTAATTTTTTATTTAAAAAACAAATATATAAAAATAAATAAATAGAGTATGACTTGATCATTCTGTCTTCTTTGACATACATCCTGAATGTGTCTTCGTCCTCCTGGTTTTCTTGTCTCTGGTTAACAATTCTCAATGTTGAACAAGGAGTGGTAGAAAGGGAGGTGGGTGGGGGTGGGGGTGACTGGGTGACGGGCACTGAGGGGGCACTTGATGGGATGAGCACTGGGTGTTATTCTATATGTTGGCAAATTGAACACCAATAAAAATAAATTAAAAAAAAATAATTCTCAATGTTCTTTGATGGCTTTCCTTTACTGCCTCAAATTCTCAGTGTTAGCATGCGTCTTCAAGCCTTGGTCCTCAGATGTCGCCTGTACTTTGAGTATCTGAGTGATCTCATTCAGTCCTGTGGATTTAAACTTCATTCCTCTATGGTGACTCTCAAATTTATAGCTCCAGCACCAACCTGCACTTTAGACTCACCCAAAACACATATCACTTTAATATCTCCACGTTGGCATCTAACAAGAAATCGGTGCCATAACGTATCAGAACTAGGTTTTATAAATGTATGCTCAATTTAAATAGCAAGTAAATTTTACCTATAGTAAATTACATTGATTTTAAGTATAAACTTTGAGAAGTTTTGATAGATGTATATACCTATCTATAAAAGCTATCAAGATACAGAAACTTCATAGCACTCCAAACAATTCCCTCATGTTATTTTCTAGTCAACCTCCCTCCCCTCTGGCCCTGAAGAAGCAACCACTGCTCGGATGACTATAGCAAGGACTGATGTTGTCTCTCATGGAAATTATTGAGAAACATAATAATACATAGGATTGTGCTGTGCTTATTTCTTCCTTCTGTCAGTTTGGCTTCACGTTGTCATGAAGGGCATACCTATCTATGATTCACTTGTCTTCTTCATGGACTGGCCTTTTTATCATTATGAAAAGTCTTTCTTTAGCTCTGGTAACCCTCCTCATCTTGAAGTCTACTTTGTCCGATACTTTGGCCAAATCTGCCTTCTTAGTATTAGCATTTATATATTTTTCTATCCTTTTGCTTTAAAACTATCTTAGTCTTCATAGTCAAAGTAAATCCTTTATAACTTTTCTTTTTTTTTAAAAAAAAAAAAGAGTCTGACAATCTCTGCCTTAGTGTGTATAGACCATTTACACTTACTCCAATTATTTATATGGCTGTGTTGATGTCTACCATGTTAGTATTTTTTTCTATTGATCCCATTGGTTTCCCTAGGGATTTTAACATGTGTCCTTAACTTTCACAACATACCTTGAATTACTATGATACCATTTAATGTGTAATGTAAGAATCTTACAAGACTAAAATTCCATTTACAATCCCTATTATCCTTTATGCTATCATAGTGTTATATTTTACTTCGACATTTGTTATTAAACTCAAAATACATGTTTTCACTTAAAATAGTCAGTTGTAATTTAAAATAAGGAGATAAAGCAATTAAACAAAAAACTTTTCTATCTAACCACATTTAACCATTTCGTTTTCTTCATCACTTTTGAATATCCAACTGGATATTATTTTCCTTCTACCTGAAGAACTTCTTTCAGCATTGCTTATAGTATGAATGAGCCTATTGGCAAAGAATTCTTTCAGCCTTCTTTTTTATGAAAGCATATTGATTTTACCTTCCTTGTTGAAGGATATTTTTAGTAAGTATAGAATTTGCAATTGACAGGCTATTTTCCTTTCAGGATTTTTTTTTTAAGATTTTATTTATTTATTCATGAGAGACACACAGAGAGAGAGGTAGAGACACAGGCAGAGGGAGAAGCAGGATCCCTGCTGGGAGCCCAACGTGGGACTTGATCTAGTGTCTCCAGGATCAGGCCCTGGGTTGAAGGTGGCACTAAACTGCTGAGCTACCCGGGCTGCCCCTCCTTTTGGGATTTTAAAGACATTGTTCTTCATCTTCTGAGTCCGTGGTTTCTGATGAGAAGTTAGCTGTCATTATGTTCACTGTTCTCCTGTATGTGATAGAACTTTATCCTCTGGCTGCTTTTAAGACTTTTCTTTCTGTCTTTGGTTTTCAGCAGTTTCATTATCATGTATCTAGGTATGTTTGTCTTCATGATTGTCTTCTTCAGGATTATTGAGCTTCTTGATTATGTGTGTTGATGTTTTTCACCAGATCTGTGCCTTTTTTTTTTTCACTAATGTTATAGACACACTGGCCTCATGACTATTCCTCAAATAAGCCAAGTTCCTTCATTGTCTTTGCATGTACTCTTTAGTACAGATGTCACCTCTTCAAAAAGGTCTTCCCTGGTAGCTCTCTCACTTTTTACCTCTTATCCTGCATTTTTTTTTGTAAGATTTTTCACCACTTAGCTTTATAGTCTATATATACTTGTTTGTTTTCTACTGTCTTTCATCAAATTCCAGAAGGCAAATGACTTTATCTTATTCATCATCATATTGTATATAGCAATGCTTGGAGGGGCACCTGGGTGGCTTAGTGGTTCAGAGTCTACTTTCAGCTCAGGGTGTGATTCTGGGGTCCTGGGATCGAGTCCCGCATTGGGCTCCCCATGGGGAGCCTGCTTCTCCCTCTGCCTGTGTCTCTGCCTTTTTTCCTGTGTCTCTTATGAATAAATAAAATATTAGAAAAAAAAAAGAAGATGATGCCTGGCAACTTGTAAGTATCCAGTAAATATCTGTTATCAATTGAGTACCTCAAAGCAATGTACTCTCAATCATCCAATATATAATGGTTTCCTCCTAAATTAGACTCCTGGGAAGATAAATTCCTTTGACTTACAGAATTCCGAGAGGTCCTTCATAGGGAAAGATGGAAATATCTTTCCATGGCTTGTTTGACCGGTCTTTAAAACTTTTCTGTGATCTCGTAAAAGAAAATTTGCCAATGATAGGAAAGTGAGGGACATCTCCTCAAAAAAGTTTTAGACCATATACTCGTATCTGCCTCCACTAATACACTCGTGAGACTGTGAATCTGCTGGCCAGTCAAATAGAGAGAGAGAAAATCTTTCTAGGAGCTCTTGTATCCATGTCCAGAGGCTGGCTGGCATGTGACTGCCACTCTAGTGCCGAGAGACAGCTAGGCTAACATGTATTTCAAGAATGAATATGTCAGGATCCCTGGGTGGTGCAGCGGTTTAAGCGCCTGCCTTTGGCCCAGGGTGCGATCCTGGAGACCCAGGATCAAATCCTGTGTCGGGCTCCCGGTGCATGGAGCCTGCTTCTCCCTCTGCCTGTGTCTCTGCCTCTCTCTCTCTCTCTGTGACTATCATAAATAAATAAAATTTAAAAAAAAAATGAGTATGTCACTGGTTGAGAAAGTCTGCCACAATTTCCCTGATTTTGTTCTCTGGTGATAAAAAGAGAACTTTTGGATAATTGAAACTAGCTCAACTCATTGCAACTTACAAAATATTTCTTGAGCAGTCACTATGGAACGTGTGTCACAAAAGAGGGGAAGCCATGAATACCTACGTCATGGCCTTCAACCAGGTTAGAGTTACAGGAGTCTAGGCTAGGCTAGCCTAGTTTAAGTGCAAACTGCACTTCTTTTTAACTACACTTCTCATTATTTTGGATGACGAATAAACTTTTTCCCCAATATGGTGGTGTTGTGCTACCATATTTAAAATAAGCCTAAATGAAATGCATCCCCTTTCACATTGGCAGAATGTGTTACAATAGCTTTTCTGGAATTATAATCGTCTATTGTCCTCTTTTGCTTTCTCTGTGAAAACATGCTATACTTTCATTGGGAACATGCAGGAGAAACCTACAGAAATTCAGCTGCACTGATCTGATGGGGCTGTCAACCTCAATAGTTTGTTTGTTGCCTTAGTCACAGTAATTTTGGAACAATAGCTTTTAACAATCCCAGTGGAGGAGGTCTCTTGCTTTGACCTTGTTTCTGCCTGTTTCTTCACTGATAAGAAAGATAAATTAGGCTTACAGCTACACCAGACCTCGGCTTCATTTGGAAAGGTCACATATCCCAGTCAAACTAAGGACCTGATGTTTAATTGCAGAGCCAAGAAGCCAAAGGGCTTACCGTTCTAGTTTGCATTGCTGCATTTTACAGCTAATGTTGGTACCATGCCAAAGTGGGTCTAACTCTAGAAATGTGGTTCCCAGGGAGATAAATTCCTCTGTGCTGCAGACTCCTGAGAGGCCCTTTATGGTAAAAGATGAAAGTCTAAGTAGAAATATGTTGTCTCCTGTTGGGTCATTAACACCACGCATCTTCGTATTTCCATTAATGTAGATGGTCCAAGTGTGTTTAAAACCTAAATACACAGTGCATTTAGTTATTTTCGTGAGTCAGTGATTCAATCACTGAAATTAAATTTCCTTGCCGGAAGTGGCTCAGCTTATGACTGATTGATTCCAGCTCCTTCCTTTTTTCTCTCCCTGCTGCCACCCTCCACCCCCAACCATAATGCCTGCATCATCAAAACCCTGGAAACTTGACCTCTCCCTAAACTTCATCAGCTCACACAACAAGCACAGACCTTCTCCTTTGAGATTTTACATTTACTTTAAACACTCTATATACAAAAACTCTAATGTTTGTTCATCCAACTGAGAAGGGCTTTAGTATTTATTCCAAATTAACAAAGAACTAAAGAGGAGGCAGAGGAAAGAAAGAGGGAGAGGGAAGAGGGTAAGGAAGAAATTAAGAAGGAATAAGAGGAGAAGGAGGAAGAAGACAAAAAGACTAGCAAGTCAGTCTCTGAGAAGCCAAATGGAGTAATGAAAATAATCCCTGTTTTTTCTCACCTTCACCAAGTTAACACATCTCTATGTCTCAGCTCTCAGTAGAGCTGTCACTTTCACAGGGAAGCCTTCCCTGGCTTCCCAGGCCAGGTGACACCTCCCATACAGGTTCCCTTGACACTTGTACCCCTCTTTCCTACTCTCTAAGATAGACTATATGCTGGGGGACAAAACAAGTCTCAGTCGATTTAAAAAGATTGATATTATACAAAATACCTTTCTTACGATAGAGCAAAATCAGAAATCAATAATGAAGAAAGTCTGGACTATCCAAGAATATGTGGAAATTAAACAGAACACTTTTTTTTTTTTTAAGTAAGTTCCCATATACCAGTGGGTCACATGGGGATCAGCAAAGTGTCAGGTCACAGGGAGGGCAACACTGCTGGGAAATGCACGGGAAGCATGCTGGTAGCCAGCATTGGAAGCCCAAGGAGCAGGAAAGAGCTATGTATCTTTTCTCCTAGAACAGTATACACTGTTCCCCTCCAAAGACAAGACCATGGTCTACAGCTGCTCACTTAGCTCTCCCTTGGGTGTTCCCTGGTGTGAGCCAAGAAGTGCTGGCCTATGCCTGAGAGGGAGCTGCATCCCCTTGTCCCTGGCCAGGACAGATCTCCTCCTTCCCTGCCCCCCAACTAACTCTTCTAAGATGCACCTGCTCCCTGCCAAGCCCCAGCCCAGGTGAAGGTGGATCATGACCTCCTTCTTCCTCCATATTCCTACATTCTCTCTAGTTCTGCTTATGTCCTACACTCTTGCTTTTCCTCAAGATTTGCCTTTGGGTCTCAAAAAGTCTATTTTAGTAGCTTGTTTTATTTTCTAAGCTTGAATTTTGACGTTGGATATCACTTTTTATTCCCTCTCTACTAATCCCTTCTGCAGGCAACGTGTTCTCTCGGGCTAACAAGGGGGTAACTAACTTTCAACTGATTAGGTATAAAAAGCAAAATGATTAATATTTTTCAATAGTATCGTGATTTGGTTTGTTTTTGATTTTAGGTTTCATAGGTTATTTCTGTGGCATTCAATTCCCACTCCACTTGTTTGATATGAAGTATGCAGTAGAGGAGTTTTTGTTGTTATTTTTTAAACCAAGAGTTGTCTAGCTAATTCATTCAGCAATTGTTGTTTGCTCACCTGCTATGAAAAGCACAGTTTAGTTCTGACATTCAGTACTATTGCATTATCCTTGGCATTGCTCTTTATTTTTCTTTTATTTTCTTTTTCCTTTGACTCTCTTCACTCATTTTTTCCTCTCATCTACCCACCTGCCTCTGACAATCTGACAACCACCAATCTCTTCTCTATATCTATGGCTTGATTTTTTGTTTTTGTTTTAGATTCCACACATAAAAGAGAACATTTGCCTTTCTCTATCTGACTTACTTCACTGAGTATAGTGCTCCTGAGATCTATCCATCATGTTGTCATGCATGGAAAGATTTCATTCTTTTTTATGGCTGAATAATATTCTGATATATATATATATTATCTATATAATAATCTATATATATAATATAATCTATATATTATATATTATATATAATATTCTGAGATATATATAGATATATATCTCAGAATATTATATATCTCAGATATATATAGAGATATATAGATATAAATATAGATATGTTCCTGTGGCTCTAGCAACCCCTCCTGAAAGCCCAGCACAGCAGGTGCAGCAGCCCCCAGCCACTGCCTAGCCCAAAGCACCTGCTATTCCTGGAAACTGAGCTCAACATGGCCTGTGAGGACTCTTCTCCAGTGCTCAGCCTCTCCAGGGCTCTTTGGTCTCTCCTTTCCTGTCTCTGTAGGGTTGGACCTCCCAGTTTCATAGATCACTCCCCCAGTTACATACATACACACACACACACACACACACACGGGCACACACATACATCACACAACACTGGCATGGAGATACACCTGCTCATGGTATCTTGGAAACATCCCCCAACATTGCTGCTTTGTTATCAATAAAAGATTAACATTCAAAAAAATATATATATATACATATATACATATACAGTCCCTACAATTTATTTATCCATTCATCTATCAATGGACATTTAGGTTGTTTACATATCTTGGTTATTATAAATAAAGCTGCAATAAATATGAGGGTGCATATATCTTTTCAAGTTAGTGTTTTCATTCTCTTTGGATAAACACCCAGAAGTGTAATTGCCAGATATCATGGTAGTTCTTTTTTAAATTTTTTGACAGTGTGCTTAAACAATATAGTCTTAAACAAAGAGAAAAAGACAAGGGAAATTAGAAAATACGTTGGGATGAGTCAAAACTAAAAGACAGCATACCAAACATGCTGCAAAAGCAATGCTCAGAGAGAAATTTAGAACTCTAAGTTCCTATGTTTAAAAAAAAGAAGAGGGGTGAACTTGGGTGACTCATTTGTGGGATGGAGCCCCTCATCGGGCTCCACGCTCATGTGGAGTGAGCTTGAGATTCTCTTTCCCTCTGCCCTTCCTGCTCATGCTTTCTCTCTCTCTCAATCTCTAAAACAAATAAATAAATCTAAAAAAAAAAAAAGAAAGAATAAATATCTCAAATCTCTAACATTACTTTCCAGCTTAAAGGATTAGGAAAATGAAAAAAATAGCAACCTTAACCCAGAGAAAACAGAAGGAAGAATGTAATAAAAGAGAAAAAAAATAGACTTAACTGTAGAGAACAAACTTGATGGTCACCAAGGGGAAGTGGGTTGGGGGATGAGTGAAACAGGTGAAGGGGATTAAAAGGACACTTATTAGGATGAGTGCTGAGTAATGTATAGAATTCTTGAATCACTATATGGTGCACCTGAAACTAATATAACACTGTACATTAATTATACTGGAATTTAAAAAATAAAGTAATTAATTTTAGAAAATAAAAAAATTAAATGGTACAACTACAGATCTTCCTCGACTTAAAATGGGGTTACGTTCCAATAAGCCCATCATCGGTTGAAAATGCATTTTAACACACCTCACCTACCAAACACCATGGCTTAGCCTAGCCTACCTTAAATGTGCTCAGCACACTTACAGTAGCCTACACTGGGGCAAAATTGTGTAACACAAAGCCTTTTTATAAGAAAGTGTTGAGTATTTCATGTAATGTGTTGACTACTGTATTGAAAATGAAAAACAGAATGGTTGTGAATGTATTGGTTGTTTACTCTCACAATCACACAGCTGACTGGAAGCTGAGGCCTGTCACTCCCACGTCAGGAAGAGTATGTACCACATATCACCAGCCCTGAGAAAAGATCAAAATTCAAAAATCAAAGGTTGATTTCTACTGAATGCGTAACGCTTTTGGAGCATTGTAAAGTTGAAAAATGTTGAGTCAAACTATTGTAAGTTGCGGACTCTGCACTTGGGAAACTCTTTGGCAATTTCTTAAAATGTTAAGCAGACACCTAGCTCTTGGCCCAACCATTTCTCTCCTCGGTATTTACCAAAGAGACATGAAAGCTGATGTCCATCCATAGACTTATATACAGATGTTCACAATCCCAGTGCTATTCAGCAAGTCTCTTAGTCCATCTTTTGCTATAAGCAAAAAACATAGAGCGAGTAGTTTATAAACAGTGGAAATGTATTTATCTGTTACACTTCCAGAGACTGAAAGTCTGTGATCAGAGTGTTGGCATGATGAGGGGAGGGCTCTCTTCCGGGATGCAGACTTGTCATTCTATCTTCATGTGGTGGAAGGGGCAAGCACACTCTCTGGGGTCTTTTCTGTAAATGCACTAATCCCCTAATAGCTCAGTCCCCATGATCTAACCACCTCCTGAAGATCCCACCTCCTGGTGACATCACCTTGGGGATTAGGTTTTTAACATATGAATTGGGGTGGAGAGATGGGGCCACACGCATTTAGACCACAGCCATAGGTGAAGGGAGCTGCAAATTATGCTATATCCACACACTAGAATACTCAACCATAAGAATGAATGAGGCTTTGATACATGCAAAAACATAGGTGAAGGGGCACCTGGGTGGCTCAGGGGTTGAGCATCTGCCTTCAGCTCAGGTTGCGATCCAGGAGTCCTGGGATCAAGTCTCACATCAGGCTCCCCGCAGGGAGCCTGCTTCTCCCTCTGCCTGTGTGTCTGCCTCTCTCTGTGTCTCTCATGAATAAACAAATAAATTTTTTTTAAAAAATAGGTGAATCTCGAGATAATTATCCTGTGAAAAGAACCAAGATATAAAAAAAAAGTGCACCAAGTCTTTGATTCCATTTATATAAAATTCTAGAAAATGCAAACTAAAATAGAGTGACAGAAAGATCACTGGTTGCCTAGAAATGAGGGAGGTAGGAAAGGGAGGGAGGGTAGGAGGGCTTTAAGAAGGAACACTTTTGGGAACATGGTTATATTTATTACCTTGATTTGGGGTGATGGTTTCACAGATGTATTCACATGTCAAACTCAGCAAATTGTAGAACTTAAACATGGGTGTTTTATTGTATCTCAATTATACCTTAATAAAGCCATTTAAAGAAATAACAGTGTTTTCTAAAACAAATTAGTAAGAAAGGTGTCATTACTTGATATTTCTGCGCATCTGTTTTATGTCACACTTAATAAAAGACAGCTGGATTCTCATATCTGCTTGCTGCATTTAATATGTTGAGTTATGTTTTTTCAGTTTAAGTATATAAAGAAAATCCACCTTTGCAAAAATATATAATTGAAAAAGGGGGAAATATTTTAGTAACCTTTTCAGATAATGGTGGGTATTTCCTTGATACCACATGAAAACTTGACAAGTGATAGTTTCTGAAAAGTTAGTTGCAGTGTGGAATCTGAAACCAGATTAATGAATTTTTCATACTCTGTTATATTAAAATCCCATGGTTCCTCTTATAGTGTGAAAGGCTCTTTTTCCATGCATAGTTTTATAACAGGCATGCATTGGTCATTTGGAAAATATTGGTTCACTGAGTTACACAGATCTCTCAAATATTGACGCATTTTATATATATATATATTTCAATAATATACCACGGATCTTATCAAAAAGTCTTCCAAGTATTGGAAAGCTGTCAAACTCACTGCAGTGAAGACAAGTTTTCCCAAGTTTCTAATTTTCCCTTGAAAGCTCAAGTTTTTATCATTGGCAACAGATACTATTCGTTGTTCCTCTCAAAGTGACAGCCTCTTTTCATTCATTTTCTGGGAAAAAAAAAAAAAGCAAACATTCAAATCTAAATAACCACAGTTTCCAAGTCAGTTCTTCTCTTAAAAACTACCCCTAAGGGGGATCCCTGGGTGGCTCAGCGGTTTAGCACCTGCCTTCAGCCCAGGGCGTGATCCTGGAGTCCCAGGATCGAGTCCCACATCGGGCTCCTGGCATGGAGCCTGCTTTGCCCTCTGCCTGTGTCTCTGCCCACCCCTCCCTTTGTCATGAATAAATAAATAATTTTTAAAAAAAAAACTACCCCTAAGGATCATGGGTGGTTCATCTTGTACCATCGCACAAGAGCTTTTCTTTGAGACCACCACTATCCTTTGGTATATATAGCAAAGGGGCTTGGTGCATACTCCCATTCACCAGACCAAACATTAAAATGCTATTGACTCAAGGGGTTGACATTTGGTGTAGTTAGTTTTCACATCGAGAACATTCTTAAGTGAACTGGTCATTCTGTCTAGACGAGTGCGTGACGGTACAGTTTGGTGCCACTGCTTCCACGTGTACTGCAGCATTGCAGCTTCAATCACCATTGGTTTTGAACTATCAGTCCAAATGTTAATTCAGTGAAGAGGAGTCTCTGGGACCCCCGTGGGTCCACAGACCACATTTTAAGAATTGCCTCCCCAGTCTACAATTACAGTGCTCGTGCTTAACCCTCATCATCCTGCCTAGAAATCAGGGTGCCCTTAACAAAACCAGCCAAGCTTCCAAGGTCCTACTCGCTCATCTATCTCGTAAGTGTTTACTGAGTGACCACTCTGGGCCAAGTCCAATTCTAGGTGCTGAGAAGAGAGTGAAGAAAACATAAGTCTTGTCCTCTTCGATCTTATATTCTAGGAGGGAGAGACATACCACAAACAAACCAAAGGTCAATATTTAGGATGCCTGATGATGATAAGCATTATGGGAAAAACACAGTACAGAGACGGAGATGCTAGAAGGGGGTCTCCTTTAACAGAGTGTCGGGGAAAGTCCTCTGAGAAGATGCTTGAGCAAAACCCCAGAGGAAGTGAAATTGCTGACCGGGCTGTATCCTGGGGCAGGAGAATTTCCCACTGAGGGGAGCGAGTGCAGGTGCAGTAGATGCTTGGCTCCTTGGAGGGACCACAAGGAGGAGGTGTGGCTGGAGGAGGTTGTAATGTCAGAGGTGAACAGGGAGCTTTGTGGGTCAGTGGGTTTTCATCTAAATAGGATGGGAAACCATCAAACTTTGACCAGATGAATAACAAGACCCATTGAATGTTTTCTAAAGATCTTTCCAGCTGATGTGTTAAGAATGGACATTAGGGGGGCACCTGCGTGGCTCAGTGGGGTAAGCAGCAGGCTCTGGTCTACTCTCAGGGTCCTGGGATGGAGCTCCCTGTGGACTCTGCACTCAGCAGGGAGTCTATTTCAGGATTCTCTATCTGCCTCTCCTCCCCTCAAATAAATATATAAATTTAGAAAAATAAAAAAGAGTGGACATTAGAAGGTAAGGATAGAAGCATGGGAACCAGGGCAGAGGCTATTGCAGAGCCCCAAGCACCAGAGCAGAGCAAGATACACTGTAAAGGAAGAGCCAGTCAGATAGTGTAAGAGAGAAGAGAGGCATTTAACACCAAAATGTGGGCCTGGGCAGCTAGGAAAATGGGGTAGCTGTTTACCAAGTTGGGGAAACAGGTGGAAGGGCGGGATTAGAGGCCGGAGGAGGTGAAGAGCTCTGCTGTGGACATCTTAAGCATGGGCTACCTTTGGCCATCCAGTCTCCCTACTCCCTGTAGTCACCTTGCAGCGCAGAGTTGCTTTAAGTCATATGACATAAACCAGGGCCGGTTTGACAGGCATGCGACCTGCGCAGTCGGACAGGACCCACTCTCAGAAAGATCCCATTCTTTTTTTTTTTTTTTTAAAGATCCCATTCTTAATTTAATGCTCTGCCCTCACTGTCTTGAAATTCCTAATAATTTTAAGCCTGAACTTCTGCTTTCTAGGTGAAACCCAGCAGGGGACTGGAGCCTGCCTGTGAGCCACAGAGATACCCTGGGAGCCCCTCTGGCTCACGGGTATGGGAGGCAGCTGGGCTCCTGAGCCCTGGGCCTGGCAGCCTACAGAGTGTGCATGCACCTACCTGAGGGCGGCGCGGAGGCCGCCTCCAGACTAGCAGGGCTAGGAGCTGGCCACAAGTGGGTCCCTGTCACTGAGGCAGAGCAGCAGTGGTGGTAGCCCCAGTGCACGTGGCCGTGGCTGCAGGAGGAAGCAGGGCTCTGCCTGGTGACAATGATGAGACCCTTGCTGGGAGGCAGCTCGCTTGTCCCTCCCCAGAGTCCACCCCTGCAGCGGCAGCACAGATTCTAACTTCTGGGCCTGAGCCCCAGGACCGGCCGTGCTCTCAGGCAGTGACCTTTGCCAGTGAATTATTACAAAACAGAAGCATACACGTGGATTTGCAATGAAGATAACCACGTTATCAGAATTCTTCAAATTGAAGAAACTCCAGTTTTGAAAACTGATGCAACATCACAAAGCAAATATCTGCGGGCTTAGGAATTAAAATGTAAAGATGGTCACATTTGATAGAAAACAGCACTAGTTTCAGATCAAGCTTCAGACGAGCCTATTATTAATGAGGAAGACAATTTTAGGGATCCCTGGGTGGCGCAGCGGTTTGACGCCTGCCTTTGGCCCAGGGCGTGATCCTGGAGACCTGGGATCGAATCCCACGCCAGGCTTCCGGTGCATGGAGCCTGCTTCTCCCTCTGCCTGTGTCTCTGCCTCTCTCTCTCTCTGTGACTATCATAAATAAATAAAAATTAAAAAAAATTCCCTTTATAAAAAAAAAAAAAGGAAGACAATTTTAAAGGGAACTTCTGCTGTGTTGAAGCAGAACAGGCATTTTGAATTATGCCTGCATCACGAAGCCACCCTTAGAGGAGCCTGGGTGGCTCAGTGGGTTGAGCATCTGCCCTCAGCTCTGGTCATGATCTCAGGGTCCTAGGATGGAGCCCTGAATGGGGCTCCCCAATCAACCAAAATCCTGCTGCTTCCCCTGCTTGTGCTCTTTCTCTCTCTCTGTCAAAAAATAAATAAAATCTTAAAAAAAAAAAAAACTAAGCCACTCATAGTTTCCTTCACTACACCCCCACACACTACAGGAACCATCAGAAGAAACATTAAAATGTTATTGTATAAATTTATACTGAAAATTAAACTCAGACTTATGCAAAGCAGATTTATATGAAAGGTTAATCCTTTTAGAAAAATTGTTCTGTGAGAATCATTAGCTCTAGATGTACTAAAAATTATAGTTTGAAAGAATTATCAGAATGCAGGCCAGCGTTGTTTGAACTATAATCTTAATAGCTCCAACAACAGTACTGTCGACAGAAAAAAAAACCTTCTCAAAATTAAAAATGATGAAAAATTTGTTGCAGTCTTGCAATTCGTCAAGAGCAGCTGATGTCTTTCAATTATATCAATTAAAAAATAAAGTTACTAAAAGTACAAATTTTGAGACACTAATAAATTTGCAGAAAAGTGAGCCAGAGAAAAACTTATGATCAATCAAAATCTCACATTAATAATGTTTTATGTTATATAAAAAATATAACACTGAAATAAAATTTTTGCTGCTTGCAAGTTTACATTGTCACTCATTTATTACTCCTACCCCTATTTTATAAGTAATAGATGGTTCTAATGGAAAATGCTTTATATTTTAGTAACTATAATGGCCCTTTTCCCCCAGTTTTGACACAAAAGTCTCCTGTCTGACAAAGCCTGGCCAAATCTTTGCTGGGTGTCAGTGTACTCCAACCAGAAGCATACTTCCGCCTCTCCACATTGCCCACAAACCAACAGAGCAAGGACTGGAGTAGACCTTTGTCTTCTGGGATCTGCCTAAGTGAGCACTGGCTGAGTGGTGCACAATCTCAAGAATATTCTAGCTTCATTTCACTGGCAACACCAGGACACTTAGAAATGACTTTTTCAGGGTATCGATTTGAGTATGGAGGCTAAGAGACACAACAAATTGTCACACATAGTTTATTTAACTATGACCACAGTCATCTCAGAGTAAGGATATTCTTTCTACACAAAAGTAATTTGAAAAAAAAAGTAATTTGACTCAAGACCTATATAAACATCATTGAGGTCAAAGTGTAATGAAGGAACTTATTCTTAAGACTTATAGGTTCCAGCTGGAGTCCAAATGATAGCCAGATATGTCTGGGACATTTGGCAAATTGGTGGGGTGAATCTTCCAAATATTGACCACCAGAGGAAGATGCTAGATAAAACCAAGTAAAACACCTGTAGTGACTCGAGATGAAGGGTGGCTGTTTAGAGCATGGTGGTGGTAACTTGGCTCCCTCTCTGTTCCAAATTGGGTCCCAGGGTTAAAGAGAGCAACAGAAAAGCCATAGAAGCTACCTGGCTGAAGGGTATAATTGGAGCCCAAGCAACAGTAGCATGGAGTATCTTTAACAGAGTGTGGCACGATTCAAGTACAGACAACCACACAGTGGGAGACAGCAAGGGGCATGGCTTCTGTACACGTTCATCTACCTTCCGTCTGTTCTCCAACCAGCAGCCAGAGGAATCTCTAGAAAAAAGACAAGTTCCGCCTAGAACCTTTCAGATTAATCTAAGGACATAGGATAGTATGTCATAGTTCTAGGATAAGATCTTGAGATGAAAGCCAAGCATAAGCCACCACAAAATGTCCACTGAACTGCTATGCAGAAGACAATGAGGGAAATTATTCTTACACCTGGAAAAGATGAAGAAACAGGTGTCCCATCCCAAATCGTCATAGAGTGTTGGACATCCATCATGCTTAGCACAGAGCACAATCAGGTAGCAGCTGGTAGCCAGCATTCAGAAGAGGCCAGAAGAACCAGAGTCCCCCTGTCAGTTGATAGAAATCCCTGGAAGACCAATGGACTTGCACATACCATAGAATGGTGGTGTTCAAATAAATCTCATGTAGATCTCGAGGGTTTTAGCATTTTCTATCCATCAGTAATCATAGAGGAGTCAAGGATGATGCTTGAGTATCAGACACTCCAAAGTGTATCCATTTGATTAGAAACACCTCCTGATAATACTCCTCATCCCCTTGGCACTAGATTTCTCATTATGAGTCTAAAACCTTGAGGTCAACCTTGTTTCCTCTCTTCCGCTCATATCCCACATCCAAGCTGTCAGCCAATCCTAATGAGTCTACTTCCAAAACATATCCAGAACCCAACTGCTTCTCACCAGTCCACTGCTACCACCTTGGCCCAAGCCACCACAATCTTGCCTGGATTATCATGGTAGTCTCTTTACTGATCTCCCTGCTTCCATGCTTGCCTCCCTTGGAATTGTTCTCAACCCTTTAAAAAGTTTTCAGGTCATGCCACTCTTGCTCAAAACCTTCAGTTGTTTCCATATCTTGGCTACTGTGAATAATGCCACTATGAATATGGGCTATCTCTTCCAGAAGATTCTTTTATTTCCTTTGGATAAATACCCAGAAGTGGGACTTCTGGATCACTCGGCATTCCTATTTTTAATTTCCTGAGAAACCTCCATACTGTTTTCCATAGTGGCTGCAGGTGACCTTGAAGGATGTGTTCACTGGAAGAGGGAACCCTTTCATGATGTATACATATCAAACAAGTTGTGTGCTTTCATTATCTCATAATTTTGTGTGGGTTTTTTGTTGTTTTTTTTGAAAGATCTCACAACGTTATTTGTCAATTACACCACCATAAGGCTAAGGGGGAAGGAAAACCTGCATCAGCTTCTCATCTCACTCAAAGGGAAAGTTATAGTCCTCACAATGTCCCACAAAGCCCCATGTGATGCACCTGCCCTAGCCCCGCCCCTCCACCTCATCTCCCGTGGTCCCACCCCTCTCTCCACTTAGCCACCCTGGTTTCCTTGCTTTTCCTGCTTGTGTCTCTGGTCATGGCCTAGGCATCCCCTCTTCCTGGAACATTCTTCCCCAAAAAAGCTCCATAGCTTCCTTCCTTGCTTTCTTCAAGACTTTGCACAAATGTCGTGTTCTCTGTGGAGCCTTCTCTGGGAGCCCTTTACAACTGTGAAGCTGCCAGCTGACTGGGACACTTCCCATTTCCCTTTCCTGCCTCCTTTTTCTCTAACTATACATCATCATCTGACATAAGATGGATGTTACATAATGGTTTTATTTATTATCAGTCTCTGCCCAATAGAGTGAAAGCCCCCATGGGAGCAGGGATTTTTGTCGATTTTAATCAGAAGTGTACCCCTGACTCCACTCACAGTACCTCACCCTAGTAGATGCTCAGTAAATAAATGAATGAATGCATTGGCCATTCTAACTCTTCTATGAGGCGATTTCTCCTTGCAAATCTCAATTTATTTACAACCCTCTTCACACCCACCCTCTCCTGGCAGCTGGCAGCAGTATGTAAAATAAATTATGCTCAGAAAAACACAGCCCATTGTCAGAGCCCCTGGAGCCATTGCTAGGGCAACAGAGATTATGTTTTAGCTAGTTTGGACTCAACTGCTTCCTCTCATCATTTATAAATCTGGAGCTGAGATTATTGGCAGAGAGCAAGTTGACTCAGGCCACCCAGCAGTTAGAGGAGGGACCTTTGACAGCCCCCCCCACCATGAAGTCTGAAGCCCTGTCCGAGAACCAGCTGGACTCTGGCAAAATCCCCAGAATTCTGGGAAGCTACGCCTCAGCCCACGAAGCGCTAATCTCCCTTTTGGGGCCTGCTGACTGACCATTCCCCACGGAAAAGTCCTTCTCCATAAACAACAACCATTACGCCAAACCCAGACCAATGCCCCTGCACTGCTTAGGATATTAATGTTCATCCCCTATCCACCGGTTTTGAGATGAAAACAATGAAGGCTCAGGTTAGCTGTGCATCTGTCCATAAAACACAAAAATTGCAAGTTGCATTTTGATAACGCTTTCCATAAGAACAGGCTCTGTTGGGGAACATTCTACAACAGGTGAGCTAACCTTGCCTGCCCCGTCTGGGTGCTGACATGGGGTGAGCCTACCAATCCCCAGCAGTTCTTCCTTACTCTAACTCACCAAAATGATAGGATTAGTCAAGAAGACTTGGTGCCTCGACATGACCGATTTCACCACATTTTATGGGCTGAATTTTATCTTCCCAAATCCATAGGTTGGAAAGTCCCAACCCCAATACCTCAGAATGTAACTATATGTGGAGATATTGTCTTAAAGAGATGATTCAGTTAAAATGAGGCTGTTAGGTGAGGCCCTAGTCCAACGTGACTGGTGACCTTAAGAAGAGGAAGGGGTACGTGCACACAGGGGTCAATCACGTGAGGACACAGGGAGAAGGTAGCGATCTACAAGCCAAGAAGAGAAGCCTTGCAAAGGCTAATCCTTCTGGCCCTTGCTCTTGGATTTCCAGCCTCCAGAACTGTAAGAAAATGCATTTTTATTGTTTAAGCCCCCAGGTTCATGGTATTTTATTATGGCAGCCCTAGCAAACTAATACATGACCTTATTTCTCATGTTTTATTTCTGTTCCTACCTGAGCTACCAAAATCCCGAAATGCTGAAAATTCCAAAGACGTGAGCACCTTCCAGTGCAAATGCATTTAAGTACCCGCTGCAAAGGTCTTGTAACTGACTTTAGAAATTGGAGTCCACAAAATAATTTTATGGCAACGGTGAGACATTTTTTTCAAATAAACTTCCATGACGATATAGAGTAACCTAGGAACAGCCATGTAGTTGATTTGCAGGAAAAAGCTGACCAGAATCTTGCTCTTAGTATTGTTAGGGCACCAGAGCTGGCTGAAAACAAGAGTGCTGACATTTACCATGGAAGCTCATTGAAATATATAAACCAAGCTAGAAATGTATTACTTGGCAGTGAGAGTTATCTCTGCTGGGGGCTGCACTACTGCTACTTGTTTCTGAGGCATGGCATTCCTCAGCACAAAATGCTGGAAGACATCTTGGCAACTGGTGATCAGAAGTGAGCTGAGAGTGTGGCATCAGATCAAAGGAAGGTGACGGATGGTCACAGAGATGTTCTTCTAGGCCCTGCTCCCTGTACCAGCAGAGAGCTCCTCTCCAGGCACCAGTAGTCCTTTCCTGTTCATCTACCCTTTATCCAAACAGGACACGATGAGATTGATTAGACTTCCTTTTTCGAATGACAAACCACCCTGGAGTTGGAGGTTCAGCTGTTCCCAAATTCTTTGAGCCCTTATTTATAGTTTCCCACTTTACTCTCAGACATGACAATGACCCTCTTGTGTGTGGATTTGATTAGATAAACACTAAGGGCAGCCACTTTTTCAGGTTTTAGGGAGCACATTATCACTACAATCTCACAAATGGACAATAATACCTGGTTTTCAGTAGGGAAGAAAAGTATGTTCTAGGCACTATTGGTTATTTTATCCCCTTTGTGCAATCCTGGGAATGCCACAGCCCAAACTGAAGCTGCCTTTTGCTGCTCTTCCCCTGCTTTGTGCCCAGTCGTGTGTGTGTCCAACTTCTGTGGCAAGTTCCACTTACGGTGGCCAACATCTCTCTCCAGGATACTTCTGTTGTGGGACAACAGAAGTAACAAAAACGTCAAGGGATCTAGTCAGAATTTGTTTGGTTGCAAGAAATATCCAAACTAGCTTGAATAAAAATAAGACCTCCTAACAAAGATACACAGCCTATGGGAAATGGAAGCCGCTGGGTCCACACCTCACCCAGGCATAGCAGCTCCAACTTGGCACCAGTGCAGGGGTGAGAGGAAGGGACATTTGCAAGAGCAGGGTTTTCCCAGCATTGCAGCAATGGACTCAACTTCTGTGAGATCTTGTGTAAAACGCACTTCAAAGCCACTTGGGGGTCTAAGAAGAAAAGAAAATCGTTGAAATAGATCTGTATGTGATTTCTGTTTAATTATAAAAAGTAAAAAAAAAAATTATAAAAAGCACTCTGCAGTGTCTTCAGGATGAGTCAGTGTTTTGATTGCATAGACCCCCCTCTGTTCATCTTTCCTGTTCTCTCTCCAGCAGCCCTTGGAAGATTGATTAAGAAGAGTCTCTCACAGAGCTCTCAGGCAACCTTTCTGTGTTGCCCTCTCATCTGGTATCTCCACCATTCCTCTTTGTGCTTCGCTTCCGTTCTTCCCCCCACACTCTTGCTCAGCCAGCTGGCTTGCTCATTGGACAATTTCTGCACCTTCTCACTTAAATGAAACTTGGCCTTGGCATCCCCTCATTGAGCCATAAAGCTTATTCTGTAGGGTCTCTCAGTGCAAATTAGTCACCTCTATTACTCTCAAGCCAAATTACCAAGAGGAAGAACCTGGTGGCCATCGGGTAGCTGAATAGGTCTACATCTAGCAGCCCTCATGGTGTAAGTAGCACTGAAGAAGGAAGGTGGCCACTTGTTGGCCATAGAGGATGGGGGACAGGAAGCCAGGTGCGAGTGTTGGGTGGCTGGCCAATGTGTTCTCTAATTCCGAGTCTCCCAGCTCTCCCTGGAGATGCTGACCTGGAAGCCAGGGCTTCTGATGCCCATTCAATGCTGTATCCACTACAAACATCTGCAGTGAATATACTAATAGTAGAGTTCCTCTATCCAGAAATAGATCCACACATATGTTGTCACTTGCTTTATGACAAAAGGGCCACCATATCACGGTGAGAAAGGATGGCCTTTGCAGTAAATAGTGCTGGAACAATCGAATATTTATATGGTTGGGGAGGGAAAGGAATGAACCCTGCCCCCTACCTCAGGTCACACTCAAAAGTTAGTTTGAGAGGATACCAATGTGGAAGGTAAATTATCAAGCTTCTAGAAGAAACATAGAAGAATATTTTCTTGACCTATGCATAGGCAAAGATTTCTTCAACGGTCCACAAAAAAGCAACTATGAAAGTTAAAAAAAAATGCTTTTTGATAAGTTGGGTCTCAATAAAATTAATAACTTCTGTGTTTCAGTATAGTACAGAAAACAGACAAGCCATAGAATGGGAGAAAATATTTGTAATATATAAAACAGGGAAGGACTCATATCGAGAATATATAAAGAACTACTACAAATCAGTAAGTAAAAGACAATCAATCCAAAGTAAAAATGTACCCAAAAAAAGCGTCTTCTCATAAAAGAAAAAAGCATCCAATTGGCTTATAAGCTTATGAAAAATTGGTCAACATTATTACTCTCCAGGAAAATTAAAGCCGCAATGAGTTACCACGACACACCCACCAGAATGGCTAAAATTAAAAAGACTAAGATATCAAGCACCGCTACAGATGTCGAGCTCGTGAAACCCTTATACATAGTTGATGAGATCTCAGTCATTTTAGAAAACCATTCTGCAACAGCTACTAAAGTCCAACAAACACCTACCCAATGAGCCAGCGATTCCACTCCCTGGTATGTATCCAGAAGGAAACGAGTTCTTGTACCAACTGAAAGACATATGCCAGTGTGTTCTTAGCAGCTTTTTGTGTAATGACCCAGTATTGAAAACAATCAAGATGTCCATCAACTGGAGAATGGATTAATTCTGAAATAGTCAGATAATGAAACGCTAAACCCAATTTAAGAGAGAAAAATCTACTGACGCAAGCACAGTAGCCTCACAGACCCATGGGGTGAAAGAAGCTAGACACAAAAGAGAAATACTGTGTGATTCCACTGATATGAAGCCCAGAAGAAGGCAAAACCAACGGATTGTGATAAAAATCATAGTAGTGGTCAGGTCTAGTAGCTGGCCACACTTGGGCAGGGAAGAGCATAAAGAAACTTTCTGTAGTTTTGCAGATTTTTTACATCTTGATCTGAGGGGTAGCTATAAGAGTGCATACGTATTTAAACTGTATGAAGCTCTACACTTATGACTGTGCATTTTGTGTACTTCAGCGTACACTTCATTTTTGTACTGCCACAGAAAAGTAAATAAAATACATAAATTCTAAGTATAAGTCTAAGTGGTGGAAGCAGTGATTCTTATCTTTTCTTTTCTTTTCTTTTCTTTTTTTTCTTTTCTTTTTTTGTCTTTTCTAGGCTGTGTTCAAAACCATAAGGAAATAAGGAAGTAGAAATTAACAGCATCGAGACAGTAATGAATCACAAATAGGCTTTAAAAGACTCATCACATCACAATATTGGGGGGATGGGGTCTTAAAATCACTTGTCAAAAAAAATCCATATATTCTTGGGGCACCTGGGTGGTTCAGTCAGTTAAGCATCCGACTCCTGATCTCAGCTCAGGTCTTGATCTCAAGGGTATGGGTTCAAGGCCCACGTTGGGCTCCTTGCTGGGCCTGGGGCCTAGTTAAAAAAGAATAAAGAAAAAAAAAGAAAAGAAAAGAGAAAAGAAAAGAAAAGAAAAGAAAAGAAAAGAAAAGAAAAAAAGAAAAGAAAGAAGAAATCCATGTATTGTCTCATATAGCAGTGGAAAACACTGTTCCATTTTAAGTGTTCTGGAAGGCCTTAATTTTTCTCACAAGCTACCACTCTGTTGGGTTAGGAAAAATGAAGCAGGCAGTTTTTATCTTCTCCAATCTGGAAAAAAAAAAACAACAACAACAACAACAACACAAAACCCCGAGGGGATTTCTATAAAGAAAGAATAGAATGGATTGTTCCTGCTATTTAACCATGTGTGCAATGACTTCTCCGGTGGGCAATGCAATCACAAAGCCAGTACTTCCCACACTTGGTCTCCTGTTTGTTAGGAAAACAAGAAACAAGATGTGAACGCTGGGGAGACAAATCTTGAGCAGAACTCTGCTCCCAACCGAAGTAATGGAAACAGCTGCCAGTTCCAGACCAAAGGGGAGAAGAGAGGGTGGTGGATACATTGAGATAAAGTCTAGCAGGCACGAGGTCTTATCTGGAAGCAATGTGCAGAAAAGCAGAAATAAATTTAAGCAGACAGAAACACTTGGGTCTGAATGACAGCTTGCCTTTATCCTCACTGCCCTCCCGCCGACCTTCCAGAAAACTAGATTTGCACCTAAGGGAAAAGAGTCTCTGTAAGTTTTCTTTGCCATTATTTATTTTTAAAAAATAAAAATAATAGTACGTAGAAAATAATAGCATTTTAGAGAGAGGGGCAAAAAGAGTGGGATTGTGGAATAGAAAGAAATCTCCAAATATTTCTCAGAGCCTGGTTCCCCTTTGCGTGGGTTATATGGCCTGGGGCGAGGGTCCCCATGTTCTTGGGCCTTGCGTTCCTCGCTTGCAAAACAGAGGAACACAGCTAGAGCTAGACAGTCTCTATCAGCCCTCTCTGCCCTCACACTGAGTTGTATCCCATATTCTCCAATAAAGAACTTCTCAGAAATGTGTGATAAAGTTTTAGAAAGATGTTCATCGTGTGTGTTTTCAAAACAAAGGCTGGTGCTTAAAGGAGCAAGCTTCTGGTGATGTGACATTTGACTCGTTTGGGCATCTCCTCTGGGCTGACGTCATGTGGGTGCTCTTCCTCTCTACGTGGGGGCGCTCCCAGATGCAGGTTCTTCCATTATCATCAGCCTCAACTCAAAACATCAACCACCCTTGTTCTATTTCTTTTCCTGCATGGTCTCCGGAGCCCCAAATAGAAGCCTCTAGAAGAGCCATTGTTATCCATTCACACGGCTTTCACCCATCCACGTAGAGAGGAGATCATAACCGTAGCTCCCTCCCTTTGAGCCCTGGAACATGGAAACACACCAGCCACAAGGGCAGGGGGCTCGCCATTCGGCACCCCTACCGGGATTTCTCCACTGGGTCTCCAAGGTCAACCCTGTGAAATCTGAAGACAGATGAGCATCACACCACCCCCAAAAGACAAGGTGGATTTTTTTTTTCTGCATTCACATCATGCCGGATCTTGAGTGCTGCCCTGAGGTTTAGATCAAACCTGTAAAATGTCTCAAACAGGAAGAGTTCACAGTTCATGAATCCAATACAAAGGGTGTTTAACTTTAAATTGATCCAACATGTTTCTGACTCAAGATGTAGATTTTTATTTTCAATGAAATTGCCTTTTTGTCCTGGACAGCCTGGCTGAAGATGGTATCACTGGCTGTACTTTATCATTCAAGTTGGCCAGGAAGCCATGTGGCACAGGTCTGCTAGGATGAGAGAGCTGAAAAAATCCTCTCCTCATCATAAGGCGTTCTTTCTTTCTTTCTTTTTCTTTTTCTTTCTTTCTTTCTTTCTTTATTGGTCAGAAACCAGCAGGAAAACAGAAGGCAAAATGCTTTGGCCGCAGTTGACCTTGAAAACAGTGATTTGGTCCCAGTGGCCACTGATCACAATCTCCAGCGAGGCTCATAAATAGGAAGGGAAGTGGCAGGACTGTATACTACCCTCTTCTTTTCAGGTACCCTGCTCTAGTTTTTTTTCTTTTTTTAAGATTTTATTTATTTATTCATGAGAGACACACACACACAGAGAGAGAGAGAGAGAGAGAGAGAGAGAGAGAGGCAGAGACACAGGCCGAGGGAGAAGCAGGCTCCATGCAGGGAGCCCGAGACTCAATCCCAGGACTCCAGGATCACACCTTGGGCTGAAAGCAGGTGTTCAACTGCTGAGCCACCCAGGGATCCCCTAGTCTTTTTTTTAACCTTCTTCTGCTTCTCAAGTTTGTACCCCTAACCCCCAACCACAGTCACAAAATAGCATTTTTTTAAAATGCAATTCCCAAAACATGACCCTTGAACAGCTGTCATCAAAAAATCCATTGGGGGTGAGGGCAGAAGGGTGGGGGTGTGGTCCTCGATAAAATGCAGGTTCCTGGGCCCGATCTCAGAGCTACTGAGTCAGCATCTATGGAAACGGGACGTGGTGATACGTGCCTTTAACAAATGTCCTGAGTGGTTCTAAAACACAAAGACTCGAGAACCAATTATACAGCAACTCTGGCCCAAACAAGACTGAGGTTTCACTGTTCAAATTGAACAACAGCTAAGGAAGACAACAGGGTTTGGGGTTCTGAGATACCTGAGGACAAAGCCAAGGAGATTCTCTGGCGCAGCAGCGTGGGCTCTGAGTAGGTGGGGCATGCAGTGTCTCTATGACCGGCACAACTCCAGGGGAGTCACACAGGGGAGAGGAGAAGCCTCTGGGGGGACCGTCCTTGGGTGGTGGCAGGCCGTGTTGGCCACGTGAAGGTTGAGATGCTCACTAGACAGATACATGCAGGCATCGATCAAACCGTTGAATAGGATTTTAGAGTTGGGGAGGCTGGTGAGTCCAAGTAACCATCCACTTGTCCAGACCCACAGAATGTCCAACAACCAGAGCAAACCCTGATGTAGACTATGGTCTCTGGCTTATGATGGGCCAGTGTGGGCTCAGCAGTCACAGCGGAGGTACCGTCTGGTGGGGAGCTTGATAACGGGGGAGCTGTGCGTGTGTGAGGGCCTGGGGTATAGTGAGGTCTCTGCCCCTTTCCCTCACACCTGCCTTGCTGCACACCTGAAACTGCCCTGGAAAATAAAGTCTATTTACCACAAAACAAAACAGAACACCAACCCACAGCCCACACCACTACCCTGATGCTGGCAGCCACCGAGCCTCTGGAAGAGAAGTTTGCATGACCACAGCTTGTTCCATGACACGGGGTATAAGTGAGTGTGTGTGTGTGTGTGTGTGTGTGTGTGTGTGTGTGTGTGTTTCATGTGCACAAGCCTCACCCGGGGATCTGGTTAAAATGCAGATTCTGATCCAATGGGCCTAGTGTGGGTCATGACGTCGGGCAGTTCCCACAAGCTCCCGGGTGATACTGGTGCTGATGGTCCATGGCCCACACTTTGGAAGGCCATAGAGCTTCGGATCCATTCTGGAGTTCTCCGTCTGTCTCATGACGGAGGATTGGTCTCTGGCTTCTGTTAACCAGGGTATCCTCTTACTGACGTGCCCGCCTCTGGAACACGACGGGGACTGACCTGGCAACAGCCCTTTCAGGAGCTAGCAGCATTCTGGAAATAGTGACTATAGTTTGGGAGTTGTAAGTTTGGCTTCGTGCCCCATTTCCACTGCTTGTTTCCTGTGAACGACCTTGCGCAGACTACTTGATAACCTATGCCTCAGTTTCTCCATCTGTAATGAGGGTATACTAATGCCTAACCCTCCGAGTTGCTGGCAGAATCAGGTGGGGGAGGCACTGGGTGGCTCAGTGGCTGAGCATCTGCCTTGGGCTCAGGGCGTGATCCCGGGGTCCTGGGATAGAGTCCCGCATCAGGCTCCCTGCGTGGAGCCTGCTTCTCCCTCTGCCTGTGTCTCTGCCTCTCTGTGTGTCTCTCGTGAATAAATAAATTTAAAAATCTTTAAAAAAAAAAAAAAAGAATCAGGTGAGGTAATGAAAAATACAACCGCAGCACCGCCTCATGAAATGGTCGAGGATGCAAGCTCCAAAGTTCGGTAGAGACATCGTTTCCCAGTTGTGGGGCTTTCACCGAGTCCCATAATCTCTCTGGGCTTCAGTTCCCTGGTCTGTACAAGACACCTGTCTCAAGGAGTTATGAGAATTAAACCAGATCACATGCAATGCAAAGCCCCTAACTGATATTTTTTTAAATGTTAAGATTTTCAAAAGATTTTTTTTAATTTATTTGAGAGAGAGAGAGCAAGAAGACGAGAGCACAAGCGAGGGGAGCAGTAGACGGAGAGGGAGAGGCAGGGAGCCCGATGCCGCCCAATCCCAGGACCCGGGGTCATGACCTGAGTCAAAGGCAGATCCTTAACCGACTGAGCCACCCGGGCGCCCCTACTTATGATTTTTTAAAGATATTTTTTATTTCACTACTACAAGTGTCTCAGTGCATTCTAATCTTTTTTAGTGAAAATTTGTATCCTATTCATGAATGAGATTAATAAATCCTCGTTCCTCATAGGACAATCTTTCCTGGGTTTACCTGATGTCTAAACCCAGGGAAACCATGAATCTCCTGAAAAAAGACCATGAAGAGGGATCAAAGGTAGGAATCTGGGCAGAGGGGGTGTTGAGGGCTGAATTGTGCACCCCCTAAATTCACATGTTGAAGTCCTAGTACCTAGTACTTCAGAATGTAAGAAACTTAGAAATCAGCACCAGAAAGAAGGTGATTAAGTGAAAATGATGCCATTAGGGTGGGGCCCTAATCCAGGATGACTGGTGTCCTTATAGAAGAGGAAGAGACTCCAGAGGTGGACGGACACTGGAGACACAGAGCACCCGCAACCCAAAGAGGGAGCCTTTAAGAGAAGAAACCAAGCCTGCTGACACGCTGATCTTGGACATCCCGCCTTCAAAAGTGCAAGAAAGTAAATTGTGTCAAGCCCCCTAGTCTGTGCTATTCTGTTAGGGCGGCCCCAGCACCCCGATGTAGAGGGAAGGACACCGTCCGGCCAAAGGGGCTTTTCATGAGCAAACCACACTCCACAAATACGCTGCTATTTTCCAGGAGTGTCCCGATTCCACATAATTATTATTACATTCAACAAAAATGTTCAGTGCGCAGTCGCAATATGTCATTCTTGGGGCACGTGGGTGGCTCTGCGGGTTGTGTCGGACTCTTGCTCTCAGCCCAGTCTTGATCTCAGGGTCCTGAATTGAAGCCCCATGTTGGGCTCCACGTTGGGCATGGAGCCTACTTAAAAAAACAAACAAACAAACAAACAAAAAAGCCCCAAAATGTGTTTTTCTCATATTTTCGTGTAAGTTTTCCCGTGAATCATTTTATGAATCTATTTGTCAGACTGCTGGGTGAATTCTGATTCCTCCCTTGGGGTCCCCTCGGCAGCTGGCACAGCTGGAGGCCCTGCGAAGCCAGGCCGCAGGGGGATCGCTCTGTCCCCTGGCAGCCCCGGGGAACGGGGGAGCGTGGTGGGCACAATAATGCCCCCCACAATGTCCATGTTCCGATCCCTGGAACCCAAGAATATGGCAAAAGAGGGCCTGCAGGTGTGCTTAGAGATTATCCTGGACTACTCAGGTGGACCCCAGTAACGGCAGGGATCCTGCTAAGAAGGAAGCAGGATGGTGGGAGTGAGGAGCAGGGATGCGAAGGCAGGAGCAAGGTGGGGAGGGGCCATGAGCCAAGGAATGCACAAAAAGGCAAGGCAACGTGCTGCCCTGAAGCTTCCAGAGCAAGGCGACTCCCATGTCGCCGCTGACACCTTGATCTTCGACTTCTGACTCCCAGCACCGAGAGGAATACATTTGGGTTATTTGAAGCCTCGATCTGCAATCATTTGTTGCAGCAGCAAAGGGGAAACTGCAACCACTTGTAATCACTCGGGTCTGCAGAGGCGGCTGGCTCCCCGGGAGCAGATGGCCCCCCGGCGGGTGACAGAGCGTGCTGTCCAGGACTGAGTCACCAGGAGCCGGGGAAGGCTTCGCAGCTGTCCTCCGCAGAGCTGGCCAGTGCCACCCCCACCTGGGTGCCCCCCCCCCCAGCCCGCCCCAGCCCTTGAGCAGTCAGGCCCGTCTGTGCCAGAAGGGGCGACAGGTGTCAGGGCCCGGAGTTCTGAGTGAGGGGGCCAGGCAGCTGGGGGCAGCAGGCGACAGTGCAGGGACACTGAGAAACCTGGGATTGTAGCTATGGAAATATTTCTCGTGTCTTAGGGTCTTTGGCAGCCTCACCCAGAGGACCTGCCTGTGATGCGACCCGGCCACACTCCCTGCGGTGGTTTGTCCTTGGCCTCTCCCAGGCCCCGAGGCCCGGATGGACGGGGTGCGCAGCCCACGGACACTCAAACTGGCCGCCCAACCCTGGGTCCCGCGTCACACCCAAGGCCCCAAGAGAGGGGGACACGGCAAGAGACCAGTCCTGGAGCCAGAACTCGGACAGGGGAGCCAGAGAGGCCCCAGCGACAGAAGGAACTGCACTGTCACCCACCAGCCGGTAGCAGATCCGAAATACAGCTTTTCCCGCAGAGCCATCCTGATACCTGCTGCTCTCTGAAGTACCAGCGATGGAAAACACCAGCCGGACCCCCACAGCCCCAGGCGCCCCAGCAGGGAAGGAGGACAGCATGTGCCCCACAGCTGTTTGCACTGAGATGACCTGCCTTCGGACGCCGGAAGAACATGCTGGAGAGAGGTTCAGGGAAGGCAGGGGGAGCTTATGCCACACGTACGACCCCAGATCTCCATCTGTCTCCCCAAAAAATGTTTTTGGTCTCTTTGAAAATAACTCATTCATCTGGTTAATGTCATGAGGGGAAATGCATGTAACAGGAGGGAAAGGCAGGCCCGGAGCGCTGCGGCCTTGAGGACCCACTACCCTGCTCTCCCCAACTCTTTCTATCTTGCTCTGTGCTCCATCCTTCTCTCTCTCTCTCTCTCTCTCTCTCTCTCTCTCTCTCTTTCTCTCTCTTTCTCTGTTTGAATCATGCAACTCGAGGGAGCTCTACTATTTGTAAAAGAATTATTGCTTTGATTCAAAGCAATAATACTTTTCCATAGCGACAAACATTCAAAGTGTTGGACATGCGCTTTAATTTGTCTCCCTTCATACGGAACACACACACACACACACACACACACACACGCGCGCCAGCTTGAGCTCTGTGTGGTCCCCAATGCCACACTGCCTTCTGTGACTTCGGGACTGCAGATCTTCAGCTGACCGCCAAATCCAAAAGGCATCAGCCCGCCGAGATGTACCCCTTCCTGAAAACTGGATGTCCTGATAGCTGGGGAAGCCTCAATCCTCAGATCAGCTTGCCTGTCAGTGGGCAACACTGTCTCATTCACGTTACGAAATGAACTAAGAAGATTACTTGGGTCTTTTCGAGTGTTTCCAGATGGGACTTGGGCCTTGGAACCCACCCGAGGAGCCCAGCTCCAGTCCTGCCCACAAGGGAGCTCGCCCTGCATCTTAAGCTCGGAGGCTCCCAACGCATTCTGCATTATGCTGACTTATGCCCGCGGAGCGCTCAGCATTGATGTCTTGGGGATCCATGAATGATGCCCCCTCCCTTCCTGCTCCAGGGCCTGGAGCCACCTGAGCAGCAGGATGCAGGGGACGAGAGGGGGAGACCAGAATGCAGCCCCACCACGGATGACGTGGCCATAGAACAGGCTTTAGATCATATACAAGAAAGCAAGCACATATGTTTGATCCATGAATTGGATGGGATCACCAATTACAGACAGCACCCCACAACCACGGACCCCTCCTCCTGAGGGCAGAGCTTGTCCCCCTTAACCTACCACAGGCAGGGACAGACCACCACACACCCTTCCGTGGCCTGGCTGGTTTCCAACGAGAGTGACTGAGGCATTGGGCTCATTTCTTCTCCCAGGTTCCAGATTGGAGAAGTCCCTCCTGGGAGGAGGAAGAAGAGACTGAGGAAAGACTCCAGCAGCGTTGCCTTAATGTCCCTTCACCTGGAGATACAAAGAGTGATGTTTCCCTAACCCTTCTTGTCTTGGAGCACCGTGCTAATCATTTCCTTAACAAGCATTAGTTCATATAATCCCCAAGGCAACCTTGTGAATTAAGCTCTGTCGTTCAACCTGTTTTGCAAACCTGGACACTTTGGCTCAGAGAGGTGCCCAAGGTCACACAGCCAAAGAGTGGCAGCACCAGAGTTTGAACCCAGGCAGCCTGATGCCAGAGCAGGCAAGTTTAAGCCATTTATTTAATTGTCCTGCCTCCATCCATCAGCTTTCCTAACATCCCTAGAGAAGAAAAACCACAAGGGTTATAGGCTGAAAACACTTACATCCAGCCATTCCACTCCTAGAGAAGCTCATGCACCTGTGCACAGGAACTCTGCCCAGAATGTGGAAAGTATGGTTGTCAGTGAGAGCAAGAAACAACCCAAATGGGCGTCAATAGAAGAATGGATGAATAAACAATAGTACCTCCCAACAGCACAGTGTGTGGCCGTGAAAGACAATGAGTCACTGCGCATGCAAAGATGGATAAATCTCAAGAACGTAATGGTGTGAGAAGCAAGCGAGAACATGAGTATGGTTGCAATTAACCTACGCTTAAAAACATTTAAAACTAAAATATGCATTGTTCAGAGACACGATCGTAGGTGATAAAGCAATAAGGAAAAGCAAAGACAAAAGAAGAAAGAAAGGAAGGAAGGACGTAGAGAGGGAAGGAGAAAGAAAGGAGGAATGAAGGAAGGAAGAAGAAAGGAGAAGAGAAGAGAGAGAAGAGAAGAGAAGAGAAGAGAAGAGAAGAGAAGAGAAGAGAAGAGAAGAGAAGAAGAAAACTAAAGAGAAGAGAAGAAAAAGAAAAAATTTAATTAACAGAGAATTCAGTTAGCGGTCACCTGCAAAGGTAGGGAGGGAAATTCAATCAGAAAACCCACAGGAAGGTTCTGGACTTTAAGAACATATTATTTCCTGGCCCAGGTGGTAGACACCCATGTGATATATTACTATTATTCACGTTGTACAGGTATGTTTATACGCTGGCATATAAGGTATGTTTTACAATAATGTTTTTTAAATTAAAAAAAAAAACCTTGAAAGACATTAAGCCCCAAGTACAAAGTTCATGAAAGAGCTGAAAACAAAACTCAATCTTAAGATGCACATAAATTGCAATAGTTTGTGGCAAATTCTCCCCGAAATGCACCAAATCAACGTTCACTCGTGAGAAACACAAGAAGATTCCCTGGCTTCGCAGACCGCCGGAGTGCCTATCTCAATATCCTTCGTCCTGGGGATGCAGGGGTGAAGAGGGCAGGCCCTAGGGACTGACTTCATTCATATAATGGGCCTAAAATTCACTTGTCAGGATCGATGTGTCTTAAAAATGATCGTGCATATAAAGCACTTCAGTCGATCCCTAGGAAAGACGGAGTGAAGACTCAATAACGAGTCAGAGTTATTACCGGCCTAAAGATGAAGAATCGTTCCAGAAAATTCAACTCTCAGGGCCCTAACAGAGGAGATGTTTCACACCTTTTAGCATTTTCATGTTGAGAGTGGGTCCACGGATTTTCTGGCTTTGGAGATTAATGAAAAGAGAAACCTGGATGCGCAGCCATCGGAAGACTTGGCTGCATTTGGGACACGTCTCAAGAGTGGGATCTGGGAATCATCGGGGTCACAGGTTGTCACCTGTCAGAGACTCTACTTTATGTCTCCTTCCACCTGCCTCCAGTCTGTTTTGTGCCTGCATTTTCAGGGATTGAATTGCTCTTGGCTTCCTTCCCAAACTGAGGGTCTCGTGGGATCCCGTGGGATTTCGCGGGATCTTCTTCACATTAGGGGTCTTTATCTTTTTACCCAACCAGCCTAAGCCAGGGGTCTGCACACTTGTTGCTATTAGCCCAGACAACACAGAATTGGAGGGGCAGGGGCAGCCCGGGTGGCTCAGCGGTTTAGCACCTGCCTTCAGCCCAGGGTGTGATCCTGGAGACCTGGGATCAAGTCCCCGTTGGGCTCCCGCATGGAGCCTGCTTCTCCCTCTGCCTCTCTCTCTCTCTCTGTGTGTGTCTCTCATGAATAAATAAATAAAATCTTAAAAAAAAAAAAAGAATTGGGGGGGCAAATATGTTCTCCTGCCAATGCCCTCAGCACCCACCCCCTTATTTCTTGAACTCTGTCTTCGCTCGGTGTCCACGATGGCAGGACAGCAAGGTAGTGCTGGGTGAGAACAGAGCCGCTGAAGGATGACCAATCTGGGTAGAAATCCTAGGCCTGCCATGGGCTGACCGTGTGAACTTTGGTGAGTTATTTACTCTTTCTAAGCCTTTCCATGCCTCATCTGTAAAATGGGCATAATACCAACTTTATAACAATTTCACTGTTTGGATAATCAAATCATATAATGCATGAACAAAAGCATTTGGCAGAGCACTAGGCAGACGGTAGGCATTCAAAAAATGCTAGCTCTTCTTGTGCTTAGACGCTGACTCCACAAGCACCCTGTCGCTATCGCTGCCCGGCTGCCCCCTCTCTGCCTGCACCGCTGTGTCGGGGTTCATGCTCTCCCCCTCCTATTCATCATGTCACCTTAGAATCCAGCATCCTGAGATGCCTGGGTGCCTCAGCGGGTTAGCGCCTGCCTTCAGCCCAGGGCGAGATCCTGGAGTCCCAGGATCGAGTCCCACGTCGGGCTCCCTGCGAGGAGCCTGCTTCTCCCTCTGCCTGTGTCTCTGCCTCTCTCTCTGTCTCTCATGAATAAATAAATAAAATCTTTAAAAAAAAATAAAAATTCTTAAAAAAAAAAAAGAAAAGAACCCACCATCCTCCCCGTCCAATCGCCTGTGGAGCTGGCGCTCTGTACTGCACACAGGAGACAGCCTCCTCTCTGCTGGCCTCTCACCGGCAGGTACCCCTTCTCTAGTCTCCATTCAATTTCTCTCCTTCAAAAACAAGCCCAGGACAGACTGCAACAGTACTCTCCAAACGGGGGGCCAGGAGAGGGCTGGAGAAAGGAAACAGCTTTTTTTCTTTTTAAAGACTGCATTTATTTGAGAGGCAGAGCACAAGCAGGAGGAGCAGCAGAGGGAGAGGGAGGAGCGTGCTCCCCGCTGACCAGGGAGCCCGACGTGGAGCTCGATCCCAGGACCCTGAAGTCACGACCTGAGCCCAAGGCAGATGCTAACCGACTGAGAACCCAGCCTCTTTCTGTTTCCAGAAAGGAAACATCTTGATAAGTATTTAATAGTGGAATATTGGGGGTGTACGCATTCCGTTCAAGAAAGCAAAAAGAGATCCCTAATGCTAGTAATTATTTAATGTGTTTCTGGTTTTTGTCATCTCCCCCAGGGAAATTACCATTCTCCCAGATAGACTCAGCTGCTCTGTCCCCTGGGCCCCTGCTGCATCTGCTTCAGCGCGTCCCGGGTATGGTGACTCGACCGCCCCTCTCTGCCCGGCCTACGGCGTTATCTTCATATTTTCAAACTCTGCTCTCAGGCCTACCAGTAGGCGAAGCTGGCTGCCAAAGAGAAAACCATCCGATCGTTGGCTTTTCATGCTTCCCCTTAAAAGCAAGGACAGTTGAGGTTTTTCTTCAAGTCACAGAATGACAGTACAGTTTTTTGAAGTATCAAAGTGTTTTCCCTTCTTAATAATTCAGAGGAGCTTTTTGTTTTTGTTTTTGTTTTTTTGTGTTTTTTTTTTCTTTTTTTAATCCCTTGGCCAGGACCAAGGAATGGGAAGGCGGCGTTGACCTATAACAAATAACTCATTACTGAGATTTGAGTTTCAAACCAGGCTTTTTATCAAGGAAGTAGACAGAGGTCTTTTTTTTTTTCAACTTAAATTCAATTGATTAACATATAGTGTATTATTAGTTTCAGAGGCAGAGGTCAGTGATTCAGCCACGCAATACCCAGCACTCACCCCATCATGTTCCCTCCTTCAGGCCCATCACCCAGTTACCCCGCCCCCCACCCCCTCCTCTCCAGCAACCCTCGGTTTGTTTCCTATGATTAAGAATTTCTTTTGGTTTGTCTGCCTCTCTGGTTTCATCTTGTTTTATTTTTTCCTTCCCTTCCCCTGTGATCCTCTGTTTTGTCTCTTAAATTTCACATATGAGATCATACGATGTCTTTCTCTGATTAACTTATTTTGCTTAGCATAATACCCTCTATTTCCATCCACATACTTGCAAATGGCAAGATTTCTTTCTTTGATGGCTGAGTAATACTCCATTGTGTATATATCGCCTCTTCTTTATCCATTCATCTGTCACTGGACACGTGGGTTCTTTCCATAGTGTGGCTATTGTGGACATTGGTGCTATGAACATTCGGTGCAGTTACCCCTTCAGATCACTACCGTTGTATCTTTGGGGTAAATACCTATTAGTGCAATTGCTGGATCATAGGGTAACTCTATTTCCAACTTCTTGAGGAACCTCCATGCTGTTCTCTAGAGTGGCTGCACCAGTTTGCATTCCCACCAACAGTGTAAGGGGGCTCCCCTTTCTCCACATCTTTGCCAACATCTGTCGTTTCCTGAGTTGTTCATTTTAGCCTCGCACACTGACAGGTGCGAGGTGGTATCTCATTGTGGTTTTGATTTGTATTTTAGGGAGAAAGTCTTGAAGGAACCAAGCTTGGACAGTGGAGTAGGCCAGAGAAGAAGAGACTTGAGGGAAGCCTTTGCCCACTGGAAGGGGAAAGCCTTTCCATTGCCAGGAGACAGTCAGTTTTTCCACTTTGCCCATCCAGCAACTCAGCGTTATCAGTGCATACAGGACAAATATTTGGGAGACCAGGCTCCACCCTAACTAAATTCATAAGATTCAGTGCATTAGGCACAATGTGCATTTGTTTGCTTGTTTTTTAATGACCGATTTACTCATTTAACAAGGAAATACAGCAAAAGATTAACACCAGCTCCAGAGTCAAACCACCTGGGCATGTTCACTAGCTGTGTGACGGGGGGCCACAGACCCAATCAGCCTTTTTATTTAGTTCTTTAGCACAAACCTAAGATTGTTTTCCCTCTCCTGCAGAGTCTCGATCATCTGTTGTGTCTATACATGTAAGACATGCATGTAAGACACATGTCTATGCATGTGTCTATGTTAGCATCTCAGAAGAGGTCTGGAAATACTAGCTGTTGTTATCCTTTAACCAGGCAAGGAGCTAAAGTTGTGCATACTTAGTCCCCATCCCCATGGTGCCCCTCGAATGCTGGACTAGAGTCCTAGTGTTCCTCATCAATAGATTCTTCCCCTACAGGCAGTCTGTGGAAGCCAAATTAGCCATTGCTGTGTCCTTGGTAAACAATATTCAAAGCCAGGGAACGTAGTTGGCCTATTGGCTCCAGTTGTCATACCCTGAAGCATCTTACCCTCCTTGAAATCACGGATGAATGCTTCTTCAAAGCATGAAACTTATTTATTATAGCAGAAACTGCTGTGTGTGCATCAAAGCCCACTGACTCCTCTTTTTTTTTTTTAAGATTTTATTTGTTTATTCATGAGAGACACACAGAGAGAGGCAGAGACACAGGCAGAGGGAGAAGCAGGCCCTCTGCGGGGAGCCCGATGCGGGACTCGATCCCAGGACTCCGGGATCACGCCCTGGGCTGAAGGCACATGCTTAACCACTGAGCCACCCAGGTGCCCCCGCACTGACTTTTCTTACTGGGCCCACACCTAACCCCAGTTCTCATCTCCCAGCTTCCCTTGCAGTTCGGCGAGGTCGTGGGACTGGGCATTAGCCGATGAGACGTGAGTGGAAGTGGTGAGTGCCCTTGTTGGCCTGGCCCATAGAAACTACCCCCTGCAAGCAATCCTCCACATCCACAGAGACCTTGAAAGCCACATATTGAAAATGTCACCATCACAAGAGGAAGAAATCTGGGTCCTCAAATTTCTACTCGGACAAGGCATCTACTCATCAGCCCTGCCCATTGTGAACTTTATGTGAGCAGAAGACATAAACATCTATCATGATTGAGCCATGATGCCTTCTTGAGTTTGTTTGCTACACGGGCCATAATGACCTCCACAGATACATCTGTCCTGATCATCATGAACTTAGAGTCCCTACCGCAGTGCCTGGTGCCCAGTAGGGACTTACGCCCTCAAAACCCCAGATGTTACTAGAAAACAGCCTGGCATTTGCACAGCAGAGTATGGGTTATTATTAACATACAGGAGACAGACTCTGCGACTTGCCAGAGGAGTGTCATTACTGAGATTTCTGAAACACAAGAATGCTCCCTCTAGGAAGAAAATGTAAAGCATTTTTCGCCAAGTTCAGTGCTTCTCGGATTTCACACATCAGATCATCCAGATCCAGAATTACCGGACATGATTTCACTTGGAAACACCAGAAACCAGGCCACTGAAGTGTGAGGAGAGCAGCGGTGCCTTGAGAAGATTCTCCTTTACACCATCAGTGACAGCTATTTAAAGGGAATAGAAGAGGTGGGGGGACCTCTTAGGTTCACACGGCATAAAAAGACTGAGTCATGTGGCCCCCAGACTGGCACTGTCCCGGGATACCAGCCTGTTTGAAAGACGCCTGAGGTTTCTTTCCAAACACCCCCCACCCCACCCTACCTCTCCTTCCCCAGAAAGTTCTTCCTCTGGGAAGAGTCCCAGCAGAGTGCTCTTGCCTCTGATGGTGCACATGATGTGTGCTATTTCACAGCCCCAGGAGACACTTCCTTCCTCTCAATGCTTTTTTGATTAAAGAAGCAAAATCATACCAGCTCTCCACCTCCCTGTCTTTTACCCTCAGGTAAAGAGAAAAGTCATATACCAGCCAAGCGAGGCGGGTGGCGACCTATAAAATGTGATCTTGGACTGAGAAGATGAACGGTAGACAGGAAACCGTCCCTGTAGGTGGGGCTTAGAGGCAGCCTACAGGTGTCGATGGGATGGAGAAGCCTTGGAACTCCCCACTTCCCATTGACCCCTGCTAAAGGGTTATACTCAAGGTTGCTCCCTTCACTAAGCTGCTGGTCCATAAGCATAAATAGCCATGTCCGGGGGTAGGGTCACATGGCACAGGATGACTCAGGACTGACCCAGAGATGGACAACCAACCCAAGGGTAGTCAACTTGGGGTTGACCAGCAGCCTATGCGAAAGGCTGGTGAGAAATGTCTCCCCGCAGAGATTTTGGTGATTCGGGCACCAACTTCTCTTTCTCAGAAATATGAAATGCAGACAGGGCGAGAGTCGATCTTTGGTAGCAAGAGGGAAGGATAGAAAGCAACACAGAGAATTGGAAAAAGATATTAAAAGGTCAAGAGAAAGCAGAAATTACGGAACTGGAGTCCGCAGAAGCTGTGAGGGCACGGACGTCACCACGTAGAGAAGGAAGTGGGTATTCACACTGTGTGAGAGGGAGAAACTGGAGATGCACCCCGCATGCTTGAGCCCTTGGAAGATCAACACATTCCAGCTTCTGGGAGGGAGAAGGAAGGACAGGGGGCCGGCAACACGACAACTGGCCTCAGGGGCTGAATGACCCTCCTCACGCCGTAGTCCCTTCTGGGCTGTGATGCTCGTGATCTCTTATTCCTCTCGAGAGGTTATGCAGCTTCCCTTCAATTCCCAGGTGGCCTGACAACAAGTGTGAGATTCTGGGTTTTCTTATTTCCATGTGTACGCTGGTAGTACCCGCCTACTTGAAGTGACACAGGTGAGTGTATTCCTTTGTATTCCTTGTTGCTACCAATGAGTGGTGTGTGTGTGTGTGTGTGTGTGTGTGTGTGTGTGTGTGTGCATGAGTCACTGTGTTGTGTGTTGGGAAGATAAGGTGAGAAGCTAAAAGATGTCACAGGCTACACAGCAGTGATAAATTCGGGAGGACAGAGGGGGGTCATAGGGTTGGAGAGTCTAGTAATAGGGGGGACAGAAATGGACCAACTCGTGTGGGCCTCCTCATACTTTTGTCTGGGGCCTACCTGGCCCCCCCACCCCTCCGATTCCAGAGGGACATGTATTGCAAACCGAGAGAAAAGAGCCTATGTCCCTTCCGTTTACATTACTCATCCCTTCTAAGGTCAGAAGGTCAGCGCATCTCCTAAAGAAACGCTTTCGGAGCCCGTGCTGGTCAGGAGCCTGGGTGGTAAAGGGCCGGAGCCCAGGCTGGGCTACTGGCTAGAGCTGGGTTCTCCTGGGCCGCCGGGGACCCCCTCAGCTGCTGTCTCCCTGAGGCTGGAGCCACGAGGGGGGCAGCTCCTGTGCTCCCATCCTCACCAGTGTTCACAGCTTCACCAGTCCCACCACAGTGGGCCCTGGAGCAAGCGCTGGAACCAGCTGGGAGCCATCAGCTCCTGTTTGTACCAAGGGTTAGACCCTTGGCGAGGGGTGTGGGGCCAACTGGGGAAGCTGCTGGCCGGGTTGTTGGGACCCCACACACACACTATGTCTGTCACCTGGACTCGTGGCCTCACTCGGGGCTGCAACCAGAGCAGGGCGGCCACCCATGGACAGGCCGTGGTCAGCCTGTTGCTCCTCTTCGGCGCAGAAGGAGGCACATTGGTGCCCTGTGCCTGCCAGGCCTTGGCCTCCCCATGGGGGGATCCCGGGCTACCATCCCAGCAGGAATAGCCTCCAGGGGGCCGGGGGCACCTTACTCAGGAAAACTATCCTGCCTCCCATGTCAAGACTCTCCAAGGTTAGTCTAGATTTTTCCCTCTTCCTTTTAAGGCCCCACACTTTAAAAACAGAATCATCCTATCCTAAAGCTAGAAGGAAACTTTGGGATTATATCCTGCCCGGCACTCTGGTTTAAGAATGAGGACATGGGCCTGATAGAAGCAAAGAAACTCAAATAATCATATTTCGACATTTGGTAGCAAGTCACAAAGTCAGCTGCATCCAACATAAAAAGCAATCAAGGAGAAATAAAATATCTGAATGAAGTATTGGTTATCAACGTCTACAAGGCAGGACTAAACTTTTTTTTTAAGATTTCATTTATTTATTTGAGAGAGAAAGAGAGCGGGAATAGGGGAGAGAGAGGGGGAGGGAGAAGCAGACTCCCCAATGAGCAGGGGGCACCACACAGGGCTCGACCCCGGGATCAGGACCTGGGCCTACGGCAACCGCTTCACCCACTGAGCCACTCGGGGTGCCTCAGGGCTCAACTCCCAACTGGAAAACAACTCATAAAAAATATCCAAGTAACCTTTAAGGGGGAAACACTTGTGCAAACGATTGGGAGGAGCCCCACGCACCGATGCTAAGTCAGAGGTGGACCTTCAGAGGGGCTCCCAGTCACTTTTTTTAAATTATTATTTTATTTTTAAAGATTTTATTTATTTATTCATGAGAGATACACAGAGAGAGAGAGAGAGAGGCAGAGGGAGAACCAGGATCCATGCAGGGAGCCCGACGCGGGACTCGATCCCAGGACCCCAGGATCACGCACTGGGCCAAAGGTGACGCTAAACTACTGAGCCACCCAGGGATCCCCACCACTTTTTTAAAGGTAAAAGGAACACGTGAACCTCATTGTAATGACACTTCAATTCTGAAGCCTCTGAAAGCTGGAGCATGTGTCTTCCCAGGAGCACAGGTCAGTTTTGCGTCGCCACATCCCAGGTGCTCGGAGCCACACGGGCAGCTGGTGGTTACTGTACTGGATGGAGCAGGACTGAGCAAGGCTTTCATTCTGGACCCTGCAAGGGCTTCAGGGCACGCTGCACAGACGGGGACCCTGGACCAGTGTCCTGTAACAAATAGAATATAACAGGCTGACATTTGATCAAAAGGAGCTTCCTATTGCAAAACAACGTACTTTGAACTGCCTCTCCCCTCCTCAGAGGAACTCCAGGGGGACACATGCTAATCGCAGCATCATTATTCTTTTCCTTTATTATTTTTTTTTAGCATTATTATTCTCAAACAAGGAACTGAAGTGCACTCCATCAGTTCAGGCAAGTGGGAGCTGGATGGAAGGGGCTGCCCTGTGCTACTCCAGGGGGACCGCACATGAGCCCCAGGGTTTCACAAGGTATCATCAGGCCTGCTGAGAACAAAAGGCTATTTTTTCTTTCTCTTCCCCCAGTGCTGAGAACATCAGCAACGATCTTCATAGAGCCGCCCTGCTCTGTCAGAGGCGATGGTGGGAGGAGAGGCAGGTCTCCAACCCCAGCGTGTTGTCTGAGGATCAGGAGCACAGGCCAGACAGATTGCTCTTTCACAGAAGCAAAACAGCTTTCAGGCTTTTGAGTCACTTTGAAGTGCTCCTGGACTTGTCATGGGAATGGGGGACAGGCTGGGCACAGCAAGGCGTGGATGAAGAGTCCCCCCCAAACCAGCTCCTTCCCCCTGGGGATAGGGTGCACCCTGGGGTCCCTTCTGGGGAGCAGATGTTTCACCCTCTGCTGTCCTCGGCCTCCCTTGCTGCTCTTGGCGGTGACCTCTGAGGTGAGGGTCTCTCGCTCCGCAGTGGGCAGCGTAGCAGGTGCACCAGGACCCAGCCTCGTCCTCACTACCATAACAGGCACCGAGCATCCACCCCAAAAGGAGGCCCAGCCATCCCTTTATCTGTGAAGTCTTCTTTCCATGGAAGGATCTGTGATGAGCATATTTTTCATTCAGAGCCTCTGCGTCCTTTGTTCTAAAAATGATTTGTGTCCACTGATGACTTACCTGGAGCCCCTCTGGTTCCCACAGTAACTCCCTTAACACCCTTTTCCCTCTTCCACATGCTCCTTGACCTCCTGTGTCAGTTTGCTGGGACTGCAGTAACAAAGTACCCCAGGCTGGGGTGGGGGGCCGGGGGCACTTACACAACACGGTTGTATTTTCTCACAGTTCTGGAAGCTGCCAGTCCAAGATCAAGGTGGGGGCAAGGTCGGTTTCTTCCAAATGTCTTGAGAGGGAAGCGGCCCGTCGTCTCTCCCCTAGCTTCTGGGGTTTGCTGGCCATCCTTGGTGTTCCTCAGCTTGTGGGCACATCAGCTCAATCTCTGCTTTCACCTTCACATGAGTTCTCCCCCAGTATGTCTGTCTATGGTCAAACTCACCCTTTTCGTAAGGACACCTGTCCTCCTGGGTTAAGGCCCACCCCAATAACCTCATCTTAATTAATTACACCTGCAGTGACCCTATTTCCACAAAAGGTCACATTCTAAGGTGATGGGAGTAAGGCCTTCAACATATCTTGTTTGGGGGACAAGATCCAACCCATTACATACGCATTTACTCATTTCGTCTTCCCCAGGGCCCTCTGAGATAGGCTCTTAGATAAGTTACCCCCATTTGTATAGGAGGGCACTTGAGGTAGAGACAGGGAAAATGAGTTGCCAAGGTCCTGGGGCCAGCCGGGAGTGAAGCCACCCCAGACCACCAAGCTCCAGCATCCGGAGGGCAGGTGCGTGCTGTACAACCCTATGAGATAAGCACTGCCATTACTGCCCCAAACTTACACTCGAGGAAACTAAAACACACAGCAGTCATGAAACGCACCCAGGTCTATGCTGCTGGTCATTGGCAGAGCTGAAATCTGAACCCCACAGCTGTTTGGCCCCGACATCCCAGTGAACCGCTAAGCTAGACAATGTCTTTAAAAGAAGTTCCCAGAGTTCAGGAAAGGTTAGTTTACTATTCCACACTTTCCAAGGCTGCCCAAATTGTTGGTACTCTTGGTTCTATATCATATATAGAGCCCTTGGTAGTTCGTAGCCGGTGGAACCAGGCAAATATCAGCGGGATAAAGGCCTTAGGGACGTTGCAGGTGCTTGATGTGCCTGCCCCAGCACTGCCTTGGACCACCTCAGGTTCTGCGGTGGCAACAGGAAGAAGGTGCACAGGTGCAGAGGCCATTCTGGGCTGCTTTGGTGGAATAGAAAAGGAAATTGGTGATGAAAGGATTCAAGTCTTTAAAAGAAGAGTCCAACAGACCCCATCTTATCCCTTCTTCATGCCTGAAAGTAAGTGAGGCTCGTCTCACTGTCTTAGGAGGAATGGGGGAGCCTGGCTCAGAAACAATACCAAATAATGCTATTTCTCTGAGAAAGATTTCGATGAAGGGACACAGAAACTGGGAATCGAGAGCTGAGTTTCATTACTGTCAGAGCTCTAGGCCTCACAGTCCTTGGGATTGGCGGTTCAACTTCTTGAAATCTGAGAGAAATCCATTGAATTCGCCTCTCCCAACCCGGCTACCTGCTGTTGCTTAAGAGAGCGTGCATCGTGGGGCACCCGGGTGGCTCAGTCAGTTAAGTGTCCCATTCTTGATCTCAGCTCAGGTCTTGATCTCAGAGCCTTGAGATCAAGCCCTGCCTTGGGCTCCAAAGAGAGAGAAAGCTTGAGTTGTTTTCTTCACACCTTTAGCTTGAGTACTGTGCGCTCAAAAACGTAGTATCACTACCTTTTATTTCCTCATTCTAAAAAAATCTTCTCACAACCATGGGCCCAATTTAAAGAAGTTTCCTTTACTTGGTTCTTACAAGCTAGACGCCATACTTCAAGTCTCTGTGTCTAAAATAAACCAATTTTACTTACACCCTTAGTGTAAAAGCTCCCTTGAGGGCAGCAATTGCATCTGTTTTGTTTACTTCTGCATCCTGAGCACCTAGCAAAATCCCTATCCCATAGTAGGATTCAATAATATTAATGATGAACAAATAGCCAAGCTCGAAGTCTCGAAGTTTCTCCTGTGTGACATAGGTGGTAACTTGCAATACATACTGTTCTGCATGTTGCTTTCTTTTTTTTTTTTTTCCTGTTCATATGCATTGCAGATTGTCAACAATTGGAGGGACAGGAGGTGGGAAGCAGGACCTTGTTTATGTAAAAGAGCTCCAAGCACAAAAAAAAAAAAAAAAAAAAAAGCAACTCTCCCTGTCACCTTGGGCTCTAATCCCAGGACCAGAATACAGCAGTCACTCAGCACGAATTGAACCCACAGTGTAGGGCGTGTCTGGTAGGTGACAGGGTCTTCTCTTTGTTGTTTTGAAACCGGATGACCCATGCTCTTTTTTTTTTTTTTTTTTTGCCACTATTTCTTAGTGCACAGCATTCAGGATCCAGCTACATTTTTACATGTTTCTTTTTCCCTGTGGACTCCTTTTATCCCCCTATCAAACTATATATATGAGTGACTTCCACGTTACAGGTACTCAAACCTGTAGGCAGTGGATTAAAAGTCAACGTGTACTAAAAAAAATTAATTATACTAATTTTTTAAAAATTAACGTGATTAAATTAATAATGAGACAAAACTACAGTTTCTGGCCAAAATCCAGGACAGTGACAACACCAAATGTTGGAGAGGACGTAGAGCAACAGGAACCCTCATTCACTGCTGGTGGGAATGTGAAATGGTACAACCATTTTGGAAGATAGTTTGGCAGTTTCTTACAAAGCTGGACATGCCTTTACCATACAATCCAGTGATGTGCTCCTTGGTGTTTACTCAAAGGAATCGAAAACGTATATGTTCATGCAAAAACCTGCGCACAGATGTTGATAGCAACTTTATTCATGACGGTTAAAGCTTGGAAGCAACCAAGACAGCCTGCAGCAGATGATAAATAAATAAGGTGGGGTACCTCTAGCCAATAAATATTATCCAGGGCTAAAAAGGAGAGAGCTGTGAAGCCATGAAAAGTTAGGGAGGAACCATAATAATACTAAACGAAAGAAGTCAGTCTGAAAAGGCTGCATACTACTGTATAGCTCCAACCACATGACATTCTGGAAAAGACAAAACTATGGAGGCAGTAAAAAAGGTCAGTGGTTGCCAGGGGTTGTGGGGTTAGGGTAGGTGGGAGGATGAAGAGGGCAGAGCACAGAGGATTTTTAGGGCAGTAATATTCATATGATGCTATAATAGTAGATATGTGTTATGGTAAATTTGTCCAAAATCATAAAATTTACAACTATACACTTGGGTTGATTATGGTCAATTATAATGAACACACCAGTCTGATGGGGGATGCTGATAATGGGAGAAGCTGACCATGGATTGGGGGGGACAGGAAATATATTGGAAATCTGTGTCTTCTGTTCAATTTTGCTGTGAACCTGAAGCTGCCCTAAATATAAAGTCTTTAAAAAAAATACATTTGAATGTTTGAAAATAAGGTAGCCCTTGGAATAAACTCAGGGTTATTCCACCACAGGTCACTCGTAAAATCATTTAGGTCACTTGTCCCTGGTGCCTGGCCATCCATCCTCTTCATGACCTCAGAGTCAAATTTTTCTATCTGTCTTTGGATGTGTTGCCACTTCCAGAAGAAGCAGCTAATTCAAGAGTGATGCAGTGTCAAAATCCTCCTTTATGGCCAGGCACATCTTGGTTGCTTCCAGATTTGGGCAATTATGGCGTGGTGGAAGAAAAAGTGGGATATGGGCAGGAGTCTTGGAATCTAGAAGTTGCAACCGTGGGAGATGGATAGGCCACGAGAGATCAAAGGGGACTGTTTATCAGAGCTACTCCTGTCATAGACTATGTTTCTTCAGAGCATTTACATCAGCCCCTGAAGTCATTGTGACCAATGGCTTATTTATTCTCCATCTCCTCCCAGTGGGACGTAGGCACCACGAGAGCAGAGTCTCTATCTGTCTTGTTCACAGTTATATGTCCAGTGCCTACCATCACTCCTGGCCTGTGATAGATGCTCAATAGTCATTTGTGGAACACATGAATAAACCAAAGGGAAGGATGAAGGTGACATTTGTATTTGTACTAGTCCTGGTGCTTAGGAGGCCTTCATTTTGACAACCTTCTGGAAATTACCTAAGGAAACTTTTCCCATACAAACTAGGAGGTTGTCGAGAAGGGAGGAGCCACCTGGGGCTTCAGTGGAAAAAAAAATCTCTTAAAATGTAAGATTACAACCTAATGTCAACCGAGGGTGGCTTCAGGTGTCCCAGTCCTTCTTCAGGCTTTCACTAACACTCTTCTCAAAAACTTTCCGCCCACCACCCCATTTACAAACCACACTCATATTCTCAGGTTTTTCTTATGATGGCATCACTCTTCCAAGTACCAACATCTAGATTAGTCATCAATTATTGAGCAAGAACATTACCTCAGTGTTTTGGCTTGAAACAATTGTGGTATAGGGGCCCCTGGGTGGCTCAGCGGTCTGAGCGGCAGACTCTTGATTTCGGTTCGGGTCATGATCTCAGGGTCATGGGATTGAGCCCCGTGTTGGGCTCCGCACTGGGCGTGGAACCTGCTTAAGATTCCCTCTCTTCCACTGCCCCTTCCCCTGCTCACTCACTCTCTCTCAAAACAAAAACAAAAAACGATTGTGGCATAATGGGAAATACATATTTGTTCTTTATCCCCAGTTCCTGACACATAGCTCTTAAAACCCTTGGAGTCCACTGAGTGATAAATGTCTTTTATATGTTAGTGAAACGAGTGGTGGCTGGGGACCCCTTGATAGCTTCAGGATGGTGGCTGGTCCAACAAAACCAAGGCATAATTGGCAGGTTGGTTCATCCCCTCCCACCCATGCCCCAAAGGCCAACCAGCTGGGAGAAGAGGAGGGACAGTGGCTGGAGGTTGAGGTCAATCACCAATGGCCAATGATCTAATCAATCACACTTATATAATGAAACCCCCACAAAACCCCCTAAACAATGGGGTTGAGCGCTTCTAGGTGGTTACACACACCAAGGTGATTGGAGGGTCATGTCCTCAGAGAGGATGGAAGCTCCATATAGCACCCACCACCCCATACCTTGGTCTATGCATCTCTTCTGTTTGGCTGTTCCTGAGTTATAGCCTTTATAAGAAACCAGTAGTAGTCAGTAGAGCGTGTTCCTGAGTTTTGTGAGCAATTCTCACATATTGTTACATCCGAGGAGGAGGCTGTGGGACCCCCAATTTATAAGTCGATTGGTCAGAAGTATGAGAGGCCTGGACTTGAGGCTGACTCAACCCAGGCCACGGCCATCGGAAGGCATGACTGGGCCCGGAAGTCCACTTCCAACATGACTCACACTCACCGCTGCCAAGCTGGTGCTGGTTGTTGGCAAGAGGCCTTCGCTCCTCGCCGCTTGAACCTCTCCAGGGGGCTGCTGGGCACGTGATGGCTTCCCTCACAGCAAGTGCCCCAGGAAAGCCAGATGAAAGCCATAACGTGCTTTGTGTCCTGGCCTCATAAGTCACACCGTGTCATTTGCACAATGTCCTGTTGGTTTCCCAGGTCAGCCCCAGTGTTTGTAGCAGAGAACCACCCAGAACATGAATAGCATGAGGCAAGGGTCTTTGGCAGCCATCTCGGAGGCTCCGACAAAGGGCTCAAATGTACTTTTCAAATAAATGAATGAATTATTTGATCAACTCCAAGTCCTCTAAACTCAATCCATTTGGATCTAGCATTTAGCACCAGGGCTTAGGCTTCTGGCTGCACAAAACTTTTTATGGGCTTTAATGTTTTCACTCTGGAGAACCTCAAACAAACAATCCACTTTCACTGTGACTCGAGTCTGAAAACGAGAGTTGTAAAATCACCATGAAATTAAATAACTTCAGAGCCATGAAGAATGTTCATTATTAAAATGCTCCCACAGGCCTGGCCCTGGGCAAAACTGCGAAGCCAGGGAAGCCTGGCTTTTCTGAACCAATTCTGCAAATCTCCACGGGCACCTCACCCTAGGCAACGTCCAGTAGAATGGATGGATTTTGTTGAACTTGCCTTCACACATCTCGAGACAGTACCAGTAAGAGACAATAGTGCTGCAAAAATGCACATTTAGGTAAATTCAATTAGGCCACGTTTTCATCTGGCTTTGAAACACATCAGTCAACCTCTGTGGAACGTGGGATGAAATCGTCAGCTTACAGCCAGGAGGAGCTGAGGTGTGTGAAGATCCTCAGCAGTGAGAGTGGGGTGTTCCTTGTGGAGAGAAAACCAAGCCCCCAGATCTCCCTGAGGGGCAGCAGAGTCCCACACCCCGTCTCGAGCTCACCTGAAGAACATGCAGCGAGTGGGAGCCCTGAGTTTACTTGCTTCTTGGTTTAACAGATGTGTTCTGAGCCAGGCATTTCTCTAGGAGCCAATCTCCTCTCAATTTGGGTCTTTGCTCAAATATCATTTCAATGAAGGCTCGCCCGACCGTTATACTTAAAATTGCAATTTATTTATTTTTTAAAGATTTTATTTATTTATTCACAAGAGACACAGAGGGAGAGAGAGAGGCAGAGACACAGGCAGAGGGAGAAGCAGCCTCCATGCAGGGAGCCCGACGTGGGACTCGATCCCGGGTCCCCAGGATCAGGCCTTGGGCCAAAGGCGGGCGCTGAACCGCTGAGCCACCCAGGGATCCCCTAAAATTGCAATTTAAACCACAGCCTGCCCACAGCCCCGACTCTGCTCTATGCTTTCCCCTTTCGTAGCCCGAACAAGTATATGAACCAACAAGCAACACGTATGCATCTGAGTGACTTTTATTTGTGTCTTTCTCCCCCAGCCACACTCCACGCCAGGATCTTAGCTCCTCAAGGGCAGGGATCTTCATCTGTTTTGTTTATTGACATGGCACCTGGTCCATAGTACGTACTTACTAAACACTCGGTAAGTGAACGAGCGCTGGGTGCAAGAGCGAATAAAACAGACAAAATTGCCTCTTCTGCACCCCCATCCCATGCATACAGTTGCCATTCGCTGGGTGAAGCCCAGTGATGATGCAGGTGCACTGTCCTGACCTCCCCGGTGTTTCCAGCAGATGCCCCCAGGAAGCCTGTGGCTTGTCCTTTGCAGAGCTGCCTCAGTGCCTTTGCTGCAAAACCTAAATCCCCAGGTCACTCCAGATTCCCATTTCACACTTGTTCTTGGGAAAATAAAGTTTGCCTTTCAAATGTAAACATTCCTGAGCCCCAGTCATGCTTCCTGAACTCTCTGTGCGGCTGTACCTCTGGGCTTGGGACAGAAAACCTATCTGGTTTTTCTCTCAAAATGTTCAAAAATGGTCACAAAGCTATACTCTTTGGTCAGTAAAGATGATTACCCGCCCCTTTCTTTACCATGAAGGAGACCATGCTCGCTACTGCCCTGAAAGCCACATTACAAGCAAGAACATTCCAGTGATTCAAGATTAATAAAAAAAAAAAAAAGTAGGACATGCCAAAAGGAGGCACGAAGAGAATGACAACTGGCATCAAATGGGGCGGCTGGAGAGGCCAGATTCCGTGACACAATCAACAAGAGCCAATCACGAATGTTGAAAGGCGGGTTTCATCCAAGGACATGAAAGTGGTAACAGGCTTCTGTGACATCAACAACTTTTCTCCACAGATAACTACGGTGACTCAAATGAGACACAGGAGGCATTTCTTTTTTAGCTCCGGGTAGAAAAAAGAAAGTGGGAACAAAAGGTGTTCTATGTCATGACCAACTGGTTGAAAGAGAAACAAAGAATGTGAGCAGGAGAAAGTTGACCAAAACCTGCCACTAAGGAGCAATCCTGGGAATTTAGAGGAGTGTTTTTTGTGGGAGGGAGGAGTCAAGGAGGGAGGCAAAATAACCTTTGTGACTTTTGCTTCTTGGATGAAGAAAGACAGGCCCAGGGTATTGGTCCTGCGGTCAAGACCAAATGGCCAAACTTGATGCTCTACGCCTAAGCTGTCCAATAAGGCAGCCTCTAACCACGTGGGCTATTTAGAATGAATTAAAACAAACCGAAATTAGATCGATTGTAAAATTCAGTTCCTCAGTCACACTGGCTGCGTTTCAAGGGCTCAATAGCCACATGTGATCCAGAGGTCAGTGCAGGTATTTCCCTCATCCCAGAAAGTTCTGGAGGGCGGCACAGCTACAGAGCTTGACAGTTGGAAAAACCAATAACCACCAATATCTCTATCAGCTAGACCCGTTGTCCTCTTAGCCTCCGAAAGGGAAGCAGACTCACAATGTCATGGTCAGCAAGGACCATGGCAACCCACGTCAAAATCCTCGCTCCTCCTGACGCTTTTTTTTTTTCTTTTTTAATCAAGTGAGCCCAGAGAGGTTAGTGTAAGACACTTATCGAACATATATTTATAAAGGTGCCAGGGACATGAAAGTGAATGAAGTATAGTCAGAACTTCAAGGCGCTCACATTCTAGTCAGAAGGAGAGCGTTCAAGAAGCCAATTATACTACCATAGTAAATATAATGGAGGCGTGTATATGCACTGTAGCTGGTTGGATCTTCCAAAAATGGCCTGGCAGTATTTTCAGTTCCATCTGCTTTTCCAGAAACTTCCGGAATCTTCGGTGCCCCATCGAGAGGTGAAATCTATTTCCCTTCTTCTATAACATAGGTGGGTTCATGACTGTTCTGACCAGTATAGTATGGCAGGAATGGTGCTAAGTGGCTTCTGGGACATGATCATTTAAAGGCTACGAACTTCCCCAATTCCTCTCTCTCTCTCTCTCCCTTTATCTGTGTGCGTCTCAGTGTGCAGCTTTGGAACCCTCAGCCACCTCGTTTTAAAAAGCCCGGCTATTTGGAAGTTGTGAAGCTGCATAGACCACGTAGGGAAGCAACGGAGGTGTAGAGAGAGATGCCCGAGGGGCCCTTGCTGCTCCAAACCCCAGGTGCTCAGCCATTCCCAGCACCGACTACCAGCCCAGTGCATGAACAAGTCATCAGATGACCTTAGCCCAGCTGTCAGGGGTCCACCTGAGGGGGGACGAGCTATCCCTGCTCTGCCGTGTTCAGATTCCCCACCCAGAGGGTCCAGGGGCTTAATAAATGGTTATCTGCACCAGTAGGTTTTGAAGGAGATTGTTACTAACCGGAACAGCTGCTGTGGGATCATAGACGGAACCCTTGGGTCTACTTAGGGACGTCAAACAAGGCCGTCAAGATCTGCTCATATTTGAGCTCAGTCCTGAAGGATGATACATAGCACCGATGGAGGGTGGTGTCCCAGACACAGAATAGCATGTGCAGAGTGCAGAAGGCAGAAAGCAAGGCCTGACCTGGGAACTGTCAGTCATCAGCTCCAACTGGAGTGCTGGTAAGTGTGGTAGACGTAGGTGTCTCGTTCATTTGTGCTTGTTCACACATCCAAGAAGTATATATTGAACCCTGCTGTACCCAGCCTCCGTACGGGGTACAAAAACTTTTGGCTGCAAATCCCACCTCCAAGTGTGCCTTGAACAATAAGGAAGGGTTGCTTCCTTGATGAGAAAATCAGAGGGGGGGGGCAATCTCAGAAATACTCTGTCATCTGTGTCCAGCCAGGCTCTTGCCATCCTTCTAATCCCCTGACCCCAAATGTTGGCTTTCCGTCTTGATGCCTCATGGTTGCAAAACGGCTGTCCCGGCTCCAAGCATCACAAGCACCACATTTGCTCGTACCACACACAAAGGCAGGAAGCTATCAAAAGTAAGTCATGTGGCTGCCCTAGCTGGGGTGGGCGGAGGAGGAAGGGAGCGTGCTGGGAAGGCATCTGAGGCATGGGCAAGGGAGAGGGGGATTGGAAAACGTTGGGGGAAGACAACCAGCGGCGCCCACCACAGCTAAGCAGTTCAGGCATCATCCCTGTTCACGACGCCAGATGATGGGCAGCGCCAGGTTGTGCATCGCGGAGCCGTGGAAAGGCATGGAGACATTGCAGCCAACACAACGATCTAGTCAGGAACACGGTGGGAGGCAGAGGACAGAGAAAGGAGGGGAATAAGGACACGATATTTCCTGTATCCTATTTCACAACTGTCACCATCTCTCTCTGTCACACACTCACACACACACACCCCACAATCACTTTATTACTATTTAATTCAATAAAAATACTAGGACCTACTAGAAAACTCTGGTGCTTGTGTGGAATGCATGGGATGGGACCAGGTCAGAGGCAGGAGGGCTAGACATCGCCAGAAATCCGTCTCAGTCTCAGAACAGAAATGGGAAGCGAAGTTAGAAGAGCCTACCTCACTATTGACTGATGGGCAGAAATGTAAAGATGCCCTTTTCCAGAATTCCTTTAAATTGAAGCGTTTTAAATAACCAGAGAAATGGGGGAAAGGGAGAGGGAGAGGGGCAGAAACAGACTTCTTTAGATTCCAAGGACTTTCCAGTGCAGTAAAAGGGAACAAAGGAACTTTGCAGCACAAAGAGGCCTGGGCACCTGAGAGAGTACGCACCCCCCCGCCAAAACCTCACCCCTCTCCACAGGGCAGGAGGGGAAACCGAGCCCCAATTTTTCACTGAACCGTCCAACCACATTCTCTCCCCTCCAATTCAGCCCTGTGCTTGATAGCTAGACGGTGTTCCAACCAGAGGTAGCCCTAAGATATTTTAAAATAATAAAGCTGTGTACACAATTGCTCTAGCTGCGGGGTCTCGAAGCATTTTTCAATGGATAAGAAAGTACATGGTGACCCGAAGGCTCTGAGTGTTACTATGCAAAAGGCATATTGAACAGGAAGGATACGGTGGGCGTAAAAAACACCTGGATGATTCCACTAGGGAAAGTTAACCTTTTTTTTTTTTTTAGATTTTGTTTATTTATTTAAAGACGGAGAGAGGGAGAGAAAGCATGAGCAGGGAACAGAGGGAGAAGCAGACTCCCCACTGAGCAGGGAGCCCGACGTGGGACTCGATCCCAGGATTCCGGGATCATGACCTGAGCCAAAGGCAGACGCTCAACCGACTGAGCCACCCAGATGCCCCAAAAGTTAACCTTTTTGAGAAAAAAAATGAATCCAGTTATTAAATCTTGCTTTTCTCCCAAATGAGTGTTCAACCAGGAGATTTAAAGAATCTGTTGGGGAAGGAGGCCCACATCGGGCTCTCCCCGCCGGGAGCCTGCTTCTCCCTCTGCCTCTCTCTCCATGTCTCTTGTGAATAAATAAATAAAATCTTAAAAAAAAATAAATAATAAATAATCTGTCAGGATAAAAAAAGAAAATATGCCAATGCTACTGGATGGATTTTGGAAGGGGTTTGGATCTACAGCTCAGCTGGCAAGGGAGGCACGGCGGGTAGAGGATTCCATCTCAGATACTTAAATCCCCTTTTGAAATTCTCCTCCCTGAGCAGCCCCAGACAGGTGTGACCCTGGATGAAATGAGAAAGCCCCCGGGTGGGGTGGGGGCCCCCACTGAGGAAGCCTGGCTCATAAGCCTTTCTCCAGTTGCCCAAGCTTCTCGGTGTCCTGCAGAGGCCTGACAGAGCCACACTCTGCCCCCTTCGCCCGCACCAACTCCCCAGAAGTTCCCTCGAGTCAGGCCAGGCCCTCTAAGTGGTTCCCCAGTCACGGCAGGAGTGAGGTACAGGTGAGAGTGACAATCTGTCCCTCCCCATCCACTCCCTACACATACACACTGTGATGACTGATTTCATCTATCAACTTAGCTAGGCCACACTATCCAGATATTCGACCAAACACTGTTCTGGATAGTTCTGTGAAGCCGTTTCTTAGAAGAGATTGACATTTAAGTTGGTAGACTGCGAGTAAAGCACAAGACATGCCATAATGCAGGTGGGCCTTGCCCAATCAGTTGAAGGCCTTGCTGGAATAAAGACAGACTTCCCCTGAAGAGGAGGGATTTCTGCCAGCAGTCTGCCTTTGGACTCCAGCCACATCCCTTTCCTGGGTCTGCCTCCACTACTTTGTGAACCAATTCCTTAAAATCCCCCTGCCCTCTGTCTGTTGCTCTCATCTGTCATGCTGGAGGAAGCGAGCAGCCATGCTGGGCGCAGCCCCATGGAGAAGCCCACCAGGGCAAGAATCTGATACCTCCAGCCAGCCTCCAGAGAAGCTCTGAGACCTGACAACAGTCACGTTAGCTGGCTCAGAGATGAATATTCTGTGGCCTGCCAACAACGACCCAGTGAGCCTAGAAGGCTGATGGCCACTCAGCCCCGCCCACAGCTTGACTGCAGTCTCATTAGAGGTCTTGAGCAAGAGGCCTCAGCTGAGTAACACCCAGATCCCTGCCCTGTGGAAACTGTGCAATTATGGATATTTGTCGTGTTCTAAGCTGCTAAATTTGGGGACAATTTGTGACACAGCAACAGATGACTAATACATTTCGAATAAAAGCATAACCACGTGGAAATTAATTCAGCAAATCTAGTAGGCAGAAGATATGCATGCCTTCAAACCCAAAATTCTGATCTGGGGTCTTACAGTGAACCGTTATTATGATTTTTAGCCACCAAATATGTCCTGAAAACTGTCCTCCATTGGAGGAATTTCCTACTCTTAGTTCCACCTCCCTTGGGCAAAAGCCAGTCTCCTCTTTCCCAGCCTCCCTTGCTGCTGAAGCCAAGGGACATGACCCAGGCTTCACGATTCAGATGCACCTGGATGAACCTGTGATTTAGAAAAGAGAAGAGTGGAAGAGTTCTGGCTTGGGGGATACGTGACGTTGGCCTTTCAGAGGCAGTAGACAGAGTTCCTAGTGATGGCTTCCTGTGGAGAACAGCAGCCACCGCAGGTTCCACTGGGGCAATCTGAAGTGTCACTGGATCTGTTTTCTTCCCATGGGCTTCCAAATCTGCTTCTTTGCCCCATCTTGAGATTCTATTTGATTCAGAATCCTCTAATAGATCCCTATTATGCAAATCGAAACCAGTTAGAGCAGAGTCTGTATTTTTGCAACGAAGAACACCAAGCAAGTTCAAGGAAGTGTTGGGTTCCGCTCTTCACTCTGATGATCAGAGGGTCCTCTGGGTGTCTTGGTCCGTTTGGGTTGCTATGACACAATATCGTAGACTGGAGGCTAAACAACAAACATTTATTTCCCACAATTCTGAAGGTCGGGAAGTCCAAGACCAAGGTGCCAACAGACCTAATGTCTGCTGCATTCAGAGGGCCGCCTCCTTGTTATATTCTCACATGGCAGAGAGAAGGACAGAGAGAGAGAGAGCGAGGTGGTCTTTTCCACTCCTTACAAGGGCACTGATCCCATCACAGAGGCTCTACCCTCACAACCTCATCTAAATCTAATCCCCTTCCAAAGGCCTCACCTCCAAATACCAATACCCTGGGGACTAGGACTTCAGCCTATGAATTTTGGGGGGACACAGACATTCGGACCATAACACTAAGGGAAGTTTGCACTTTTGTGAACAAAAAGACCCATACTAAAATGTTCACTGCAAGACCAGGCAACGGGAAAATAAACTGTGGTACATTGACAAAATGGAATCCTCGGCATAGGTTAAAATGAATGAGATACATATGTATGGACACAGATGAGTCTGAAAATACAATGGTCAATAAAAAAAATAGCTAGTGCTCTCGTACCATTTTTTTTAAAGTTTCAGACTTGAAGTGCAAAACGGTTTCTGTTTATGGTTACATGTGTAGCAACAAGAGTCTTAACGCACGCCAGAGATAAATACCGCGTCCAGGCAAATGGCTACGCCTAGGGAGGGAAGAGATAGAATAGGATTAGGAAAGTATCTCAGGGGAACCTCCGTCTGTTTTATAGACAAACCTTGTTTTATTGATCTTCACTTCGTTGGGCTTTACAGATATTTTTTTTTTTGTGGGGTTTTTTTGTGTTGTTGTTTTTTTTTTAAATAAATTGAAGGTTTGTGGCAGCCCTGTGTAGAGCAAGTCTATCACAGCCATTTTTCCAGTAGAATTTGCTCACTTCATGTCTCTGGGTCACATTTTGGTAATTCTTGCAGTATTTCAAACTCTTCATTTTTGTTGTATTTGTTATGATGATCTGCGATCAGTGAATAGGACTTGCTGAGAGCTCAGGTGATGGTTAGCATTCTCAGTGTAAAAGTAGAGGGTTTTTTTTAAGATTTTTATTTATTTATTCATGAGAGACACAGAGAGAGAGAGAGAGAGAAGCAGAGACACAGGCAGAGGAAGAAGCAGGCTCCCCACAAGGAGCCCGATGTGGGACTCGATCCCAGGACCCTGGGATCAGGACCTGAGCTGAAGGCAGACGCTCAACCACTGAGCCATCCAGGCATCCCAAAATAGGACATTTTTTAATTAAGGCAAGCACATCGGTTTTTTAGACATGATGTCGTTTTTGCACGTGTAATAGACAGCAGCACAGTGTAAATATAAATTTTACATGCACCGGGAAACAAAAATGTTCATTTGGCTAGTTTATTTTCCTTGTTGCTGTGGTCTGGAACCAAACCCACAATACCTTGGAGGTGTGCCTCTACGTGGAGCTTTCTTTCTGTTTTTCCAACGTTATATAGATAGAGTTGAGTTAATAACATTGGGTAAGTTAAGATGTACAGCATCACGATGTGATACCCATATATTGCAAAATATATTGCAAATATGTATATATTGATACACATATTTTGCAATATATGTGTACATACACATGTATACTACAGTAGGGTTGATCAACACCTCCATCACCTCACATAATTACCATTTTTCTGGTGAAAACATTTAAGATATGCCCTCTCAGCAATTTTCAATTACACAATATTGTTAGGCATAGTCCCCATGCTGTGGTGTTTATTCACCTTGCAACGGGAAGGTTTTACACCTTAGCAACATGTCTCCATCCGCTCGCCTCCTCTTCACCCCAGCAACCACAGTTCTACTCCTGTTTCTATGATCTTTAGATTTCTATGATTTTTTCAATTTCATACACAAGGGATATCATACAGTATTTGTCTCTTTCGGATTTATTTCATTTAACATAATGCCCTCAAGATCTATCCATACTGTTGCAAGAGACTGAATCATATTCCTATATATGATATATTAGGCATGTTATTAATATATTAATCATTATTAATATAATGATATATCATGTACATTACATAATGTAATTACACACATATTTATCACATATGTGTATCACATCTTCTTTATCCATTCATCCATAGGCGGACACTTAGGTTGTTTCCCTCTCTTGGCTCTTGCGGCTAAGGCTGCAGTGACCACAGGAGTACAGATGTCTCGAGATCCTGATTTCATTTCCTTTGGATTTATAACCAGAAGTGGGATTGACAGATCCTAAGTAAGTTCTATTTTTTACTTTTTGAGGAAACTCCCAACTGTTTTCTGTAGTGGCTGCACCAGTTTGCCTTCCTCATGGTGCACGAGGATTCCTTTCTCTCCACACCCTCACCAAGGCTTGTTCTTTTCTTTGCCTTTTTAAAAATTAGAATCATTCTAAAAGTCCTGAGGAGATATCTCCCGTAGCTTTCATTTGCATTTCCCCGATGATGAGTGATGTTGAAAATCTTTTCATGCACCTGGTGGCCATTTGTGCGTCTTCTTTGGAAAAATGTCTGTTCAAGTCCTCTGCCTGTTTTTAAATTAGATTGTTTGGTTTTCCTGAAATTGAGTTGTAAGTTCCTTGGGTTTTTGCATATTTACCCCTTATCAGATGGATGGTTTGCAATTATTTTGTCCCATTTGGGCGGTTGCCTTTTCATTTTCTTGATTCTTTGGCTGTGCAGAAGCTTTTTAGTTTGATATAGTCTCATTTATTTATTTTTGCTTTTGTTGCTTTTGCTTTGGATGTCATATACAAAAAAAAAAAAATGATTGCCAGGACCAATGTCAGGGAACTTTACCTCTAAATTCTCTTCCAGGAATTTTCAAGTTTTAGAGCTTGTGTTCACATCTGTTATCCAATGAGTTAATTTTTGTGAGGAATGTAAAATAAGTGAATATCCAGTTTTCCCAACACTGTTTATTGAAAAACTAGACTTTCCTCATTGAGTATTCTTTGCTCTGTTGTCAAATATCAGTTCACATATATGCGAGGGTTTATTTTTAGAGTCTTGCCTCTGTTCCGTTGGTCTACGCATCTATTTTTATTCTAGTACTACACTATTTTGGTTACTATTGCCTTGTCATACAGTTTGAAGTCAGAAGTGTGATGCGTCCAGCTTTCCTCTTTGACTGTCTTGACCTGGCTATATTCTTGTCCTTTGGGTCTCAGAAATAACCTCCTTGGGGTGCCTGGGTGGCTCAGTTGGTTAAGTGTCCAACTCTTGATTTCAGCTCAAGTCATAATCTCGGCTCAGGTCATGATGTCAGGGTGGTGGGATGGAGCCCTGCATTGAGCTCCACGCTCAGTGGGGAGTCTGAGATTCTCTTCCTCTTCCCTTCCTTTTACCCCTCACCCTTTACCCCCTTGTGCTCTCTCTCTCTCTCTCAAATAAAAAATTTTTTAAAGAAAGAAAGAGAAAGAAAGAAAAAAGAAGAAAGAAAGGAAGAAACTTCCTCTAGGAAGCCTTTCATAATACCCTCTAGTACATTCAAATTTACTGTCATGCCTCATATTATATGTACTTGTGTATATACCTCTCTGTTTCCTTGAGGGCAAGATTTATTACTTACTCAGTATTAAATGCCTAGATCCGAGCAGAATGCTGAGTATATGGCAGATAATTGTTAAATGAATGAATCTGGCTCCATCTTTTATAATGCCTGAATATTATTTTATGTTTGCTTTATGAGGCACTCACCACTCCACAAGACATCTTATTCCAGGTTTAGAGAGTTCTAAATATCAGAAAGAATAAATCTTTCTTAAAATGGACTCACAGCTGCCTTCATGTAATTTCCACACATTGGCTCTACTTCTGCCTTGCAAAGCTACACAGAATAAGCCCAGTGCCAGTTCCATCAGTCACTCCATGAGTGTAAAGAGTCCACTCCCTTTCCAAACTGGGCACATCATCTCTTCTTTATTTATTTTATTTTATTTTATTTTATTTTACCATTTTGTAAAGATTTTTTTTATTGGAGTTCAATTTGCCAACATATAGCATAACACCCAGTGCTCATCCCATCAAGTGCCCCACTCAGTGCCCATCACCCAGTCACCCCCACCCCCCACCCACCTCCCTTTCCACCACCCCTAGTTCATTTCCCAGAGTTAGGAGTCTCTCATGTTCTGTCTCCCTCTCTGATAAATCATCTCTTCTTTAGTCTTTAGATCAAGCATCTGGGTACTTAACAATGCATATAAAGTATGTATTTTCCTAGTGAAGGTTGCTTATAGGAAACCACATAGATTTCAGACCCAGAAGTAGTCAGACATTTCTCAAGGCCAAGAACTTTAAATCTTAATATCTGCTGCCAGGACTCAATAGATGCTCAAATTAAACTATTTTGGCTATTCTTTTCTTTTCATTGTAAAAAAATTAAAAGATTAGCATGGCTTCAAAGTCTTCCCTAACATCGCCCTTCCTCATCCCAACCCCTAGCCCCCTGAGAAAGAAGTCATTGACCCTTCATGTACTTCCACCGCACTTTGTACAAACCTAACTAAAAGTGCAGTTCAAGATGCATATTATAGTGAAGTTTCTGTGTCTATTTCCCCACTAGACCATAAACCCCTTGAGGAGGGCAGGATCTCATTTGTTGTTGTATCACAGCATCTAGCACAGTGCCTGGCACATAAAAGATAGTCAACATACGTTGCAAGGAAGTGTAATAAAATATCTAAAATAAAATTACTTTATTTGTACACAAGATTCCTTGTCTTATCCATTTTTAATAAAAGGATAAAGTTCTGCTTTCCTGGGTCATTTTTCAAGGAGAAAAGATGACTGTACCCATATTATATTGTTCAGATATTTCAGAGGTATCAGAACGGAGTCCATGCAAGTTTTCAGGGGGAAAAAAAAGATATATGTTTTATGCTTCTATGTAGTTAGTTTGCAGAGCACGGGGTATACCCCGAGGTGAGTTTAATTGCCTGGTTGCTTCTATGAGGGCACACTGAGGTTCCAAGACACAGGCCTAGAGAATGTAAATAACCCGTGTCCTTCCAGAACAATTTCCATGGAGGAACAGGCATCTGAGCCAATCCGCCTCCCCACCCTGCCCCTGGGGTGTGAAAGCTTTAGAAGTCCATCCTTACAATGACATTTTTTCTTTCTTTTTTAAAAATTAATCTCCATCATCCCTTTAATCTTCCTTGGGGACCTAATGGAATGGTGGGTTAGAAGTCAACAGCCGTGACGGTATTTTCCCAGGAGGTCTTCATCAGCTGTTATGAAATCGGAAGTATGTGTGTGCTGGCTGTGGGGGTGACAGACGCGGTCAGGGTGACTTTAGTTCAGACGGAACCAGAGCTACTGGAATTTTGTGGAGATGCCCCCAAGGACAGACACTTCATCTACAGAAGTGGAGTCCAGACAAGGAGTCCATGGCAACCATTGCTAGGAGATAAGGGTATCGCAAGAGAGGTGGGAGCCAGGAGCAACGGATTGGCTTTTAGCTTGTGGCTCCTGCAAAGCACAGAAATGTCTTTTTCCCTTTTGGAGCTGGCTGTCAGGTGAAGCCAAATCTGAGCACCCCGCCCCCCATAGCAACCACGCATTAACATTTTGTGCATGGCTTCTTTGCCAACCGCATTTTACATCTCTACCTTGCTTCTTTAAAAAAAAAAATATATATATATATATATATATATATATATATATATATATATGTATGTATTTATTTATTAGAGAGAGCATGAGCAGGAGGAGGGTCAGAGGGAGGAGCAGGCTCTCTGCTGAGCAGGGAGCCTGATGCAGGGCTCAATCCCAGGGCCCTGGGATCATGACCTGAGCCAAAGGCAGACATTGATGGACTGAGCCTGCCAGGCGTCCCTCTACCTTATTCTTTATAAATCCTCAAAAATTAGTTTGGAAACAAACTGAAAAACAAATGGAAACTCTGTGTGCACAAGGTTGGTTGACTGGTGGGCTTCTCTGGAAGGCTATCAGGTTTGAGACCATTAATTCTTTCCTCCTGAGCTGCTTGGTTTTACCAGAGAGGAATCATCCAATCTCCTGCCTAGGATACAGGATACCAAGCCCCTTTCTCTGACTGCAAGTGTTTTCAGAACCCAGTGAGGAAAGGGAATTCGGGGCAAAGGGTTTTCACTGTGCAGTTGGTGTCTTCCTATGATTTCGACTTTGGTTACAAGATACTGGTGATGGGGAGGGGTGGTCAGCTGAGATAACTAGTATATGTGTTCAACGTACCATGACTAACTGTGCAGGACCTCCTAGGGATGTCAGGGAAGCATGGGCCTCCATCAGTGATTGCATAAGCATGAACATCAAGTAGCCATATGACTCGGATTTTCCATACTAGAAATAACGCTGTTATTCTTCAGCTTATCCATAGTTCCTTGGACCATATTGACCTAGTATTTTCCCGGGGGATTTAAAGGATCCATCATGGAGAGTTCCAGGGAAGGGCCATATAGCACATCTGTCATTTAGATTCTAAAGCGCCCCCAATCACTAGGGACTCCACAGTCTTCAGAACCACTGTTGGGAGCAGTACGGGAACATTCCAGGACAGTCCTTCCACCTCCTCAAAAGGGCTGCTCCAGATTAGATTACAGGCCAGCGTCCTGCAAGGGGTGCCCAGTGTCCTTCTCTGAGATTAACATCTCTGGAAAGTTCTCTCCAGTGTCCTCAAAGTGACAGCCTTCTGGTGGACCCCTATGAAGATTTAAACCCAAGGAGGTTTTGTTACAGGGTGGACTGGAGAGACCTCTGGTCCTGAAGCCCGGGCCCAGCCTGTCCAAAAGATATCCCCGAAGGCTCTTTCTCATCATGAGAAAGAATTCAAGGACAAGCACAACACAGTGGATGAGGAGTACAAGCAGGAATGTAGACTCTGGAGATCTGAGAGCAAGTGAGCTCACGAGACAGCTGTGACTGGGGTTTGGGTCTCTGTGTTTTATTCTCAGTTGTTATCAAGGGGGAGGAAAATTCATTACATTCATTAATTAATGAATTACTTGTAATTCATTCATTCATCACAAGGGGGAGGAGATGTGTTGGGAGCAGGATTTCCAGTCTTATTTTTTAAAAATTTAAAAATAATTTCTTCTTCTTCCTTATTGGGCCAGGGTCCTCCAGCCTACTTTGTCAGCCATCATGGGCCTAACCTGTTTTGATCTGGCTTCCTGTGGCTGTGTTTTGGCCTGGCCAGGACAGGTCTCTGACTTTCCTGTTAAAGCCTAACTAACTTCCCCTAACAGTTTGGGAAGCTTGGAGGATTTGGGCAGGCTGCCCCATTTTGGCCCAGGCCCTGTTCTACCTACGAGGAATGCCACAGGGAGGAATACAGGAAAAATCCCTGCCCTTGGGGGATCTTACCTTCCAGTGGGAATGACACAGAGCTTCAATTTAAAGGCCACAAGACCAATTTTAGGAAAAATATACCTCCTCATTCTAATTCCATAAGAAGTGATTCATTTAGGCTTCTAAATCTTAAGAAACTTCAAAAAGATACAGAGAGAGAGAGAGACAAACCATAAGAGACTCATTAAGTCTAGGAAACAAACTGAGGGTTGCTGGAGGGGAGAGGAGTGGAGGGATGGGGTAACTGGGTGATGGGCATTAAGGAGGGCACGTGATGCAATGAGCCCTGGGTGTATGCAACTGATGAATCACTGAATTCTACCTCTAAAACTAATAATACAGCACATGTTAATTAAATGGAATTTAAATAAATTATTTTTTTCAAAAGAAACTCAAAAGGGGTACAAGCAATGGCCTCATGGGAGCAGGATGAGTTAGTGGCACAGCGAGATTCGGCAATGTTTCCTTACCCCCTGCCCTGCCCCCCCATGAGGTCTGGACTAGATGTCCCTCCCTGTCCACTGCAGAGCTGATGATCTAAATCCGAATTTTTAACGTCTGCATTCTCTCTGTTAGACACAGAAACACGTGCTAAGTGCCGAACACAACGCTTAAGTGCTGACACTGTAGCTGCTGTAATTAACTGTCCTCTTTTTTACCTTTTGTTGTTCAAGGCTGACAGTATGAGCATACACTCCCCAAAATATCCTCCTTGTCTTATTCTCCTAAAGCACTTGGAGCTATACTCTAGATAAAATTTCTCATACGACCCTGAGCAAAAACACTGGGAAACATGAGGTCTCCTTTTACTATTTAGGGAATTATAGACTTCTTTTGTTATCTTAAAGTAAAGGACGGATTTGGACAGGACCGGTAATGGGCATTTGTTGATTTGGGGTCATCCAGTGTCCACTGAAGCTGCTTCTATTAACAGACTCTGTTGTCCATGTCTTTGAGGAATCCATTCTCCCTCGTTCTTACGCCATAGGGCTCCGATGCATGCTGCCCCTCATTTCTCCCAACCCCATCACCACATCCCCTCCCCAAGGCCGCCAAGCACCAAGGTTGAAGCACATGATGACCTCAGCCAAGCAGCTCATTCAAACTCCCCACTCACAGTGACTGGTCAGAACACGTGTTCTAATCCGAACCAGGGAAACACAAGAACTTTTGCTAAAGGAAGAGCTAAAAAGAAGCAAGTGTTGATGAATGAATTTCAAGCTTAGACATGGGAAGATCTAGGGCCATGGCAAGCTTTGAACCAGGTGGGCAGATAACAGAGCTACAGCTGAGGGGGAATGAAGCTGAAAGACCGAGACAAAGGACATGAAAGGAAAGAAGGGAGAGAGATGGGATCTTGGTGATACTCTTTGAACCCTAGACCAAAGTGTGCTAGAAGCTAGCGATAGAGCCCTGACATTTCAACCAGGAGAAGCAATCATCTCCTATGTCTGCTTGCTCCAGTGACATCTGGCAGAGTTGATGGGAGAGATGTGCAAGCAGCAGACCTTCCTGGTTGTGCTCCGGGAGTTGGGACTCCTGAGGGCTGGGAGAGAGGATACCACTGTCTGTGTCAAGCGGGACTGCACCTACAGGCGTGCAAGTATGGGGAGGTCATGTGATTTAAGAGATTGCAATTTAGGATAACAAGCTGCCGAATGGGGTGCATTTTCTTGGGTCTCTCAGATCCCAGAAAGGAAATGACTCTCATGGGGTTCTAACCTATGAATTCATCAAAAGATCACTGGGTCAAGAGAAAGAATCCAGTTCCGCCTTCTAAACCCCCCAAACCTCTTTTTAAACGGAAGTGCAAAGTAAACCACTGTCTTAGCACAGGCCGTTGGACCAAAACAGCACAGACTGGGGGGCTTATCCAGACATATATTTTTCACAGTTCTGGAAGCTGAGAGGTCCCAGATCAGGGTGCCGGCATGGTCGGGGGCTGGTGAGAGCCCTCTTCCTGGCTTGCTCAGATGGCCGCCTTCTCACTGGGTCCTCACTTATGGACAAGGTAGCTCTGGTGTCTCTTTTGAGGTCCTCTCCTTATGAAGACACTAATCCCATCACGGGGACTCCACCCTCATGACCTCATCTAAACCGAATTACCCACCACAGGCCCCAGCTCCTGATACCATCACTTTGGAGTTTAGGGCCTCAGTGTATAGGGTGTGGGGACAAACATTCAGGCCAACACCACGATGCTGCTGATGCTCAGAGTCTGCTGGCATGTTGTGGCTATTTACATCTCACGCTAGGACGAACCCCTTCTGGTTTCTCAGAGGCTGCTGGGGTGATTTTAAGCGCTGACATTCCTGGGCCTAGCATCCCAAACCAACGTGCCCCAGTTCTCCTGGGGCGGACAGGTTTCCTCTTGTGTTTTCCTGCAATTCCAAGCTTGGGCCTGATTTCTAAAAGGGGTCTGATGCCCTCAGATGCTGATCACGGGCGCCCCCCCCCCTCAAGGGCCTTAGCCCACAGCATAATCCTTGCTCCTCTGGAAGACCCCTGCTGCGAAAGCTTAACTTAAACCACATTCCACAAATCACAGACCCCCAGGAGCAGGGTCCCTTCTAAGGAGATGATTGCACTTTTGTCTTTTAAGTAGAGCTCAAGTTCCTGTCCATTTCGTCAGGGATTCTCCATGGATAATGAGATTTGGGAATAGGATTAATACCAGAGTCTGTGCCCCCGAAGTTTCTCAGAATTACTGTTATTCAAATCCTGCCTTTCATTTTGTTCGAAAAAGGACATTAAAGGGACAGCAAATCGCTCGTTGGCTTGTTGGCTTGTTGGTTAATTGAAACAACCTGAAGCAAGGATTCCATCTTCGGTCCACGTGGACAAAGCCGTCTCTATCCTGACCGGTGCACCCGGAGCGCGGTTTCTATCTGGTCTGAGCGGAAAAAGTGAAAATAAGAAAATAATCTTAAAAAAGTGAGCTAGGGGATCCCTGGGTGGCACAGCGGTTTGGCGCTTGCCTTTGGCCCAGGGCGCGATTCTGGAGACCCCGGATCGAATCCCACGTCGGGCTCCCGGTACATGGAGCCTGCTTCTCCCTCTGCCTGTGTCTCTGCCTCTCTCTCTCTCTCTCTCTCTCTCTCTCTCTCTGTGTGTGTGACTATCATAAAATAAATTAAATTAAAAAAAAAAAGGGAGCTAGGTGAACATCCTTATCTTATCGAGGATGCAACCAGGAGCCGTTGCAGCCAAGAGCCCATCCTTGGGGACTCTCCATGAGACGGTGTCATTTCTCACCTGGGTGAAGCTCGGGCACCGCTGGGCAGGCAGGGCGTGGGGCCACCACCTCCGCTGGGGCTCAGGCTGTCACTGCACCCTACTGCACACCGCACGAAGCCCTCGCCCGTGCACGCTCTCAGTTATTCTCCAGGCCCTCGAGGAGGACGGGTCAGTAATCTCCACTGGGCTTTGAACTCAGGTCTGTCTTTTTTTTTTTTTTTTTAAAGAATTTATTTATTCCTGAGAGATGCAGAGAGAGAGGCAGAGCCACAGGCAGAGGGAGAAGCAGGCTCCATGCGGGGAGCCCAATGCGGGACTCGATCCCGGGACCCAGGGGATCACGCCCTGGGCCCAAGGCAGGTGTCCCCACCCCCCTGCCCTGGAAGAATTTTCGGCAGGAGCTAACACGATTGGACTTGCCGGGTTAGGACAGTGGGGTGCGTGCGGGGCCGACAGCAGGTGCGCAGAGGGTGGGCGGGAGTCACGGGAGACTGGGACCAGCGGGTGACCGAGGAATGGGAAGAAGTGGACACATTCCAGAGGCCTTTCAAAGGCAGCATCTGTGCACGTGGGATTAGCGGGATGTCAGGGTGAGCAGGACGGGCCCGTCCCGGGTAACTTCCAGCCCTCTGAACCCAGGCACGGCCTTCCGCACCGTCCCAGAATGAATAGTTTTCACCCAACGTAGTTGAAATGTTTGGATTCCTTAAAAAAAAAAAAAAAAAAAAAAAAAAAAAGACCCCTGGGTATTGCCTTGGACACCGTCATTAAGCTGAAGCTCCCCTTCTCCCAACTCTGTGCGGTTTAGGATCAATAAAAGGCCAGCATGTGAGGAAGGGGTGTTATTGTACCGGCACAAGTAGACCATCTAGGTCTATACTGTGATTTTTTTCAGTCTCTGATTTAAAATCTTTTCAGGGTGTTTTTGATGATCAGGAGTGTGAGGGACGCCTGAGGGGCTCAGCGGTTGGCAGCTGCCTTGGGCCCAGGGCGTGACACCCACCCACCCCCCCACCCCCCCACCCCCCCTACCCCCCCCACCTCCCACCCTCCCCCTTCCTGGGATGGAGTCCCGCTGGGCCTCCCCGCAGGGAGCCTGCTTCTCCCTCTGCCTGTGTCCGGCCTCTCTCTCTCTCTCTCTGCATGTCTCATGAATACAGAAATAAAATCTTTAAAAAAAAAAAAGATAAATTAGAATTTTTTTTAAAAAAAAAAAAAGGGAAAAAAAAAGGAAAAAAAAAAAAAAAAAAAAAAAGGAGCATGAGAGTGGTTCCCTAATACCGTCACAGCAGATCACCAAGCGGGGCAGCTTAAAACAAGAGAAATGTGTTCGCTCGTGGTTCTAGAGGCCAGAAGTCTGAAATCCGTGTCGGCCTAGTTGGTTCTTTCTGAAGTCCTGAGAGAGTCCATCCCCCCACACGCCCCTTGGCTAGGTTCCGGAAATCCCTGGTGTTCCCCAACTTGCTGACACATCGCCCCAAGCTGTATCTCAGCCTTCACTAGCCTTCCCCCCGGGCCTGAGTCTCCCTTTCAGTCTCATATAAGGACCGGTCTTTGGAGGGAGGCCTCACCCTACATCCTGGGTGGTCTCATCTCTAGCTCCTTAGCCTCATTGTATCTGCCGAGACCCTATTTCCAAATACATTCACATTCCCGGATACCAGAGGGTTAGGACGGGGACACTTCTTTTGGGGAGATACTTTCAACCCAACCCTCTACAAGGGAATAACCACTTAGAAAATACGATTGCAGGAAACTGATTCAGAGAGTTTTCTGGGTTTCAAGGATGTGCACAGAAACATACCGGCCTTCTCTCTGCTGCTGAAAATTAATTACTGCACTGGGGTTTTCCTTTCCAGAAATGCCACAGAGAGGAGCGGAGATTTCAGTAGTCACAACCCCCAGTTTATGTATAAACAGAGGAAACAAAGGATTTGGTTCGTTGTGCCTGGCCTTGGAGATAGATACAGATTCTTTCAAGCTAGGACTAATTGTTTAGTTTAAAGGTTGATCATTTATTTGCCAAGGAGCCAGAAAATAACCAGAGATTAAAGAACAGCTGTGGATGAATTAATTTTATCCCCAATCACATGAACATGAGATCTGGAATTGTACCAGGAGGAAAAGCAAATAAATGAGCTGAAAATCCTCGCCGTGTACAGCGGACTTAAGCTGCTCGTTTTCAAGAATCATAACCGCTCAAACCACGGAACATTTACGTTGCACTTGCCAACCACCGTTCAAAGCACTCGGCAGGCACATATCGGCTCGTGTGACCCCACAGCAGCCCGGTGCCCGTTGTCACCCCCATAGTGTAGGAGAGAACATTGAGGCAGCGAGGAATGAAGTAACTTGCTCAAGGTCACAAAGCCACTAAGCAGCAGAGAGGCCAGGATTGGAACCCAGGCACGCATCAGAGCACCCGCTTTTAATCAATATGCAATTTTAGAAGTCTTTCTTATTTCAAAACTATACATATAATAGCATAATAGTGATTATTTTTCTGCTAAAGGCAAAAAATATTGGGTGAAACTTTGCCAGTCTCTACCAAACACCCACGCTTTTCTATCCCACCCTCATCGACCTACCTTCCAAAATGATCATTGGTGTGTATTTAATGTCTTTCTTGCAAAAAAAAAAAAAAAGAAATGATAGATGTAAAATTGTCTTTTAGGGTAGGTGTCTCTATGTGTATAGCTAGCGAGGCTATCCGGGACTCTAGGCCTGGGGCAAGGTCACAGGAAGGACACCCTCCAAGATCAAAACCAAGAAAATCCAGATTGTGGATTTTTTTTGGGGGGGGGGCAGAGAATAAGATGAAAAAATAGATTAAAAGAGCCTGAAAAGACACAGTCATTTTTTAATTTTATTTTATTTATTTTTTTTTACAATCATTTTTTTAAATGATGGAGATGAAACAAACCATAGCATCCAAGGATGCACACCGGGTAATAAAACTATAGTAAAAATACAAGGGGGTGATAGCAAGAAAAGCCAGCAGAGTGGTTACTTCTGGGAAAGGAGGGACACTGATAAGGATGGGGCTCCTGGAGGGGTGTCTGGGTGTCTCATAAAGTTCTGTTTCTTGTTTGGGGTACAGTTACAAGGTGTCGGGCCCACTGTATCCCATTACACCGTTCATGGACTTTGTGTGGTGCTCTGTATCAGTATTTTCTTTTGCCTTAAACGCCTTTTCAAAATTGTTTTTTTTTAAAGATTTTATTTATTTATTCATGAGAGACAGACAGAGAGAGAGAGAGACAGAGACAGAGACACAGGCAGAGGGAGAAGCAGGCTCCATGCAGGGAGCCCGACATGGGACTCGATCCCAGGACTCCAGGATCACGCCCTGGGCCAAAGGCAGGGCTAAACCGCTGAGCCACCCGGGGATTCCCCCCTTTCCAAAATTTTAATAATAACTGAAGCGTATTATTTTACAAATACAGAAGTAAACACCAGTATTTTATTTTACCTTAAACGCCTTTTTAAAATTTTAATAATAATTGAAGCGATTATTTACAAAGACAGAGGCAAACACCGGGAGAAATAACTAGAATAGGTGAAGGTGGATTACTTCTGGGGGTGTTGCATGGCTTATGAGTGATGAACTTCTGTATTTCATTGTAAATCTTTTGATGCTGAATTCTTCTGCTTAATAACATTAACTAATTTTTAAAAGAAAATAAACCAGGGGTAGTAAAACTTTACTCACAGGACTGTCAAAAGATTTAATTATGAATATACAGCACCCAGAACCCAGTGTCTAGGCTGTAACAGGCACTCAGTAAGTGATTGTGATTAAATTTATTTTCCTACGCCAGACTGCAGGATGAAGAAACGTGTCCATGAATCCCCAGCCCTGCCTGGTACATAGTAGGCACTCAATAAATATCAATTTACAAAACGAGCATATGAACATAGGGGTTTCTTTATAAAATTAAAAATATTTTGACATAAACTTCCTGGCAAAACCTTGTTAGTTCTGGCTATGAACCAGCTAGGAAATGCCTCATCCCACTAAGGCATTGCGAAGGCATTGAAGCAGGGTCTGATTACAGCACTTCAAAAGAATGCAGCCCCTCTGCCCCCGGAATTGGTTGAAAGGAAAAAAAAAAATTTGAATTCTATATTGCACAACGAGCATGTGCACTAAAATTCTTAAATCTGCCTTTGTCTCCCAAACGTGAGCTGTATTTTGTGACTTGTTTCCAAAGAATGGGCTATGGAATGGGAGAAATAATGTTGCAGTGGCAGGGTCTGCAAATACCACCTTAACCAAGGGACCAAGATTAACATGACAGTGATAAGTCCTGTGGTAGCATGTACCCACTGACTGCACGAATGAGAAGACACCTCGCCTCTGAGGATTTCTTTCCAAAAATTCCTATCCTCTAAAAAGATAAAATTAAAAAAATAAATAAATAAATAATAAAATAAAATAATAAAATAAAAAAAATAAAAAAAATTCCTATCCTCAATCCAAGTAGAGAAAAGGATCAGACGAACTGAAATCAAAAGACATTCTATAAATTATCTGGCTCTGGTCCGTCCTCCTCAAAACTGTCAGGATCGTAAAAACCAGGATGATGAACCTGATTGTAGTAATTATCTCACGACGTAAATATGTATTGTCACCATGCTGTACACCTTAAACAATAAAAATAAAAGTTTGTGGAAAGATTTGAAAAGAAAAAAAAAAACAATGAAAAACAAGGAAGAAATGCAAAAGCGCTCCAGACCAGAGTAGACTCTGGACACGAGACAAGTAAATGTGATGCTGTATCCTAGAGGGGATCCTGGGACAGAAAGAGAAGGGTAGTGGGAAATGTGATAAAATCTGGATAAAGTCAAGAGTTGGTTAATAATAGTGTGCCAGTCTTGATTTCTTAGCTTCGCCAAATATACCAAGGTAATGTGAGATGTTAACATCAGAGGGGGGGTGAGAGGTTTTACAGGAACTCTGGGATATCACTGCAACATTTCTGTAAATCTAAAGTAGTCTAAAATTAAAAGATTAATTGTCAAAAGATTTAATTATGAATATACAGCATTTTTTAAATGCTGCCTTGTTGTAAAAAAGAAAAAATATTAAAATTACAAAAAACATACTTACAAAAAAAATTACAAAAAACAAAACACCAAACCTTAGGCCTGTCACATGGAATTTGGGTTGCACATCGGAGTATGCCAAGTACCAGTTACAGCTCACCCCGCCTTTCGGGCAATCTGGCATTAAAAGATGAAGCAAAGGGAACAAAAGACAGGTAGCCTGAGGGAGGTGAAATCATTTTTACAAAAATCATCTTGCAGTGACTTCCATTTTAAAATAATGGCCATTCCTTCGTCTATCTCTCTTCTGAACCCCTGGACTGTATAGACCTGCCAACTGCAAGTAGAACAGGTGGGAAGAGCTTCCCAGGGACAGAGCTGACCAGCTCAAGGAATTGGAAAAAGCCCGGTGTAGGAGGAAGAGTGGGTGCGAGGAGGGAAGGCTGAGAGAAGCAGTGGCCAGGATGTGCCTGGCTTTGCAGTCAGGGTGTGCAAAGCTTAATTCAGCAAGATGCCACTGGAGGGTGACTAACCCAGCGGAAGCACCATCTGACTTACGGCCCATCGGACCCCTGAATGGGATGCTCTGAGGAAGAACCCACCAAAAACGAATCACCTGCATTTACTCCTGAAGAAACCTCAGACAAACCTATCCAAAGGGAGGGGTGGTCTATAAATGATTGGCCTGCACTCTTCAAAAATCCTAATTTATGAAAGCCAAGTAAAAGCCTGAGGTTAGAAAAAGCTAAAGGACATGACCACTAAATGTATGTTAGGGATTGGGTCCCAGAACAAACAAAAAAATTATAAAGGATATTTTGGGGGGTGATTGGTGAACTTTAAATATGAACTGTTGATTAATAATAGTATTGAATCAATGTCAAATTCCCTGAATTTGATCACTGTGCTGTAGTTAGTATGTAAGGGGATGACCTTGTCCTTAGGAGGATACAGATTGAAGTATTTACAAGTGAAGGGCCGTGATGTCTCCAGCATACTCTCAAGTGGATCAGCAAAAATAGTAATAATAATAGTAATGGTGATAGTAATAAGATATATATATATTTATATAAAGAGATAAAGCAAGTATGATAAAAAAATTACAATCAGCAAATCTAGGTTTAGGTATACAGGTGCTTATTATTCTATTCTTGCAACTCTTCTGTAGGTTTGCAATTTTTCAAGTTAAAAAGGTAAAAGAAGTCCCTCAGGCTGCTGTGCATTAATAGATTGGAGGGAGCAATCAAGAAGGTTGGTCCAGGCAAGACAGAAAAGTGGCTTGGAGCATCCTGGTGGCTCAGTCTGTTAAGTGTCTGCCTGCAGCTCAGATCCTGATTTCGGAGTCCTGGGATCAAGCCCTGCATCAGACTTCCTCCTCTGAGGGGAGCTTGCTTCTCCATCTGCACCCCCTCCCCATTCCTAGTCACGCATGCACATGCTCTTGCTCTCTCTCTCTCTCTCTCTCTATATATATATATGTATATATATGATATATATATGATAAATGAATAAAATCTTTAATAAAGGAAAAGAGGGATACCTGGGTGGCTCAGTGGTTGAGTGTCTGTATGCCTTTGGCTCAGAGTCCAGGGATCAATTCCTGCATCAGGCTCCCTGCAGGGAGCCTGCTTCTTCCTCTGCCTGTGTCTCTGCCTCTGTGTGTCTTTCACGAATAAATAAATAAATAAATTAATTAATTAAAAGAAAAGTGGCTTGGATCAGACATTTGACAATGGTCATGAAGTGATGCCTATGTGGTTGACGTAGGTCTTGGAGGTGAGGGAATGGGCCTGGGGAATGAAGAGACAGAGGTATCAGATGTACACTTGTCACTGTCACAAGTCGATGATTATGTCAGTTTCTTTCAGGTTGGTCTATTAGCATACTATCAATCTTTCAATATATTATTAAACATGTAATCATTAAAGTCGCCATAAGCATAAATGTAGTGTTATCATTAATGTCATTATTACAGACGACACACTAATAACTTGTTTCCACTGATGTAACAAATGCTCATGGACGAACTGCAACCACTGCAGAGTGTGCTATTTAGTCAAACCTGGGGTCCAGATTACGTGGGGGTGGGACCCAGGAAACTATGGTGCTGGAAGCTTCCCGCTGGCCCTGAGGCATAGCCAGGCGGTGGGGGCCGCTGCTGCAGGGTAGTCTGGGTTTGGACTCCTGTCTCTGACTCCTGGTGCGCTTGCCTCTCTGAGTATTTTGGAGCAACCCTCCACTCAGGCCACAGGGGGTTTCTTAATCACCATCCCAGCGATCCTCTGACAAACAAGATTATTCAAGAGACTGTAGAGTCAAAGCAAGGAGTGAAGGCATCACTTTCATGAAGACTTTGAAACAGCCCCCTCCGAAATCCTACTGCTCCTTCCCAGGTCCCGACCTTCAAATTTCAGTTCTCTACTTTTTATCTCAAGAAGAGCAGCATGAGACTTCATCTTGTGGCATTTGCAATTTAAATCATGTGGCTTGGGCAACCGTTAAAAGACACTCTCAAATCAAGGGAAAAACACTTCAGCAAAAAGACAAGTTTCACAACCAAACCAACCCTGGTGAAAGGGTAACAATGGAAAAACACACATTATCAACCTTCAAGCCTCTCTTGGCTCTAGGACACTTGAAAGAGTCCCAAATACCAGATGAGGAGAGACACCAAGTGCATTTTACACTGTCTTTGGGCAACCTGAAAACTGTGTCTCCAGTTACTACCCTTAGATGATGGCTCCAGGGTCTCTGTGTGTTAGACACACATGAAACTAAAAAATTTCCCTTGGCATTCGTAGGCCCAAGGTGCTCTGACGGTCAGTGCTAGCTCTTGTCCTAAAGGTTTAACAAGGGCTCCTGGCTGGCTCGGTCTGTAGAGCAACCAGTGCTTGACCTCAAGGATGGTGGGTTTGAGCCCCAGGTGGGGCCTAGAGATTTCTCAGAAAAAAAACTTTTTTCATGAGTCCCTTGCAAAGATACTTACTCCAAGGTGGCTTATAATAGCAAGTAAAGAACCCAAGTATTCTTTTTTATTTTACTTTATTTTATATTTTATTTTATTTTATTTATTTTAGAGAGAGAGCAAGCGAGCAAGAGAGAACATGAGCAGGGGTGAGGGACAGGGGGAGAGGGAGAAGCAGATTCCCTGCTGAGCAGGGAGCCTGATGCAGGACTCGATCCCAGGACCCCAAGGTCATGAAATGAGTGAAAGCAGATGCTTAACCAACTGAGCCATTTAGTAGGCCCCTCAAATAAATGTTCTTGAAATTAATTATGATACATCCATGTTATAGAATTATATGCAACGATTTTTTTTTTTAATGAAGTAGTTCTGGTATAGAAAGATCTTCAAGACAAGTTGGGGGGGAAACAAGTTGCAGAATAACACGAGTTTAAAAATCAAAAGTAAGCACATGTGCATGTTTACATATCCACATGCATATATATGTATTTTAATCCAAGAAAAGACCTGGAAGGGTCTTTTACAAATTTTCATTACTAGTTACCTTTAGGGAAGGGAAATGCAGTTGGGAGAAAGGAAAGAGGTACTTTCTGTTTTTACCTTTACTAGGTAGTTTTGAATTTTTAACTCTAATTATGACTTGTATATCACTTCTATAATTTCCAAAAACTATGTATGTAAGAGGAATATCCAAAAAAAAAAAAAATGGCAAAAGAGCATTACAAAGCTGCTTCTACTGTAGACAATGAGCATTTACTACTTTTACTTTACATTCCTACTTTTCTTTAAAAATCATGCAAAGTATTTTTTCAAAGAAAAGATAAACACATTGCTTGACTGGAGCTAGAATAAAAAATAAATAAATTCCTACTGAATAATAATTAAAAAAAATCCCAAAAAACCCAGTCGGAGATCCCTACATGGCTCAGAAAGGGGGCTGCAAAATTGTCCACAGATCTGGAGCAGCTCGTTTGCTGGGCCAGCCTTCGGTGGACAGACAGGAGGTAAGAAGCGGTCCCTGCGGGCCCGGCCACTGTCCCTTTAGGCCAGGGCAGATGGCAATATCTGTGAGTCCGGCCACCGCAGGCCTTGCTGAGCTCCCCGTGCGTGCACGAGGAAAGCCTGCGACTGGCAAGCCCCTCATCCTTTTGCAAGTGCAGAAACTGCGATTTTGGAGAAAGTGCTGACTGATTTAGACCTCAGCAGCTCGAACAGCTCCTAGGGGGCAAAATGCATCCCAGAGCTGCCACTTACAGGCAAAGTTCACACAAAGTGCAGGGATGATGACTTGATGTTGTCATCCCCTTCTGCTCTCTCTGTCATTGGTTGGCCGGAACACCATGCACCCATGCCCAGGCCCTGATCCGCTGACTGGGTTGCCCTAAAGGAAAAGAAGATATAAAACAGTAATCTTATGTTCTCTGACATTAAGCCTCTGCTCTTCAGGCTTAAAATACATGAGGCGGAGGAGGGGGAGGTTGGAGGGGTGCGAGGAGGGTGGGGGGCATGCATTCCTTCCAGCAGTAGTAGCTTCACTGTTAACCTGTTTGGGCCTAGAAGTGTTTCTCATCTATAAATGCAACTTCAAATCTAAGCCTTGAATGTTTTATTTATTATAACAAAAGGTTTACATGAAAAACAACAACAACCCCCCCCCCCACTAAACCTTAAAACCAGGCCACAGCAGACACCAAACATGAGCTAATGTCTCTCAGAGAAGTAATCAGACCTTAAAAGAATAAAAGAATTAATCTAAATGGTGTTAGCATAGATTTACTTCTTATTTTAAATTAATCCAGGCAACTTCATTTGTTCCTGTTTTAAATATGTGCGTAAGTGGGGGCACCCGAGTGGCTCAGTCGGTTAAGCAGCTGCCTTCAGCTTAGGTCATGATCCCAGGGTCCTGGGATCGAGTCCTGTGTCAGGTTCCCCGCTCAGGGAGGAGCCTGCTGCTCCTTCTCCCTCTGCCTCTCCCCGATTCATGCTCTCGCTCTCACTCTCTCTCTCTCTTTCTCGAATAAATAAAAAAATACGTGCATAGGGCAGCCCTGGTGGCTCAGCGGTTTAGCTCCTGCCTTTGGTCCAGGGCCTGATCCTGGAGTCCCGGAATCAAGTCCCACGTCGGGCTCCCTGCATGGAGCCTGCTTCTCCCTCTGCCTGTGTTTCTGCCTCTCTCTCTCTCATTGTGTCTCTCATGAATAAATAAAATGTTTTTTTAAAAAATATGTGCATAAGTGGAAGATTTGACTAGTATCATTGTATTCAACTAGTCCAGACCTATTCATGAATTAATAGTGACAAAATAATAACTAATACTTTCTGAACACTCACAGCATCAGATGTATTGAATGCCCTGAACACAGAGGCAAGAGTCGTGTCACGTGTCTGACATACTTCAACTCATTTAATCCTCATGACACTGAAATATAAGTACTATAATTATCGTCATCTCCATTTTACAGATAAGGAAACTGAGACTAAGAACACACCACTGATTAGTGGCATAGCCTATATTCCAATTCATGCTAATTTGATTTCAAAGCCTGTGCTCTTGGGACACCTGGGTAGCTCAGCGGTTAAGCATCTGCCTTTGGCTCAGGTCGTGATCCTGGACTCCCGGGATCGAATCCCATATTGGGCTCCCTGCAGGGAGCCTGCTTCTATGCCTGTGTCTCTGCCTCTCTCTCTTTCTGTGTCTCTCATGAATAAATAAAATCTTAAGAAACAAACAAACAACAACAACAACAACAAAAAAAGCCTGTGCTCTAAACTGCTGTGTTACTTATGGAAATTTTTCAAATGAAAAAAGCTTGGTTCTAAAACACCTCATCATTTGCACCTGGAATTCAAACCAGGTAGCTTTAGTGGTAGCAGAACAAAGAGCTCCAGAACAGCAAGCTTTGTAAGTGCCAGCCTCAGCTTTCCCATCCCTAGATGGGAATGATAATACTAGACCCCGTCTCCCAGGGCTGTTGTGGGGACCCAAGGAGGTAACTCATGTAATGTGTTTAGCGTAGTATTTCGCGCATAGCACTTGCTCCATAAATATGTAATACAAGTAACTAATACTTACAAAGGAGTACCAGTAGACGTAGCCGCTGAACTGGTTTACCGGGATAGCAGGCAAACACCGCGCAGAAACAGGGTCTGAGTCATGGGATACCGAACAAAGAGGATAAAAGTCTTGATGGAAGGACTGACGAAGCCATGAGAATTAGGCCCACCTACTTGATGATTTTATTGGGCCCTGGAACCCATCCAGGCAGCAGGGGCTGGCTGCTTTATCCTCCTTTCTATCCTCGTGACCAACAGTGCTATATCTCACTGAAACAGAGTTCAAATGAGCTCAATCTTATTTGAAAGTTGCTAAGAGACTAGATCTTAAAAGTTCTCGCAACAACAACAAAAAAAAACAAAACAAAATACTGTACCTATTTGAGGTGATGAATGTCAACTAAGGTAATTGCAGTAATCATTTTGCCCCATAGATATTTATCATATCATTAACCTTGTGCACTTTAAATGGATAAGATGTCATGTGTCAAATATGTCTCCGTAGAGATGGAGAAAAACCTCAGCTCAATGTGCTCTCCGAAGAGGGGAAAAGCCATGAAAGGGCAGCATTAAAAGCTGAAAGGTGTTTGGGTAAGGAAATAAAGGATGCATTTACTATAAAGAGAGAGCTCCTGTGTGAGTGGAGAGAGGGGCAGAGAGAGGGAGAGAGACTCCTCGCTGAGCATGGAGCCTGACCTGGGGCCCAATCCCAGGACCCCGAGATCATGACCTGAGCTGAAAGCAAGAGTCTGATGCTTAACAGACTGAGCCACCCGGGCGCCCCCTGGAAGCCTTACCTTTTGGATACCAGATTGGTAGTTTTCAAACTGTGTTCCATGGAATCCTGCTTCAGGGGCTCCAGAAATGTTTTCATCAGGATCTCACTTTTTTTTATTTTTATTTTTATTTTTTAGGATTTCACTTTTTAAATATAACTCAGTTTAATAATCAACAGACATACTCAATAACCACTTTTGTTCTACATCAAATTTACATTTAGTGGAGACTTCCAACTGAGTTAACTGGGGAGGTTAACTAATTTTTAGGAAGATTTCACATGAGAGACTCCTAACTCTGGGAAATGAACAAGGGGTAGTGGAAAGGGAGGTGGGTGGGGGGATGGAGTGACTGGATGATGGGCACTGAGTGGGGCACTTGACGGGATGAGCACTGGGTGTTATGCTATATGTTGGCAAATTGAACTCCAATAAAAAAATATACAAAAAAAGGGAAGATTTCAAAAATAAAAGTTCCCCACTCTCTCTCTTTGCTGAAAAGAATTCTGGAATTTGCAAGACAACTTTTTAAAAACCAACAAAACAAAATATTATTTGTAATCATATATATATATATATATATCTGTGTGAACTTGGACTTTCTTAATCCTCTGCAAGCAAAACAAAATTCATAAGGCTGGGTGCTGAGATCAATAAAACACTGGCACTTTTTTTATTCTTTTTTTTTTTTTACACTGGCACTTTCAAAATATGGTCATCAAGTAGCCTCGTGGTTCTCATTAACTCTATGAAGTTAGCTTATAAGAGGAATGTGTGTTAACAAAAGGCAATATAAAAATACTATATACATCCACAGCGAGGTTCTACATAAGACTGTTTTTCAAAAAAGATTGTGCTTAGTAAATGAAAAGTTTGAAAACCACAGCCTTGGTTCATTGGGACAACGGGGTGAGGAGGTTGAAGTCCCATGCATAAGACCCTGAGGTTTCTGCTCGACCCCCGACCGCTAAGACCACCTATTTCTCTTTCCCTGCCCAGACCCCTGCAGCTCTGAGGCCCGGCCTGTGGGCAGAGGTGGAGATGAGATGCAGAGAGCTAACATGGCCTTGAGGCCCCCTCCTACTGGAAGGGTCCACCACACACAATGGTGACCCTGCTTCAATGCCAAGGCGACCTCCACCAGCACCCCCCACCCTTCCTTATTCGAGCTCATACCAGCTTAGAAAGCAAAGCAAGTCTTGCTGAGATCTCAGGGCTTCTGGATCCTTATCTCAGCTTTGGAAAATTTGCACTGTTAACTGGAAACTTCCTTTCTGCTTTGGCATTCTTCGATTTAATCTATTAATCAGTGCGATCTGTTCATGACCTACCAGGAGGGAAAATACCAACAGGAAAGGGTGGAGACAAATAGAAATATTGAGCCTCACCCCATCCCTCTGGGGGAAATTCTAGAAAGATAAGGGGTGGGGGTAGATGGAAAGGTGAAGATCTAGAAGAGAAGTCTTATGAGAGAGACGTAAAACTTTGCACTTTTTAAAATTTTTTAAAAACTTTTTTTAAAGTAGGCTCCACATCCAGTGTGGAGCCCAAAGCAGGGCTTGAACTCATGACCCTGAGATCAAGACCTGAGCTGAGATCAAGAGTCCAATGCTTAACCGAATGAGCCACCCAGGGGCCTCCAAAACTTTGCACTTTTGCCTACACATTTGTAAGACTGTATTCTATAATCTAGAGGAGTTTATGACATTAGAAGAGCCAATTATTTTCATTATAATTTTCCAAATAAATATGGTCGCCCTCAAACACCGCAGCCTCAGTTTCATTATATTTCTCATTATTTAGCCGTTAGGCAAATGAGGCCTACGTCAACCATAAAAATCTCTGTATTGCCAAATGTTTCCACATTCCTCAGGTTGGAGGAATGACATATTATTTCATGTTAGAGGAATGACAAAATAGATTACCCATCTATGGGTAATCCCTTAGAGTGGGTTGTTCAACCGAACTATGCTCACGCCTCATGTATTTATCCTTTTATGTCTTCAGATATCCAGAAGTGTTGGAGGCTTGTGAGTTTTGGTAACTTCTCAGGGCCATCTGAAGATTCTATCAGTCTAAAACAAGACCAGGGGATCCCTGGGTGGCTCAACGGTTGAGCGCCTGCCTTTGGCCCAGAGCGTGATCCTGGAGACGCAGGATCGAGTCCCACATCGGGCTTCCTGCATGGAGCCTGCTTCTCTCTCTGCCTGTGTCTCTGCCTCTGTCTCTTTCTCTCTCTCTCTGTGGGAGTCTCTCATGAATAAATGAATAAAATCTTAAAAAATAAATAAATAAATAAAACAAGACCAGCCATAAGTCACTGTTGAAGATGAGTCATGGGTTCCTAGAGACTCAGTACTCTACTTGTGTATATATTTAAATTTTCTTAAAGCTTAAAGCTCAATCAATTGATTGATTGATTGATATAATCTGCCCTCCCTGAAATCTATTTTAGAATAGATCCTATCAGCCAGCTTCATCTAAATCTTGGTGTGACTGAAGTCACGCGCTAACCGGCCATCCCTAAAAAGTATAACCACTATTTCTCCCTGTTCCCTTCCGCTCTGCTTTCAACTTTGCTCCTCAGGTGCCCTTCTCACACCCCTTCTCACACGTACTTCATTCCATCATCCCCAGTTCCTGCTCTCGAATGTCACTATAGACTTCCCGTCTGCACATCACTCCTTCGCATATCTAAATGGAGCAGAGGAAAAAAAAAATCCTGAGCCTGATGTAATCAAAGCTCTATATCTTATAGTTCGGAGTCAGCAGACACGATTACAAACGAACACCTCTGGCCGGGGTAACGTAAGGCTCCTCCAAGATGCAAAACGATTGTCCAGAAATTCGGAAACAGTCAACAAATCCCTAGCCCCCTACCACTCGTGCAGAGGTCTTACGGTCTGTGTGCACAAAAACCAATAGCTTGCAAGGAATTTTAACCAAATTGCGAAGAGCAGGGAAAAGACACTCTTTGCCCGTGGGCCAAACTGTAAGAATTAAAATTGTGCCTTGTCACCTTAGCCGGCTTGCTGTGGGGCACGCTCCCTTATTACCTTCCAGAATATGAAAGCAGCTGTCAGATGTTTTCACTTAACCTTGGTGATGCCATTTGTGCCCCCTCTTCTTCTTCCAGCCTTCTCTTTCCGCTTTGTACCATTAACAAATCCAATGGGCCCAGTCATCAATTGTCCTGGAATCTTCCAAGGTTCTCCCACTCAAGCTCTTGCCTCATATCAAGTCCTCATTTTTACTCGAAGACCTCTTCTAGGCATGAGGCTCCAGACATAAGGGACACTCTCTGTCTTCAAAGAGATCATCTTCTTCTCTCCCCGACCCTGGCCATACCTTGTTCCATTGCAGAAAAGTGGGGGCCTGCTTAAAGCCTCCATGTGGATTCAAGATAACTGTTGTCAGATTTGACGTGCGTTATTAACAGAAACCCATGGACAAACAGTGCATATAAAATAAAAGCACACCTGCGGTAATTCTTTTTAAGAAAATTCAGGGGTATTTGGAGAGGGCAATAGACCCCACACCACGTCCACACTCACCTCCAGGCCCCTGGCTTCTTTAGCTCTCACTGCCCCCATAGCCCACCCCAACCCTACAACTCTAAAAAGCTCTTCAGCACATGTAACAAGATCCAGACAGCACTGGGAACCTCTCCATCGGAGAAAATTGGGATTCCTCAAATAGATTTTGCACCCTCCCTACGGACGGAACTCGGGCTCCTCTTGGGAGTTTTCAGACCCTGCCTCAAATAGGGTTTCTGATCCCTCAGTGAACTCAAGGGCTCTAGAGTGAGTCCTCCCTGAGCCTGAGAAATTCTGAGTGTTGGCTAAGTGTGGAGTGACTGTGTACCCATAGACAATGGGCAAAATATACCATATCCTGCTCATAATTAAATGCCCACCATGCTTTCCAGCAGTTTCTGCATGTCACAATCCTGCTCTAACTTCATTTGACAGGTTAGGAAAAAACTGAGGTCCAGATGCATCCAAAGTAACTTATAAGAAGTCTCCCTGTGGCATCTAGGCCAACACCATCATCCCTTCTGGGCAGGAGTTCCTGTCCATCGGCCGGGTACCGGGACACCCATGAGCACCTTGAAGGTGTGTGGCTCATTTCTCAGCCGGCCACCAGAACAGCAGATCCAGGCTGTCCCCAGGAAGTGGCTCATCTCTCTCTCGGTCTAGCACGTTCCTCCGTGGATGTTCTCCAGCCAGACCAAACAGGAACACCACTGTGGTCGAACACGTCGTGCTTGATGCTCAAAGCAGCAAGACCGCACGCGCTGGGCAAGCACGTGGTGCCGCAGTTAAGAGCGTGCAGAAAGAACCTACGGGCTTGGGGCTCTGGTTTGGTAATTTGGGGGGAGGGTCCAAGGAACAGGGGTTCACTCTGGGTTGGGTGCTGTCAGGAGGTGGGCAGAATTCTTTGCTCGTGGATTACAACACATCTCACCTAGAACAGAGGAGAGCAGAGCTAAGGCCGTCACCAGGAGAGCAGCGGCGGTGACTCAGGGTTGATGGGCGGGAGGAATGTTGGGTAGCTTTGTGGTTTGCAGGGACTTGGGTTTTGCCTGTGCTCGGATGAAATTACGAAGTGGCCTCGTTTTCTGTTGTCCCTTCATCGTGGTCACAGCATGACCTCGTCTGAGGCTGGTGTTCTGTGACATTGTGTCCAACCAGAGAGCACCACCGCCCAGCTGGAGCACCAGGTCAGCTCCTAACATCCAGAACGTAGCCGTGGCAAGCCAGTTCCTGCCTGTCGGGGCTGTTTTTCTTGTTCTCAGCCCTATTTAGTCTTGTCTTTCAAGCCTGGAAGATGCGGGGGAGGCTTAGATAAAAGGAAGCGGCAGAGCACGGTACCCCGGAACTTCTTCATTCTTTCAACTAGTTACTCTATGCTTTCCACTGTTTTCCATGGTTGTATTCTTATCCCCTCCTCACCCCCCTGGGGGCCTGTGGAGAAGAAGCCCTTTGCCAAAGACCATTCGTTGGCATCCTAACCCCAACGTGATGTCCAACATGTGACTTAGGTGACAGATCTCTAGCATCATCTGACCAGGATGCCACAGTGAGGACTCGAACCCAGATCTTATTAGCTCTGCCCAGAGCACCAGCGAGTGACCAACCCACGCTGGACCCTGGAGTTGATGCCAAGTCCCGTAGGGCATTTCTGCACTTCTTCTGAATCGAGACTAAAATTGTCCTGTCGGCGACCCGGACCTGGGCAATCAGAGATATGGCGTAGCCTGTGTAGGCCCAACATCAGCCAGAGGGAAACGCAGAGCGGGCCAGGTGCGCAGTGAGACCCAGGCTAGAAGCCAAGCAGTGATGTTAGAAGGGTCCTAACCCCATCCTCCTCCTCTGGCTCCTCTGAGAGCCACACCCCCTTATTCTTCTACATTCTGTACAATTTCCCACTGAAGGCAGATTCTGAGGTACGTTTGTTTCTCGTGAACTTCCAGGCTTCTCAGGGGACATAATTTAGAGCCCGGCCAATCACTGAACCTCCAGGAGGAGGGGTCTCCTCCTCTCCACAGCCTTCACCCCTACTTCTGTGGAAGCCTCGAATGTTGAGACAGGCCCAGACAACCTACATCGACCGGCAACTCATACTTATTTTTGTGGTCAGGGCTTTGGGGTTGCAGAGATGGAAAAATATGCAGAAGCAACTCTTCAGGGGTTTTCAAACAATTTATTCCGGGGGTAGGGGAGGAGGAGTCCTCACACAGGCTTCAAAACCCATTAAAAATTATTTTTCTACACCTCAGCGTGGGAGACAGGCAACGCTCAACCTGGAGACCAGCTCTCTAGTGAAGAGATTTAGCTTGCTTCAGGAGGGATGAAGGCTCACTCTTAAATTGTTCCTTGTGTTTGTTATCTCAGCACAGAATGTTCTCTCAGGCAAGGTCAACTAAGAGACTTAATACAAATACAGTTGAGGTGGATCCCCGGAGGATTTGGTTAAATAGAAATAGTGGCTTCAACCATTAAACTATTTTGCCTCCTGCCAAGTCAAATCGACAGCTGTTTTCTTCTCCAAGCTCCCTACTACAAAGAGGAGGTAAGAACAAACAAAACAGGGTTTCAGCCCACAACGTAAGCGCCCAACCTTCCCATGGAGAGCCTCCATGGAACCTCTCACACGGCCTTAGGGGACCCCGAGTGCTCAACTGTATTTGTATTAAGTCTCTTAGTCCACTCGAGGTTGGGGGGCGGGTAGTGAAGACGCATCCATGGAACTCACAACATGAATAGGATACCCCAGGGTCATCAATAAATACTTTATTATGAATCATCGTGTGGGAAATGAGCACAAAATTAGGAATTCTTTTTACATTTAATGTCATTTCTGACTCTGGTGTCTTCACAACCAGAATGAAGCTTTTCAAGTTTGTTCGTAGGCTCCTCGTGTGCTCCGTTCAAAGCACTTTGAAAACATAAGGGAACTCAAGAGGGGAACTCAAAAGCTGGTTGGTAAGTCGACAAAGTCATTAGTCACATAGCTTGGAAACTCTCGTGCCCTGACTGGTTTTGCTAAAGTTTGGACAGGCTGTAATTATTTGGTAATAATGTATAAGGACTGTTTATTGGCAAAACTCTGTTAAGACTTTCAATATCCCTGGCTCCTTTGACATGAAATTAAGAGGCAAAATGCTCAGGTCCATTGCTGCAACATAACAGATTTACCCATTTTTAAAAATGTGTTGTCCCCCGATGGAGCAGGCAGGGAGGCAGGTGGGCCTTCCCTCCAGGGAAGAAAGGACCCGGCCTGCTTTATCCAACTGCCCATCTGCTCCCTGAGACCCAGGCCAAAGGCCAAACTGTGCTCAGCTGTGAAGTCCCCTCGGGCACACAGTTTCCACAATTTAAATTTCTTTTCCACAGATCTTTTTTGTTTTCGTTTTTTCCTCCTGAGGTAAGCAATGAGAAAAGGTGATCCTCTGCTTCCCCTCTTCGTCCCCCAACTCCCAACAGATCTGGCGTATACTGGGTGCTAAAGGATCACTTCATTAGAAATCTCTCTCCACTTGGGGCATCTTTAGGACAGGTCTAAGTGGTTTGTCTTTAGTACTATCCCCACAAAGTCTGCCCTGAGGGCGAGAAATGACTTAGCAAGAATTTTTATTTCATGTAAATAGAAGGTGAAGGAAGGCTGCATTCTGTTACAGGTGTTTTAGTATCGATGTATGGATACTAAAACATTTTACAGGATAAAATGAACCCATCTCATTCCCCAGAAACCGGGTTCTGCGGGTGGGGGACACATCTGTCCTTGTACACCCCATTTAACAGATGGACAAAACCAGTCCTAGAAAAGAAAAAGCCTTTCCTAAGGTCTTCCCTTTCCTACAGTATTCACGGTGGCTGCAGATGACCTTCCACTCCAGGCCGGTTCAGCTGACTTGCCCCAAGAGAAGACGGATGGAAATTGGTCTGTGGGTTTTTATTGCCCATAACTGGGCCCAGGCCAATGCATTCAGATGACCACCTCGTGCTCACACAGACCTCCTGAAGGGACTGGCTTGTGGGGGGGGGGGGAGCCTTGAGCATTTTAACTGCAGGCTTGGTGTCGGGCAGGCAGTGCAGGGAGGGGTGTGCACGCCCCACTGCGGGGCCCCATAGCTCAGGAACCACCCAGAAGCCTAGGGTTGGCTGTCACTACTACCATCGGGCCAGGACCGCAGCCCCACTGGTGCCTAGAAACCAGCTGTTGGAAGCCACTTTGTTTGGAGAACGGATCTTCTATTTCATAACCAGCAAAAGGAAATCTTAATATGCAGAGCCCCAACTAAGGAATTCACCTGATAATATACCTGACTCTTATTCCCCCCCCCCAAAAAAAATGATATCCTCAATTTGGTATTCCCCAAATACAGGTTTCTGGATTACTTCGGTTGATCTTTTTCACTCAGAAACAGGACTGAGTTACCTTCAGAACAGTGACTTTATCAACCTTGACAGTAGCACCGCATTTATCTATCACAATGACCAGAATGTTCTTTACATTGCTTCAAAATTAAGTTTGGAATGATTACCCAGACATGAGACTTGCCAATAACTCACATTTTATAAAAAAGGTTTTTTGTTTTTTTTTTTAAAGTCCATGTGTGTAACGTTACCAAGATATAATTCTCTAGGAAGAGAATTCCTATTTTATTTATTTATTATTATTATTATTTTTTTTTTGCAAACAATTTTAGAGGCGGGGTGTTAAACTGATTGAAATTTCACAAGATTGACGTTATTGCTTAAAGTGCTTGAATTGGTTACATTAAAAAAATTAAGGTACAGATTATTCTTAAATAAAAACTAAACTTTTTCAGCAACAAAACCAAATGAATGCCACACAAATACAGTAACTATTTTGGTTACAAAGAAATGGAGGCCAAAAATAAATTAACGTAATACTGGAAAACAGAAATTTAATTAGGCGGAAAAGTAGGAAATAATTTTCCCTGACCCATGCCATTTACATGAGTTAATCACAATAGTGCTAATAAATGCCTTGACCATATAATAGCAAATGAGGGCAAAACATTTAGTGCACGATATTTTAATACACGTGAATATACAAAGTTGATCAAAATGCAATGTTTAAAGATAAAATCCATCTGTAATAAAGCTACACTCCAATATCTAAAATAAGTCCTAAGCTCCAGTTAGAACATAGTTCATTGTTAGGCATGCCCATGAAATTAAGCATATCCATGAAAATAAATGCATAGGGACCATTCTTGTCATTTTTTTTTTCCCATTTCATCTGAAATCCAAAATATGCCAGGCCGTAAAACCAAATACGACTGCCTGCCAATTTAAGCCAACATCCTCTCGTGTTGTTCCTTGGCTCTCTGAGAACCAGTCCACTTCATGCTGCCCTGGAATGGAAAATGTATCCACGTAGTAGGACCGGATGTCATTCATTTTGCCAAAACTGGCTTTTAAACAAATGCCTTTTAAGCCAACTGTACCATAATCTAGATGCTCAGCTAGAAAGTAACCAATAAAGCAAATGTGTCCTGTCTTTTTTAAGTGGAAAACACTGTGACTTCTTTTAAAACCCGCAGCAGTTAAAAGAAATACAGCAGGCCTACTCACTCCTGCCAGAAAATGACACACAAAACCCCTGCCATTTGAGGGAATATTGCTGAGCCTTTGTGCTGGGAATATTGCTGAGCCTTTGTGCTATCGTTGACCTCAGAATGGTCTCACACATCTCACACCATTCTCTGCTTTACACAATGAATGAGGGATGAAAAATAATGTGTTTGCCTGCTACTGTATTTAGGTAAAGTGAAATGATTTGGGGGAAATGTAGCTGCCTAGTGTTTCATTTACCGAAGAGAAAGAAATGACCAGATAGCTCTACAGCTTAAAAATCTGATGGAGTAGCAGTGGATAAGTGTGTTTTGGTCTTTCTCCAATCTTCTCTTCATGCATCACACAATCATTTTAATGCCTTTGCATATCTTCCCTACTTTTTTTTTTTTTTAATTTCTAACCTCTATCCAGGAATACTGAATTTTAACTGATCCTTTCAATGTCTTCTGTTTAGTCACTAGGGAAAATTCTTTACACACATAATAATAATAAAAATAATAATAATAATGGAAATGCACTGAATCTACAACTTAGCATTTTATTTAGATATTTACTTCTGTAGGCTTCCAATTGAAACTTTTGTTTTCTAATAAATTAGCTTCAAGAGTCATTTCAAAGATAATTTTAATAGTTTTTCTTATGAATCAGTTCCAAATATATTAGATATGAATCATTTTCTTTTTTTTTAAACTTTGCAACCTGTGGTCAGATACATGGGTAAGATATAGTACAAACAGTTTCTTCTATCAGTCATCTCCAATTGCAAAGTGTCTCCTTAAAAACAGAATAAATACTCACCTTCCAGGTAAGTGATTACTGCATATGTTTCATGGAGGAAAAAAGAAAAAGACAAAATATTTATAAATATGAATTTGCCTCTAAACAAGGCAAGGTATATTTTCGTCACTTGTATAAAACAATAACGTGAAGATCACCCTGTTTTTGTCTTCTCCAGTGAAAAGTAGAACATTTCACTTCAAGCATGAACAAATGAAGCGTCGGCATGCTTATTTAGGTTCTGAGCAATAAACAGTTCAAGATATCTCAAAGACAAGAAATCCAGTTTTCATCTAGATAAAGTGCTATGCTCTTGTTACAAAATGGCCACCAACATTTCTGATTTCAATTTTAGTTCACATTATGCCAAACATCTGCATGTTCGTTCGCTGATTTATTAGGTAACAAAATAATATGTTCACAGTATATTAGAGTGAATGGAAGTCGACTGACTTCCCACAGGAAGCCAAGATCTATGACTCAGAGTGTTTGTAAGAATCCAAAAACCAGCTTAACAGCAAAACACCAAATTGACCCTTTTAATAAAAGGTACCAATACTCAAACGATCTAATAAATACATATATAACAAAAGTGAACAAGGTAAAAGTAACTACAGTGAGATGAGGTTCTTCCACAAAAAAAAAAAAAAAAAAAAAAAAAAAACCGTCTCGTCAAGCATTCTAGGAGTCTGAGCCAAAGAAACGCCACCGTTTTGTTCACCCCTCCGCCCACCCACTCACACTTCCTGTGACCCCCCTTCATGCCCAGCTAACTCCGGTTATCCCTGTAGGGAAGGTTCCATGGTGGCCCCGTGGCCCACCCGCGCCTCAGTCAACAGGCTGAAGTGTGAACAGGTGGACCGAGGCGGTGAGGGCCCAGTGCCTGTGTCCTTCCTGACAGAGAAGGATGGGTGCTGACTGGGGGACGACAGCTGTGCCGGGGGGCAGTCCCCGTGGCGTCTCAGCCCCGCGACCACAGGCTGCACAACACCCAGCTGGGGGGACGCCTTGGGATAGCTTAGCGGGGCCAGAGAGAGAGGACAGATACAACGCACAGGACCTCACAGGAGGGGACGGTCACTACAAACGAACAGCAGAGGGTTCTTTTCCTGACACGTGGTTTTGGTAGAAAGATAAGAAAAGTAACTTTTCACTTGTCCACACAAGCCTCCGTCTCCTGCCCCTGCCTGCCCTGAGCCCCCCACCTTCTGGGCCTCGGTGATTCTTCAGGCTGGGTGAGCCCAGCCCGGGCACGGCTTCTCCTCACCCCGTCTCCACCTGGAGGAGGACCTCAGTGCTGAGGTTACTCACTTTTAAAACGTTCTCACTTGCACAGACGTAAAGCTGGAGTTGCGGCCCTGAAAGGTGAACATCTACCTAACTCTTCTGTCCTTCTGTCAGACAGGAGGCAGGGCGGCTACAACGGGGGAGCAGAGCTTCCAGGGACACATGAAAGGAATGCATGGAGACGCCATCCCGGGAGGCCCTCGGGACGTGGACTGTACACATTCGCAGGACACGTCACTCTGATTCAGCCAGACACAGCCAGTGGTGGAACATTCACCCGATCCTAAAATTAGCAACTGTTACTCATACGCATCTTACTACGATCTGATTGCAGTTAAACTCTACCTCAGACTAAAATAAAACCACAAGTAGTGCTGCATGTAAAACAAAAAAAACAAAAAAACAAAAAACAAAAAACCAAAGGGAGAGAAAGTCTAACACAGCCAGACCACTGGACTTGGCGTAACACCACTGGTGGGCCGCTGGGGAGGAAAGTCTGCGGGGAAACCAGGTGAGAGGGCTTTGAACACCCCGCCCCATATGGAATTAGTCCCGCAGCTCTTCAGGTTATTCTCTTGACTGATAGAATAAAATATATCCAGATTCTGAATTTTTTGATATATCCGATGTCAGGCCATAGAATTCTTCAATAGCTTGGGCATCTATTTTCTGCAACAGAAGAGAGATGAAACAATACAACTGTTTAACGTGATGACTGAGGGAAGGAAGGCAAAACGAATTGGGATGAACAAGCAGATGTAAGACACGCTGTTCTAAAATGACAACTGGGAACTTCCGACAGCGAACGGGTAATTCCGCAGATTTGACAAAGGGGCACGATGACATAAATCGCAAATCGTTGAGGAGGAAAGCCACCCTTTCATCTATCAGGCCACCACGCGTGGGCCCTCTCTGAAGCAGCCAGCGCTTCTGTCTTTCAAATGATGTGTGGGACGGGGGGCAGGGGACGAGGTTGGGGGGGGTGCTTGGGAATAACCCTAATTCTGTTAGATCATCAAAGTTCATTGCCTTTAGTGTCACCCTAGGAGCTAAAGTGGACCTTGTCCGAGTGTGGCATTCTCTCCAGCTAGTACTCCTTTACCACAAAATCAATATATGGAGCACTTGAGTGCGATATAAAGATTTGTAGGTCCCACAGACTGAAAAAAGTATTTTTTTTTTTACAATCAATATGAAGAAAATGTGGTATAATGAAAGAATCTGAATAGAATCTTTTATTTATTACTTGGTCTGTACTAGAGAGGGCTTCAGGTGCAATGGAAAACAGGACTCAATAAAAATGTGATTTCTGGGCAGCCCCAGTGGTGCAGCAGTTTAGCACCACCTGCAGCCCAGGGCGTGATCCTGGAGACCCTGGATCGAGTCCACGTCAGGCTCTCTGTATGATGCCTGCTTCTCCCTCTGCATGTGTGTCTGCCTCTCTCTCTCTCTCTCTGTGTCTCTATAAATAAATAAAAAATCTTTATAAATAAATAAATAAATAAATAAATAAATAAATAAATAAATAAATAAATAAAAATAAAGATGTGCTTTCAGAGATCCCACATCTACAGCTGGTCAGTTAACAAGAGCACGGTATGAATAAGCCCCCACATCACACTCCTTCCTCACTTTCCACAGAGAATGAAGAGCAGCAAAATCTAGTTTTGAGAGAAACGTAAGTTATTTTCAAGCCAGATTATGAGAAAACCGGCCTATGTTAGGAAATGTCCACACATACACATGCCCCAAAATACAGTCTGCGCACACCCTCGCCCCACTGTAGAGTCCTGTGCATACCAACCTCTACAATGTCATCATCAAACAAAAGCCAGAAGCCGTGACTCTTCACAATGGTAATATAATGCCCACGATTAGGACCACTGGAAAAGAACAAACAAGAGTCATCGAGTTAACGTTTACCTCTTTAGAAAACTACGCAGCTCTCTATAAGCAGGGATTTGCTAGAACAAACTAGGACAGAGAACGGGTACAGGTCACACCCGTTTCTGCTTGGCCACAACTTATGGAGGAAGACCCACGTGGCGGTGCTGTGCTGAACACAAGGGACTGTTTTGCAAGGATGCAAAAGCATTGGTCTTCTAAAGACCCACAGTCCAATGGTCCTGGAAAGCAGATATTCAAACTCAACAGATAAAAACGAATAATTCCTGTGCACCTCCTCTGTGCCACACCAAAAAAAAAAAAAAAAAAAAAAAGCAGTGAAGAAAACAAAGTCCCCACTTTCTCGGGTTAAGGGTTGGATGGGCAATGACTAAACGAAAAGATATGTCAAGGGGTGATGAGTGCCATGAAGGATAAAGCCAGAGTAACCGCATGGTGAGTGACGGAGGGAAGTGTTGACAGAGGCCTCTCGGCTAACATGAGATCTGAGCAGAAGGAAATTTCCCCGAGACGCGGGTGGTGGTGAGAAGCCGGGGACTATGTGACGGAAGTTTCGGGAATAGGGAATGGTAAGTGCAAAGGTCTTGGGCGTGGGGGGAGGGGAGGTGGTTCCTGGTGTGCTCCCGGAACAGCAAGGAAGCCAGAGCCCAGGGAGAGGGAGAGGGGAGGGAGGAGGCCCCATGGGCACCGCGGCATGGGGTCACGTAGTTAAAACTGTGGACTCTGCAGTGGGCCAGTCAGGAAGACACCGGGGCATTTTGAGGAGCATCATCAGAGTTTTAGAAGTACGTCAGACCATAATGTATATGAACAAGTCCTAAAATGGAAAGGTATGTATCATACAATATGGGAAAAAAAAAAAAAAGAATTAGACTGCTGTTACCGTGTGGCTAGATTTGCACAACGGAGGGGCTTTAACCCTAAATCTAAAGTCCGGTTTTGTTTTTTCGGTGTACCATCATTAAAGTTCAAAAGCTGGATTTGCCTTGGCTTGCTTTCTTTTCCAGTAATCTCGACATCCACCACGGGGCTCAAACTCACAACCCCAAGATCAAGAGTCGCACGCCCCACCAACCAAGTCAGCCAGATGCCCGTGTGCTTTTTTTAAACACAGGATGACCCACACGATCTGCTCCTGCCTCCTTTCTCCCAGGTCATCCAGCCGTTCTTCCCCCAGCCCTCCACCATCACCCCCACCACCACCCCCGCCCCACCGGTTTGCTGTTTTCACACACCACTTCTTCCTTCACGTCGCGGGCCTTTGCCCTTGCTGGCCTCTGCCTGAAGTACTTCCCCAAGCCGGGCATTCCTGGCCCCCTCCACCCCTCAGGCCTCAGCCCACATGTCACCTCGGCAGCTACTCCCCGCCGATCACCTCCCCTGAAGAGGTACCTCCTACCACCCTCTCTCGTTGCCTCGTTCATTCCTCACATCCTTCACCAACCTCACAAGTTATCTCCCGGTGGGTCTGGTTTTGGTGCGGACAGGCCGGGGTGTTTCCTTATGACCTACCTTTCCCACTGGACCCTCAGCTTCGTGAGGGCTCGTGGTCACGGACATACCCGCAGACCCTGCCACAAACCTAAGACACAAGTGTTCAAAGAATCTCGCAGTAGGAATGCGTGAATGGGACTGTGCACCTGCTGCACCTGTGGGCCAGGAGGTCACGGCACGGATGAGGAAGGGCTCAGCTCCCCGACCTCTGGGCTTCCCAGTGCCCACAGTCAAAGGCCACATGGGCCCCGCGTGCACAGCCGGCCCTGCTCCATGGCGGAGGACAATCCCACCTCCGGTGGGGAAGATTTCATGAAGGCCAGGTAGTAGTAGCATGAGTGAGTTGACGACAGGGCTCTTCCGACCCCCGACACCAGGATTGCTCTGACCCCTGCCCCTCTTATGGAAACTGTTCCAGAATCCAGGCTCCACTTGTCCCGCAGGTCCACCTGACAGTGCCCACCTCATCCTCTCCTGCGGCCCAGGGGTTAGTCCCCCCAGCCCCAGATATCCCTACTGAAACCCCCCTGTGCCCTACACATTTGAGCACTTGTGTCTGCACTGCCTCCCCACAGCAGCCCCCGTGCCCCCTCGGCCACACGGCCCCCAGGTCCCAGGCTCCGCCAGCCCGGATCTCCTTCCCCCTCCTGCTGCGGGCTCCCATCCAGCGTTCACAGCCGGTGTCCAGATCACCAGGCTCCTGTGTGCTTGCCGGCAGGACCCTTGCTCGGGGACAACAGGAAGCAGGCTTATTACTGACCGACACCCAGGATCCCGAGAATGTGGGAAAGCATCCTGTGACTTCAAGTCACCCTGCAGGGGGCAAAACACGAGGTGCTGCGGAGGCGAAGCTGGGTTTCCGACCGCGCGGGGGGAGAAGTCAGTCAGTCCCCTCCTCCGAGGGCAACCATGCACCCTCCCGTCAAGACGTGTGCACCGAAATCCAGTCCACATAGACGGAGAAGAAAACATGCCTGCTGGGGGACGTGCCCCACCCCAGACTCCCGGCAGGCGGGGGGAGAACACGAACCCGTCCCAGCTGAGCAAAGGATGGCAAACAGGCGCATGTCAGCGGACTTTTCCACACTTGTATCTATAGCTATGGGATAAAAAAATATATAGATATCTGCTCAAAAGGACTCTCAGCCAAACACACCGCATCTCCATAACTAGGATCCTTCTCTCTTGCTCTCTTTCTTCTGATGGGGTAAACGCTGAACACTGCACAAAGAGTATTTGTACCAACACATTTTAGATTTTTCTCGCAATGACAAAGAAGAGCTTGGATGACACTGTCAAAAGGGGCCGGCATCGCGGAGTCCCGCGGCCCAGGGAAAGGTGCAGCTGGGGCCGGGCCCCACCCCCCCGCCTGCCCTCACCTGCCACAGTGAACCACCACAGCCACCAGGTCGTACATGCGGTCCAGGTTCACGGCGTCGCTGGAAGTGTTGAAGAGCCGGAGCTCCAGCGGGAAGACCACCCGGTAGGACAGCTTGGTGTACCTGTGGAGCTGCTCCATGTACTTGAACCGCTTCAGGTGCAGGGCCAAGATCATGGGCAGCTTCTTCACTCTCATCCTGAGAAACCACGAAACAGAACATCAGCCGTCCCCAGCGGCCGTCGGGGGTCAGACATGCTGCGGCCACATGGATGGGGGGCAGGCCGGGGTCTCCCGGACCTTGAGCCAGCAAACAGCCAAACCACTTGCAGGAGTCCAAGCACGCTTGCTTACAGACACTGGCCTAACCTACTTTGCTCGGCTAACTGGGGCACAGCCAGCGAGAGCCAAGTGCGACAGCAGGTCTCTGTTTCTGTTTGGTCAAATGAGACAGTCTTGAATCGTCGTAGCGCTAAAAATGTGACGGCCGGTAGCTCTCCCTTACTGCCTGGTGCCTTCCAGAAAAGGAACGATATTTGGACGGCTCCACCTCCCTCCACCCCACCTGGAGACAGCGGAGAGGACAGGTGGCAGCTTTCGAGAAAAAAAAAAAAAAAAAGATGCGAGCCCCTTGTGTGCCTCATTCAGAGGAGGGAGGCTCTTAGGGCCACCTTTCCCCAACCGGCTTGCTGGAGCACTCGAGGTGTTAGCAGAGGCTGGGGTTCTGCGGCCACCTATTTTGAGGCTCCTCCCTGCACACTGGCAAACTGGAGGTTTTGAGAGATCCTTCCGGATAGGAACTGTTCCTTCTTGTTTGATGCAGCCTTTCCCAAACTCACATGAACACAGAAACCATTTTTCACCAGGTGACCATTAATATTTCTCAGTTTAAAAAAAAAAATCACAAAAACATTTTATGTAGATGATTCTGCTAGCATAGAGGAACTTCGGTCACCTTCCATCCTGAGTCAGCGTCAACGCTGCCCAGCTTATATACATTTTCAATGCGTGTTATTTGAAAAGGGCAAATTTTAAAAGACTACTGTTCAGGCATCTATGGAGGTAAAACCCCAATCGTAAAAATAAGCAATATGAAAAAAAATAATAATAAGCAATATGACAACATCAGCAGAAACCTAAGAATCAGGATGCCTGGGTGGCTCAGCGGTCGAGCGTCTGCCTTTGGCTCAGGGCGTGATCCCGGTCCCGGGATTGAGTCCCACATCGGGCTCCCTGCGAGGAGCCTCCTTCTCCCTCTGTCTGTCTCTGCCTCTCTGTGTCTCTCATGAATAAATAAAGTCTTAAAGAAAAGAAACCTAAGAATCGTGGGGAACCCCACATTTCACGGGAACACAGAATATTCGAACCCATAAAACCTCCAGGGCTGAGCAGTACGCACCTCCATCCCACGCGGGAAGGGCCGGCTGGCCTTGGGCAGACTGAGAGGCTAAGGATGGGGAGCAGAAACGAGCTGCCCTGATCACTCACGAAAGCCTATCACCTCCATTCCCATCTGGCAGGATGACTAACCTTTCATAAGCTCTGATGTAGCAAGGAAAGACGTGCACGTCTAGTCGGGGGAAAGAGCGGAGGAGGTTGGGCAGAGAAATTATTTCCACCTCAGCTCTAGACCCCTGAAGGTTTCAGACAGCAGTAATGAGCTTCTGCGAGTTATTTTGAATATTCCACAACTGTGGGCAGGGCAAGCTTAACTCACAGTGAGGCCTCATGGGATAATTAACATGTCAAGTTTCTTGACTTCTGGGGCAGATAACAGAGAATCCCTGATTATCTATCGCATGCTGTCCAGGGGCTGTAAGCGGCTGGTGGTAGTAAAAGGACAAGCAACCATGGATCCTCTATCAGTTGAGAACGTGATGATTTCTTATCACCTATCCATATAACTGATGTGTTATTGATTTCCTCGTGTTTCCATATTAAATGATTAACTTCTTTAAACTCTTGTGTCTCTGGATAGGAAGTTCCGATACTTAGGCAATATCAACAACATTACTAGAGATCTACTATGGGTTATAATGCTAAGTCCTTTTTTTTATAACTTGCCTTTCATCCCAAGGGGATAGTAATTCTGTATGATCACCACTCGTTCACCCCACACAGGATCTGGCACACGGCACACAATAAACATTTGCTGAATGAAGGAATGAATAAGCAAATGATCCAACAATCACGCAAATGGACAAGGCTCCAAGGGAGGCATTCTTTTCCTGGTTTCTCCAGGGAGGAAGGCAATTGACTTCTCCAAAGCTACTTGGCCACGAGCCCACGGAACTGGGATTCAAAAATCAGACACGGTTCCTTCCCTCAACACAAAGCCACCCCCTGGGCTAAATCCTTTACGCACCTTTTCTGGGCCTCCTGTTTGCTGCAGCATGTTTCACAATAGTATTTTTGTTCACTACACAGGGTTTCTGTGTTGCTGAAATCCCTGCAGAGAAAAATATTTTCAACTCAGAAAACAGTCCAAAATGTACGTGGCGTACCACGTTTTAAACCCTTTATTACACCTAGGGCCATTTTTAAGTGGACGTGGGGAAAGAAGTAATGAGAAAAGATCTTTCTGATGAGTGGCTGCTATGACTGCCATTGGACCACGTCTGCCGCCCTGGGTTAGGAGTTCACCACTGGAGATTTTCGAGAACTTTATTTCACAGGACCACAGACAAATATAAATCAAGGTTTCCAAATGATTCAGAAAAAAAAAAAAAAATCTCAAGGTTCAACAAAACTACCTGTAACCTGGAGATTACAAATTAGAAGAGATAAATACTATTATAAACGCCCATTGTTACACTGAAAGGTCCCCAGAAAAGTCAATCACGTAAAATGCAAGGCGGTATTATCGTGTAATGAAAAAACGGTGTATCTCAGGTGGTCTACATTTTCAAAGAGCACAAAGGTAAAGATAATGAAATTTAAATCATATACAACTGCCCTTAGATTGAACTAAGAAAATCCCTAATTACGGGAAGGAGATGCCCGCTTCCTACAATCCCCCGCTCCCCGGCACCCCTGCACTTCGGCTCCTTTTGAGAACAAACACCACTGCAGTGTTATATCTGTAGCCACCCCTATCAGGAGGTTTTACTGCACCACTTATAGTTTTCATTTTTTAAATGTCATGGCTTCTCATTCTTTTCTGGTCATTGAGATCCTACTTAACATTCCTGTGGTACTGCTTCAAAGGCTAAGAACATCCAGAATATAATAATACCCTAGAGTCCTGAAAAAGCCTGTGATATTTCTTTATTCACAGGGAGTGTCCTAGCACCAGAATGATCAGATTTTATTAAACAGAAAATGTTATTTACATGCTGTTATTGACTCACACACTTGAACAGAGCTTATCAGAAGAAAACCCGGATTGCTCGTTCATTCACTATGCAAACGTTTATCAACACTACTCTGGCCTTGGTGCTGGGGGCTCGCAGAAGCACTGGCCCTCACGCTGCCCCCCAGGCCACTGGACACGCGCAAGTGAGCCATTTACAACAGGCAGTGTTCAGTGTAGGTTAAAAAATATCATTCCACACAATTATCCCACTGATAACCCCCTGGCAGTTCCCCAGGACACTTAGGAATGCAATCCAGATACCCTGCCATGGCCAACAGGCCCTCCGTCCTCAGATCCCTAACTGTTCTTCTGACCTCAGCTCCTACCCTACCCCATCACTGGCCTTCAGCTATCCTGGCTTCTACAGGTGCTGCTTCCCTAAACAGCTCCTTTCCAGATGCTTCTGTGGCTGGCTCCCCATTCATTGTTCAGAGCTCAGCATAAATATCACCTGAGAAGATTCCTCTGCCCACCTTCTGCAAATCCACTCAGCTTCTATTCCTGCTTGCTGTCTTGTTTTATTCTGAGCACTTAGCAAGTATTTGAAACCATCCTCCTATTTATTTGATTACCTGCCTCCCCTCTCTGTGTCTATCTCACTCACTGCCACATCCCCAGCACGCAGAACAGGCCCGATGCAGCACAGCACTCCATCCGTTGGCTGGGTGAGGACAGAAGCACGCATATAAAGTCAAGGGGAAAGCACAGAGGAAGGAGAGATGAACCTGAACTGGGGTAATGCAAGTCATTTCCAAGGGATGATGCTGAAGTCAGGTTCTCGAAGAGGGAAGGTGTGCCAGGAGGGAAGGTCTGTCCAGGACGCCAGACACAGGGGCCACGGCAGCACAGGCACATGGAGGCAAGGGACAGGGTGGGCCTCGGAAGCTCTAGAATTCCACTAACCGATCTTAGCAAGGAAGAGACATAATCAGACAGTGCTTTTGAGGAACACCTTGTCCGACAGCACGGTGGAGGAAGGATTGGAAGGCTGAGAGGCAAGAAAACAATTTAGAAGGCAATTACACTCTACTCTCAGATCTCGGGTGCTTGGTGCGTAAGAGAGGCTCAGACTCAGCTGAATGAACGCAGGCTAACTCTCGATGAAATAACGGATGTGAACACTTTTCTTGGCCTACACAGGATTGGGGTGGAACTGGTACGCGGGGGGCATGGAGAGGGGGAGGAGAGTTTGGGTGATGATGGAGATTCACATCGTTGGGATGTCTACCGCAGATCTAAATCTTTATCCAGCTCAAGAGCCAAGATAATCAAGGCAAGCGGAGCAGTGAATAAGAAATTAAATACTTTCTACTCTTGTTTTTCAAAGAAAGTTTTCTGAAGTATTGGCAGACCCAGATAGGTGGAAATACAGCAGAAGTTAGTACTTCATGAGCAGGCCCCATTTACAAATGACCACCCTCCTGCCCCGCCCCAGCTGGCCAGGGGCTCACGCTACGAGAGAGACACAGTAATGCTTCCAGGGCACCTGTGGACTGAGAACTGGAAAATGAGGCTAGTTTAGGAAAGGCGCCTTAGGAAAGGCGCTGACCCCAGCGGGTAACTCAGAGGGAGAGCTGGTCTGTCTGTACAGATGCTGACCAGCTGCTGGAATAAAAGCAGGCAACAAAGGTTGAGGAAACCTTTCAAGGAGAAAGTCAAAGAGGAGGGAGTGAGTACAGAGGCCTCTCTGAGGCTCAGGAATAATGACCAAAGCACAAAGTTGCAGGAAAGCACAAAACTGTATTTCTTTAAAAAAGAGTCATAGGAGCAGTCAAACGCCATTCAGAAATATACTCCGGGAATAAATCTAGTAAGAAGTAGATGTCTTTGCAAAGGAAATTATAAAACCTTATAAAAGTGTATACAAGGAAATTTGAAAAACTGAAGAAAGACTTTCTGGGTGGAAAGACTATTGTAAAGACAGCTTGGTGTGTGTCCAAGGTAACGTCCATGTTTGATACATTTTTTTATTACAATCGTAAATTTTCCACTCAGCACGATAGATCAGAAATTGATTTTTATTTTCAACTGTTTAAAGATTTTATTTATTTGAGAGACAGACAGGGAGAGAGCGTGTGCACAGGGGGATGGGGAGAGGGGCAGAGGGAGCTGGACTAGCAGACGCCTCACTGAGTGGGGAGCCGGACTCGGGGACTCAGGATCACGACCTGAACCGAAGGCAGATGCTTAACCGACCGTGCCACCCGGCTGCTCCCAGTAATTGATTAAAAAAAAAAATCTCAAACAATGCTTCTCGATAACTGTCATGTCATGATCCACATAACAAATGGCATCGTGGAGAAGGGCAAACTGATGTGGCTGTTCCTCCAGCTTGCCCTGGAGCCCTGGCAGCTCCAGGATCGGCGTGGCCTCCCAGGAGTGCAGGAGGATCAACACACACCTGTAACCTATTTCCTATGGCACACCAGTTGGGAAGCTTTGTTCTAAGGATGACATCAGCAGTTCTCCTGGCTGCCCATTAGAATTCCCTGGGGAGCTTTCAAAAACCATCTCAACACCTAATCCCTGCCCCTGGCCCCCACTCAATTACATCAGAAGCTCTCCAGGTAGAACAGGTGGTTCCAATATGCTTGGAAGGCTGAGAGCGTAAAGCTTCCCAGGTGGCTCTCCCAGGCTTGGAAGTCTGAGAGCGCTGTTCCCAGGGCTTTGTAACCTTAACATGCATTTGAATCACCTGGAGATCTTGTCTGAATGCAGATTCTGGTTCAATTATTCATTCATTCATTCATTCAACCTAAGATGTTGTTCCAATGAGCTCCCAGGTGATACCGATGGTTGTTAGCCCAAGGACCACTACCTGAGCAGCAAAGATCTAGAGTAGTGGATCTCAAACTCTGGTGGTGTTAGAATCACCTAGAAAATTAATTTAAAATAGAGGCCCAGGCTTACTACGGAGGTTGGATACAGCCAGGGCCAAATTATGGAAACAGCCCAAGTGTCCCTCCATAAATGAATGGATAAAGAAGGTAGGTGTGTGTGTGTGTGTGTGTGTGTGTGTGTGTGTGTGTGTGTATTATCTAGCTGTAAATATTATTCACCCATAAAAAAAAAGAATGAAATCTGCCATTTCCAACAACATGGATGGACCTATAAAGCTAAGCGAAATGTCAGAGAATGACAAATACCATTATGATTTCACCTATATGTAGAATTTAGGAAACAAAAACAAAGGGAGAAAAAGGAAGAAATATCAAGAAACAGACTCTAGTAATTACAGAGAACACACTGATGGTTCCCAGAGGGGAGGTGTGTGGAGTGTTGGGATGAAATAGGTACGGGATTAAGAGTATATCGGGATCCCCGGGCGGCTCAGCGGCTCAGTGGTTTAGCGCCTGCCTTCGACTCAGGGTGTGATCCTGGAGTCCCGAGATCAAGTCCCACATCAGGCTCCCTGCATGGAGGCTGCTTCTCCCTCTGCCTGTGTCTCTGCTCCTCTCTCTTTCATAAATAAATAAAATGTTTAAAAAAAAAAAAAGAGTATATCCACCATGATGAGCACTGAGTAACGACGTGTAGAATTGTTAAATCACTATATCGTAAACCTGAGACTAATATAACAACTGCATGTTAACTACACCGGAATTAAAATTAAAACCTTAAAAAAAAAAAAAAAGACGCCCAAGCTGACTGAAGTTGAATAGAAACTAGGCCCCTATTTTGTCAACTTCTCCAAAGTGACTTTCATTCACACCAAAATGTAAGAACCATTGATTCGAGTATTAAAGAAGATGGAAAAAAGAAATCCATGAGAGACACATGTCAAATATTAGAAAATACTATATATCAATAATAATCAAACACAGATCAGAGAAATAGAACAGAGAAATCAATAAATGAGCACGTGGCACTGGATGGCTGGCGGGGATGCATACAAACTCAGTATAGAGAAGCTTCTCAGGGGTACCTGGCTGGCTCAGTCAGTATCGTGCTTGGGGTTGTGAGTTTGAGCCCCACACTGGGTGTCAAGATTTTTAAAATAAAGGAGGTTTCTCAAAATAAGTAGAAAAGGAACTCATTTTAGAGAAGATACATTTTTAAAATAGAGCTAAGGGAGAATGAAGAGCTACGTCCCTCCCAGCTGACCTCCCCAGTGCTGGGAGAACAGGTGTTTTCAACTCAAGGAAGACAGGGGAAGGAGAAGTGGTTTCCTGGAGCTTAAAGAGGTTTCTGTGAAGGAGCCACAGGGAGGGGCTGAGGCACGAAGTGAAAGGCAAAAAATACCCAAAAGGCCATGGAAGGATAATTAAGATAAACTTCCACGTATATGAAGTTTTTGCCTGAGGACATCCCTGAACTTTTCAAAAGAAGGAAAAAAACAGTCTCAGTACTCACGATACAGTTGGCTCACCCTGCCTCAGACATGGTGCCGAGGTGGGCGGTGCCAGGGTTCGAGTTCTGTTATGTTAAGGATTTAACGGTTTCTAGAGACCTGCACCCTGAGTTTAACCACTATTTATTTCATCATTCCTCTGGGACAAAAGCAGGGAAAACATACTGTTAATTGGTCATCTGGAAGGGGGTGGCAGGGACCTCAAATCCTACAATGCAAATCCTACAATTTTTGCTTGATTTTTGGCTTCTTTTTGGTCATCAGAATGAAAGAGAATGTATCACATGGCAGGAGAGATGCAGATGGTAAGAAGAAAATTCATAGTTCTGATTTGAAAACCAGACCCTTAAAGAATGCAAACCAAACGGAACCATGGAAGGGGCCCAAAACCATTCTTCCTCTTTTGTCTCAGGTGGAAAACGCTAAGGGACCAGCTGGCATCGTTGATTCCCTGGGCCCTTCTCAGGCACTGGCACTTCTTTCTTTTGGGATAGGTTAGAAAGCTGCCACTGCTCCCAGGCCAGAGCTCCGCGGGCGTGAGGGTGAGTGGCAACACCCAGCACAGGTCTGTCTTCCTGTTGGGGTGGTGGTGAGATCTCAGGCCTGTGTGAGGGCAGGTATAGGGAAGTCAGTCAAGTTCTACTTTAGGGATGATGTGAAAGAGGGGCAGGGCAAGCGATCTGGGAATACCAGCCCGGTCAGTCCGATCAGATGCAAATCTAGTGTTGCTTAAAACGCATCTAGGGGTGCCTGGGTGGCTCAGCCCCCCGAGTGTCCAACTCTTGGTTTCAAGCTGAGGTCACGATCTCAGGGTCATGAGATCGAGCCCCTTGTCTGCACGTGGGGAAGTCTGTGAGAGTCTCTCTCTGGAATAAATGAATAAATATTTTAAAAAATAAAATACTGGGGCACCTGGGTGGCTCAGTTGGTTAAGCATCTGCCTTCAGCTCAGGTCATGGTCCCAGAGTCCCGGGATCGAGCCCCATGGCGGGCTCCCTTGCTTTAGCGAGGAGTCTGTTTCTCCCTCTCCCTCTGCTCCTCCCCCTGCTCATGCTCTCTCGCTCACTCACTCTCTCAAATAAATAAATCTTTAAAAAATTTTGAAAAATTAAAAAAATCTAAAAAATAAAAGGCATTCCAAAGCTCTTTCATCCTCTCCCATCCCAGCTTTAACATCTCCAAATGCCTCCAGCCTGCCTTTGTCAGGTATGCATGACCAACACATACATTTCTTAAATAAATAAATGAAACATAAATCTGAGTTACAGGTTTCTCCAAAGATTAAAATCATAACTAACCAGTAAGCCTTTTACCTGGCTGACTGAGATCTCAAAGCTACAGCCACTGCCATCTGCCCTTTTGAGCAGCCCAGGAATTTCTTTGAAGGGAGGAGAAGCAGTCAACCTAACCAAATTCCCCCCAACTCCAACTCATAAAAAAGGAGGGGGGAGAGGCAAATAGTATCTTTCCTCCCATTCCTTCATCTACAACTAAAGTGGGCAAAACCATAACTTTTTCCACTCCCTGTGATCATTAGACCTTGGAGAAATTAAAAAAAGGCTTCTTCTCACAGGAATATTAGGAACTCATGCTATAAACAGAACCATTTAGAAGAAAAAGAGGCCACCTTAGCCTACAAAACACATTCCAAATAAAGAGTTAACATACTTGCCCCTAGACCTAAGGCCCTTGGACACACGGGCTGGTGGGCCACTCCAGCAGGAAGTGCCGTGTAACTGGGTAACTCATCAGTGCCGGGAGTGGAGGAGGCCCCGGACCCCTGGAAACCAGAGTGCAACCAGCTCCCCGAGCCCCACACATGACATGCAGATGAACCAAGAAGCTCTCCATGTTGGCACCGGTGCCATCACCCTGCAAGATGACTTTCCAACAGCCAACCACCACAGCCAGTCCCCTTAACCTATCCTAAAAGGTTCCAAGTAACCTGAACTCCTGAAATAACGCTTCTGTCACCCAGTCACCATTGACAAAGATAAACAGTGCCTTGTCCAACGCTATAGTGTCTCTGAGCTATGGTATCCTAAGCAACGGGAGGCCTGCCTGGACCACGAGGTCCACACTGGAATCCCTACACCCAATCACTCTGTAGACCTACTTCATTCCTTCAAAGCACCAGCTGTCATCTGTGGATTCCCCCTAGAACATACATTCTGCTTCTTACTCTGCCATGCCCAGTGTCTGGAGTGGGGCTGGGCTGCTGCTTAGCCCTCACAACCTACGGGAAGAAGGGAATAAAAGAAAAGGGAATCGTGTCTCTATACTGACTCTGGGCACATTTCCAATGTTCAAGTCAACACACAATATGCATGGAATCCCAGGCACGTACTGTTCTGCACTCCCAGCTCCTTACCTCCTCTCAACCCTAACAGGGAGGAATTTCTTTCCATCACTGATCTCCACAGAACGCTCAAAGATGGAGAAACAGGCAGTTCCCTCACGGGTTCTCAGCTCAAGAGTACCTAATTTTTCAAATTAGCTTAGAAAAAGAAAGAGTCACGTAGGCATGGGTAGCGTTTATTAATCATGTGTGTCAGAGACAACGATGTGAGAGCGAGACTGATGAAAGCCAAAGCCTACACCTGTATTAAAGATTAAAATTTATTTTTAAACGTAATGACTAACGACTTTCACTTGATCCTCTTTCTTCTCCACAGGATCCTTCTTCTCTAGACCACATATACTTATTTTTAATCTCTCTTGGGAAAGAAGTAGAAAATAATAGGATTATATGGGTTTAACATAAAGGAAGATTACCTCCTGAGGAAATATAGTATATCCCCCCCCCACTTATTTATTATCCTGATCAAAAGCTCAGATCACAGTCAGAATTCATGAGGTTACCTCAGACAGTGGGTAATGGATGTATTCTGCTCCACATCGACAGAAAGGTCAAGAAAGTCTTCATCTTTGCTACTAACCTGAAGCAAAGAAAAAAGAGAAAAAGTATTAGGTAAAAAATACATAATGGACATAGTAGGTCAAATTTTGAACACTTATAGGTAACCAAAACCCAAAATGCAGTCACAGTCATGTGCAGTTTTGTATACTCGCTGGCAACTAGTTACACCAAAAACAACCCAATCTAGAGAAAATCCCCAACTCTCAATTGACCACAGTCCTGTTCCAGCTTTGATTCAGAACTTTTAATAATTAACACTCAACCAGATTTCTCTTCCTCTCCATTCGTCTTGCCGGTCATTCCAAAGAAGGAAGTATCAGACAAACACTGATACAGCCCAAACTGGCAGAAGGAGAAAAATTGAAAAAAAGACAAGAGACTTCGAAAACTCACTACTCAGGTAGGCAACTTTTCAGACTGTCTGCACTGAAATCACTCGCTCTCGAGCCTCATCATCCAAGCTGCGCTTGGGGCCAGGGAGCCTGATGTGTGCTGGGCTGGTGGGTCACACTCACCGCACGTGCACCTGTCCCCGAGCTTGGAAAGCAGCCATCATTTGCAGAGCCCTGTGCTAACTGTGCTAACTGCTGGACCTGGAACTGGCCTGGAGCCCTGGCTCACACAGGCCACCCTACCGTGGACTGCTCTCAGCAGCTGGCTCACTGACCCAGCTGTTTCTCAGCTCCTGCGGTTAACACCACACCAAGCCTGGCTCTTGTACTTACTGACGTTCCCTGAGTAAAACTGCTTGCATTCCAGCTGTACACTGGCAAGCCTGGTGTTTTCCTCTTAGTGGGGGAGGGGGTGCAAACTAGCACAGCAACAACCTTGAAGTATTCAGTCAATTGGCAGCAAAATGAGAAAACACTCCCTTAAGTGTGACAACCACCCTATGACCAATACTCTACTGTAGGTCCTTACCTAAAGGAGATGTAGAATGTAGACACAGACTTTTATACTTTTACTAGTATACACAAGAAAGGGCGTGGACACAGACTTTCCAGTTCCATATCCTGTATCTGCCACTTACGCAGTAGATGACTGTAAGCCAGTTACTTAGCCCTGGTGTACCTTAGTTTCCTCATCTATAAAGTGGGGACAGTAAGAGTACCTATTTCATCAAGCTGTTATAAAGATAGAATAATACATGTAAAGTGCTTTCAGAAATAGACACTCAAAAATGTCAGAGAGGGGTATAAAAATTATAAATGGCCTAAGATGGGCAAAGAACTGGGAATGGTTCAGTACATGGTGGATATCATACAATATTACATGAATAAATAGGCTATACAACCGCATATAAGCTAATTCCAGTTTTGTATGAAAAAGGCATGTATATATTTACACACACACTCCATCACTCTGCCCCTTTTTTTTTTTTAAATGGCACTTGTTACTTCTATGGTAGGATGTATGAAAGGCCCCCAATCTTCACCACTGCCTACACTGGCTTCTTTGCCATATGACTTTACAGATCCTCTCATCAAGAGATGTGCTTCCCATCCTTGATTCTGAGTTCAGCCTGAATGACTTGCTTTGACTAGTGGAGTGTTAGAGGACAAGTCATAAGCAGAAGCTTGAACAAGCACTTATGAAGTCGCTCTCTTGCATTTCTGTCATCATCGTAAGAAGGATAAACCCGGGTAGCCCACTATTCTCAGGAAGAAGACAAGAGACCCATGGAAGAGAGCTGTTCTAAGGTCCCCCAGCCAAGCCCAATCTAGAGCAAAATGCCTAGCCAGCCAGCAGATACATAAGTGAGCCAGCTAAAATACAAACACACAAGTTCATCCAGGTCCAGACTAAATCAGGTGACCCTCAGCCAACTCATAGTTGAATGAATTATAATAAATGATAGTTGATTTAAGTCTCAGAGTTTTTGAGGTGGTTTGTAACAAAGCAACAGGTAACCAATACTACTACTTCATATTATAAATGTTTTATTTGTATTTTTTTTATTGTCTGACGCCCCCTCGCCAAAATGAAAGACTGGCTCCAGCAATGACTAAGATCTTGCCATTCAAACACTCCTCCAGAAAAACTATAGAGCTCAGACAACTATAAATAAAAGTAGCTACCCAAAGGTGTTGGGGAAACCACACAAACAGATGGAAGCGGAGTCCACACCTGGAGAAGAGTTACAGAGAGTAAGCTCATGGTTACACAGCCTTTAGATGGGAATCTGGGAACAAATACAGTCTGTCTGGCCTTGGAATCAGAAAACCGAATCTGGGAAGACCATGTGTACTGGCAAGAAGGGGAGGAACTAAGAGGGTATTCCCAACCCTGTCTGCCCACATCACTGAGCCGCTTATGCACAGAGTCCATATACTCACAGCACTCAGCTAGAGACCAAAGGGCTGACCCAAGATTCAAGCTGCCACCTAAGAAACAGATTTGTAGTTTGCATCCAACCAAGATAAACTGCCTGCTGGAACTCAAACACTAACACTCACTGAAAAAATATAACAGAACCTAGGGTCTCCCAAGTTTTACATCCTCAATGTCCTAGATACCATTCAAACCTACAAAATGTGTGAAAGGCAGGAAAAATAGGAGACATTCTTAAGACAATCGAAACCAGTCCTTGATGTAGTCGTTAAAATTAGCAGACGAGAATTTTTTTTTAGAAGACAAGAATTTTAAAGCTATTGTAACTATTCTCAGTAAAGTAAAATATACTCACAATGAACCAAAACATAAGAAATCTCAGCAGGGAAACAGAGAAAAAAAAAAAGAATCAAATGGGAATTCCAGAACTGAAAAATTCATAAGCCAGATGGACTTAACAATGAATTGGAGATGACAGAGGAAAGAAAAAGTGGACTTGAAGACAGATCAACAGAAAATTAACCAATGAGAAGAATAAAGAAAAAGGAAAGATTGAAATAAAAATTAACAGATACTCAGAGAACTGTTAGAAAATGTCATACATACAACTGGAGTCTCAGAAGGAGAGGAGAGAAAGAGCAGTAAAGCTGTTTGAAAAATAATGGCAAAATATCAGAAAAGCTGTTTGAAAAATAATGGTGAAATATTTCCTAACTTGGTGAAAGAAATACATTTATAGATTAAGACGCTCAACAAACACCAAGTATTTGGATAAACACTGCTAGACGGCCAGTCAAGGCACATCACAGTCAAACTGTTACAAGTCAAAGGCAAAAAGCAAATCTTAAAAATATCCGAGAGAAAATGACATTTCACAAAAGAATGGTTCAACTGGAAGCTGATCTCTCATCAGAAATTAGAGGCCAGAGACAGCAGAACAACATCTTTAATGTGCTAAAAAAGAAAAACTGTCAATGCAGAACTCTTAAAAGCCCATAAATAGATCCTTCAAGGATGAAGCCAAAATAAAGAGAATTCATTATTAACAGAACTGCACTGCAAAAACAAACAAAAAAAAAGGTTAAAGGAAGTTCTTCAAGCCAAAGGGAAATGATACCAGATGGAAACCCAGATCCTCAAGAAAGAATGAAGAGCATTAAGAATAGTAATTTTGACACTTCCCTGTGGGGTTTGTAATACACAGAAATGTAATACATACAACACTACAGCATGAGGACCGCGTAAGGCAGGGCCAGGCAGAAGGAATATGCACCTGTAAGGTTATAAGCTTCCCATGTTTTATGTAAAACAGTGACATTATTAACTGTAAGTGGACTGTGAAAAGTAAAGGATGTATACTGGAATCTCTGGAGAAACAACACACAAATATATACCAAGAGGAAGACTAAAATGGAATTGTTTATGCAAATACATATATACATGTACATATATTCAAAATATACATGTATCAACATAATTTTTTTTTAAAGCGAGGGAGGAGGAACATAAAAACAAAAAACTGAGGGGGAATATATACAAAATGAGTAATAAAGAGGAGGCCCCAAACCACCCATACCGGTAATTACATCAAACATTAATGGAATAAACATTAGTGGTGGCCTGGGGCTTGCAACAGAGATTAATTGCTGGGTACAAGGAATTTTACTGGTGTAACAAAAATGTTTTATAAAACTGGATTATGATGATAGTTGCACAACTCACCAAATTACTTTAAAAATTACTGAAAGGAGGGCACCCGGGCGGCCCAATGACTGAGTGTCTGCCTTTGGCTCAGGGCATGATCCCAGGGTCCTGGGATCAAGTCCCACGTCAGGCTCCCTGCGAGGAGCCTGCTTCTCCCGCTGTCTCTGTCTCTGCCTCTGTGTCTCTCATGAATAAATAAATAAATAAAAACCAAAAAAAAAAAAAATTACTGGGATGCCTGGGTGGCTCAGTGGTTGAGAATCTGCCTTTGGCTCAGGGCATGATCCCGGGATCGAGTCCCACATCGGGCTCCCTGCGAGGAGCCTGCTTCTCCCTCTGCCTGGGTCTCTGCCTCTCCCTCTCTGTGTCTCTCATGAATAAATAAATAAATTTTTAAAAAATTACTGAAAGGATGAACTTTATGGCAGATAGTATACTTTAATAAGGCAGTTTTTTCAAAAAGTAAAAGAGGGGCACCTCGGGGGCTCAGCTGGTTGAGGGAAGAACTTGTGATTTCGGCTGAGGTTGTGATTTTATGGGTCCTGAGATTGTGTCCTGTGTTCTCAGGCTCTGCACCCAGCAGGGAGTCTGCTTGAGATTCTCTCTCCCTCTGACCCTCCCCCAACTCAGGTGTGCATGCACTCTCTGTAAGATCAATAAATCTTAAAAAAAAAAACAAAAAAAAAACCTGGGGCACCTGAGTAGCTCAGTCAGTTGAGTGGATGACTCTTGATTTTGGCTCAGACCATAATCTCAGGGGTCCTGGGACTGAGCCCCACATCCTGCAGTATGCTCAGCAGGGAGTCAGCTTGAGGATTCCCTCTGCCCCTCCTCCTCTCTCTCTCTCTCTCTCCTTTTTCTCTAAAAATAAATAAAATCTAAAACAAATAAAAATCTAACGATGATTATGGGATTATTTCACTTTATTATTTTATTTCCTCCTCTAATTCTGTCAGTTTTTGCTTTGTGAGTCGTAATCTTTAAAAAAGGATTTATTTATTTGAAAGAGAGTGAGCAAGCTGGGAGAGGGGCAGAGAGGGAGAGACGCCCTGCTGAGCATGGAGCCAAGATGTAGACCTTACGACCCTGTGGTCACGACCTGAGCCAAAACCAAGTCAGATGCAGAATCAACTGCACCAGGGACAGCCCAGGTGGCTCAGCGGTTTAGCTCTGCCTTCAGCCCAGAGTGTGATCCTGGAGACCCGGGATTGAGTCCCACGTCGGGCTCCCTGCATGGAGCCTGCTTCTCCCTCTGCCTGTGTGTCTCTCTCTCTCTCTCTCTGTGTCTCTCATGAATAAATAAAATCTTTAAAAAATAAAATAAAATAAAATAAACTGCACCACCCAGGTGCCCTCACCATCATAGGTCGATATTTTAACACCCCTTTCTCAGCAAGTAATGGAAAGACTAGGGGTAAAGAATCAAGAAAAACAGAAAATCTGAAGAACTCTAACGTTAGAATAATGTACTCAATAATTATGAAATACATATTCTGTTCAACTATAAAATACATACTCAAGGAAGCTTTTCCTTCCAAGGGACAATTTAGCAAATGTCTGGACCCATTTTCACTGTCGCCTTCTGGGGCATGCTACTGGCATCTAGCATGTAGAAGCCAGGGATGCACCCCCACAGCAAAGAACTATCTGACTTTAAATATTAATGGTTCCAGGGGATCCTTGGGTGGCTCAGCAGTTTAGTGCCTGCCTTTGGCCCAGGGTGTGATCCTGGAGTCCCAGGATCAAGACCCACATCAGGCTTCCTGCATGGAGCCTCCTTCTCCCTCTGCCTGTGTCTCTGCCTCTCTCTCTGTGTCTCTCATGAATAAAAAAATAAAATATTTTTTTAAAAAATAAATATTAATGGTTCCAAGGTTGAGAGACCTTGTTTTTAAGTACATTCACCAGGATAGACTATGTGTTAGGATACAACACATGTCACAGAATATTTTAAAAGACTGAAATAACACAGAATATATTCCCTAACCACACAGAATTAAATCTGAAATCAATAAAATTAGGAAAAAAAATCTAAGAAAATCCTAAATAACCAAAGGTTAAACAACATACTTCTAAGTGATACATGGATCGAAGGAGAAAAAGTGCAAGAGAAATTAGAATATATTTTGAACTAATGAAAAAGAAAAATCAGAATTTGTGGGATGCAGCTAAAGCAGTGCTTAAAGGGCAATCTACAGCTTTAAGTATGTATATTTAGTAAACAAAAGAGGAGGGACGATCTTTTTTGTTTGTTTTAAATGCTATATCCCTAGTACATAAAATAATTTCTAGCCTTTCCTGGGTCTCCAATAAATATTTACTAAATGCCTGAATATATAGCTGAACAAATGGAAAAATATCTAAATGCCAAGTGGCATCTGGATGCAGAATGATAAATGATTTTCTTTTTATACATTCCTGTATCTGGTCTATAAAACATAATCCCATAGGTATTATATTTTTTTAATTAGTGAAACTTTTTAAATCTAAATGATTCTTCTCTAGGAGAAAATAAAAAGATCAGAGCCAACCGAAATCATACATAATTTAGAGAGGGAGCATCAGATTCCAGTCCAGGAAAGCCTTGACTGGAAGGGCACAAAGACAGAAATATGGTCTCCTGCTGGATGCAAATCTTTTCTCTTCTTAATTATTTTAGGGAGGGGAGAAAGGTACAAACCTAATTAACTAAATGAAAAAAGTTACTGTAACTTTCCCAATTCCCAATCTAAGCTGCTTCTAGAATTTAAGAGTGTGAGAAAGGAAAGCACAACTCAAGCAGATCAACCCCTTGGGGGATTTGAACACATGGCTCTAAACCCTTCCGTTAGAATTCTTCTCTCCCCCTGACTCAGACTGCTGTAGTCAAAAGCAATGGGTGATCAAGCAATTTTTTTTTCTTTTGCCTTTCCGTCTCCCCAGAAAGCTGCCAGATAATGAAACCATTTTCTTCCCACACACAAGGATCTCATTCTGGTCTAAGTGAAAATACAGCTTGTCTCCAAGGAAACATATATGTCACTAAGACTACAATACTCTCAGCAAGCACAGGCTACATCTTATTGTTTCTTCTTCTCCCCAGTTCTGGGCCTCGAGTTCCCCCCAAAACTGGTTTAAAAGGTTACTTGGGGGGGGGGGAAAGGTTATCTGGGAAAATTAAACGATCCTACATGTTCTTCTGTTCAATTAATTACAGATCAATTAATAGGACAAATTACTAAGTATGGGATACATACGAATCATGAGCTTTCCAAAGGGCCTGGGTAATTAATACCATATTCAGATGGGCTTCTAATCCCCAGACTCCTTTCCTTGGCTTATAGAAGAGGTGGCCAGGTGGGGTTCCTCGATGATCAGCTAGGAACCGAAAGTGCACCCTTCAAGCAGCAGCAGGGCTGTGGGCTTTGGAGAGGTGGTAACTACAGCCCCCCTGAATCGCCAGGGAGAGGCCTCCCCTGGCCACATCCCCCATCCCCACTCCTCTTCTGTAAAGGGCTCAGAGGCTCGAATCCATTTCAACCTCTGCAAACGAATCAAGAAGAAACCGAACAACTGGTATTTAATAAAGTAGTTCTTTAGACGACCTTTTGGCTCTAGTGACGGATATAAATGTGCCCTTAAAGCCCCCAGGAAGCACTAAAAACCACAGGTTTGTAAAGCAAAAACTCAGCTTAAATGGAAAGGGGGGCTGGGAGGGGGGTTAACAACAGCAACGACAAAATTAAGCTCCAATTGGCGCAGCAAATCTTATGAACCAAGCAAAGAACAGCCAAAAGGAGCGCTGAGGCCAGTCTGGAAAATCCCCAGGCCGCAATTCTGAAGTGCCTCGATCAAGGTTATGTGGGGAAGTGTGCACTGAATTACCCCCTTCAAACGGTCTCTCCAAGTGTACTGCAGAGTGAAAGTGTCTCCATAAATCTCTCAGTTGACATTTGCACTGCAATCACAAGCAACATTTACAAAGGGTGAGGCCAAGGGGAAAAAAAAAAATCATTGTTTTCTGAAAGCTTGAAGGCTGGCACAAAAGTTTTTTGCACCAGTGGAGGAACTAGCAGCTGAGGTGGCTAGAGTGGCAAGACTCCCTGGGGGCTAATGTGCAGCTCAGGATCCTGGAGGGCTGAAGCCCATTGTGAGATTTCACAACTGTGACAGAAGCACCATCTCAAGGCTGCTTGCCTTGGGCAGAAGACATCACTCAAAGGGGGCTCCATATTTCTCATCCTGTGAAGGAAAACTTAAATGTTAGGTCTTCTTTTATCCTAAGTCCTCAACATCCTACGGCATCAACAACAACAACAAAAGCCTGCAGGCTATGTATTTTCTTAGAAAGTAGAGGGCTTTTCTAACAATTGAGAGCTTTCTAAAAATGGAATGCATGGCCCAGGGAGATTGAGTTCCCCATCCCTGGACAGGGGCCAGCAGATGCTGGTGACCAACTGGCTGGGATGGCACAGAAGGGACTCGGGCCCGGTAGGGAAGGATTGGATGACTCCTAGGATCCCATCCAGTTAAAGGATCTAAGAAATGGAGTTGATTATCTAAGTGACTCCAGAGAAATCTCCTGCCTCAAGGCTAATTACTTTAAGAAATTAAAAAAACAAAAAAACAAAAAAAACAGGGTTTTCAGAGTGCCATCCTCCGTAGAGATACACTCACTTCCACAAACCAAGTATTATGGTGGGAATTCCATTATAACAAACTATGGCACCACCCAAACATTTTGAAGGTTATCTCTGAGCACAGGTGTCACATCTAACAGTGACCCTCCAGGAATAAACAGGCTACATGATAGTTTCTGCTACACAAATATTTGAGGGTGTGATATTTGCATTTGTTGGGATCGAATAACCTGGTCAGGGGCAAGAAAAGGAACTAAAATGTGACTGAGCCTATCATCTGAGCCTTCCTGAAAACTCGCTTGGAGTTTTCCACAAGATGGATTTAGTAACTGTGCTAATTTCAAAGATAACCAAAAGGACCAGCCAGCTGCACTGTCTGCTGCAGGTTTCTTGGCTAAATGTAGAAATGCGATGCCCCACTGTTCAGGCTCATGTATCATAAGCTCAAAGGGTGCTCTGTACTTCTCCTTCACAGCACTTTACCATCGTAATGACAAATCTCATTATTCATTCTGTTATTAATGTGTATCTTCCATGTGAAAGTTCCAGAAGGGCAAGGCTCTCACTGTATCCTCAGTGTCTGGACCCTTACATAGCAGCTGCGAGGCAGGGGGAGGTATTTACTGAAGAAAATAATACTCAGCTACACAGCCACTATATTACCCAAAGTGAAGCCAACTAGAATAGTAGGTATAGACAACAATGTGGAGGAATGAGAATGATCATTCACGGGATGTGTAAAACGGTACAACCACTTTGGGCATTTGATATTTTCTGATATGAATACCATGTGACCCAAAAAATATATATATAATATAATATAATATAAATATATAAAATATATAAATATACATATATAAAATAATATGTAAATATATATATATATATATATAAAAAGAGAAAGAAAAGATTTCTGTATAGTTATTTTATGTATTGGAATGTTCAAAGCAGCGTTGCTCATAGTTGCCTAAATTGGAAACAACCAAATATCCACCAACAGTGAAATAAAGTAGTGAACTGTCCTATATTCATGCACGGTACTATAGGGCAATGAAAATGAATGAACAAAAGCATAATGCAACAACACAAATGAATCTCACAAGGATACTCCACAAAAAAAGCAAAGCCCAAACCCAGTGCACAAAAGAATACATATTGTATTACTTCATTCCTATCAGGACAAAAAACAAGCCAAACTGTACGATTATTTTAGGGGTACAAAAATAAGTTGCAAGTTCTACCAAATATTCAAAGAACAGACAGATTGCTGTAAGTTGGACAGGACGGCAACATGGAGGAGGCAAGAAAAAGGGCAGAAAATCAAATAAGAAGTTATAGCAATTTAGTAGAGAATGGCAGTCAAGAGCTGAGGGGGGGAGGGTGGGCTCTGAGCCAGGGCGAGAGCAGCGGGGATGGAGAGAAATAGGGGATTAAAAAGATACAACAGGCAGACCTCAAGGATAGAAGAGATATAAGAGGTAAGGTGAGGATGGTGCCAAGGAATACTCCCTTATTAAAAAAGAGGAAAGAAAGAAAGAAAAAAAAGACTATATATCTGCAAATTATAATTATTTACAATATAGCTCTGACTTTGATGTTTAAAAGTGCGTGAGGTTATTCTAAACATACATTCAGTATTGAGAAGAGAATAAAAAACTGCAACGGATTAAAAAACATGACATGTTGGGTGACGGGCACTGAGGAGGGCACTTGATGGGATGAGCACTGGGTGTTCTACTGTATGTTGATGAATTGAATTTAAATAAAACATTGGAAAAAAAATAAAACACATGAAATGTTAAAATTCATGAGTTCATTACAAAACGGTAACACAAAAGAGGGAAAAGGTGATGAAGTATTCCACACATTCTGGCAATGTTGGGAAAGTGGTAAAAAATTAAGGAAGGCAAAGATGTACAGTGCAGTCTCTAGAGTAACCTCTAGGAGAATTTGAAACTAATAATACAATTGATGCAAAAAAAAAAAGAAATATTTCATTGACACCAAAGAAGGCAAGAAAGAAAAAGAAATATAAAACAGGAGGGTTAAATAAAACAGAGCAGGATGGTGGAAACATGCTGCCATTTTACTGTACTTGGTAACGCTACAGGATGCTTCCAGAATGGGGGAAATTCTACAGGACAAAATTATTTCTTCAACAACTAACTAAATTGCAAGGAAAAAAGGAGGGGAGGGGAAGCAGTGGGTGGATGTTTGGATCCTTAATGTGAATTAACCAACTGCTAATATATATATATATATATATATATATATATATATATATATATATGATAATCAGAGAAACTTGAACACTAAGTGAATAATGATTTAAAGGAATTATTTTTAGGTATGATAACAATACACTTTTGTTTAAAAAAAAAAAGATGTCTTACCTTTTAGAGATATGCAACAAAGTGATGAAGAAACTATAAATGAAACAAGAACTTATCTGAGATTTGCTTAAAAATGTCCAGGTAGGCAAGGGTGGGGGGGAGGAGGCATGAAACAAAAAATGATCAAGATGGGCCGATGTGTTAATGATCATAGTAATACCCATATGGGATTTACTCTACTCTTCTACTTCCGTATTCACTTGGATTTTACTGGAATATAAAATATAAAGGGCCAGAAGGAGAAAGGGAGGGAGGAAAGAAAGATCTCTAGACAGAAAAGTATGTGTAGAAAATGTTTTGGCAGCATATATTTCAAAATGTTTCGAGTGGTTCTCTCTGGGCAAATGTGATCACAATTTTTAGAACATGTTACAAATTTATCATCTCTAGGTAGAGGAGATCACTGGTAACTTTTACTCTCTCTTTTTCCCTCTTTTTTGCTTAGCTATGTTTTCTAGTTGTTTCTACAATGAACAAACCAGAATGCTGATTCAAAAACTGTTTAAAAGGACAGGAGAAAGACTGCCAAAAAACCAAGAGCCTCCTACTTACATCCATATTTCTTCTTACCCATTTCTGGGTCCTAGTTCCTCCGCAGAAACTAATGAAAGCTACTCTCTCTCTCTCAAAATGCACAATCCTTTAGAACTTTTCGTATGATGTGACGAAACTCCTGAGACGCCTAATGAACTCAGAGACTGGCTATGTTGTTAGCAGTAAGAGTAAATAAGAAGAGCTGGCATTTATTGCCTTTTTGCAAAGTACCGCGCATGGCTCTATGCGCTTTCCAACTGCTAACTCGGTTCATCCTCCCAAGCAGCTCTGTGACACGTGTGCACTCACTGTACCCAATTTACAGATAAGGAGAGTGAAGGCAGAGAGGCTGAATGGTATGCCCATGCTGGCAGAACCAGCGTACAAACTCCACGGCCTGACTCCAATGCTGGGCTCTGAGCCACCAAATCCTGAGACCACTCACAGCGTGATGTCAAACATACCAAGCAAATGTGACATCCGGAGATCATGTGTTCGAATTCACCTCACAGTCCTGGCCTACTGTGTGCCAGACTCAGCCAACACATGAGCCCGCCCAGCTGACTGCAGCAGGATCAGAAGCCAAGCCCGACTTCCAACTTCAAGTGCACCACCCCACAGCTGATTCCCCTAAAGCTGGGGAGACAGGGTCTATTCTGCATCACCTGACCTCCGCATGAGCAAACTTTTTCCAAGATAACTGGTGGAGGTCCCGTTTCACATTTCACAGTTTGTGGATGGTCAAATGTGCCCGTGACGCCGAGCAATCCAGTTTTTGAGATTTGCCCTCATCCAGTCTGCGTTAGCCAGCGGAGACATCCTGGATGGAGACATGCTTCTAAAAGTTTGCCCCCGGGGCTTATCGACACAAACGGATCACGGTGCACTCATGCACACGACACACAGTCTGCACAAAACACGCACAAGCAAAGTACCCGAAAGCCCTCTCAGTGCTTACAGTTTCACAGTTCAAGCATCGAGTTTCATTGGTCAGCGTTCCCTGAAAAATCTCATGGACCCAGGTGAGTTCTGGTTTATTATTCTCTGCAGGCTCATTCATGTTGCCATTTTTTAATTTTCCGTTTTGCTTTTCCTGCTTCTTCTCTTCCTGCAGGATGTCCGCAATAGTGTTCAGCAAATAATTTAAAAACTCGTGAGCATCCTGCTGCATGTAGTTATCAAAGAGATCTGGAAAAGAGAAGGTCATTATTTCAATCTCTGGCTCTTGTAAAGCAAACAAAACGCTTAATTTTACATGCACACTTCAATTTTTATACTGAAATGTCAAGTGGACAGGCATGACATACATTCATCTCTATTTTGCAACCTGACTACGTAAATTCTAGAAGACTTTTTTGTTCACTTTCCTTTTTTTCCACCACCCGCCGAGAATTACACTCTCCCTATCTCCCTAAAGTCATCTCATATATAAAAAGCTACTAAAATTTTTATTTATTCTACAAAAAAGACTCCAGAAATTATTTGATAAGTTTCCGGATAAAATATCAATATTTAATATGACGTGACCGCCAATGATCAATTATTCATTTTGCAATTTATCTACAGCAACTGGGGTCTCTGCCCAAAGATCATATTAAACCCTGGACCAGACTGGAAGCAGCTTAAATGAAACACATATGGGAGATGGGGGATATATGTATCTATCTGATAGTGTTCTGAAACCAAATACGAATGATTCTAGAAGCCTACTGCTGTTCCCCGCCATAAGGACAAACAATCAAGAGATGAATGCAGCTGTGAAACTTCATTATTAATCATGTTCACGACGAGACTCGGGAGTGCTCTGCTTCCTGCTCAGATTATTTTTATTCTGGTACATATAAACTACAACAACTTTAAGAGACAGCAATCAAATTAAATGAGACTTTATAAAACAAACATCTGATTAACTGCAAGTCTGTGGAGTAAGGCTGAAATCTAGGATAAACACAAGTTGCCATATCAACTATTTCTAGTCACAGAAATTACCAATGCAAATCTTCTGGAATAACCTCGTCTCTACTAGCGATTTTCTCCAAAAGAGAAGATCAAAAAACCAGGGAGGAAAAAAAAAAAAATCAGGTGACAGCAGGGCATTTGTATCATATAAAGGTATTAATTTAATATCATTCAATCGTGTTAGGCAAAAATCAGGAGGCATTATTTTTAAAAGAGCAAGGGCTCTGATTGGATAATACGCATTGACTTTAATTACTTATGACAAGTTTAATAAGAATACTATTTTATTCAATGATTGTACCAACCTATTTATTCCAATCAGCGTACTGCTTAGAAGGCTGCCTTGGGCAATTTCTCTCTTACAACGGTCCTCCCAATGTGAGGCAAATAAAAAGACCATTCCGAAATGGAATGACAGGGACGCCTGGGTGGATGCCTAGGCTCTGAGGTTGAGCGCCTGCCTTCGACTCAGGGCATGACCCCAGGGTCCCGGGATCGAGTCCCGCATCGGGCTCCCTGCATGGAGCCTGCTTCTTCCTCTGCCTGTGTCTCTGCCTCTCTCTCTGTGTCTCTCATGAGTAAATAAATAAAATCTTTAAAAAAAAAATGGAATTATAAATCTGAATTTATAAACATGTTTTTTTGTCCAGTGTTATTTTATGTATATGGAGCGGAAAAGGAGAATCACATCTTCTTTCGAAGGCCAGTGACTTGAGCAGTTGGCCAGACTATTTTCCTTTATAACCAGGAAGAGGGGAGATTCATCTCAAGGATCTGTGGGACTACGAAGGTGTGTTTCGGGCCCTCCAACACCTCACTCACCGTTCTCTTTTCTCAGCCGCGAAATGAACTTCTTTGGTGGGATCACGCCGACCTTCTTCTTCTGCGTGGCAATACTGTGGAAGAGGTCTGCCAGGCACGTCAGTAAATTTTCCTTCTTTTTTTGCTGGGCCTTGTACGCCAGCACATTCTCCCGGAAAGGCCGGCAGAAGTACAGCGCCTGAAGCACGGAGTTACAGTAGCACGTGTTTCCGAACTGCCAAGGACAAGAGGGAGGCTTCAGTGAGCCATCCGGAGATGTGCCACCTCCCAGAGGCCCACCCTCCAGGAACCAGCCCCGGCTTCCCAGCAGCAGGGTCCTGCTGGCCATGTCGGAAAACCAGGACACCACCCACAACACCGGTGACTATCTGAGCAACAGGGAAATGAATACAGGGGGACACCAGCCTGTTGCCTCTCAGGCCCATAACATCCCTAAAATGATAAACACTGAGCCTTGATTTAAAAAAAAAAAAAAAAAAAAAGAATCTAAGGAGACTTTCTGGTGATTAAAAAAAAGAAAGAGAAAAATGAAAACAACATGGCGCCCCAGGAAAGAGGCCACACCGCAACACCTCGAAACTCCTATGATGGAAAATAAGAATCCAAAATCAGAAAGAAATCTGGGAACTGGGAACCATGTGTTCAGGTGAAACAGCCTTAACTCCATGGGAACTTGTTTTAGTTTTTCTCTTTCGAGATTCTAGCGCCCCTGTGCATTGCTTCAGATGGCCCGTCCTCACTTACGCCAGAGCCATGGAGGCAAAGAGGTGCCTCCCTAGGTCGTCCCACTGGCTTCTTTTCCCCCTCAAACTCCTAAGTCACCCTCAATCTTGTTTCTGCCAAGATGGCAAGCATCCCGACATAAGAGCACTCAGTTCATGCTCTCCTACCATCACAGTAGGATCCACACCACAAGATTTCGTTCCTCTCAAAAACTGTGGACACTCTCAGATTATGATTAAAGAGGGAAGACGTCACCATCTCACTGGTTTTCAGCAGACTGTGACACCAACTCCGTGGAGGAACACGGCTGAGACTAACCCTTTAGAATTTCTCACATTCAGGGAAATGAAAAGGAGAAAAAAAAAATCTAAAGAAATCACAAGATCAATAACATAGATTTCAAAACGCTGTGTAAGATTAAAATAGAACACGAACATCTTCTCAAGACTGGTTGTTGGCTTGTGTGTCATTTTCCCAAGAGTGAGACAGATGCTCCGCCATGCTTAATGTGACATTTCTACGTATGCGAAGATAGAACATTTCCTATTTTTACATATTTTAATCTACTTTGACACAATTATGTAAGAGGAGACAAACCTCTTTTTTAAAGAGAAGCTGGAACTTTCATGAATTACCATTCGAAGAGAACATAAATGAAGTTATTAATGAATTGAATCTCACAATGCTTCCACAGACTAGGAAATGACCTTAATTCTTTTGTTCCCCATTTGTATTTTCCCTAGCTAGGACAGAATTTCTTACAACATGAATAACTATATCTTCACAGAGCTCAGCAGAGGCCTGTGCATAATGGCTAAAAAAAAGAAAAAAAACTATTAAAATTCTAAGTCAGTATTTCATCAACACAATGCCCTATATTCTAGTACTTTAGCCTTCCTTCTTATACCGTTTTCTCTTTGACTGAGTGTGTCTCCACCTTCATACCTAGATACCCTTTAGTGAAGCTTGGCCCCAACCCAGGGATGACTCCTGGGAAAGAAAAGATACCAACATTCACTGAGTGTCCACAATGTGCCTCAACCTCACGTCAGGATCTTCAATAGGAGCTCTCATTGACCCTTCCCTACTGCTCAAGAGACAGGTGTTGAAAGGTCTCCATTTCATAGATGGGGAAGCAGAGCAAGTGACTTGCTCAAGATTATACAGCTGCAAAACAGCATGGGGGGATGCCTGGGTGGCTCAGTGGTTGAGCATCTGCCTTCAGCTCAGGTCCTGATCCCGGGATCTGGGATCGAGTCCCGTATCGGGCTCCTTGTGGGGAGCCTGCTTCTCCCTTTGCCTGTGTCTCTGCCTCTCTTTCTCTGTGTCTCTCATGAATAAATAAATAAAATCCTAAAAAAAAAAAAAAAAAGAAAGAAAACAGCATGGGTACAATTCAGACTTAGGTCTGTACTACTTGAAAACCAATGTTCTTTCCATTAGCCCCAACTGGCATTCATTCTCTGAGATAGGTCTAGCTTCCCCAGTGGAAATGAGTACCTTTTATACCTGGGTACTGACAGATTCTGCTCAGGGCAGTTGTTCCAGAAAACCAGGTACTGGATGAGTTAACACTTGATGTGTGGAAAACCTCCAAGCCAGAGGGAAAGGATCAGGTGAGGAAGAAAGCTCACAGGGTAGTGGAAAATGCTGCCTTACTACTTAGTCATGACCAACTTACCAAGGAAGCAGAGCCTGCCATGTGTGGCCATATAACAGGGAGCCACTGCTGAGCACAGATAAAATGAGGCCAAGGAATTCTGAGAAACACTGGTCCCAGTCCCCCCGCCCCCCCACAACTCACCCCTGTTTTAAGCACCATCATCAGGTTATATTGTTTGCTGAACAGTTAACTGGTGTTGAGATGGTAACACTTATAAAATTCTGGTTGTACTGATGCATATTGAAACGAAGTCTGCCCCAGGAGCTCGTCCATATCATACAAGCAGATTTGGCATCAAGGCTAATAAAATTGCTCCGAAATTCATGTGTACAAAGGAAATCTTGTAGCCAGAAGGAAAAAAGTAAGAATCTAACCCAACCATAGTAATTAAACCCCTTTGCCTGGGAAAACTGACACTTTCCAAAACTGGACTAAACATCTTCCGCCCCTAACATTTGCCCTTTCTGGGAACTAAGGCATATGAACAATTATGTAAAAATTGGTAATAAGGAAAACTGCCCTGGAGTTGCTTCAAGTACTCTAAAACATTTGATAAAAATAATACATTTTTTGAGGCACTTGGGTGGCTCAGTCAGTTGGGCGTCTGCCTTCGGCTCAGGTCGTGACCCCAGAGTCCTGAGATGGAGCCTCACATCCAGCTCACTGCTCGGCAGAGAGCCTGCTTCTCCCTCTGCCTCTCACCCCACTCATGCTCTCTCTTCAATAATAAATAAAATCTTTTAAAAAAATAATATAAAAATAATACATTTGTGTATACTTACATTGACCAATCCAAAGTAGTGTTCATTGATTGGAAACTGCTCTGGACCAATGTCTTTTTCCAGAGCAGAGGCATTGGTGCCCTGAAAGAGAAAAATAAAAGTTCTGTTGTATGTCAAACAGACAACAGACTCTTAAATCTTCCTGGTCCAAATGGTGGTTGGCGATGTTCACGCTAGGAAAAAGGGTGTCAGACGTATATCGGTAAATGAAGTAATAATGCCAGCCTTATTCTTCTCCTCACCCAACCTAATCATCCCTTCAAACCTGTTCTACTTGGCTTTGATTATCTTCTTCTACCAGGGAAGTTGGTTTGAGATAGGCAAATCAGCAAACTATCATTAAGAACTTTTGAGTAAAACATTCTTAAGCTCCACAGCTTTTATAATACTCAGTGGTATAGAGATTCACATCATCACTCTCGAAGTGAATTTCTTCATTCTGACGATGAAGAGTTACTGTGAACCCACTATGAGCCAGGCACCATTCCAGGCACTGACAATACAACAGAGAACAAAACAGACAGGGAAGCCCGCTCTCATGGAGGTTACGTTTTAGTGGATGAAGACAGCCAGAAGGAAAAAGCGAATCTGCCAGGCAGTATGCTGGAAGGTCGTGTAGGTGCAGCGAAGAAAAATAAAGTAGGAAATGCAGGTGTGGACCTCAGGGAGGAGGGGCAGCGGGTGGTAGACAGCTGACGCTCTAAATGGGGCAGTCAGGGAAAAAAAAAAAAAACCTTACCTGGGAAAGTGAAATGTCCAAGGAATATGGTGAAGAAGGGAGCAATACACTTTAAAACCCGACACTTCCCAGTTGCAACAAATTGGTTAAGTCCTGTGAAGCCAAGTTTAATGCTTCAACGAGATAGTGAGAAGCTACTGGATAGTCCTACTATGTGCAGTATTTATTCTCGTAACAATCCTACAGGTAAGTACTATCATAACCCCCATTTAGCAGACGTAAGGTTTACGACAGTTAAAAATCTGTCCAAGGACCACAGTCAGTAAGGGACAGAGCCAGGACTCGAACCCAGGAGTCACACATGGGAGCCCCTGATCTTAACAAATACGATGCAGAGCAACCACACTGAACAAACTGCTAAGGGCCAAGTGGCCACTAGGAATACCACAAAGATCACCACTGCTCCCCAAAGGCCCAGATGAGTCTGCTAGGGTTAAGAATGGTGACTGAAGTCCAGTCTAACAACGTAAGTAGTTGGGGGTGGGGTGGGGTGGAATCAGGCTCCACATGTATCTGTGGCTCTAGTACCATTCTATAGCTTCCTCAGGCTATCACAGAAGACTCTGTTCATGGAATCTCAAAGATTAAAAAAAAAAAAAAGAATCTCAAAGATTGGGGATATAGGTGTCGTAGAAAGGAAGAGACTCAGTTAAGTTTTATTTAAAAAATAAATAAATAAATCTTCTGCTGCTACTTATTCTTGATTCATATAGTTAGCATCCCCTGTCACAGAAAGGAATGGCCAAAAGGTAGGCTGAGAACCAGCCAAAACGGTCACTTGTCAACAAGAAAACTTTAAATGCAAAATAACCCAATTTTAAGCAAACAGAACCACAGCAAAAATGGCAATTCCAACCCCTTATCATAATATCCTTTTGTTTTCAGTGGTCTTCTACGCCCATTATTGCAGCCAGACAATCTGAATTCCTTTTCCTGTCATCGGAGACTCTGAGTTCAGTGTGATCTACGCGTTCGACAGTTTCACTCACTGTCTTTTCGTGTGTGTGCGCACGATAAACCCCATATACGAGGCTGAATCTTTTAACTAATACTTACCATATTATAGTAGGATTTTATGGTTTAGAGAAAATCACTAAAAGCTATCAAAAAAGCTACATCTCAATGATAAATCAATATAAATAATGCATATTAAATACACCCACAGCCACATCTGAAGCAGCATTAGAATATATGGCTTAGAGCCCAGGAGGGATGTCAGATGTAAAAGTATAGCACATGGAGACAGAGCTCATTAAATCTCTCTTTATGAGGTAGCCATACACTCAAGTTAATCCATGATTTTTGCTATTCAGGAATTCTTGGATCGAGTCTGCTTTTCTCTACCTATATTAATACTTTCCCGTTGGAGGGGGGAGGTGATTAATCACACGGAGGGCGATGTTTACGAGAAATAACCTGTTCTGAACACCTGCCCTTCTGAGGCTCTTGTCACCCAGTGCTCTCAAGGCCCTTCCTGTCTCCTCTTCTTGGCTGACCTCCATTCACTGAAGACCGACCTTTATCCCCCATCTCCTACCATCATCTGGGGTGGTCTCGATCCCCATGTGGAAGAGCATTTCCACAGCCTGCTCTCAGTAACTGGATGTCCTACATTCCAGCTGTCTTTCATTCCACTCCACTCCCAAAGACATACTCTGGATCTGGTCACTGCCCTAAAAATGGGTCCAGGCTCAGCTCGGCCTGCTGGCTTCCTTAGGCATCCCAGCACCACACCTACATTTACGCCCCAGAGCCTCTCACCCTTCTTCTTTCTTACTCAGCTTAGAGTCCAGGGATCATGATCTCAACTGTTCTTACGAACAACTCTTACCTTGCCCTTTGGTCACACAACCTGGCCAACAACTAACCCCGGAGGAACCAAACTATCCGCCTTCTCTGAACACATACAGATGGGCAATGCTAGCGGAAGTCACACAACCAAGCTGGATGGATTCACCTGAATTCACCAAAGTGGCTCTGAACAACACACGTGTCCTGCTTCCAACCATGTCTCTGCGGTGCACTCAGTCTCCACGCCACGACAACTGTTTCCCACTTTCCTGGAGCTCATCAAAACTCCAACATACCCTAGATCTCCTTGGTGCCGCTCCCTGGCCACCTACTCAGTAGGGAAAACAATTTTTAACTGAATTAAATTAAGCCAGCAGAGAGGAAGTCCCTTCATCTCACTCCCAAACCTTCAAATCCATGTCCCTCTGTTAATGAAGGAGACCTCGCTCTGGTCCAAGCCAATCTTTCCTCTCCAGTGAGATCCTTCCCATAAGAATTTAACATGCCAATCGTGAAGGCCCGTGGCAGACACTGACACCGTGCTCTGAATGTCAAAGTGAAGAATCTGGCATGCCTAAGTGCCTCTCCCACTAAAACTACACATGTGCACACTCTCCCACACATCTCCCCCAGTGACCTCCCCCCGTGTCATCGTCCCATCATAGTTCGACTTCTTTAAAGAACTCTCTATTGTCAACAACTACAGATGAGTCAGATAACTTCTGTGGGTTTTTTTTTTTTTTTTTTAGATAATCCAGTGGTGAGGGGCGCCTGGGTGGCTCAGTCGGTTAAGCATCTGCCTTCAACTGAGGTCATGATCCTGGGGTCCTGGGATGGAGCCCCGTGCCAGGGTCCCTGCTCAGCAGATGGTCTGCTTCTCCCTGTCCCTCTGCCTCTCCAATCAGCTGTGTGCTTTCTCTTGTGCTGCGGTCTCTCTCTCAGATAAATAAAGTCTAAAAAAAAAAAACAAGAGTAACAATCTAGTGGAGAGGTGGGGAGAAGTGGGGACACAATTGTGTTGTTGAAGCTGAGTGCTGGGTATGTGGGGCTTATACTATTCTGTTTATACACATTTATAACATGTATGTGTGTAGGCATAGGAGAGGTCCCCCAAAGATGTCCATGTCCTAATCTCCAGAGCCAGTGTTTATTCCATTACTGTTTATGGCAAAAGGAGATACATGGTGTAGATGGGATTAAATCTGCCAATCAGCTGACCTTAAAAGAGAGGGAGTGTCCCGGATTCTCTTGGTGGGCCCAACGTTATCACAAGTATCCTTAAAAGTGGGAGACAGAAGCAGAATGAAGACTAGAGTGACGCCATGGGTGAAGGACTCAACCGGCCTTTGCTAATTTTGAAGACGAAGGAAGGGGAGCAAGAACCAAGGAACACAGGCAACCTCTAGAAACTGGAAAAAGCGAGACACAGTCCCTGCTAGAGCCTCCAGGGAAGAACGTAGCCATGTACTGCCTTCCTGTTAGCTCAGGGAGGCCCACTTCAGATCTCTGACCTCCAGAACTGTGAAATAATAAATTGTACTGAGAACCGTGAAATAATAAATTGTACTGTTTAAGGCGCTGAGTTAATGGTAATCTGTTACAGCAGCAAGAGGAGACTGATACAATTTGTTAGACATTTTCCCTAACACTCTGTAAGACTTGTCTCTCCTTCCTCACCTCCACACCTCTCCTTCTGGATTCTATCCCCATGTCACCCAATGCACCCACCCGACGGGCTCCAAACACCGCCAACTCCAGCTGCTAGCCTTCTCCAGGCACCGAGGCCCTCTTCCCTCTTCTCCACACCTCTCCGTGGAGTCCAGGCAAAAACCATTCACGTGGCCTCAAGTAGCAGCTACCATTTCAAACTTCATCTTCACCCCAGAAAACTGACTTCTGAGCTCATTCGGACCAGATAAATATCGACGTTTCCAAGGGCTTATCTCACAGGGCCTCAAAATCAATCTGCTCCAAACTAGAGCATTCCCTTCTCCTTCCCCCAAATCCAACCCTTTCCTGTGTTTCCTCACGGAGTAAATGACAATGCTGCCTCCTTCCTGGCTGACACTAGATCTCGCCTGGGGGTCTGGCCAGACCCACCCATCACCCTGTCTGTGGGTTCACTCTCCTCCAATCTCTCAGGCCATTCTGCTTCTGTTTAAGCTTCAGCGTCTCTCCCCTAAACTATAACAGCCTCCTAAGTGGCCACCAACACCCATGGGCCCACCTCTCAACCCACTGTCAACATGGCAGCACAAATATTCTTTGTAAATACAAATCGCTCTAAAACCTTCCAGTGACTCCCCTTGCTGTCTCTGGCGTCACCTCTTGCCACCCGCTCCCTTGTACCTCTGGCCCTGTCTCCACGGCCTTCGTTCTGTTCCTCACACACCTCAGGACACCTCAAATTCCATCCCACCCATCATCTGAAGGCTCTTCCTCCAGCCTCCTCACCTGGCTGTCCCCATTACCCTTCTTGGGGAATCCCTCAGTGACCACCCCCAGGCCCCAGGAGTGCCTGTCCAGGAAGAATAATAGCCCCTCAAAGATGTCCACACCCTAGTTCTTGGAACCTGCATCTGTTAGCTTACATGACGAAAGAGATTGCGCAGGTACGATTAATTTAAGGATCCTGAGATGGGAGGATCGCGCTGGATTACCTGCGTGGGCCCAGTGTAACCACAAGGGTCCAGAGAGGAAGGGGGCAAGAGGCAGGGGTCGGTGAGGAGACGGGCCAACAGGAGCAGAGTTCCGAGGAAGGGCCCTGGGCCGCGGAAGGCAGGCAGCCTCCAGAAACGGGAAAAGGCAAGGGAATGCGTTCTCTCCTAGAGCCTCTGGAAGGTGGGCAGCCTGGCTGACACCTTGACTTTAGGACTTCTGGCCTCTGGAGCTCTAGAAGAATAAGTGTGTCATTTGGAGCTACTAAGTGTGTGGTAATTTTTTGCAGCAGCAATAGGAAACCTCACCCACGCAACCCCTGCCTCCCACTTGGGGCACCTGTATGGCATCCACACCTTGTTGCAAGGGAGCTTGGAAGCGGTGGCTAGCTTCACCCTGAGCAGCTGTGACCAGCTAGAAATGGAAAATGGATATTGAGGGAACAACAAGCAGCCACTGGTACCTCAGAGGGTCCTCACGGGCAAGCTTTGTAGCAGAAAAAAAAAGTTAGAAACAACCTGACCTGGTTAGAAAATTATAGAAATCCATATGATGGAATACCATGCAGCTGTTTAAGAAAGAAAAGTTGCAGGGCACCTGGTTGGGGGGGGGGGGCTGCGCTCCGTGGGTTAAACATCCCAATCTTGGTTTCGGCTCAGGTCACGATCTCGAGGTTGTGGGATCAAGCCCCGTGTTGGGCTCTGCCCTGAGCTCAGAATCTGCTTCAGATTCTCTCTCTCCCTCTCTCTGGCTCTTTCCTGCTCACTCACGCACTCATTGTCTCTCAAATAAATAAATCAAAAAAAAAAAAAAAAAAGATGTAAAGTTGCCACACAGGTACTGCTATGCAAATCTGTCCAAGATACAGGGATAAGTTAAAACATGCTAGAGAGTGACAATGTACAGGACAATACTGGACATGTCACTCATTTAATCAACACACAGCACGCCCTACTTTCTGCCTGGCACCTATATGGGGGGCACATGGCGTGGACACAGCAGACCGAGCCCACCTGCGTTCACCGTGTACATGCTAATGAAACCCCTTCAGGAACAGCTGAGAGGGGCTCCCAGTGGGGCTCAGTCGGGTAATTATCTGCCTTCGGCTCAGGTCATGATCCCGGGGTCCTGGCATCGAGCCTATTTCTCCCTCTCTCTCTAGAGCCTGCTAGTGCTCTATCAAATTAATAAATAAAATTTTAAAACAACAACAATAAAAAACAAACAGAATCCCTAAGAAATGATCACTATCCCTGGGGTCTAGAGTGGGGCTGGGACATGAGGAGGTCACCAAGGGGCTGTTCCGTGTTCTCTTCCCAACTATTTACAATTTTTACTGCAAGCATCTATTATCTGCCATAAAAAAAATGTTTAATAAAAATCAGCAGACTGATATCCCGCAGACCAGTTAACCTAAAGCCCACAGCACACCATTCAGCCTGTTTTTGGCCACCGTTTCCCCTCCCGGTATGAATCCACCTTGGGTTTTGGTCCCTTCCCTCTCTTGGCCTCGGTTCCCTGGCGGAGGTGGGGGAAGGGTGGGGGGCATCCAGCCAACCTACTGCTCCGAAGCCAAAGCGGGAATGTCACCAGCACTCCGTAAACTGCAAGGTGCACCACAGACCCGAGGGCCTACCCTTCTCCTGCTGGCGCCCTGCACAGAGGCACAAGAGGCGAAGTGGGAGGCACTGAAGATAATTGCTCCGTGACCAGATGCTGAACAAAAACCTTCTCCGTGGTGGCAAATCACAGGGTCCGGAGGTACAGAAACACAAAGATCTCATTTCCATCAGTAAAAAATTTGGTAACCTTTGAAAAACAATGCACCACACTTTATTAAAAATAGAATCCGGGCTGGGACACGTTCCAACAAGAAGACTGTAATGTTAGCTCTTCAAAGCACTTCGGAGAGCAATTCTGTGACTGCCAAGGGGGGGCTACAAAACCACCAAATAAACAACCACCACCACCGCCACCACCACCGGGCAGGCCAAATCATAGATGCCTGAGATGGTATAGAAAGGCATTTTCTTTTTAAAGCGATTTTAAAAGCAGTTTATACGGAAAGCATATTAGAATTTCTTCCATGGGGGGATAACAAGGAGATAGGATCTTGCTCAAGAGGATGATATAATCAGAATGATGGCATTGCAAGATCCATAAAAGCCAATGAGAATATTGCCACAGTTTGGGAGTGCCTGAACAACAGCAATAACAAAACTCCGCAGAGGTCAGGAAGGGTCCCTGGAGATCAACTAGACCCATTTCACAGATGGAAAAAACCGAGGCCCAGAGAAGTAAGCCTCCTTCACCCACGATAACCTCAGGATAGCCCCCCCCCTTATTTTTTGGCATCCTAGGACAGGCAGGCTCTCTTTTGATTTTGTACAAAGAAGGGATACACGCACTAAAGGCCACGCATGACACACAAGGATTTTTAAGTACAGAGAGAACAAGTCATTAATTATAAACCAGGAATTAAAGCTATGTGACAAGTGAATGTTGCTGCTTAAGACACATTTTCAGGTCTATGCTCAAAAGGCCAGGCTACTTATCAGGTAGGTTTTCAAAGTACAAACGTACACAGAGAACTAGCCTTCGAAAGGACTGGTGTTCCCTGACTTCCCGTGACTAAAGGTCACGCCTACAGCCCTACAGACAGTGAGAAACACAAATGAGGTGAAGCAGCCCAAGATCTCAGGATGAGTCAGATGCAAGCCTGGTTAAAGAGCAGCTACAGTCACAGGTTCCCTAGCGGTGATTAGTAATGATAACAGATAAAGCATCCTTACCATGCCCATCACTGCCGCGAGGACGTGATGCGTATTCTGTTCCTTTCATCCTCACAGTTTAACTCTATGAGGTGAATGCCATTATTGCCTCATGTTAAAGATAAGAGAACTGGGGCCCAGAGGGGGTAGGTACCTTTATCCATGTTCGCACAGCCAAGTGTGGACCTGGATCTGAGCACACACCAGCATGCTCCCGACCCCTGCACCATACTGACTCTCAAGGAAGCAGAGTCCCCTGGAAATCCCAGATTGGCAAAAATCGAAACCCTGAAGAGGTCACAAAGTTGTAGAGACAAACCCCTAACTCCTTGAAATATCCACAGTGAGCAGCAGCACATCTGTCCTTTTCTGTAAAATCTCTACAGAGCTGCAACGTGTTTAAAGGAAATGTAAAATTGAGGTTGGAAGTCAGGAGAAACTCAGGATGTAATCAATAGGAAAATGGCTTTTTTCCCCCAGATGGTTTTCAGCTCCGTGAATCTTTAGCCAAATAGGGGAAAAAACATTAAAAAAAAAAAAAATTAAGCTTAACAAGGCAAAAAGAGAAAACAGCATCAAAAAGTATTTTATACCTAACAATGAATACGCAATCTTACTGCTCAAACTTCTAAATTTTTAGATACGGACAATAATATAAGGCAAACAATGTAATAGGGAAAAAAAGCTACCAAAAAAATGCATAACAAAATGTATTCGTGTGTGTGTGTATATTTTTTTTCTTTTTAGATTTTTTTTATTTTTTATTTTTAAATAATCTCTTCACCCAATGTGGGGCTCAAACCCACAACCCTGAGATCAAGAGTTACATACTCCAGGGGCTTAACTCAGTGGGTTAAGCATCCAATTCTTGATTTGGGCTCAGGTCACCATCTCAGGGTTGTGAGATCAAGCCCCCTGTCAGGCTCCACACTCAGTCTTTAGTCGGCTTGGGATTCCCCCTCTCTCTCCCTTTGCTCTTTCCCCTTCTCAAGCAATCTCTCTTAAAAAAAAAAAAAAAGGAAGGAAGGAAGGAAGGAAGGAAGGAAGGAAGGAAGGAAGGAAGGAAGGAAGAAAGAATCACATGCTCCACTGACTGAGCCAGCCAGGCACCCCAAAACGTGTTAATTATTAACATGCTTGCTCATCTGATTCTAACAGGGGTGAGGGAGTGGGTGGGGGGAAGAGAATTGGTATGAATTAGATATGGAAATTTTCCATTTTTTTTAATCCAAAGCAGGCTGCAAAATATCTGCTGTACTTCTAAATGATAGAAATGCAGGCTGTAGTTCTGAGCCAAGAGGCCAGTTCCCCAGCCCCTTGAGCGACACCCCGTGACCGCTCGTTCCAGCTACCTTCTCCTCACCATTCTGCTTCAGCGCCGCTTCTTCGAAGCCACCTTCCCTGACCTTTTTCTCTCACGGAATCCTGTATGTAGCTTCATAAAACCTATCATGATTTGTAGTAACATACTTGTGATTATTTAACGTGTTTTCCCACCAAACCACAGGGTGGCGAGCGATGGCCCCTGGGCCAAATCTGGCACGACTATTTTTGTAAATAAAGTTTTATTGGAACATGGCCACAGTCATCCATTTATTTCCTGCAGCCACTTTCACAACAGTAGAGTAGTTGTGACAGAGACATTAAGGCCCAGGAAGCCCAATATATTTACCGAAAAGCTTGCTAATCTCTCTACGCCAGACCACGAACTCTAGGAGGACACACTCTGTTAGGTCTGACTGGATTGCCAGGGCCTAACGGAGCATCTGCTGTACAAGGCACTTAAATAAATTTGCAAAGTGAACAAATCTGGCAAACGAGGACGGGTAAGTGGTATGTGCCACTCACCCAGGGACTTCATGTCTACATAATTCACTTAATCTTATCCACTAGCCTAAGCCAGATTACACATATTATCTGTGTTTGACTCGTGAAGAAATGCAGGGAAGCTGCCCACGTTCACTCAGCCTGTAAAGGCAGAGACGGGACTCAAATGTAGGCCATTCAGACTCAGAGCCCAGACTCCTGACCACCAGTCAGGGGAGACGACCTTTTCATTCATATTTTTAGTAATTCCACAGCTGCAGACACAGGGTGCAGGCCGAGAGCCAGAGCTCCTTCTGAGTGTGTGCTCTCTGGCCCTTGGCCACACACCGCCTCGTCCCCTAACCCCCAGGTGGCCATGGACCCCTGATCTGCTCAGACTGGACAGGTCACCTGGTCCCAGTGAGCAACACTACACAAAACTCTCTCTCCAGCAAAATCCCTCCCGGGGACTCACAAGGCCTATTTCACAGCTGAGGGAAATGAGGTTAGTGGGGGTTCAGGCTCCTGCCGAGGTCAGGTGTACACTCACGATCTGAATATCGTCACACCGCAGCCCCAACACTGGGTGCAAGGGCGCCCCTCCGCCTCCCGGGCCTCTCCGGCTCTCCCCAGGGGCCAGCGTCCCCAAGAAGGCCACTCAAGGACGTTTTCATTCTGCGCCACCATAGCAGGTCATTTCCAAGCCTTCTGTGATATGTAGGGAAAAATAAGCGAGGAAAAAAGCAAAAAATCTCAGGATGACTTCACTTAATGATCGCAACACAGATACAAAAACGTCTGCTATTGAAGAAGGACGACCCTGGGACACATGATGACATGATGATCTCAAGTCATCACAGGAAGGGACATTAAAGAGCAGCTCGGGTTTGCAAGACAGCTCCCCACACGTCCAGCGACAGCGTAACAACTTCCTCGTGCAAAGATAACACTGCAACTCAAAATGCAGAACAAAACATGCTGGTGTGTGTGTGTCTATCTTGCAGCTGAAGGAGGCGGGGGGGGGGGGGGTGGCGGCGGTGGTCACTGAACACCATGTGCTGGAGGCAAAGACTCATTCCCAGTCGGGGGTTCTGCAAACCAACCCTCCCTCCCCACCCCTCCACCCACCCCCCACCCCCCACCCCAGGATGCCGTCTGGCTTCTGGGGTCTGTCAAGCACCTCCCCTCCCAGGAACCCCTCCCATCACATCACTTCCCAGAAAAGCAGCTTGGCAGGGCCCGGGGATCCCCGCAAAGGCCCGGGGGTCTGGGAGGTCAACTGTGCAAATGTGACTAATAGGGTGATTGTGAGCATTCTCCACCCAGGGCCTGTAGTAATTCAAGCTCGAGATCCCCGTCAAGGACAACGGCAGGACATGGGTACCCCACCCCACGGCACGGGGCATGGCAGGGGCCCGTGTACCCGACGGCTCTGCGTGGCCCCCCTGCCCCCCGGGAGCGGTCCTGCACCATCAGAGCTATTTTGCTCCATCAGATAAAGACCTACCCAGGACTGACCGTGAGCAGAAAACATACAGTCCTGCGCTCTCTTCTCTCGTCCCCAAACTGGGCGGCGATGGGAGAAAAGAGAGGAGTAAGGGGCACCCCACGGCCGCGTTATCAAGGCTAATAACTCACAACTAAAAGCAGGTTACGATGTATGGATGGATCCAAAAAAAAAGAATGTACGGATGGAGGGATTCCGTATCCGTCAGGTTTCATCATAAGAAAACAGGGCCTTGTGCGCTCATGTCTCTTCGGAGTTTTTAATCCCACTTGGCTAATGATTCTCTTTTTTATTGTATTTTACAAAAACATCAGTCTGCGACAGATTGAAAATAAAAGTAAAACCGGCCCGTCCCTGCAGACTGGGGAAATAATTGCCAAGAACAAAACAGTTAAATGAAATCGAGCTTGTTTTCCTGAACGTGTGAATAGCTGCTCCGGCTCACTCCTAACAAGAGAAACGCAACCTAAAAATATACCGGGACACGATTGTTTGCCCCTGACTGGCAAAGGAGCACAGGGTTTCTGGAGAACACGCTGCCTTGGCAAGGCCATGGGTAACCAGAGTCGCACGTGGTGCCGGTGGAGGGCAATCTGGCAAAATCCATCCAAGTTACAACCACGAATCCATTTCGAAGAAGGGAGTCGTGGGCTCTCGTCCCACATATGCACAATGACATGTGGACATATGGAAATCTGTTCCCGACAGCAAGACTGGTAAAAACCACAGACCGCCCAGGAGCGGGGCTCTGAGTAAGGGAACGCAGTGCATCCAAGCAACCGAATACTCCTCAGGCATTAAAAAAGAATGAGGATGCCCTTCACCGACGAGCACCAGGCCACCTCCAAGGCACAGGGAGCCAGGGGCACATCGGGACGCATCAGCCCATGCTCAAAGCACTAGCCGGGTTTTTAAAAACTACAAGGGACCCATAAGCATATCTGCTTATATGTGCGTACGCTGCTGCACGGAAGCAGAAGAAACCACAACAATGACCCGCACCAGAGACAAGAGTCAGAGGATGCAACTATTACCAATATTAAATCCTTTTCTGCTACTGGAAACTTCTAGCATGGGCACTCATGCTACCTCTTTAAAAACTTTATCATTAAAAAAACAAACAAACAAACAAACAAAAAACACTGAGCTTGGCTACTCCTTAGCTAGGAACACCGAACTGGGTACGCCAGATTATACAGAAGGGTTTGTTAGACGGTTATTAGACGGCAAGAAGTCTTTGACTTCACGATGCGCCCTCCTTTATCAGGAAAGGGAAGGACACCGTATCCTGACTGATGATTACAAACGTTTTGCCACCACCAGTGCTGTGTCCAGCGCTGGCCATCTCAGTCGGAAATCACAGCTTCTTCCTCCTTCAGCCCCCTCTGGGCTTGCCCCAACCCTAGTCCTGTCTCTGACTGGAAGCCACGCTAGGGCTGCAGTGGGGTGCTCCTCTTCTCACCACCGCTCACCAGCAGGAATGGTCCTTAATTATTAACATCTCATCCCCTGGAGAGGCCTAAGTCGTCTGCCCAATGTCGGGAAAACTACAAAGCGGCCGGGTCAACATTGGAACCTGGGACCTCAGGTACCGGGGCGCTTCCCGCTCCATCATTTGGACTCCAGTGTTGGTGGAAAAAACAGGGGCACTAGAAGAAAACAGTAGTAAAGCGGTCAGGCCCTGGGCTAAGCGCTAGACTCATGACTCCATTTCAGCCCCACAATGCCCCAGGGACGGAAGTTCTCTTGTCACCCCTATGTGATGGGTGACGAGTAGTCTGAGAGTGGGAACAATGGAACCTTCACACCCGATCTGGACTTGTGGAAAGTCCAACCAGATCCCTTCTACAGGCTAACCTGCCTCCCAGGGAAGCCGACCGACCTGTAAATCTACAATCCAGTTTAACAATATTCCTCTAGGGGTGCTTGGCTGGCTCAATCGGTATAGCATGCGACTCTTGATCTCGGGGTCATGAGTTCAAGACCCACGCTGCACAGAGATTCCTTTAAAAAAAAAAAAAGTGTTCCTCCAATAGCCAGTTATTTCAATTATCATAATGAACCTCTTATCTGGGCCAGTGCCTCCCCCAAACTATGAACCATGAATCCCAGAGGGAGGTGAGATCATTTTAGGTGGTACAAGTATGAACACTTAACTCTAGCAATTATGTGTTTTTTTTTTCAATTGAGGTATAACTGACACGCTGCATTCTATTATAATGATTTGATATTTGTATCTACAGCAAGTATGTTTTTGATAGGCATTAGAAAAGCATATAACTAGCTCATCGAACCCATAACATCAGATGTCTTAACACAAAATGAGGCCAAATTAAAAGAAGTTGAACGCATTGAAGGAAAACTACTACTAAGTTCAAGTGGTTCAAAGACATAGGGAAGACTTGAGAATAAAAAGATATAATGAAGGTTGGGAATAAAAGAAACTGTAGCATACAACACACACTAGTTCTGAATGTCACTTTTTTATTTTATTTGCTCTCCTCTCACTGTACTACACTGCCTCTCTCACATGGATGAGCCAATAGCCCCAATAAATAAAGCACCCTGAGATGCTGCATTTAAATGGCTGTGTCCTGGGACGCCTGGGTGGCTCAGCGGTGGAGCATCTGCCTTTGGCCCAGGGTGTGATCCTGGAGTCCCAGGATCGAGTCCCACGTCGGGCTCCCTGCATGGAGTCTGCTTCTCCCTCTGCCTCTCTGTGTGTATCTCATGAATAAATAAATAAAATCTTTTTTTAAAAAAATGGCTGGGTCCTTTAATGGCTTAACTTTGGGAGGACCCCCAGCCTAGTTTACCCTGAATAACTCTGATTATACCTACAGTAGATCAATTAATACCCAATAGCTATTTGGAGACTCCCACCCCCCACTTTAAGAAGTGTCTGACTTGCGGAGTAAATCAGAGAGCCTCTCTACTGTCCTGGCATCTGCTACAGTGCAGAGCTGAGTGGGGGAGAGCGGTGGGCCTCTCTCTAGCCTCATTCCTCCTCCTACCACAAACCAGTGAGAAGGGAACCCCCACTTCCCAGCACCTGCAGTCAAAACCACACCATAAGGTGAATTTTGCCTCTGCTCTGGCCCAACCTCCTCCCCCATCCCACTCCTCCCAAAATGCCCACTAGACAGTGGGTCAGATCGGAAGCAGAATTCCAAAAAACCAGTGATGCTAGGATGTCAGTGTGTGTCCTTCGTGGTTTCTGGTGTATCTATAAACTATCGGAACTTATTAGTAGCTTTCCCCAAATCTGTTCAGTTTCTTTTAACAGCAGCTCTATGATGTGAGCAAACTGGAGGAAACCATTAATTCCCTACAAGAGTGAACATTATAAAACGTAACGTGTGCGAGCGCATCACAGTCCACAAAATGCTTCCATAGGCAGCAGGATCTCCTTCGGGTCTTCCCAAAAGTGCCATGGGAAAGATACTTTGTCACCTGCCTTTCTGTGTTCCAAAGAGATGAGGAAGTAGGCTTTGCCATCTAGGGTCCCGAATCCCAAACTCTTCCACTTTAGATCTGGATGGAGGAAGGAATCACGTTCTTTCCCCGCCTGGGGACTGGCTGTTCTCAGTGTGAGCCCCAAGCCAGAAGAATCTGGCCATGCCCGAAACGCACACTCTCGGCCCCACTCCAGACCTACAGAATCAGACTCTGCATTTTAACAGGATCCCCAGGTAATTCCTGTGGACAGTAAAATCCGAGGAGCACTGCTTGACTGCAGGCATTTCTTCCGTCCTACCAGGCTTACGGCTCTTCGCTCAGTTTTCCAGTAACCATCTGTTGAGCGCCCAGCACGTGCCAGGCCCTGCGCTGAATGCTAAGAAATCAGCAGTGGACACGTACCCGGAGCTCCTGTCCTTGCAGAGCTGCCAGTCTGACACAGTGGTTTCTTGGCTTCAGAGGCAGATCAAAATCAGCTGTGGCACGTGTTAAAAAAAAAATTTCCCAGGTGCCTAAAACCCACCCCAGACCTCCCTACGCCTCTAGACAGTCAGAAACTGAGATGAGGGCCGCAGAAGCTGCACATCAGAAAAACTCTGTTTCCTGCAACCACTTTGGGGAACCGTCTGGCAACACCTAGCAGAGCTGCAGCTGGACACATCCTATGAGCAGCACTTCCATTGCAGGGCCTGGACCCCGGAGAAACGAAGGCACCTGTGCAAAGAAGACACAAACGAGAACATTCACTGCAGCATGGTTTCCAGAGAAGCACGCTGCCTTCCCAAAAGAACTTCAAAAAGCGACTGGGTGAACAGGAGAACTTCCGAAGTCCAGCCTTGCTGTTGTGCTCAATGGAAGAGGCCCCGGACACGATGTTGACCAGCGCCAGCTTCAGTTCAACAAAGCATGGACGGGGCAGCTGGTGGCTCAGTGGTTGAGCATCTGCCTTTGGCTCAGGTTGCCATCCTGGGGTCCTGGGATCGAGTCCCACGTCGGGCTCCCCGCAGAGAGCCTGCTTCTCCCCCTCCCTCTCTCTCTGTGTCTCTCATGAATAAATAAATAAAATCTTTAAAACAAAACAAAACCCAAAAAAAAAACATGGACAATGTACCCCAATCAGAGAGACCTGGCCAGGACAATGACGCATGCCAAATGTAGCCTCAACACTCAATCAACGATCCTCTCGCCTCTGGTCTATAACCTGCTTGCTGCACGTTCTCACCTCCTGGTCATCATTCCCTCAACCTCTAGCTTCCATCCCTTCCCAACAGTTCTGGACCTGTTCTTTGCTCTCCCCATGGGGTTTCCCCTGCATCCTCTTCCTCTCCCTCTCCCTATTTTCAGACAAAGCCGGGAAACTGCCCTGGAGTCCCCGGATTAAAACCAACCCAGCACAAGCAACACGGGAAAAGATGTTCAGCCCCTTAGTAAACAGGAGAGTGAACATGTTAAGTCACAAAGATATCACTTCACACCCAACAGACTGGCACAACATCAAGACAAACAATACTGGGTGCCTGCAAGCATGGAGAGCAGCTGAACTCCCCAGCGCTGCTGGATGGAATGCAAACTGGCACAACTGCTTCGGAGAGCAATCAGGCAATAGGTCAAGAGTTGAAGAAGCCCGTTTCCTGTGATCCAGCAATTTCTCCTCAAGGTATATACCACAGAGAAACTTTAAACATGAGCATAGAGAGACAGGTTCAAAACTGTCATGACCAACGCAAAACATGGTAAGCCCAAGGGCGCACCAACAATAAAATGAATCTATCGTAGCATATTTGTGAGGAGTATCATACGGTTGATAACCTAGAGTTACGTGCATTTTAATGGATAAATCCCAAAACCACAGTTTAAACCAAAGCAAACCGAGCAGTTTAGTATCAGAGAGCGTGTCTAAAACATGAGAAAATGATGATACATCTGGTTAATGAATATATATACATACCTAGTAAAAGTCTATAAACACATGATAAATGCCAAATTCAAAATAGTGGTCAGTGTCCAGAGGAAGGAAGAGTGAACTGAGGAAGGGTTCGCTTGTGTTTGTAGTATTTTATCTCCTCACTGGGTGGTGGATGGAAACCCACGGTGTTCCCTCTATGATTCTCCACACTTTTCGGTAGGCCCGAAATGTATCACCACCCAGAAGAAGAGTCCCAAGTCTAAAGTACTTGAAAGCACAATCGGGCCCTGAAAATGGCATCAGACCTGGATGGGCAGGAGGAGACTGGACCAACAGGTGAAAAGTGAAGCTTGGAGAACCCATGGGGTTTCTTCCATACTCTTAACAAATATCCAGCACAGAGAACCATTCTTAAAATTGTAGTAAAATTTCACGTGGAGGACTTACAACATACCCCAAATTCTTGGCAACCATCTCAGGACAGAAACATTCCAAAAAGCCTTAATGCCAGGATTGATTGTTCACGCAGAACTTGTCTCAAAAAAGTATCTGCTTGTTCATTTTGGGGTGGCTTTTCCTCTTAAAAGATCAGCAAGGCGTTTCAAACCCTTATATTAGCAATTGTGGTTTCACCACAATTGAAGGCAACTCTAACAATGTGCATTAAAATATTTAGGCCAGAAGCATTAACTAGACTGAAAGACACCAAACTCTTCCAGTCTGTTTGCTTTGGGCTGGCTCCAAGGGTGGGCTACAGATAAAACCACCAGGAGATACCTTTCTGATGATGACACCGCAAAATTAAACACTATCATAAAGCCTCAAGTCATTTCGATGAACTAGACACGCCAAGCTGGGGAGAAAAGGGACATGGAAACTACAGAAATTTCTCTTAAATGGAAAGAGAACCAAAATTGAATTGAATTTCCATTACAACCCAAACCACCAAAATTCCACACCAGTTAAAAAATAAGTAGGTTTTATCGTACGGGTGAAATGGAACACCACGTTGATATCTAGAAAATAATATTGCAATCTTTCACGCTAAGTAAATATTGGCATTCAACTTTGTTTTCCTCTAGGATTCCAAGAAAAGACAGAGAAAAATCTATAGGCCTAATTGTCAGGTCCTGACCCAACACAAACATCTACATATTAGACTGAGAGACCAGAAGAAGAGAATTTTTCTTTCCACGTTAGCCCACCCCACCCCAGGCTGCAATTTTTAAAATCTGACAACGATCACAGTAGATCCTCACACATGACTTTATCCGCTCCCAGATGATACATTAATCTAAGGTTACAGTCTCCAATTATCTTTTAAGAATGAGAAGCAACAGTAACAGTACCAGAGGAAGAGACAAATTACGCCTTCTCCCAAATTATAAGATGTACATAGATATTTTGTTTTAAATCTTAAAAACATTTTCCAACTAGTCTCAAAATACTGCCTCATGTGACTGATTTAGCAAGATAAAATGACCTCAACACAATCCTCTAGTTTCAAATTTTTGATAATTCTACTTTCCCTTCATATCAGGGTGATTTCATTTATTTAAAACAATTCTAATATGGCACTCACTATGGTGTCCAATAATATCCTGGGACTGTTCAATGAATGTTAAAATGCTAATAGCTGGTAAATTCGACACAGTTTTAAGTAAGGTGCTTAAGTCCTTAAATGGTAGCTAGACAATCAACAGAAGGAGATTTTTTTTTTTTACACTTTAAATATGTGTTTATTGTATGTCAATAAAGCTGTTAAAAAAAAAAAAAAGAAAATGACAGTGCTTGGTTCATAATGTACTGTGTTGAGGAGTTTCAAAGTGAAATAGCGGCGGGTCAGTCCCCAGCTAGAGGCTGGTACTTCTCCCGCGGCTGGCGGTGCTGGTGAGGCCAAAGGTCACCACTCCATCCTCACAGGACATTTTGCCTTCCAAAAGACTTCCCATCTGTGTGCTGGGTCAGTCGACGGTAGGTCGCTGCCACTGGCCCAAAGAAGACTGAGAGAGAAAGTGAACCCACTGGCCGTGGACCACCCCTGCACCCCCCACCTGGGTGCACCCTCTTTTGGGAAATCCTCAAAGCCTCTATCCTTCCCTGAGCTTCTGACACCAGCATCCTCAGGGATGGACCGGGGATCAGCTCCCTGACCTCTACCCACCTCGGTTCCTCCCTCTTCATCAGGCTTTTCACACGTTGCCTTGAATTGATCTTTCAGATGCTCGCCCCATCTTGAGAAAGAGGTTTTTAATAAAGACTCTTAAGAAATACTGTTCATGAAGAAGCCTTGGACAACCCAAAAAAAATGGACAACCCAGCTTTACAAGGTGAGAAAGACTAACGTCTCAAGAAATACAACCACCCGTCCAAAGGCACCATCACGCTCAGGCTTAACTAAAGAGCCACAGGAACAGATGCCAGGTCTAAGTTACACTGACTGTAGTCATGTCCTCACATAAAACAAAAGATAATCAGACTCTGGTCAAATGCAAATTACATTAAGAAACATCCTGCTGTGTTCATCAGTCTTTTCGTTGTATGGCTTCTGAAATTCTGTTCAACCTTTATCTGTGCAGATAACACACCGGATTGAAACTGTTGAGTCTTCACCAATGCTGTGCCCACAAAATAAGAAACTGCTGAGTTCCATGGGGATAGGGACTCCCCTCATTCATTTATGAAGCACCTACAGCAGTATATGCCAACACGCTCATAGCCGATCCTCAACAAATGGGTGCTTATGGGGACAAAAACAGAGTCTATCTGACACACGGCATTTTCTCTACAGTACATCTTATGGCGCTATCAACAAACAAATTTAAGATTTCGAAGATTCAGACCAATGTGCGTTGGTACAAGTCACATTTCTAGAGGACACATTTGGTTTCTCCTCAACAAACGCTGCCTCTTCACAAAATTTCCCAGGCTCTTCCAACTGAAATCTTAACCAGGAAAAACAACCACAAAACCCCACAACTTTCCATCTGTAGGGCCACAAAAATACAAAGGGAGTTAAATCCATTGATCTGGACAAAAAAATCAGAGGATTATCAACAAGGGACATTTCCTCATGCTTGGCAGCAGCTAGTACCTTTTAAAAATTACAACACACCAGCCAAACAAGCTTTACTATCTCTGAACCAGACACGCTGTGTGGCTAAGCTGACACAAGCAAGCTGATCAAGGATCACTATGGCAGGAGTTCACATGGATGTAAAACTGAAACAGATAGCAACGATCATTAAACTTCCAGTGGACCACAAAACTTCAGTGGGGAAGGAGACAAGCAGAGGGATGTGGGTATTTTCCAACACCCCGATAACTAAAACCGGCAGAAGTGTGAGGGGAAAAAGAAGGTGCTCGTTTCTCGATCACAGAAAGGATTGGCTACAAGTTGTGTTTCTGCTCTGCTGGGTCCTTTCTTGTCTGGTTGAAGAAACAAATCTGCCTTTCAAAGCTAGGTCTCGGCTTGCTCAAGCCTTACCTAAGACGATGGTACCTTTTAACACCCTTTCTGGACACATCATCCTGCTTAAAATATGCCAATGTGCCTCCTAAAAAAAAAAAAAAAAAAAAAAAAAAGCAACTGGCACTTGCTGTTACAACAGCTACGCAAACCAGCTAGGACCTAATCATGTTAAGAGTGGAAAAGCCCAATTAGAGCCCCAGAGAGAAACTAAACAGTAAACAGAGATTCAGACAAGACCTACCTGGAAACAATTCATCATCCAGTGAAGAATCTAGACAGGGGTCTGGTGAAAATGTACGTTTGATCAGGTGAAAAGACAGCAGTGTCTTCATCACCAAGCCTCCTGGCGTGGGAAGTGAGACTGGGAGGGACAGGGGTGACCGGAGCCGGCTTTTACACGGGGCGGGGCTAAGGATTCCCATCCCAGCCTTTGTATACTACTGCCTTTCGGCGTGGTTTGCATAAATGAACGTGGGGCTTGTTTGTAGTAGTGGCTGCTTCCACCAGGTCCAAGAACGGATCATCTTCGTTGTCCTTTAAACCATCGGAAGGTGAGAAAGATGTTAATAATAACAGCTAGCCCTCACTGAGTACTCGCTATGTACTAGGCCCTGTAGGGCAGGAGTTCATTTAATACGACAGCCTAATGAGGTAGGGACCACTGTCATCCCCTCTTTCTGGACAAGGAAAGTAAAACAGCAACTTCTTGTTCAAGGACAAAAAGCTGGTACGTGTTAGAACCAGGACTTGCACTTGGCTCCAGACACAGTGTCCAGACGGGCACAGAAAAATCCCTACTTAGGAATTACTGGCTCCTCCCTTCACCCGGGCGATGATCCTAACTCTGGTGCCCTTCGCAGGGACTCAGCACGAGGTGTCAACTCTGCCAACACAGCCTGCACGAGAGCACGTCTTCCCTGCAGCCCGCCTCCTTGAGTTTTATGGGACACTGGTGGTGACACTATGACCAGGTGTGCCAAGAAGCCCCAGCCGCACTGGGGCGGTGCGGGGACAGCTGGTCGCTGGCTTCCTCTTGGGACATGGTCGCTCTGGAGTTCCCAGTCTACTTCCCTATAGAGAGGGGTCACCCCACGCAAGCAGGGGGGAACACCGCCGCGAGCTGGAAGGCTGAGGCCACTCAGCAGGCACGAGAGCTGCTCTGGTTTCACAGATCCGCTCAGAAAGTGGTCTTAGCAGAGACAGCAACCGGGAAGAAAGGCATCATCACCTTGTCCCTGCACCAAGCCACTGTTAATGCCACTCGACAGCAAGGGGCAGGAGCCCTGTGTCTGTGTGGAGAAGGAAGGAAAGGAGAGGAAATGGACCGGCTCCAGGAGCCACCTACCACATCTACCTGGTCCTGCGCCAACACCTTTGCAGCTCTCACCCTGGGAAGCCCCAGCATTTGCTCTGCTGGCCCCCGCAGCAGCACGTCCAACGACGGCGCTGAAAACTGAAGCCAGCGCCTGTGGGTCTCGATTCCACCCCTGAGCTGCCACGAGGCTCCCCGATGCTCCGTGGCCCCGCGTTCATCTTGCAGGAGAATGTGGGGCCGAAGATTTAAGAAGCTGTGTGACGGGGAAGGGTACCCGGATCACCTACCCCCAGGCTTCTCCAGCAAGCCTTCTCAGATTCCCTGCAGGGGCCTGTACGGTGAGCTCCAAGGGAGGTTTTCCCCAAACCGGCATTAAACGGACACGTGTTCCAGCTGGAGGAGGGGCCCTCGGGCGGAGGGCAAGGGGACCACGGAGGGTGAAGGCAAAGCGCGGCTCTCTCGCCCTGCCCAGGAGGGCCGCTGCCTCGTTCCAGGGGGCCAGCAGAGCTGCCCAAAGCTCTGACAAGTGGGGGTGCCGGCGGGGTGCACCCTGGGAACCCAAGGGCCCGAGGCTGTTCCTGCAAAACACTGAAGAGGGAGAGCAAAGGGGGGAAGCCAAGTTAAGCGAGCGCCACGGGATGGGCCCAGCCCCGCCAGGGCGCGAGGTGTCGCCGAGGTGTCGCCGAGGTGTCGCCGGCCTCGGGCCTCTGCGGGGCGCACAGCAGAAGGGGCAGGAGGGCCCTGGCGACCTCCTCCTCCTCCCCGCCCAAGGGCGGCCCCACCCAGGGGCCTCCGAGCCGCACGGCCAAAGAACCTTGCCCTCCTTCCCTCCTTCCCCGGGCGGGGAAACCGAGGCATCCGCCAACCAGCCGGCGTGCCCCCGCGCCGGGCGCAAGTTCTCTCGTGCAACCCCGATGCCGCGCTTCGTCCCGGCCTCGGCCCGGCCCGTACACCGCTTTGCCCTCGCAAAGTGCATCGTAACCGCGGCTGAAGGGGCGAACTCGGGGCGACACGAGGGCGGCCGGGGACGGCGCAAGGGCAGGGGGGCCCCGCCCCGCCCCGCCCCGGACGCCCCCGAGACGCCCCCGCCGCAGCCCGGGGAGGAGGAGGAGGAGGAGGAGGCTCCGCGGCGGGCGGGCTCGCGGGTCCGCGGCCGCGAGGGGGCCCGGGGGGGGGGGGGGGGGCGGGGGCGCAGGGGGGCGGGGGCGGGGGCCCGGGCCCTCCCCCGCCGCCCCGGGGCCGCGGGCCGCCCGCCGAGCGCGGGGCCGGGAACTTCTGGCCGCGCCGCGCGGACCCCGCCGCCCCGTCCCCTTCCCGCCCCGCCCCCTCCCGTTCCCCGTCCCCTTCCCCGTCCCCTTCCCCTTCCCCTTCCCCTTCCCCCCGCCCCGGGCGCCCGGCGGGGGGCGGCTCCCGCGTCCCTTTCTTCGCCCCGCCGCGCCCCGGGCGCGACCCCCGAGGCGGCGGCGGCTGCCACTCACCATATTACAGATGGAGGCGATGTTTCGGACAGTCATTAGTCTAAAGGTTGCAGCGATCCCGCACCGCCATCTTTATAAGGTGAAAACAGGGCTGTCCATGGTGGCGCGGCGGGGAGGCCGGGCGGCGGGAGGCGGCCTGGGGCCGGCTGGCAGCGGGGCTGGGAGAGGGAGGCCGGCGGGGAGGGCGGGCGGAGGAGGAGGAGGGGGAGGCGGGGGCGGGGCGGGGCGGGGCGGCGGGGGGCGGGGACGGCGGAGCGAGGGAGCCTGGGCCGCGGCCGGCGGCGCGGGGAGGAGGGGCGGCCCGAGCGAGCCCGCCGCCTGCAGCCCGCGCCCCGAGCGCCCCCGCCGCGCCCCGAGCGCCCCCGCCCCGAGAGCCCTCGCCGCGTGCAGCAGGCGCCCCGAGCGCACCCCGAGCGCACCCCGAGCGCCCCTACCCCCAGCGCCCCCTGCCGCACCTCCGCCCCGAGGTCCCCAGCGCACCCCGAGCGCCCCCGCCCCAAGCGCCCCGAGCCCTCCCGCCGCGCCCCGAGCGCCCCCGCCCGAGCGCCCCCCGCCGCACCCCGAGCGCCCCTACCCCGAGCGCCCCCGCCCGAGCGCCCCCCGCCGCACCCCGAGCGCCCCTACCCCAGCGCCCCCCGCCGCACCTCCGCCCCGAGCCCCCCCGCCGCACCCCGAGCGCCCCCGCCGCACCTCCGCCCCGAGCCCCCCCGCCGCACCCCGAGCGCCCCCGCCGCACCCCGAGCCCCCCCGCCGCACCTCCGCCCCGAGCCCCCCCGCCGCACCCCGAGCCCCCCCGCCGCACCCCGAGCGCCCCCGCCGCACCTCCGGCCCGAGCGCCCCCGCCGCCCTTCTCCGCGCCGCGTTGTGTCCCGCTCCCCCGCTTCGGGCCGCAGCGCGGGGCCAGGCCCTCGGCCGCGTGGCCGCCGCAGCCGCGCCCCGCAGGTGCCCTGGGTCGACCCCGAGGCGGCGGGGGCCCGCGGGGAACCGGGGACCGCCCGGGGCGCCGGGCGCCTGCAGGGGCCGCGCGGGCGGCGGGGCGGGGCCGGGGCGGGGACCAAGCCTCTTGGTTCCCGCCGCTTGGCCCCGCAGCAGCCCCGGGATCCCCGCGGGGGGCGCGGCCGGCGTCCGACGGACCCACGGAGCGAGCGGGGTCGGGCCAGCCCGGGAAGGGGCGCCGCGAGGGGAGGGGATGGGGTCCGCGGGAGGGGAGGCCAGCGACGCGCTCGGGCTCGGGCTCGGGCTGGGGCGGGGCTCGGGCTGGGGCTGGGGCTCGGGCAGCGTGTGGCCGCAGCAGGTGCGAAAGAGCAGTCCGCGTCCTGGGGGAGCACTAGACGCGGGCCAAGGAGCGACTGCAACCCACACAGACCGGGAACCCAACTTTTCCGCATCCCAAAAGGGGCCTCTCTCTCTCGGGGACCCAGCCTCATGAGGCTTGGAGAAGGGGGTGCTCTTGGTTTATGCGCATTTCCTGCAGTAAAGGTCGTGGCTCAAAGCGTGAAGCCCCACGGTTGAGCCCATTTGGCCCACTCCGAATGTGAAAGAGTTGTACAAAGTTGCACTTCAGTGCTTCCTTTCCTTTTTTTCTTTTTCTTTTCTTTTTTTTTTTTTTTTTAAGATTTTATTTACTTATTCACGGGAGACCCACAGCGACAGAGGCAGAGACACAGGCAGAAGGAGAAGCAGGTGTCTTGCCAGGAGCCTGTCGCAGGACTCGATCCCACGACCTGGGATCACACGACCTGAGCCAAAGAAGGCAGATGCTCAACGACTGAGTCCTCCACCCCCCCACCCCCCCCACCCCCGCCCCCAACCAGGCTGCAGGGTAGTGCTTTCAACAGAAAAGTTCTGCGACCGGAACCCGATCATTCTTAAAATTCTTAAACCACCGATACATTAATGACATACTAAATTAGAGGATGAACTGATAATTTGAAGGTAGCTTTTTTTTCTGACATACTGGGAAAATACCACGCCCCCTAGCCTCCATTATTTACGAAGTGTTACTGGTGTCAGGTACTGCAGGCCATTGATTGCCCATAACTTCAGACCTGGGGTGTAGAGGAAAGACAACTGCTGGGTGAAGTTCTCTGGGAACTTGTTGTTGGCTCTATATATGCCAGTGCGTTTAAGGAATAATATTCTGGCTTCTGTTAAGTTGTTCAGCCATCATCTTATTCCCAAAAATATAGTGATGATAATAGTTAACTGCGATTTCTTATCATTTTCAGTCATGATGTTCTTTACATTCATGACGCTCAATCACCGTAACATCAGATGATTATTATGTCTTTTGCAGATGAATAAAATAGGGATTAGAGGGTTAGGTGTCCTACCTCCACGGTGTTACAAATGCAGTGGGAGAGCACCATGGCAGAGTGGAGGACAGCAAGACACCCAGTATGGCCGGTTGGGTAAGAGGCCTAGAGAGGTTTTAAGACTTGAAGAAAATCACAAAACACGTTCGGGAGCAAACGTGAGTCTAAAACCCAGGCCTCACGACTCAATTTCACAGACATTCCATTCGAAAGGCATTAATCCAATGCCTTAAATAAGAGGGAAATTTTATACCGTAATAGAGTTCAGTATTTCTGCCAATATTGGCACAGTGGCTTGAAAGTCCAGGGGATTGAGAACACCACTGACATAATGGAAATAGAACATCATCTGATTACTGAGTGCTATATCAGCACGTTCAGAGGATCTTTTGCATGCCTTCTAACAGCCTATGGCCTAAAACCGAAGTGTTCAATATAGACGAACATCCAGATTGAAATGCAGGCAGTGAATTACATACACAACAAATCAATGAACACAGTAGATCTTGTCAGACTCATGAATAATTAAATACATTTTTACACTACCACAAGGTTAGTATTCACACAGGTCTAAATTGGAAAAGGCATCAGTCAAAGAAGAAGAATCCTAACCTCAGCCTCACTCAGTGAGACTCACTCAGCCTCCTTCCTTACTTGAAGGAAATAACAGGTGAAGTCATAAAAATGTTGAAAAGTTAACAAGAGAGCTTGGAGGACAAGTACTTCACATATACGGGCCTGCTGGTATAAAGGTATAGAGTCAAAACTGAGAAGGGTAGGCAAAAGGAAGGATGGGATACAGGCTAGCACCAAACGGTCTAAATAAATTTGAGGGAGGCAGTCACTCCAGGTGGCATGCCCCTTGCTCCCCAAAGTGTGGTCCATGAGCCAGGAGCATTGGGCTCACCTGGGAGGCTGTTAGAAGCGCAGACTCTAAGTTCCCACCCCAGGCCTGCTAAACGAGACTCTGCGTACGCAGCGTGAGGAGCACTGCCAACCCCTAGTGGTGGCATTCTCCGTTTTTGCCTGCCCAGTTTCCAGATTCGATTTGGGGGGAAACTTCTCATTTTCAGAACCTATGGTTCAAGTATGGGCTGACCCTGTTCTCTGGGTCCAGAGCAAGGCACCAGATCCAGGCCTGGCCAATGGGAGCCCCTCTCCTGGCCCAGCCACCGTGGTTGGTTCAACAAGGTGAATGTATTAGAAGCTGAGCCCATGAGAGTCCACGCGGGGCCTTTAGAGAAACAAGTGCTCTCCTTCCTGAGTTCCCTGAAGTGATAGGATGAAATCTGGAGCTTCCCTATTTCCATGGCCCGAGATTGAAGCCAACATAGAAAAGTGGAACTGAGGAATGGGTGAGAGATCCTAACAGCATCATTTATCTACTAGCTGCTAGATCTATATTCTGCACTTTTCAGCAACTCAAGCTCGTAGAGTCCTGGTTTTCTCTGGCCAGTTCAAATGGAGTGTCTGCTACTCGCAATTGAAGGAATCAATAACCAGCGTCTTCCTGCCACCCCCCCCACAAAAAAAAAAATTAGTGAGGTTCGTTCTGAACTCATGATGTTTCCTTTTCCTGTCTTCTCCACAAACTAGACCAATATTTCAAGGTCTCCCTTCAGATTTGCGTCCTCCATGAGGCCTTTCAGATTGCTTCCCCCCACCCACCACCACTACCAGTGAGCCGCTATATCCACGTGGTTCCATGCTCTCCCCTCTGTTGCTGCCAGTTTCATGTCTCTCCCACTCCCACTCTGCCTCTTTGCGTGGTCCACGCTACCCAGCCCTCAGACAAACCAAGAAAACTTGAGATGCCCTTATTATATGTTCTTGTAGCGCCTTCCTCTCTCCTCTGCACCCCCCTTTATGGACCTTATATTTGGAACTATGTCTCTGCCAAATAGCACACTTCATGGAGGGAGGTGAGTGGATGGTTGTCAAAATGAACCCTGGATCCAGACTGCCTGGACCAGCTGTGTGACCTTGGGCAAGTCTCTTAACCTCTCTGTGCTGCGATTTCTGTCTCCGTAATATGAAGAGAGTAAGAGAACCCCTCGTGAATGCGACTGCAGTAATTTATGTAAAGTACTGAGAACATGCCTGGCGCATACTAGCCACTGTATAGAATAGCTGCCATTATTATGCCTCTGATTATTTGATTAGTGTCCGATTCCCAAGCCTGGTCAGACATGAAGAGACTGAGAGGCAGTCCTGTTTCCACTCACCATTTTACACCTAGAGAAACACACAGTTCCTGATCCATAAGAGGAGCCAAGAGAGTGAACATTAAATTATTGGACAATTGCCTCTCTCCAAGTGGCCTGGAAGCTCCTGGAGGGAAAGAAGCTTGTCTTGTGCATGTGTAAAAAAAAAAAAAAATCTCATCCGGTCCCAGGCACCGTGCCTGGCACATTCTTTCCTTTCCTTTTTTTTCCTCATTGCCAAATAGGTTATTGCAGCTCATTTGATATGCAAATGCTAGTAAACATTTGGCTGTCCAAGGGGAAAATATTTTGCTGGCTGTAGAGTTTGCAACCAGAGTGGTTTCTGTGGATTATATTCCAATTCTGTGAGGAACTTTATGGCAGCCTTTTCTCCTTTTCAGCGTGCGTCGGACACCTGTCTACTAAGGACATACCTTGCACCAGGAGCTGTGCGAGCGGCTGGCGATCCTAGGATAGAAGAAGGCGGTCCCGGGGTTCGTACTGCTCAATTTCTAATGCAGTGTTCATTGGCATTGTTTACGGATATTTTTGCTACTTTTTGCATGCAATTAGTAGAACATAAGGATAAGCTAACTTTGGAGCGAACATCAAATTAGAGTTCCTACAAGAGGGAGGCTACATGGAAGATCATGAGTGTGTTTAGGGGTGGTTAAGATTCCCTAAGCCTTCGGAACAATGTGCTTATTTTGAAGTGCCAATTGAAATGCCATGGACAGGTTTTTAAACCAGGCTGGAACATGATTAGGTTGTTATTTGCTTCTACATTCTGGTGAACTGAGAGAGAGCTGGCTCCCAGTTCTGGGGAAAGAAGGTTGAAGGAGCAAAAGCCCTCCTTGTGAGGCCAGTTAGAAACCTGCGGGGAAAGAGTCCCAGAGTTGTCAGCAGCCCGGGTTTACTTCAGAAGCAGCAGTGGGAAAACAGGAGTGAACAGACCGGAGGCCTTTTCTGGAGATAGTCAAGCTGCATTTGGTGATTGATAAGGATGAATCAAAGAGGAGTCCCGGATTTCCGACTGGAATGAAAAAAAAAAAAAAAAGTTTTTGTGCGTGTCTGTGTTTTGTTTTTTTCAGGGAGGGGACAAGGGACAGAGGGAAAAGAAGAGAGAGAATCTTAAACAGTCTCCATGCCCAGCGCGGAGCCCCAGGCGGGCCTCCATCTCCCAACCCTGGGATCATGACCTGAGCCCAAATCAAGAGTCGGATGCTTAATGGACTGAGCCACCCAGGTGCCCCAAGAATGTCACTTTTTACCATAGGGAATGCTGAAGGAGAAGGTTCAGGTGTAGATGGTTGGAAAGAAGCGAGATTAGTTTCAAAGGTGTTGTGCTTCAGATAATCATGAAAAACCTGGATAGTTATATCAAGTACAAATCTGGGACTCAGAAGAAATATCTGGATTGGAGCTACATCTGGAAGTAATTAATATATAGGAGATAACGCAGGCCATACAGTTATGGATGAAATTGTCTAGGGAGTGTGTAGAGTGAGAATAGACCAGGGGAGAGCCATGAAGAGCTCCACCATGGAAGGATCCGGTGGGGGGAGGAAGAGGATCCAGAGAAAACGAATGCAAAGCTTCTAAAGTGGTAGAGGAAAAGCCAACCAACGGGCCACACTGCAAAAGCCAAAGAGTATTTCAAGAGGGAGCGAGTAGTCAAATGGATCAGATGAAGCCAAGAGATCAAAGAAGATAATAGTAGTAACAACATTCAATTCTTGAGCAAGGCTTTAAGATGTATTTAACCCTTCTGACACCCCTTTGGGGAAGGCAATAACCATAATCCCCATTTTAGAGAAAACTGAGGCTCAGAAAGTGTTAAGGGATCTGACCCCGATTCCTGTACGTGACGTCTCAGGGGTCCTTGACTTCTCTCAAGGGCGGTCTGCAGAGGATGGTTAGGATGGACCACCCGTTGGTAAGCGAAAGGGAAGTGAAAAGACAGTTAAGGTATTTGGCTTTGAAGGGAGAGAGATGGGGTGTTAGGGGGTCAAAGAGCTCAAGTACCTTTAATGTACCAGGCTCTGCGCCTGGTTTGCAAGCACCTGCCTAATCAGGCTGTGCCCCACCTCTCCCAAACCCTCACCCAAGTAAGGCCATCGTTCCCATTTCCTGCTTCCAGGTCTTCAGGTTCATCATGACTCCCCTGAACCCACCCTCAGCCAATTCTTCTTCCTTCTCTTTCCAGTCCCCTCATTCCTCAAAAGTCAATTCGAACCTGACCCCTGGAGGACGTCTTCTCAGTCTCATCTTCCTTGGCAAGTTTTGATCAAAGGTCACCTTCTGTATGTCTCCAGAAACCTCAAATCCCTGGCACAATGCCACCCACACAACAGGAGGCTCTCCGTTGGCAGGAACATTATTTTACCGGAAACTCTTGGCTCGCCAGATGAGAACCATTTTACTCACCATCCTGCTTTCCCGGTGGTTTTCTCTTTTCTCCAAGATCTGATCTGAAGCCTGTAGAAATGACAGCCTTTGAGGCTAAGGGGGAGGCGGGGCCTGGAAGCCAAGTGAGCCGTAAGGAAGTTGAAGCGAGCGAGTCTCCCTTAGAGATGAGGTTTTCTAGAGAGAGATTTGGCAATAAAACAGAGATCTCAGCAGCTTAAGGGGGGGCAACAGAATCCGGAGAAAGGTTTGATCATATTATTTGTCCCTTTTATCATGATGAGCAGTGTGGTGAGACCCTGAGTATGTTTGTCGTCCAAAAATGAGGGGCTAGTGAACGTAGCAGGGAGGCTTGATGAAGGTCGCTGTTAGGAGGGTAGAGAGACAGGTCAGCAGCCCTAGAGCTTTGGAAAGGAAAAAGTCCATCCATTAGGTTGAGAGAATTAACATGAAATAGCCTCCATCTTCTCAGTAAAGCAGGCAGGAAGAGAAGCTCCAAGGTCACTCCTTGGGTCATCCCATAGGTTTTGACTGCTTTGTTCAGCACTATATCCCTCAGAAGAGTAAGACACCTAGTAGGTGCTCAATAAATACTTGTCGAATGGGGGATTTGATTGAAACTGTTTGAAAGAAGATGGGAAGATCTCCAAGCATAGACTTGGTAGGTAAGGTGAATAGCTGTTCTATAGCCTGATCAGACCCAGAGCGGGTTTCATTGGGGGCATTTACATTCCAACTATGCCCATAAACACTGTTTTCAATAAAGGGAACAGATGTAGGTCTTGTTGCCAAATGATACCCTCATGCCCTGGCAGCCCATGTGTGGTCATCTCCAAAGCTTTAATAAACCCCGTCGCCACCTGGTGGGAGGGCAGGGTTTCACATGTGGCTCTTGGAATGAGTTGTCCTTTGGGACAGTACCTGTAATTAATTCTCCTCTTTGGTCCTGCCCTTCTAGAAAGCTGGCAACCCTTGAAAACAAGCTACGACCATCCCGAGCTCTCTCATGGTTCAGCTTTGGCCCCAGTGAGGGGGTTAAGGCTGTACTATTCTATTTCTTCTTGGAAAATGAAGTCAGGCCAGATTAAGGGTGCCACTGACAAGGCCATGTGAGCAGCATCCTCCTGGTGGTGGCCGCAATGCTCTGTACCTTGTAAAGCTCTGTGCGCATCCTATCCATCACTTACCATCAGGATGACCCCAAAGCGGTAAGCTGTTAGCAACTGACTGGCTTAGAAAGCTGTAGTCATTGATTAAGCCTTTCAAGATTTGCGTGAACTTAGGCAAATGGATTCAAGAGTTTCAGGAGTATTACTTAATTCAAAGAATTACGAACGGCTTATGCTGTTTTGTTGGTGTCCTGGTTCAGTTGGAACCTTTGTAACAGATACTGCAGGTGCTTTCATTTTAGGCACGCTGTACCCATTGCTGTGTGAACGTTTGTTTAAAAAAAAATAAGGACAATTCCAGCTAGCTTACTTTTACTTTTATATTTTTTTATTATCCTAAGGAGATGGGTTAATTATGAGTCGTTTGGCCAAAGTCAGTGTTAAACAAATGAGTTTCAGCAGCAGCTACGCCTGATTCCTATGGATTATTAGAACTCTTTAAAGAGCTATTATTTTGACAAAGCACAAAGCATCAAACTTTTCCGTTTTTTAATCTTTTTAATTAAAATATACATTAGGAAGGCGCATACATCTTAAGTGAATGGTCACAAAGCGGATACACCTGTGCACCCACCACCCAGGTAAAGGACTAGAACATGACCAGCATCCTGAAGCCCTTCCCCAGGCCTCTCCAGGTCCCTGACCTCTCTTCCCCAAGGGTAAGACCTATCATGACTTCTAACACCGTAGCTTAGTTTTGCCAGAGTCTCTTGTTTGTGTGTGTGTGTTGTATAACCTTTTTTTTTCTTCCCTGGTTTCTTTTACTCAGTATTATGTTTGTGAGATTCAGTCATGTTACTCAGAAAAGCTGTGGCTCATTGGTTTTTGTTACTGTATAGTATCCCATCATCTGAAAGAGCCAACAATCTGTTTACAAATTCAACACTGGCAGATATTTTGTTTTTTTCCTAGCCTGGAGCTATTACCAAAAATACTCCTGTGAGCATTGTCTGTGCTCCTTGGGGTATACATGCACACATTTCTGCATGTGATGACAGTCATAGAGCATGCACGTGTTCAGCCTGGGGAGATAATGCCAAACACGTTTGTGTCAAATGGTCATACTCACTGACCCTCACACTACCAGAGTGTCAGGTCTCTTTGCTCCACCTCCTCCCCATCCCTAGCATTATCTTTTTAACTTTAGCCATTTTGGTGAGTGTGTTTATGTATAAATATATATTTTATAATTGTGTGTATATATTTATATAGTCATATATAATATAGTTGTATATATACGTGTTTGTGTGTGTATGTAGCTATATTTCATTGAGGTATTAGGGTACTGTATTTTTTTTTTCAAAATTTTACTTATTTATTTGAGAGAGAGAGAGAGAACTAGTGGGGGAGAGTGGCAGAGGAAGAGAGAAAGAGAGAGGGAGAGAGGAAGCAGACTCCCCACTGACTAGGGAGCCTGATGTGGGGCTCGACCCCAGGACCTGGAGATCAGGACCTGAGCTGAAGGCAGACACTTAACTGACTGAGCCCCCCAGGTGCCCAGAGTACTGTATTTTAATAAACAACTAATTTTGTTTCCTTTAATAGCAGAACAGGGAAAATCATCTATGATTTCATAAGGATCATTAAAATCTTTTTGGTAATGAATGCACATCATCCTGTTTCCTTCTAGGCCCATCTCAGTGATCAATCCATGTCCCAACTGACAACAATGTGACACATCCATCAGAACCATCTAGCAAACAGAAGGATTCTTCTGTGTCTTTGAAACAGAACAAGGGAAATAGTCGATTACTATAAGCAATAACAGAAAAACAACAAAATTTTTAAAAAACGAAGCATAAACAGTAGAATAACTGAATATTACAGTTAGATTCATGTAACTCAACCAACCCAAAGCCAAGAGAGGTTAAATGATTAAGACCCAGATCAATTGCAGACAGAGCCAGAAGTAGAATTCAAATCCCCACCCTCTTACCCTTTAGGATACCCAAATTTTTAGTCAGTGGTCTTTCTGTAATCTGAAATGTCTTTAAATTTAATTTCCCAAAATTCAGAATAATTTCATAAGTGCACTAAGTTAACCATGAAAAAGATCACTATGTCTTGTGTTAAAAAAAAAAAAAAAAGATTTTATTTATTTACTTTACAGAGAGAGATCGTGCACACAGGGATGGTGGTGGATAGGGGCAGGGAGAGAGGGTGAAGCCGACTCCTCATCCCAGGACCCTGAGATGATGACCTGAGCAGAAGGCAGATGCCTGACAGAGCCACCCAGGCATTCCCCACTATGTCTTGTTAAAGAACAAAGTTAAACTGAGTAAATTGAAATATCAAATTGCCTTTATTTAAGACCCATGAGTCAGCAGCATCCCATCTAACAAATAGAGTATTCCAAGGAATTGAACCAAGTAGAAAGCTTTGAGAGGCAGAAGAGGATGGGATAATAAAGTTAAATAGCAGAAGAAAAGAAAGGATGGTTTCAGGCAAGGTCACCTTCCCTTAAGGGCAAGGGCAGGGGGTCTTATGCAGATTACCTCACTGGAGCTGGTCAGGAAATTCCAGACTGATGAGTTTAAAACCGAGAGAGGCTCAAAGTGCAGTTAGGTTAGCCGGGAAGTCTTGGAGCAACTCCATTTGGGGCCTATTGTTTCTTTTTTAACAGTTCCCACCCCTCTTGGTCAAACTTTCAGCCTGAGATGTGATCAAAATTGAAGGCATTAGCACCATCTCAGCTCCTGCTCTAGTTCTCACTGCTTTCATTCATCCTGGGTTTTGCTGACTCTCTGTGGTACTCACAGGTCATGACTTCAGGCTCACAGTTTTTTAGTTGGTCATTGTCTTTGTTCCCTTTTTGTCATTCCAGTCTTCGAGAGAGATCATTTACATAGTGGTTAGTGCTGCAAACATGTATTTAAAGCTCTCGGGAGAATACAGCACACCAGGGAGATTATTGTAACTATAAGCAGCATAATTCCCAACATTTGAAGCATACTTCAGAGCCATGGCCCCTAAGAACAAACCAATCAAAGAATGACCCCATTGACCAAGTCACCCTTTTTAAACCAAGTGGTTTGCTGAGTAATCTCACATAACTGAGTTGCAGCTTCCCCAGAAGTGTTAATCCAGGTACAGCTAGTTCAGTTGGCTACAACACAGACACCTCCTTACTCAGAACAGCTTTGGCCCGAGAGTCTAAGGATCTTTGCTGGGTAGCTAGTGTCTTAGCAACAGAATCTGCAGTGTCTCTAAGAGTTAAGGAGAGGTTTCGAATCATATTCTCATTTGTATTTATTCCTAAACTGGGGGGCAGTCAGGGTTTTAGCATGTATAGGGAGAGAATCTCCAAACCTGAAATAAAAAATCATTTTAAGTGCCTTACAAAGATGGGTGCTGCTGGTGTGCTCTCTTAACGAATGGGGACAGATCTGGTCTAGATGATCACGGGAACCTAGGGTTCAAATGTCCTAAGATTCACATAGGTAAATTGTCTAATTGGGTACATACTGCTAAGTGGGGAGCAGAGAGGGGGCGCGTTCAGGCATAATTTGCATTGACATTGGGATTCCAAGAGAAATTTTGGTCCCAGGGAGGATTCTTTGCATCATGACAAATCTAGCAATCTGAGAGCTAATCCCCACCCCCTTAGCAATGGCCTGAAGGATACAAGCATGGGCATTCTCTCTCCAGGCCAATGCCAGAGTGAAAAAAAGATAAAGGAGATAGGGCTTCATGTCTAGTTAAAGTATGAAATCTTGATCCAGCGTCTTGACTGAAGGCAGTCTACTTGGATGTCAGCTACTTCTCTTCCTTGTCAATTCAATTTGTAGGTCTGCCCAGGGCCAGATGTCAGGTGGAGACTTCTTTATCAGTGAGACAAGTACTGATTGTCTAGAGACTCAGGGTGTTCTAGATTTGCAGTAGAGTGTGGTCAGGAGTACTTGGTAAGGTCCCTTCCGATGAGGCATAATGAGGCTGTCTTCCTCTGAGGACACTCCCAGAATACCGAGTTACCAGGCTCTAGACCGTGCCCAACAGGATCCTTTGAAATGGGATCCAGAAAACCTTCTTTAATCTCTTGTTAATATGCTTAAGCATAAGACATAAGCATAAGACTTACTGTAGCTGGTCATACTGGCATGAAAGTTGTATAACTTCAGCAGAAGGTTCTATACCAGTAGACGTGGATCTTTCTGTAACTATCTTGTGTACGGTGACTTTCCCAAAATGTAGTACTGTGAATAATCAGCAAGACCAAAGACAATACTGTCAGCCATGGATATCTGTGGTCTCTGCAAGTTTAGACATTTTTAAGTTTAAAAATCTCGTTTAGTTCCCTCAACCTTGCCTGATGATTGAGGGTGATAGGGACAGTGGTAATCCACAGGAGGTTTGCAAAGTGTTCGTTAAGGCTCATATGATTTGGGGCATCTGGGTGGCTCAGTGAGCTAAGCATTTGCCTTCAGCTCAGGTCACCATCTCTAGGTCCTGGGATGGAGCCCCCCTTCAGGCTTCCTGCTCAGCCGGGGGTCTATCCCTCTGCCCCTCCCCACCACTCATTCTTGCTCTCTCTCAGATCAATAAATTTGCTCTCTCAAATCAATAAATAAAATCTTTAAAAAAAAAAAAAAGGCTCATGACTAGCCTAGTGAAGTGGGAACCTTGATCACTGGAGAATGTGGAAGGTATACCCCAAATGGGAAACTCATTTTCCAACAGATTCTTTGCCACTGTGAGGGCATCAGCCTCGTGGCAGGGGATGGCTTCAGCACACCTGGAAAACCCACACATGATAACAAAAATATATTGCTAACCCATACCAAGTAGCAGTTGAATGAAGCCCAGCTGCAGGCATTCAAAGGATCCAGAGGGAGGAGGTTCTGAGGCTTCTCTGGACAAAAGTATTTTCCCAGGATCATGGCTATGGCAGGTCATACGTGGCTGGTAGATTGTTTTTGCAATTTTATAGAAGCATCCCTACCAATATCTATTTATAATTTGGGTTATCTTAAGTGCCCTGGGGGTGGGGGGTGAAGGAATATGAAAACCTAAAAATGGAGTTAGGTGTAGGTCCAACTGTTGTTTAATTTCAATGTTAACCCATCTTCATTTCTCTGATTCAGGAGCAGACTGTTGCCATGTTACAAGGACATCAGGATCGCAAACATTAGGCAACAAGGAGCTTCTGCTTTTTTGCAGAAGCAGAATGGACTTCGTCCACACATGCCACAATCTACAGATGCTGTTGCCCCTGCCTTGTCATGAGAGCCAGCCGGGACGTTCCCTGGTCCTCCGTGCTCTCAGGGTGAGCCTCAGTTTTGATGACAGCAATTTCAGAAGTTAGGAGAATAGCAGAATAGCAGTAAGAGGACCCATTTACTTGTTGCCCAGTTTTGATTGGGGTCCCAGAGGGTGCAAGAAATCCCCTTTGTCTCCACAACATTCCAAAGTCACAGATGACTCCAAAGGCATCCCAGCTATCCATATCAATATGAGCAGTAAGTTCTTCTGATAACTGGCATGCTCAGGTCAAGCATGGAGCTCTCTGCTGATTGGGTAGATTTAGCTTGTGAGAGCTTTCCCCTTTCCAGCAGGTCAAACTGTGTAAGGACAGCACAAGCAGCCTGAAAATGTCCTTTTTCACCTCTACTCTATGGTCCCATCAATAAGTCAGACGAGATCAGGATTAGTTAGAGGGGTATCTCCTAAGTCAGGATGACGTGTCATGAAATGGGACTCCCTGCCTCAGCCCTGGGGCTCACCTTCATCATGTAGAGGTAGTAACAGAGCTAGATCAAGGGTGCTGCAACATTTAGGTGGTGGAAGCAGATGGATCGAAGGAAGTTAGTCTACCTGCAGAGAAATGTAGTCATTTCAGAGTGAAGACGACTTTGAACAAAGTGTGAAGTTTCCAAGTAAACCCCATTTCCTAGGGTCAGATATCCAGATGCTTCCGCTCACTCCACAGCTGTGGCTCTAGCTTGAAGACAGCTGCGACAGGCACAAGCAACTGACTCACACTGTGCTGTCAGCGGCAGGTCGGTGACCACGTTTGTGCGTGAGCATTCCCAGGGCTTGGTTACCCCCTCCCAGCACAGATAAGGTGAAAGGTTCTAAATACTTAGGTGGCCCTGAGGCGGGTGGCTCTTAAGGCACCTGTTTCTGTCTTCTAAAAATCTGCTCTTGTTTGTCCTTCCTTTTTTTTTTTTTTTAAAGATTTTATTTATTTATTCATGAGAGACACAGAGAAAGACAGGCAGAGACACAGGCAGAGAGAGAAGCTGGCTCCATGCAGAAAGCCCGATGCGGGACTTGATCCCAGGTCTCCAGGATCACACCCTGGGCTGAAGGTGGCACCAAACCGCTGAGTCACCCGGGCTGCCCTTGTTTGTCCTTCTAAGCATAGGGCTCAGGGACTGAGATTTTAGTAAGTTTACAGAGTGGGGAAGTTAATGGAGAATAATTAGGAACCCCCATAGTCTGCAATAAATGCACAAAGCTGTCACTCACTTGTAGGTCTCAAGAAATTCCTGAATTAGCTTAATTCCTTTTGGAGACAGCTGAATTGCTTCAGAGTTTAGCTCATGACTTAGGTACTGCACAATGTCCAGAGATCATTGTAATTTTGCCTTAGAGACTTGGCGTCCCTTTTCAGCTGTTACAGCAAACAAAAGACCCCTCTTTTGTGATAAGCACAGCAAAAGGTCATCTACATAATTACGAAAGGTTCGGTTTCCCATGGAACTGGAGGGGACTAACATCTCCGTGAAGTCACTTGAGAGAAATAAGAGGCGGCCTTGGTGACTGGTCGAGGTTTAACTGTCTAGGTACAGTATCAATCATTTCAGATAAAGGTAAATAGATACTGGCTGCTGATGTCCCCAGGGATACTTTAAAAAAAAAAGAAAAAAGAAAAGTCCAAACAGAGGTGCCCACCAGTGACCTGTGCATCAGATGGAACTTGTGACCTAAGGATGTTTGGGTTTAGAATAACTGGGGAACCAGGAATAACCATCTTATTCATAGCTCTCCAATCCTAACAAACTGCCCTCCCTGTCCATTAGGTTCCAGGATTGACATCGCCTCTAGGAACTTGGGCAGCCATGGTGAGCCCCTGGGCAGTGAGGTCTTCTACGTCTGCTGTTGAGGCCATGTATGGCCTCAGGCTGGAAGGGACCCTGAGGTAATGTAGGGAGTTTACTTATATCTATCCTAATCTTGGGTCCCACGCTTCTTATTCTTCCAATGTAAATAGTCGTAGGAGCCCACAGATTTTCGGGCTCCTCCAATTAAATAAATTTTGCTGGACTTCTCCCTCTTCTGTGCCAAGGACAGCGTATAAGGAACCTGAAAGATCAGGTTTAGGTTGGTCAGGAAAGTCTCAGGTGAACACTCCACTGGCGGCAAGGTGTGTTAGCCCTTTTAATCTAGGAGGGAGATCCCTACCTAAGAGATTGACAGGAACTGATTGACACAACAAAAAGGAATGTTTTTCAGCAAAAGGCCTGAGTCATTCGTACTGGCAGAGATAAAAATTGTCTCTGAATTTTAACAGACGCCCCACCCCACCCCCAACTCTGGAAACCTCCTTTTTACTTTGAGGGATCTGTCATCTTGAGGGTGGGGTTTAAGGCAGAGTGTAACTCCAGTATCTATTACAGTTTGCCAAGGTTTCTCATTAATCTTAACTTTGGCTTTTCCTTGGCAATTTAAGGGAATTTCTGATAATAGCTTTGCAGAGCAGCTTCCAGAATCCCTTCAGCTGTGTGAAGGGCTCTCCTCTGAAGGCCACTATGAGGCCACTGGAGAAGAATTTGCATAGGACCTTTGAGGACAAGCTCTTTTCCAGTGCCCCAGTGGATTACAGCTGCGACCTTGATCTTTGGACCAGCGTCTGGATAATGGACCCTACCTAGCAAGGTACAGTGGGGGAGGCCCAGGTGTTGTGTTGGGTCTCTGGCTTTGGAGCTGTAAAGCTAATAGCTTGGCAGATTTTTGTTTGCAATCTTACTCCAGGGTCCTTTGAAAATGCTCAGCTGTAGTCATGAGTTCAGTCAGACTGGTGGCCTCCCATCCTACTTTCTGCCTTTGTATTGATCCACTAATCTCAGGAGATAATCCATATACAAAGAGGGCAGCCAGAGCAGACTGGGTGACCTTATTTATTGCATGGAACCCCAAATGCCATAGAGAAAGGACTACAAACAGGGTTTAAAGTCTGCCCGAGAGTCATCTCTTTTTGTTTGCAAGTTCATATAACAGACCAATAAAGACGAGCAGGGAAGACTCTAGAAGTGGCTTATAAAAATTTGGCTGTGGGGCACCTGAGTGGCTCAGTTTGGTTAAGCACGTGCCTTCGGCTCAGGTCATGATCCTGGAGTCCTGGGATCGAGCCCATGTCAGGGCTCCCTGCTAGCGGGAAGTCTGCTTCTCCCTCTGCCCCTCCCTCTGCTTGTGTTCTCTCTCTCTCTCTCTCTCAAATAAATAAATAAAATATTTTTTTAAAAATGGTTCAGCTGCTATTTTCTGAGCTTTTGCTGGTCCCTGAGTTGTTGAAGGCCGATGACCTCGAATATCATCTTTGGGGTTTTGCATCCACTTTTGGACTTCACCAGGTCACACCAACATCTGTACAAGCCGATATAGGGTACCCGGGGGTCACAGACCCTGATGATGACTCGAAATTCTTCAAAAAATTTTTGGATTCCTCCCTAGATTTCGGGCATCCTTTGACTCTGGCGTTTAGTTCTGTCTTTAACCAAGGCATAAAGGGTACCTGAGGAGTTCCACCTGCAACCTCAAAGTTTTATTTTAAAAGGAAACTGTCTCATGGTCTCAGAATAGAAGGGCAGTTCAGTCAGACCATTAGTAAAATGCAGGTGGTGCTCGGATAAGAAGGATCAGGGGAGCAGTAGGGGTCATGTCAGTCTTATTTTTGTTGTTGTTTACCTCATGTATTTTTAACCTTTTTTTAAAAAAATATTTTATTTAATCATGAGAGACACAGAGAGAGGCAGAGACACGGGCAGAGGGAGAAGCAGGCTCCATGCTGGGAGCCTGATGTGGGACTTGATCCCAAGACCCCAGGATCATGCCCTGGGCCAAAGGCAGACACGCTCAACCACTGAGCCACCTAGGTGCTTCCTTTAACGTTTTAAAAGATTTTATTCATTTGAGAGAGAGTGCATGTGCGTGCGTGCGCGCACGCGCACACAGACACACACGCACACATGAGTGGGGGAAGGACAAAGGGAGAAGCAGGCTCCCCACCGAGCAAGGAGCCAGATGTGGGACTGGATCCCTGGACTCTGGAATCATGACCTGAGCTAAAGGCAAATGCTCAACCAACTGAGCCCCCCAGGTGCCCCTCTTTAATTTTTTTCTTAGGCTTTTGTGACAAGTCTTTTCATGAAGCTACTTTGGAATCTAAAAGCCTTTGGAAAGCTGCCGCCCACCAACTAAAATGGGCCTCCCATCCTGTGTGTCCAGCTTGGGATCCCTTGCTCTCAAGTGTGTTTCTTAAATGAGCAATCTTCTCTAATCAGAACATTCCCTATAATGGCCATTTTAATTCTAGATTATCTGTTGTACGTTTCTGCCATTTTGCTAGATATGTGCAGTTTCCGAGACTATTGTTCTTAAACATAATATTAGCAGGTGTGCCAAAGGTGGTGCGCTCAACTCTTTGGATATATAAAGGATCCCATTTCTTAATTTAGCTAGGTCTTTGCATTTCCTGGAGCCACACTAATACCAAGGAGGGCCTGGGAGTCTTCTTGAGGTGGCACATGCTCTAACAACCTTTAAATGTTTGCTCTGTGGCCCACCAATTTTTTTGACTTGAGATTCCCATTAGCAACTACCCCTTATGTAATACTCACCTGAGGCCTCCCACTACACCCAGTCTAGCCCAAATTGGACCCAGTCTGACCCTGGACCCATCCAACTTTGGTTAGTAACCACCAACACTGTATGGAATCTGGGAATGGGGGAAAGATTTGAACCAGCAGACCCCAAAGAACGGCGGGCTGATTCCAAACAGCTACCACCAGCAGTTCTCGGTGTGGAATCTGGGGATAGAACCAAGGGCTGGAAAAAAAAAAAAAGAATCAAGGGCTGGGGTTTCGAGTCAAATAGGAAACTGTGGAAAGTCAACTAACTCAGGATCCCAAAGCAAAGATAAAGGAGCTCAGAACTGAGAACTTACCAACAGCTCTTGGAAACAGGACAAGGACATAAAGGGTTCACGGGTGCAGCGCCTGTATTTCTCGTTCTCAAAGTTGCCAGTTTTCTTCAATTCCACTAATGCCATCAAATCTGCTAAAGAACAAAACTTCAGTTGAGTGAATTAAAGCATCTAATTGAATTTATTCGGTGTTTCACAAACATCCCATAGAAGGATGTTCCAGGGGACTGTAGGAAATGGAGTGTTTGGTTATGTACAACCCTAGTTGTACAAGCAGGACAAGAGTTATTTGCAAAAGAAAAAAAAAAAAAAGGATTGTTTCAGACAAGGTGACCTTCCTTTGGGGGGAAGTGCAGGGGTCTTAAGCAGATTACCTCCCTAGTGCTCCTCAGGAAATTCCAGACTGATGAATTTAAAATTCCATTCATAGGAGAGGCCCAAACTGCAGTAGGTATGAGGTATTAAGTCTTTGTGGGGCTTAACGTAAGTGACTCCCTTTTGGATCTGTTGTTTCTTTTGAACAGTCCATATGCTGCAATTATATAGCCATGCTTTTTCTCTCTGACTAATTAGAAGACAACTTGACACTAAAATCTAATCCCAGCAGAACATGTTATCTGGCTATCACTCTTCAGAAAGACAAAAGCAGTCTGCCTAAATTCCCACTACCTTCTTTTCCCACTACCTTCCTTTTTTTAAAAATTCTTTATTTATTCATGAGAGACACAGAGATAGAGGCAGAGACATAGGTCAGGGGGAGAAGCAGGCTCCCTGTGAGGAGCCTGATGTAGGACTCAATCCCAGGACCCTGGGATCACTACCTGAACGGAAGGCAGATGCTCAACCACTGAGCCACCCAGGCTCCCACTACCCTCCCACTACCTTCCTAAGGCAAGTCAAGCCTTAAGAGTTTTAATAAAGCCATCCACATAAATACTCAGCTCTGTTTTCCTATGAGGAGTCAAGAAGGGGGGCTAGCTCCATGTGATAGCTTTCTTGTAGGAAGATGTCACTACCGACCCATAATCAATAGAGCGTGAACTTTGAGTTATGGCTCTGCACTGATCCACATGCATTCATCCAGAGCTTCTAGATGACGAATGATACCTAACTAAACTTCTAGCCTCTGGCTAGTGACCAGAATATAGCTAACTTATCCCTGTAAGGTTTATGGTGTGAGTCTCTGCTAATGGCATCAGCACACTGGCTGTAGACTCTAATTTTCACTCATCTTGATTTGGGAAATGTAAATTCTCTTCTGTTTCATTGTGGGATTAATTTATAGTACTTTATCCCCTAAATCAAACACCCCCAAAACGGTGGCATTTGCAATCTGCAAAAAATTCAATTGACACATATGCAAGTTTGTTTCTTCTTTCCAACAGCTGTATTTCCTGCCCCGCGGTGTGTCAATGCATTTGACAATGCTATTTAAATTTAATAAGTAAAGGCAAATGAAATTACAGAAACGGATCACCATTTTTATGGAAAACCAACTAAACAAATGTTTGGCTTAAAATGTCAGGCCATCATGGAACTTTAATAAAATACTCAAAGTAAATTCCCTAGAGGAGATGAACAATTCAAAAATAGAAAGTTTGAGAAAAGTGCTGATTGATACTTAAAGTACAAGTGGCACTCCATGTCCTAATGGATGAGGAACCATGTTACCCGGTCAGAGGACACCAGTCATGCAATGGGAGTCTCTGGGGCCCAGTAAGCAGCAGCTGTGTGGGATCTGAGACCATGGATGTGAACAACACTGGTCCGTGGGAGTCTACGGGAGAAATTAGTTCAATGTCATGTAGAATGACACTGTACAGGACTTAGGGTTATAAAAATTTTCCAGAATCCTAATAACAGAGTAGTTGGAACCTAGATTGTCTCAACCACAGGATAGCACTGCAGAGAGGCCAGCACTGTATGGCACTGCTCTTGTCTGTTGGGCCTCTCTTGAAGGATCTCGCTTATCCACCCTCCCTTCTCTTGAATTATCAGTGGTTAATCTTATGCTCTTATTTTGGAGTAACTGCTTAGATATGTACCCACTTGATGCTTTGTCCCCAAGCTCTGATGAGGTGGTCCCAAAAGGCTATTTATTCCTTTTTTTTTTTTTTTAAGATTTTATTTATTTATTCATGAGAGACACAGAGAGAGAGGCAGAGACACAGGCAGAGGGAGAAGCAGGCTCCCTGCAAGGAGCCCAATGTGGCCTCAATCCCGGATCCCGGGATCATGCCCTAAGCCGAAGGCAGACGCTCAACCGCTGAGCCACCTAGGCATCCCAAGTTGTCCTTTTTTAGAAGATTTTATTTATTTTTCTGAGAGAGAGAGAACACATAAGCAAGGGGAGAAGGAGGAGAAGCAGACTCCACACTGAGCATAGAGACCAATGAGGGGCTCAGTGGGCTCACTGAGATCATGATCTGAGCAGAAGTCAGATGCTTAACCGACTGAGCCACCCAGGCTCCCCCCAGGGAAAGTTGTTCTTTACAGAAGTCCAACTAATAAATGCAGAAGAAATGATTTTTAAAGAATTTCTGATTACTATTTTATAGCTACTTATGGAATAAAGAGTATAAGGAATGAACCTAAGTGGAAGTTAAAAAGACATTCGATAAAGGATGATGGCTAACTTTGTAACAGAGGGATCACATGGACACCACCCAGACCCACTAAGGAAGCCTAAAAAATGGCACGAGTGTATCATTATATGCCTCACGATGTGATGTACTAGGAAGTATGAAGTTTTCTTGCCCCCAGAATTCAACTCATCTTATCAAGCCAGTTTATAGGGGAAACAAAAAAGTTAAATGACACCAAAGGGAAACAGGACAAATCCAGAATGTAGGTCATTTTCCAGGACAAATGACCCAGTTTCTATAACAAATCAGTGGTCAGGTAAGGAAGAGAATTGTTATAGAATAAAAGAGACTTAAAGACATAACCAAATGAATCATGTTTGGATTCTGAATAGAAGAAGCTAAACTTGGGGTATGGGGGTGGCTCAGTTGGTCCAGCAACTGACTCTTGATTTGGCTTAGGTCATGATCTCAGAGGGGTGAAATCCAGTCCCCTGTCTATGATGGGTGTGGACAGCTTTAGATTCTCTCTTCCTCTGCCCCTCCCACCACACTCCTCTCTCCTCTCTTAAAAAAAAAAAAAAAAAAAAAAAAAGCTAACCATAAAAAGACTACTCTCAGACAATTGGGGAAGTCTGAGTATGGACCTGGTATCAGACGATAAAGAAAAATATTGCTAGGTGTGGTAGTAGCATAGTTATATTCAAAAATATTTTTATTGATTAGAAATGCATACTGAGGGGATCCCTGGGTGGCGCAGCAGTTTGGCGCCTGGCTTTGGCCCAGGGCGCGATCCTGGAGACCCGGGATCAAATCCCACGTCGGGCTCCCGGTGCATGGAGCCTGCTTCTCCCTCTGCCTGTGTCTCTGCCTCTCTCTCTCTCTCTCTCTCTCTCTGTGTGTGACTATCATAAATGAATTAAAAAATTTAAAAAAAAATTAAAAAAAAATAAAGAAATGCATACTGAAATTTTTACAAGTTAAATGACACAATGTCTGGAATTTCCCTGAACATGTTTAAGCAAAACTCAATACACTTAGGTGGATGAAATGAGACTGGCAAAAAAAAAGAAAGGCTAATCGCTGAAGTTTGAGGTTGGGTATGTGGAGTTCACAATATTCTTCTCCTTACTTGGGGATATGCCTGATATTTTCCACAATAAAAGGTTTTAAAAAAAATACCTTTTGCCATAGGCACTTACTCCTTAGGCTAAGAAGAAGCTGAAGTTATTATTACTTGGGAATTAATATTCCTTTATAATGAGAACTCCCCTATAAACACCCCTGGAAGGACATTTGAAAATCAAAACTCGGTTTTCAGTTCCAGAAGTCCATTTTTTTTTCCCACTCATGGCCCTAAAAGGCACCGGTTGGTTTTTCCTCAGCCACATTACCCTCTTCTGTAATAGCTTAATGAGACGCACAGGGTAAATGGAACTCCATTTGCTGCTTTGGCTGCTTGAGAACCATTAAAAGACCCTTAAAAGCATCACTCATGTATTAAGTGAAAGAAAACTCATCATTAAATTAAGGGAAAACAACTCTTCCCACTCAGGAGTTTTTGGTGTTGTAAAGTACCCTAGGTAATCAAACGTGTTCAAGCAAAAATGGTTGTGCTTTGTTGTAGCGTATTTCTAGAGCACAAGGAGAGCTCCCTTAGAATATCCACAATGTACTCTCCTCTTCGTCAATGAAAAAAGAATGGCTTCAGATTAAGAATTAAAATTTCCTGAATCAAAAAGTACTCTAATTAATGATCTGGGCACACTTGTACATTTTGAGCTCAATACTGTAAAGATCTGTGCAGTCCTTTAATTTGGCTCTTACTGCCTTACAGCTAAATTTGGCAGCTTCACTCAAACTCTAGGGTGGCTAATTAACACCCACAACACAATTCTCTCAGCCAGGATTCCTTCAAAAGCCTATCTCCAACCCACCAGACATCAGCTAGGATGTTAACCTAGGCTGTTTTGAGTAATTCTATAATACATCCAACTTTATTGCTAAAAAATCCTAGCCAATGACCCACCATTGCTCTTTTGGCTTTCCTGTGCAATGTCAAGTGCCACTGAGGTCAAGTTCTAAGGACACCTGGCAGAGTGTCCCACAATGTGTTCTGGGAATACCCTCAGCAGAATCAGCCGGTGTGTTAACAATACAGTTTGCTGGGCTCCCTCTCAAGCCTACTAAGTCAGACTATTTGCTGATGAGGCCTAGGTTTCTGCACCTCAAGCAAGAGTGCCAGGTGGTTCTTCCAAACACAATTTGACAACCAAGTTTTCAAAAATAGGAGTTTCTCTCAAGTCTACGAGAAAAACAGGATAGAGCTGACAAGTGAACCAGCATCAGGAGGAAAGCAGCCGGCCAGCATGTGGAACACTCTGTAAGACAACTGGCCCGGTTTCTTCAAAAAGTCAATGGCATATCCATCAGCTGATATATAAATTTAAAAAGGCAGTATATCCAATCAACACAGTATTATTCAGCCATCAAAAGGAATGAAGGAGTCCAGCCCTGCGTAGCACTACTCTTGTCCATTGGGCCTTAAAAACATTACGCTAAGAAAAAAAAGCCAGACACCAAAGACCACATGTTGTGTAATTCCATTACATGAAATGTCCTAAATAGGCAAATCTATAGAGATAGAAAGTAGATTTGTGGTTTCCAGAAGATAATGGGGAGCAGGGAAGGGGAGTTGCTGCTAATGGAGTGATGAAAATGTTCTGGAATTAGATAACAGTGATGGTAGCCCCAGTCTATGCATATACTAAAACCCACTGAATTGTGTACCCTAAAAGGGCGAATTTTATGGTATCTGAGTTGTATCTCAAACATTATAAATAGAAGAGTTGAAGTTAATAAAGTTATGTCAGGACTCACAGATCCAAGGCCACCCCAGTGTCCTGGCCCTCGTCATGAATCAAAACCTAGGTCAACCTGTATGTACAGGAAGCACCTATCACAGAAACCTTACCCCCAACACACATTCAACAGACACCCATTGCTTGTGAGGCACTGTACTCCCCCAATCCGTGACTGTTTTCCCTTGAATAGAGGGCATCAAACTTGTTACTAAATTTTGGGGTTTAGTTGTTTGACAAAGATGTTGGGGGGGAAAAAAGAGGGCATTTTTTTTTTCTTGACTAAAAGAGACTTAAAAGAAATGGGAAATATAACCAAATACAGTGAGCCGACTTTGTTTGGATCAAGATTGTCTGTCCAAAACAGACAATTTTAGGCAATGGGAGAAGTTGAATATAGATTAGAATTGTTGTTTATTTTCTTAGCAATCATACTGGCATTGTTAGGTATGATTATGCCTTTTCTTTTGAGATGAATACTGAAATATTTAGGGGTGAAATAACATGATATCTGGGGTTTCTTTAAAATAATTTGACAAAATAGTCTGTAAAATGAATGTTTTTGGTTGATACTTGTGGACTGAAAAATACACAGGGATATGTTGAATTTTATCTTGGTGCATAGCTGGATATTTTCATGAAAAAAAAATGAGAATAAAGGAACTCAGGCTTTCTAGAGTATCTTCATTTGTTTTGATTCCAGAAATTTCAGTTGTATGCTTACACACTACAAGTGTTAGGATGAGATTGAAGGGCAAATAGTAGAGGTAGGTCATTAGTTTTGAGCTTTTCAGCAGGAAAAGGCCAGAGGGACAATTTTGAATACCTTCCTTGAATTCAGTAAAATGAAATGGACAAAATAGAAAGGCACTGGGCCCAAGGTTCCTCGGTCATTTTAAAAAAGAAAAAAAAAAAACCTATTCTAAGTCTCTCCTCCAAAAGCCTCTTGAAGTTCATCCTCTTAGGATGAAATTATTGTTAACTAAATATGCACTTGATACCTTAAGCAACAAATTAATTTCACAGAAAAATACGTTTGTGTCTAATGTATGGGGCTCAACAGTTTATTGTGCAGGACTTCCTATGGTGACCTGTTGTTGCTTCAGAACTGGATTTTACTCTTAAAATCTTACTAGAGACATTTACTTGCCTTAAGATCTGCTGCTGGACACACACACACACATATATAACTTAATATTAAATAAGTATTAAGTTAGTTATTTAATATTAGTTAATACTTAGTTATTTAATACTTAATATTAAATAAGTATTACATAATATTAAATAAATAAATATATGTTATGTGTATATAACTATATCTATAACTTCATGCAGACTCTTTGGCCAGGGAATTCACCCCAATTATCACCCCTTTCTTGTGGGAGCATGCCATCTGTCTTCAGCCACCGATTTCAGTATCACAGGGAAGGCTGGCCCTTCTGCTTCAAGACCAGAACCCCATATTGTCAGATGTCATAACCCTCTTGCCATGTGATAACTAGGATTTGGAAAAAAAAAAAAAAAAAAAGCATTGACTAGGAGACCTTCCACCTGGACATCCAAAATCTTGGACATGTGAAAGTTTGAGAGATTATAAATGTTCTTTTCAGGTTCATGATCCTGAGGAGGGTGATTGAAGTGCCCTCTTTATGAAGATCCACCAAGGAACTTCTTTTTGGAATATTTTGAGTTTCTCTTGATTTTCTGATTTGTTTCTATTTTCTAATTTTTGCATCAACTGCCAGGCAGCTCAGAGAAAGGTTTTCGGCCTTCTTCCAGCAAGTGTCCAGCCTCATGGGTGCTATTTTGTGTACGAAGCCCCATGCTCCAATCTCCTCGCTGTTTTCTTTACATCTCGTTGCAATGTATTCTCATAAACTATATGCAAGTCCTCTTTGGACTAAGATGGGGGTATAACAATAAATAAATAAACAAACAATAAATTACAAATAAGCAAATGCAAAACCAGAAGGGAGAGAGGGCAAGACTCAGAGGGCTTTGGGTGTATTATTAGGACTTTCCTATATTGGAAAACAAAAAAAATGTGGCTTCAGAGATGGTCTAAGATCAATGTGTTTGTGTGTGAGATGGGAAAAAAGAAGACCATGTGAGATATGTTCCATCCCAAACAGGGTGGAGAAAGCAGACTTTTTATCCGGAGGGTTTGGTGGCTGTCCAGAGAGTACAGGCAATTGACCTTTTTATTTATTTTTGTGTGTGTGCAATTGACCATTTTCATGTTTGAGGTGGCTCTCAGGGAACCTTTCTACAGGTTGACCCATTATTCCTCAGTCTCTAAACCCAATCTCATTTTATATAGGGAAGATTCCTGAGGCTCAAAACCAAGCTTCTCCAAACTTGGCTGAGACCTTCTGCTCAGTTCTGGTGACTGGGTCCATCCTCCAGTGACCTCTCTGGTCACATACAGTCCTTCTGTATATCGTTCTTCTAAGCTCTTCCTGGAGCCAGGGTCACATGGTGGATCTCAGTGTGGTGACCAGGCCCTGCTTCCTTCCACCAGTCCAAGAGTCAGGCAGAAAGAGCACTGCAGCAGGAGTTCAAAAGCTAGAAACCACTTTCTGCCTAACCCTGGGTTTTAGCGTCTTCTGGGGCAAGTTATCACTTGTCCTGGTCTCAGTTTCTACCTGTACCAAAGGAGATCAAAACATTATATATTTCCAGCACTAGCATGAGGATCCAAGGGGGCAGTATATGTCAAAAACGTAGACAAGCGTCTGGCACATGAGATGTGCAGTGAAAGCTGGCCATTATTCTGATGAGTCAACAAGAAGCCCCTGGGTGGCTCAGTCGGTCAGGCGTCTCCTTTGGCTCAGGTCATGATCCCAGGGTCCTGGGATCGAGCCCCACATTGGGCTCCCCAGTCAGCGGAGAATCTGCTTCTCCCTCTGCACCTCTGCTACCCTGCTCAGGCACACATAGTCTCTCTCCTCTCTCTCTCTCAAAAATATATAAATAAATAAAATCTTTAAAAAAGAAGAGGAAGGTACAAACATGGAATTTCCTCCTTAGCCATGCTGTGCCGGGGATGTTACTGAAGGCTAGCCAAAGCTCACCTTTCCCCAAGCATCCAAGCAGCATGGGCAGATTGATAATGCAGCTACTGGAGCCAAGTTTACGTTCCAGGCCCCGGAAGGGGCACTACTGCGTGTTCATAGGGTTGTGTATTTTTGTTTAGTGCATAAATGTAAGATGTTTTTGCATTCTTTTTCTTAAGACAGACCACTCAAATCATCTGAGCTTCAGGCCTCACGAAGCCTGGCTCCACCTGGTATCAAGTCATAGCATATCTCTGGCACCACCACCACTCCATGGCCAGATGCGTGCTGCAGCAGATAGATTGATAGATGGGTACAGACTTCCAGGTATGATTGTACATGTTAAAAAGGCTAATTTGAAACACTGCCATCCACTTAGATGAGCCACCTTTGTCCTAAAAGAAAGAATATAAAGTTCTGATCTGTCTTTAGAACTTCATGAACACTTACATCATACCCCAAAGAGGTAGCTCTCTCTCAACAATGCCTTCTTCACCTTGCTGCTTAATCAAATTTCACACCATTCCCCGATCTTGCAGATGAATTGCTGTGAGGAATGCTCTGATCCCAGGCTATGTCGCCTCCTCTGTTTGTGCTGGTGGCTTTTTGCGGCCCTACCCTATCAGGAGGCCACTAGTTCCCACAGCTGAGCCCACTAGGCTTTGCAGAAATTGCATTCCACAGCTCAACAAAACACATTTTGCCATGAATTTAAAACAGCCTCTACAGGTAACTGTCACGCTTTCTTTGGCAAAGAAAAAGAAATCACCGAAACCTGGAAAAGATGGAATGTAATAGCAATATATAATAGATATTAGTTCTTAACAGAGCAAATCCTTGATGCTTAGGGCCAACGACGATGCCACCCAAATGCCTCTGCAGTTACCTCTCATGAGTCTAGGTGACCCTCTTAGTACACCTAACCCCCCTTTCAGTCTGCAGCCATTGAGAGGAACCCAGCAGGGGATGGAGAGCAGATTGTCATCCCTGTGTTAGGATCACCTCTATCAGAGCACAGGGTAGACACGAGAGAGAACACCACAGGCGTCACAAGGGAGATCATGATGTTTTCTTTGTCCCTTTTCAGTCAGGGGTGGCCAATGCCCAGGCTGGTCCCAGCCCTTAATGGGGTGAGCGTCTCTAACTGTGCCAAGTGTCAGCTCTCCTTTTTGAAAAGCGCTATACCGTTGTCCCTTGACCAACACAGGTTTGCTTGCTCAGGTCTGCTTGTATGTGGGTTTCTTTTTTTATTGACAAATGTAGTATAACACTATGAATGTATTTTCTCTTCCTTATGATTTTTTCTCTAGCTTTAAGAATACAGTATATTAACCATATAAATACACAAAAAGTGTGTTGTGTCTTATTGGTAAGGCTTCTAGTCAACAGTAGGCTATTCGTAGTTAAGTTTTGGGGGAATCAAAAGTTATATGTGGATTTTTGACTATGCCAGGGTCAGTGTGTCTAACCCCCACGCTGTTCAAGGGTCAATGGTACTTTATCCTGATATGCCCATACAGCTATTTACAGAAGGATAAAATAGGCTTTCTTTTATTTTCTGTAATGAAAATGATTATTATTTTATTTTCTGATTACAAATAACACAGACTCATTGTAAAGAATTTGAATGACTCAGAAATATTTAAAAAATTATTTAACATAGACTCATTGTAAAGACTTTGAATAACTCAGAGATATTTAAAAATATTTAAATATTTTAAATACTTGAAGCCCCACCACCTTGAGAGAACCACGGCTAACAGAACCATCTTTTCATGTAGACACACAAACTGTAATATGCATATATATGGATATAGATACAGATATGTAGATATATAGATACTTATAGATACTATAGATTTTATTTATTTGAGAGAGAGTCGCACAATCGCACAATTGGGAGTGAGGGCAGGGTGGTGCTGAGGGAGAGGAAAAAGCAGGCTCCCCACTAAGCAGGAAGCCTGACTCTGGGCTCTATCCCAGGACCCTGGGATCATGACCTGAGCCGAAGGCAGACACTTAGAATGAGCCACCCAGGCGCCCCAAGATACATGTGGTTTTATCATAGACATTTCCTCTCTCCTTCTCACTCCTCCCTACCCACCCTCTGTCCTCCAGATAATCATCCTAGGAATATGCTGTGCTTATAGATGCCGAATCTTGAGGGATAAATAGGAGTCAAGGAGCAAAGGAGGAGAGGTGACGGGCAGTGCAGACAAGGAAAACAGCACGTGCGAAAGCAAGGAAGCAGGAGCTCTCTGAGCAGTGCTTCTCAAAACCTCAATGCATACATGTTACATTGGTTGAAATGCAGATTATGAATCAGCAGATCAGGGATGGGGCCTGAGATTTTTTTTAACTTCTAACAAGCTTTCAGGTGGTGGCTGTGTTGCTGCATCACACTTTGGGATGTGCTAAATTGCTGTGCTATGCAAAATGGTACCTACCAGTCATCACTGATGACTATTTAAGTTTAAATTAAAGGTAAATAAAATTTAAAAATCAGTTCCTGGGATCCCTGGGTGGCGCAGCGGGTTAGCACCTGCCTTTGGCCCAGGGCGCGATCCTGGAGACCCGGGATCGAATCCCACGTCGGGCTCCCGGTGCATGGAGCCTGCTTCTCCCTCTGCCTGTGTCTCTGCCTCTCTCTCTCTGTGTGACTATCATAAATAAATAAAAATTGAAAAAAAATCTTAAAAAATCAGTTCCTTCGTTGTACTGCTCACACGTCAGCTACTGACTAGCCACGTGTGGCTGCCATCTTGGAGAGCACAGCTATAGAACATTTCCATTATTGCAGAGAGTTGTGTGGAGCAATGCTGGACAGAGCATTCAGGGGCTTACAAATAGTTGAGTATGGCTGGATCCTAATAGGTCTGTGGGGTGGGGGGAGGTAGAAGGATAGACAGGGAATTGGTCTTGGTCCTGGTGGCAGTGAGGACCATTTAAGGATTTCCAATGGTGTGGAAGTTGTACTGGGGGAGGGAAGACTGGAGGCAGGGAGGTGGAGTGGAGGCTGCTGTGGTGGGCCAGAAAGTACATGGTGTGAGCTAGAACCAAAGTAAGGGAGTGGGTAGGAGAGGGAAGACTCATGGGATGGTCTGTGGAAAGAACTGACCGAATAGGAGGGAGGAAGCAGGATGCTGAGAATGGGAGGAGGAGGAGGAGGCAGAGAGAGGCCATCACTAGGGCTGAGCTCTGGACAGCTGGCCCGAGGAATTGCTAGTCATCAAGAGGACACAGAAAGGAAGTGGGGGGTTGGAAGAACAGAAGGAACTGTGCTTGAGACAACTGTGCTGATTTTGTGGCGTCTCTGGCTCCTCCGGATGAGGATGGGTGCAGGACTTGGGGGCATCTGCTCCTTAAAGCCAGGGAGAGTGGTTTAGGTGAAGGGATCACCTCTGCATGGGAGGGATTGTGGGGTGGGGGGATCCAGGGAGGCTGGGAGTCCAGCACTGGCATCCTGGCTCTGCCATAAGTTGTGCAGTCTGGGAAAATCACTCAAGCTTTCTTGGCCTCAGCTTATGATCTCTTGAGTGATGATAATGGTATTTTTATGTAAAAGGCTAAATTCTCTGGCTGGTTCATCAGTGCTCAGTCAGTGTTACTAATAAAATTCTTGTTATCTGCCTTTCAGGATTGTCTTAGGGATGAGGGATGGCATGTGTAGTGTCTGATGCTCAATAAATGACTTTTATTATTGCCATTCCTGGGAAGTTGGTCAGCAGGAGCGTACAGAGTAAAAAGAGAAGTGAGTTGAGAGAGAATGTCGTCAGAACCAACACTTGAAGGGTAGGAACAAAAGAGGAGGAAGGAAGGGCCACAGATGTCGGTGGAAAAGGCAGGGATGAGTGGAGGCTCAGAAACCAGAGGGAAGGAGGAATCAAGGAAGGAGTGCTCAGGTATGTCCGATGCCACGGAGGCCGGGGGAAGATCAGGAGCAACGGATCTGGTCACCGAGAGGTCACTGGTGGCCTCGGAGAGCAGTTTCAGGGAAATGGGGAAAAGGAAAGTCAGACTGTACCGACCCGAGGGCTGAATAAGGCTGAGGCAATGGAGGCCTATGTTGGCATGGTCTTTCTTTTCTTTCTCTTCCTTTTCTTTCTTTCATTTTTCTTTCTTTCTTCCTTCCTTTCTAGTATTTTATTTTATTTATTCATGAGAGACACAGAGAGAGACAGAGACACAGGCAGAGGGAGAAGCAGGCTCCATTCGGGGAACCCAATGCTGGACTTGATCCCAGGACCCTGGGATCACGCCCTGAGCCGAAGGCAGACGCTTGGTTGAGCTGAGCCCCCCAGGTGCCTGATGGCATGGTCTTTCTGAAGGTCTGTTGGGAAGGGGAGGGGAGTGTAGTACCTGGGGACTGGGACCCATTTGATGGAGGAAGAGTTTATTCGGGTTGAAAGAGAGCGTAAACACATAGAGAACTAAGAGCCAGAGAGAAGAAGCGAGAGACAAGACAGAGGGCAAAATAACCCAAATAACAGATAGCCCGGAAGGCTGAGGGAGACTGGCAGGAATGGAGTCTGGAGCCCAGGGGCCAGGATATATTTAATGGTGGTCCAGGGGAGAGGTACCTGTTTACAGAGGTGGGAGTTTGGGGTAATACAAAGGCAGTACCTTGGGGATCTCTGGGTGGCTCAGTGGTTTAGCGCTACCTTTGGCCCAGGGTGTGGTCCTGGAGACCCAGGATCGAGTCCCGCGTCGGGCTCCCTGCATGGGGCCTGCTTCTCCCTCTGCCTGGGTCTCCGCCTCTCTCTCTCTGTTTCCCATGAATAAATAAAAAATCTTTAAAAACAAAACAAAACAAAGACAGTACCTGCCCATCAGTTCTCCTGTGCTTTTCCACCCAGCTCCCAGGTCCTCTAGGACAAGCTAAATTCTCTCAGAGTGGACAGATTTCTCTCAAATAATCAGGTCAATGGATTCCATTTTCTTTCAACTGAATCATAAGCATTTTTAATACCAAATACAGATTACTCTGAATTTAATTCCAAAGCAGTTAGGCAATAAGTTAACTTTACTCCTTCATGTCTGTATTAATCATAATTAATTCTTTTTAATAGTTGAGAAGACATTTTTCCTCTACACCAAACAGCTTTACCATTTCGAATGAATGACAGTTGTCATTTGGCCAGAGGTGCAAAGTCTTCAGATTGAGGTGGATTTCTCCTGAGTTCAAGGGAAACCCTATTGTAATTATTTCATAACCTCTTTGTGTTGTTATCATCTGGCCTGGGAGGCAAACATCCTGCACAACTACTCCCAACCCCACTAGGGTTGCCACTGAACTCCTACATTAGTGTCTCTTGGCTGAGATTTACTTCTCTGTCCTAAAATTCTTCCCATTGCAACTTGTCCACACTCAGTGACATAACTGAAGGAAAGGTAATACCTGTCTACGTGTCAGGTATCCAAAGGGACTGTAACAAGACCAGATGGAAAACCAAAGGCATATTTAGAAGATTCTAAGATAAGAAAGGTAAAGGGAGGGACACGGGTGACTCTGTGGTTTAGCGCCTGCCTTTGCCCAGGGCATGATCCTGGAGACCCAGGATCAAGTCCCACAAGGCTGGGGGGTGGGGGGGCTCCATGCATGGAGCCTGCTTCTCCCTCTGCCTGTATGTATCGGCCTCTCTATCTCTCTGTGTTATGAATAAATAAGTAAAATCTTTTTTTTTTAATTTTTATTTATTTATGATAGTCACAGAGAGAGAGAGAGGCAGAGACACAGGCAGAGGGAGAAGCAGGCTCCATGCACCGGGAGCCTGATGTGGGATTCGATCCCGGGTCTCCAGGATCGCGCCCTGGGCCAAAGGCAGACGCCAAACTGCTGCGCCACCCAGGGATCTCTAAATAAATAAAATCTTTTAAAAAAACCCAAAAGGTAAAGGGACAGCAAAGTGGTGTTCCCTCTACCACTTTAACCCATTTTACATCCTTCTAGGAGTATCTACAAAGTAGTGGCTGGCTGCCAGGACTTAATAAAATCTACTCCATTTCCTCTCGGGCAGAAATCACCTTAATGCCTCTCCAGCCACACCCTATGTCAGGGCCTGTCATTTCCTCTCCTAAAAACTGCTTGAATCTCTTTGCATTGTTCTCAGCATCAACCACACACTATACCAGGGCCTCCGGCTGGGGCCGAGGGCCCCTCTGCTCCTGCGTCCTTAAATCCCATTATACTTTTGGGTCCTAAAAGGGGTCTGGCGCTTTCCTGGGGAGCCCCCACCCCCTGGGCATGGCCTGTCCGCGCTGCTGGTCTCCCCGCGGGGAGGCGGCGTCCCATAGGATCCTGGGGCCTGGACTTTCAGACCTTTTGGACTGAGATCCCGAACCCACCACTTGCTAGCTCCTGGGCCACCTGGCAAGCTACCCAGCGTGGCTCAGTTGCCCCACGTGAAACGTGGGGCTGATACAAGATACTCGCAAGACGGAGCGTTACCGGCGGGTGGACTCTCGGGGCGGTCCTACAGGGTCTCCGGGAGCAGGACTCCGAGGCCGGGCCGGGTGCTCGTCGGGGCTGGGCGCGGCCCAGGGCGGGGCAGGCGCGCTCGGGACCCGCCCTGGGCTGCGGCGCTTCGCTTCCGTTACGGCTCGGCCCGACCCGCTGCCCGACCCCTCCGAGCGCGCCGCGCGCGCCGCCGCCACGAGCCGCGACTGTCCCCGGGGCCCGGCCCGCCGGCCAGGGAGGCGGCTCCGCGCAGGCCCAGCTCCCGCTCCCGCTCCCGCCGCCGCAGGGCCGGGGCGCCGGGCCGGCCGAGGGGCGCGGGCGCCGATCCGTGCGGGGATCCGCGCCGGGTCCGTGCACCGACCCCTCCCCCGCCGCCACCGGGTCCGTGCACCGACCCCCACACCGCCCCCCGACTCCCGTGCCCGGCGCCCTCTCCCACCGCCAACCGGTCCGTGCACGGCCCCCCACACCGCCGCCAGGTCCAGGCACCGCCCCCTCGTCCGTGCACCGCCCCACCCCCCGTGCACCACCCCCTCCCCAGCCGCGTCCGTGCACCGCCCCCTTCCCCGTCCGTGCACCACCCCCTCCCCAGCCGGGTCTGTGCACCGCCCCCTCCCCCGTCCGAGCACAGCCCCCGCCCCCGCCGCCGGGTCCGTGCGCCCTCCCCTCGCCACCGGGGGACGGGCCGAGGAGCGCGGGCGCCAATAGGGAGCGCGCCCCGCCCCGCCGGGGCCTCCGGGATGCGCCTCTCCCCACACCTTGCCGCCGGGTCCGTGCGCCGCCTGCGTCCAAGCGCCGGGCCCGTGTCCCCTCCCCTTACGGCCGGGGGCGGGCCGAGGAGCGCGGGCGCCAATGGGGAGCGCGCCCCGCCCCGCCATTGGGGATGCGCCGCCCCCGCCCCCCGCCGCCGGGTCTGTGCGCGCCCGCCGGGGTCCGCGGGAGTCGGGCCAGGTCAGCGGGGGTGAGCGGGGGCGAGCGGGGGGCGAGCGGGGGGGGGGGGGGGCGCGGGCGGCGGGAGGGCCTCGGCCGCGTCCCCTCGAGCTTTGCCCGCCCCGAGCCCCGTGCTCCCGGCGGCCAGGACGGAGGGGTAGAGCAGCCCTCGGCGGCCCGGGGGGCGGGCGGCTCAGCCCGTCCCGGGGCCGCGCGAGGCACAGGCGCCGCGAGGGGCCGCCCGGAGGCCTCCCCCCGCCCCGCCCCGCCCCGCCCCCCGCCGACCTTGCGCTCTGCTCCCCAGGCCGGCGACTCCGGAGGGCTCGGGGCGGCCCGGGTGTCGGACGCGAGCGGGGCCGCGGCGGCCGGAGCTCCCCGCGCAGGTAGGACCCCCCGCCCCTCCCCCCCCCGCGACCCCGGGCCCGGCCCGGAGCACGTGGCCGCCCGCCCCGCCCAGCCCCCGCGGCGCCCCGCGATCGGGCCCCGGGCCCCCCCTTTCCTGTGCCCTCCCAAGGCGGCCGCGGTGCCCTGGGAGGCCAACACAGAAGGGGACAGCAAGGCTCCATGAAACCCAGGGACGAGCCCGCGCAGCTCCTCTTTGGATCCTGTCTGGAGTCACAGCCCGACCGGAGACGGCTCCTTCCGGCCGAGCACCTGTGTGGGGGGTTTTGTAAGCTCTTGTGCGTCCGCGCGGGAGAGCGGGGGAGGGAGAGCGGGAGGGAGAGCGAGAGCGAGCACGTGCTGGCGCTGCGGCGCGGGGGAGGGGCGGGAAGCGGCCGCGGCCCGGGGACCCTGACCCCGCGGAAGGACGCCCGCCCCGGAGCACCCGGGCGCCCCCTTCTGCCCCCTTCTGCCCCCTTCTGTGATGGGATTCTAGTTGGTAGCACAGAGAGGAGTGCAGGCTTCCCCGTCCTTAGCCGATCCTTGCAGAGGTGCTGGTCTTTGGAGGGTGGGGAAAGCAGGGGGGTGGAACGCAGAACGCAGGGCTTCTTCCTGCACCCCTGTCTTCGGAGACAAACTGAGAACAAGGTACCTCAACGACTGTTCTCTGTCGGAAAGGCCATTTGGAAGTTTTTCCTTTTTTATAGGTTGACAGCTACAGGTAGCAGCCGTGGAAGCTGGAATATTCTGATGCTGGTTATTTTTACTGACCTGCAGCAACTCTGCGGCCTAAGGTACACACATGCTTCTGTGGGACCCAAAAATTCAGGAAATGTCCCCCACCCCTGGCCCCTAGAGGAGTATGCACTGCGGCCTCCAGCCCAAGTCAGTGCCAAGAATACCCGCAGAGCACGCCCTTAACAGAAAGTTCCATATGGCAATGAGTAGCTAAGAGCTTGAGAAACTCCCCCAAACTTACTAGAAATCCCCTAGACCAGCCCATAAAAATCCAGCTGGAACCCACCTCGAGCCCAAGTCCCTGCTCCACCGTGACAGGTACGCTTGGACCCAAGCTTGAGCTTGCTAATAAAGCCTCATGTTCTTGCATCGGTGTTGGCTCCTTGGTGGTTTCTCGGCTTTGCAATCTTGGGCACAACATTTGGGGGCTCGTCCGGGATCTGAGAGACCCCCAGGACCCACCCAGAGGGTCCCACGCCTGGGGAGTGCACTCAGCTTTTTCTACCTTTTGCACACATATTTTCTGAGCTCTGTACTGTACCTTGATGGGCCAGCTGGGAAGTCAGGGCACCGAAATGGTGGACCTTCCACCAACCCTCTCCAAGCTGGCAGACTTTCCTACCACCCTCACAACGGGCCTGGCCTTCTTGTCACCATCGAGAGACCAAGACCCGACACTCTCCATCCAGGAACTTCCCAGTTGGGAAGTGCCAATCACCTACTCCCCGCCCCATGTCCCTTGGGCACCACATACCTTACAGATATGAACTCGAACCTGTGCCTTGCGATGATCCCACACACTTTCCCCCGCCCCATACTCACTAACCACCACATACCTTGCTTTTTTTGGGGCAAGCCAGGGCCCTACTCCAACCCAATAAAAGAGACCCAATAAAAGAACATCGCTAATTCCTTCTCAGCACGACTTCCCCCAACTCACTACCCCTCCCTCTCCCTCTCCCTGTCCCTCTCTTCGCGGAACCTTGTTGGGGCCAGGCGGGAAGAGAAACTCCTCAAGATGGCGGATACCCCAAATGGCTGAGGTTCCTGTCACCACCTCCACCTGGGACGCCAATGGACCAATGACCTGCTGACAGCTTGACGCAGACCCTTAGACCTCTCCTTTGGACTTACCCGACCGGACCCAATGCCCTTCAAACCCCAGAGGAGGAAGTCACCTTTGACTGACCGAATTGCAATCCTTCCTTTGCATAGTGAGGGTCACTCTGGTTGGATTGCAATCCTTCCTTTGCATATGAGCCGACCAATAGGAAACCATTCTGCCTTACGACGTTATGTAAACCCCCTGCCACCTTGTCTTGGCGCGACTTCCCGACTCACTCTTCCCCTCCGTGAGTCGTGGAACCTCGCCCGAGGGTGCCTGCAATAAAATCTGTTCTTGGACCCTCGCTTGCCTTGGCGGTCTCATTTCTATTTAGTTACCAAAAAACCTAACAAACCTCACCCGAGGGTGCTTGAAATAAAGCTCGTTTCTCGGATCCATTTGCCTTGTTGTCTCTTTCCTTAACATCACTGGCGGGGGAAACTCAATATGTATTGCCGAAACCCGAGAGGAGGTTGAGCCCTTGCCCGGCACAGGGACTCCCTCCTCCTCCTCCAGACCTCAACCCCTGCAGCCCACCTCCACGAGGCTTACTTAGGGACCTGTCGTGGTGAGTGTTCCCTGGCCCCAACCCACCTCCGGGGTCGCCCTGTCCTAGCCACAGCCGCGCCTGGGCAGACCTCCGGCCACCTGGTGGCCCCGCCAGTCCCAAGGAATCAGGAGACGTCCTCATTCCGAGGAAACTACTGTCCCTCCGTTGACCCGGTACACGGACAAGGGGACGCCCTTCTCCGTGAGTTGAGTGGGTCAGTGAAGGGGACCATGGGAGCTTCCCAATCCAAATTCAACCCCAAAACGCCCCTGGGCTGCCTTCTGGCCAACCTCCGTACATCGGAGTGGGACCAGGACTTACCCAGATGGCGTCTTCTACATTATTGTGCCATCGTATGGCCTCAGTACAAATTGGGCAACCAATCACAATGGCCTTCCGAGGGCACGTTTGACTTTCAGGTACTCACAGATCTCAACCTCTGCAGACACCAGGGCAAATGGTCTGAAGTTCCTTATGTTCAAGCTTTCTAGACCTTGGGATCCCGCCCATCCTTGTGCTGGGTTCCTTTTCAGCCAACCCGGACAATTTCATAAAAGAATTCCAATATCTGGCCCAAGCCTATGATCTCACCTGGCATGACCTACACGTGGTTCAGACCACTACCCTCCCCGCCGAGGAGAGGGAACGCATCCAGGCCGCCACCCGAGAACATGCCGATCAGGTCCATCTCCCTGATGCCACCATGCCCGTAGGCGCTCAGGCAGTACCTGCCATAGAGCCCGGGTGGGACTATCAGAGTGGCTGCCAGCGGCCAGACCACATGGTTCAGTGCCTTATCACCAGCATGAGGGCGGCCTCCAATAAGGCCGTTAACTACAATAAGATTGGGGAGATTATCCAAGCTCCAGATGAAAACCCCACCCTATTCCTTAACCAGCTGACTGAGGCCCTAACACAATACACCAGATTAGACCCGGCCTCTCCGGCAGGAGCCACAGTCCTGGCGACCCACTTTATTTCCCAATCAGCGCCGGACATCAGGAAAAAACTGAAAAAGACAGAGGAGGGACCCCAGACCCCCATCTCTGACTTGGTGAAATGGCCTTTAAGGTTTTTAACTCCCGAGAGGAGGCAGCCGAACTCAAACGGCAAGCCAGACCCCAGCAGAAGGTCCAGTTACAAACCCAGGCCCTGGTGGCGGCCCTGTGGCCAGCTGGTTCCGGGAACCAGCAACGAGGGGCAACCGGACGTACCCCTTCGGGGACATGCTTTAAATGCGGTGCCGAAGGGCACTGGGCCCGTCAGTGTCCTAACCCAGAGGCACCCACGACGCCGTGCCGTCAGTGTCACCTGATGGGACATTGGAAGTTGGACTGTCGAAGCCTCAGGGGATCCTCAGCGCCTCTACTCGGGGGAAACCCTGAACTGGCAGGTCCCGCTTTTCCAGCTACTCAGGCTGGAGGACGACTGATGGAGCCCGGATTCGGATACCCCCTCAGCCAAGCCGAGCCCAGGGTAATGCTCCAGGTAGCAGGTAAGTCCATCTCCTTTTTGCTGGACACGGCAGCTACCTACTCAGTCCTGCCATCCTACTCGGGACCCACACATGCCTCACCAGTCGCGGTGATGGGAATCAACAGTACCTCCTCCTTCCCTAGGATGACCCAACCCCTCACCTGGGGCCTGGATGGTTTCCCTTCCTCTCATTCATTCCTCGTAATCCCCACCTGCCCAGTGCCCCTCTTGGGCAGAGATATCCTCCAAAAACTGCGGGCCACCATCTGCTTTTCTCCCTCTCCCTCAGCCTCGGAGTGTCTCCTATTGTCACTCCTCCCCTCTCCTCCGACCCCCGTCCCATCAAACCTGCCCGCCATTAATCCCCAAGTTTGGGACACATCCAAACGCATTGTCATCTCACACCACAGTCCTGTTCATATGCAGTTAAAGGATAACTCCACATACCCCTCTAGGGCTGTTTCCCATCTCCCTAATCCATCGTTGGGGTCTCAAACCTATAATAGACCGCCTAAAGCAGCAGGGCCTTCTCGTCCCTATCAACTCCCCCTGCAATACCCCTATCCTGCCTGTGCGAAAGCCATCAGGGGCCTACCGGCTAGCACAGGACCTACGACCCAATGAAGCCGTCATCCCACTCCACCCCGTCGTTCCCAATCCCTATACCTTGCTATCTCACATCCCTCCCGGCACCTCTCATTTCACGGTTCTCGACCTAAAGGATGCAACAAGGCTGACGTGGTCAGGCAGACGGCCCTTAGCACCACTCCTGCCCCTGTACTCTTAACACCACACACCAACCTTGTTACACCAAGGAGGAGACGCTAGCACTCCAGAGGCTGGGGGTAAGCTGGGGGACAAAGGGTGGATCCACATCCAGAACCGCCTTGCCATACCTGAAAATCCGGCCCACACCTTGGTCACAGAAATTCACCAGATGCTTCATATCGGCCCCAAGGCGTGGTTTCAGTTCTTGCAGCCTCTCTTCTATCCCCCTTCCCTGTCCAAGGTCGTTGAAACCGTCCACGGGGCATGTACTGTCTGTTCAGCTGTCAGTGCACAAGGTGGAATCCGCAGGCCAGGACCTAACCACCAATTGCGGGGCCACCAGGCAGGAGAAGACCGGCCGCTGGACTTCACCCACATGCCCCGTCATAAAACCCATCGGTACCTACTAAGCCCGGTTGACACGTTCACAGGTTGGATAGAAGCTTATCCCACGGCCCGTGAGACGGCGGACGTCGTGGCCACCGTCCTTACAAACACATCATTCCCCGTTCCGGGCTGCCTCGAACCCTCCAGTCGGACAACGGGCCCGCCTTCTTATCCAGCATAACCCGGCAAGTGGCTGAAAGTCTCAGCATCTCCTGGAAACTACACATCCCTTACCATCCGCAGGCATCGGGTAAAGTAGAAAGGGCCAACGGCCTACTTAAAGCCCAACTCCTCAAACTTACCCTGGAAACCCATCTCTCTTGGCCTACCCTCTCGCCCCTAGCCCTCACCAGGCTTAGGGCGGCCCCCCGTGGACCCTCGGGATTGAGCCCATTCGAACTCCTCTACGGTCGTCCCTTCCTTATAGATCACAATCTCCCGGCTGTCCCCCCACTCCTCCTCTCTTACCTGCCGTACCTTACTCTCCTTCAGGCCCTCCCGAGAGCTCATGCTGACTCAGTCCCCCTAGCCCCGAACGACCTCGAGGACGATGAGATTCCTCCCCAGAAGCTGCTCCCAGGTGACCAGGTTCTCCTCAGGAGTCGCAGCCCCGGCCCCTTGCAAACGCGGTGGACGGGACCCCACACCGTCATCCTCACTACCCCAACTGCGGCTAAATTCCTGGGCCACCAGCCACGGGTACACATCGACAACCTTAAATGGGCCCCCGCCGACTGTAAATGGGCCTCCCCGATGGTGGGCCCCACCAAGCTCCGCTTGGTTAAGTCTCCTCCTAATACTCCTCCTGAGCCCCCCGATCCAGGCGGAGTCATGTGGCTGCATGAGGGGCTCGGGTACTTCACGCTACTTCTCAGCTTGTACCTCTATGCCAAAATCTTGCTACCAGGGAAAAACGCCAACCCTCTGCATGTCGCCCTATGCCCCGGGAAGGACCTTTTGGACCTCTGAGCTGTCTCAAACCTTTCAATCCCCCTGCACTAAGTACCCTAAATCTGGAAAGGTCTGCTGGACCTATTTGGCCCAAATAGGACTCTCTGATGGGGGAGGGGTCCAGGACCAGGCCTCCCGCAACCACTCCCTCAGGAGAGTACAACACCTGTACAAGCACAACCCGGATATAAAGGGATCCATCTCGACTCCTCACGGGGAGCACCCTCCACCAAACCGCTCACCCTAACCCTCCTAAATTCCAGTTACAACCTCTGGAAAAATGTTTCTGGAGGACAAGATTGCTGGATCTGCTTTCCTTTTTCTTCCCTCACTAACATCATCGGGATCCCGATTCCTAATCCTGGCCTATACCCAATTTCTCCAATAAAACGGTCCACATTGGACCTATCGGTGCTCCCATATCGATCCTGAACCTCATCTCCTCCACCCCTCATACCACCAACAACATCTCCACTCTCCCCTACTGCACCCCCTCAGGAATCTTTCTCTCCTGCCCGACAGGACTCTTGTTGCTTAACCGCCAATGACTCTTTAAACTGCACTCTCATCCTTCTGTCTCCCACCACAAGCATCTATTCCTCTGAACAGCTCTCCTCTCAAGTATTCCCTACCCCTACCCCTCGGAGAAAAAGGGCTGTTTTTCTCCCCTTCTTAGTAGGGGCAGGACTAACAACTGGGGTGGCAACTGGGGCGGCGGGACTGGGAACCTCCACTAACTTCTATTACAAGCTCTCCCAGGCACTCAACAAAGACATGGAACGTATAGCCGACTCCCTCACGGCCCTACAGACTCAAGTCACCAGCTTAGCTGCCGTCACCCTGCAGAACCGATGGGCCCTGGACATCCTCACCGCTGAAAAAGGGGGAACATGCCTCTACCTGAACAAGGAGTGCTGCTATTTTGTCAACCAGTCGGGCATAGTCACCTCCAGAGTCAAGGAGCTCAGAGATCGGATCCGAGCAAGGCGTCAAGATGACTCTCTTTGGGGCTTAAACCCTCAAGCCTGGGTGACCTGGCCTCTCCCCTTGGCAGGGCCCCTCTGTAGACTCCTCCTGTTAATCTTAATCGGTCCCTGCCTTATGCGTTATGCACAAGAGCGCCTGCGAGAAACAACCAGAATATCAGTTAACCAACTCCTCCTACAGCCCTATTCTCGCCTGCCCACTTCCGATGGCCTCTACGATGGCGCCCCACTGCCTGCAGGAAGTAGCCAGAGCAAAGTCAACGTCCCCTGACACCAGTATATAAAAGGTTGGAATGATGGGCCGGCAGGGAAGTCGGGGCACCGAAATGGTGGACCTTCCACCAACCCTCTCTAAGATGACAGACTTTCCCGCCACCCTCACAACGGGCCTTCTCGTCACCATCGGGAGACCGACACTCTCCACCCAGGAACTTCCCATTTGGGAAGTGCCAATCACCTACTCCTCGCCCCGTGTGTCCTGAGCACTACGTACCTTACAGATATGAACCGAACCCATGCCTTGGCGATGATCTGACACACTTCCCCCGCCCCATGCTCACTAACCACCACATACCTCGCCTTTTTTGGGTACAAGCCAGGGCCCTACCCCGACCCAATAAAAGAATATCACCAATTCCTTCCCAGTGTGACTTACCTGACTCACAACCCCCCCACCCCTGTGAGTCATGGAACCTCGCCCTAGGGTGCTTGCAATAAAGCTCATCTGGGATCCATTTGCCTCATCTCTTTCCTTGGCATCACTGGCGGGGAAACTCCACAGTAAGGTGTTCTGTACTGCGAGAGTGAGCATGTGCTGGCGCTAGAGCGCAGGCAGGGGCGGGAAGAGGACCCTGGTCCCGGGTAGGCCCCATCTGGCCTAACTGGGCAGCCAGGGCTCACCCCGGGCCCTGGGATCCAGCCAACCGCTGGAGCACCCAGGTGCCCCCTTCTGTGATGGGATTCTAGTTGGTAGCACAGTGAGGAATGCAAACTTCCCCCTTCTTAGATGATCCTTTCAGAGTTGCTGGTCTTTGAAGGGTGGGGAAAAACCAGGGGAGGGGGGATGGAACACAGGAACACAAGGCTTCTTCCTGGACACATATCTTTGGGGACAAACTGAAAATAAGGTACCTCAAAATTGTTTTCTGTTGGAAAGGTCATTTGGAAATTTTTCCTTTTTTCCAGGTTGAAAGCTACAGGTAGCAGCCGTGGAAGCTGGAATATTCTGATGCTGGTTATTTTTACTGACCTACAGCAACTCTACGGCCTAAGGTACACACATGCTTCTGTGGGACCCAAGAAATTCAGGAAATGCCCCTAGAAAAGTAACGACTGCGGTCTCCAGCCCAAGTCAGTTCCAAGAATACCCGCAGAGCACGCCCTTAACGGGAAGTTCCATATCGGGATTAGGGACTAAGAGCTTGAGAAACTCCCCCAATCTTACTAGAAATCCCCTACCAGCCCATAAAAATCCAGCTGGAACCCACCTCGGGGTCCAAGTCACAGCCGAACCAGAGGAAAATGTCCTTTCCATTCCAGCATCTTTGTGATTTTGTGACACTGTTCAGAGCACAAAGTGATGAAATCAAACTTAATCATAGCGTTGGTGGTACCTGCATTCAGTTACACTGTCCGTATTCGGGGGCACCTGGGTGGCTCCGTGGTTGAGCATGTACCTGCCTTCGGCCCAGATTGTGACCCCCTGGGGTCCTGGATTCGAGTCCAGCAGGGAGCCTGTTCCTCCCTCTGCCTTGTGTCTCAGCCACTCTCTGTGTCTTTCATGAATTAAATAAAGTGTCGGTATTTTTTTTTAAGTTTTTTTTTTTTAAATAGTCACAGAGAGAGAAAGAGAGAGAGGCAGAGACATAGGCAGAGGGAGAAGCAGGCTCCATGTACCGGGAGCCCAATGTGGGATTCGATCCCGGGTCTCCAGGATCGCGCCCTGGGCCAAAGGCAGGCGCCAAACCGCTGCACCACCCAGGGATCCCAAAGTGTAGGTATTTGTCACTGAAGGCAGGACCAACCCGCTAGAGTGACATAAAGACTAAATTTGAGAACATCTGAAGGCCTTGGCTGGAAAGGTCATAAAGCATCTGAAGCCAGACTTCATGGGGTTCAAACAACAGATCCAGAATACTTGAAATTGACCCATTTTGAAATAGTTTTTGGTCCCCTCATGCCTGCTGACCTCTCTAAACCTTCCATTCCTAGGCCGGGTGAGCATTATGGAGCATTGAGTGAACAATTCAATATGTTGACTAGTTCTATGTAGGAACTATTGCAGCATGACATCAACAGGTGATAGAAATACGGTCTTCACTGACTAACAAGCCTTGCCATACCTTTCTACCAGGAGATGGAGTACACATCGAAGTTTGTAGAAGAAACCGTGCGTCATCATCTCGCTGGGAAGGCTTTAGAGGCTTTAGGAAATACTGTTAACCGTCTACACTTTGATCAAAATAAAAATCTTCCAGAATCTTCCAGGAGACCCACCAAGCTAGGTCCAGAGATCATCACCCCTATAACAATTAGAAGGCCGTCCGTATGAGTGACATCAAGTTGAGGATTTCCAGAGCCTACCCAGGCTCCAGAAGCAGATGACACCATGAAGTAGGCAGCTTTGTCCAAGATCTTGAATCAAGAATATTGTCTTCATTTATCTTCCCGTGAAACCTTTCTCCCTGACCTGGAAAATTCTCTGACCTAGAGATTTAAAAAATAAATGAATTATTTAATTAATTAAAAATCCTCTTTTATTTACAGAAAGATTGGCTGGAGGTTGCTTGTCTTAACCTATGTTTCCTCTGTCCCTCCACTGTGGGCTCCCTTTCAAACTATGTCTTGCTTCAACTCATGCTTGTTGCTTTTTTCAGCAGTTCTAGCACAACCCCATTACCCACTCCCACCACTCTTCCAAATCCTGGCTCCTTAGCTGATTTATCTGATTGCTGGTTATATCATTGCTTAGATCATGCACAGGGACCCGAACTAGTTTCTGTTCTTGCCTGTGCCAGTGCCTGGTGGACACATTCTGGACTGTGGGTGTATAAAAGGGAACGGTATCCACAAACAAAAGGACAGAATCACTACTTCCTCCTATTGTCGAATAATTTGGCATTGGGAATCTTCTACAGAGGCTCAAGGTCTATTATTTACTTAAGTGGAGCTTTGGGAGGGAGATTTTACTCTTGGATCGAAAATAAAAAGGGCACCAGACCCCCTCCTAGGTAACCTATCAAAACAACACCGTAATCAAACACTACGGTTTGATTTCACAGATGGTACCTTCAGACCTTCCATACATGTTGTAAACGAGTCCAAGACTGACTCTTACGATGTAAATGTTTGCCTAGTCACTGGCCAATATTCCTGGTCTTCAGGCCACACAAGTGGGACCTGGAATAGCTCAGCCTGCCCCCTGCTTGGTGTGCCCCATACCCAAGACTACATAGGAGTGGACCAAAATTCTGGAATGACCTCGTTAGATAATAACACCTATCTCTGTAGCTGCCAAAATCAAACCAAAGGTGTTCTATACCAGATATTTCACAACCTGCTTTGTTCTTTCAGGCTGACAGGCACGTGGTAAATGGAGACGTGTAGATGCCAACATGACTAATGACAGATCATGATGGACATCAGATGCCAGCCTGGTGGGTCACATGTTCCACTCTGACCTTTGTCCATGAACGACTCTGGTCTTTTTATCTTATGTGGTAATATAGTATTTAAGGAGCTCCCCCCTAAATGGCCAGGGCCATGTGGACTTGGCCACCTGGCACCTGCCCTCCCCCAGGACTCCCATTTCCAATGCTAGTCCAATCACAAATGCACACTCTTCGATACATAAAGTAGCAACACATAGACGCACCCAACCAGACATCGTAGACAGTCTACCCATTTTTCACAACACCAATCCATTAAGGACCCTTTTTCCAGGTTTGGAAACTTCCCATTTAGAAGCAACAACTCTAAACATTTCCAAAGTAACAGAACAAGGATTCACTGCCACCGAATCCTTTTCCCTGGGAGGTCGTAAAGACTACTTTACTTACACTGAACATCTGAATAAACAGCAGCTGCGGAAGGAGGCCAACTTTCAACCTCTCTTTGATGAGTAAAGCAGACTTTTCTGAGAATTCAGCTGTCAGACTCCCTCTCTGAGGGAGCCTTTTGCAAGGGAGGAGCTGAGTTGGTACCGGGACATCCCAAAGAACTGTATGAATACTCCTATCTGCACCTTCCGTACTTTCCCACTGAAGTCTTCATACTGCCCCCAACCCCATTAAGCTGGCAGATAAAACCTTATTCCGGGCTCTTCCATCAGCTGCCCTTTGCAGCCTACTCCCTACTATCTTTGTATATACATACAGAATAAACTTTCCTATTAATCTGTTCATCCACAGGCTCCCAACCGCGTGAACCTAAGATCTTGTATGTTTTGTAACTGAAGACTCTATTTCCCTTCAGGAGAAAGCCATACACCATTTAAGCTGGGAGGGTTCAGGGTGCTCTCCTGATAACCCATGTGCATTTATTCTCCTAACGGGCAAGTTCATCTGGTATGAGGTGTAGCCATCCGATCCCACGTGGGCAGCAGCAGAAGTAGGATTGTAGGGACAAGATAGCATTTATTGAGCATGTCTCCTGCCCAGTCCAATGGTGAGGTCCCTATATTCTTCTGTTGAATCCTTCCCATTTGGCAGGTGAATAAACCCAGAGGGTAGACAGCTTGCTAAAGATTCTATCATTACAAAAAACAAGAGCGAGATGCAGAGCAGGGTGTCTGGTGTGCTGTCTTTCATAAGGCAGAGGAAATAAAGGGTATATGCCTATGGGTGGGTAGTTTTTTGCTTTGGAAATAGACCATTCAGGAAGGGGAAACCAGAAGCTAATGAAAGGGATTAAGTATAGGGACACCTGGGTGACCCAGCCGTTTAGTGCCTGCCTTTGACCCAGGGAACGATCCTGGAGTCCTGGGATCGAGTCCCGCGTCAGTCTCCCGGCATGGAGCCTGCTTCTCTCTCTGCCTGTGTCTCTGCCTCTCTCTCTCTCTGTTTCTCTCTATCATGAGTAAATAAATAGATAAATCTTTAAAAAAAATGGAAGTCAAGTATAAACAAACCAATGAGCATTTTAGCAAATTGACAACTTATTCATATGGAAAAACCAGTTCTTTGAAGTTTTGCAAAAGAGCCCCCCAGTAATTCTGGGTACATGCTTTGAGATGGGATCATTGTCCATCGTAATGTTGTCAAAGGCCTGAAGAAACAGACCCGTCCAGGGGTACAGAGCATAATAACACCTCCTGAGCAGAAGTCCTAGGCCCGTTGCCTTCCTGTGTCTGTTAAACAAAATGTGGCTAAAGTCTTGGCATTGAAACTAGAGAAGCCATTAAAGTAGGCCTGCAGCTTTCAGTACTGATGTACGTGGATCATAGGTAGATGAGGGAGGCAGGGCGCCATATATTAGCCTGGCAGAGATACAAAGCCCTTGAGGGAAAATGTTAGGAAAAGGAATCTAGAGTCACGAGAACCTCAATTTTCTTTTGTAAAATGGAAATAAACAGTACAGGGTAGGGCCAGTACTGCTTACTAATTTTTTTGGCCATAAAAATGCATCTTACTAATTTCATGTTATGAAAAGGTTGATAGCCACAGGCCCTTGGATTCAGTGCTCATGGTCACTGCTAAAGAGGTTTAAGACAAACTTGATTATTTGTTGTGTGCCTGTTGTCTGTTCCCTGCTAGCATGGAAGCTTCACAGAGACCAATGTATTTGTTGAATCACAATGAAGAGAGTTGGGGGAAAGATGAAGAATGCAGGTCAGGTCCTCAAGGTTGACCATGGGCATTGCTCAGCTCCATGTAAGACAGAGTTCGCCTATAGCCAATACGAATATCTGGCAGGTTTGCACTTTTGCATTGAGTAAATTTGAAAACTTTTGAATAAAATTGATTGTAAGATTTTGGAGTTCTGTTCTGGCTTGCCTTGCTTCCCTTCAAATGTGCAGGTACATCAGAAACCTCATACATACAGGCAAATATATTTATTGAGCCCATAATTCCACAATGTCAAGTACCAACAAAGTGATGAGGAAAGTGAAATGAGAGTGCAGTCGGAATGTTAGAGAACGTCTGTTGGGAGGATGAAGTCTTATCAAACAGCCTCTGTGCTTTTGAAATATGTCAATCCCCACAATGTTGGGTTAAGGGATAAGATGCTTTTCTGCTTCTATATGTAAAGTTTGCAAGGGATGGAAAGTCCTAGGAAATAGTTGCAGTTTTACCAATGATGGTCACAAAGACCTTTTTTATGTTTGAAACTTACAGAATATATATCTTTGTCATTATTTGAGAGAACACAATACATTGGTTGGGAAAAGAGTTTATTTATTAGCCAGCTCAAAAGGCTCATCGGATGTTTTAGCCGTTCACTGAATTATTTATCAACCTTTAACAAGACTCCTTGAAAAGATGCAGCAAATCAAGGGCCATCGTAATCAATCCTGTTAGAATTAAGAGTCGTCCTTGGGATCATTGTTAACAGTGGTAAATGATTTGAACATCTTAACCTACAAATAGGATGAAGATGGCTCTCCAAAAAGCATTGTTTTTAAGTGTTTGGTTCACAAATTGATACCATTTTAGAAGTTTTGGTATGATGAATGGAAAACAGCAAAAATGAAATATTATGCAAATGTCCTGTTTCTCATTAAGGTTTAACTCCTAAAAATTATAGCATTCAACAGTAGATACTGCTTGTTGCAGTTATTACCGTGGTTTTTAAATGGTGATTTCTTACTTCTACATTTTATTTTATTTTATTTTATTTATTTATTTATTTATTTTTTTACTTCTACATTTATTACTTTAAATTCTACCCTAAGGAGGGCAGCCTGGGTGGCTCAGCGGTTTAGCGCCGCCTTCAGTCCAGGGTGTGATCTTGGAGTCCCAGGATCGAGTCCTACATCGGGCTCCCTGCAGGGAGCCTATTTCTCCCTCTGCCTGTGTGTCTGCCTCTCTCTCTCTTCTCTCATGAATACATAAGTAATATCTTTAAAAAATATTCTACTGTAAGGAAAATTCATGTCAATCATTTTTATCAGTATGGACTCATAGATATACATATTATCCTTTGGCTATAATGCAATGCTATCATTTTTACTCTTGCTCAAATTGTGCCAGCTTTGGCCTCTGAGAGCTCTTCAAAGACGGCTCCTGTATCCTTTTGATACATTCCCATCCTTTGTTTTGTTTTATGTCTAACACTTCCTTTCTGGAACATCAAGATGCTCCAGCCTCATCTTATATTTTTCTTGCCCAGCCTTATAGCCAGTCATTTTCCAAGGAACCACGGTTCCTTTTACTGATAATGTTATTTAGAGACCAAAATCAGGGCACCAAATGTGCTTATTGCCACTGCTACTAGGGTGTCCACCCTGGGTGGACAAAGCCAGGAAATCTGTGCACATGAATCCGTGTATACACTGGTACCTCTATTTCTATGTCTACATATAGTAAAACAAATTAGTTCATACTGATTTCCCCAACTCATGATGCAGAGAACAAAGGCAAAAGAAATATAGAACAAATAAAACTTCCTTACAACTTACAGTCCATTGACAAGTCCTTGAGACAAGCAGAGTGACCTTCCCCAATGAGTTTAGCTGCTCGATGTTAATACTTTGCTAGAGGCAGAAGGCAACCTTAGCCTGAGATTAGCCCAACCTCCAGGATCCTATAAAAATCCCTTTGAAAAACCTCCTTTATTTCTGCCCCCCAATATTTATTTCAGCAATCATCCTCCAAGCATATGGCCCACTGATACACATCTGAAGGGTCTCATGATTAAGGTTTTACTAAACAGTAATAAATGATCTTTTCCTAACAGCAGCTAGTCCCTCAGGGTCCTGGAAACCTTGTTTCCAAATTCCTTAGAGACATACACCATCCCTAACCCCCTCCCAGCTTGAAAGTATATAATGGGCCACTCTTCACAACCCCTTATGGCTCTTTCTGCCCACGGCCGTCCCTGTGGTATAATAAAACCACCTCTTTGCACCAAAGACATCTCAAGAATTCTTTATTGACCATTGCTCCCAAATCCCAACTTTTCACATCAATCTATATATTTTTTTTCTGAAACAATGAACTTTTTTATCATACATGTATAGGTGTATGATATATATATATATCATAAATGTGTTGGTATATAGATACCTCCTTAAAAGCTGATCCATCACTGGAACCTAGATAATCTATGTACATAATGGAAGTGACCAAGAAAACCATTTAAATTACTTAAAGGAAATAAAGTCAATCCCTCACTCAATTCTAAATTTACATAGATGGACTGCTAGGGAATGAATACTTTCTACTCTGATCACTTTCTACTCTGATCAAATGTTTAAAAAAAAACATTTTAGGGGCGCCTGGGTGGCTCAGTCGGTTAAGTGTCTGCCTTCCGCTCAGGTCATGATCCCAGGGTCCTGGGATAGAGCCCCACATCGGACTCCCTACTCATGCTCTCGCACTCTGTCAAATAAATAAATAAAATATTTAAAAATAATAAAATAACATTTTAAAACCTGAAACCAGTATACATATATATTATACGTGTGTGTGTGATCAAACCTAATTGTCTTTTTTTTAAAAAAGATTTTATTTATTTATTCATGAGAAACACAGAGAAAGAGAAGCAGAGACACAGGCAGAGGGAGAAGCAGGCTCCATGCTGGGGAACCCGACGTGGAACTCGATCCCAGGACCTCAGGATCACCCCCTGAGCTGAAGGCAGCCACTCAACCACTGAGCCACCCAGGCGTCCCTGTATTTTTTTTTTTTTAATGTTTGTTTTTCTGCATTGTAGTCACATTAAGCCAGCCTTCAGAAATATTGGAGTAATTGGACCATGTATGATGGGGCATTTAAAACTTCATTCTCTGGCTGAATAATTCCAGTGCAAGTGTATCATGATGCAGCACTTTACCTTTTCCATACCTTGTGTCTTCCTAACGAGGAATTTCTACAAAGACATTCAACCAATCTTAGCTTGATATGATAAAATTCAATATTGCTAACATTCTTTTCTCTTCCCTTCTTTCCCTCCGTTACCATCACCTGGGCAAGCGCCCCCCCCCCACCTGACCAGGCTTTCCCCCACCCCACGCCCTGCTGCCGCCAACCATCCACCTGCTCCTAGCCTGCACCTGCACCTGCACCTGCACCTGCACCAGAGCATTGCTGGAATCTGATGCTTCAGTGAGGTGCCAGGTCTCACTAAGTTCACAGCCTCAAATCCAAAACTGGCCTTTAACCTTGCCCAGCAATTCTATAGCTTTGCTCTCCTGAACACCTGCATTCTACTTTCTCTCCTTCCTTTTCCTCAGAATTCTCTTATACTCTCCTCCCAAACAAACGCACATTCCCGTTTGATGACTTTGCCTCATACTTCAGTGGAGAAGTAGAAGAAATCAGACCTACAGGCTCCCAGCCCACCCCAGCTTACCCCCGTGGTTACCTACACTCTGCCTTCCTTCTGTTGCCATGGGGCACCCTTCAACCCGTCAATGTCGGCACCTCACTTTCTTCCCTCAACCCTCTCCCTTGACACTTCTGTCCCCCCGTGAGATTGTTCTCATCAAGGACACTGATGCCCTCCACCTTGCCGAGTCCGTGGTCCTATGACGTTCTTAACAGATCTCCATTCTTGACAGCTGGCCACTTCCTCTTTTCAAACGTTCCCTGAATCACACGATGATGCTTCATTTCATGCGTCAACTTGACTGGGCCGCAGGGTGACCAGATATTTGGTTGGATATTATTCTGGGTGCTCCTGGGAGCATGTTTTGGGGAAGATTAACATTTAAATGAGTGAACTGAGTAAAGTAGATTTTTCTCCCCAATGTGGTGGGCCTCAACCAATCAGTTGAAGGCCTGAATGGAACAAAGGGGCCTGACCCTTCCCTGAGCAAGAATTTTTCCCGCCTGACTGCCTTCAAGTTGGGACATCAGCTTTTTTCTTGCCTTCAGACTTGAACTGAAATACCAGATCTTCCTGGGTCTCAAGCCTGCAGGCCCTCAGATGGGAACTCCATGATCAGCCCATCTGGTTCTTCTCAAGCCTTTGGACTTGGACTGAAACCAAACCATCAGCTTTCCTTGATCTCCGATTTGGCAACTCACTACAGATTTGGGGGCTGGCTGGGCTCTGTAACCATGTGAGCCAATTCCTGTAATAAATCTCTGTGTGTGTTTTCTATAGGTTTGTTTTTCTGGAGAACCCTAACCAATGCACATACTCTCCTGGTTTTTCTCCACTTCCATTAGGTACTCCTTGGCCGAATCCTCCTCTACTCCATCTCTAAGTGTTGATGTGTTCCAGGTGTGGTTCTAGGCCCTCTGTTACTCTCTGTGTACATAATGACCTCCACCAGTGTCCTAACGCTGGCAATGTGGCTTTACATAGTACCTATGTGCCAATCATTCCCAAATCTGTATCTCATACCCTGATTTCTCCACTGAACTCCAAACTCATCTATTCGTACTTACTTGTCATCTCTCTTTTTTTAAAAAGATTTTATTTATTTATTTATTCATGGGACACACAGAGAGAGAGGTAGACATAGGCAGAGGAAGAAGCAGGCTCCATGCAGGAAGCCCAATGTGGGACTCGATCCCGGGACTCAGGGATCACACCCTGATCCAAAGGCAGACGCTCAACTGCTGAGCCACCCAGGCGTCTCTACTTGTCACCTCTTGCTGGGTGTTTCATAGGCATCTCTATACGGCCAAAATTTAATTTCCAATTACTTCCCCAAACGTGTTCCTTCTCCAGTTTTCCTCTGTGCAGTGCATAATGACTCTACCCACCCAGCTATTCATGCCAGAAGCCAGATGGTCTTCCACTATGGGCACACTGAGGAGATATTGTCAGTTCGGTTCCAGACCATTGCAATAAAGTGAATATGGCAATAAAGCAAATCAAATGAATTTTCTGGTTGCCCAATGCATATAAAAGTTATGTTTACATGGTGCTGTAGTCTACTAATTGTGTGATAAGTGTCATGTCTAAAAAAGGGTACATGCCTTCATTTAAAAATAATTCTTTGGCAAAAAGTGTTAACCATCATCTGAGCTTTCAGTGAATCATCACTTCTCAGCCTTTTGGCTAAGATCAGGTGAGCTTTTGATTGAAAATTTTAATATGATCCTTTTGGGGCACCTGGGCAGCTCAGTTGGTTAAGCATCTGACTCTTGATTTCAGCTCCGGTCATGACCTCAGGGTCGGGAGACAAGAGTCCCAAAACAAGTCCCGTGGCAGGCTCCATACTCAGTGGGGAGTCTGCTTGAGATTTTCTCCCTCTCCCTCAGGCCCCCTACTCATGTATGTACATGCTTTCTCCCTCTCTCCCAATAATAATAAAATAATAATAATAATAATAGGGGCCCCTGGGTGCCTCAGCAGTTGAGCATCTGCCTTTGGCTCAGGTCATGATCCCGGGTTCCAGGATCGAGTCCCTCTTCAGGCTCCCTGTGGGGAGCCTGCTTCTCCCTCTGCCTGTGTCTCTGCCTCTTTCTCTGTGTCTCTCATGAATAAATAAAATCTTTTAAAAAATGAAATAAAAATGATCCTTTTGTAACCCTGTTTCTTTTCATCTAGTTAAATAATCTCTTGCTTATTTACTCATCTATTCATTTGGCAAACATTTGTTGAGTACTTACTAGGTGCTAGCCATTGTTCTAGGCCCTGGATACACCACACTGAATAAGACAGACATAAGAGAGGAAAAACCAACAACAACAAAAAAATCACACTTCAAAAAAGTAAAAATAAAAACGGAGTGATGTGATTGTGAGTAGCTGGCAGGCTACCCTATAGGCAGCAGAACAATTAAGTGAAGCCTCCGATAAGCTACTGTCTTGCAGTTTTATCAGCATCTTTACAGACCTTTGCTGGGAATACATTTCCTTACTGTAAGATGGGAATGATAATAATAATAAAATCTATCTTACTGGGGCTTTGTGAGATATTGTGAGTTTTGCACATAAAGTGTCAAAAAATGCCTGACATATTAAGAAAACAAGTTATAAATGTTAGTTTTTATTATTACTTTAAACTGGGGTCTCAGAGATTTCTTGGAGGAAGAAACATTTAAATTGAGGCCTAAAGGGCAAAAAGGACCCAGCCTTTGGGAAATGGGGGCCAGGAGGAGTGTTCTAGCCGAGGAAACAGGTGGTACAAAGGTTTGGGTGAGGCAGTTCGGGCACTGAAGCTGGGTGGGAGGTGAGTGATCGTGTGTCCTGTAAGTCTGACTAGGGATGTGAGTTTTATTTAAATGCTTTGAAAAAGCAATGATCCTTTAAAAAAGGATGACTCTGGGGCACCTGGGTGGCTCAATGGTTGAGCATCTGCCTCCGGCTCAGGGTGTGATCCTGGAGACCGGGGATCGAGTCCCAAGTCGGGCTCCCTGCGTGGAGCCTGCTTCTCCCTCTGCCTGTGTCTCTGCCTCTTTCTCTCTCTATGTCTCTCCTGAATAAATAAATTTAAAAATAAATAAATAACAAAGGATCACTCAGGGATCCCTGGGTGGCGCAGCGGTTGGGCGCCCACCTTTGGCCCAGGGCACGATCCTGGAGACCCGGGATCGAATCCCACGTCGGGCTCCCGGCGCATGGAGCCTGCTTCTCCCTCTGCCTGTGTCTCTGCCTCTCTCTCTCTCTCTCTCTCTCTGTGTGACTATCATAAATAAAAGTTAAAAAAAATTAAAAAAAAAAAAGGATCACTCAGTCTGTTTTGCAGAGAATGGTGTTTTAGGAAGGAAAGGATGGAAGCAGAGACCAGCTGGAGAAGGGGCTACTTCAGAGGTCAGTGTGAGAGATTTTGCCATCAGGATAGTATAGTAAAAGTGTGGATAAAAAGAAGTGATCTATTTGTGTCCTACTTGAATTTTGAGCCTCCTGTTCTGCTATGGTGTTTTCATTTTCTATTTTACAGATATTTTTTCTTTTTTTTTTTCTTAGAGAGTGAAAGAGAATGTGGGTGAGGGGGGCAGGGGGAGGGACCAAGGGAGAGAGGGAGAATCCCAAGCAGGCTTCACACCCAGCATAGAGCCCAATACGGGGCTCCATCCCAGGATTCTGAGATCATGACCTGAGCCACAGTCAAAATTCAGATGCTTCCCTGACTGAACCACCCAGGTGTACCCATTTTGCAGATCTTTAAAGTTGTGCTATATAGTCAGACATTCCAGGCCTTTTCTATGGAGTTCATCAGAGCAGAGAAAAATGGACTTTTCTTCTGCAGATGTGTTTCAAAAATTGTTTGCTAATAATTCTCCGTGAATTTAAGCTTTTCTATTTAATTTCTTATCTATGGACTATTTATTTTTCAAATTTCTGATCAATTATCAAAATACATTCATTAGGGTTTTTTTTTTAAATCTTTTTAACTTTGAAAAATCTTAAAAAGCCAAGTTCTATTTCTTTTTAAAATTCGAGGGGGATCCCTGGGTGGCTCAGCGGTTTAGCACCTGCCTTTGGCCCAGGACAGCGATCCTGGAGTCCCGGGATCGAGTCCCGCATCAGGATCCCGGCATGGAGCCTGCTTCTCCCTCTGCCTGTGTCTCTGCCTATCTCTCTCTCTCTATGTCTATCATAAATAAATAAATAAATCTTTAAAAAAAAAATTCGAGTTGTGTCTCTTTCTGGATAATTATTCACTAAAGGGGAATTCTCCTATCCCACTACTATTCTGAACTTTCTCCGGAATAGGTTGTCAAAGCCACTAACAGCCCTCCTCTCCTCTTTTGGATATTCTTTTGTATTCTAACCCATTTGTTTTTCCATATGAATTGTAAAAACACTTTACATTTAGCATTTCTGTATATTTAATTGGCACTGCAGGAAAACTTAAAGATTGCATAACTTATACACAGGTATGCAATTATCAATTAAATAGAGAAAACAGACATAAAAAAGTATTTAGTATAAGGTTTCAGAACTTCTTTCTTACATACCCAGTCATCCAGCGTTTATTCCATCTGCCTCCATCCTTTATGCCTGTAAACTCACTCTATTTAAGAATATTGCTATAGCTCTCCATCTATGCAATTCCTCTTTCAAAAGACTTTTGGTAATAAAGCTAAAAGCTAGCACTGAAATGATACTTCCTATGTAGCAGGGACTGTTTTAAGCACTTTACATTTTTAACTCCTGTCATTTTCTCAACTCTGTGAGGTAGGCGCTATTATTATCCAGTGTTACAGATGGAAGAACTAACACACAGAAAGTTAAATAACTTCCCAATTCCTACAGCTACTAAGGGTGGAAGCCAGGATTAGCACGGGGCAGCCTTCTCTACAGGCCAATCTCTCAAGTACTACCCAATATGGTTTGTAACCACACAAATAAATACACGCCGCATCTTTTGTTGTTTTAAGTATTTTATAGCTTTGTGACTGCTAAAAATTAGATCTCTTATTTTTCAGCTGGTTAGGACTGGTTGTCCAAGGATCTTATTGACTTTTTATCTATTTTTATTCCGATTAGGCTATTTTTAGATCTCCAGGATATTTTTAAGCTAATTCCTTTGGATTTTCTAGGAATATCACTTGCATCACTGCGAATAATGGTGCTTTCCTCTCTCTGTGTTTAAAGACATTAACATGGAATTTCCAAAGCAATATCATATCATTGTGTCAGTGAGAATAAATCTTTAGGCCTGAAGTTAAAGAGTTCCATTATGGATCAAATTGCATAAAAGCGTTTTTTTTTTGTTTTGTTTTGTTTTGTTTTTTAATTTTTTTTAATTTATTTTATGATAGTCACACACACACACACAGAGAGAGAGAGAGGCAGAGACACAGGCAGAGGGAGAAGCAGGCTCCATGCACCGGGAGCCCGACGTGGGATTCGATCCCGGGTCTCCAGGATCGCGCCCTGGGCCAAAGGCAGGCGCCAAACCGCTTCGCCACCCAGGGATCCCTGTTTTTTTTTTTTTTTTTTTTTTTAAACATACTTGAATAATTCATCTTGTCTCCAATAGGAGCAAACATTCCCTTAATAATAATAAGTAGATCTAAGATTTCCCTCCCACTCAAGCTTGAATTATAAATGCAATACTTTGGCTTAGCAGATCTTGACAATATAAAAATGACTTTAATTCGGCTAAGTGGGGTTTGAAGGTAGAGGAAACCTGAGTGTGATTTAGAGATTGTATGGAAAGGAAACGAGCTTTAGATGAAGCAATGTTTACTAGTGAACTGTTCAGGGCACCGGTTCTCAAGCGTGGCTGCACATTGGAATCAAATGCTAAAATTTTCAAAAGATACTGATTCCTGGGTTCCATTCCCAGATAACCTGATATAATTAGTCTGGGGTGCAGTATGGGCACTGGGAATTTTTAAAAGAACCTAAGGGATTCTAATGTACGGCTAAGTTATATAGCCACTAATCTGGGGGAAACTTTAAACCTATTTCTCCCACTGTGCAAATTCTGAGTATTAGGCTTATGTAGGCTGCTATTAAAATACACCAGTGTGGGCAGCCCCGGTGGCTTAGTGGTGTAGCACCACCTTTAGCCCAGGGCATGATCCTGGAGACCCAGGGTCGAGTCCCATGTCGGGCTCCCTGCATGGAGCCTGCTTCTCCCTCTGCCTGTGTCTCTGCCTCTCTGTGTCTCTCATTAATAAATAAATAAAATATTAAAAAAATAAAAATAAAATAAAATATGCCAGTGTGCACACCGACTTCCATAGCAGTATTATTCACAGTGGTAAATAGATGGAAACAACCCAGCACCCATTGATGGATGTGAATGGTTGAAAAAAATGTGGCATGTACACACAATGGAATATTACTGAGCCTTAAAAAGGAATGAAAGTCTGTTAGATGCTTCAGCCTGATGTTTTGCAGGTCCATGCATGCTGTTAGATGCTACAGCGTGCATGGACCTGCAGAATATCATGCTGAGTGGCTGACACCAGACACAAAAGGACAAATACTGCATGTTACTACCTGCATGAAGTTCCTAGAACAGTCTAATTCATAGAGACAGAAAGTAGAATGGAGGTTACCAGAGGCTGGAAGGAAGGTGGATGGGGAGCTACTGTTTCACAGGTACAGAGTTTAAGTTTGGGAAGATGAAAAATCTCTGGAAATGGGTCTTGCTGACATGAGGGTTACTAATGCTACTAAATTGCATACTGAAAACGGTAAAAATGGTGAAATTTTGTGTTATGTATGCCTTCCAACAATAAGATAATTCAAACAAAAACACTTGCCAGGGTATGAACTCTTGTGAACTGCTTTCTCCAACTAGGTTTAGGGTGTTCATGTGAAAGGATATAGTACAGGGTGGTTTTGTAATTGCTTCAGTAGAGTTTGTCTGGTGGTGGCTTTTCCCCCCACACCATTCTCAAAGAAGGTTGCTCTTTTCCTTCCCTAACGATCGGCCGTCATAGAACCTTCCCACCTGTGCAGACAGGTAGAGGCCCGAAGCTGCCAGCGGCAGCACAGCGCTGGAAAGCCTATTGTCTAAGATCAGAGGTGTGTCTCATTCACTCTGGCACCTCTGATGGGCTTCTGCTGGACTGCATGTGGACACACCAAGCAAACCCGAGACATCAAAATCAGCATTGTTATTAAGTGAGACATTTATCAAGAGAGGTGTGATTTGTATTTGACTTGGGACACCTGGGTGGCTCAGCGGTTGAGCATCTGCCTTCCGCTCAGAGCGTGATCCCGGGGTCCTGGGATCGAGTCCCGCATCGGGCTTCCCGCAGGGAGCCTGCTTCTCCCTCTGCCTGTGTCTCGGCCTCTCTCTCTGTGTCTCTTATGAATAAATAAATAAATAAAATCTTTAAAAATAATAATAATAATTTGTATCTGACTTGATAATGCTTTTTGTGCTCCAAAGAGGAAGATAAACTGACTGGAAGCATCTCTGGCATCAATTCTCATGAGGTAAATGAGGCCATTTAAAAACTGTCTCAACTGCAAGAAATGGATCACAATACCGGACAAAGGCTGAGTTACAGTAGCTGCAGTAGTTGTGATTACCTGCTTGAGCAGAAGATAGGAAAGCTTTCCTGGCTTGGTTTTCCCATGCACAAGATTTATATTATACATTCATATTGGATACAAGCAGCAAATTACTCGTATTTAGAATTTTTCTAGATTTTGAAAGATGTACAGAATAGGAGATCCGTCACACGTACTTACTTGTTCTCCCAAGCAGAGGATTCTAGAACTACATTGTCTAGAAGTGTGCTCCCAAAACGCGGCCAGCGCTACTGTGTGTCCGAATTTCCCATGACCCCTGTCACAAATGACCACAAACTTGATTGCTTCAAAAAGCACAGGTTTATTGTCTTACAGTTTGAAATCAGTCTCACTGGGATGACGTGAAGGTGTCTGCAGGCCCACGCTCCTTTTGTAGGCTCTAGGGAACAACCCGTCTCTTTGCCTTTTCCCACTTCCAGAGGTTCATTCCATGCATCCCTTCTCCTCTCCAGAGCCAGCAGCGTAGCCTCAGCTGTAGCCCTGCTTTCTTCTGTTCTGCTATCCAGTCAATCTGGGTCTCCCTCTTCTAAGGACACTTGTAATTATATTTACGGTCCACTCAGATAGTCCAGTTAATCTCTCCATCTTGAGATCTTTAGTTTAATCACATCTGCAATATAAGTTAACATTCACATGTTCTGGAGATTAGGATGTGGATATATTTGTTGTTGTTTTTAACATTTTTGTTTTATTTATTTATTTTTTATTTTATAAGATTTTATTTATTTCTGCATAGAGACACACAGAGAGAGAGAGAGACCAGAGACACAGGCAGAGGGAAAAGGGAGCCTGATATGGGACTCGATCCCGGGTCTCCAGGTTCACACCCTAGGCTGCAGGCGGCGCTAAACCGCTGCACCACCGGGGCTCCCCAGGATGTGGATATATTTGGAAGCCATTATTCAAGCTACCATACTGAGGAACTGCATTTTGAATGGAACAAAATTTGAATTTAAATAATGATGTGGCTAGTGGCTACCATATTGGACGATATAGACACAGAACGTTTTCAGATTCACAGGAGCCTCCTTCACAGGAGGTTCTATGGACCACACTCTTTAGAAGACATCTAAAAGCCAATACCAGGGTGGCCCAGGTGGCTCAGCAGGTTAGCACCGCCTTCAGCCCAGGGCCTGATCCTGGAGACCCGCGATAGTGTCCCACATTGGGCTCCCTGCATGGAGACTGCTTCTCCTTCTGCCTGTGTCTCTGCCTCTCTCTGTGTGTGTGTCTCATGAATAAATAAATAAAATCTTAAAAAAAAAAAAAAGGATTTTTAAAGGTACTCATGACTAAAAGAGAAAAGGAAGGTCAAAAGGAGATGCTTCATTTCGTAGCCATCTTGAGTATACTGTTGAGCTACCCTTCAAAAGAAAAAAAAACAACCTACATAAAAATGTATCCTAGAGATTTGGAACACATCATCTCATCAATAGAATGAGGACAATTCCCAATGATTCTTCACCACTGAGGAAAGATTTAATTAGTATTTATGATGGACTCCAAAAAAGTAGTTCACAATCTACAACATAATGGATATGCATCGTGATAGCAGGAAGCACCAGGAGCATGAGATCAGAAACTGCTCCCAGTGAGGTCTGGGAAGGAACTCTGGAGGATGTAGGACTCAAGAGACGGCCAAGCCAAGAAGAAGAAAGAGCACAGGCAGAGAGAAAGAGGTGGGAAAGATATTATCAGGAGAGGGAGAGGCATGCTCAGAGGAAGGAGGTTATGAGAGGGGTCGGGGGGTAGCGCCATATGATTGAAGTATGTGGGCTCAGAGGAGGCAAGGCAGAAAAAAAAAAAAAGGCAGGGGCCAAATCTTAATGGGTAGAGTATGTCATGATAAGGAGTTTGGGCTTTATCCTGAGTGTCAACTGGGATTGGTTTGAATGCAGGTGACAAAGGGCCAGTAAGAGTGTCTAAAACAGGGCAGACGTTTTTTCTATATCAGCACTGAGGCTGAGGGGGAAGTCGTGCTCCATAAAGCCCCCGGGGGTGCAGACTCCTCATTTCTTTGCCATCTCTGGTATATTAACTTGCTTCCGCCGTCATGGCAAAGTACTACAGACTGGGTGGCTTCAACAACAGAAATGTATCGTCTCACAGTGCTGGTGGCCAGACACCCAAGATGAAGGAGTTGACAGGGTTGGTTTCTTCCAAGGACTGTAAGGCTGAACCTGTTCCAGGCCTCTCCCACAGCTTCTGGTAGGTGTCTAGAAATCTTTGGCATTGCTTGGTTTGTGGAAATATCTCTGCCTTCCCCTTCATGCTCATACGGTATTCTCTGTCTCTCTCTCTTTCTCTCTCTCTCTCTCTCTCTGTGTGTGTGTGTGTATCTGTGTCTGAATTGGCCCTTTTTATAAGGACACCAGTCCTATTAGATTAGGGGCTTCCTGACTTCAGTATGCCCTCATCCTAACCAATTTACTTCCTCAGTGACCCTGTAAGATCACATTCCAGATAAGGTCACACTCTAAGATACTGGAAGTTAGGACTTCAACATCTAAATTTGGGGGGTGTGGGGTGCAGAGGGTGGACGGAATTCAGTCCATAACACCTAGGTGGTTCTTATCGTTATGGTCCAAGATAACACTAGATACCCAGCCACCATACTCACATTCAGAGTCTCCTTAAAGGACCCATCCTGGCAGGTCCTTCTTCCACATTGATGTTTGCTCTGGAGGTACTAACAGATTCTGGTTCTGAGGTGATTCTTGGAGAGTTGTACTCCTAAAGAGGGCACTGGCCACTTGTTAGCAATGCCTCCTTCCCAGACCCTGGGTCAGAGAAAAGCCTGGCTATTAGAATGAGGACAGAGAGAGGGAAGGTTGTTTCTCTCTCTGATCTTTCTAGAAGGACTTCAGGAAGAATAAGGGATTTCAGGATGCATATATTAGCTGCAGAAATTTGACCCCACTCCCCCCAAAAAAATCTTTAGCTTTATCACTTGAAAAATAAGATAACAATATTTACCTTGTAGTGTCGTTACGATCATTAAAAATAACAAGTGCAAGTGTGTGGGCTACAGTAGATGCTCAATGGTAGTAAGTATTATCTGTGATTTGTCCTAGGGTTGTCTCCAGGGCCCCGCTCACGGCACCTCGCAGAGCGGGTGCTCAATAAATACCTGTTGCCCTAGTGGAAATTTAGATCACCACTAAAGCCCTGTGCTATCCTCAAGCCTGAAAATTGATGATAAATGAAGATAGCCATCAGGGTCTATAAACCACAAGACATTAGAAAAGAAACAGTCAAAAAAAAAAAAAAAGAAAAAGAAAAAGAAAAGAAAAGAAAAGAAACAGTCATCAAACTCAAGCATGGTAGGGAGAAATACGCACACGGAATGTAAAAAGTGACACCTGAAGTACATAATAATATGTATCATTTGTATCATATGTGTCGTTTAATGGCACAAGACTTCAAGGTCTCTGACGGAGTAGACAGGACAAAATGGTTTGAGGCATTCCTTACACACAGGAGCCAGAGCTGCTCAGCCTCGTGACCTCAGGACTGAGGGCAAACTCTCTCAAACACAGCTAGTCACAGCCCAGAAAGGACCTCTAAAAGAGGATTAAGTTTAAACTTGGACCAGGACAGATAATAAGCTCCATGTAATGGTATTACAGCAGGAATCTTTACATACGATTTGGGACTACATATTTTATGGTGTCTGATCATAGGAAATGTCCCCCAAAGCATTAGGCTCTTCCACACCTGAAATATTTTCATTGCTAAAAGCACGAGGTCAAAAGAACTGGGTGTCTTACCTAGGTGTGGGAAGACGTGTTTGAGTTTCTAAAATGAGATTTTATGCAGATATTTTTGAAGGGCACCCTGGAATAAGCTGAAGATGGCCTGTAGCTATGAGAGGAAGTATCTTTTCCGGTATTGGCCTCAGAACGTTCTGTGAGGATGGAAATGTTCTGTATCTGTGCTATCTTAGTGGTCACTAGCTACATGCCTATTTAGATCCAAATTCAATGAAATTAAAAATTCAGTGATGTACTACCAAGGATTATCATAAAACAAACAGTAATGAAGACTATGAGGTATTGATGCAACGACAGACAAAACCATACAGAGGTGGGAATTAGGTCTACACATATAAGGCCACCTGATTTATGACAACTGCAAATGGGGAAATGATCTTTTAAATTAACGTGTTGGATTAATTGGATATCCCCATGGGGGGAAAAAAAGAGGCATCTGGGTCTACTTCTATATCCCACCATTTACAACTATTCCAAATGGAATACTGTTCTAAAGGGGCAAATTAAAATAGTACAACTTTTAGAGGAAAACAGAAGAGCAATCTTAATAACCTAGAGTAAGCAGAGACACCTTAAATCGGAAACACTCACCATAAACATTGACAAAACTGGAATATTAAAATCAAGATCTCCCCCCTCCCCTGCAAAAAAAAAAAAAAAATCAGACCTCATTCATTAAAAGAATGAAAAGAAACCCAGAATGGGAGAAGATATTTGCCAACATACAGCCCTGACAAAGGATGTGCATAGAAATCCCTCTTATAGTCCATAAAGACTGTGGCATATTTGTCCCGTGGAATATGACTCAGCAATAAAAGGAGTAGATTGCTGACACATGCAAAAACATAGACTCAGAAATCCATTATGCTGAGGCTTACACAAAAGGGCACATACTGTACAACTCCGGGAATATGAAATTTTGAAACATGTGAAGCTAGACAGTGGAGAACAAATCAGCATGGGGGTTGCCCCCAGAAGAGTGGACAGGAAGACTGACTGGGAGGAGGAATGGAACTCAAGACCTCATGTGCTCAAAACTCAGCAGATGTACAATGAAGATTTGTGGACTTATTATCTTTGAAATTGTACATCAAAAGAAATCTTAGACATTGAATTTTAGTTAGTGATATACAGGCTAAATTACTTATGGGATTTGTATCACCAGCTGCAATTTACTTTGAAATGCAACAATATTAGAATAGATAAAGGGAAGGTTGGAAACGTAACGAGCAAGTTTTATAAACTGTTATTCATGGAATAAAGTTATTCAAGTTTTATAAAATTATAAACTTATTCATGGAATAAACTTATTCAAGTTTTATAAAATTATTCATGGAATCTATATGGTAGGTTTGCAGTGTGTTTGCTGTAAAATTCTTTGAACTTTGCCAAATATTTGGGGCACCTGGGTGGCTCAGTGGAGTAAGCATCCACCTCCTGGTTTCAGCGGAGGTCATGAGCTCATGGTCATGGGATGGAACCCCGGGAACAGCCCCATGTCAGGCTCCTCATTCATTGTGGAGTCTGCTTCAGATTCTGTCTCCCTCTCTCTCCCCCTCTGCCCCTTCTCTCTCTCAAATAAAAAAATAAAATAAAATCTTAAAAAAAAAACTTTGCTAAATATTTGAAAGTTATTATAATCAAATTTTGGAAAAATTACAAATGGAAAAGACTCAGCTCACAAAAATGGGCAAAACTTTAACACACACTCAAAGTTATTTCTTTTTTTTTTTTAAAGAATTTATTTATTTATTCATGAGAGAGAGAGAGAGAGGCAGAGACACAGGCAGAGGGAGAAGCAGGCTCCATGCAGGGAGCCTGATGTGGGACTTGATCCCGGGACTCCAGGATCACACCCTGGGCCAGAGGCAGGTGCTAAACCGCTGAGCCACCCAGGGATCCCCATAAAGTTATTTCTAAACAACTAATAAACATGTGAAAAGGTGATCAACTTCGTTCATCGTCGGGGAGGTTGCAAATTAAAACCACACGAGGCACAATTATCACTCACCAAAATGGCCCAAGATGAAAATAGATGGAAAGTACCAAGTATTGATGAGAATGTGCAACAACCGGAACTGTCATATTTTGCCAACAGGGATGTAATTGGCACACTTTGGAAAACTGCATTAAAATATCCAAATTTGGGATCCCTGGGTGGCTCTTAGCACCTGCCTTCAGCCCAGGGCGTGATCCTGGAGTCCCAGGATCGAGTCCCGCGTCAGGCTCCCTGCGTGGAGCCTGCTTCTCTCTCTGCCTGCGTCTCTGCCTCTCTTTCTCTCTCTGTGTCTCTCGTGAATAAATAAAATCTTAAAAAAATAAAATAAAATATCCAAATTTGTACATGGAACAACCTGTGACCCAACAATTCTATTTCTAGGTATATATCCAAGAGAAATGTATGCATCATTCATCATGTTCATCAAAAGATCTCTATTACAATGTTCATGGCATAGATTTTTCTTAGGTCCAGGGGCACCTGGGTGGCTCAGGGGTTGAGCATCTGCCTTTCCTTGGCTCAGGTCGAGATCCTGGGGTCCTGGGATCGAGTCCCTCCTCGGGCTCCCTGCATGGAGCCTGCTTCTCCCTCTGCCTGTGTCTCTGCCTCTCTCTGTGTGTCTCATGAATAAATAAATACAATTTGAAAAAAGATTTTTTTTTAATTTTTATTTATTTATGATAGTCACAGTGAGAGGGAGAGAGAGGTAGAGACACAAGCAGAGGGAGAAGCAGGCTCCATGCACCGGGAGCCTGACGTGGGATTCGATCCCAGGTCTCCAGGATCGTGCCCTGGGCCAAAGGCAGGCGCCAAACCGCTGCGCCACCCAGGGATCCCTGAAAAAAGATTTTTTAGGTCCGAAATACATACTATTCCAATGTGTATCAACAGTTGACTGGATAAATCAATTGTGGCGTATTTACACAGTGGAATGCGACACAGCATCCTCACAAACAAACCATAAACATAGTCAACATATGGATGCACATAATGAACACAACAGTGAGTTAAAGGAACTAGACATGAAAGAGTATATGCCGTAATGATCCATTTATATCATGTGCAAACCCAAGGCTACCTCCCTGGGGTGTGAGGGAAAGTGGTTAGTGATGGGAAGGAAACACTTTTGGGACGCTGGTTATTGCCCGGTGTCTCCACCTGGCCGCTGGTGTGATCCACTTGTGAAATTTCAGCAGGCCGTGCGTTTATAATTCACGCACTTCTCCGGGATGTAATATTTCCATAAAGAACAGCTTGTGTGGGCACCTACAGGCAATACGGGGTCACAGAAGGATTTGACATTTGAGAGACTTAAAGACGGATTTGAGAGACATGATTAGATTTGCATTAGAAACATTAATCCTTGACTTTGTTGAGGATAGCAAGGAAAGGAGCTACGGGGCCTTTGTAGAAGTCATCCAGGCAAGCAACTATGAAGGCCTGAATCAAAGTAGGCGAGAGGGCTGACAAGGACCGAGTGGAGTTGATGTTTAGAGAACAAACCGACAGAACTTGGGCAGGTCACTAAATCCCTCCGGGCCTCCTTTCCTCATTTGAAAATCTGAGTAACAGTAGCTACTTCATTGGGACTGTTTTGATGACAATGATTTATTCCAAAACAAACAGGAACGCCTGGGTGGCTCAGTGGTTGAGCATCTGCCCTCAGCTCAGGCCCTGATCCCCAGGTCCTGGGATCGAGTCCTGCATCGGGCTCCCCATGGGCTGCCTATGTCTCTGCCTCTCTGTGCATCTTCCGTGAATAATTACATGAAAATATTTAAAATTGGGGATCCCTGGGTGGCTCAGTGGTTTAGCACCTGCCTTCAGCCCAGGGTGTGATCCTGGAGACCCGGGATCGAGTCCCACGTTGGGCTCCCTGCATGGAGCCTGCTTCTCTCTCTCTCTCTCTCTCTCTGTGTGTGTGTGTGTCTCTCATGAATAAACAAAATCTTTTAAAAATTATTTAAAATAGGGATCCCCGGGTGGCGCAGCGGTTTGGCGCCTGCCTTTGGCCCAGGGCGCGATCCTGGAGACCCGGGATCGAATCCCACGTCGGGCTCCCGGTGCATGGAGCCTGCTTCTCCCTCTGCCTCTCTCTCTCTCTCTCTCTCTCTGTGTCTCTCATGAATAAACAAAATCTTTTAAGAATTATTTAAAACAAAACAACAAAAAATCAACAAATAAAAGCCAATAAAAAGTATCAATGCTCATCGCATACTATGCAGAGCAAGACACAAGGCGTTCGGACGAGGAAGCTGTAAGGGAAGCACGTGAATTCGGCGCGGTGCCTGCAGCCCCGCCTCCTTTGAGGCACAGGTAAAACCACCTCCCACCTCCCACCTCCCGGCCTAGGCCTGGGCGGGACACCGGGCCAGCGGCCAGGGCAGGAGGACGACAGGACGGGTCCGGGCCGAGCCTCACCTGTCCCTGCAGAGCCACAGTTGAGGGGTGAGGGTGAGGGCTGCTGCCCGAGCTCCAGCACCGCAGCCCAGCGCCTCCTCGCGACCCCGCGGCGCGCGGGTGGGGCCACCCAGGGGCGGGGATCCAGGCCCAGGGGGTGCAGCGGGGGCCAGGAGAGAGGCCCAAGGGACGCGAGCCTCCCCGCGACGAGCCGGGCGCTCAGGGCCGCCTCCACCGCGGACTGGCACACGCGCCTCCCGATTTCTCGGGTTTGTGGGGGCCTCTCCGGTGCCGCCCGAGGGTGCGGGACTAGGCCCGGGGGGTCAAGGGTCCGGCTCCTCCGACGCCTGGACGCGTCCCTCGGCGGCGGCCACCCTGGAGCCGCCCCGCCCCCGCCCCCGCCGCGCGCAGGATGGGGGCCCGGCCGAGCCCCGCCTTCCCCTCGCCCCGCCCCCCTCCGCAGGAGTGGGCGTGGCCGGACGAGCCCCGCCCCGCCTTCTCCTCGCCCCCGCCCACTCACCGCCCCTCCCCGGCTTCGCCCCGCCCCTCCTCCGCAGGAGTGGGCGTGGCCGGCCGAGCCCCGCCCCTAACAAGAAGCGTTGGTAATTCATGTCAGAGTTGAGATACAAAATAGGTGAAAAATGATTTCACATCAATTTTGGTAAACCTAGAAAACACTTCCAGATATTTTTGTCCACGAACATTTGCATTTTAGTTTAAGGAGCTAGTTGAATCGCGTGCTGTTCCTTCCCATAAGAAGAAATTTTTAAGGTCAAGTGTGAACTTCTAATTCAGAAACTTGTTTTTGCCATTTCCTTCCCAATCTGGGGTAGGATGCTGTCATCGTTCCCTATCGGTATGTTGCGACTTAGACGCACCAAAATTACGGTGTGTGGACTTAAGTCCACACCCCTGTGGCAGTGTCAGACTAGTTTTATGAGTTCTACTGCTAAGGTTTTTTGCTGTTGTTTTAAAAGACTCCCAGAAATCCAGGTTTACGTTTTGTGGAACATGAGCCAAAACTAATTGAGGTTGTTATGGAAAAATCGTCTCACTGTAACGGCCTGTATTGCCTCTGGGACCCTGCTGGTCAAAGCCATATGGCCCACAAGGCAAAAATTATAATTTGTCCTAATTATTTTCGTTACTCAACGTTTACAACTTGATCTCTGGAGATGCTTTGCACTGTGTGAGATTTACATAAAGTATACATAAACCATAAATTGACATCCCAATAAACCCTAAATTATTATTTTATATTAGTTTCGATCATCTGTGTTGTTTTAGGAGGTATTTGCTAGTCCTCCATATTTTAGCCACATGCTAAAATCACATCTCTCATGATTTCTATCTAAATAAAGCTTAATTTCATTGCCATATCTCTGGAATATTTAAAAAATTGGCTAATGAATAGAAAAGCTCTTCTCCTGCCCACACTCCCATAAGGCACTAATAAAAGCAGCGTGGGAGGCAATGTGGTGGGGTTCGAGCTCCAGCTCTGTTTGTGATCTGAAGCTTTCCATCTATATTAGTTGCCAGAGGCTGCTAGGCTGCTATAAAAAATTACTTACCAACGTGGTGGCTTAAAACAACAGAAATTTATTCTCTCACAATTTTGGAGGCCAAAACTCAGTTTCATGGGATCAAATCAAGTGCACTCTCTCAAGGCTCATCCTTCTCATGGCCTCCTCCTTTGAGCACGGAACCTCCTGCCTCCCTCTTATAAAGGCACTTGTGGGGGCACCTGGGTGGCTCAGATGGTGGAGTGTCTGATTCTTAATCTCAGCTCGGGTCTCCATCTCATAGCTGTGAATGCAAGCCCTGCACTGGGCTTCACGCAGGGCCGTGGAGACTACTTAATAAATAATTAATTAATTAAAGGCACTTGGGATCAGATTTAGGGCTCAACAGAGATTATCCCGGATAATCTTCCCATCTCAAGAACCTTGACCTAATCACATCTGCAAAGACCCTTCTCCAAATAAGGTAACACTTACAGCTTTGAAATTAGGACCGGACTCTATTTGGGAGGCATTCTTCAGGCTACTAGGCCCGGGTTTTTCTCTTCTGTAAAACACCACAGAACCCGCAGGACTGTACTGCCAATGAAACTTTCTGTAGTAATGGAGATGTTATCTGTTCCCTCGTACGGGAGCTTCTTGCCACATGTGACTACTGAGCATTTGAAATAGGGCCATGCAACTGAGAGGCTGAACTTTTCATTTTATTCAGTTTTGATTTAAACTTAAATAACCCCAGGTGACTGACGACTGTCCTATTGGGCAGCGCAGTTCTAGTGTCTGTAGTTCTAAATCCTGAAGCCCCTTAGGGAAAAATGGCTTTGTTCCCCCCCATTTCACTACCTAAGACTGCTTCCATCTTTTACCTGCTAGTGTTTAGTTTAATGGACTTCGAACTTCTTAGCATCAAAACCCTTTCTACAAAAAAAATAAATAAATAAATAAACGGGGATACCTGGATGGCTCAGCAGTTGATCATTTGCCTTTGGCTCAGGATATGATCCTGGGATCCTGGGATTGAGTCCCATATCAGGCTTCCTACAGGCAGCCCGCTTCTCCCTCTGTCTTTGCCTCTCTGTCATTAACAAATAAAATCTTAAAAAAAAAAAAATTGGAAAGCCAAAGTGTAAACCAAGTTGTACTGGTTGAGGATTGACAGTGGGAGAGGAAGATCCATGGCAGACCAGGGTCTCCACCTGTTCACCAGCCCAGGTAACTAACTCTTCTAGGGGCAAGGGGCCACCTCTAGGACTCGATGCCGTGGAGCCGCTTATGAGACCCATGGTTATCCTTGGAAGTGATTTGCTACAGCCTTCCGCCAGACTCGAACACTTGGGGGTTTTACACCACTTTTAGACAGTTGGCTAGAACAGCTGTTCTCTTGGCCCCTTTTCAGTGGACCCGTCGTCGATGCAGGGTTTGGGTTTTATCAATCCCTTGTTCTGCCAGAAGTTGCCACAGCCTGTTAAAGCTTTAGGACTCTCGTTGCAACTGTATACATGGATTTTTGTCCATTTTGTTTACTGATGGGGTCATACTACCTAGAGTGGTACTTGGCCCAGGATACATGCTCTATTAGTTACTGAATGAAAATTAAAGCCAGTATTGTAGGGTCTAAATACTAAATACCAGTATCGTCATTATGTCCTAATATTACAAAGACCATCCAATATTATAAGGATCCTATAGTTACTGCCAACGAATGACCTTTACTGAGTGCTTACTCCTCACCAGGTAGATGATGATGTGGACTCAACTTTATGGATGAGGATTATCCATTCACAGAGACCCAAGCTGAGACCTTGTCTTACGATCACATGGAAGGGTGAGGGGTTTGAACCAAGGATTAGTATTCTGTTGCTTCTAATAGATGGCTGTAAGCCACTCACAGAACGCCATATATAATTTTACCCAGTAGAATTATCCGTATTAGGCTTAATTATAAATGATACTGCTCCTTGTATTAGTCGCGCTGGGCTTAGGGCTCAAGTGAAATATGCCAGCATCATTATCATGCCAGGAGCTTGACTGGGCCCCAGGAATATGGTGGGAAGCAAGACGGGCTTTACTGTAGTTAAGTCGGGGCAAGGGCAGTCAGGCAGGTACATAAGCAACCACAGAACAGAGTTCTAAGTGTGTAAGGCCATTACGAGACGCTACAGAATTCCAGAACAAGAGCACTTATGGGGCATGAGGGGAGGGATAATAGTGGCCACAGAAAACTTGGGCAAGAGCAGGAAAGAATACGGGTGCTAGGGAGCGTCCCGAGGTAAACGTTGCAGAATTCAGAAGCCAGAGACACCAGACTTGAGGTTGCCATTTTGAGAGCAAAATATCCACCTTGGCCCTGCAAACAAGCTGTCCTGCAACTCTCCCTCCCCTTAAGAGCTTTCTCTGCAGCTCTTTGCTTTTCCCCAAACCTTTACACACTTCACTCTCTTCAGACCTTTTAACTTGTTTTCACTCGCCTGCAATGGCCTTTACCCAAGTCCATACAGGATCCCAGCATCTCCAGGTCTCTGGTCATCTGTCGTCCCTGGCCAGCCCTATCGGAGCTTCTACGTCCTCACCTCAGTGCCTCGACGTGCACTTCCTTTCTCTTCCTCTCTAGCAATGATGGCCTTCTAACATATTCATAGAATCAATGACCTAAAAAAAGTTACCAGGCTGGATTTTACAGTGTAATGCAAGTGCAATGCAAGTGTAAAAGGCCGGACAGCGTTATGAAATAAGCAGTTAGAGTGACTCCAAGGTTAATATGAAAATATCTTTATTTGAAACTTCTGGAAAATAAGGCATTTGCAGACATTCGGGGCTGGCCAGGCTGAGAACTAGCACATACTATATGCTCTGTTCGTCTCACCACACTGGTGTTATCTTTCTTTCCACATGAAAACTTCTCCCATCACCTTCAAGATTTTCATATTCTAACACCACTGTATCCTTTAAATCCCCTTTCACAGCTCAAAATGCTCATTCGTCAAGAACAGCTAACATCACATGCTGACAGATGCTCCCTTTGTGCCAAATTTTGGGTAACTCTTGTAGGTTCGATGCCATTAAAGACTATGAAGAGCTTATATGCTCAATGGCTCTACTGTGGTCTCCCCTAACCAAACTGGCCTCATCTGTTTCAATATTTCTACTGTTCCACTAGAACGTGGAATGCCAAGAGAAGGGACTTTCCAAGAGGTCACATGGCCAGAAAGTTACATGAGGATACTAATTCAGGGCTACACATGTGACAGGGCCCTGAGCCTGTCCCTAACCTACTTGTTGCATCATTTGTAAAACTGAGAGAACAATACTGACCTCACAGAGTTGTCAGAACTGAATGACAAGAAAATGAAACACCTGCTATGCTGCCCTGTTAGCCACCACCAGCGTGGCCCTGCTGCTAGTGCCCGTGATGGGTGCGCAGGACACGTGGCCACTACAGCTTATGGAAGGATACTTGACCTCTTTGGAAGTGGTGCGAAGCCGAGAAACCACCAAGGAGCCAACACCGATGCAAGAACATGAGGCTTTATTAGCAAGCTCGAGCTTGGGTCCAAGCGTACCTGTCACGGTGGAGCAGGGACTTGGGCTCGAGGTGGGTTCCAGCTGGATTTTTATGGGCTGGTCTAGGGGATTTCTAGTAAGTTTGGGGGAGTTTCTCAAGCTCTTAGCTACTCATTGCCATATGGAACTTTCTGTTAAGGGCGTGCTCTGCGGGTATTCTTGGCACTGACTTGGGCTGGAGGCCGCAGTGCATACTCCTCTAGGGGCCAGGGGTGGGGGACATTTCCTGAATTTTTGGGTCCCACAGAAGCATGTGTGTACCTTAGGCCGCAGAGTTGCTGCAGGTCAGTAAAAATAACCAGCATCAGAATATTCCAGCTTCCACGGCTGCTACCTGTAGCTGTCAACCTATAAAAAAGGAAAAACTTCCAAATGGCCTTTCCGACAGAGAACAGTCGTTGAGGTACCTTGTTCTCAGTTTGTCTCCGAAGACAGGGGTGCAGGAAGAAGCCCTGCGTTCTGCGTTCCACCCCCCTGCTTTCCCCACCCTCCAAAGACCAGCACCTCTGCAAGGATCGGCTAAGGAAGGGGAAGCCTGCACTCCTCTCTGCGCTACCAACTAGAATCCCATCACAGAAGGGGGCAGAAGGGGGCAGAAGGGGGCGCCCGGGTGCTCCGGGGCGGGCGTCCTTCCGCGGGGTCAGGGTCCCCGGGCCGCGGCCGCTTCCCGCCCCTCCCCCGCGCCGCAGCGCCAGCACGTGCTCGCTCTCGCTCTCCCTCCCGCTCTCCCTCCCCCGCTCTCCCGCGCGGACGCACAAGAGCTTACAAAACCCCCCACACAGGTGCTCGGCCGGAAGGAGCCGTCCCGGTCGGGCTGTGACTCCAGACAGGATCCAAAGAGGAGCTGCGCGGGCTCGTCCCTGGGTTTCATGGAGCCTTGCTGTCCCCTTCTGTGTTGGCCTCCCAGGGCACCGCGGCCGCCTTGGGAGGGCACAGGAAAGGGGGGGCCCGGGGCCCGATCGCGGGGCGCCGCGGGGGCGGGGCGGGGCGGGCGGCCACGTGCTCCGGGCCGGGCCCGGGGTCGCGGGGGGGGGGAGGGGCGGGGGGTCCTACCTGCGCGGGGAGCTCCGGCCGCCGCGGCCCCGCTCGCGTCCGACACCCGGGCCGCCCCGAGCCCTCCGGAGTCGCCGGCCTGGGGAGCAGAGCGCAAGGTCGGCGGGGGGCGGGGCGGGGCGGGGCGGGGGGAGGCCTCCGGGCGGCCCCTCGCGGCGCCTGTGCCTCGCGCGGCCCCGGGACGGGCTGAGCCGCCCGCCCCCCGGGCCGCCGAGGGCTGCTCTACCCCTCCGTCCTGGCCGCCGGGAGCACGGGGCTCGGGGCGGGCAAAGCTCGAGGGGACGCGGCCGAGGCCCTCCCGCCGCCCGCGCCCCCCCCCCCGCTCGCCCCCCGCGCCCCCCCCGCTCGCCCCCCGCTCGCCCCCGCTCACCCCGCTGACCTGGCCCGACTCCCGCGGCCCCCGGCGGGCGGCGCTGCTAAGGAGGCCGGAAGATAGCCAATCCCGGGGAAGAGGGAGGGGAGGAAGGAGGGCCGTGGAGCGAGCAGCCAATCCGCGGGAAGGGTGGCAGGGCGGCGGGGAGAGAAGCCAATCCCTGGGAAGATGGGGACGGGATGGCGTGGAGAGAAGCCAATCCGTGGGAAGGATGGGGGCGGGGCGGCGTGGAGAGAAGCCAATCCCTGGGAAGAATGGAGGCGGGAGGGCGGGGAGAGTAGCCAATCCGTGGGAAGGAGAGGCCGGAAAGGGGAGGGCCCGGCCGTTGGCGCCCAAAGTCTCAGCGCCGCGGATCTTTGGCACCTGCTGCGGCGGGAAGCCGGGTCCCCGGCAGCGAGGCGTCTTCTCTGGAGCCCGAGCGCCCCGGGCGAGGAGCTGGTTCTCTCGGGCCACCCCCCCTCCTCGGGGACCTCTCCCAGCTCAGCACGTGGGCCACAGCTCTGGGTCCTGCAGGCCCCGGACTCCCCTGCCTGGGGACCCCGGGGGGCCGGTGGTTGAGCCCAGGGCGTGACCCCCGAGACCCGGGTCGAGTCCCAGGTCGGGCTCCCTGCGTGGGGCCTGCTTCTCCCTCCGCCTGCGTCTCTGCCTCTCTGTCTCTGTCTCTCATGAATAAATAAATAAAATCTTTAAAAACAAAATTTTTAAAAAGAATCCCGAGCTGTTCTTTCCTATGTCACATTTCTTTTTTTTTTCTATGTCACATTTCTGTTCACACTTGAGCACCTCCTATGCCCATGCCCCTTTCTAATCCTCAAAAGGATGAAACAAAGGCCTTGGTCTGACCTTAGAGTGGAGAAGATAAATCAAGACGTGAATAACCAGTAGCTTAGGGTGGCAAATGCTAAGGAGAAAAACACGAGTATTTTCATTTTTTAAAGAATTCTTGGGAGAGGATCCTTGGATGCTTGTAACTGATTTCCCCTGTACTCCACCCCATGTGCTTCGCCCTTTGCCAATAGTGTTTTGTATCCTTTCACTGTAATAAATTTTAGTTGTGAGTATAACAAAAAGAAAAAAAAGAAAGAAAGAAAGAAAGAAAGAAAGAAAGAAAGAAAGAAAGAAAAGAAAGAAAGAAAGAAAGAAAGAAAGAAAGAAAGAAAGAAAGAAAGAAAGAGGCAATGGAGGCAATGCTTTAGGGTTCTATTTTGGTCCCTATTTGTTAAGGCAGAGGAGACCAGGATGGATGAAGGGACAAGGGCAGTTGCCCTGGGGCGCCCTGTCCAGGTGGAAGTCACTAGGAAAGGAAACTTAGGAAGAAGACTAATTGTGGTGGGGATGGAATAGGGGTCTTCACATCCTTCAGCTCCCAGGTCCCTCTCCCCAGTGTGGAATGGGCCTGCAATAGTGGTTTAACCACTGCTCATACTGCCCCTTGCTAATGCTGGCTCACCGCTCCATTTCTATGTTTATTTCGTTGATATATCTTTTCTTCCTTCTCTCTTTCTTTTTAAAATAAAGATTTTATTTATTCATTGGAGAGAGAGAGAGAGAAAGCACAAGCAGGGGGAGGGGCAGAGGAAGAAGGAGAAGCAGACTCCCCGCTGAGCAGAGAGCCTGATGTGGGGCTCAATCCCAGGACCTTGAGGTCATGACCTGAGTCGAAGGCAGCTGCTTCACTGACTGAGCTCCCCAGGTGCCCCTTCCCTCTCTTTTTAAGCGGGAATTTACATTTTATTTTTCCCAAGCTATTTTAACCTGGTGAAAAATGTGTATTTTCATGGTAGAGTTAAGGCCAGGGGTGAGGGGAACAGTGATTATGAAATAAAGTAGAGAGACATGCTCAGTCCTTGGGAGCCATAGCTTTGTATGGGCATATGTTCATACATTTATAGAACCCATATGTATTGAGAACCTAACATATGCCAAACACTGTGGTAGACCTGGAGGTATATAGATAGTGAGAAAAAAAGCCCTAAACGTGGGCCTTGCCCTGTTGGAACCCTTACTCTCATGGGTGAAACAGACACAAATACAGGAATCAGCTCAAAAATGCAAAATCAGCACTTCACAAGCATTACAATGGGGGTCAAAGACTCAGCTTTCTGATTAAGCAGAAAACAGAAGATGAGTTTATAGGACAAAGGAGAAGACCCTGGGGTGTAGTTCCACATGGAAGGAAGTGCATGTGCAGAGTGTGTGTTCTAGGAAGGAGCTCAGTGCTTTCATGGAAATGCAGGAAGTCTGCTTGACTTCTGCACAAAAAGCCAAGGGGTGGAGGATGGAGTGAGACACAGGAGAAGGCATGATGTAACGTGGGCTGCAGTGGGGGGTGTGATAGGAGATGCTGGTCGCCGCCTGGCCATGCCAGACCCCGAAGACCACCTTAAACATGCCCATTGATGATGCTTGTTGATAATATGTTATATAAACGCACATCAATCAAACGTTGCTGTTTGCAGGGCGGCCGTGTGTCAGGCCAGTGTGTTAAAGATAGAAAGTGCTAACCTTTCTCGAACACTGCCTATCTGCTCTGTGCATCCATTGCTCTGCCTAGAAGATCTCACGGAATCCTTTAGGCTACCCACTGGGTACAGTAGACACGATGAAATTCCTCATTTTGCTCCCAGACCCCACATAGTGCTAATATTTTGTGAGAACTATTCTGTCCCCAGTCTAGTAGTACAGACAGCTGGTGGAAGTATTAGGGTTTCTAAGCACATTGAAACACGGTATCAGCACTGACCCAAGCTCCATCCCAACACTTGTACATAAATGCACAAACTTCGAGGAGGAAACCAAAATCCTAGCTGCAGTGGCCAGAGGGTGGACACAGGATGGCAGCATGGAATTCTCAATTTCTGAAACTTTGAAGGTGCTTTTCCTTACCAGCGACTGTGGGATTGAATTTAGAACCCTTTAAAATCCAGAATTACATTAAGGCAGCCGGCTTAGAAGTTGCATGTTGACCAGCCGACCCTAAGCAACGGTGCTTGCTATCCTATAATGGTTTGATTGTATTGGATTTTTAAATATTGCTTTTTTCGTAAAAGAATTCTTGCAAAGAATTGCAGGCTACCTATTATGCTTAGCATCCAATGTGTTCTATGAAATTACTGTATAAATGATATTTGGTTGGTCAGTTAAATGAATTAGCATAGGTATCTAGTTGAAAGGGCAGCCAGAATGAACTATTTAATTCTATTAAGGAAAATGGTAGACCTGCTTCTTCTGTAGCACAATTTTAATGAGACTGCTTGAATTGGGTCCTGTTCTATATCAAAAAGGAACATGAACGCTTTCAGGTTCTATTTCTGGCTCTACCACAGGCTTTGCTATTATACCCGGAGCAAGATGAAACCTGTTACTTTTTTTTTCTATTTGCAAAATGTAGGCAGCGCTTTTAGCCTTTTTCACAGGAGTGGCAGATTTAATGAGCGCCACAAATGACCTTGACCTGTTTTGTAGCTGCAAATGCATTATTATTGCCATATTTTCGTGAAAAATGAAAATCTGTTAGCTTTTTCTTTTCCTGATGAGTTGATACTAAGCTAAAACTTTTAATGTCTGGAATACGTGCTTTATCAGCTGCTCTTCAACATTCCAGTTTCCAAATTTAAACAAAACGAGAATAAGATAAATCTCGCAAGTGATAATCAAAACAGTAGAAAGGAAGTGGAAGAGTTGCCTTGTCAATGGAGGTCTATTTGTTTTTTTGTTTTGTTTTGTTTTGTTTTCAAAATTGCACTCTTGATTTTCAGTAAGATGAGTAAGAGTATCTGAAATACATGATTAAAGCCTACATTGAATGAAGCTGGTTTGCTGGGGAAAAAAAAATAATGTCAAAAGTAGGTTGGTAGGTCAGGTTGTGGTATCCATAGGAGTTCACCAGTTGTGAAGTTTGTGATAATATGCTTTAAGAGTGATTGCGGGCCACTCTGAGATCTTTCTATCAATTCCAGTATTGATGCTGTGGACTTGGGGTTGATGGTACAAGAAGTAAGGAAGCACTCCTACATTTGGGGATTTTGCAGAGCTCCAACAGCTCAGAAGTTTCTTGCCTCCATCCTAGGCGACTCTTCCCGGTCCATGGGCTGTGGGAGGGGGCAGTCCTTACCATAGTCATGAGGTCAGACACACGTGAGATTTACTTGTTTTTGAAAAACACAATCTAGGTCGGAATCACAAGGAATAAAATCAATTACTTCAAAATACTGAGCTGGTTAGTTGGAGGTGCTCCTTTTCCCCACTCCTATAGATTCCAGGTAGAGTTATGTCCAGTAGGATGATGTGCCTGGCTGTCTCTGCTCACTTCCTCACTCTTCCCCAGCGAAGAAGAGCTTCTTCTCTCATTGATGAGTTTGAAGAAGGAACAGGACCAGAGCAGGGCAGCCTCTCTCTATCACCCCCCCACCCCCGCCTCTGAGCCTAGCTGATCTGCAAGAGCTAACGTGAATTCTGTTTTCTGCACTTGAGTCCAACTAATATATTTGCTTCATGCTTTTGACTGGGTGGGTATTAGTGTTTGTTATTTGAACTCTGGCATGAATTTTACATAAGAAATGAAAATGAGGCCTATTCATAAAATTCTCCCCAATCAACTGTCATTTCATTTCAGGAACTCAGAGGGGAAAGTGCCTTTTAATATAAACTGGAATTTGAATGAAATTGGAAATAACAAATATGCTGTCTTTTGCTCTTGCTCACATTCTTCTGTGGTTGTAGAAGCACAGCAAATGAAAAGTGTAATGTTTTTACATCTGACCATTGCTACTCTTATTTTAATTAAGACTGTGGTCTGTATGAGGTCATACATAGCCTTAGATCTAGCACAATGGCTGACATGTAGTTGACACTCAGCACATGTTTGTTGACTAATGAATTGTTAAATTCAGGGTATTTTGATTGAGAATGATTAAAAACCATTTTAAAGTGTCTCATAATGCCCTCAGTCAAATTTAGCATAGTAGGTGGCTCACAGATAAGCTTTTGCAGCCTGGGGGTGTTACCGACCTCTACTGGGGCAGACTCATTATGGAGGGCGTGGGTGTGCAGAGCTGAAGAAGATGTTCAACATTTGTCCCACAAGTGAGGGCGCTGCCACATTAGCCCGGTCCTCACATAAACACATGATGAATAAGGACAAAATCCCAGCCGAACACTTCTGGATGGGAAGAGTTAAAAAGGATAGAGTCCATCTGGACACTGATTACATGGAAAATAATGCCAGCCCTCTAGGGCCTGAAGTGCTAACCCAGGCCCCATAAAGGCTGTATTATCAACTCTGTCACCTTTAGTGTGTGCCTAATGCACTCCTTTCTGGTAAGTGTACTCCCTCTGACTCCCTGGCCCATTCCACATCACCTGCTCCAACTGCCCATCCTTATTCCAGTTGACCTACGCCCAACATTCTTGCTCTTCTTTCCCAGACTCCTGGGGACACTCATTTCTCAGTCAGAGGCATGAAGGGTGGTCTGTACTTCCGTTCATGCACTTCATTGGACGAAAGACACCGAGCATCCACTGTGTGTTGGGCGCTGGGCTATGGGTCTGGGCTACATAGATGATCCCAACATGATCCTAGATCTCTAAGAGCTCATAGATGGCGCCATACAGGAAGTGATGTGGCTGAGGTTGCCCTGGGAGCTGTGGGACACCAAAATGAGGCATCAAACCAGCCTGGGAAGTGTCCCCAGGTTGCCATGTTCCAGAAGAGGTGGAGGTAGAATCAAGAATTTCGAGGTAGATTGAGAATTTCAGAGAAGCCCCAGACCCAGATCAAAAGGCTCTGTGAATCGGCGTGTACTCAGGAGAGGAGGACAGAAGGGGAAGCTCTGCTCATGGTACAGAAGAGGTCAGGTGTTTAGATTTCCCAGCTTAGAAAGAGCACCATCCCTCTTTGTGATGGAACCTTGTTGACGACCTTTTAAAATTGACATTGGAGGATCAGGGCTAAGGGCCAAGACGTGTCTGTTTGCTAAATTCTCCTACAATACATCAGGAAAACATTGTGTGTGCCCTGTAGGTATTTTTACTGCCATTTTAGAGGAGGTTTACAGTTTCCTAACAAGCTTCATTCATTATAATGCGCATACCTGTATCAACAAGTTGAGGAGAAACCTGATTGACATTAATCTCAAAGGTGTTGCTGAGAAGGTTTTCTGTTTGGTTGTCTTTGAAGTGAAGATCAGAGGTGATTCTTTGTCACCCACAAAACTTTGATGTTTTCTTGCACGACTGCTCCGCAGCCAGGACATAAACACCAACATACACAGGCAACATCCATAATCATTTTATGACCAGGTGAGAAATGCGTGGAGGAAAATCTAATTTGTTACTGCTCCGTGTGACTTTGAAATGTTCCTGGGTGTTCTGGAGGGAAAGCTAGCTCTAGAACAGAGGCATTAACATTCATTAGGAAAGTCTGTGTAAAAACTGGTTTAACCGACTACAAACAAATATATCAAAGTGGCAAAGAAAGGACTTGCTTTAGTATAGTTGGCGAGGGAGGGAGTCCGACTGCTGGGTGTACTGGACGAGGATGAGGTTTTGGAGCTGGACGGGCTTAGCTTGGAATCCCGGCTCTGTTATCTACTAGCTGTGTGCCCTCAAGAGAAGTGCACCCTCCCAGCTTCCTCATAAACATAAGGAAGGTATTAACCTTGTCAGGATTAAGTGCAATTACATGGTTTAGGTGCCTAATAAATAAATACACGCTCGAAACTGTAGATACATGGGTCTTGAGCAAAATAGTCATTGCATACAATTTTAACTCAGAAATCTCAAAGGACATGCCTTAGTTTTCAATATCTTCTTGCCCAGGTCTTCTTGGTGTGATATTGACTTACGTCTTTTCTCATGTAGAAGCCTGAAGATGCCAGACATGACTCATCTACGGATATGGATGAGACTTGGTAGAGAACCCGAGGACCTATTTATTAAATTCACACATGTAAATGCAATTATTCTACATGTTAGATTAACAAAGGCATAGATGATTTCTGGCTCTCTGTTACAAATATTCTCCTCTCCTTAATTTAAGTCATCCTCTCTTTGATTTATACACAGAAGGAGATGAAAGTAGTACTTAAATAACATGTTGGTCCTCCAGCCTCTGGGGAAGTCCCATGGTCCCTTAAAGCCTCAGGAGAAAAGAATAGGGGATTGAAAAGGGGAGGAACCCTGAGTGGCCCATCAGAACGACCAAACTCATTCTTGCATCCATCCATGCATCTACCCATGCATCCATCCATCTATCCATCCACTGCCAAGTTCAGAGGCCTGCCCAGCATCAGAACTACCTTCCGGTTTGGGGAGTTCCTGATTGTATGAATCTTGACCAAAGGCCGGGCCTACCTTCCATTATAATAGCTCACATGCTCAAATATACACTTTCCTCTGCCCTTCAGCACCTAGGCCATGGGACTATGCTATTAGCTCAGCTAATGGGGCTCTTCGGCGTAGGATTTTTAAGTCTGGAGCAAATCAGCAAAGAATCAAGGATGTGTGAGAGAGAACGGCATGAGAAGTAGGATCAAATGTCTACAAACAGCAGTGTCTATTGGTATGGTGTCTCTCCAGTTGTGGCATGATTTTTGCCTTTGTCTGCTCAACTTCTCCCCTACTCCCAACTCTGAGGTGAGCCCTGCCTTGGCTTGCTGATTTCTGGATCTTTGGCATTCGACACGGAGAGAATGTGTATGAGTGACAGGGCCGGAGACAAGGGAGGCAAGAGAAAAAGAACAAAGCTTCCAGGGAAGAGAAAAACATCAAGATTCTGAACAAGTGTCAGAATGTGTACGAGCAGGAGCCGTGCGATGATAAGGGAGTAAGGCTGCCGTATCTGACTTGGATCCCTGTATCAGCCCTTGAAAATGCAACTAGTGACTATAATTACTTTTTAATTACTTTCTGGTCTCCAGACTTTTTTCTCTGAGTGTGTTCAATATCCAGTTTGGCTGCACTCAATATCCGGTTTGGCAGTAGAGCCCCAGCAGACAGGCTGCACTTGAACGACCACCCCTCTTGGTGGCTTGGGTCATTGCCTCTCCTCTGTGACTGGTGGAGTCTATTCCTCCCCGCCCAGGGGAATGGGCCAGCATCTTGTCACAGGTTGAGGGCGAAGCTGACACAGAGGAAGACAAAGCCAGTTAAGTCACAAGCAGAAGGCATCACAGCCATTGTATTCAGATAATCCTGAATGGGTTCTACCTCTGGACTTCCAGGGAAGCGTGCCAGTCAATTGCCCTGTGATCTTAGCAAGACCAAATTGGACTTTCTGACTTGTAACTAAAAGCATTTTAAACTGATAGGACCACATGGTGGAAATAAGCCCTCAACACGGAGGAGAATACTTGGTGTGCTCCCAGCACACCACCAACTGGCTGTGTGACCATAAGCAAGTCACTTCACCCTTTCGAGACTCACCTTCCTCATCTGAAAAGGTGACACTTTTGAACTAGATCAGTGGCTCTCAACCACAGGCAGTTCTGTTCCCATTAGAGATATTTGGGGGGAAATGTGGGGTGTTTTTCATGATCACAATAATTGTGGAGATACTATCGATGGTTGGCGGGCAGGGGACAGGGCTGCAAAATGTCTACAATGCTTGGGATGATCCCATACAATGAAAATTTGTCTCACCCAAATTGTCTCCTGAGATACTGCTCTAAATGTTCCTCTTATCTCTTACCTCTGTTATGACTCCGTGGGCATTTATTTATTTCTCTTAATTTTCTGCTTTTTTACTCTTTGAAATTTGCTGGCCTCTATTTGGCTGTCTAGACAGAGCCTGTATATCAGCGTTTCTCAGTTTTGGTTCCAAGGACAATATGAATTACCCCTGGGGAATTGCTAAAAATTCAGATTCATAGTTTCACCTGAAAACTACCAAATCAGCATCGAGATCCCCAGGTGACGCATACGCAGTCTCTAATTTTCTTTCTTGCTTGTTCATCTCTCTAAGGCCACTAAATGCTGACAATATAAAAGTTTTCCTATAAAACGTATAAATCACAGATACAGAGAACAAATAGCAGGTTGCCAGAGGTGGTGCGGGGGGCGAGCAAGTGGGCAAAACAAGTGAAAGGTGGTACGAAGGTACAAACTTCCAGTTATAAGTCCTGGCGATGTAACATACAGCATGTGACCATAACGCATAATACTGTATTGTATTTGAACGTTGCTAAGAAAATAGGTGATAAAAGTTCTTATCACAAGGAAAAAAATTGTAACTATGTGTAATGTGGATGTTAATGAGACTTATGGTGATGATCATTTCACAATTTATGCGAATATCAAATCTCCACATTGTACCCCTAAACCTAACACAACTAATATAGTGTTGTGTTAACTGTATCACATTAAAAAAACTTGCAAAATTAAAAAAAAAATTTTATGTATTTATTCACGAGAGACACACAGAGAGAGGCAGAGACACAGGCAGAGGGAAAAGCAGGCTCCATGCAGGGAGCCGGATGTGGGACTCGATCCCGGGACTCCAGGATCACAGTCTGGGCCAAAGGCAGGCGCTAAACCGCTGAGCCACCCAGGGATCCCAAAACTTGCAAATCTTATAAAGTCATTTATCATATTTAAAAATATATAGTCATCTCCCATCTTGGTATTTGAGTGACTTAAATTATTTCACTGACCCTCGCAGAAACCTAATGAAAAAAGTTACTATCTTCATTTTACAGATAGAAACACTGAAGTTCCTGTTCCCATTTTACAGATTAAGGAAAGCCCTTCCTCATCACTGTAAGCCAGCAAATACGAGGGTTAGGACGCGAGCCCAGGTATGCTTGACCCCAAAGCCCTTTACTATACAGTCTCATGCTGATCTCTGCTTTGTGATATTTGCTACCAGATAGACACACCAGAAAATGCTTTGGCTGCTGCTTGCAACCATGCTCTCTGTTCGCACAAATGGTGTACATCTAAAATACATGCGACAGATGTATGATTCAATATGTTGTTAATGGAAAAAAAAAACCCAGTTGATACAACAGTATGTGTTGTCGGGCCCTATTGGTTAGCTATATTCCAAAATGTTAATAGTGGGAGTCATTACAGAATATACTTTTTGATGTAATTACATCACACAAGTAATGCAGAGATGGCTGGCTAACACGCGTGTTGCCCCTTCCTTAGTGTAGAGTTATCATTTGACACAGCTCCCCAACCAGGAACTACATTTCCCAGCTCCCCTTGCATCCCGATCAGGACACCTGGCTGATTCTCGCCAATGGTGTGTGAACAGAGTATGTGTGGTTTCTAAACTGAGACTTTTAAGAAATGGGGTGTGCCTTTTTTATGCTCCCCTCCACCATCTGGTAGCCAGGTTCAGAGGACCCCAAATTAACAGGGACTACTGAACCCACAGCTTGGACGGAGCCCTGGTCTTTGAATGACCAAGGGGACGAACATTGACTGGTTGAGCAAGACACCTACACTGGACCTTTACATGAGAAAGAAATAAGCACCTGGTATGCTATGTCATAAGAATTTGGGGTTTACTTGTTACGGCATCCTACCTGATTCAAGTAATAGAGGTACCCTATCTAATACAAGTTACACATACTCATCAATAATGATCATTTTATCCTCTTCTTTTTTACACACGTGTGAAGAAAAATATAACATTTCTGGGATTCAAAGAGGCCTACTTATGGCATACAGCATCCACATAGATTAAAAAAAATTTTTTTTTGAGAGAATGAGCAGGAAGGGGCAGACGGAGAAAGAGAGAAAGAATCCCAAGCAAGCTCCACGCCCAGCATGGAGCCCACTGTGGCGCTGGATCCAACAACCACGAGATCACAATCTGAGAGGCAATCAAGAGAAGGCCGAGCCACCCAGGTACCCCTCTCCTCACAGATTTTTAACTCTCAAAACTCACATCATATAAAGGATATTGCAGGATCCATAGAGGAAGGAGTAAGAAGCCAGCAGATTGACTAGCTGCCTCTGAACAACTTCTCTCCTATGGAATCTGACCATATATAGAAAGTCATGGAAACATCCGTGAATTATTACTACACCAGAGGGACGAAGAGGTATCACAGATTCTGAAACCAGCTACCGAGAAGTTTGCTTTTCCTCGATTCGAAGGGCATTTTATACGTAATAAGAATGTATAAACATGGACAACAGATTGCAAAGGCTATTAAGGGCATAAAGAAAAACAGATAAAAGATCTGCCTGTCTTTTATCATGATACCTTGAATAAATAAAGGAAGCTGAAGTCAATACCTAATTGACCTCAAAGAATTTTTTGAAAAGCTGAACACATTGGATTTAATTTCCAGAGTCTTATCCAACGCTCATAATGAACTGCAGTAACATAATCCAAAGGCAATAAAGGCAACGCGGACTTAACCACGAGGCCTGGTAAGAACCTGAATAGTGCACGTCGGCCGCAACGTGGAAGGGTCTCAATACATTTAAGATTTCACCACACGTTAGAAAGGAGACGAGGGAAAGATGTCATTTCTTGAGTTAACAGATGAAATCAAAATAATTCAATTGTTTGGAATGGGAACTGAAACATGAGGTGAAGATCTGGTGAAAGAGTTTACCCCGAAATATAAGAGAGTATTTATTTTCATGGATAACATCCAGGTCAAATGGTGATGACATTTTGTTTCCAGTGGTTCCGTGACTTGGTGAGGGCTTCCGTGAGGATGGGAATGGACCTTTGTGGACAGGGGCTGGATTTCAAATGGATCATTGCCCGGCTCTGTCTACACAAAACCAAAATACCTAGATAAGGAGTGTAAAGCCTTGCAGATGCCCAGTGATGCCAAGGTTTCTGATGTTTCAGAATACCCAACTGTTTACACAGATGTTTCCAAATATGTAGATGTCGATGTTGGCCATTTAAACAAAACTCAGATAAGGGCTGGGACCTGTTATTTTTAGCACAACTATTTTTAGCACGAGGTTCTATCAGTGTTCAGTACTGGATAATAGGGTAACTGCTTCAAATTCTTGGCCGCAGGAAGGGCCGGTGTAGTCAGAGAGGGCTTTGGAAAGATGCTTATCCTTCAGGCTGTTTTGAGAATCATCATCCCTGTCACTTGAAACCCTGGAAATCCTCTCACCATTCCTGAGTGTTCCAGAGAAGTGAAGGCATGTCAATAATATGGTGACCCGGTAAAATGACCTGATGAACGACCTAGTGCTGGACATCCTGTAGTTGCTCGGTAAGTACATGAGAAAGTTGGCAACGGGAAGAGAATGTTCGCAGACTCCCTTTACCAGTTACCAGAGCCCAAAGCTGCATCTTACTGTAGATGAATTTCCTATGCTTCAGTCTAATGTGGATTTTTTCACTTTCCACTCACTCTTGCCTACCCAGGATGTCATCCTAGCAGCTCTCCTCTCTCCTACATCGGAACGTTTTCTCTCTCTCTTTAGGACGCTTTCCATAGACTTGCACACATGCCATTATCTTACCCGTTCTGTAACACCCTCCCCCACCCCCACCCCCACACCACCTTCTGTTCATTATACTTCCTCAACTAGCTACAGCTACATTTATTTGATTTAATTAATTTATTTAATTTATTTTTTAAAGGTTTTATTTATTTATTCATTAGAGAGAGAGAGAGAGAGACAGAGACACAGGCAGAGGCAGAAGCAGTCCCCATGCAGGGAGCCTGATGTGGGATTTGATCCTGGGACTCTAGGATCACACCCTGGGCCAAAAGCAAGCGCTAAACCACTGAGCCACCCAGGGATCCCCCTACATTTATTTTAGAGCCAAACTTCTCAAAGGTTTGTCTGCAGTCACTATCTCCAAGTCTTCTCTCATTTTTTCTTAAACCTACGCTGATCAGGCTTTTAGGACCGCCCACCACATCAAATCAGCTCTTGGGGCTGGCCAAGCTGTTGACTGCTCACGAACCCGTAGGTTCTCAGGCCTTGTGTTAACTTGATCCCTCTGTGGTTGTTGACACATGGGATCTCTCCTTCTTTCTTGCTCCTCATTCTTCTGCGTGGCTTCCAGAACATCAGACCATCCCAGTTTTCTGCCTACGTTGCCACCTGTCTCTTTTCAGTCCCCTTTGTTGTTTTTCTCTCTTTTTTTCATCTTTAACAGTTGGAACCCTTTCCCCGCCGCCCCCCCGGAATCAGTCATTGACCCTTTTCTCTTTTCTAAAATACACACTCTTGGAGATTTTATTTAATCTCATAGCTTTAAAAATTACCATGCGTAGGCCTGAATGTCTCCTGAATTTATGTCTTCATTCTAGCCCTCCCTCCCCAACTCCAGACATTCATCTATCCAGCTAACCTTCTCAGTATCCCCATTTGGATGTCTGACAGACTCCTGATCTTCCCTCCACTCAGTCAAAGGCAACTCCATCCCCCAGATGCTTGGGTCAAAGCCGTGGAGTAAAATCCCTGACTCCTAGTTCTCTCCTCGCCACACTCAATTCACAACCCACCTTCACAACATGTCTGGCATCAGACCACTCTGGTCACCTGCTCTACTCTCACGCCGGGTCAGAGTCACCATGACCTTCCACTGCAAAGACCCTTACCAGGCTCCCCTGTTTCCACCCTTGACCCTTGTAGTCCATTCTCAACACAGCGGCCAGAGTGTTTGTTACAAAATGCGAGACATCATGTTACTCCCCTGCTCAGAACTGTGCCATGGCTCCTCTCTCCATACAGAAAAAGAAAAAGGCCCCACCTGCTCTGATTCCCGATTCCCTGCAAGAGTGATATGGTCTGCCCCTGCCACCTGTCTGAGGTCACCTTCTCCTGTCCTCCTCTCAAGCTCTTGTGTCCACCCACACTGCCCCTTGCTTGTGACCGAGGCTCCAGGCCTGCTCCTACTTAGAGCTGTTCTCCTATTATCTGCTGGTCTAACGCTCTCACCCCCTTCAAGTCTTTGCTCAACTGTCACCTTCTCACTGGCGCCTGTTCTGATTACCCTTCTTAAAATTCCAACCTGAGCCCTCTGGATTCTTGGAAATCCTTACTCGGCTCTGCTTTCCCCCCCATACCATGCTCGTTGCCTTCTAAAATGCTGTGCAATTACTTTCTTAATAAGTCTGCCTGTTTTCATGCTGTTTTTTTGTCCGTCTGCTCCCTCCCTGGACTAGAACATGAGCTCCCCAGGGCCATGATCTTCCTCTGTTTGTGCACCCCAAGTGCCAGGATGGGAGCCGGCACCTGGAGGACACTCAACAGGGTTTGTTCAGGGGATTGAATCACAAGGGGAAGAATGGATGATGATCGTGAACTGCCATTTGCAGGCCTAAGCTCCTTATCTCATTTAATCCTCAAAACGGCCACATGACGTTCATTTATCTCCTCCGCTTTTCAGAAGTCTGAGGAAGACCCCATGACTGGAGGGTGGCAGAGCCAAGATGTGAACCCAAAGTCTGCGTGTTCAACTTCCCCACTCTTCATACACATTTCTGGAGTGCGTATTAATTGGTGAAGCTTTTCTTTTTATTTTTTTAAATTTTTAAAAAGATTTTATTTATTTATTCATGAGAGACACACAGAGAGAGGCAGAGACACAGGCAGAGGGAGAAGCAAGGAGCCCAACGTGGGACTCGATCCTGGGTTTCCAGGACCAGGCCCTGGGCCAAAGGTGGCGCTAAACCGCTGAGCCACCGGGGTTGCCCTGGTGCAGCTTTTCTGCAGGGTAAGTCAGCCTGTATATGAACAGCTTTACAAATATTCCTACCATTTGTTCCAGAGAGCTGGTCACAGATATGCCCAAAGACCCATCTACACCATTGTTTACAAGTGATGCATAGTAGGGAACTGATTTAAAAAAATTTTTTTAATTTAAAATTAAAAGAAAATCACGGAATTAAAAACATTTTTTTTAAAATTATGGAAGACTATGTAGCCAGTGCTGTTGGGTTATGGAAGGGCGTATCACGATGTGGAAAAACCTCCCCAGCATACATTCAGAAGAAACAACAAGGACAGCATACCAGGACACAGAGTTGTAGATACACTGATTCCCCAATTTTTAGTATATGTGCTGCCGAAGTGAGCACTGATTCCCCAATTTTTAAAAATTACACTCTTTATGCAGAGAAAATGGCTAGAAAGATGACACCAGAATGTTAAGAGTGGTTCTTTCTAAAGGCGTGACTATGCGTGATTTTTATTTTCTCTGGACGTTTCTGTGTAACTTCTGATAATAGGAGAAAAGTTATTTTTAAAAGCAACCTCTCAAAAAAATAAAAAATCAAAGCAACCTCTCCCTTGGGACACTTGGGTGAGCATCTGCCTTGTCTCAGGGCGTGATCCCAGGGTCCTGGGGTCGAGTCCCACACTAGGCTCCCCATGGGGAGTCTACCTCTGCCTATATCTCTGCCTCTCTCTGTGTGTCTCTCATGAATAAACAAATAAATAATATTTTTAAAAAGATTTATTTATTTATTTATGATAGACAGAGAGAGAGAGGCAGAGACACAGGAGGAGGGAGAAGCAGGCTCCGTGCAGGGATCCCGATGTGGGACTCGATCCCTGGACTCCAGGATCGTGCCCTGGGCCAAAAGCAGGCGCTAAACCTCTGGGCCACCCAGGGATCCCCGAAAATAAAATATTTTTAAAAAATAAATAAAAAATAAAAGGAACCTCAACATTAAAATGTGCTTTTCTACTTCTATGATACATTAATAGATTTTATGGCAAAATTAAACATACCTGAATAGCTGAAATGAAGACAAGGTCCCTGTGAAACACTGAGTGGGTTCTAAGAAGTCAGAACATTACAACTGTATTTCATATACCCGAGACTGAAATAGTTTCACTATATGACAATGTCTTTGTCTGGACCAACTATCCTGAACCGTTTCATGTAAGCACACTAGGTTTTCCAAGTTTTAGTAAAGGTTTAGTTTTTTCTGTTTCCTTTCTTTTGGAGCTATCCCACCCAAATAAGCATTACGTTCTATTTCTCTTTGGAGCACTTGGATCTCTTGACTTGGAGAGAAGTATCTCATTCCATAGCCCAAAGTACCTTGATAAGCTGTTTCAAGAACTCTGCAAGTAAAACATATTTAGGCTGTGTCATCACATTAAGAAATTACTGTACTAAAGTGCATTCCAAAGCAATTGCTACAGATATAAGTTTCTCTTTTAACTCCATTCCTGGAGAATTGTATTTTTTTAAGTGTTTCTTGGAGAATAGCATTTTTTTTTTCTGATAGCAAGCTATTTTAAGAGCTGTCAGAAGTCTACATAAAGCAAGGAAGTGCTGTGGGGGTTTCTTCACATCAGAAATAAGGACAATGCCAGAACGATTCGTTAACTTACCAAACAGAGAGGGAAAAGGACACATTTAGATTTGTTCATGAAGCAACTTGAAAGATTCAGAAAGGATAACGTTCCCAGATTAATGATCAAGCAATTTGAAGTGACTTTCTAAATATATGATTCCTGAAGCCCAGATAGGATCTTAACACTCTTGTGGGTTTAAAGATGAAAGGTTTCAAAGGATCGGGGACGAATTTATTAAAAGAGAGGGTAGGAGTAGAATGGAAGGAATAACAGAAGGTTCCACACGGGGTGGGAACACACACACACACACACGTGTGCACACATGCACAGATGTACGTACACACAGGCACATGTGCATGCGTGCACACACGCCCAACCATTCACACAGCCCCTACAGCAAACTGGGCTCAGTTCTGAGAACTCGAATGTGAGTCAAATGCTTACTCGAGGGACTGAGTTCAGCACAACCCAATGTAACGTAAGAAAAGAAAACAGCTATGGAAGAAAGAACATAAGTGCCATCAATCTCAAAACTGGGGGCAAAGGTGCCTGGCTGGCTCATTAAGTAGAGCCTGCGATTCTTGATCTCAGGGTCATGAGGTTGAGCCCCGTGTTGGGCATAGAGATTACTTAAAACAGCAACAATCACAACAACAACTGGGGACGATAGTTCCAGAGCTCTACACCAGGAATGCAGGATATAAGTGCACGGGGAGGTGCATTGTTTTCCAGAGTGTTCCAGGGCTCTCCACAGGGGTATGTGAGGACCCGGTGGAGCAGGGATTAGCAGTGAGATGCCTGGGCAGCGCTGGAAGCTGGATGGTTGCCCACCACAGCTCCACGTCCACGCACACAGTCTTACCTGCTTCGGAGACCTCGCTCACTGGCTGACTGTGGGGAGCAGGCCGGCCAGGCCATCAGGTTTTCTCATCCTGCAAGGAAAGCACTGGCAACACACGGACTCGGGCATTTTCAGCCCCACTGAGGTATGTTCTCACCCATTTTATTCATGAGGAAACAGGCGCATCCAAGGTCACTTGGTGAAGAAGCAGTAGCAGTAGGATTTAACATTGATTTTGCTTTTCTCCAAGACTGAAATGTTTTCACTCACACCATTCTGGCACATAGGGGTTCCAGTCCTGAGGGTAAATGCTGACAATTTTTCATGAAATGTGGGTTTTAACCAATGGTGGCAGCAGTTTCTGACAGAAGCCGGCTGTAGAAACCCTGGTTCTCAACTTTTCTTTTTCTTTCTCTCCCTTCGGTCCATTCATTCTTTTCCTCCCTCTCTCCCTTTTTTTTTTTAAGATTTTATTTATTTATTCATGAGAGACACACACACAGAGAGAGAGGCAGAGACACAGGCAGAGGGAGAAGCAGGCTCCACGCAGGGAGCCCGACGTGGGACTCGATCCCGGGACCCCAGGATCACGCCCTGGGCCAAAGGCAGGCACTAAACCTCTGGGCCACCCAGGGATCCACCCTCCCTCTCTCCCTTGATCTTTTCTTTCTTCTAACCTCGAAAGAAGAGTAGCTCCTTCCTCATCACGTCCAGTCTGCCAGCTCTGACAGTGACCGGTGGCGTTTCCTGCACCGAAAGTCAAGTGTGGCCTGCAAGCAAGTCCCCTGCCCACGTCCCCTCTGTGCAGCCCATGCCCCACTGCCGTCCACTGTGCAAGTTCTGTGCCAGGCCCATGTTCTAGTAAGTACTACCCGAATATCCAGAATGCTACATCTCTCAGGAGGCAAGGCTGGGGACCCAGGCTGTCTCTGCTCTTCCTTCTCCACCCTCTCTGGGTCTTACTTTCTTGCAATGGGCTGGAGTCCCCGACTTTTCATTTTTCTTACCCCCATGGAAAAAAAAAAAGGAAAAAAGAGAAGGAATATTCAGATGGGTGGATGCAGGACCTGGTTCCTTCCATGTGAGGACCCTCAGAAAAGCAATGGAAAATTGAACATTTGCTTAACTTTTTTTCGTTTCAAGGCTTGTGGTTCTCAGTAGAACAAAATGTTCTCCATGGAAACAATTTTTGTGGGGATAAAAGATGAGAATGAAGGTCATAACAGGCCCATGGTAAGGAAGTGTGAGCAGAAGAAAGAACGACCTGGATCACACCAGGGGGCCCAGCTCTCCAGACAGGGGTGGGGCAGGGCCAGATGTGGGCCTGGGCTCTCTCAACCCTTGAACTCTCATGTGAGGCCTGCTGGAACCGAAAATGACACACCTGAGGCGTAAAATGCATTTCAGGAAAGCCAACCCAGCCATCCTTACTGACGGTGACAGCAGCTCTGCTTGTAAATAAACTAGGAGGATTAAACTTGGAAGTAATTATAAAGCAATAATGTGTGTGTGTGTGGCGCGTATACTATTTTAGACACATTCAAGGGTATTTGAATCGGAGACATCAAGACTCAGCTCAAGGGTTGCCTCCCTCCAGGAAGCCTCCCCTGACTGTTTCTGGCGAGGCCTCCAGGGTGGGTTAGGCTTTCCTACCACATATGCAGCAACCACTTGGCAAATCCAGCAGCACGTCGACCCAGTGCACTTCTTCACCAGCTTATGAACTCCTTGAAGATGAGGCCTGTGCCTTTTTTTTTTTTTTTAAATCTCTGCAACACCAACACCCGGTCCAGAGCCTGGCACATAGCAGACCTTTCAGACCTGTGTGCTGAGTTGGAAGTGAGGCATCTTGAGACTTGAGGTGGCTGGAGGCAGGCAGGGTAATTAGTGGTTTACAGTCAAGGGTTATGGAGTCAGACTTCTTGGGCCAGAGCCTGCTGTTATTAGCCTAGAGTAACAGTACTGAGATCCCAATTTCCTCATCTGGAAAATGGAGGTGTGGTTGGTACCCACCTCTTTGGACTGTGGAGTGTTGAATGAGATAATCATTTAAAGAGCTTAGCCTAGAGTCTGCTGATTAGCTTAGCTGGCAGTTCATAAACAATAGCTAATCGTATTATATTATTTGGTGGCGGGAGCTTTTCAGAGCAAGAACAAATGGGCTCTAGTTCTGTCTCTACTTTGCTTCTAATCCAGATTTTAGAGACCAACTCATCCAAAATCCTGCTTCTCACTATGTGACCTGTGAACACATCCGGCTTTACTGGAAACTCTATTCTGGTCATTTATTTCAGAGATCTGAGTTCCAAGGCCAAAGGCTCATGACTGCTACATGCTCAGGGGGCCACTCAGGTTAACTTTGGCAGTTCTGGGGAAGCCGATGACCCCAGCCCAATTCTGTCCACTTTAAGGGCCGTGGACCTCAGCCCACTTCTATGCACCTAAAGGACTTCCTGCTGGTTGCTGGGCTACCGGGTGAACAGTGGAAGGATGGAGGGAGGGTTCCTTATTTCCAAATCAGTAAATAGTTTCCAGATTGGATACAACGAACATCCTCCCTAAAACGGATTACTTCTATCCCTGCCGAAGCGCTTTTAGTGTTACGGCCTAGTGAGTCAACGAAACACTCATGTGATGGGCAAGATAACCTCCCTTTGCAGATGAAGAATTGCAATCCCAGAGAAGCTAAAGGAATTCTCAAGGTCACCTGGAGAACAGTTGTGTGTGTTCTAGGGACCCTGGAGAACTTAAGACTCTTGACAATGAAACCGATATCTTATTTTATAACACGTCTTGGCATTTTAAGAAATATTCCTTTCCTTAAAATCTTCCAGTACTATAGCAGAGACCGCTGTTTATCCCTTCTCCCTGTCTGCCTTTCTAATAAAGTATCAGATTTTAACGTAGGCACCTTCCCTTCACGAGTCTCCCTAGGAGACGGGTTTGGTTACATGATTAAGTGATTAAATTCTTGCTAGTGACAGTTGGTGGAAATGACATGTATCCTGAAAGGGGGAAAAACATATCCACCTTCCTCCTTTCCATCCACTGCCATGTGGATGTGATGGGTGGAGTTCAAGCAGCCACCTTGAACCATGAGGTAGGGGTAAACTGTGTTCTGAGGTTGGCAGATGAAAGACAGAAGGCACTAGTCCCTGAAACTATGGGCAGCCATCCTTGCCTCTGATGGATTATGCAAAACATAGTACATGGGAGAGGAAGTTATATTTTTGCCTAGTTCCATGGAGTGTTATTTTGAGTTTCTGTCACTTATAGCTGAATCTAACCTAAACAGAGCAAGCTTTTTCCCTTTGTACAAAGAAAAAAAAAATCCCAGATTACTCAGTGAGGGCTGCCAGGCCCTACATGACCCATCCCTGGCTTACCTCTTCAACCTCATTTTGCACCCATCTTCCTCTTGCTTCCCTACACTTTAATCCCACTCTTCTTCCTCTTGCTTCCCTACACTTTAACCCCACTCTTATTTCTCATGTGCTGCTCCTTCTGCTTAGAATGCTGTTCCCCTGGGTGACTCCTCCTCACCATTGGGGTCTCAGTCTATGTGCTCCATTTTTAGAGAGACATTCCTTGACCAAACTCCTTTTATTCTTTTCCTTTCCAATTGTTCTTTTCTCTTATAGCTTTTCACTGTGGACAGATGTATTTTATTGCCTCGTTATCTGTCTCACGTCTCCCTTGCCTACTAGATGCTAGCTCTAAGGACTGCGGAGCCCCTGGCTGTACACAGTGCTCGCCTGTGGCAGACTGTAGTTTTTAAAGATGTTGGCAACAATATTTCCCACCCCACATCCCGTTTTTCAGGGTGGCTTGCCACTTTCCCATCCACAGGTGGAGTCTATTTCCCTGCCTCTTGGAATCTGGGTAGGCCTTCAGAGAGCTGTCACTCAGAATGTAGCGGAAGTGACATAGCATCTGTTCTAAATGTGGTCCTTCCCTGGCCCTGCATGTTCTGACTCCCACTTTGGAAGCCAATTGCCATGTAAGAAGTGCAAGTGCCCCGAGAACACCATGCTGTGCAGAGCCCAAGGCGAGTGGAGAAGCCTAAGAGGGTAAATACCACATGCATGAAGAGAGAGGGAGCACCAAGGCTCCTACTACGTGAGGGACCCATTGGTGGTTCAGCCCAGGTGAGCCTTCGGATGACTTCAGGTGCAACCATGGTCCATCGGCAACAGTAGGAAACTTGAAGCGAGAACCTCCCAGCTGACAATAGATAATGTGAATAATGGCACAGAGTAGATGGGTGGTTAGTAAATATTTGCTGAATGGATGATGGTTAGATTTTATTATTTTCATTATTTGGTTGTTGGAGTTAAAGACCCACAGTCATTCTGAGACAGACCTAGAAGTAGAATGCCTTCCGGGGTGGAGCTCTGGCCCTGGCCCATGCCATCCTTACTGGAGGCTCATGATTTAATCCCTGCAAGACAAATGCAAGCAGAAGATGACTTCTCTTGCAGGAGTAGACCTAGGAGTTGAGGACACAGCATGAGAGAAAAGAGGGAGTCCCCAGGTTGTCATTGTTTGTTTATGGTGGCATGTGCCATCTTGAAATCACTATAAACACAGCTAAAATATCCGGACAAAGAGTAAGATGGACAGGAAGTGAGGAAGGTCATGAGATGCAAAAAGATGGAGGTGGGACACAGCATGGGGGATGTCCACAGCTGTCTCTGGGCAGTGGGGTTAAAGGCAATTTAAAACACTTTCTTCCTGGGGCGCGTGGCTGGCTCAGTTGTTGGGCATGCGACTCTTGATCTTGGTCAAACACACACACACACAGACACACACACACACACACACAATAAACCCAAAACCCAACCCACTTTTTACCTTTTGGTCATCCAAATTTTCTACACATCCTTCAAAACATTTCCTATTGCTTTATTAAAAATAAGAAATAAGCTTTTATTTAAAGTCTTTGGTTGTGCTGTGAACTTTATAGAAGGCGAAAACAACCAAACCTGATTAAAATAAGCTAATACAACCAAACAAAAATCCAAGCTTCCAAACTGCATTCTTAGCACCCAATAATTTTATTTTTTTTTTAGTCTTAAAGGCTATTATTTCAGGAAATAAAGAAAAGAGTATATCCCAGGGTAGCTTATAGAGGACAATGCGAGTGAGCATGAGTGGGCTGCCAAGGGCGGGGCAGCAGCCTGGAAGCCAGGCACAGAGCATGCTCCTCTCTCTATCATCCCGTGGAATATTTGATTTGCTCCACTTAGGTCATCAATGCCTCAGTTAGCAGCATCTTGGATTCATCAAACCATCCGATTTATAATTATCCAGCATTAAGTTGTTCTTTGGAAACTATTTCTGGTCAATATGCTCATTGGTGGGATTAATTACACCTTATTAAGAGACCAGAATTTATTCTCTGGAAATGTAACCTTTTCTAATTTGGGGGGAATCATTTTCAGCTCAGCCAGCTCAGGAACTATTTAACACTGAATCACCAGTAGAGAATCACTGTTCCTAAAGTGGGCAGCTCAGGATTTGGAGATCTGATAAGGAAAAAAAAAAAAAACACAAAAAAACCTAGATAAGTAACCTTGAAAAGGGGATAACTCTGCTTCTCCAGTTAGGATCTGCCAGGGTTCTCCAAAGGACAGGTTCACAACTGTTTAATCTCATTTCATTCAATAGGTATTTATTGACTTCTGCTTGTTTGCCAGTAGCTCTTTGGGCCACTGGTTTCCCAAAACGTGGCATTCATTCATTCACTTATTCAGTAAAAATTTAGTGGGCACCAACTGTGTGCCAAGCATCACTGTAGGCCTAGATTCTTGTGTTACATCAATGAACAAAACTTACATTCTAGTGGGAGTTTACATCCAATGAGAGGGGAGAATAATAATAAACCTATACATGCACAGAAGATGTACTATGTCAGAAGGTTTCAAGCCACAAGAAAATAAGAACAAGGAAGGGGTATCAGGAGGACCACGTGGGTGCACACACATAATTTTGCAGTTATTAAATAGAAAGGTATGGTGGGTTGAATAATAGTCCCCCTAGAGGTATGTCTGAGTCCCAACCCCTGGTATCTGTGAAAGTGACCATATTTGGTAAAAAGGGTTTTTGCAGAAGTAATTCAGTTAAGGGTCTTGTATTAGGATTCTCCAGAGAAACAGAACTGGTAGTATGGATGGATGGATAAATGAGATAGATAGATGATAGATAGATAGATAGATAGATAGATAGATAGACAGATAGATAGATAGATAGTTGATAGATAGATGATAGAAAAGATTTATTGTAGGAATTAGTCTATGCATTTATGGAGCTAAGAAGTTCTATGATTTCTGTCTGCAAGTTAGAGGACCAGGAAAGCTGGTGGTGTAATTCAGTCTAAGTCCAAAGGCCTGAGAATCAAGGGGCTAATGGTGTAAATCCTATGTAAGTCCAGAAACCCAAGCACCAGAAGCACCAAAGATCAAAGGCAGAAGATGGATGTCTCAAGCAGAGAAAAAACAAATCGGTCTGCCCCTTTCTCTGCAGTTTTGCTGTAGTTGGGCTTTCAGAGGATTGGATGATGCCCTCTGTATTGAGGGGGTCCGCTGCTCTACTCAGTCTCCTGATTCAAATGCTAATCTCTTCCAGAAACACCCTCATGGACGTGCCCATGATGTTTTACCAGCTCTTGGAGGCTCCTGAGCCCAATCAAGTTGATGCAAAAAATGAACTACTAGAGATCTTGGGATGAGATCATCCTGAATTATCCAGGTGGGCTGTAAACCCAATGACGGATGTGCTTAGGAGAGAAAGGCAGACAGAGATACGGAGTACCCAGATAAAACGTCCACAAGCACAGGTTGGCAGCCCCAAGTCAAAGAATGCTTGCAGCCACCAGGAGCTTCCACCTTGTGGAAGACAAAAGGAAGGATTCTTCCCTACGGCCTATGGAGGAAGTGTGGGCCTGTCAACACCTTGACTTTGGACTTCTGGCCTCACCTAAGGTTAGAAAAGAGACGTCTGTTGTTCTTAAGCCACCCGGGCTGTGGCAATGGGTAGTCCTAGGAAATGAATGCGGATGGTCAGAGTAGTTTTCGTGAGGACATGGCATTTGAGGAAGTCCTAAAGGAAATAGGAAATCAGCTGTGTGGATATTGGGGGAGAGAGCTGTTTGGGCATAGGGAATGGCCCACTCTCTGGGAAGGGTGCCTGGTGTGGGGAATGACACGGAGGCCAATGTGGCTGAGGCAGGAGGGGTGAAAGGAAGAGGAGTAGGGGGATTCAGGGTTAAAGAAGTAACAGAGAAACTAAAGGAGGCTAACAGAGTATGTGGGGCCTGCCTCTTAGGGTGTTGTAAAACCACCTTTGGAATAATAGCACATGTGGAATTAACCATAAAAACCACCACTACTGAGCATCATTTTCATGACCAGTATTGTGGCAGGTTCTTCAGGTACACCATCTCAGCTAGTCCTTACAAGGCCCTCATGAGGAAGGTTCCATTTCCTTAACTCCATGGCTGGAAAACTCTACACTACTCATATACTATTGCATAGCTAGAGGGGTCAAGCTGAACCCCAGGGCCAGTCTGCCCCAAAGCCCCTCTTTCTGTGCCATCACACAGCCTTACAAGCTCATCGACAGTAAAAGAATAGAAAGAAAATTCTTCAGTCTTTTAGAGGACATCTACAAAAAAAAAGCTACAGCTAACATCATACTGAATGATGAAAGACTGAATAGTTTTCTCTCAGGATGGAGAACAAGTCAAGGTTTTTCAACCTCTAGATTCTCTCCCCCACGAACCCCAATCTCTATATTTTTGTTCAGCATCACATTGGAAGTCCTAGCAAGTGCATTAAGGCAAGAAAAAAAATAAAGATTGGAAAAGAAGAAATAAAACTATCCCTGTTTGCAGATCACATGACAAGCCAAGGAATCTGATTTTTTAAAAATTCAAAAACTAAGAAGTGAGTTTGATAAGATTGCAGGATACAAAGTCAACACCAAACTTTGGTTGTATTTCTATATACTAGCGATAAACAACTGAAAACCAAAATTTAAAACAAATAGCACTTAAAATAGTTACTTCCCAAATTAAATACTTAGTTATAAATCTAACAAGACATATATAGGATTTATGTGAATAACACTAATGGATGAAAAAAATCAAAGAAGACCTAAATAAACAGAGAGACATCATGTTCATGGATTGGAAGACTTTCCAATTGTAAAGATGTCAATTTTCCCCAGATTGGTTTAATGCCATTCCAAACAAAATCCTAACCAAATTTAAAAAATAGGGATAGATAAGTTGATTTTGGACTTTATATGGAAAAGTGAAGGAATAAAAAGATCAAAACAATTTTTTTTAAAAAAGAATAAATTTGGAAGAACCATACTACACAATATTAAGACTTATTCTCAAGTCTATAACCATCAAAGTGGTGAGGCAGTTAGCGATGTGTTGATTTCCAAAGTGATGGATATCAACAGAACAGAAGACATCAATAGAACAGAACAGAAAGTCTAGAACTAGAGCCACACAAATATGCTTTTTTGCAGAGCTAATTCAGTGGAGAAAGAATAGTCTTTCAACAAATGTGGTTTGGACAACTGGACATCTATATATCCCCCCGCCCCAAATAAAATAAAAATGAAGTGAAACTCAACCTAATCCTTACAGCTTATACAAAATCTGACTAAAAATGGATCATAAATGTAAATATAAAACATAAGACTATAAAGTTAGGCTCCAGTGGAATAAAGTCACAGAATGAACTGGAACATTGGGTCCTCTCTGGCCATTCAAAAAAGGTGGAAATTTAATAAAAAGGCAATATCTCTGTTAATTTGTAGGGGCAAGAAGGATTGGAAGGAAAAAAAAGGATGCTAGGAAAGAAATTGGTGGCTCACGTGAAGGAATGTGGTCTGAAGGATCTGCTAGGAACACAGCCCCCCAGAATAGCAGTGTCTTGACAGTCAGGGTTGGTACTCAGGCTTATTCATTCATTTGTTCAAAAGCTATTTCTCAAGCCCACCCATATCTGAGATACTACATATACAATGATCAAGAAAATAGACACCATGGTCTGTAGGTCATGAAGATTACACTGAAGTGGGATAAACAGGCTTGAAACCAATAAGCACACTAATCAGGGTATAGTGATGATTTGTGATAAATGGCATGGAAGGAAACAAGGACATCCTGCCATTAAAGAGAAGAAGGGAGACCTACGGTAGGCTAGGTGGGGGTCAAGGCGGGTCCTCCCAAGGAAGAGTCAGAGAAGGATGAGTAGGAAAAACCAGGACAGGCCTGATGGGGAGAGGACTCCAGGCAGGGGGAAGCTCCATGCCAGGCCTCAGGAGGAAAGAGCTGGTGAACATGAGGAACAGAAAGAAGGCTGGGTGGGTGATGGAGGGTAAGGGAGAGAATGGCATGAAATGGTTCAGGAAAGGGAGTGACATGATTCAGGACACTTTCAGATGATGATGATGGTCATGTATGGAAAGTGGTCTGGTCTGAGCAAAGAAGACAGCAGGGTAAATAGCTGGAAAGTTATTTCCAGTGATCTGTGGGGGGCTCATAGGCGGGATGCCAGTGGAGATAAAAAAAAAAAAAAGCGAACAGGTTCGGGAGAGATTTTAGAAGGATTAGCGTGAACTATATGAAAATTTCAATATTTGGTAACTTTTTTTACTTATCAAAGTGACGATTTCCCACAGCTTTGGTCTAAAAGAAGGGACAGGGATTGGTAATGAATTAGACCTTGAGGGTGAGGAAGAGGAGGAAATTTCAAGACTGACCCCCACATTTCTGGCTTTAGCAACAGAGTATATGGAAGTGCCCTTTCCCGAGATGGGGAAGACTGGAGGAGCAATAGGGATTGGGCTTCTAGATGTGGGTAGGAGTTCAGTTTATGGAGGCAAGATTGGAGTTATCTGTGTGATCTCCAAAAAGAGCTGTCACTGTGGCATCGGATTTAGGATTTGAGAGCTCCGGAGAGTTCTGGTTGAGATGCATCTGTAGGATTTCAGCATATTAGATGGTGATACTTAAAGACAGGGAAGTGGATGTGCTCTGGGAGAAAGTTCTGAGTGAGAAGAGCATGGCCCAGGAGCGCCCATGGTTAGGGATTAGGGAAAGGAGGAGGAGCAGTAAGAAAGTAGAGAAGGGGTCAGAGACACAGGAGGAAAACCATGAGAACTTATGGCTGCCGAGCGAGGAGCAGGTAAACAAAAAAGACAGTGATCAATTGTGCTGAATGCCGTGAGGGAAGGGGGGTTGTCTAGCACGATGAGATATTGTCTCTTGGTAGTTTAAAATCCAGTTCGAGAAAATGCGTCAGCTACTTTTTCTAGGAATGATTGCAAAAACAGATGTCACCGTCCATAAAGAAGCAGAATCATTACCACCACACAAAGGAGCCCTAAACTGACGTAAGTGGATATAATAATATGAACGCATACAACGTGGTCACTCTGTGCCAGGTACTGGGCTAAGTAGTTATGTATTCACTCATGTGGCCCTCACGACCACTTCAGAGGTGGGTGGCATTGCCCCCAATTTATAAACAGGGTGAAGATAAACTTACCCTGAAGCCCAGGGCTGAAGTTGTGGGGGAGCTGGGATCCCATCTGGGAATTCGGGCTCCGTGCTCCGTGTTGTTAGGTACTAGACTCTCACCCATGATTGACGATGACAGATGGAGAGAGATTCCTCAACAAACCTGAAAGCTTTTATTTGGAAAGGACTATAGAGTATCAACCCTTGATGTAAACAGCCAGCTGCTGAAGGTGAAAGAATTTTCAGTTGCGAGTTCAGTGCATTTGTATGTGTGCGTGTGTGTTTAACTTTCTTTAATCTCGAGCAGATCTCCCATCATAGGTGGCAAATTGCTTCCAAGACAGCCACAGCAACAGCTCCCATCCAGCTTGCCCTTCCCTTGCAAGCTGGGCTGCGCTTGGTAACCTGCTCCAGTCAATTAGAACATGGTGGAAGCAACATCTAGAACTTCCAAGGCCCAACCTTTGGGTGCTTTTAGCTTCTACTTTCCCTTAGGGAGAGGAACCACCGTGCAGGGAGCTGAGGCTATCGTGCTGGAGGGAAAGGCTTCCTGGAGAGAGAGAGGTCCTGGAGGGCCAGACAGAATGAACCCAGAAATCCAGAGAGGCCACAGGGAGAAGAACCAAGGCACCGCAGCTGATAGGCAGCACTGAGGTCCCAAACAGTGGGGCGGCCTCACTTTGGACCCTCCAGCCCACATGTACCATCAGCTGAATGCAACCGAATGAACTAGCTAACAGCATGGGAAGAAGAGCCTTCACGCTGAGCCCTTCCCAGATTCCTGACCTATGGCATAATGAAGACTTGTGAGTAACTAAGTTCCGGGTGATTTGTTACGCAGCAGTGCATAACTGACATAAGCTCAATCTGAATCCTCGCTCTCTGTTCCTGAGGCGTGTTAGAGGTCAGCATAGCGATTTGTACTTTGATTCACGGATCTATGACAGACCTGGATGGCCTCGGCTGAGGACCCTCTCTCCCTCTCTACCCAATCAAGGAGATCCAGCTCCAGTAAAAGCTACTCCTGACACTACAATGTTACCAGAGTATTTCTTTGGATTATGAGGTCATAGGTCCTTCCCTGCATTTGTTCAATTTTCCTAGAAGGAATAAAAACCGCCTCGGTAATGAGGAAAGGCACGGCATCCAGCTCTCTTCTGTTAACGAGGGTAAGCCACCGTTCCTCCTGGGGCATCCTCTCCCTCCAGCACAATAGCCTTGAGTTCTCCACATGGTGGCCCCTGTCTCCAAGTGAAAGTAGCTGGTTGGTGGGCTGCACAGTGACCACTCTCAAGCCTTTTCATCTTTCCTGTTGGGCCTTAAAGATCCAGATATTCATCTTCTTTGTAGCTGGAGGTCCCTTGCCGCTGGAGGGACCAGATGTCAAAGGACCATCCAGTAAGATACACAGGCTAATGTGCTGAGGGGTTGTTGGGCAAGAGTCTTCCTTTCTAGGAAGAAAGGAAAGAAAGAAAAAGAGAGAGAGAGGGAGGGGTGAGGAAAGAAGGAAGAAAAGAAAGAAGGAAAAGAAGGAAGGAAGAAGGGAAGAAAGGAAGGATGGAAGGAAGGAAGAAAGAAAGCTACACAGGACATCTTTTTGTTTGTTTGCTTTCCTCTCTCTGCTCCCTGCCTTTGGACATGCTCACCCAAGACTGTGATGTTCTGGAGGTCCTGCAGCCATCTTGTAACCATGAGGCAGCATGTCCATAGTCTTAAAAAAAAAAAAACACCCAAAACAACAAATAACCTCTGCTTAAAAACACAAAGACAAACACAAAGGAGGCTGGTGGCTGAAAGCATTCTCGGATCACAGTCACCCCGTGGGTATTTAACATTTTCTTACTAGTCCTTCCGTTTTCCATGCAGCGAAATCTAGTTTCTTCCACTGTAAATTAATCCTTTCTCTTTTGTTTTGTCTCAGTGGAGATGAGAACTTGGTAATCACCAATCTTGGCCTAATGAAGCCTGTTCGACGTGTGACGGCTGCAGTAAAGTCGCTCACAACCTAGTTTGTGGAACCTATTTGCCTATCGTCAGCTGTGATAGTGGCAATGTCACTATGCTGCCAGGTCCCGGTGGATTTGGCGGAAGAGGGTGGGTGGCACGCGTCCTGCTGCTTTCTGTCTTGGCCTCGCGGGTGGCTTGGCATCGTACCCTCAGCAGCTCCCCTACCTCCCCTATGGGAAGACACACGCAGGAAGGCGGCGGGTCTGCGCAAGTCTATCAAAAGCAAACATAAGGAAAAATTCAGGTCTGTCTCCACCACATGACCCAAGCCAGCTTTCTGTTTTTATTTTAACTTTGTATTACGACAACTTCAAGCATATACAAAAAAAAAAAAAAAAGGAATAGTAGAACACACCCCCATGTACCTAGCACTCAGCCTTAGCTATGAATAATTCATGGCCTTTTTTTTTTCTCTCCTCTTACCCACTCTCAACTTCTTCCCATATTATTTTGAAGTAAATCCAGACATCAGATCATCTCATCTACATATATTTCAGCTTGCATCTCTGAAAGCTAATGGGTCTTTTAAAAGTATAACAACAATATTATTAGCATACTTAAAATAATTCCTTAAGGGCGTCAAGTATTCAGTCAGTGTTCATATTCCCACCGCCTACCTTTTAAAAACTGGTTGTATTATATATCTTTTTTTTTTAACTTGGCACAAAAGTAGCACATACTCATGAAAGAACTTTTGCAAAATGTGAAAAAGCACACAGAAGAGAATTTAGGCTCACCCATGGTTCCTGGAGCTGATGCCAATCTATCTGGTGCCGTGCCTGATTAGAAAAAGATGGGCCTTCCCAGCGGGCACAGCCCTGTGCCAAGACATCAGCCACTGCTCGTTCTCTGAAGTGGATGCCCTTGTGCCTTGCAGAACCAGGCCATTTGCACTGTCACGGCCCTGGGTACGTCATCAGTGCTTATATTTTGGAGGATAGCCTTTCAGATTTTCTACGGATATATACATAATTTTTTACATAATTGTTTTCATACTGCACATTCTGGTTTGCATGCAGCTTTTTTTTTTCCCCACTTACTAGAAGACCATAAACATTTCCCCACGTCATTACATTTGCTTCCAAAGCATGACTTTCTGTGGCTGCATAGGGGGACCATAATTGATTTAAGCAGTGGCCAATTGTTTAGGCCCATTGCCCTCGGACTGTGGTGCTTGTCTTTGGTAGATAAAACTCAGACAAGAACATTATGTCCTTTTTGGGAGACACATTAAAACACACGGGGAGTTCCTGCACATGCATTGCGTGGTCATGAGGTTTTAAATTGGTTCCACCCGTCGGTTTGGGAAGAAAGCAAAGGTATGGTTCCACTTAGTTCGACTCACGCCTTGAGGGGCAGGAGAACCGTCCCTTGACGTGTTTAGATTCCTAGCAATTCCATAGTAAACAAGAAGCTTCAGTGAAGAGTGGTGAGGCAAGAAGATGGGACATGTTTATTAGGACAGTCCCTCCCAGAGTTATGCAACCAGGAGATTTGGGTTTGGGCAACCAACCTCGGCCAATGTCTGAGGTTAACAGAAGGCAGCGGGCTTAAGGGTTCTCTTGAATCGGTTTTGTTGGGTTTTAGGGCATGAACACAGGCATCCTTGGATGCAAACCACCAGCTGATGCCTCGTGAGCAGTATCATCACAGACTCCAGGAGTTGGCTGGCAGATTCTCAGAAAATTGCCAGCTCATAATCTCCATCTCTTGAGAATTAGGATAAGCATTAAGGTTAATTGCAAAGTATCCATTTGCCCAAACCCACAACCCACGGTTAGCCCTAAGTCTGAGCCACAGTTATTTTCTATACTAGCTCTTATCTTTACTGAATCCACCGAACTAAATGACTCTGTTTAATGGAGTCACTGGGACAGGGTGAGGTCAGAGGGCAGATGTAAACCAGAAATTCCTAACCCCAGAGGCCACGCCCCATGGGTCACAGAGTTTGGTAAGTGCCTTGAAATTCCTCAGACGGGTAGGCCACTTAAATGCGGATGATCAGTGTTATACCTTGGGCAGCGGAGAGAAGGATTTAGAAGGAAAGTCCCTCTGATTTTACACCAAAGTTTAAAAATTGATAAGGAGCCCACATCCCTGGGCCTTGATGGAGGGCATGTCTCAGGATGAGAGGAGGCAAGAGTCTGGGGTCCTCCCCAAAGATGACTTGCACGCTACACATGACCTGCTAGGGATTCTGAAGTCCTAAACCCATAATTGAGCCGTCTCTCATCAGCTCCCAAGGAACTACATTTTTATCCAGAATTTCACCCAGTTCTCCTATCAGAAATGCTATTGGGTGGTGTGTTGCTTTCCTGGGGCTACTGTGTCTGCGTACTATAAACTGGATGACTTAAAACAACAGAAATGCACGCTCTCATCATCCTGGAGTTTGGAAGTGTGAAATCAGGGCGCTGGCAGGGCTATCCTATCTCTGAGGCCTCCGAGGAGGACCCTTCCCTGAGCCTTCCAGCTGGGGATGGCCTCGCACGCACAGGTGTCCCCTGGCCTGTGACTGCTTACCTCCGCTCTCCGTCTCCTCTCCACACTGAGGCCATCCCTCCTCTGTGGGTGTGGCCTGGCCCACACTTCCCTCCTCTTATAGGAAACCAGTCGTATTGCTTTAGGGTCCTCATCTCGACTTGATTAAGTCAGCGAAGATTCTATTTCCAAATAAGGTCATGTTCATAGGTGCCTGGGGTTAGGACTTCAGCTTATCTTTTTGGGGATGCCACTGAACCCATAATGGATAGAGAGTCAGAAGTTGAGGATCACAGATCCAGTTTTATCACCAATGGCTGTGTGATCCCAAGCAGGTCACCTAGCACCCCGGGTGCCCTCACCTGTCCCCCAGGAACCCTTGCGGCCTGCAGAGTCCATGCAATTGGAATAAGAGCTGGATTTGCTTCTGGTTAGTCAGAGAATATACTCAGGGCAGAAAAGGCCTGCCAGCGTGGAAGGGGCATTGCAACTCAGAGGCGACGCCAGGCCCGGGGTAGGCGTACTGGGCTTCCTATTGTGGCAGACGGGACGTTGAACGGGGAATGAAGGGCGCAGGGTCCCTCCCGCAGCCCCTGGCAAGCCCTCTGGGGTGCCAGCAGCCAGGCCCCAAACTACAGAGCAACCAGCCAGATGGCCATGCTCCTTTCCCCAAGTACCGCAGCCCCCCAACCCCCCGGGGAAAGCCTGGGTGACCGGTCGTCCCCAAGCCCAGTAAGCACCGTCCCCAAGCTCGTCATGAAACCAGCACTAGCAGGTGAGACCCCTTGGGCTCAGACGGCTCAGGGGGACGTAGGCCCAGGAAATGGGCTCCCAGGCAGCCCCAGGCCTGTGCGCTCCGCACCGAGCCTGGGACTAGGTGAGTTTCAGCTCTGGTGAGACCGAAGGACCTTGACATGTTATGGAATCTGGGGCCGCGGAAGGTGAAGCTGGTGGTGACACATTCCAGGAATGCGGATGTGGCGCTCTCGTGTGGATCTGAGGCTGACAGGGTTTGACAGTCTCCATCTGGGAACAATAACCTGCGAGAGCCGGGCTGCCTCCCACCTCCCCCTTCTCTCCCTCTGCTCGCCCCCCACTTGGGCTGCGCTCAGGAATCTTGGGGAAGGCAGGCCCAGGAGGGGGTGGGCTCACGAATGCTTGCAATTCCAGGAGCAGCAGGCTGAGGACCGATCCAGCCCCCCTCCGGGAGGGCTCCCCGGGGAATGCCACAGGGTGGAGGGAGGGGGCCTTCGGGGATGCCAGCGTCCCGTCCCCCGCGGCCTGCCTGGGGCCTCATCCTGGGGCCAGGAGGTGGCAATGTGCGGTTAATACCTCGGAATTTCTTTGGGCCACTGGGGCAGGGGGCTTTCATCGGTGAAGTTCAAAGCCCCCCGCCCCCCAACTTCCTCTGCTAATCCTCACTCTGATCTGAGTTTTGTTGTGTAACTAAATTGATTACAAGAATTTGGTGAATCAGGCTGGGGCCTGCCCCCCCACTGCCCCCCCCAGACGTCGGGCACTGAGGGGGGCACTTGACACGATGAACAAGGGGTGATATGCTATATGTTGGCAAGTTGAACTCCAATAAAATTTTTTTTAAAAAAATAAAAAACAAAAGAAAAAGAATTTGGTGAATCAGGCTGGGGCCTGCCCCCCCCCCAGCCCCCCGACAGACTTCCTCATGCTCAGCCCCACGAGGTGCCAGGTGCCTGGCCCGGTCCGGGAAGCCAGCTGATGGTGCAGAGAATGTCAGGCCAGAGACGTGGCTCCGCCACCACAAGGCGCAGCCGAGCACTCTCCCCACGTTTCTCCACCTGAGCGGCTCCGACCTTCACCCAGGGTCGTGAGGGCCTCGGGCCCTGGTCATCCTGGAAGGAGCAGGGGCAGTTGCTCCCGGGGATGGGGGGGCGCCGGGCTGCGCAGGCCGGACTCCTCATGGAGCAAAAGGCCTTCCCTGGAGCAGGCTGTGGCCACAGGTCCTGGCCTGGGCCCCTGTGGTCTGCGGGTCCACGACACCTCCCCATCCGGAGTTCCTGAGGCCAGAAACCTGCCATCGTGTTTGAATTCCGCCTCCTGTCCCCAGCTGATCCTCCCCATCGACCAGTCACCAAGTTTTCTCGACGCCACCTCCAGACTGGCTCCTGCGTGCCTCGCCTTCTCTCCATCCAACTGTCGCTGCCTCTCTTCCGCTCTCCTGGATGAAGCTACAGCCTCCTCACTGGTCTCCCTGCCTCTACTCTGGCCCCTCTCCAATTCATTCTCTGCGTTCTGGCTAGAAGCCTCTTTCATCCTCTGATCTTGTGACTTCTTTATTATTCATGCTCTAAAATACCTCTGCTTGACCTTTGGCTCTCAACCTGGAGATCTTCTCTGGCAAAGGCCCAGGTAGGGTCCAGGATGCTGTCAGTGAAACACCCAGAAGCCTCACGTGGGGCCCCTCAGCACGTCCCCACCATACACTAGGGGTACCTGTGAATTTTCTAGAAGCCCCACTAGACTGTGAGCACCGTGAGGGCAGTGACATTGCATGTGCTGGTTCTTGGCGTCCACAAGGCCGAGGCACAAAGTCTAGGTTAGATGTTCAGCAAGTATTTGGTGAATGAACGAAGGGTCCATACAGACAGTGTCATTGCTAAGACTAGGACCTACGTCTTCTAGCCAGGGCCAGACTTCTGGGGGCACCTGCCAGGTCACGTGTCCGACCACCGGGTTTTTGAAGAGTTTAAACATTGCTGTGAAGCTAACACATCCTTGGAAATGCAGCGACGTGGAGCAAGCTCAATTTACCAGAATTCCTCCGGAGGAGAGCACAGTATAACACGGTTGGAAGCAATCTTTGGACATTCCCTGGGGCCTATTTAAGGACCAAGTAAATATGATGCTTCGCGATGTGTGATTTTTTGAAAAAGATTTTATTTATTTATTCATGAGAGACACAGAGAGAGAGGCAGAGACACAGGCAGAGGGAGAAGCAGGCTCCACGCAGGGAGCCCGACGTGGGACTCGATCTGGGGACTCCAGGATCAGGCCCTGGGCCGAGGGCAGATGCTCAACTGCTGAGCCACCCGGGCGTCCTGCGATGTGTTTATTGTTTTGTTTTGTTTTTTGTTTGTTTGTTTGTTTGTTTTGCTGGGCGGGTGTGCAAGTTTGGGCCCAGAGAAGAATTGCTCAGGACAGTGAACTGGAGGCTCCGACCAACAGTCCTCGGTCTCCCCTTTCCCGCACACCACTCTTCATGTCTTCCCGTGGAGCAGCTTCCTCTGCAGCGGGATCGGCTGTGTGGCTGGGCTCTGGCCTTTGGGATGTAAGCAGAGCTGCTGTATGGGAGCCCTGGGACGGCTCTGTAAAAAGCGGAGGGTGTACACACTCTTTCCCCTCCCGTGGTTCCTCCTTCCTGTTGCCTGGAATGTGAGTGTGATGGCTGGAGCTCCCAGCAGCCCCATTGGATCAGGAGGTAAGCCGGAAGGATAAGAGCAACATGCTGGGACAGTGGAGCAGAAAGCTGCAAGCTTGGGTCCCTAATGAGTTTGTGGGGCCCCTATCGAAGCCCCCTAGACTGCCACGTGGGAGAGGAGCAAAAGGTCTCGTGGTCAGGTCTCTGAGCCCAGCAGCCGGATACTCTTTGCCACGGAGTGAGGGGCCAAATGATGAGCTTGCCCGGGTTGTGTGTGCCTCAGTTGGGTCTGCTTCTGGCCCCCAGCCCAGAACAGAACTCTCCTTCCTCTTCCTTCCTCGGCTTCCTCTTCCTGTGTTGGCACAGCCCCATCCTGGCTGGGCACTGCCCTGCATGCCGGGGAGCCTTGAGGGCCGAGGCAGTTACGGGCATGGGCAGTCCAACCCCGAGCGGGACCCTAAAGTGTGGCAACCAGAGCCCCTCAGGAGGCTGGGCCTTTTTGTTTCTCGTGGAAACTGTTTCCCGAAATACACTGATGAGCTGTGATTGTCCTCGTGGAATGCTAGGCACGACCACCCAGGCTAGGGCATCGGGGGCACGTTCCGGGGAGCCAGGGTGCAAGGGGAGGGGGGGCTGCAGAAGATGCCCTTCTCCCCGCGGGAAAGGGAGGCAGAGCAAGAGGTGACAGGCGTGCCACTTCCCACCTCCCCGGCCCTCCTGTGCCCACGCACCTGCCCCCAACGGAGCCTTCGTATCTGGCACACGGGCACCCCCACAGTCATGGGGTTACCCAGACGGGCCCCAGCGGGATTCCCCGAGGCCCAGGCCCTGGACTGGGGTACAGTGGGCGCCCCGGAGAGCAGGGGCCCAGGGCTTTGAGAAATGAACTGACCTGCCCAAGATCACAGAACCCGGGTGGCTGCAGGGCGGTGGGGGGGGGACCCTTAGTGCAGCGTCCTTCCCACCGCAGCACGGCTGCTCGAGGAGAAGTTTCCAGATGAGAGCAGTTTTGAAAGGCACGTCTTTTCTTTCGTGCCTCCCTCCGGCGAGCGGGCTTCCACCTGCAGGTGAGCAGAAGAGAGAGGCTTCGGGGCCAGGCCGGGGTCCACGTGGTGTGGGGACGGGCAGGGCAACAGACGCAGAGAGGGCCCTGCTCCCCCTGACCCCCCACCCCCGCCTCGCTGTGTCCTCATCGTCTTCCCCGGATGGTGGGGGGGCCTCGAGGGCAGCTTGGCAAGTGACGTTCCCCAGGGTGGTGCACGCGGATGACCTGCGGGTCTCTACACCTGGGGATGGGTGAAACTCGAAGCAACAGGTGCACCGGTAGACGCTGGCGCGGTGCCGTTTGCAGACAGGATCCTGTTGAGCTGCTCGAGCGGGCCGGGCATGCAGCTTGCCCGTGGCAGGTAGGTCTGTGGTGACCCCTCTACCAAACCTATCCTCAGCTGTCGCCCTTCGACGTCACCCTTCTTGAACATGTCGGATTTGGATATCAGAATCGTTCAAATCTGAGTATCTCTGTATTTATGATTCTGAAGCGTGTTCTGATGCTCCGAGGGTGGGGGCGTCGGAGGATGGGTGACACGCCTCGTGACACCCACGGGGGAGTGCTCTGGGAACCTACAGGTGGACGTGGCCGAGGCCAAGAGCGAGACACTCCTCTGCCTGACGGGGGCGGGGGGGGGGGCAGCTCTGCCGTGTTTCCTTCAACAAACGCTGGCGGATGCCCTTTCCCTCTTATCTCTGTTCACTCCCCCTGTGTGAGCCCCTTGCTTTGGAGCCGTCTTTTTGCTTCTGACTCTCACGTCTGTGTCTGATTGTCATTCGCTCAGCATCTCGACTTGGATGTGCCGTGGACACCACAAAGGCAACGTGTCCAAACAGAACTTCCAATCATCCCCTCGCAAAGGCCTCACCCACAGCTCCCCTGTCTCCCATGGCCCCACGCCGCTCTGCCCCAGCCTCCTTGCTTCTCCTTCAGGCCCTGGGCCCGCTACCCCCCCGCAAAGCCCTTGCATCGACTCTTCCTGAATCCCTCCCCAGGACACCCCTTCCTGCTTTGGCCACACCACCAGTTCCCTCACTTCCTCTGGGTACTTTCTCAGTGAGCTTTCCCTGCCCCCCCATCTCGAATTGTACCTCCCCCCACATCTTGTCTGCCCCCTCCCTCCGAGGCAGATACCACTGTTGCCTCACTCAGATTCTTCTAGGCCGTGCACCCACCCCATGCTGCTGGGAACATCAGCTGCCAATGGTTCCCGGATGTCCTGCTTCCCTGGAGACTCGCCCTCGATGCACAGGTGCCACGGAGCCAGGGATGCCCTCATGAGCAGCAGTACTAAGCATCTGCTGTTACTGGAACCAGAGAGCGTACACGGAGTGGAAACCAAGCCCAGGGAGGTAACTAGGTCACGGAGTAGTCAGGAGTGCAGAGCCTCCCAGATCTGGGCCCCACCTGGGCCCTCTGATTCCGTAGCTTCAGCCCTGCAGTCGCTCCCGGCCGACAGCAGTGCCGCCTGTGACGTCGTGACCAAAGTAACCTGCAGGATGAGTTAGGCAACGGCCCTCACCTTGCCTGGGCGAGGGTTACAGCCCAGAAAGAAAAGGAAGCTCTCTCCTTTGCCCTTGGCCGTTTCCATCTCTAGCACACATTCTGATGGCTCACGCCGGCAAGGAGGAACAGCCTCCCTGGATGCCTTCTACCTCTTACCTTTCCTCCTCCCTCTGGTTTTCAAATCGCACCTGGATGCAGATGGCTAGATTTCTCTTGTTTATCCTTTGACCGAGACAGGAGGTGGACTGTGGGAGACAGGCGGTCCCAAGAGGAGCCGGAGATGACTTGGGACACACAAGCAGTGGTCGGGATTCCTGGGAAATCACCTGGATGGGGAAGAGTGGACCATTGGGCTCAGAAGCCATCTTTACGAGGCTGGAGGAAATAGATGAGAAAGTGGGCCGAGCTTGTGGGCGACCGTCAGGAGTCTAGGGCCCCGCCATGATCAACAAGCTCAAGATTTGTGCAAGTCTCAGACTTGCACATGGAGGTACGAGGACTCACTCATTCTTTCAACCCATATTTACTGAGCACCAACTACAGCTAAATACCAGGCGCGGTGGTGGCTACTGAAGATGTAAGAGTACAGAGAACAAGGCAGACTAGTGACCGCCCTCTGCACTATTTCAGTGAGACAGATGGGCCTCACACATGTAGCGTGTTAGGTGAAGGAGAAAGCAACCAAAAACTCTTAAGTTGAGGTCTCCAGAAGCAGAGACTGAGACGGGGATTCGGTGCAGACAGGTGCTTTTATTTATTTTATTTTATTTTATTTTATTTTTATTTTTTTCTTTGAGCGGGAGCTCTCAAATGAAGGGAATGAAGGAAAAAGTGAATGAGAAAAAGTCGAGTAAGAATGTGGTCTTAGGTCCGATCCATAGGACTCTGAAGTATCCATGCAACACTGCAGAGCCGTCCTCACCTGGAGGCCGGGGAAATAGCCTTTTGTGTCCCCATCTTTTAGTCACTGGGGAGATGAAGTGTGGGGGCAGGTACAATTTGAGATATGGGGGGGGGCAGGGAAAGCTCACTGAGAAGTACCCAGAGGAAGTGAGGGAACTGGTGGTGTGGCCAAGGCATGAAGGGGTGTCCTGGGGAGGGATTCAGGAAGAGTCGATGCAAGGGCTCTGGGGGGTGGGGGTGGGGGTAGCGGGCCCAGGGCCTGAGGAGAAGCAGGGAGGCTGGAGCGGAGCAGCGTGGGGCCGTAGGAGCGGGAGGTGAGGTCTGCATGGCATGGGGAGGAGGGAGCAAATCGTAGGGGTGCCCGTGGATCCCAGCGAGGACTGTGACTCCCTTCCGAGGGTCACGAAGCCACCGAGGCCGGTTTTCCTGGCTTTCTGTCAATTCTGCAAGCATCCAATATCTTCTGAGAAATTTCCTTTTGCTTCAGTTAAGTACATACTCTGGAGTGCAAACACTGGATTCAAATCCTAGTTCCACCACTGGCTACTTCTGCAATCCTGGGCCAGCAGCTAACCCGTTCGATACCTCTAGTTCCTCCGTTAAAATGTGCATGATAACAGGGCATACTAGGACCTACTCAACAGGATTATGGGGAGGATTAAGTACGTTAATACATATCAAGCCCTCAGAAGAGGACAGCCTTACCCGACGTGGGTAAGGGCTCCAAAACATGTGAATGTCCGAAGGTGAGGCTCACTGGGGCCACCTTGGAAACCAGTTACTATATTCCCCATGAAGCGTCCAGAGCGTGGGTAGGAAGAGGGAATGGATGCTGGAAAACCACAACCCAACACAGCACCACCACCACCACCACCACCACCACCAACACACACACACACACACACACACACACACACACACACACACTATCCCCAGATAATCTATTAGTTTCTTCCAAGTCAAATGGGAAGAGACTTGCATGGACCTTACAGAGAATTGATGCTGAGCTGGATACTTGGCACCACATAAGCAACAGACAGATGTTAGCTGGTGTGGCGGGGGGGCTTGTTATAGTTACTCACTTGCTGGTCACTTTCGAGCCTAAACATCCACCCCGTCAAGTGTCTACTGTACCGTGGCCCTAATGGGTGTTGTCTTTATTCACTTGTCATTGCCTTTGGACGACTAGGCTCCTGGCACCCACTGCAGCGCGGTGTCTGGTTCTCTCATCCGCTCCCCTCTCCGCTGCCGCACCTCCTCTTTCCTGAGAATGTGTGAGCTACCCCCCATGCTGTCTTTTCTCTCTTTGAATCTCTCTCTATACATTTTTTCCCCCAAGATTTTATATATTTGAGAGAGTGAGTGAGAGCGAGAGAGCAGGAGCGGGGGTGGGTGGGTGGGGGGGTGGGGGGGGTGGGGGAGGGAGGAACAGAGGGAGAGGGAGGAGCAGACTCCCCTCTGAGCAGGAGCCGGACTCGGGGCTCGATCCCGGGACCCTGAGATCATGACCTGAGCTGACGGCAGATGCTTAACCAACTGAGCCACCCAGGGGCCCCACTCTCTACACAATGTCTCATCTCCCCCTTCATTATTTCTTCCTGTGACTAAGTGGTTTAAACCATCGCCTGGAAATTCTGTCTGTGCCCAGATGGCGACAGGCCTTCAAAACACAGGACTGTAGGGGAGCTTGGGTGGCTCAGTTGGCTGAGCGTCTGACTCTTGATTTCAGCTTGGGTCACGATCTCAGGGTCACGGGGCTGAGCTCCAGGTCGGGCTCTACGCTGAGCACAAGATGGGCAGCACCCATCGAGTCATTCATTCAGTTATTTTTAACAGATATTTTCAAGAATCAACTACGAATCGCTTACCGTGCTGGTGCTGGGGATTCGACAATGAATACGGCCAACTCTACCCCCCTCCCCTGCCCGCCCTCATGGAGCTCAGAGTTTGTGGGGCTGCAGGTGTGGTGGGGGCAGGAGAAAGAGACAGTAAACTAGTAATTACCCAAATATTTCATTCTGTGGTTTAATTCCGGCTATTGCAGAGGGAAGAGCACAGGGTGCGAGGAGGAATGTTCTACGGAATATCTGACCTTACTCCTCTGCCCCAGGGATCTGCAAGGGGCTGATCCCAGCCTGCTATTGAGGAGGTGGAAGGCTGGGCAAGGGGAGAAAATCCAAGACATTCCTGTTCCCTTTCCCTCCCTGCCCGGGCATCGTCTTCCCCCGGCTCCTCCGCGGCCCCAGTTCCCAGGAGACAGGTCTGCCTGGGTTAGGCCTCCCCACCCGGGCTCTGCTTGTGCCACGTCCTCCCTATGTCTCCCCAGGCTTCAGGTGTAGCAACATCCCGCTGTTGCCGATTTTCGGACCTCTCACCACCCCCTGTTCGGCTTCTCAGCTCTTCCATCATCCCTACAACCAACCGCCCGTTGGTTGTAGAAAACACCCTGTTTTCTCTCTTTCTTTCTTTCTTTCTTTCTTTCTTTCTTTCTTTCTTTCTTTCTTTCTTTCTTTCTTTCTTCTTTCTTTCTTTCTTCTCTTTCTTTCTTTTCTTTCTTTCTTTCTTCCTTTTTAATTTTCTTTAATTTTTAAAAATATTTTATTTACTTGTTCAGGAGAGACACACAGAGAGAGGCAGAGACACGGGCAGAGGGAGAAGCAGGCTCCATGCAGGGAGCCCGATGTTGGGCCTCGATCCTGGGACCCTGGGATCACACCCTGGGCCGAAGGCAGATGCTCAACCGCTGAACCACCCAGGTGCCCCCAATTCCCTGTTTTCAAGCCAGAGTTGTTTCCCTTTTTCTAGTTGAACTTGGACACATCTAACTACTCATTGTATTTTTCAACCCGCACTCCTGCATGTGCCTGCTTCTGGCATGGAGCTGGGCTCTGATGCTTTCACACACCTAGCCTGGCTGCGTCCTGTCTGGGGTCCCGGACCCCAGAACCTGTCTTAGAGCTCCAAGTTTCCTGATTTGAGTCCATTCCTTTTTTTTTTTTAAGGATTTATTTATTTACTTGAGAGACAGAGAGATGGAGAGAGAGTGCGGGAGGGGCAGAGGGAGAGGGAAAGAATCTCAGGCAGACTTTGTGATGAGTGTGGAGCCCGACCTGGGGCTCAATCTCATGACCCTGAGATCATGACCTGAGTCGACACGAAGAGTCAGATGCTCAACCGACTTTGCCACCCAGGCATCCCCGGAGTCCATCCCTTTCAGAGCCCATGCATCACCTCCAGAGTTGTCCCCCTGTGCTATCAAGCGCACGTGATCCTTCCACACACACCCTGAGTTCACCTGACTTCATTGCCACCCCAGCAAGAACGATCTGTCTGCCCACTCCATGACCCATACCCCCCAGCCCAGAAGGCCTGTGGTGCCTGTGGTGTCCGGGCTGCTGGGGAGACAATAGGTGGGCTGTTGCCCCAGCCTCAGAAAGCACAGGGTGTAAGAACAGGGGATTGGCTGGCAGCATGATCAGGAGGCAGGCTGGGGCTACCAATGAAGGGGAGGAAGAGGGTGAAATTTCCAGGGGTGACCGGCTTGGTCTCGAAGCCTGCCCCAGACACCCCAGCCCCCCTGCTCCACCGCTCCAGACAAGCTGCCCTGCCCCAAGCAGCAGCAGGTTTAAATCTACTCATGCATTCTCTTTGTCCTGAACCGGCTGCTGGAGCCCAAGGGAGGATGAGGACCCGTCAGCATTTTCTCCCACAGACAAATGTTTCTCTCATCCAGCCCTTTGCGCAGAAGGCCTGACCTCCTCAGAAATAGCAGCCAGAAAAATCCACACTCCTCATAATCCTACAATTTCCCACTAATCAGATGTCTAGACGAGCATGGTCCCTGCCCCCTTTCCTGTTTGCAAATCTGCCTTGACAAGTCGTATCCTCCTGACAGTCCCATTAAAAATGTTCTTTATTTGCTCTCTGGGCCTTCTGAGACTCGGTTGCTGGAAATACTCTCAGGCTCTGGATCAGCTCCCTTCTCTTGAAATCATGCTCTGATATTCGTCCGCTTAAATTTCATTCTCTGGAGGGGAGCTCTGTTAACAAGGCAATTAGTCCTGCTTTGAGTATAAGTAGGGTGCTGTGGGGTTTGCGGCCAGATGGCCCGCCAGCCCGACCTGACTCAGGGCTGCGGTGACTTTGGAGAGAGGGCCGTTCTCGCCGGGCCCGGCCCGTTTCCGCAGCACAATGTGCTTCTGTATGTAATGCAGCGGGGGAAACGGGGCTGGGTCTCGATTTCCATCCATCCGTGTGAGACCACGGGAGGCTCTCCGTTCACGTCCTTCTCTTGGGGTGTGGGCACAGTGGGGGCTTAAAGCAAAATCTCACGTATTTATTTTTAAATTAGCAAAAGAATAATCGGGATCAAGGGCTGTTGGAGGATGAATCCCCTCGCTGCTTCTCTGAGGAGCCGGAGAGCCTGGGCACCAGGTTCACTAGGCCTTACCGCCCCCAGCCCCTTCCAGGGCCCACCTGCCCCTCCCTGTACCTGTTGCTGGGGACCGGACCTGGTGATCATGGACCGGGGCTGGCATCATCTGCAAGAGCAGAACTGGCTGCAACAGCTCTTGCTGACTTTTTTTTTTTTTTTTTTTTATGAGACACACACAGAGAGGCAGAGACACAGGTAGAGGGAGAAGCAGGCTCCACGCAGGGAGCCCCCCGATGGGAGACTCGATCCCAGGACCCCAGGATCATGCCCTGAGCAGGCATGACACTCAACCCCTGAGCCACCCCCCTCCTGCTGACATTTTAAAAAGTAGTATCTTTTTACTTTCTAATAGTGGTACATTGATGATTATGGGACATGGGGTATTTGGAGCCTCCCTACTTGGGATCAGATGCCCCTTACCACCTCTAGTGCAGGTACGGAATCTCTCTGTACCTATTTTCTCATCTGTGAAATGCTCAGCATAATGGCTCCTATCTCTTAGGGCAGAGTGAAGATCAAGTGAGTTCATGCACGTGAAGTGCTTAGAATAGTACCTGGTATGTGATATATGCCAGGTCTATGCTGGCGTTGGGGAAAGCTCCTTAAAAAGCTTTACAACTGGGACGCCTGGGGTCTCAGCAGTTGGGGGTCTGCCTTTGGCTCAGGGTGTGATCCCGGAGTCCTGGGATCGAGTCCCACGTTGGGCTCCCTGCATGGAGCCTGCCTCTCCCTCTGCCTATGTCTCTGCCTCTCTGTGTGTGTGTGTCTCTCTCATGAACAAATAAATAAAATCTTAAAAAAAAAAAGCTTTACAACTCAAATATTATAAATGGGTACATATAGCGACAGTACATTGTTTGGACCTCTAATTCGCAGGTCTCTAGTTCCCGTCTCTAGAAACAACCATTACCAGCTTATCAGCTCTCAGTGAGGATGGTCAAAGCGCACGCGTGTGTATAGATACTGACGTAGATACACACAAACGGAGAGAGAGAAGGCTATAGATACAACTTCCCTTACAAGGAGAGTAGATATTACCTATTGGTCTGTACTTAAGAAACATACATACAATAGAGGGGCGCCTGGGTGGCTCAGTTGGTTAAGGGGTCCGACTTTTTTTTTTTTTTTCTTGGTTTTGGGTCTGACTCTTGAGCTCAGCTGAGGTCGTGATCTCAGGGTCAGGAGATTGAATCCTGAAGTCTGTTTGAGATTCTCTCTCTCTCTCCCTTTCCCTCCACCCCTCCCTCTGTTCTCTCTCTCTCTCTCTCAAAAAAAAATGTATATACACACACTAGAAAGATGTGTTGCAAATTGAAACACAATGAAAAGATCATTCTTCATTAATCCTTGTAGATCCAGCTCCTTCTTAGCAGCAGAATAGCGCTCCTTTGTCTGATGCAGGGACTCCTTTAATGGGGCTCCTGCTGGGGGGCGTTGGGGTTGACTCTACCACCAGTATTTTGACTGCATTCGCCCCTGCTGCTGTTTTTCCTTACCCGTCCCCACGTAAGCACGAGAGACCTTCATGAATCTTTTTTTTTTAAGATGTATTTATTTATTTTAGAGAGAGCACGAGCAGCGGGGAGGGGCCGAGGGAATCGTCAAGCAGACTCCCCCCACACTGAGCACGCAGTCCAATCCCACGACCCCCCTCCCCCCGAGACAGTGACCCCGAGCTGAAATCAAGAGTTGGCCGCTCATCGGACTGAGCCACGCAGGTGGCCCCCGTGAATCTTTTCATGCAGAAGCTGACGCAGATCTCCGTGTCCCCCAAAATGATCTGAGCTCCGGGTAACTCCAGAAGTGAGCCAGGCAGCTTCTGGGCAGCAGGCTCCCTCTCCAGGAGGCGACTCCCCCTGCCCCCAACCCCAAGAAATCCATGAGAAAGAAATTCAGGACTCCTGGGGCTTGTCAGTCTTCTACAAGTTGGTCAAGTTTTAAAATAGTTTTGAGTTATTTTCAAGGCACCATCCCGAGAAGATATATTTGGACGTATAAATAACCGTAGATCACAAACGGATGATCGTCTGCCTATGTATTTGCACACCAAGCCTGTGTTTCTGGTCTTTGGGAATCCGCAGAACAAAAACCATGAAGCTTACACAGCCGTTGATCCCACTTTCTGATTTAATTGTATTTTTTCCTCCCCGTTGCTCTGAAGGAACATTTAATTTTAGCACCACATAATGACAGCTCTAAGAGTCTCCCTTCCAGCCCATCTGGGCTTTGCAGTGCAGCAGGAACTTCAGGTATAAATAACGGTTGGCGCGTTAGAGTATTGTCCAAGGATTAATAAGACGGAAAGAAAAAATTATGTCTCCATTTCTCTCCGGAATGGGAAACATCTTTTTCTGAAAGCTAAGCCTAGAGGCAAAATTTTGAATGTCGGTCAATTAGTTTGCAGGAGCCGAGAGGCGGTCTGGGCGCAGCGCTGAGTGATGGGAGGCCCAGCTCTGCGGCCTCGGTTGCCTGCCCTGCACAGACCTCACCGACCTCAGTCTGAAATGAGGGTAGGGCTGCAGCATAAGGACCAGGTGAGGGGAAGGAGGACCGCTGTCCTCGGGGGAGCCCGGCCGGTCCCCCGCACCCCACACACAGTGTCACTCGGTGGCTAAGGCCTTCGAAGCACCGAGATGAGAGAGAGCTTGGCAGCCTTCCTTGTTTCTCTTTCCTTTTTCATTCTCATCTTGGAATGGGAGCGAGGGAGCCCGGGCCGACCTCACAAAGGGCCAATGTCTGTGGGCTCGGGGCCCGTTTGGAAAAGCCCATTAGGCCGCAGTGGGGACCCGCCAAGGTTTCCTATGGTTTTCCTATTAGCGGTGCGCGCTGGCTTCCTCGCTTGCAAGGCGGTCCCTCTGTGGCCCACGGAGAAGGGCAGGGCAGGCCATCGGAAGGGGTCCAGGGTGCAGGGGGGGCCGGGTGCACAGGGCCCCCTGTGCCCCTCGGCCTCTTGGGCCCGGGCAGATCTCCAGGCTGCCGCACTCCCAACAGGCAGGTTGGCGGCGACCCCAGGCCACTGGCAGCGCCTGGCCCAGCTGGGGCGGCTGTCCTTGGGCCCACTGGCCAGATGTGGCCCTGCACCCCCCCAACAATAGGCTCCCCACGTCCCTTGCATTCAGGTCACGGTCAGCCGGGAGCAAAGACGGGTCCAGCGAACAGGGCCCTTCCTGCGCGCTGCGTAGACGGAGTGGGTCCCACGGAGCCCCTGAGCCCTGGGTGGGGTCCACCATAGGAACAACGATAAATGACGATCGAGTCCACAAATATGCACAGAGCTTTGCATATATTGAGCTCCAACTGTATACCCCACCCAGCTTTCGTCCAGAACAAAACCCCAGCCAAGGGTCATCGCGTCAGTACTGGCACAAAGCACGTTCTACAGGTTACCTCAGTTGGTCCGCGCGCAGCCTCGTGAAGTAGCTATTGTCAGGAGCCCTGTTCTTCAGATGGAGAAACTGAGCCTCAGAAAGATAAAGCAACTCGCCCCAAATAACATCAGTGGAAGGGAAGCCACAGGGAAGGTGGTGGGGCAGCAAACGGACCCGGGACCCTGAGGCTGTGGGTTGACCGTGACTGCCTGGGGTAGACCACCCGAGCGGTGCACCTCCAGACTTCTGCTTCGTGTAGCCACATCTAGCGGCCACCGCTGTTCTGTAAAGTGCCTTCCAGCCCTGGAGTCCTTCTTACAGCCCCGGTGCCCACAGCCCAGACTCTACAGCCGGACACAGTCCTGCCCCGCTCCTCCGCTTTCAGCAGTCTCAACCCAGCCTGAGCCGCAGTGCGGAACATCCTTGAAGGACACCCCCAGCCCAGGAGGCCTGGCTCCACCTCATCTTGCAACCACTTGTAGCCCCTGAGCCGTCCCCTGGTTCTGGCGCCAGGCCTCCCTTTCTGCCAGGGCCACCCCTGCCTCCCCCTGACCCCCAGCTCCTCCTCACCCAGGGCCCTTCCTGCCCTCTTCCTGGTGCTGGGGCTCCTCCCCAGCCAGGCCCCGGCTGCGAGGTCGCTACCAGGGACAGGGAGGGAAGAAGAGAGCCTTGAAGGCTCTGCTACGTGGGGAAAAGCTTCTGATGATTGTCTTAAACGGATCGGTTCAGTGGGAAGTGGAAGGAGAGAGCCCTTGGGGCTTTGGGCCTTAGAGAGAATCAAGGGAGGACGAGAGCGTTGTGTCTTTTGCCTGCATTTATGACACTGGACACGGCATTTTATCACAGTCTTGTTGTGACCAACCCCTGCATCTCCTTCTGCATCTCCATTTCAAGCCCCGCTGCGACCACGTTTCCCTTTTCCTGCTCCCTTCCTCAGTAGCTCGTCTCCAACTCTTCTTCGGCCTCTGGGGGCTAGAAGACTCCATTAAGTCTAAAAGCAGTTTCCTGCCCCACATCCCTCCTTTTCCTAATTCCCTCCATCTCTAGCTTAGTATCCATGGGTAGACACCTCCTTATAAAGCTCCTCAGCCCTTTTCATTGTCCCTTTATCACTATATTTTCCGTGCAAGACTTGAACCCTGCTTAAATCCTAGTCCACATGCGTGTGCAGGCCGGTGAACATGGCTGGAGAAAAGCACACGGGCTACTTTCACCGTGTGGTCTGGACCACTACCTCCAGGTCAGCCCGAGTCTGTGTCACCGCCTCCTTGCTGCAAAGGAGACTGGGAGATGAGGGGTGAGCTGTTTCTCCTTCAGGGGGGCAGAGGCAGCAAGGGGAGGGGGTCGGGACTGGCTGCTGGATGACAGTCAACAGCGTCAGCCACGGGCCCAGGCTTATTCCCTGTGACTCGTGTTTTCCTGCATTGTGTGTTGTTCTCCTACGGGTTCCCTCCATCATCAGCGTGTGAGACCCTCACGGACACTGTCATCCTTGGCGAAAGAGTGTCTTCTAGCCAGGCCAAGAGGAGGGGTGCAGCTGTTCCAGACCTTCTGACGCCCCCAACCTCAGCTCCACCTTATCGACCCTCCGACTACTATCAATCTCTCCGTCCCTATGCTCTAAACACGAGTGGGTGGGTTGAGTTTTGTTTCTTTCCTCAGGATTTATGGATATTTCCTCTTATTCCTTCAGCTGCTTAGTGATGTTGGGAATTTAGATTGGTTTATAAAAAAAGACAAAGATGCGTTGAAACAGTGAACTGATTAAAGCCATGGTAAGAGAGCAAAGGCTTAGCAATGAAGGTGTGAAATAGTTACCCCAGAATGTTCAGGAAAAGGAGTATGCCTCCAGTTAACCCTGCATCTCAGATCTGAGTTTCCTAGGAGACGTAATAGTGTGTGGTTGTCATTAAAGAATGAAAGGAGGTCTCACGGGGCGCCCGGGTGGCTCAGTCGGTCAACCATCTGCCTTCAGTTCAGGTCATGATTCCAGGGTCCTGGGATCGAGCCCTGCATTAGACTCCCTGCTCAGCACCCTCTGCTTGCCGTGTGCTCACACTCTCCCTCTGTCAAATAAATAAATAAAACCTTAAAAAAAAGAAAAGAAAAGAAAAGAATGTTTCACCAGTCCATTGATTTAGTTCATAAAATAAGCCAGTTTTAAGATCTGTCTCTTTGAGATCCTTTCTGTCATGGAAACATCCCAAAGAAGGGTCATGGTGGTGTCTACTCTAACGGCTGTCATGATAAAGTCACAGGGCTGCAGAGCATCCTCACTGGAGACCTGAAGTAGGAGATGATGAGTGGGGCCTGAGGAGCCCCATTGTGAACAATGGGGAGCGTTCATCAACTGTGAGGTTTTAGAAGAGGCAAACGCCAAGCACCTCAGGGTCATGGAATTTGTCACAATGCCACTGTGGAAGAAGTACAAGCAGCCATGCATGCACAAAGGTGGATGGGCAAGAACCCCTGTGGGGGAGCCAAAGAGGCCTGTCTCAAAGGAAGACTCTCGACCGCCCATTGATCTACACCAAAAGTCTTTGGTTAAGGAAGGCACTCTCGAAGAACCCCTCTCATGAGTTTGTTTTGAGCAGTATGAAAGGATCAAAGTAATTAAAGTCATGAGAGAGATGCACAGCTTAGTTCATCTTCAGTGACCATAATTTTGTCAATCCAATGACTATTCAGAAGGCCCATGCGGGGAACGGCCACGGCAGCACCACAGCTGCGAAGTGAGGGGAGCATTGTCTGAGGGAGAGCCAATGCTCTGTCCAGCCCAAGGTGGACTCCTTGGTGGTGTCTGAGACTTGGTTTTGCTGGAATCCGCTTTATCCACAGGCAAAAGCTTCAATGGTGATGGTGGGTTTTGTTATTATTATCTTCTTTATTTTTTTTAAAGCTTTTATTTAAATTCCAGTACAGTTAACATACAGCGTAAGATTAATTTCAGGTGTAAACACAGGGATTCAACGCCACCATACATCACCTGGTGCTCATTTCAGTAGTTACGGTGGTTTGAATGGCAGCTGGGGAGGAAATGGGATATGCTGATGGCGGAGGAGTGAAAAACAATCAATCTTCAAAAAAAAATTTTTTTTTCAGGAAAGGACCAGGATTCTAGAGGCAGAAACTCTGCCTCTTATGGTTGTGGAGGTCTTTCTTCTGGCAAACCTCATGACCAGGTGGGCCCTGGGGGCCCCAGGCAGTGGCGGGAGCTGGAAGTGGGGGCAAGAGATTTTACTCCATGCTTCAAAACAAGCCTGGGTGAGAGTGGAGGGCAGGAGAAGTGACAGGGAGGCTGCACTCCCGTCAGGGCTGACAGCCACCCTATGTGCACCGTGTGGCAGCCAGGGTCCCTTCTGACAGGTCACCTCTGATGGCTCAGATTTTGTGCTGTAAGGTTGATGAAAATTTTCAATATCACTCCCGGTTGAAACAGGTTTGCGGACTCAGCCAAGCAGCACTTGGCTCTGTAAGCCATATTTTACACTGTGCCTCTTTAGGCCAAGGCTTCTGGAAATATCTCTAAATAGTTCTCCTTCTGTTCTCCCGGGCCCTCCCACAGCCCTGGTTCAGTGGTCTCCGGATCAGGGAACATTAGCGTCACGGGAGACCTTAGTTACGTTCTCATCCAACAACTCTATTCTACAGAAGGGAAAAATAAAGCATAGAGAGGTGGAGTGACCAACGCGACCGTGCAGTCGTACGACCAGAATTCTTGTCTCTTTACCCTCACACCTCTGTCATCCCAATTCACCTCTGTGGTGTTTGCTTATTCCCTCACCCTTCAGATTCAAATGAACACTCGAGGCTGCACCAGTTTGGATTGTACTTGGCAGCAATCACTCAAAATGAAAGGACATTTATTACTGTTTACTTACAGAAAGTCTCGGAGGGAGATGCTTTCGTTCTTTTTTTCATCGACCCAAAGCTAACAACACAGGGGCAGCCCTTGCATTGCCACTGGGTTGACTTTTTATGCTTGTGCTTGCTGCCTTCTGATCACAAGAAGGTTGCCACAGCTCCAAGCATTTTGTTATCACATCATTGTCTCAAGCAGAAAAGAATGGGGGCGGAAGCAAAACTATATTTCTTTTATGTAGCGAGAAGGCGATTCCAGAAAGCTCCTTCAGAAGCTCTCATTGGCCACTCTTTGTGGCAAGGGAGCCTGGGAAAGTAAACATCTAGCAGAGGGAAATGAGATAGTTGTGGTTGGCATAGATGAATCAGGCTGGGCACATTTATACTCAGAACAAAACAGGATCTTGTTGTTTGGGAGGAAAGGATGGTGCGGGGAGAAGGTGGTGTCTAGGGGCAACTTACAGCGTCTGCCATAGAGACCGTTGAGCATGGTGGAGGGAATGTAGGCTTTAGGGTCAAAAAAACCTGGGTTCAAATCCTAGCTCTACTGGTTATCAGCAGGGTGACTGTGGCTAATTCATTTTTTTTCTTTTTTAAAGATTTACTTATTTGAGAGAGAGAGAGAGCATGGGCATGAGAGAGCGCACAAGCGGGGCGGAGAGGCAGAGGGAGGGGGAGAAGCAGACTTTCTGCTGAGCAGGAAGCCTAGTGCTGGGCTCCATCCCAGGACTCGGGGATCATGACCTGAGCTGAAGGCAGATGCTTAAACGTCTGAGTCACCCCAGCACCCCTCATTTTTCTAACTGTAAAATGCAAGTAATCTAAATCACGTCTGTGTTGGCTGACACATTGTAGGGGCTCAGTCAATCCAGCTATTGTTGTTATGTCTAGTAATCCATCAAGTACTTCCTCAGAATTTCAAGTGTTCACATTCTTTGGGGCGGGGAGTCTACGGTAATTCCCTAGGCTAAGCTGGGATCGCATGGTGGGGGGCAGGTGGTAGAGGTGAAGCTTAGATGGGGCCACGCAGACGTCTCCACCCCCTCTCCAGCCCGTGCAGTTTTGATCGTCCAGGGCCTGTGGACCAGCCATTGGAAACGCCACCTACTTCCATTTGTCTGTGTTTCGGAGAGACACACTGAATGCAAGCAAGAGCAGCAGAAGCTCCCCGAGGGCTCCGGGGGAGCCCATTCTGGCCTGGGCGGGCTCTGTTCTATTTCCACACCGTGAGCCAGGCCCCCCATGAGTCAAGACCCCAAAGGACATGGGTCACTTATGCACAGAAGCGGGTGTAAGTCGGAGAGCTGCTCTTTTACCTGCCTGGGAATCTGTCCTACTGCGTATGACCAGGAGTGTTCTCACGCCCGGTGCAAGCAGTTCAGTGGGGCTGACCCCCCCACACACACACACCCATCCCCCCCAACCCGCAATGCTCCAGGGCTGGCACATGATCTAGACCTGGTCAAACAGCATTTTCCATCCTCTTGGCCAAGACGACTGACTTGGGGTAGGGCATGGCCAAAGAGACCCAATTCTGGAAGTTTTGCTGGAGCTATTGGGAAAGAGGTCTTCTCGTTCGGCTGAGAGCTGCCAGCTATGTGCCTGGTGTGAGGCTGGAGCTTCCAGGGACAAACACTTGGCCAGAGCCTGGCTGCCAAGGAAGACAGGCAAGGGAGGAGAAGCGGGCCCATGGATGTTGTTGGAGTCTGTAAACCCAGCCATGCTTGAAACCACCAAATCTACCTTTGGATTTTCCAGTTACCCACGCCCAGAAATTCCATTTTGATCCTTTAACCAGTGTGAATTTTTTTTCTGCAGGAAGTATCCTAATTTGAAAAGAGAGATTTATTATTATTTTTTTCTTCCTATCCTCCCTGGATAAAATGAAAACTGCTCCCACCAGCTTTGTTGTTCGTCCGCTCCCTGGCTGAGACCAGTCCTGCTCTCCTAGCTGCCGGCATCACGGATTGTCCCTCCGCATCAAAGGTTGGCACCGTGACTGACCCCATCTCCAACAATGACCCAAGGATCGAGGGATTTCAATTCGAGTTCGAGACGGCTGCGAGCAGAGGCTTTCTGTGGAAAACACTCAGGCTTTCTATTGCTTTGCTGACTCGGGCTTTCTGCGGACACCTCTTTTCATCGTTCTAAGCAAGCAGACGTCTGTCGTGACATTACGGCCTGGTCACTCCTATGTTAGCCGTCAACGTGACGTTAGTGTCGACCTCCTGAAAGCATCCCTGGGCTCAATGCGGAGCAGGCCTGTGACGCTTAGCTCATGTTCGGTCAATCAGGCGGCCAGTGAGAAAGCAGGGTTGCAATTTTGCAGAAATTAGGGCAAGGCAGGCCGCAATGTTTTCTTACTGACTTCACCTTTCTCAGCCAAGTGACTGTTTCACGAGGTCACGAGAAAGGTGTCATCACAGGTCTCAAATCATTCTCCACCACCAGCCTTCCAGAGGGAGTAAAGCCATGTCTGCGTTGCACAGCACAGGCTGGAGGGTCGAGCCACGTCAGGTGTCCGCTCTGTCTGCGGGGGGCCCGTCCCGTGTGTACACTTGCCACCTTTCGTCGTGGAAGGAAGGTGACCCCGTTGGCAGCTTTATACATTTATAAATCCAGCATCTGTCTACAGATACTCCTCAATTTCCACCTCTTTCTCAGGCACGTCTCTGCCTTCGGCTGTCATCACATCTCTCCTGGGTGGGCACAAACAGGAGCTGCCCGAGTCCTGGGGTCTGGCAGGGTTTGCCCGGGGCCTCGGGCATCCCTGTCTTGCTCTTTGGTCCTCCCTGTGCTCTCCGATCTCTGACCTTGGCTGGTCGCCTTGCTCCTATTCCTGGACTCACCCTTAACCCCTGTTGGTGGGCCTTTGCGGCAGTGCCAGGCACATAGTAGGTGTGCAACCCGGCCACCCCGGTGCCGTCCACGGCTCCTCCCCACAGAGTGCCCCGCGGTGCCACTTACATGGAAAACGGTGTGAGAGGGGCCCCCAGAATCGGGCAACTCAGCAAATGCACTTATTTTGTTTTGTCACTGAATAGAAGGATGAGTGAATGAACGAACGGAAAGAAAGAAATCCTGGCTGCTCGTGTTGGCTTCCCTGTCTGGATACCCAGGACTCTACATTTTTGCCAGTTTGCTTTTACATCCTATTTGTAAGTCAGTAGTGGGTCAGTGTTACCAGCCTCTGGATTAAGTCTCTTCCCATCTAACCGCTTGCCACGCGAGTGATTTCCCTGCTCACTGTAGCTTCTGGACCAGTTCTGCTCAAGCAGCCACTTCTTTAGGGTTCTCATCATCCTCCTGCAAGAACTCCTGCCCCAGGAACGTCAAGGTACCACCGTCAGTAGTGCTAGTGTCTTTGTTTCTCCCGGCAAAACAAGTGTCAGGAGTGGACCACGAATCAAGTCAATCACTGAATCGTGTCCATTTCTGGCATTAGCCCTGGTCACACGGTTTCTTCTCTGCTTTCTTTTGGTCCTTCAGACCCTTTGGTTTTAGCAGGCTCTGGAGCACACCCCTCTCGCCTCTGGGCCCCGGAGCGGGGAGCTGGCTACTGCGAGACCCCCTTGTGCATGCTGGAAGCTTTGGGAGCCCCACTTGAGCCTCCCAAGTCCCAAGTCCCAAGACTCAAATTTCAATGCCCTGCTTTCCAGCTTCCAGATCCTCCCGTAAGCTGGTGAGATCTTACTCATCCACCTGAGGTCCCACTCCATCCTAACACACTCATTCTGTCAGGGCATCCTCACCACGAGGCCACATCGATGCCTCCTTCCAATGCACTCCCTCAGCTGTCCCCCCTTCTCCGTCGAGGTCCACCCCAATTCCAGCTCCTCCAAGGAGCCTCCTACGGCCACCCCGGCCTTATTGATTTTCCTCTTTCTCCTTAAGTACCATCTGGTGTGATTTTAAGGCATCATCATATTCCAGAAGTTCTTTCCTTTGTAGATTTTGCCTTCCTACCTAGATCATGCATCCCTTGGAGGCAGGGATCACGTCAAGTTATTTCAGCGACCTTCACCCGGCCTCCCTCGCATGTGGCGATTAAACAAATAACTGCCAGTAACCCTCCCTCATAAATACCTAGCATCTCTGGAGTATCCTATCATTATTATTATTATTATTATTATTATTAATATTTCAAAAGCACCAACTTTTTCCACTTTTCAGCAGCACGTTGATCGTGTTGATAAGGACACTTGGAGGTAAGTACGTTTGCCAGGGAAGCAGAATGAACTCTCTGTCCAAGACAGAAATAGAATCCTCTCCTCCAAACTCCTGCTGGAACCTGTCTCCCGACACAGAATGGTCACATGGGCAGAGCATAGGAAGCAGTCGAAGGTTTTGTGGATGATTAAATGCTCAAGCCGAGCTGTGTCATTTGTCAACAGCCACCAGCGTTCGGGAAATGTGCTGCTGGTCACTGTGCGAGGCCTATTGTGAAGCATTATCCCGGCTCTGAATGGAGCTGGTGTTATGTAATCGAAAGACAGAAGGTGGAAAAGCAAAACACGGAGGCACAGACCAAGGCCACGTTTCCTTTTTTTTTTTTTTTTTTTAAAGCCCTTTGCGGAATACCTTGCTTATGGGTGGAGTTCAGTTGAACTCTATTCTGCAGACTCAATTCTCAGTGATTTCTTTTTCAGGCCTTGAGACTTCCGGGCAAAATGAAGAGGTGATTGAATCCAACGCTTAAGTGAAATTCAAGAAGTCACCCTCGTTTCCCCTCCCTCCGTGGAATAAGCTGACAGTGTTGGTTTTGGCATTGCTTTCCTAGGTAACCGGTCCCCAATTTCCTATACTCTATACTCCAAATCCACATGGGTGACATCCTGGCCAAATCATGGTCCTGTAGCTGTGATCCACACGGCTCTGGGGTGGGGGGGACATGCTCTTGGCCCGACAGGTTATATACAAAGTCGCTTTTAACAACTGCGGTCACTGCGGTCGACGTGGATGGAACTGGAGGGTGTTATGCTGAGTGAAATAAGTCATTCGGAGAAGGACAAACATTATATGGTCTCATTCATTGGGGGAATATAAAAAATAGTGAAAGGGAATAAAGGGGAAAGGAGAGAAAATGAGTGGGAAATATCAGAAAGGGAGACAGAACATGAGAGACTCCTAACTCTGGGAAACGAACTAGGGGTGAGGGAAGGGGAGGTGGGCGGGGGGGGGTGGGGGTGACTGGGTGATGGGCACTGAGGGGGGCACTTGATGTGGGGGCACTGAGGGGGAGCACTGGGTGTTATGCTATATGTTGGCAAATTGAACTCCAATAAAAAAAATGCATTACTAAAAAAAAAAACAAAACCAACAACTGTGGTCCCTACACCGCCCCGTCCGCCCCTTGCCCGCACAGCTGGGGGCTGCAGCCTCCCCCTGCACGCCGCCCTCCTCATCCTTGCATTTCACGCATTCCATTCCAAGTACAAACCTCCTCCACCTGCAAGTCGCGTAGGAGATGAAAAAGTGAGATAAAGACTGAGGATAGCGGTGACTTTGGCCACAGTAGTTAGGACAGAAGGGCCTGTTGAGAAGTGGGCAGCGGCTTGTGAGCTGCGGGGCTCTGGAGCCAGACCGTCTGGGTTCAAATGCTGCCCTTCCCTTTTCTCACCTGTGTCGTCTGGAGCGAACTGCCTACCTTTCCCGGATCTGGTTCCACATCTGTGAGTAGGGATGACAACAGTACTGGCCTCGCCTCATAGGTTTGTGGTAACGAGTAAATGAGTCAGTATGTGCGGCGCACTTGGATCAGTGCCTCTGACTGATTAAGACATGGTGTGTGCCTAATCAGTCTTAATTATCATTGTAGGGAAAGGCATGCAAGTCCCCTAAGGGCCAGGAAAAGACCCACGGGAGACAGTGACCCCCAGAAAACCCCGTCTGCCAGTTCTTACATGGGATCTGCTCTGTTCACTTATTTTATTCAAACAACTATTTCTTGAGAACTTGAGAGCTAGTATATGCCAGGTACTTGCTAGATGCAGAGAAGACGGGGGTTGAAAAAACCCAGAGTATTCGCCCTTGTGAGCATTTCCCAGACAGCCTTAGCCGCTGGGGTGCGGTCACGGGGGGCTTGGTGTGTAACACAGGGGCTGGTGGAAAGGAAGCTCGGGGGGTGCTTTCCCAGTGCTCTCCCTCCAGGTGGGCTCCTCACCTTGATCCACTCCTCACTTAGATTCCAGAATCAGCCATTCACCAAAATCCTGGAGGAGGTCAGCCCCTCCGCGCTCTGAGACACCACTCCCTCTCTCCCCTACTTCCCCAAAGGGAATGTGGGTGCCCCGAGCACCCTGCATATTCCTGTTCCATCATTTCAGTTAGCGCTTAGGTTCTCCAAAGCATTTTCAGTAGAAGTTACCTGCCTGGTTGGTTCTCCCCAAGCTTTCCCCGCTCCTGCTCTGGAACTTCCTAGTACTAACCCCATCCTGGGCCGCTCACCTAATTCTGCTCCCCTGATACCTGAGCCAGCCACATGTGTCCACCCTCACCTGGAAATCACCCGGGACCGCAAACCCATCCTCCAGGTCCGTCGACTGGCATCAGTGGAAGGAGGGAGGCAGGGGTGAGCCAGTGCCCGGAGCAGCCCAAGATCCTGTGTCACCTCTGTGTTCTCAGCCCCGACACTCTGGTCCTGATGTCCCCAGTCCTCCCCTCGCACACTTCCAGCTTCCTCGGGCTCTCACCCCCGCCGCCTAACTCAAAGCATATGAAATGCATTCATTCATTCATTCATTCATTCATTTTTTTCACAAACACCTAGCAAATGCTTTATGTGCCCCGTACCAAGACTTCTCTAGGTTCTGGAGATGGAGCAGGGAAGGAAACAAAAATCTCTCCCCACACGGGCCTTACACTCTAGTGCGGAGAGGAGGACAGTAAAGGGACAGATGAGGCGGCATGTCCAACAGTGAAGAATATAATGAGGTTGACTCACTCATCCAATGATGCTGGGCTGGAGGGGAGCTCAGGAGGGGGACGAGGCCCAGGAGGGGCTGCATCAGCACGGCGGGGGAGGAGCTGCTGAGGGCCTCAACCCTTGGCCAGTTTGTTGAGAAGCTGCTTGAGCCCACGGCGGCGCCGGGCAGCCGGTGGATGTGGTCCTGCACCTGCGCTGAGATCCTGGGCCCGGCAGGTGCCCGAGCCACTGTCGACGCAGGCCGGGAGCCTGGGCACGCTGCCCCGAACCCCACGGAGGGGCTGGTTGACAAGGCCGGGCCATAGCCCCCCGGGAACGGAGGCATTCCTTCTCTGGCCTGCGGACGGCGAGCAGAAGCCAAGGCTCGTGGCTGTCCTGCGTGTTTCGGCAAATGAACACAAGAAGGGCTTACGTCTCTCCAGCCAACCCCTCCTCATCTAGGCCCAGGTAAGGACGAATTTGGGAGAGGACTGGATTGAGTTCTAAATCCACTACTTCCCCCATAACCGATTAAGGCACAGTCCAGGCTGGAGAAACAGCTCTTGGCTTCCTTCTCACACCGAAGCTATCGAAGCTCTATAAGTCACAGGCATGTTCATGGGCCTAATCTCGTTGGACAGCTAGCGAGCATATCATATGTCACAACATCTGTTAGGATCCATTGACCATCGAGCTAAATATACTTTCCAGTTAACACAGGGGTACATGTTCTATGCAAAAAAAAAAAAAAAAGATACGTTTTTGTTGTTGTTTGCTTTTTGAGCCACTTATGAAATATCTCAAACTACACTGGGGTTTTCCTATCTTGAAAAACTGAAGGTCCTGGATTGCATAGCTTTACATTCCAAATGAATCATTAATGGGCTTCACATAACCTCCCCAGCAGAGATGCCCCTGCATACCAACCTTCATGTTCCTCCTGCTTGGGATGTGCAATTCCTCTACGAGCTACACTGGGCTGTGGTGCAACTTCTATTTTGGGCCAGAGTTGTTTCTTTATATAGAAACCTTGTCAAATCAAGCGAGTACATGAGTCATTTCCTCAAAGCCCTCCCATCAAATGCTTCTCATCTGCTATCCATTTTCTTCTTTTTTAATCGAAAGGAAACTGCAGGAACAACGCCGATGTCTCGATGAAAAATCCTCAACTTCCACGGACGACGGTTAGAATGGTAATAATGCTTCTGGGTGGTGGCTGGACTTCATATTCCTTTAAGAAAATGATCCCATCACCCTGTGTATTTCCACGAACCCAGCAACTCGCATACCTCTGCTAACTTCCGTACCCCCACTTCTATAATTCACACCAAGGCCTGTGATGCCTTCGACGCCTCTGAAGGGCCTGACACAGTGGTGCTAATCAGAGCTTAGAAAGAATTTGAGGGTTACTGTAATCTTGAACGCTAGATAAAGCGATGAGAATCGGTGGCTTTGCCTTAATTCCCCTTCACTCCACTGTCGGGGGATTTGAGGAATGGAGGGAAGTGAAGCTTGTTCTTTCCTCATAGCGCAGGTGGACAGTTAGGAAGAACTTTGTTTTCCTTCTAATGTTGTATATTATGCTAAGGAGCTGGGGCTGCGGGAAGAGGCTTTGCCATTTGTGCATGGACAAATAAGGACGCCTACGAGCGTCCTTTGGTGACCTTTAAGGCACCCCTCGGTGGAAGTTAGAGGGCAAATATTAGGTGTGTCCAATCTACTTAAGAATTTGAAACCCAAGGTTCTGCCGAACAATTGGCTCAATTGTCTGAATCTTTCCGAACCTTTCTGCTCGGGCATATTTCCCGATCACTGTACCTTGTCGTGTATCCCAGGAGCACACATTCCTGGGGAACCAAGGCCGATACTTATTTCTGTCTGTTCCTTTGTCTTCTGCACAGACAGCGAGTGAGGAAGGAAAGGGACAGATGGGCACGCTTGCAGGAGTCTTCCCACTAGAGAAAAGAAGAAGGAAATCACCTACAAGACCATTAGCGCTATCAGGTGGCGATGTTTTTAGACTTTTCATTTAACCGAGGGAACCCCCTGACAACGGCTCTATCGATAATGCAGTAATGTCAGTCCCTTTCTGTTGTTCCCTGTTCTTTGGGCAAGCAGGCCCTGGGAGCTCTCCTCCCCTCAGTGAAGCACAGTGGAAGTTCACCAGCCCCAGCCGTTCCAAGGAATGTTCAAAACTTGAATATATTCTGAGTTATGGTCATCAAATGGCTGATCAGATTCACTGTCTCTATTCCCAGAAAAAAGACTTGGGTTGTGAGGACTTGCATCACTGAGAGGAGAAGATAATAGCAGATTTTGCCCGGAATGAAAGAGAATTATTTCTTTCTCACTTTTCTTTTTTCTTTTTTTTTTTTAACCTTCAGTTTGGATATTGCATTGAAAAAAAGAAAGAGGGTGGAGGAAATCTTCCAGAATAAGAAAGATAAAATCTGATAGAGTAGCAAGGGAACATAATTGTAGAACACTAGTGCCTCTTTTTTCCCTGAGTGTGGAAAGGGGGAAATATGGGCCATTTGCTACCATAGAAACCAACCAAAGTATGTAGGAGGGGGAGGGAAAGCCCATTCTAGGAACTTAAAGATCTTACTTGTTTCAAAGTTAAAGTGTCCTAGTCAATCGGTGATCTTTGTAATGGCAAGAGGTGTGTGTGTCTGTGTGTATCCTTTTTATTTAATGGAGTTCCAACGTGCCTTCCCTCTTACTTTGCCTTTTAAACCTACTGATTCTTTCCCTATAGCTTCAACCAGGAAAGTTGACAATTAAAAAAAAAAAAAACAAAACAAACAAACAAAAAAAAAACAAAGCCACTGGACACCCGCTGTGTACCAGGCATAGCTCTATGTGGTGGCGACATCTAACACACATAGCACAGGGCCATTGGATGAAAACCTTACGCGATGCTGATAGTTGTATTTATTCCTATTTTCATACTCAGAGATATCTTAGAAAACAAGCAGTTTAAAATTAATTTCCTTCCCCTTAATCCAGTTCTTTAAAAATTTTAAAGTCACATGTTAAAAACGTTCATCCTCAACACGGGTGCAGGAGACACGCCTCCTGTGTTTGCTGTTCCTTTACAATTCTCTGTCACAGGCAGCCAGTCACCTCTCCTGTTCCCTTATGGGTCCTTTAGTCCTTTGCAAACTCTGCAAACTCTGAATGACAAAGGAGCAGGAGACCAGGTGTTTGGAGAGCTCCTGGAGAGAGTCAACCTCTGTCTTCCTGCTAGGAAGCTATAGGAGAAGAGATAACAAATCAGTATAAATGTGCTGCTGGGGCTGGGGGGAGCCCCCGTCATGGGAAGTAGTCTCGGGTAGGCTGGACAATCTCTCAGCAGGGATATTGTAAAAGGGAGCTGGACGAGATGCCCTATTTTACATATGTAGAGATTCACAGCAAAATTGAGCAGAAGGTGCAGGTTTCCCATAGATAGCTCCTGCCCCACCTGTGCAAGGCCTTCCCGCTATCCACATCCCCCACCAGAGGCTACATCTGTCTCAGTCGATGAACCTATATGGACACATCACTATCACCCGGAGCCCAGAGTCGACATTAGGGTTCACTTTTGGTGTCGTACGCTCCATGGGATTGGATAAATGTATAGGGCCATGTATCCACTGTTAGAGTATCACGCAGAGTAGCTTCAGTGCCGGAGAAATCCCCTGAGCTTCACCTGTTCTCCCTCCATCTCTCCCCTCCTCTGACAACCATTGATCGTTTCCTGTCTCCATAGTTTTGCCTTTTGCACAACGTCATAGATCGGAATATAGAGCACGTAGCCTTTTCAGATCGGCTTCCTTCACTTAGCAATGGGCATTTAAGGTCCTCTGTGTCTTTTTGTGTCGTGATAGCTCATTTCTTTCTAGGGCTGACTGTTTCATGGTCTGGATGTACTAACATCCTTCTCAGTCGTGCGTTTGTTTCTATAGCCTGCAGGACAGCACTGACAGGGTGGCCACAAAGATGAAATGAAAAGGAAGGGACAGCTTGATAGCCACGACTTTCCATGCCAGGGGAATGGCTGAGCTTCAGAGTTCTGGATGAGGCATGTTGCTGATGCTAGGGGTCAATCTCGGGGCGGTGCCTGGGCAGAGACCAGGGCTCCACACAAACAGGAGGTGTGTGGGCATGCTCGGTACAAGTGACAGAGAGCCAACTCAAACCAGCTTAACCACAAAGGTGACCGTGTTGACTCTTGTGACTGGGAATTTTAAGGGGCACATATGGATTTTCGGGCATTGCTCTTGATGCAGGGCTGGAAAAGATGCCATCAGGGCCCTGGCCCTTTCTGCTTCTTAGTTTTCTTTCTTCTGAGTTAGGGTCCTTCTGAAGCAGACTCTCCCACAAGGTGCTGGGGGATGGCCACCTGAGCTCCAGGCTTACTCTCTACCAGCCAATTAAGCCCTGGGGCAAATGAAGCATCCTTTTTGCCAGCAAAGCTCTCAGGGAGGAATTTTACTGACCCAGGCCCTGAGTGAACCCTGGGGGCTTATTGGTATCCACTCCTGGACTTAGGGACTCGGATCCCCCGACTACTGTTACCTGAGCAACATGAGAGCAGGGGAGGGGATGTATCCAAGGGAATATTAGGGTGATCTTAACTAAAGAAAGGAAACGGATTCTGTGCAAGTGAAATTAATAGACATTTCCCTGTGCCAGACTAGAGGAAAACAGTTCTAAAAAGCAGAGATGGGTGTCGACACATTACGGAGAAGCAAGGAAAATAGTGATTTTAAACAGTGGTTTCAAAGCAATTAATTGAAAACTTCATTATACCCCTCGATAATGGAAAATCAAATGTCTGGTGGGGCCAGATCGCTCCTCTTCTGGGCCTACATGTTCTTTGGGCTGCTGAAGTTGGGAGGAAATGTTGGGCTCACAGCTTCATATCTATCTTTTCTGCCGAGACTAGAAAGCTAAGCACGTTTCCCAGACTCCCTTGCAGCTAGGGTGATGGATGCAAACTAATCTCATTACCTAGATGCACTCAGATAAGGTGTGCAAGGCAGAAATAGGGAGGACTCCATCCTTCTGTGGCTTGGTTGCTTTCTGCTGTCAGGCTCCACCGTGGAGATGCTGGGCTTTCCCACCATGTCTGTTTCCAGCTTTGTGGGCTTCGAGGGACAGCAGAGTGGAAGAGGTAACCGATCCCTGGATGGGCCCGTTCTGCGCCTCTTGGAGGCATTTCTGCAGGTGTGGCCTATTGTCTACAACTTGAGGCCTTCTGACAACATCGAACATAGATAACTTCCTACATTAAATATTTTTTCTGTACAGAGTAGCTAAAGAGGCATCTGTTTATTGTATCTAAACACTCAGAGTTGACAAAAGTCTAAAAAAATAAAAGTCTGGATGCTCATGGAGACCTGATTTGTGAGCAAATTTGGTGCCATGGGCAGGGGAGAAGCTCATTTGACTTTCCTGGGGCATGGTCCCATGGAAGGAGGAAGGGCTGTCCAACTTCTAGGGCTTATTTTATCAATCAGTGTGTCCCTCCTTAGATATCACCAGGACTCTTCCCTCCACCCATTGAGATTCTCTCAAGCCAAGGCCTTTGCTTGTATTCACTCATTCTTTCATTCCCAGTTTATAAATATTTATGGAACACTGACCGTCTACTGGCAAATGCCGTTTCCTCTGCAAACTGACACACCCCAGTCCGCCCTCCCCACTTCTGAGGCCCCCGCTTCATACTTGCTCATGCAGGGGGAACACGTGCATGTGTACAAACACGCACGTCTGTATGCCATACACAACATTTCCAACCACTCGGATTTTTCCGCATTCTTCCTTGACTCCCACAATCCAGGTTTCCTTATCTATCACTAATCCCATGGCTCCCGAATTTTCCCTATCAAAGCATTTTCTCATGCTGTATTGAAATTGCTCATTCATTTCTGTCTCCCATGCTAAATGTAACGTTGAAGACTGTGTCTGTCCTGTTTGCCAGTGAAGACCCAGGACCTCGCTTAGTGCCTGTGATGACACAGGCCCAGACCTTCAATACTGAATTTATATTCTGCTATCCTAAGGGCTTCCAGAAGCTGGATGGTCTCCGGAAGTTCTCAGATCAAAGATTAGCTCTAAAGATCAAAAGAGGTGATAGAAACACCAGGAGCTAAGGCCAAGTCAGGACCTGGGAAAATATATTTGTTTTTCCTCCCTTAGTCTTTCATGTTCCCCACCCTCATCCTTACCTCTTCTAGCTCAGCAAAAAAAAAAAAAAAAAAAAAAAAAAAAAAACAGGGAGAGAGAGCAGTTCGAGCCACTTTGAGGCATGGCATCATAGGAGACCATCTCATTTTGCATATCCTAGCAGGTTTCTACATTCCTCATCTTCTCAGATTTTGGCCCTGTCCCTTATAGGATCTGTGACCTTGGTAGCATTTTTAATCCATGACTTTGTTTTCTCATTTACAAAGTGGACATGTGGTGCATTGTAGATGGCCACAAATTCTTTCCACGTATTCCCATCACGGATGGGGTGGGGTGAGGGATCTCCCCGAGCCTTGGCTGTTAATCTGGTTTGGCTCCGTGATTGCTTGGCCAATGGAATAGAGCAGAAGTGATGCCATGCCCATTTCCACACACAGGCCTTAAAGGGTTGGCAGCTTCTGCTTCCTGTCTTAGGATACCCACTCTCAGGGAAGCTGCCCACCGTGCTGTGCTAACTGGAGAGAAAAGTCAGATAGCGAGAGAGATGCTGGCGAGTGGCAGCTCTCCCAGACGTTCCATGCAGACACGTGGATGAAAAAGCCATCTGGACATCCAGCCCGGACGAGCCTTCGGATGACTCCCGCGGAAGATGCCATCCAGCTACAACATGCGAGGCCCCCAGGAGAGAACCACCCAGCAGAGCACAGTTGATCCACAGAACCGGGAGCCACCTAGGTCTGCGGTGATTTGCTAAGCAGCAATACATGGCTGCAAGTGGAAGTAATGATAATATCGACCTCACAGGACTGCCGTGCGGGTAAAATGAGATTCCTGAAGGCTGAATCCCTGGTCTGTAGCCTGGAATAAAACAAGCTTTTAGTATATATCAATTCCCCTGCCCCTTCCCCTTCCTTTTTATTCACTCTGTGAATCTCCAAGAAGGGGTCACTCTCCATGTTATCTTCCAAAGCCAGGTAGGGTGGAGGTTGGTTATCTGCTAGGTGTTTTGAATTTGAAGAGCTCCTTTTTCTTTTTCCTACTTTCTCTTGTGTCTCTCTTTTCTGTGTTCTTTAAAGCACAGCCAGATCATTTAGACCTAAAATAAGAATACCAAATTCAGCCTTTGTGTGTGTGTGTGTGATTTTTCAGACAGAAAAATCATAGGCTTGGTACAGGCTCATGGTCGTGAAAATCAAGCTCCAGAAGCAAAAACGATTCAAAGCAAACTTCCCCTGACAACTTTTGTCTTGTGTGTGTGTGTGTGTGTGTGTGTGTGTGTAAAAAGCAGTTAAAAACTCTAGACTCCATAATTATTTTACTATGTAAGCATCATGGAATTACAGGCTTTTAGGGTGGGAGAAGGGTTAAAAAATACATGATTATCTGTAATTATAGTCTTGCTAAGTTTGATTTTATAGAACAACAAAATTCAAGTTTGATTTAAACCACACAGAAAGACACAGTGCAGATTGGAAATGCTCTTTTTTTTTTTTTTGCCTCCCGACTCAAAGGGCTCAATTTATTTCATTCTTATGATCTTCCTAGAAGTCAACCTTTTATTATGTTTGCTGCCAAGTTTGTGTGCCTTGCTAGTTATGTTTCTGAACCTCCTAGACTTGGCTACCAAGGCTCTCTGAAATTACCCTTCTATTTCCCCCCTTGCATTCCTGCAAACACCTAAACTGTTAGGCAAGAGGGTTGGTTCATCTCAGAGTCTGAACTGGGTGGGCCTCATAAATACCGTCAGACACCTGATCGGTTAAGTCCAGGGTGTCAGAGGGAGTCAAACTCAAACTAGATGCCTGACAGGTGTAGATGAAGGGAACTGGTTTATTTTTCCTCTTTTTATAAAATTTCAACCCTTAGTGTGGGTGTGGACAGAAAGCCACAGTGCTGCTGGCCATATGCCACCAGGACGGAAGCCTCTGGAACACCTGGTGGCCCGCAGGGTTGGAAGGTTGGGGAGCAGAGTGGCTGGGATGGGGGCGTGGGGCCTGCCGTCGGTTCCAGCTACAGAATGTGCTCGGATGGGGCCTGCCCCCAAGCCTTTCCCTACAGAGAACCTAAGGGGCCGGAGCTTGGGACCTTATGAGTGCAAGCCCACGTCTTCCGTGACACCGAGTCGCTTAACTGCGTCTTGCCCTTCCTGAGAACCGGACCCTGCGTGCTGTGCACCCTTTGGGGTTTCTGACTCCCAGTGCAGCCGCCATCCAGAGGCCGCCGGGTGACTGTTTTCCCTCCATCCCGCAGCTCTCGGGGGAGGTGCGACGGCGTGTGAGGCGCTGGAGAGCTAGATCCGTGATTACCCCGTGACTCGCTCCGCGCGCGCTCGCACCCGCCGGCCTTCCGCGTGTCGGTGTCGGGGTCGGGGTCGGGGGTGAGCCGGTCGGGGGCTCTGCAGCGCCGCGCCCTGCAGTCGGGGGACGATGTCGGGAACACGCCGGGGCTGGGGGGGCATTCTTCGCCCCCAAATTAATGGCCACACCTCCGGGGAGCGGAGGTCTTTGCAGCCCACGGCCATCCCAGGCCCGTCTACACCCGGGTCGGTGCCATCACGCCCCGCAGGGAGCGCACGACCCGGGCCCAAGTCGTGGGCACGCAGCCCGGCTGCAGGAGGGGGCTCCCGACCCCGAGCGCCCGCGCCCCCAGGCGCCAGGGACGCGGACTCATGCACCGGCCCGACCCTGGGGGGCCGCCGCCGCCGCCGCCGCCGCGCCGCGCAACCCGACGCGCCCCCAGCCCCGCGGCCACAGCCTCCGCCGCGTGTCCGCGCAGCGGGACCCCCGGCGGCGCTTCCGGCTCGCCCCGCCCCCTCCCCGCGTCCCGGGCCCCGCCCCTCGAGGCCCCGCCCCCCGCGCTGGCTGCGGGCGCCCCCGGGGGCGCGGCGAGCGCCGAGCGGCGCCGGGGGCGGAGCCTCCCGCGGGGCGCCCCGGGATTGGCTGCGGGACGCAGGGGGCGGGGCCAGCCCGGGAGAAAACAGCGCGCGCGCGTCCCGGCGGCAGTCCCGGCCCGAGCCCCTGCCCGAGCCCTGCCCGCGCCCCGCGCCCCGCGCCCCGCGCCCCGCGCCCGCTGCCTGTCCGCCGCGGAGCCCTCGGCCGCCCCCGCCCCGCCCCGCCCCGCCCCGCCCGGCCGCCCGCAGGTCCGGTCCCGCGCGGGGCAGCCCCGGCTGGAGCGGCGATGCGCCTCATTCAGAACATGTGCACCATCGCCGAGTACCCCGCCCCGGGCAGCGCCGCCGCCGCCGCCGCCGCCGCCGCCGACTGCTGCGCGGGCGCCGCGGGCCGCCGCCTGGTCAAGATCGCGGTGGTGGGGGCCAGCGGCGTGGGCAAGACCGGTGAGTGTCCGGCGGCGGCGGGAGCCGCCCACCGCGGGCCAGGACGCGGCGGGGGGGGGGTCCTGCCGCGGGGACCCGCGCCTGCGCCGCCCGCGCCCCGCGCCCCGCGCCCCGCGCCCCGACAGGTGGGGCTCCTGGGGTCCAGGCCGGCCAGACCCCAGGCGCCCCGGGAGCAGAGCTTCGGGCTCCTTGGGGCCGCCGGCGGGGCCTGCAGCACCAGGGGCCGGACGAGCCCTGCTCCCCCCCCTCCTCCCCCTCCTCCTCCTCGGGGTCTGGAAGCTTAGGGAGCACATCTGCCCGCTGGGAGCTAGGTGCGGCCCAGCCGGGCCCAGAGGCGGGGGGCCGGGGCGCCCCCCAGCTGGACAGAGCCGCAGCTCGCCCGGCCCGGCCCGGCCCGGCGCCCCGCCCCCCGCCGTGCACGGAGAAGGCTGGAGGCGCCGCGGGGAGGGGATTGCACTCGGGGGCCCCCCGGCTCCCTTCGCGGCCGGCGAGGTTTCCCAGGCTGGGGGGCGGGGGGTGCACACCAGTGTGACGCCTTAGGCCGCAGTTAACTCTCCTTCCGTCCTCCTTCCTGGCCTGCAGCTCTGGTGGTCCGGTTCCTCACCAAACGGTTCATCGGGGACTACGAAAGAAACGCAGGTGAGGAGGCGGGCGCCCGCTCCTGCCCTTTTCCAGTGTCTCCCAGGGAGCTTCCTCCACAGTGACAGTCCGAGCATCAGCATCCTGCCACTGCCACTTGGGCCTGCCCCCTCCCATGACTGCCATCTGGCCTCCTTCCACTCCAGGCCCATTCATCAATTTATCAAGTGCCCGAAAGTATTCTCCTTGGTATGTTTTAACTATAGGGACCCCAGTTGGAAGCACCCTTTGTACTCAGGAGCCTCTCCCTTCAAAACACTCCTGCAAAAGTCATAAAAACAAAACAAAACAAAAAGATGGGCAGCTCCTCCCCCACCCCTCTCCCGCTCCCGCTCCGTTGGCTGCCTTTCAGAGGTGACCTTTTAAAGCAAAGGCCAAAGGAGAGCAGTTGTAAACCTAAAGTTCTCTTTTCTGAACAAAGAAAAAAAAAAATGACCACATGGGTAGAATTTGAGGAGGGGAGCTCCCAAATACATGAGAGGACACTATTTCAATCTCTGTGGTAAAAGATGGCCACTGGGGAGGCTTAAGGGCTTTCTACCTATGCTCTGTTAGCAAATTGCTCAAATCCTTAGACCATATTTAGTATCTAAGGGGATTATTTGAAATGTGCTGTATAAACCATCCCAAGATAAGGCGTGACAGCCTTCTGCTTTGATGTAGATTTGGCTACCACTACGTCACATTTTTATTCCAGCTGATAACGTTGGCTGTGCATTTACTCACGACATTTGCCTAAATTGACATCAGAGAGTAATGAAGTACTAAACTAAAACAAATGGCCATGCATGTGCCGCACAAGAACATTTCCTTCAAGGAGATACTCTAAGTATGGAAGATCCATTTAAAAGTAGATAAATCACTTTCCACAAACTTGCAGACCTTGCCTTGATTTAAATAAATCCCCTAATCTGAGGTTAGAATTGCTGTTGTTTAAAAAAAGAAAACAAACAAACAAACAAAAAAACCCGGCTGAAATAAGCTGATTATATACAATAAACTATAGCTTATTTGTGTGTATCAGTTCAGGTTGGGTATTAAAAAAAAAAAATCCCACCATGTTTTAAAAGTTGTACGGGAAGGAAAACCATAATCTCTCTTTTTTTCTTTTTTTTTTTTCCCCCTTTCTAGGTAATCTCTATACCAGACAAGTGCAAATAGAAGGTGAAACCCTGGCTATTCAGGTTCAAGACACACCAGGTATTCAGGTAAGAAGCCCTGAGATTCACGATTAAGTCAAAGGGAGCCCCCTTGGCTCTGGAATTGTTCAGTTCTCAGAATAATGCCTTGTGCTAAAGAGGAGAGAGATTTGGGGGAGTCAGAACTAGGCTTTTACATGTTGCTTGTCACTTCAGTTGTATTTGGCTGTTGGTCGGTCTTGGCCTGGCTTCCTATGGGAGGTTTGGCTGAGGGGCAGAAGTCTTCTCTTAGGAGGGTTCTATCCGGCAGGAAAGACCAAACCAAACATACATGGAATTGGCACAGTTTCCTCGCTATGGTCAAAAAGATCAGTTTTTTACATTCGTGTATTTGGCATTAAAAATCGAACGTTTGGTCTTTAAAGACTCGGGATCATTTTTGTACTGTGGAAAGTTACTCTATAGACAAAAGAGCCCTGCTGGTGCGTGTGTGTGTGTGTGTGTGTGTGTTTCCCTCTTGAACTGGGCGGTTATCCAGGTTTAAATGCTTCCAGCTCCTATCTTTACTTCCCCAGACTTACTGTCTAGCCAGTTAATTTCCCATTTTGTGCAACTACAAAGTCTCTCTGCGTGGAGTTCTCTGCAGGTCAATTTTCCACTTGAGTGTGGTGAGCTGCACTGTTATTTATTCCAGCTCTGTGCAGCTGGGTCAACATGCTGTCAGGAAGGCTGAAGTGTGCGGGGATAGGACTTGTTTATGGCCTGCGAGCCGGCGGTTACCGTCGAGGGTCCCTTTTGAACCGGCGGTCCAGCCGAGCCCCGGCTCCTCTCGGGCCCCCGGCGCTCACCTCGCCCTCCCCCCTGCCTTGCAGGTCCACGAGAACGGCCTGAGCTGCGGCGAGCAGCTGAATAGGTGCATCCGCTGGGCCGATGCGGTGGTGATCGTGTTCTCCATCACCGACTACAAGAGCTACGAACTCATCGGCCAGCTCCACCAGCACGTCCAGCAGCTGCACCTGGGCACCCGGCTGCCCGTGGTGGTCGTGGCCAACAAAGCTGACCTGCTGCACGTCAAGCAGGTTGACCCCCAGCTCGGACTGCAGCTGGCCAGCGTGCTGGGCTGCTCGTTCTACGAGGTGTCCGTCAGCGAAAATTACAACGACGTCTACAGCGCTTTCCACGTCCTGTGCAAGGAAGTGAGTCACAAACAGCAGCCCAGCAGCACACCCGAGAAGCGGAGAACCTCCCTCATCCCCAGGCCCAAGTCCCCCAACATGCAGGACCTCAAGAGGAGGTTCAAGCAAGCCCTCTCGGCCAAAGTGAGGACTGTCACCTCCGTCTGAAGCAGGGACACTCTGGGGGTGGGGTGGGGGCGGGGTTTGGGCTTCCTGGGAAGAGGGCCTGAGCTTCTCCCACGGGAACGGTGCAGGCTGGCGGGCATTCACGGTTCCAGAAAGGGCCCGAGCAGAGGGGCCAGGAGGGCCTGGTGGAACTGCCGCAGGAGAGCCAGCGATCCGAGAGAGGAGCCGCCCCGAAGATGCGAACTGTGCTTCCTTTGGAGCGGGGAGGGCGGCCGCATCGCTCTGGACTCTGGTCCTCACCTTGTAAATGACAGTAAATGACAGTCACAGTTTCCGCAACTAGATTGGCGTGGTCGGCAGGGGGAATGAAAGAACAGACGAAGCGCTCGCGGCCTTTCCTCTCTCCTCTTTCTTTCTTTTCCCTTTTCTCCCCACCCCGCCCTCCATCCCACCAAGAGGAAGCACTGCTTTTTCTCCTAGAGTCCGACTGGCCTCTGACACGCTAGTCCCGGCGGGATGCCTGCCTACCCCGGACGATACCCAGATTTCTTCTTTAAAGAGCAAGGAGGCAGATGCCACCCCCACCCCCAATACAGGGTGGGGTGTATGGGCCACATGTGTGGATACAGGCGGACATCTGGAAGCTTAGAGGGCCTGCAGGAAGGCGCGGCTTCCTCCCGACACAGGATGAGGATGCTTAGTTGAACATGTGTTAAATGGTTGAGAACTCAACTCTTCAGCCCCGGACTTTTGAGTAATCGTGAGACTGTATAATTTTTTTTTTTTTTTAACTATTGCATCAGGTACAGAAAAAAAAAATGCGTTCATAGACTTTGGTGTGATTTGTGTAAATGGCTCACGGCAATGACGTTGGGTCGTCCCCTAGGCCTGGCCGAGTCGTGGCTTGAATATGAACACACTGTCTTAACAGCGAGTGAACAGATAAGGGGCCACTGCCAAATCCCCGACACAGATGCACTTTAAAAAGCCACTCATGCTTTGGCTTAAACTGTAATTAATTTATTTTATGTACAATAAAATCTCATTTTAAAAGAGTGGGCCTCTGACTCGGTCTTTATTGAAATGCCGACCTCCTGCCCTCCAGACTAAGTGTTCCTCGGCGTCTCGGACTGACTGGGCGCCTGGCGTCAGGCACTGGGCCTCCTAGGGTCCCCTCCTAGGTCTCGGAGCACACCGATGGGGTGCGTTGTCTTATCCCCCTTGTACAGGTGAGGAGGCAGGCTTACGAACCAGCTAACTCACTTGTCAAAGGCCTCCCCCCTGCTCTAAGTTGTCATTTGCTGCTTTATACTCCAGAATAGTGTGTCTCCTCTCTCTTCCCTGCAGGATCCTCCAGGTAAAGCCAAGACAGACGTCTGTCCCTCTGTTTTCTGCTATTAAGACATCCCTCAGCTGAGCCTTGAGAATGCTTCTGGACGAGCTCACTGCTTCTCTCCTACACGTGGTTTACTTGGCAGGCCTGCTCGGGTCCGCTGCTCTCAAAACACGCGCTTTCTTCTCACTGTAGACGCTGGGAGCCGTGGAGCCGGGGCCCCGTCGGGAGCCCTTCCCACAGAGCCGCTGCCGCAGGTCTACGTGCCGCCGCGGGCCAGGCCTCCCGCACCTGCTTCCGTCTGGGCCTGGGAGACCAGGCAAGGCCGCGTGAGCCACCGCCTTCGTGGGCAAAGAACGACACCTCTGAGTAGGGCTTTCGCGTCCTTGACCTCGCCTAGTCCTCGGAGAGCCCCGCGAGCAGGTCTGGGAGCAGATCCTGCCGTTTACAGGTGAGGGAAACAGGCTCTGAGTTTTGAGTCCTGTCCTCAAGGTCACACAAGGGACAGGAATCAATGTCTTGTGACTACAGTGTTATTTCTTCAGCATCCGCTACCCAGGGCACTGCGGGCGGCAGGCGTGGGGCCTGGGACCAAGGAAGCAGTCCCAAGGCCCGGCTGTCGATGGCCCCCCGTGGTGGGGTGCGGGCTCCCAAATCTGTTTCCCCCCATAACCATCCTGCCTGTTCTTGACGGGCTTCTGGTGATGCCCCAGCCTTCCTTAGTTGGAGGGCAGTTTTCGATGCTTACGCCGAACCCAGCGTCTGAGGAGCGTGTGCGTGTGCGTGTGCGTGTTGGGGCAGGGAGGGAAAGCGTGGGCACAGCGGCACTAAGTGTCTCCAACTACGTTCTGCTCGATTTCAGTTTCATTCATCCTGTGTAGTTGTATCCCCGCTGTCCAGGGGGAAGAGGTTACCTTTGAGGCCTTGGCAGTGGACGTCTGCCCGTGTTCTGGAATCCAAGAGGACGCGGAGTCTCCCCAGGGTGTCACCTCGGGGACAGCTGAGCAGGGCTGAGCCCCCACTGCTTCCATCTCCCCCTCTATTCCAGGCTCTCTGAGCCTGCGGGCCTCGGGGCGGCCTCCTCTTCCCCCCTGCGCGCTTCACTTCCTCACCTCTGGGCCCCTCACGGTCGCCCCTCACGTTCCCGCTGCACCGCACTTGCTCTACGTCACCTCCGAGGTCTGGGTGGGTCGGGGTCCCGGGGCTCTTGTCCACCCAGGGGGCTAAAGTGTGTGTGAGACAGACAGACCCTGCTGGAACCTCCCCCTCACCCCCCCGCCCCAGGCCCCAGTTCTGTCCAGTGTCTCAGGCTAAACTTAAATATTTACAGTTCTGGAATATACCAGATTTTCTTCTCGTGAATTTAGCTTCATGTTTCATTACCTTTGCTCATCTTTTTCATTATTAGCATTTCTTAATCCCTGTGTGTTTTAGGATTTCTGCACTGCAACCCTGTGGCTCGGGGAGACAGCCCTCTCCTGTCGCCGTGGGGGCGCCCCCTTTGCCAGCAGGGGAAGGAAGGGAGGGGTGTGAGGGTGGTGGAGAAAGGATACGGTTGGAGTTTACTGAGCATATTTGATGGGCCGATTTCCCATGATCTCCTTCAGTCTTCTCAAGAAACCCAGGCGGAAGGGAGTACTACTCCCATTTTAAAGATGAGAAGACTGAGGCCCGGACCCACAGCACCGCTGAGGGCCTCACAGGTAGGAACAAGGACTGTTTCTGTTGGTTGAAACCTGTGTCCCGCCCTGTGGGGTGTTTGAAATAATTACGTTCTCCACACCCACCTCATTTTTAGGGGTTTTGAGTCCCTTCTGCAGAAAGGGAGGAGGGAGGCTCTGAAGAATTAGGGAGTTGATCCAGCAACTCAGAGGCCCAGTCAGGACCCCCCGCCCCAAAGCTCAGGCCCGTCTGAAGCCACAGCCCCGTCCCTGGGCAGCTCGCCCAGCTTCCTGGCCCCCCTCCTCCAAGCAAACTCCCCTGGGTGCTCTTTCCTTTTGTGTCTCCCAGATGCTGGGCCTCAGGGCCCTGATCCCCTGTGTCCTGCTCCCCTGCACCCCGGTCCCCGTGCCCTGGCCCCCTGCACCCTGGTCCCCCTGCACCCCATCCCCTACCCGCAGCCCCCACCCCTCCCCTCTGCACCTCGGCCCTCCCTGCACCCTGCATTCCAGCCCCCCGCACCCTGGCCCTCCCTGCCCCCTGCTCCCTGGTACCCCCGCACCCTGCCCCCTGCACCCCACCCCCTGCACCCTGGCCCCACCCCTCCCCCCATGCACCCCAGCCCCCCTGCACCCCACCCCCTGCACCCTGGCCCCCACCCCTCCCCCCTGCACCCCGGCCCTCCCTATACCCTGCACCCTGGCCCTCCCTGCCCCCTGCTCCCCTGCACCCTGGTCCCCCCGCACCCCGCCCCCTGCACCCCATCCCCTGCACCCTGGCCCCACCCCTCCCCCCCTGCACCCCAGCCCCCCTGCACCCTGGCCCCCACCCCTATACCCTGCACCCCGGCCCTCCCTGCATCCTGCACCCTGGCCCTTCCCGCCCCCTGCATCCTGGTACCCCTGCACCCCCCTCTCCCCCGCGGGCTTTCCTCCATCCCCGGGGCAGCGTGGGTTGCGGCCCCTCCCGCCCGGCTGCGCAGTCACATCTGCTGTTGCCATCAGCCTCTGGCCTCCAGTCCCGCCGAGTAACAGAGGCGCAGGCAGGGCTGGGGGCAGGGGGGTGGGGAGGCGCACCCCGGATCCGGGGCTGCCCTGCCATCTGGCTTCCCAGGTTCCCTGCCGCTGCCGCATCACTGGGCTGCTGTGCAGGGTGCAGGTGCGAGCACCTTCCCCCTGGGAGGTGGCCTGTTCACCCTGTGCCCGGGCCCTGGAGCACGGGGGACCCTGGCCGGGCACCCCAAGGCAGGGGAACAGACGTGTTTTCCAGACGGGCCGTGGGCAAATCCTGGGCAGCCGGGCGCTGGGCGAGGCCTGGGCCTGCCTGTGCAGGGGAGGGGTCAGCGGCCCTGTGGCTCCCTGCCCTCGGCACCGGGCCCTGGGACAAGCGCACCGGGGAGAACCGGCTGTTTTCTGTGCCCTTTGGAGTCCAGAGCGAGAGGCTTCCAGAAAGTTCTCACTGTCCTCCTTTTACTAATTTGGTGTGGAGGGAAGGGGATCCGGGTTATTACCGAGAGGGGCAAGATCCCAGCTCCTTGGTGGCCACCCCACCTCCCTTCTCAAATACCCTCCATCATCTGGTTTTGTCTTTCAAAGCTGCCTTAAAAGAGAGATGGGGTTTCCAACGTCCCCGAAGCAGGGATGGCCGACGGCACTCAGGACACTGGATTGTTTGTTGTTGAGACCGTTTCTGGTAACCAGGGTAAAATAAGTAGTAGTGGTCTTGAGGGGAGCTCGATGGAGCTCTGTTACTGGGGTGAGGCTGCGCCGCGGGGGGCCCAGTGGAAACAGAGCCCCTCGGGGGACCCTGGGCTGACGCAGCCCGAGCGCTGTGTCCCTGTGTCTGCCGGGAAGCAGACTCCAGAAGGAGGGCGGACAGGCAGAGCACTTACACCTGTCGGTGGTCCCACGGGCGGGACAGGCCCGTGCGGCCCTTGGCAGAAGGCTGGCGTCGGCGCGGGCTGGTCTTGGCTCTGGCAGCCGGGGTTCAGGGGCAACCGCCCGAGCCAGGCCCCAGAGACGGGCAAGCGGCTCTAGCCACTCGGCCAAGCAGTCCCTCCCGAGTGGTTCGTGTTCGTGGGTTCGTGTGCCTGTGGTGGAGACGGCCGTCGGGCCCGGAACCCGCACCGGGTGCTGGGTGGCTGGCGCTGCCGGTGGGGAAGCTTCCCCGAGGGACACGGGCCTGGTGCGCAGGCATCAGGCCTTCGTCACCCGCAGGGGCCACGCCAGCTTCCCACGACGTGCCAGGTCATTCCGACAGCAGCCCCATGAGGCAGGCCCGGGTCCCCGTCCAACTGCTGGGCCAGCCGAGGGCAGGAGGGGACCGCGGGGTGGAGCTCGGGCGCCTGGAGGCCTGGCACCGCCGCCGGCCCTGGGCTGCCCGGTCGACAAGGTCCCTCCTCCTCCCTTTCCTCGTCTCCACGCGGGGCCCGGGCACGCCTCTCCTCTGAATTTTCCCTTCGCTTGGCGTTGTACTCCCGGTGGGACTTCGTCGCCTCGTGAGGGGACTCGCTTGGCGTCCCGGCTACTCAAGACCCACGGTCCTGGTGTCACGCGCCAGCCGCTGCGTGAGGGACGGCCTCCCTCCCCTGAGCTAGGTCCCTGGCAGTCGTGTCCGTGTCTCCCAGGTGGGGGCGCGGAGGCGTGAGGAGCCCCACGCTGCCCTCAGGGGGCCCCGGGCACAGCCAGGGCGTCGTCCCTTCCCCCTCATCCTCTCAGGCTCCTGGGCAGTGAGCACAGGAAGGAGGCGGCACCAGAGAGGTCCCAGGGGGCTCAGGCCAGGGGCCCGCATGCCCCTTCCTCAGTCTCTTCCTTTTCCTTATCTGACGAAGGCCCTCGGTAGGATTTATACCAAATTTCCATTATGCTTCTGCTTTTATTTTTTTTTAATATTTTATTTATTCATAAGAGACAGAGAGAGAGAGGCAGAGACACAGGCAGAGGCAGAAGCAGGCCCCATGCAGGGGCCTGACGTGGGACTCGGTCCCAGGACCCCGGGGTCATGCCCTGGGCTGAAGGCAGGTGTTAAACCGCCGGGCCACCCGGGGATCCCATGCTTCTGCTCCTAATTCGAGGAGCCATGCTCTGTCCCATGGGCCCTACCTTCTTCCAAACACACTCCGGTCACCGAGAGCCTTCTCATTTGTCCAAAGCCTTCCGCTAACTGATTGCCTGTCTAGCTCCCTTCGGCCAACCGGCCACCACAGAGATGCAAGAGGATGGTTCTTTTTTTTTTTTTTTTTTTTTAAGAGGATGGTTCTAAGGCGAACCTGTGACATCTTTCCCCCCTCGCACCCCCTGGCCCCACAGAGACCCCCCTGGGGGGGCACAGTACCTGCTGGACGACCACACTTACAATCAGGGGCGTCCTGCTTGTGTGAGTCCGGATTAGAAGGTTGCGAGTATTCTTTTTTTAAAAGAAGAACTTGTAGAACTGCACTAAAGCCACACAAGTGACACACCAGTACGTGTTCGCTGTGAAGAAAACTCAAACAACACAGAAGTCTATAGAGAACGAGGCTTCCCCTTTTCTGAGCCCTCCCACCTGTACCCCTTCCCAGAGGTTACTACTTGTTAGCAGTTTGATTTTTAAATTTCCAGAGTTTGTTTTCCTTTTCCTTTTTTAAAAGATTTCATTATTTAATCATGAGACAGGCAGAGACCCAGGCAGAGGGAGAAGCAGGCTCTGTGGGGAGCCTGATGCGGGACTCGATCCCAGGACCCCAGGATGGTGCCCTGAGCCAAAGGCAGACGTTCAACCGCTGAGCCCCCAGGTGCCCTGAGAGTGACCTTTGCACACAGACGTACGGTGTAAAACTTCTCACAGGGCCAGGGCACCAGGAGCCCCAGCTGCTCAGTCGGCGAGAGCCCCAGAGTCAGGGGCGTCGCGTCTGGGTCCCTCACCAGCGTGGCCGGAACCCAGCCCAGTGCCTGGAACGTGTCACTCAGTATCTGGAAATGAATGAACACATACTGACACACATAACAGGTTATTATTATTATTATTTTCTTTAATTTTAGAAAAGAGCGATCTCTGCTGTAATTACCATTTCTTTCGGGCTATTGCCATTTTCTTCCTTCCTCAGATTCAAGCTTCTAGATAAAGGGGAATGAAAGAGGCATGGGGGCTCTCCAGGATCAGCACCACTGGAGTTAGCTGGAAAGCATACTCGGACCAAAAAAAGAGAAAAAAATGAAAAAGGAAAGAAAAAGAACACTGGTGTGTATAAGACCTGCTGTGATCGTGTCTCCGAATGCTTTCCAACTTCACAGTCTTTTTCATAAAATGACATTATTTTAGAGGGAACTAAAATCTGAGACACGTGTGAGTGTTTTGACTGACATTTCGCGTCCCTACCTGTTTAATCCACTCTAGAGTGGTTTTTCCGCTTCCTCTCTTCATTACAAACATCTTTCGGAGGCGCTAGAAATTTCCGCAAACCCTACACCTACACAAATGCATGGCTGGGCTCCAAGCAGTTAATTTTTGCCGGGGTTCTTAACTAGCTTCACTCATGGGGTCGAGGGTTTTCTGTCATAACCGGAAGGAAAAGTCAGACCAACAGAAAAAGTGAGCTTTCTATTTCAGTAGGAACGCGGACTCCTGGAGGTCCCGGGGGTCAGGGTCCCCGTCTGGACTCCCTGGACCAGACACCTTTAGGGGGCCTTCCCTTGGGCGGGGAGGAAGCCCTTTGCTAGGCAGGGACAGCCGCCCAACCCACCTCCCCCACCACTGTTCCAAGTGGGCCGGTGGCCCTGCGTGCGAGCACGGGGGACAGTGGCCGGACGGGTGGACAGGGCAGGCCCCAGCTGCCACCCGCCCCTCCGGCCTCTCAGCGAGGTCCCAGATCCCATCTGCAATGTCCCCCCCACCTCCAGTTACATCATCTTAGGGAAAGCCACACTTCCCTCGCACCCGGAAGTCCAAAGCAGGTCTCATTTCTTGAGCGACTGCAACCAAACGGCTCGTAATCCGCCAGCGCTCGCCAACAGGTGCTTACGTAGCACTGACAACCTTGCCGTTGGAATCAGGAAGGTCAACAACAGGGTGAAGGAGAAATGAGAATTAGGTTGAATGAAGCCGGCCGAAAGTTTGATACCTTTAGGAAGATGATTTTTTTTTTTTTTTAAAGAATCCCTGGCAATCCGAGCGCAGTCCTTCGCTACGTGTTGTCAAGACCCTTCAGGGAGAATTCCGTCCTCCCCACAATGGGCAGAGGACGTTGGTTTTGGAGGCGGGTCGTGAAGGGCGGCAGGCGGCAATACAGGTGTTTCCACCGCGGGCAGGTGTCATCGCAGCAGCAGCATCGCTCAGAAGCCAAGGTCTGGATGCAGCCGGTCGGTGGCAAATAACAGCTCAGGAATGTTAAGCGGCTTCAGGAGTCGCGTGGACAGCACGATGACCTACCAGCGGGAGGGACAAACACACCGCAGACCATTAGGGAAGCCGACCCCAGGTTATCGGACGTCGGGAAAGAAAAGACAATGTGTTTCTATGGGGGAAGGCGTGGAGTGGGGCACTGTGGGGGGAAAGCTGGGGGGGGGCAGCTCGAAGGTCACTGGAGGCTAGTGTCCTGGGTGGGGGGACGGGTGCCCAGGCTGGGAAGGATGGCCTGTGGGACAGCAGGGTTCCTGAACCTTTAACCCGCTGGCACCCAGGATGGCCTCGCCCAGCCACAACCTGGCGGCTGAACCGAATCCGATCATACTGTAGCTTTGGGATCCAGTGATGTGACCAAGGGGGGCGGGGGGAGAGAAGAGAGAGAGAGGTTTCTCTCTTCTCCAGGGAGCCTCCGCTCCTTCAGGGAGCATTGAGAAGGACACCCAAGAGGCGGACGGTGTTGTGGGTGAAAATGATGATGACTCTGTTAACTTCCTAGTCCCCAGAACTGGACATTTCGAATAACAGTAATTTATTGTCTCATGGTTCTGAATGCCGCAAGTCCAAGACGAGGGTGTTGGTGGGGTCGGTGCCTCCCAAGGGTTGTGAGGGAGAATCAGTCTATGCTTTCCTCTCAGCTTCCTTGTGCCTTCGCACTGTCTTCCATCTATGTGTGTCTTTCTGTCCAAATTCCCCCTCGCCCCCCCCTTTTTTTTTAATAAGGTCACAGTCATACCGGATGAGAGCTCACCCTAATGACCTCATCTTAACACGATCACCTGCCAAGACCTATGTCCAATAAGGTCACATTTGCAGGCTGTAGGGGTTCAGACTTCAGCATCTTTTGGGAGGAGGACACGATTCGACCTATAACGATGGTGGGCTAATGATGGTATTGGCTAATACTTATTGGTTCTTAGGATGCGCCAGGCTCTGAGGCTGGTCTCACTTGATAGCCACATAATCTTCATCACAACCTTGTGCCATGTGTACACACGTTACTCCTATTTTGTAGTTAAGGGAGATAAAGTACAGAAAGGCTCAACCCACTTGCCCAAGGACACACAGGAGATAGCTGGGCTAGGATTCCGACCAGACAGGCTGACCCCAGCATCCAGTTGCCCACGTGGTCACTCCTGTCATGTCAAGGGGCCTGGGCAAGGTTGGTTTGCTCCCCTAGCCCAGGGGGACCTTTGGGCCTCTCTGCCCTGCTGCGTCCTTTGGTCTGGACCTTGCCTCTCAGGCAGTTTTCTCTCTGTAGCACCCGAGCAACTTGTTCAGCGGGGCTGGGCTGGGTCTGGTGAGGTTTGCAGAGATGGCCAGCTGGGGAGCTGCCGCTGGGAATGCGGGAGGAGGTTCTAGACCTGGAATTCCTCAGCCCAGCTCCTGAGCAGAGGGGACTGGGCTTCACCTGGCCATATGACCCGGGAATGCGCATGCTCGCGCACCTCCTCCTTCTGCACCCCCACCCGCAGACCTTCCAGGTGTACCCAAGCCGATGACGTGGCCAGCTCCCAGCTCCCATCAGTTAAAAACAAGAGTCCACACTCCCACACGGAGGAAAGGCAGGTGGGGCCGAAAGTCAAGGGAGGAAGGAGAGAAGAAAACATTTTATCATTTTCTTCTCTTTGTTCAAGAAGCGAGGATTATGAAAACGTTTTCTGCTTAAAACAAAAGGTAGCCCTTGCACGCAGCTATTTTTACTTTTTCTCCAGAGAGAATCTTCTTAAACAGTATACAGTTAACGTCAGCCGAGCTGTAGTTTTGGCGGAAAAAGAAATACTAAAGTCCGGGCCCACAGTCATCCTTGAAAGCCAGGTGATGAGAGCTTGAGGGCAGCAAATGCACGTTAGCATCCCCTTATCTGCGCGCTCGGCGTAGACACCATTCGGACACGGACTCTGGGGAGGGTCTCCACTGACTCCTCGGGATCTCCCCACGCCACGCCGCCCGGGTGGCGCCCAGGCGGGCACCCTCATCAGAGCCCCGGAGAGCCCGGCTCCACTGCAGACCGGCCACGTGCCCCAGAGGAAGTCACTTCCCTGGGAGCTTTCCGGTGCGCGTCCCAGAAGGAAAGCAGCAGCCCCCGGCTGGCAGCGAGGATTACGTAAAGTCCAGTGCGCAGAGCACAGGAGGCGCTCGGCAATTGTGAGCTGCTGTTTTATTGTGGCTTTGTGATTGGGTCACAGGTCTCCTTTTGCATGTTGCAAAATCTAAGAACGCTCTAGAAAAATACGTGTCTGTGCACACACACAGGATTCTGAATATAGTTCTGGGTGGGCTTTGTGTACAGCTAGGACTCCTCCTCCACCAAGTAGGACACCCTTATTCGGGTATTTTTTTTAAATGTGTACATGGGAACCAAAGTCTCTTGCGTACTCTCTAGCGGTGGACTCCTGTGAGGCCGCAGAGGGCCCCCCTCCTGCCCTCGGGACCTGCCCATGCCCCCCAGCACTGCAGGCCCCTGTGGTCCTTCCAGAGCCAGAACGGCACGTTCCTCTCCGGCCAAGGGGAGGGCACGCAGTAGGGCCAGCGAGCAAGAGCCCCCAGGATGGGTGAGGCGTGCTGGCGGGACCGAGGAACTGGGAGAGAAAAGGCTGGAGACTCCGTCGATGCCGACGCTTCTGGAGCCCAGAGTCCATCCCTTGGACCGTGTGCTGGGCTTCCCCTGAGCTGTGACCTCCCCTGAGCTGGAACCAAAGACCAGGCCCCTCCCGTCTAAACAGGCAGGTATTTAGTACGCGGGCTGGAGCAGAGGAGGCCTGGGACGAGCCCTGTGGAGGGCCGGAAAGAAACAGATGGAAAACCAGGGCAGCGTGTGAAGGGAGCCAGGAGGTCTCTGAGGAGGGGGAGGTGGAGACCAAGGCCTCCTGCCAGGTGGTACTGGGTGAGAGCACAGACTTAGGGGTGTCTGACCTGGGCCTCATCTTCCTCCCCCTGGGCCTCAATGGCCTCGTCTGTGAAGTGGGAGTAAGGATGCCACCCGACGTGCCCCTTAGGAAGGGCGCACGGGATTGGTGCAGCTGACGGGCCCTCATGGGGCTGAGAACAGTACTTGTGTTGCTGTGCTCATTAGCGTCACATCCTGACCACTTTCACCCTCCGCGACATTCCCTCTCTCCAGCTCATGGCAGCCCCGGGGCCACAGTGGGGGAGGTTGAGTCACCGTCCTCCCCAAGTGTAAACCTGTGTTACTCATGGGCCTAAAGCCCTGACCACCTCCTCCCCGCCCTTTGATAAACCCAACACCCCCCAGAGCATTCCAGGACCTGGGAATCCGAGGGATGCTCAGCGCCCCAGGCCCCACCCCCTCACCAGCACACCCCCTTCGCCAGCAGGTGCACACTCGGCCGTCCTAAACTACTGGCAGCTGCGCAGCTGGGACTTTGGGGGTGCTTCTTGCCCTGGAACGTGAATTCCCCTGCTCTTTGCCTGAGGCCCTCTCGGTCCTTCAACAGTCGGCTCCGGCATCATCACCTGCAGGAAGCCTTCCAGGACCACCCCTCCTCAAGACAGAGTGTGTTCCCACGGCTGTTGGTATCACACCGCATCCCCTGCTGCCTTCCCCGCGTCCTCCCGCTGTGTCTTCACACAATGCCTGACACCCAGCGGGCCCCGGAGACAGTGACTTAGTGATTAAGTGGGTGAACACCAACGGTCAGACGAGGAAGGAGGCAGTGGGTTTAGCAACGGTCGGTGGGAAGGTTTTCGCGCCGGGAGGCTCTCGTAGCAGAGCACCAACAGCTCTGGCAAAATGGTCTCTAATCAGCTCAAGTATTTGTGTGAGTTTCCTACTGGGATGCGGGCAGGGCTGCGTGGCCATCGTCCCATTAGCCTGTTGCCGCCGAGGGGCCGTGAGCTTTGGCGTATTCTCAGCGTCTGTTGGTCTTCAGACCCATCTGAGCGTTTTTAGAGGTTTTCAGCCCATTCAACTGAGGCATGTCTGCATTAGTGGACGAAAAACAGTTCTAAGAATTCTAAAAAAATTAGCCAAGTGGGGGACCAGAAGATGGCCAAAGATGGGAAGGAATTTAAGAGGGTCTGAGACTGGCCTGTTAGACAATTAGGATTTTATAAGCAGCCATCGAATGTTTGGTTGTTGGCAATATTCCTTCAGAGAACTGGTTTCTGTCCAGACGGCTGAGGGTACGGATGAAGACTTCCATGTCTGGGCCGGGGGCTGGGAGCGGGGACCCCAGGGCCCCCCAGGGCCCCCAGAGCCGCTGAACAAGCCCGAGGTGGCCCGGGGGCTCTGAGCCAGCCCTGCGCTCCAGCGCATATTCAAGGCGCGGCCTACCGCTGCTTGCACGGGTGCCACATGCGTGCGCACACCTACTCATACGTGCGTGTTAGACGTGGAAGGTTTGTGTCTTTAAGCCGGTGGGAGAGCAGATTAACGACCAGGCCTTCTGGGAACCCCCTGTGAACTGTCTGACCTGCTAACACACCGCCTCTGAGCTCGGTTGACTGAGCCACCCAAAGAAGACACGGACATCGCAGGTCACTTCCTCACCTGTGTCCCTTCTGGGGGTTGTTTAACAAGAAGTTCCTTGTGGAGGGGATGTGAGAACAAAACCTCACGCTGCAAATGATCTCAGAATTGTTGATTCACAGGAGTGAAGGGCGGCGTGGATGAGAGTACGGTGAACTCGTGGACTGCCTGCCATCCAATACCCCCATCTGTACTTTCTCCAGAGTTTCAAGGGCAGGTTATAGGGCTCCAGGCTAACTCAGGCAAAAAGATGCATTTAAAACCTCACTGATGTTCTCCTCAGAGTAAGAAACTTCAGAATAAAATGAATCTAGGGGCGCCGGGGAGGCTCGGGCAGTTAAGCGGCTGACTCTTGATTTCAGCTCAGGTTGTCAGGGTCAGGGTCATGTGATTGAGCCCCGGGTCAGGCTCCCTGCTCCGTGTGGAGTCTGCCTGAGATTCTCACCCTCTCCCTCGGCCCCTCTCCACCTCCCAAATAAAGAAATAAATCTCAAAAAAAAAAAAAAAGAAAAGAGAGAGAGAGAGAGAATAAAATAAATCTAGACTGGAAAAAGAAAGGAGTCACTGGACTCCTCTCCTTGGGCCTTTCAATCAATCTGAGAAGAACCTGGAGCCGGGTTTTAGGGTCAGGATTTCGGCATCCTGAACCCCTAACGTCATGCCAAACTGTGTGTATGAACATGCTTCTCAGTTGACCTTTTTTTCTATTACACGCTGAGTAAACAGGCAGCTCCAGAAACGCAGAACTGCCAGCAAGTGTGGGTGGGCAGCATGTGCCTGCCTATGAAAAGCAGTGGATGGCGGGGCCGATGTGCCCACACGGCCTTCCTCTGTTTCCCGAGCTGGTCCTCCCCTGTGTTTTCTGGGACGGTCCCTCCCTTGGGGCCTCGTGGCCACCATCCAGGCACGGAGCCTAGCCTGCAGGGCCGCCTGGGCCCCGGGCCCCACAGCAGGCAGCAAGTGAGACAGAGGCCGGTGCCAGGCACGCGCTCCGGAGCGAGGGGAAGCCTACACAGCTTCCTGCCTCACCGTGGGGGGTGTGTGGGGTGGGGTGGCGGGAGCCGCCTCTTCGATCCCCTTTTTCTGTAGTCAGGATGGAGGAGGGCCTTCTCCAGCTGCCGGCTTTTTCCCATTGGCACGCGGACCAACAACCGAGGGTGGAGAGCGGAGGACACACACCCGTTTTAGAGTGTGACAACCGTCCTGGAAGACAAGCAGGTGCAGATGTGGTCTCTGGATCCCATGTGTCATGCTTCGCGGAAGAGAAATCATTTCTCCTGTGCCTCAAATGGGTTCTATGATTTTCCTTGGTCCCTGAAAGCTTCTCAAAGCCTTCTCCTCCACGGGGAGCCTGTGCCGTGGGAAGGAGCGTCCCCCTCCACTTCTTCCCACCACAGCACCGCCTGTGTTCTTGGGACGCTTGTCTCTGGCTGGAGTTTCTCGTGTTCCACGTCGGTCACTCACGATGAGAATTTAAGTCCCATGAGAGCAAGCATGGGGCTGTCTCGCTCGCTGCTCTACCCCTGGCACAAGAGCGGTGCTGGGCACCCAGCAGACATTAAACAAATGTTCACCGGATAGCCCACTAACCGGGTTTGGTAGCTGTGACCGTAGGCTCCTGTACTGGGGTCCCCATAGCACCCAGGCACACGGAGATAGAAGATGTGCATCTGGAGAAGACGGGGATTAATAGGAACGGATACAAGAGTCGGGCTGGTTTTAGTTGTCCAGGCTCTCAGGAGCCGATCAACAGGTTGGTGAATTCCCCGGAAGAGCCCCTTTGACCTTCTGTGACAGTAATACCAGGAAAGTTGCTAGTGTTCAGTACTTAGCAATCAACCCGCAATCATGACACCCAGCAAGCCTGACCCTAATTCAAGTGCTTGGGAACAAAATAGTAAAAAAAAAAAGAAGCTCAAAGTCCTGAGGCTGGAGGGGAGCAAGCAAGCAGAAGAGTAGTAGGAAGAGGCCCCCCGGCAGGCGGTGGACTCCTGCGAGGCCCGGGCAGCTCCTGGGCCCGAGGTCCCTCTCCCATCCTGGGGACCTGTTGGGCCCTGCGGTCCTTCCAGAGCCAGAACGGCACATTCCTCTCCGGCCGAGGGGAGGGCACGCAGTAGGGCCAGCGAGCAAGAGCTCCCAGGATGGGTGAGGCGTGCTGGCAGGACCGAGGAACTGGGAGAGAAAAGGCTAGAGACTCAGTCGATGCCGACGCTTCTGGAGCAGTGAAAACCGAGCCCAGAGTCCATCCCTTGGACGGTGTGCTGGGCCGCGTGGGCTGCGGTGGGCCCGAGGCGGACGGGGCCCTCAGTTCCACCTGAGTGTGGGAGGCAGAGGCAAGGGTGGCTCAAGGGGGCTGAGGAGGGCCCCCCAGAGCCTGCCAGGGCACGCTCAGATGCACGTCGGGGGACTGAGAGGCCTCCGTGTGCAGAAGAGCAGACCTGGGGGCGAACTCGTGGAAGGGGGACGGGGCTGGTTCGCTTGTCAGTCCTGCAGGGAAGCGGCACTGAGGAGCGGGGCTCCGAGGGGGCAGACGCGGACTCATCCAGGGGAGCGAGTCGTAGCAGTGAGGCCTTCTGAGACTCAGGTGGACTGCGGGGGGCCGGGGGGGGGCAAGTCCTCGCCCCTGGAGACGTTGGAGTGCAGGCTGGCTGGTCCACACAGGACACGGAGTCGGATCCGTCCACTACCGCTGTTCCCGTCGGCAGTCACGTCGGCGTTGGCTTCTTGGTTGAAGGTCTGTTGGCAACGCCGATCCAGGAGAACCGGTGCCTTTCGGTTAGTTGGCCTGTGTTCCCCAACTGACCTGAGCGTCGGAGCGGGTCACGGCCCCAGTATGCGGGCCACCGCCGCCAGCTGGGGCAGCAGCGCCTGATCTCCACCGCACCTGCAAAAGCCGGCAGCGGCCCCGGTCCCAGATTTGCGCAGAGGTGGCCGCAGACCCAGGGCAGCTGCACGTCTGCTGAGGTCGGAGTAAGGGGGAGCGGCCTCTGCAGGTGTCCCTCCAGCCAACAGCCGGGTACACACCCCCTCTCAGCAGCTTGGAGACGAAGGGCTCTACAATAGAGAACCCCTCTGCTCTTCTCCGCTGCTGCCTCGGGAGGAGCGGGGTGTCTTCCTGGGGCCCCGCTAGCTCTTTGGCGGAACTTTCTGCACAACGGACACACGGCAATCCCAGCGGCGCCTTGAGCCCCAAACTCTTGGAGGGGCTCCCTCTGCAGAAGCCTGAGCACGGGGTCAGGTGGTGGCAAAGCCGCTGCAGGTTCCGGGGCCGGGTTGTCAACCTCAGGTCAGGCCGCTTTGAACAACGTCCGCCTTTTATACTTTTAGAGTGAGGGTTAGGGTGCCCGTCGGGCTGTTAGGATGTGGCGCTGTTCTGGAGAGCTAAGGATTTGGTTCACCCCATTAGGGGCAGTGAGAAGTGTGCTTTCTGATTAAAAAAAAAAAAAAAAAACTAAAAAGTCTTGCTCAGAAAGTCTCGCTAGACAGATCCTTGGTGTTGCCGAAAGGATGTTACATGGGGCAGGATTTGCCAGTTTGTCCGAAATTCTGCCAGCTGTGACCTTGACAGGTGGTAGTGAGGGCAGGAATGGTCACAGCCAGCGACTGTCACCCCCTGTTCAAGAACGTACGGCAGCTGCGTAGGTCCTCAGGTCCCTTCTGAGGCCGGGTGTCTGGAGGCCCCGGGCCCAGGCCTTCTGTGCCTCACGGCGGTGCAGCCCCTCCACCCGTGGGTCAGCTCTGCACCCTGTCAAGCCGGCAGGCCAGGCCTGCAGAGCTCCTGCCACGTGCTCAGGCCCGGGGCGCCCCGGCTTTGGTTACGGAATCCACGTCCACTTGAGGAGATGGGGCAGGCCAGGGGTGGGCCGCCAAGTGCAGAGGCGGGCAGGGCCTTCACGGAGGCTCCCTGGACTGGCCAGGGGGACAGGCACCATCGTGGGTGCAGGTGGGAGCCCAAGCCCCGGCCCCCCAGCCCGGAACCCCCTCGGGATGCCGAGCAGCTCTGATGGACAGTCCCCTGCGTCAGCCCGCGTGCCACCCAGAGCACGGCCCCTGCGTGTCTTCCGCTTTCTCCAAACCCTGGAGGGCCACACAGCTGCCTGCAGAGGTGGCACAGAGCTGGAGACCGGCCCCGAAAGGCAAGTCTCAGGTGGGGAGCAGGAGGCGAGGCTCAATGGGAAGATGCTCCGGACACCCCTGTCTTCCAGCAGGACGGTTCTGGGGCGTGTCGTCCGGGTTCCTCGGGGCCCCCAGGGCACGGAGCCTCGGCTTCCCTGGCTTTCCTTTCTCCAGTGTCTTGTCTTTTCAGACTCCCTCACTTCCGCCTCCTGGGGCATCCCCCACATAAGCCACCCGCTCTCATGTCCCTGTCCCATGGTCTGCTTTGGGGAGCCTGTGCAAGTGAGGACTTGACGTCTTACCGTGTGACAGGCTCCGCTTCCCCAGACAGATGGAACTTCCGGAGGCAGGGCAGCGGCTCTGCTCCCGGGGTGCCTCCCCGGGCTCCCCAAGCGTCGTGCCAGCAGCTGAATCTCCTGCAGAGCGCGCTCGGTCACACCCAGAAGCAGCTGATGCGAAGGGTGGCCCCCCTTGACGGAGAGCGAGAGCCGTGCGGCCGCCACCGAGCTGGGAGTGCCTTCTCTCCCCTTCCCTGTCTAAGGCTCGCAGCCACCTAGCCCGGCTCCTCCGTGGGAAAACCGAAGCCTGTGCTCGCCCACATCCGCCGGCTGCTCAACGGCAGAGCTGTACCAGCGAGGGGTCTGTGTTCGTGACCCCGGGCCACTTACGAGGGGGATGAGCGGGACCCGGCAGGAGGCGACAGAGAGAGAGGCTACCTACGTGTGTCACTGCCTTGATGACGTGCCTCCCCCAATTTCTCCAGCCCTCCAGGTGCCACGGTGGGGACGTGGTCCCTGGGAGTCGCCCTCAGGTATCTGGAGCCTGGAAAGCAGTAGCAACTCTTGAGTGATCAAGAGCTGACCGGCCACTAGAGAATACGTGCCCTTCAGGAATCGGGACTAGGGATGGCAGCCGCTGGAAGCCCAGAGGTGGGCGAGGACCGTAAGGGACAGCTCTCCCCCGGGCCTCCCCATCAGGAGGACACTGGCCCTGGGGCAGACGGAGGGGGTAGGAGCAGGAAGGTAGGTGGAGATGGGGAGAGGCGCTGGGAAGCTGCAGGAAGGGCCCTCGGCGGCCACCCTCCCACTTCTGCGCCCCCAGCGGTCCCGGTACCTGGGTTCCCGGCTTCAGGGACGGCACGAGGTCTTTGAGCATCTTGGCTTCAGAGACAGTGACTCCGCCCACCACGAAGAGGATCAGCAGAGGGTGGTCGCTGGGATGAGGCCGGCTCACCTGCAGAACAAAGCGGGGTGGGCTCCAGCGGCTGGGTCGGGGCAGAGAGCGCCGTGCGGCCGGGCGCCTTGTCCCCGTCCCTCCGGGGCCCCTGTCACCCCCTACTGCAGCCGGCGTGAACAACCCTTAGAGAGGCAGTGACCCATGAAGGAGCAAATGGGACAGGGACAACCCGTACCCCGTCACCTTGTGAGTTCCTATGGACATGCCCACCTGGCTGTCCCCAGGACCCCTACACTCAACAGGTTCCAAATTGGATACCCCTTGGATGGTTTTATGGAAAGAAACGCTGAAGTCGAGGGGCAACTGATTATTCCCTCCCTGGCCGCCTTCAGGTCGGAGCACAAGCAGGCCCCTTATTCATTACGGAGCTCGTCCTTCCGGGAGCTTGCCACAGCCGGTGGTTATCGGATTTGGTCGTCCATTCGTTGCCCCGTTGGCCGTCTCCGCTTCCAGAACCCGGGATCTGGTTCACTGCCGAACTCTCGGCTGACCTCGTGCAGTTTCTGGCACCCAGGAGGTGCTCAGTAAATGTCTGTGGGATGGATGGACGGCCAGAGCCCGAGGGAGCTGGCGGTGGAGGGGCAAAGACACGCACGAGCCGAGCACCTGCCCGGGGAGCTCATGTCCAGGGCAGATGTCACGCCCTCGCCCTCTCGCGAGCCAACCTTAGCTGAGCGCCTCACCGCGTGGGATGGCCCACCTGATGTCGTGGAGCATCACCCCGATGCCCTGTGATGTCCTATATGCTAACGGGAGAATGACTCACAGAACCCCTCAGGAAGTGGCAAAACGACCACCACTCAGGGACTAACCGAAGGCCACAGAGGGAGGTTCTGAAGACTGTGTGCTCGAGCCCTACCTGAAGCTGGTGCGGGTCTGGCAGCGTGGGCGAGAACCCAAGTTCTCGGGGCAGGTGGAAGCCCGCCGGGTGGACCGGGCTGGGGCGCAGCCAGGACACAGCTCGCAGGGCATCACCGCAAGGAGCGCGGTGCCAGCTCCCCTACAGCCGCCTCAGCCAGCGGCGGGCCCTACAGGCTGTGACGCCACTGAGGCAGGGTCCCCAAAGGCGAGGACTGTATCTGCTCAGTCACACTCACTCCCAAACCATCTTCCCGCACAGATGGACCCCAAGAGGGTGGGGGGGGGCAGCGGGCCCAGGGCAAGCCCTTTCTCCTGGCCCTGCTCCAACTCCCTTCTCAGCTGGGTGCTTCTGGCTTCCTTGCCTCAACATACCCAATTTTCAACATCTTATTTTTAAAATACTCAGAAAGGTAATAGATTCAGTGTTTCCCGTTATAGAAGTTACTCTTTGGCTTCTGGAGAAGGAACTCAGAACGGAAAAAAAGGAAGGAGGAAGGGAGAGAGGAAGAGAAGGAAAGAGAGATGGTGTGTGTGTGTGTGGGGGGTGCGGATCGAGACCGAGATCTAACCTTCTCCAAAACAGGCGGTGGTGAATCCTGGAAACTGTGATCTTAGGAAAAGACTGACTCCTCATTCCTCTCCAGCTCCTTGCCCTCTAGCTCTCCTTCCCTGGGACTGCATCTGTTGGCTGCTTTCTTGCAAGTCACGGGACACACACCCGGGACAATCCTGCTTGCGTCCCGCTGTGGCCCCGGACTAGCTGTCGCCGAAGTCACCACGGCCATCCTGTGTAGGGTCATTGAACACTGCTTTGTCTTCATTTAACGGGTTATTTCCGTGGCATCTGTCACAGTTGGCGACACCTGCCTGGCTACTCCAGCAGCACTCTCCGCGGGTTGTTTCCTCTACCTTTCTCATCATTTCTTCTCACATTTCTTCACAGGTTCCTTTCCTTGGTCTGTCCCTTAAAAGTCCATGCTCCTTAGGGGCTCTATCTTTGGTCCCTGGCCCTTCTCACTCAATACATCATCCCCGAAGGATCTCACCTACTCACTCGCCTTCAACAATCTTTTCTATCCTTCCCAAATCTATGTCTTTAGCTCCAACACCTCTACTGAGTTCCTATGGACATGCCCACCTGGCTGTCCCCAGGACCCCTACACTCAACAGGTTCCAAATTGGATGCATGATCTTGCCACGTCTATTCCTCATGTTGACTTTCTTTCTTTCTTTCTTTCTTTCTTTCTTTCTTTCTTTCTTTCTTTCTTTCTTTCTAGATTTTATTTATGTATTTATTCATGAGAGACACAGAAAGAGGCAGAGACACAGGCAGAAGGAGACACAGGCTCCATGCAGGGAGCCCAATGTGGGACTCGATCCCGGAACCCCGGGATCACGACCTGAGCCACAGGCAGATGCTCAACCCCTAAGCCACCCAGGGGCCCCTCATGTTGACTTTCTAATGGCATCACCATCCTCACAGAGCCCTGAGCCAGACGCCTGACAGTCACCTTGGACTTTGCTCCCTTTCATTTCCCAGGTCAAGCCTGTTCATTGTAAGCCCCCTTCCCCCAAATTTGTGGACCTCTCCTTGAGATCTCCCACTGTCCCTATTCCGGCCAGGCTCTCATTCTGTCTTCCCGGATGACTGGCACAGCCTCCTGGGTCATCTCCCTGTGCTGGTCTGGCCGTCCCCCATCCGTTGTCCTCGTTGTCCTCGTTCCTGCCTGAGGAGGCTTTCTAAAATGCAAACGTTTCTTGTCACCTACGGTGAGCACTCTCCTAAATATTCCTGTGCATTATCTTTTTCAATCCTCAAAATAGCTTCTGGGGGCAAACACAACCATGGCTGCATTTTGTAGGTGGCGAGTTTCAAGTTTTCACACCGTAACTCAGTTGTGGCATGAGGGGCCAAGCTCCGGAGGCCACGCTCTGAAACACTCCTCAGCTCCTTCGCGTGCTTGCTCCCTCTGTGAGTCTTTGGGGATGAAGCTCGAACTCCTTAACTGGGCATCCAGGGCTGTCTCAGCGTGGCTTTGCTTCATGTCTCTATCTCCACCTTCTACGCCCGCTGTTAGCTGGAGCCATTCGTGAGAATTTGAGCCATGCCCGACTGAAGGGTACGTGAGGTGTTTGAATGTTATTGAACATTTACACTGAAAATGCATTTATCACAGTGTTCTGTTTGGTTTACTTTCACAAAGTAAACGAAGCCATCGAGAAACAGGAAGCTGGCACCCTGGAGCCCCTCTCACGCCCCACCCTGGTCACGACCTCACCAAGGGTAACTACCACCCGGACTTCCGATACTCGACATTGTACTTTGCTCTTTTCCCCTCTCTCTGAACCCTGGAGAAGCTCCATGTTAGTGGGAAAGATCCGTGGCCCACAGGCCCCGGTTGGGACCACACCAGTGTGCTCTGGCCTCTCCGTGCCCTGGTCCTGCAGTTATTCAACAGTTAAAGCCCCCCTTCTCCTCTGAAGAGGTGTCTCTCACCATCTCGGGACACCTCCACCGACCACACCTCTGCCGTGGCCCTTGTCAAACTGCACTGCTGCCCGGATACACCTGCCTGTCTCCTCTTCTAGACTCTGGGCTACTGAAAGGGAAGCACAGATCGTATTTATCTTGGGATTCTGGTATTTCGGGCATTGAGCACAGACCTTGCTTACGGTAAACTTTGTCCAAATGTTGCATGAATAAAAATAAATGGATGGACGAATGAGTAAGACCCACGGGCCAACTGGAGATGCGCTTCCTTTTCTTAGGGATCTTTGAGAAAGTCTTTCTTTGCTTCCAGTGTGATTTATCCTGGCTGAGTCGCTAACCCGAGGTTCCTCCCAGCCCTGCAGATCACTTTCTCCCTCGATCCTGGAACCGAAACACAGCTGGCTTCAGAACTTCAAGTGGTACAGTCTGTTCCCAAAGACACGTGCTTCCTGGAAGAGCCTGGGCTCTGAAGCGCCCTGCGAGGATCCTGGGAGGATGTCCTGAGAGATGAAGAGGAGGCAAAGAGCAGTAACAACAAGGGGCAGGCCCCTGGGGCCAAGGAGCTGGGGGCATGTTGGGGTTGGCACAAATAAAAGGGTCCCCCTCATGCACATTGCCATTTGCTCTTTCGGTTTCTGTTCAGATTTATGATACCGGACTTCTGTTCAGATTCTGTTGATACCGGACTTTCCTTCTAGAACATGTCAAGTGGGCAGGCCCTTGGGAGGCGCAATCCCTTAAAGTCTCTTCCAGCAGAGTAACACGTTCCCTGTAGTCGCCCCCCCCCCCCCCGGCTGCAATCTGGGGGCCTGCGAGTTCACAGTGTGAGGCACCTTGGGGATGAAGGAGGTGAGCGCCGTTCGTGCCATTGCAAGTGCCCAGATGAATGAAGCGAGTCAGACTCCCCGCTCTTCCACCTTCCGGGCCTTCGCTGGCTGGGATGTCAGGCGTGGGTTCCGGTCAGAGAGGGCGGCTTCTCCCCCCGGCCGCCCAGCCCAGCCTCTGAAGCACAGGCTGTGGGAACCTTCTGTGCAGCCGTGGCTCCCTGATGGCCTGACTGGTTTGGACGGACACGGTGTCCTCTGGCCCCGTCCAGGAGTCCCGGGAATCCCGCTGCACGTGTGACTCCTGCGCTGTGTCCCCAGCACAGGCAGGGCCGGGCCCCCATCCTCCAGCCCTGGAGAACGGAGACAGCGCAACAGGAGCTCAGGCCTCAACGCGCGCTCGGCCCTGGGAACAGCCGTACTGACTCTGAAGGTGGCTTGGCGACGGCTTTTCTCCCAAAAGAAACTCGGAGCACGGCCACTGCCACCAAACAGTGCGTGTCCAGTGTGGCGCTTCTTACTCGGTCATTCATCCGTCCACGATACGTAAGTGAGCAGCGGCTGAGGGCGGCCGGCTCTGGGCCTCAGTGGTGTCGGGGACGCTGCAGCGGACGGACGACACTCCCTGCTGGGGTGGCGCTTCTCTCTCGGTCAGACAAGAAGCGACATTTGTCTCGGAGAATGACAAAGTCCCCGAGCACACAGGTAAGGGAGTGCGCGGGGGACAGGACAGCAGGGGCTGGTGCGGGCATGACCCTAGGAGGGAGCATCAGGGCGACTCTGCAAGTAGGCGACGCTCTCAGCTCGGTTCCGCAGATGGGGACGGGGTGCGCCAAGGGGCCTCTGGTCCCAAGTCCCCCAGTCGGTTACCTGGAGGGCCCAGCCCGACATCCAGGCCCGTCCACCGCAAGCCGGCTGTCATCTCCTCCGGCTGGGCTCCTCTTTCTCTAGCAGCTCCGGGTAGTTAGCAGGCCCCTGGGGGACCCCTCACGGAGTTGCCTGGGCCGCTCTGTGTTCCGCTCCACCTCCCTGCCCCATCTGCTGCCGTGCAGGGCTTCCTCTTTCTGGACACTTCCCCCTCCGGCGTCAGAGCCTCCTCAGCATCTCTCCTGTGTCCCTGGACTCTCCTGGGAGGGCTTGGCTTGCTTGACCTGCCCCACGCCGGGTCCCCGACGGCTCGGGCTCTGGGCCCTGCTCTCCTCCTGAGCCCCGGATGGTGGCCCAGCCGCTGCCCTCAGCTCCCTTGTGCCACGGCCCCAGATGGCGTCGCTGGCCCCCAGGCCGAGCCGAGCTGCAGAGCTAAGCTCTCCAGTCAGTGATCTCCCTCTCCATTCCTGCTTCTCAGTCCGAGAGAATGTTGACGCCGGTCACCTGGTCACCCCACGCCAGGTGAATGACCCCAGACGGTGTCCTCTCATTGGTGTCCACATCCAAGCAACCGCCGGTCCTGTGGGACCTGCCAGCACTGCGTCTGGGCCCTGCTTTAGCTCTGGATCTCCTCACCACACCGGCCTGGCGCCGCTCTGGCCACGCTGCCCCCCCACGCGCCACTCTCAGGGCCACCTCCCTAACATACAAACCGGTTATACATTCCTAACAACCATTCAAGGGCACCTTGGCGTTTTGGTCAAGGTTTCCACGTCCAGCCTGGCCTCATCTGGCTTTTGCTTCTCTCTCTGTCCTCCTATGCTTCCATTCCCTACGTTCGTCCTCGGCCCCAGCCTTTGGGAACTACCTGTAACTCCTTCGGGGGACCAGGCCTGGGTCCCCCATTGCTAAGTCCTGCTGCCCTGCAGGCACTGCGTTCTCCTGGGAGCTCTCTCCGGCTCGCGGCCGGGCTCCCCCTCCTCCGTGCCCTTCCATCTGGCCTGGCACACGGCTTCTCGCTCCTGCCCACGGTCCTCCGTGTTCCTGTCCGTCTCCCTAGATAGCTGCGTGCCACACAAGGTGAGCTCAGCCGTGGCAGGTGGGGCACCTCGTTGGTCTCTGGGTCTTCCCTGCCCACCACCATGGCGAGGGCACAGAAGAGGCTCTCAGCGGCCGCTTGCAGGCAGACAAGGTCCGTAGGCTGCCCGAACCAAGTTTCTTTGCTTAATGAATCCTACTGTGACAATCCACCTCACTAGACCTTACGGGTCGTATTCAGCTGGGGTTAGACATGCATCAAGCCTTACCTCACAGGATGAAGCACAGTTAGGGAGAATAAAATAGAAACAGTGGCTGTGGCATCGCTGCCCTGCCCTGTCGGCATGGATGGCCAAGGGCACAGTCAGGCCGAGCGCAGATTGTGTTTTCCAAGAGTGTCGCAAACAGGAATCCCAGGACGTGTGCTGATTTACTCAAGAGACACCAAATGCTGACATGCTTTCTTCTCGTCAGAAATGCCATTAAGTATAAGGGACCAGGGCCAACCGGTCACCTCTCTAGCTTGTTTTCTTACGTAAATGATGAAGAGCTGGATTAGATGATCTGCAGGTGCGTCTCGCTCTTACTACAGTCCAAGGACCTGACAGCAAATATCGCCTGAGGCTCGTTGTTTTTGCCTTCATCGCCATGGCATCCTTCACCCCTGGCTGTAGGCACACCTGTGTCTGTCTGTCCAACCTGCACGTGAATGGCCTCCTTTACACTCACGGTTGTGGGGTGGGCTCCCAACGGTGATGTGGGGGCATGTGATCCTGCCCCTCAGCCACAGTTGACTGGCTCGGGGCAAGGCCGCTGACCTAGGTTGGGCCAATTCGAGACCCTTCCATGGGAGTCAAGACTTGACCTAAGATAGATGAGGTTCGGGCAAAGAACCGAAGGCTGTGGCATCGCTACCCAGCCACTCATTCAACTGCCGCTTACAGAGCACCTGCTCTACGCTGGCCGCTGTTGTGCGCATCTTGTGCAGGCCAGAGCAAGTCCCAAAGAACCGCTGGGTTTCCTGATGGCTTCCCAGTTCTCAGTCCCAATCCTTGCTGCCCGCCATACTGCTGTCCCGAGGTCCCCGAGACCCTCCTTGGTCTTCACCATGAATGGTCCACAATAAATCATAACGTCGTGCACTTGGTTGGCACCTTTACTGCAAACTGAAAGAGTTTCGATTCTGCTCCCCTCTCACTACCAGCTTCTCAGCGCCTGCTGAGAAGCTGCTTCATCTCCCCTCATGCACCCAAGGTGAGGGAGCTCTCGTATCAATTCAGAGAAGGGCCCAGAGGCAAGAGCCTGGTCTTCTTTGAGTGTTTTGCACAAGTCTTTTATTTTTCCCCAATTAAGCGTGGCCACATAGGAAATGGACAGGAACAAACCAAAACCTTCTTAAAAAATACGTATAAAAGGAGGTGAAAGGGCCTCACGCAATTTCATTAGATAAAACCCACCCTCCTCATGCCAATTCCAGCAGAGAAAACATCTTGACAAATCATGTCCTTTAGTCAAAACAAGCAGGGGGCCAAACACATGGAGTAGATATAAAATATATTATTTTCAGGAGACCGAAACCCAAACCACACATTCCAGAGATGCATTTTAAAAGTGCTGCCCATTAGACATGCTAGTTCTAAATTAAATTAACGTTGAAGCGAGAAGGGGTAAGGTATGTTTCGATTTATTTATGAGATCACTATCACGCTTTCCTGTAAGGAGATCAAGGTGCTCCGTGCAGAAAGAAGCCTCTTGGAGAAATGCTTGGTTCTTTGAAGAATGTCAGGTTCTTCCAAAGCTGTTTCTCTCCAGTTCAAGAGCCACCCCCAACCCCCGAGAAGGGCACTGCCCTTTGAAGCCCACAGTTGCTTGGGGCTAAACACAAGTTTATCCTCCACGTGAGGAGTGCATGTAGCTGATGGAAACACTGTCCCGGAACCGTCTTGTGGCCTCACTCACTCTTCTCCCCAGCCTGTCTGCTCCACCTTCCAGGGCCTGGCACACTGATCCTGCCAGAGCAAAGTCCTGCAGTGTCTCATCACGCAGGAAGGTTTTGTTTTGTTTTTGTTTGGTTGGTTGGTTTTGAGATTATATTGCTTAAAAAAAAAAAAAAGGCAGACAGGCAGGTCTCTCATTACTGAAGGCTTTCTGGGAGGATTTGTTTTGGAACCAGGTCAGGAGCATGAGTGAATTTTCTGTCCCCTAGACTGGGGGGAAAACTCTTAGAATTAGCCACACACCGCCCTGTCAGGCTGCACAGCCAGGTACGTGGTTCAGGCCGAGCGAGCGCAGACTGTGTTTTCCAAGAGTGGCCACGACAAACATTTCTGCTCCTGCTGCACTTGCTCCCTTTCCAAGAGGAAGAGAGTAAGTCGTCTCTCTTCAAACCCGAGTGGGTATGTGACTGCTTCAACAGAGCACCGTGGAGGGCATGCTGCATGACCTCTGAGGCTTCCATCTGGCTCCTCCTAGGACGCTCGCCCCTGAATGCAGCCGCCGTGCTGGGAGGAAGCTCAGGCCGGTGGAGAGGAACTGTGTCCCTTAGCTCACAGGCCAGGCTGGGCCACTGGCTGATGGTCAGTAAGTGCCCTATCTTGAAAGCGAATCCTTTCCTGTCGAGATCTGCCCAGAGTGCAGAGTCATAAACAAAATCCGTGATCGACGGTATGTCAGGTCAGCGTTTTGGGATGGCTTGTTACGCAGCAAGAGATAACCAGAACAGGTGGGGATGGAAGGCTTCTCTGGACAGTCTTTATAGAGGAAAGCCCATTAGCGCAATGTGGGAACGAGATGATAACAAGCAGTAGTAGGATGCAAGTGACGTTCCCACTTACTAAAGGCAAAATCCAGTGGCCTCAACTTCCCTCTCACAGAGCTTTGGTTTGGTGCAGAGAATCTCAGATACGTGTCTTGCATCCTCTTCTCTCCATGGGCCTTAAAGAAGAATAGAAGACACGCTCTCCTGGTGGCTTCCCTCCAGCTCAAAGACATCGCTCCTTGGGAACTCGCAGTTATCCCTCGAAGCCCTACTGACTGTTCCTCTTTACATTTATCCATTTATTTTGTTCAAGCCCTGAACACATGAGCCAGAGGTAATGCTCCTTTACAAGTTCTATGGTGTGGTAGGAAGAGCCAGTCATGGAAGCCCAGGTAGCTAGAGACCGAAACGACTCTCCGCTGGGGTGCTGGGGTGGGGAGGGCTCTGTGGCCAGCCCACCGAGACAATTCCCACCCCCTGCAGGCAGATGACATCCTCTGGCAATTGAGATCAGATGCCTGGCAGCTGGGGGCTGAGGGATGGATTCTGACAGCTGCCGGGAAGACACAAATTCCCCCCTTTTCCTGAAATGCATTACTTGGAAATCTCCTTTGGAGATCTGCCTCAAGGGGCCAGGGCATTTCTTTACAAGCTCTAACTCCAGGGATATGAAGGCAGAGACACACAGCAGCCCAGGATAGCTCCAAACACCATCCTGGGCAAAACCCTCCTAAGGACAGCGAAGCTTCTGATCAGGGAAAAAGCTGCAGAGAACACTCTGCAGAGTGTAAAAGGGTTAATTTAAAAATGTGACGTGTCACGATTCACGAAACAGTACTGGAAAACGCAGGCTGGTGGGTTCCGACAGGGGAGGCTCCACATTGGCCGGACACCTGCAAAGTCCATCGGCCTGTTAAGGGGACTGTCCCCTCGGAAGGAAGCAATTTCACAGGTTGCTTCATCCAGCGTTTCCTGGACATATTTGGTCACTGGATCCTTTTTTGCTAGGAAAAAGCAGTGTCTGTAGCACATGGCTGGACAGGAGCGGGTCGGAGGCCTCACCTTGCCTGGACTGTGCCTCTCTGCACCTGGGAGCATGTGCGGTGAGTGGAGTGCAGGCCTGAGCCTTCACCGGGCCCCTGGCTGATGGTGAAGGCAACAGCCTGAGCGGGGAAGCATGTGCTGCCTGTTGGGCTAGCCCCAGGCCTTGCTGGCCAGGGCCTGAAAGTCCACACTTGTTATTATATTTGCACCCTAGGGCGAAGCCCAAGCCTGGGAAGGAAGGAAGAGGGTGTTCAAGTGGAGAAGGCTTTGGAGACCATGTCTAGCCTGGAAGTTTCTATACAGTATAGCCACCATGAAGGGCTCCCAGACACCTCAGGCTTCCATGCAACACAGGAGCCCCCACACGCTTTTAAGAAGCCGATCTGTAATACATTATTTACTAAAAAAAAAAAAAAAAAAAAAAAAAAGGAAGGGGAACATCCAGCAGCCACTTGACTTGCTAACCAGAGATAGCAGGAAGGAGACCCCCCACCCCACCCCAGCCAGTTTACTGCTTTGTCTCGAGTTTGATCGTCTGCCTTCTGTCCTCTGGCTTTTCCAGGGGACCAGTTTTCCTGGCATGTGCATTTACCGAACTCTGAAAGGCCAGATCTTCTATGTAGATTAATTCATGATTTCAAAGACGCTTTGAAGTAGGCAAAACATTCTGTTATTTCCAAGAGTTATTACAACTGAAATCCTGGCATAGACTGGGAGGCCAGTCCGTAATCTTGTTTAGATCCCTTTAAATTTAGAAACTTTATAGTGAGTTAAAAATAGATCTCATTTGTGTACTTTTCGTCCTTTCATTCCCAAGGCAAAGGCTGTTCCATCATTTTGACCTACCCTTGATAGCAGCCAGGGGAAAGTCTAGCACATGTCACCTGGGAGCCCGCTGGGCTAAAACAAAAGTCATTTCCAAAGAGATCTGGGGGTGATGTTAGTCATATGACTAAGCAGAGTTATTCCTTATTCTACAGAAGTTCTAGAATGAAGAGCAACAGACCATCATTAAGACCTGTGAATAGTATGTGGATGAAGCCAGAATGTGGGTCTGGAGGAGAAGAGTTTGCAGTGGTGCTATCCCAGGGGGCTTGCTTATGTCCTCATATATTGATTGAAAAAAAAAAAAAAGACCATGGTGTTTAGGTCAAAGGAAGCCATATAAGGCTGGAAGGTCAGGCTGCTTAGAACCAAAGTTAAATAAAGATTGCACCTGATTTCAGAGGACCCAAAACACCGATGTTATCTTATAGGATCCTCACCAAGGTGAACACGGTGCCAGCATTTTCATGCCCAGCAAAGAGAGCATTACAATCAGGATTACCTCTTCATGGTTACTTTACCTTCATAAACATGCTGAATCCAGTTTTAAGGAGATCAGTGAGGCCTGAAGACATGTGTTCAATATCCACTGGATCTGGCCTCTCAGGATTAAATATTTCTTCCACAACCTGCTTCAACAATGGCTTATAGGATGCCTGGAAAGACAAAATATTGTGCTGTGAGTAAAAGGGTTTGTTTGCTTTGTCTGGAGAGACGATAGCTTTATCTGCACCCAATGAAGCCAAACAAGTTTATTTTGACACTGAGAAGTGGCTATGATTCTGTGTGTATGAAAAGCCAACTATAACAACATTGGGGTTTTTTTTTTTTTTTGAGTAAATCTCACCCTAATGCCCTAATGCTATTTTTTTTTTTTTTTTTGCTTTTACCCCCTTCTATAAGCAAATGTCTCTTACCGGGACTATAATCCTAGTGGGACTACTTTTTTTTTTTTTGGTGGGACCACTTTTTAAAATCTGGGTTTAAAGTGACGATTTTATAGATGAAGAAAACTGGAAAGCAGAGTATCGTCATTTGACACAGACATGAAGATGGTCTCCAGTTTTCCTCAACATTCTTAGAATTATGCTTCCCTCTGCTAGGAACTGGAATGTTCTCGTAGGATGTATTGTCACGTTCCAAGCCCAAAGCAATCCCTTCTTCCTCTATAGAGCTCAACTCCAAGTATGACTTGGCCAGAAAACAAAGCCAAGATGCCAAACAGGAATCTGACCAAGGTCAGGGCTTAGAAAAAGCAGGTCACATGGTACCATAAGAATTTCAGTAGAATTAAGCTGACGTGGATTCGGTACAGCTCCTACGGTTTGATAAATGGTGCTACATCTATGCATGTTTAGATAATATTTGGAGGCAGCTGTTCCTGACCAGTGTACTTCCTGCGCATGGTCCCCACTCCTCGTGCCTTGTTCTCCTTCCTACCAAGCTCTTCCTCCCTCCCCATCAGCTGACTCACCCCTCCTCCCAGTCCCATTGCTGTCTCTGCTCTCTGGTCCCATGGGGCACCCAAGTTTGGAACCCGAAGGCTGAAAGAAGGAGGGACGTCTCCTCTCCACACCCTCTGAGGATTATCACAGCCTCACAAAAGCCAGGTCCCAACAGAGTCCTGCCCAGACGTTTTCAATCTTTGCCTCTTTGCACTGGCTGAACTTGTGACCTGCCTCTAGCTAGTGTTGAGGCTATTGGGTGAACTGACTTCATCTGGCTTTCCTTACAGTCATTTTTTTTTTTTTACTCTTATTTCCCCTTTATTCCAACTTGCTTATTTAAAATATTTTAGAAATAAAGCAGGATATAAACCATCAAAATAACAAACAATTATTTAGAGGGTGCCTGGCTGGCTTGGTTGGAAGAATAGGTGACTCTTGATCTTGGCGTTGTAGGTTCGGGCCCCATGTGGCACCTAGAGATTGCTTAAAAATAAAACCATAGAAAAACACAATTAGGGGTGCGTGGGTGGCTTAGTGGGTGGCTTAGTCAGTTAAGCATCTGCCTTCGGCTCAGGTCCTGATCCCGGGGCCCTGGGATCCAGCCCTGCATCAGGCTCCCTGCTTGGGATGGGAGTCTGCTTCTTCCTCTCCCTCTGTCCCTCCCCCTGCTTGTGCTCTCTACCTTTCTCTCAAATAAAATCTTAAAAAAAAAAACAAGACAAAATAGCCCTCAACACCCTCCCCCCCAATTGTTTAGCTAGAATGTGCCTTTATGAGGGATAAGATGCAGGGAGAAACAGCAACTGTTCAGCTGAGAGGTGCAGCCTTCTTGTTTATTAGACCAACCGACGACTGCATCCCCAGAGATTTCCCAGGTAAATCTTCAAAAGACAGAAATTAAAAAAAAAAAAAAAGGCAAATACTATGACTCAACCTTCCCCATGCTAAAGCTATACTAACATAGATTTTTAAAATTTATCATATAGGCAAAAATGGAGAGGTTTGAAAGCATGCACTTTTGACGAGGCCGTGGGGGAAACAGACCCTCACATATATTGCTGGTGGGAGTGCAAATTGTTGCAATCAGCGTGGCGAGCAATGTGGCAGGCCTATCACAATGACAAGTGCATTTGGCCTGGCAATTCCACCTCTAGGAATCTGTCCTGTAAATATGTTAACCTATGCAGAGGAGACCTATAAAAGGCCCTTTAGTGTTTGTCATAGCAGAAGACTGGAAACAACTCAAGGGCCCATCGGTAGGAGCAGTTTAATAAATGGGGTCCCACAACAGGAACTGGCAAAAAGCAGGGTGCGGAATAAAGTGTGGGTGGAAAAAGCAAGGTGAGGAACAGTGTGTGTGCTGGGCTGGCATTCGTGTAACATGTGTCACTGGGGATTTGGAGGTCTGTATCTGCTGGACTGTACCAAAGAGAAACTGTGATGTGTTTACAGAGACGGCCATGAGCAGTGATCGTGGACTGGAGGGCAGGACAAGGGACCACAGTGGGAGGAAGACTTCAATATATCACTTTGCCAAAAACAGTTAAAACACCACTGCAAACAGCAAGAATGATCTTTTTTTTTTTTTTAAACAATTGTTAAAAATTAAATTTTTTACGCATGGATGAGACTGAAAATAAAGCACAGCAAAACATTAATTAGGGCTACCTCTAGGTTCTGGGACTCAGGGGCATTATTTTTTTCTTTTTCCAAATTTTCTACAGTTCACAGGTGTACTACTTCTGGAATCCTAAAATAATCCAATAAATATTTTTGACGTTAAAGAAAACCGAGGTCGCGGAATGGCCTCTGACTTTTGCACATCATCTTCTCCGAGTAAGCAATCTTGAGAGCCCCTCTGTCATTTCAGCCTTTCTGGACATTTACCCTCAATTTAAACTTTAATCCCTTTAAACTGCTCCCCAAAGAGAAGTCCTTTGGCCAATAGTCTGCTACCTTACCAGCATTGTTGTCAAATATCCATCGACTTCTTGCTTAGTAATAGAATCTAATTTTTTTTAGGGAGGCACATTACCCGCTGGCTACAAGTCTGCACTCTCCAGCTTTCCTTGCAGCCGGGTACAGCCACATAACTAGGTTCTGGACAATGAGATATAAGCAAAAGAGCTTGAAAAACCTCCTTTTTCAAAAGGGAAGAGTTTACTCTTTTCCTTTCTCTGTTCCACTGCTTAGAACATGGAAGTGGGGCCCAAGGTGCCAGCAGCCACCATGGGAAACAGGGTCATTCCTTAGTGAGGCTGGAGCAGAGCACTGGACGCAACCCAGGCTGGCGATGGCTGGTGGGGCTGCAGAACCACAACACGGACAGACTGTAAAGCCACCTACTTCACATGCCAGCACAAACCCTCCTAAGTGTAAGCCATTATTTTTCAGATCTTTGTTACACATGGCGACTGAACGAAATTCTGATACAAAGTGCAAAGGGAAGATAAGGAAATTTGGGGTGCCTGGTGGCTAGAGCATCTAACTCTCGATCTCAGCTCAGGTCTTGATCTCAGGGTCATGAGTTCATGCCCTGTGATGGGCTGCACGCTGGCTAGCCATGGGGCCCACTTAAAATAAATAAAAATAAAAATAAATAAATAAAAATAAATAAATAAATGGCCAGGCCTTCCTTCCAGGAGCTTACACTTATTTATTTTATTAGCCTATATGCGGTTATATAGAGTAACTTGGAGCAGAACCCCAGAGAATTACACTGAGGCTGTTGTGATTAAGAGAGGACAGAGAGTAGGTCCCCCAATCTACAAAAAACACAACAAGGTTTGTTGCTGGCTATAGGATGTACTTCCTGTAAGGGAGAAGCGTGGTGATGGTAGGAGCTCAGACACAGGAAAAGTCTATAATCTGGCTAAAATAGTAGACTTAGTACCTGCCCTGTGCAAGGAGCAGTATAGGCTGGGGTGGTGGGACTGTCCTCCCCAGGGTGGTGCGGGCGGGCAGGGGAAAGCAGGAAGTGTGGAGGGACTGGGGATCTTGCCCCCTGCCCTGCTCCACTTTCTGCTAAGCTCTGGGCAACGAAGCACCCAGCACAAAATACCCACCAAGCTGGGGTTCCCCTTGGGGGTGAACAGAGATTTGGAAGGGCCAGTCCCTTAATCCCTTCATTCTTGGGATTTTGTGATCATTGTGCCACTGGAGAAGGTTGTAAATCTTTTTTATTTTATTTTTTTGAGGTTTTCTACAATTTTATTTGTAAAACAGAGAGCTAGACCTCTAAGATAAGATCCAGCTCAAACAACTTGGAAATACTTTGAACTTTGTTTTATTTTATTTATTTATTTATTTTAATAATAAATTTATTTTTTATTGGTGTTCAATTTGCCAACATACAGAATAACACCCAGTGCTCATCCCGTCAAGTGCCCCCCTCAGTACCCGTCACCCATTCACCCCCACCCCCCGCCCTCCTCCTCTTCCACCACCCCTAGTTCGTTTCCCAGAGTTAGGAGTCTTCATGTTCTGTCTCCCTTTCTATTTTATTTTATTTTTAAGTAGGCAGGTAACATTTATTTAGAGCGGGAAAAGAAATTACAACTTCGACACGGAAAACAACAGATCACAAACACATCACATAATCCAGAACAGTAACATCAGTGCTTTTGTTAATTAATTGCCTGACCCAGCTCCGTGATACTCATTTCTTAGATTACTTGGCTGCACTCTGTCTGATTATCTTTTCACTGGACAGCAATTTTGAAAAAATCATTTTCTATAGAGATGTGATAGTGATGAAGCTATATCGTGTCTCAACTCCAAACCCTGTCTCCTGTACTTAGTTCTGCGATGCTGGCTGGGACTCAGCAAACCGCACATGCTCTGCCAACCAGACCTTGTAGACTCTGCTGACAGGGGCCACTAGAGGGATATAGTGGAGGCAGGAAGCCCAATGGGGAACATGCTCTTCCCGGCTTGTTCCCACCACATCACCCCAGCACTGGCTCCTCACCACTGGACGCCGTCCCTTCTCTTGATTTTGAAGTCACAGCATCCAATAAATCATCTTTCTCGTTAAAGCCAGTCTGAGCTTTTTTCTGTTATTTTCTATTTTTACTTATAATCAAAAGTACACTAAACCTTATATTTTATTAAAGAGACATCGACAGGTTTTCCCACTTCAATATACAGAAGAAGACCTCTAATTCTTTACTTTTTTTTTAAATTTTTTATTTATTTATGCTAGTCACACACACAGAGAGAGAGAGAGAGAGGCAGAGAGAGAAGCAGGCTCCATGCACCGGGAGCCCGACGTGGGATTCGATCCTGGGTCTCCAGGATTGCTCCCTGGGCCAAAGGCAGGCGCCAAACCGCTGCGCCACCCAGGGATCCCCTCTAATTCTTTACTAAAACAACAAAGCACAGCAGAACGAAATAACTGTCCATTTCAAGAGCACACATTGGGAAAGGCTTTCTCAGGCATAAAAGTAGTACTGGCCTCACGACTTCTTAGCAAACGCATTTCTTAGTTTTTCCAATTAGGATTTTTAATGATGAGAACCCTTGGCTCCTTCCTTTCAGCCACTTCGGTTGGATCGCTTTGTGTCCCTGAAATCTGATTGGAATGCACTGCTTCAGCAGTGGCTTCTTAGCTGGAAACCCTCCGACTGTCATGGAATTTCCCATTTAGCCAAAAGCCACCCACTTTTCAGCAAAGGATCACGCAGAAGGTGGTGATCGGGGAGGCCCATGTCCCCCCCTAGTGCTCTGCGTAACGTTTTCCTTATGTGTTAGGGGGGATCAGCTTGTGGTTTACTCCAACATTAAGAGAGTTGGGCAGAATAATTTAATTTTCCTAATCAAATGTTCTCTGTCAGTTCACCTTTGGGGGGTAGGGAGGTGAGGAATTAAAAACACAAGCAAATTTGTTCTTTCCTTTTTCTTGTTGGTCATTTATTCCTCGCTTACATCACATCCGGTGTGTGTTGATCATGGAGGGGGGGGTCTCTGGCCCGCACCCCCATACAGGTACCCAGGCTCCTTCTATCGGGTGGCTCCACCATCTAGGGCACTCGAATCCCACACGGAAGCCTTTGCACCTCATCCACAGATGATGAAAGAGGGAGAGCGTGGAGGATTTCCAGAGAGATTTTATGGGCTCAGCCTGAAAGCGATCTGTACCACTTCTACCCATTGTTCATTGGCCAGAGTTAGTCACAAACCTACACTTGCCCACAAGGGCGTCTGGAAATTGTGGTCTAACTGTGCCCAGGAGGACAAGGAAAATGGGAGTCTGGGGAACATATGGATTGTCTCTGCCACAGCCACACCGTAGAGTCTGCATTGAAACATTAATATGATTATTTCCTTAAGTGGCAAGTTGCATGTTATAGGCAAAGGATTATTAAACCCTTTTCCCTTCTTCTGCGTAAGAATTTGACCTTTGGTTAACTTTCCAGCTCTGTTTCCCTGGAAACCTGATAAGAGAAGAATGTCAAACTGTAGCCAGGCAAGATGGCTTATGATAAAAATGACCCCTGCTTAAGTAAATTGCATTAGACTGGAGAGAGCTTTAAATATTGGACAGAAAGCCAGAGCTTTGGGCTTTGATGACTCTTGCAGAGCTGGGCACGTCCCTTGGAGGAACGCTGGAAGCTACGTCCGTGGAATTGTTCTAGAAAAACTGGCTCCTATAGGATATGAAGTTTTTAAGCCAGGAGACTCCCACCCCCACCCCTCCCCCACGAATGAGTCTAGTTCTCTCACTTCTGAGTTGTTACCTTGGGACCTAAATCGAGGAACTCCTGGGTAACTGCATGGACTACTCCATGAGTGGTCTCGAGGACTAGAAGGAAAATGCCTGCTGCTTGCTCGTGGCTAGCTCTGTTCCTGTCCCAGGCAGACTGGTGCCAAGTGGGGGCTTTGACCACACAGCCAACTAATCCATTAGGCACAGAAGGCACAGTGCCTAGAGCCCACAAGACTCTTAGGGGCCTGTGGAAATTTATTAGTTTAAAATCAGAAGGAAAAAAAAATGAACTTTTAGGTCAAAGATAATGTTTTGATATATAATATTGTCTCCGTACCAATGCAATTGTACAATATAATTTTTAATTTTTTTTTTAATGGAGGAAGGGGTCCATAAAGGCAAAATGAGTAGGACCATGAAAATCATAATGCGGCCCTTTACGACAGTCTCATGAGGATAGCCTGAAGGTTTGGTAGAGCCTAACAAGGTCCCTGGTTGGTATTATATGTGAAAAAGTTCAAAAAGAGATTGATCTTTTACCAGAAACTCTCTTTTTCCTTTAAATGTCCAGTATCCCTTCCAGAACAAACTAGGCTTTTAAAAATAACCATATTTAATCAAACTATGAAGAACAGAATTTGTGTCTATGTCTCTGGTTACTCTTTTTGTGGTGGATACGAGATGATGGTAGGCCTAAAAGATTCTTTTATTGACCTGATTCTAGCTCTTGAACAGAGGTATCAAGTACAGCAGCAGTTTCTGACATTCTACGCAAGTCAGTGACAGTTTCTAGAAACTAGTCTAACTCCAACATCTTCCTGAATTTGGCGCACCTTCATGATGGCCCAAGATAATCAGTTTCCAAGAAAATCTCAATTGTTGCCACAACCACATCTCATCAGTCAGCGCTGCTGCCCTTGGCTTTGTTGGTTGGTGGTTGGTGTTGGGCAGCCATGGACCCTCTCGGCCCGATTACTGAGAAGGCTACTCCCTTTTCTGCAAGACTGACTCTAAGTAACCAAGTCCTCAGGAAAACCAGACTTGTAGAGAGAGCATTCATTTTGTCTCAATCCATGACTGTACAGAAAAAAACATCTGCTCAAAACTGCTGATGGCTTTGACTGTTCCGTGGCTTATTTATTTTTATTTTTTGCTATACTAGCCCTGATTTTTTTCCTCCTTTCATCTTCTTAAAGGAAATGGTTTGAGCTGCAGATTAAAAAGTGGTTCATTTGCCTCTCTGTTCACCCATCTATCCATCCATCTATCCATCCTTCCTTCAAACCAGCAGATTACTTGGTAAAAATTTGAGTGTAGTCCCTTTGCCTTCAATATAAAACAAAAACAAAAACAAAAAACAAAAAACAGAAAACAAATAAATCCCAAAGTCCAAAGCCTTGAACTAATTGGCAGGAGTTTGCCTAGGCATTTAGAAGTGGACTACAGGACAGAGCCAAGTGTTCTGGCCCCCACTGTAGTCCCATCTTGAGTTGGCTTCTTTCAAAAAAGGGGCACTAGTAGGTCTGGAGTTAGGAAGATAGAATCAGGAGGAGGAAAAAGAAGAGAGCTTAGCGCTTGGAAGGAACAGCCAGGGCTGGGGATTGTTGACGAAGAGCCTGGGCCTACAGACCCTTCGGAGAGCCACATTTCACCAGGCACTAGATGAGTCGGGCCTCCCTGGGCACCGCTGGTTCTAAATGCTCTTGCTCAGCCTGCCAGAGGCACAAGAGACAGTACGCATCTGTGGCCAGTCTTCTCCAGCACAGCACAGCACAGCGCTTTGAGACTTCTGCCAAAGCAAGTCATGCAAGAGTCAGACAGCATTTTGTCTGAAAGGGCACATAAGCTCTTCGCCCTGAGACGTCGGCCTAATATCCTCCTGATGCTGTGGCTCGGGGAAAGCTGCACATCAAACACCGCGGCGTTCAAGGAGGAGGTGAAGCCTCCCGTTATACTGGAACATTCGCAGTAAGAAACAAAAGCACAAGAAGACTTGCTGCACAGGCCAACCTGGGGCTTAGGTTTCCACTCACTAGAGTCTAGGAACAAACACAACCTTTCCAAACCATCGGGCATTAGCTGTAAACCCTTACCGTACCCAGCAGCTAACAGTACAGTCAGCTTGAGAATGATTCCCCTTCGATGTGGCCCATCTCCCAGCAAAGGAGGAGAAATGCTACAAGAGAGGACGAAAAAGAGGCCTATTTTGTCGTCACCGCGACTGTTACAGCTAATGCTTACCCAGTGCTGTCTTCGCCAGCTCCTGTCCTAAGAGTTTCACATTTACTCAATCATTTGAGCATCTTTATGAGGGCGCTACTACTATTATTAGCTCCTTGGTTCAGTGGTGGAACTAGGGACAGAGGGGTGAAGTAACCTGCTTCAGGGCACGGAGTTGGTGGGCCTATGGACCTATGAACTCAATGCTGCTCTGCTGGGCTGTTAACCTCCATGCTAACCTCTGTCTCACTAAGAATTAAGAGCATAAGAAATGCCATTGTGGATAAGACTCCTAGTCCAGAATCCTTCAATCCATCCATCCATCCATCCATCCATCCATCCATCCATCCACCAACCTACCCACCCACTAGGTGGCAAGCACCGAGCTAGGCCCTACAGATACACCATGGTGACAAACATGGGTGCTGAGTCCAGCTTTGGTGGAATATTCTGCAAGTTGAAAGCTTCAGTGGCAGCCTTGTGATCCCCATCATGTCCACTCTCCTGGCTGCAGCCAGCAGTGGGACAGTTCCCTTGGAGAGCCGGGTCTGTAGTGCCCTTCTGGGGTCATTTCTGGACATGCAGTCTAGATCCCACTCCTCTAGCTCTTCCAGAGATTATATATGTAGTTAATTTCTTGCATGAAATCATGTTCTCCTTGAAATGCTGAGAGTGGTCTGCTCTCTGGCCTGTGACTGTGGCTGACATACTTTCCTAAATTTTAGGGTGAAGGGACGGAGGTAGAAGAAGAGGTGCCTCAGGTGCTAGCAGGGGTAATGGGAGTGGCTGTGAGAGAGGAGAGGGGTGCTAGAAGGGGGAGTGGGGCAGGTAGGGGCCCTGGGAATTCACAGCACTGGTCAGAGCTGGAATAGGAATCTACAGCTAGACCAGGGCTAGTGCTTTCCTCGGTATCCCAGGGAGCCCAGAACATCTCAACTAGACATTGTAGAAATAGCACGGAGCTAGATAGAAAGCACACTTTTTAAATTTTTATTTTATTTTTCCTGGAGGCTTAGGACTGAGGACTAAGGTGGGAGAATACCTAGAGAGTTGCCCAGTCAAGGCCCATCCTCAAAACTAGACACAGCTGGACTCTGACTCTAATGTCAACATTTATTTCTTTCTCATTATACATACTTTGCATCCCCCAAATCCTCCAATATATGATGAAAATATATGTACTGCATTCAAGATGCCCCAACAAATATTCGTTAAGCATTCACTATATGGGAAATACCACTCTAGACCCGAGGATACGGCAGTGAACAGACCAGATCAAAATTCCTGTCCTCGCTGGGCCTATGTCTATGGTTGAAAAACTTTAAATTCAAAAATTATCAAAAAACCCAGACAGGTAAAAATCACCTATGATATCATCAAAAACTCGTTCTCTATCCACATAAATACAAAGCAGGAGGTCAGAGTTCCTCCTCGTCCTTCCAACCCTTCCCATCCCCCACAGGGTAACCATTATACAGTTTTCCTTAATTTTTAAAAACTTACTAAATGTACATAACCATATAGTTTTTATTTTATTTTTTAAATGAAGATAGAAAAATACTTGAATGATCTACATGGTTGTTTTTTTTTTTTTTTCTTCATTGAACAGATCATAAACCTCTGTTTTGGTTTGAGTTCTCCAAGAAGCGGAGCCTGAGCCAAGGATTCACATACAGTCTTGCTAAGCACATTTGGAGTCATCTCATTCATTTTAATGGTCTCACAGCATTTCACAGCATGTGTCTGTATCATCATTTACTAAATCCCCTTAAGATACACACATACTCCCCAGCTCGCCCCTATCTCCCACTCACTGACATTTAGGATTTTCAGTGAATGGGTTGATGGCATTGACTCACTGTAAGGGAGTAACCGCGGAACAGGGTTCCCAAGGCCATAACCGCAGAACAGGGTTCTGGGGTCCAGAAAATGACAGTGTTGGCAGCAGGGAGATAAAGTCTAGGAAATTTATCATCGTCCTTATCATGCCCGAGATTTATAGCTAATGCATGTTTATGTGAATCTGGCTAAACTAGTCACAATGGTCACAAAACTGAAAAAAGCTTATTCCCTTACTGGTTTATTTGCACTTTATCAACTATAGCAGCCACTTCCTTCTTGACATTCCTTGGTCTAAATCTCATCATAAACCACCAGTTCTGTGTCTCCTAGACCTAGTCCATACCGCTGTACTTAAGACTGGAGACTTTTTCAGGGACCAGACTACATATGATGAATGATCTGAGTGATTTTGTCTGTATTTTTTGGTGGTGGTGTTCTCAGGTCATTGAGCAAAGGATGGGAATTTATGTTACTAAGTTGAGAGCTAGTTTCCAAGGTCTTTCACATGTTGGTGGGTGATTTCAGATGCCCATCAGGACCATCAACCAGTATTTCTAGAGCCTCCATGAAATCCATGATACGGCGGGGAGGAGGTTTTGTATTGGGCCCAAACCCTGCATCTGGCCCTGGCCACCTGCGTGTCTGTGTCATGTCGCCTGGCCTTCCTGAATCTTGGTAATAATGCTTCCCTGGCTTACTTCTTGTGAGGATCAAAGGACAAGCCAAATATGGGGGCACTCTTCAAGTATCGGCTACTATAAGACTATATGGGAGGAAGAGTCTGGATTTTGCTAGCTATAGTAGATAGCCTTAGCTCCTGTCTACATGCCCAGCTTAAAGCACCAGCATCCTTCCTGAAGCTGAACCCCTCACTATGGCAGAGTCCCCACTAACAGCACACTCAGCTCCCCAAACGGTTGTAGCAAATAGAGTGGATTTTTACTGAGATTTCATGGGGAGACGAAGGGGAAGATGCTTGTACCCACTCCACTAATGAGCTTTCCCATCAGAAACATCTGTTTTTCCTTCAGCGCTCATCTTTGGCCACCAGGAACCTTAGTTCTGTCTCCATCCTTGTCCAATAGGGACGGCCCGGCTTCAATGACTCCAGCTCTTCTTCATTCCTTAAGCTTCCCTTTGGGTCTTTGTGGCCCCTCCCCCGTCACTGAGCTTTTAATCTTGGATTCTCATACTATCTTCCCAATCACTGTTCAAAACACTCTTCTAAATTCCCCCACTGCCCTTAGCAAGTATGAGTGTGTGGGGGTGGGGGCGGATGTCAAATAAGAAAGGTTTTGCTGTCACATACTTCTTTTTTTCTTGCCACAGTATTATCAAGTAATTTTGTTCAAGTTGTTCAGAATGTTTTGGGACTGCTTAGATCTAGAAGCCTGGGAATCACAGGCCAGATCCTCACCAGCACCCACAGTAACTAGGGCCCAATGGGACTTGCCTAAGATTGTAGAATAAGTATGTGACAGCTACAGACAGCTACAGAGCAGTGGCTGGCCCCCAGTCCAGTGCTCATCTCCCTGCATCAAGCCTGTGGTGCAAATGAATCAAGAGGCTTTCAGACTCAGGCGAACCCAGATCTCTCAACTGGAAGGAGCCTTGGAGTTCATCTAGAACAAATCCCTCATTGTAGAGAGGCCATAATGGAAACCTTTTTTTTTTTTTTTTTTTTTTTTTTTGCAGTCTCTGAATCCTAAAACTACAACACAGATTAGATGGTTACTTTAAAACATATGTACTTGCCTGGTGGGTATGGTTTCCAGGAACATACACAGACTTAAACTGTTTCATGAGATTCCGAGCTCCAGCGATATCCCGAAGCGAGGCAAAGAGCTCATCCACAGCAATTTTGGATTTGTGAAATGTCAGCTTAATTGAAGAGTCACAGCCTGAAACAATCCAGAGATATTTTCTTGGGTGAACAAATCTTTAAAATAAGTTTTAATCATGACAGCTGGAGCTCCATGTAACACAGTTGGATTTTTTTTTTTTAACCCTATTTTACCCTGGCTGTTCCCCAGCGGGGCCGTCTTAATCATCTATGAGCAAGGAAACGTACTACAGGTAAATGCCTTTGACAGAAGTAGAACTCAGAATTGCCTGGGATGGCAGCCACTGGCTTCAGGCCACACACTGTAGAAGCGTCACAGAAAGAAAGCTCGCTAGGGTCTGACTATCCTCAGAACAGAGCTGTGGGAAAATAGGGAGAGACACAAAGGAAAGTCCCAGACAGTGCTGTGATGAACCTCTCTTGCTTGAATCCCACCAGCGGTTTTCATAAAATAGAAGAGCAAGACTGGGAGGTTATAGAGCTGTTCCAGGAACAGATCTTGCTGGGATGGGCATCTGCCTAATGTGCCAACAAAGCATATGGTGTATTTCAAAAGGCAGCCCTTCAGAGCTGATAACACAAAGAGGGCCTAATAAGACTATTCTCGGCAACGATTCTATTTTTCTTTGACACTTATAATAGCCAGATTTATTCTCTATCTTGTTAGAAGCCCATTCAGGAGAGAAATGATCATGGAGAAGTCAGAAGTTTGAAAAATCAAGATCCAAGATGAGTTTTTTTTTTTTTTTTTTTGGCTGTGTCTAATACTCTGATACATTAACTCATTAATGCTCACGGCACCCTTACGAGATAGGAGCTATTATTTCCCCCACTTTAAGGACGCAGGAACCAAGGTTCAGAGTGGTTAAATAACACCCCTGTGAGCAGGTGCTGTCAATGCTCTGCCCACATCCCCTCGTCACCCTGGACGCACCACCCGTTGGTCTGGGGAACAGTTCTTGCGTACTCTGACTCTGCATGTCTCTCTGTTTGTCTCTGTTTCTGTCTCTGTCTCTATCTCTCTTCTTGTCTGTGGGCTTCCTCTGGTTGTGGAAGCATGCTTTGCCTTTGTGTGGGGCAGGCTGGAAGTCCTAGGAGGTCGGCATTCGTAGGAACAACCCAGCTTCTCATTCCCTGGGGGGACAATTCTGAATTGCCATCTCCAAAGCCTTTGCTCAGTCCCAGAAGGATGGAGACCTACTTGTCACCAGTGGTATCTCACTAATTAATGCACCTTTATTGGTTTTCCTTCCTTCCCCGGCTCACTTTCCTACTTCTTGACCATGCTTCCTCTAATAGCTTTCCAAATATAGTACCTGCACCCAGAATCCCTGTCACAGGACACCAGAACTTCCAGAGGCATTTATCTACGTATTTATTTAGATTTTATTTATTTATCCATGAGAGTCACACAGAGAGAGGCAGAGACACAGGCAGAGGGAGAAGCAGGTTCCATGCAGGGAGCCCAATGTGGGACTCGATTTGGGACCCTGGGATCACGACCTGAGCCAAAGCCAGATGCTCAACCCCTGAGCCACCCATGTGCCCCTTCCAGAGGCACTTAAACACAAACAGCCTGGATCCAGAGCCTGTTTTCTTTTTTGGGAACAGCTTTATCGAGATGTCGTTCATGTACCATACAAATGAAAGTGTACAATCCAGTAGCTTTTAGTGTATTCACATAGTCGTACGACCACCATCAGCACAATGCAAGAGAGGAAAGCCCATTCTTGGAACCGTCACGCCCCTTTACCACCCTGTTCCCAGGCCCTGACGCCACTGATCTGTGTTCTGTGTCTATGGATTTACCATTTTTGGACATTTAATATAAATGGACCCACAGAATATATGATCTTTTGGGACTGGCTTCTTTTACTTAGTACACTGGTTTCAAGGTGCATCCAGGTTGCAGTATACATCACTGCTTCATTTCTTTTTATTGCTGACTAACATTTGCCATATGGCTACAGCACATTTTATACAGGCGTTCATCAGTTGATGGGCATTTGGGATATTTTCACGTTTTGGCTATCATGAATAACGCTGCTGGTTTTCTATCCATATAAGGTTTTGTGTAGACCTACATTTTTCATTTCTCTTGACTATATGTCTGGGAGTAGTACTGTTGCCAGAGAGTTGGCAACTCTGTGTTTGACCCTTTGAGGAATCGCCAGGCTGTTGTCCAAAGTGACCGCACCATTTGACACTCCTACCAGCAGTGGAAGAGGGTTGCAATTTGTTTTTAGGGAATAGAGGTAGATCCAAACAAGCTTAATGTACGATGGAATGTATCTTAAGTATACGGGATCACCTACAGGAACCTGGCCACAGCGGACACAGCCAGGTGGCATGTGAGTCCCTGGCACACTGTATTTAATAACTCTCGAAGGGAGGGCAAATTCTGAACCGTCTTTACCAACAACACTTTCGACATGGAATGTGCAGATCTTTTCCCCACACCTGCCGATTCTCTGATTCTCCAGGCACCCACTGAGGTCCAAAGATTCAGTTCAAATCTGACACTAAATAAAGTGTTAGTGCAGACCTTGCAGTTGAGGGACTCGGGTCCTCAAGGCTGTTCCCACTCCACACGTCAGGTGCAAGTGCCAGATGGCCACGGCCACTCCTGACAGACCGGCTACCAATGGAGGGTTCCTGTGACCCCTTCCTCAGGTTCAGCAATTTGCTAGGACAGCTCACGGAACGCAGGAAAGTGCTTTATGTACTATTACTGGTTCATTATAAGGGATAAGACTCAGGAACAGTCAAAGGGAGGAAATGCATAGTGCAACATAAGGTGGAAGGAGCACAGAGCTTCCCTGCCCCCTTGAGGTGCTCTACCTTTCCAGCACCTTCATGTGTTCACTAACCCAGAAGCTCTTCCAAGCCTGTCAGTTAAGGGTTTGTATGGAGGTTTCATTACATGGCATCATTGATTAAATCACTGGCCATAGGTGCTTCACCCAACTTCCAGCTCCTCTCCCTTTGCTGGAGGTTGGGGGGTAGGGCTGAAAACTCCAACTCTCTAAACATGCCCTTGTCTTTCTGGCAATCAGCCCTCCATCCTGAGGCTGTCAGGGGCCCCCAACCACCAGTCATCCCATCAGCATACAAGACACTCTTATCACTCTGGAGATTCCAAGGGTTCTAATAGCTGTGTGTCAGGATCTGGGGACCAAGACCAATATGTCTATATCTTATTGTTCCTAAAAATGCTCTGACCAGTCTTTAATTCTTGGTTTCCAGAAAATGTCCGACTCATGTCATTATAAAAAAATAAGTTAGGGACACCTGGGTGGCTTAGTCAGTTAAGTGGCTGCCTTCTGCTCAGGTTATGATCTCAGGGTCCTGGGATCAGGCCCCAAGTCAGGCTCCCTCCTCAGCGGGGAGTCTGCTTCTCCCCCTTTCCCTTCCTTGCTTGTGCTCTCTCTCTCTAAATAAATAAATAAATAAATAAATAAATAAATAAATAAATAAATAAAATTTTTTAGAAAAAAAATCAGTGTGGTCAAGCATAGTGAGAGAAAGCCTCCATGTTCAGTGAACTGTGGTGAGGGGAGGAGAGGGATAGAGCGAAGTCAGGAGTTCGTGTGAATTCCCCAGAATTCTATGTCAAGCTTTATGGAAAGGAGAAAGTGTGTTGTTTTCTGAGGAGCACGTCCATAACTTCCTCCCAATTGTTACAGAGACTCATGACCAAGAAGAGTTAAGATCCACAGGTACCTGGTAGGTATGGATATCGCACCATGCTTACCCTCGGCATGGCAGCCCTAGCTGAGATAGATGTACCAGCGTGTGCTTTAGTCAATAACCAACCAGAAGAAACCCTGGAAGGTTATGGCTTCTCACTCATTCATGTAGCCTCTTTCCTTAAACTCTTAGTTGAGACATTCAAAACTTGGGAAATCCTATCAATTATATCTAAGTGGTGGACATTCTGTACTAGTCTTTGAGGTAAAAAAAAAAAAAAGGCATAAAACCAAGAAGAAGGCATCACTAGTTCCAATACCATGCACAATGTTTCAATTCCTCTAAAACACAATTCAGCTAATAGGCTTAATTTTTTTTTTTTTTTTTTTGAGAGAGAGAAATAGAGTGGGTGCACAAGCAATGGAGGAGGGGCTGGGGCAGATGGAGAGGGCAAGATAATCTTTTTTATTTTCTTAAAGATTTACTTAGTTATTTGAGAGAAAGAGAGAGAGAGAGAGAGAGAGAATGAGGGACAAAGGGAGAGGAAGAGAGACAATCTCAAGCAGACTCCCTGCTGAGTGTGGAGCCAGAGGTGGGGCTCCATCTCAAGACCCTAACTAAGATCATGACTTGAGCTGAAATCGAGAGGCAGCTGTTTAACTGACTGAGCCACCCAGGTACCCCGGGCTAACTTTTTAAATTTAAAGTAAATTATTTTCTATCAAACAGAAAGATTCACCTGATTCTTCATATGGTCTGTTTCAAGTTTTTTGGAAAGTGAGTAATATGAGGTTCATCCATGAACCGAGTGGAATAGAATCATCTACCAGATTATAGATTACTGAAAATTATAGATAAATTCATGGAAATTGTGGATTACGCATTAAAGTTAATGTATAATTGCAAAGAGTCAGCTCAACTGTGGAGCAGATTGACAGAAACACTGTTTACAGATCACTGGTAAATTAAGCTCAAAGGAACCCAACTGAAGAATAAGGCTATCACACCATCAGGAAGGAAAACACAAAGTCCTAAATTCACAAATAAAATAAAACTTTCCTGAAAAATAGTCAATTATTTTCATCGTTCATCCAAACTGCACATGAGCAACTTCTGTCCAAAGCATTAACTCTTTTGAATTATGTTCCGCAACGTACGTGTTTCTGGGACTCCAGGCCAGTCTCAGAGCATATCTGTACTTATATCAATCTTCACCAAAAGCGGGATTTACACTCACTTCCCCAAAACCTAATGAGAGTTTAACACACACACACACACACACACACACACACACACGCACTTTAGAAACGCGGATCAGAGAAGATAAATGACTTTAGGCTGATCACACGGCCATCCCTGGCAAAGTCAGCGTTCACCATGTCCCGCTGACCACAACCCCAGCTCCTCCGTGTCCACTGCCTCCCCCCATCCAGAATCTCCTCTGTGAACGTGGCTCATCCCAGATTCACGCTGCCATCAGCAGATAACGGTGATGTGGGCACAAAAGCTGCGACACAGGGTGACTTTTTTCCGTGACATTAGTCGTAGCTACAATCACTGGAGGCTCCCTGCGTCCTCACCTGTGCTTGGTGCTTCGCTAAGAAGTTTGCACCTGTCAGCTTACTGAACCTCCAGAGAGACACAACGAGGGAGGCACTAAGGGCGCTCCCACTTTATGGATGGGGAAACTGAGCCACAGAGCAGGTAAGCGACACGGTGGTCACTCCACTGACGAGCAGCAAAGCTAAGAGTCAAACCCTTGCAATCTGACTCCAGGGACGGTCCCGGTCGCCACTCCACTCTGCTGTCGTTCCCATGCGCTGCGACCACAGACAGAAAAGATCAATGACACTCTTCATTCAGCCTTGATACCGAAGAAACGCTTTTAAAACGGAGCGAGGAGCAAATGCCTTTCTTCCCTGGGAAGACCTGTGCCCGTCCCTCGGGGTGGCTGCTGACGTGGTGCTTGGCAGTCATGCCCCGGCCCGACTTTTGCAGGCGCACGAGGTGTGAGGTCCCCCAGGCAGGCCGTATCCCCTCCTCTGGATCTTCGCTCCGCGAGGCGCTGTATTCAGTTACTTCTAATAACCCCGACAGCCCTTCCATTAAGCCAGCTTGGGAGATAACAGTGTTTTGTAAGGGAACTCTTAAGTGTACAGTTCCAGTCAATTCTCATTTAATCCACTTAGTTAAATAGATAATAAACCAGAAGCTGATCCTAGCCTTTAGCCAAGCACGGTGTGTGTAGTTCAGTTGCCTACGTCTTGATAAGGGAGGTCCCCGGTCCCCCAGGGCACCCCTGTGTTATTCTAAAAGAGGGGATGACTCATTCCCCTGCAATTTCTTTCTCTGGAGGGCTTGGGGCTCTCCTGGGCAGGGGTCCGGTTACTCCTCGGAGCAATAAAATAGGGCTCCTGTGCCCATGGCTCCCCTCCCTCTCCGGCTGGTCCCCTCTCCCCCGTCTCCACTTACTGAGGTTCCTTAACTGCCGCAGAAAAAGAGAGAAAGAGAGAGAGCAAAGTGGTTTCCATGGCTCTGTTCGCTGCAGGGACCCACGTTTCCCGCGACAACAAAGCGAAAATGAAGTGAGGCTGCATAGCTGACGTCCCCCTGGGATGGCTGAAATGAAGCTGTGCCCCTCACTCCAGTCGGCCTGGTTCTCTCCTGTTTGCTCTCTCGGGGAGCAGGCTTGAAGCCTTCTGGTGCTCGGGGAACCTTTTCAAATAAGCCCCCTTTCCATACGTTGGGTACTAAGGAAAATACAGCGTCTCCTTGACCAGGAGGAGGCTGCTGTGTGCAAGGTCTTTGTCTGGCCTGGAGCTGAAGCAGCCCTCATCCGAGGCCTTCCAAAACACACACGTGAGCACACATGCACACATGCACGCACACACACATACGTGCCCATGCATGCCTGCGCACACATGCAAGCAGAGGCACGTCACTTTGTCACTTGTGTGGCTGGGTACGTGGGGGCGGGGGAGGCATGGCTATAATGGGATTTGAAATGTTTCCCCCTTTAGCAGGACGACTGTCCTCCCAGGCCAAAAGGTCCCTTGCATCTGATCGGGAAAGAGCTAGGGTCAAAAAATGCGTGAACCTCGTTGAAAGGCCCTTTTCTCATCTGGACCCAAGTTATCGCTTGATAGTTACCCTCCCGCGGGCCCCGAGTTGGCGAACATCAGGCCACTTCAGGGGGCCCAGCTCCGTGGGCTCCTGGGGCAGTGAGAGAAAAGGTCGGCTGCGAGTGTGACTGGCCAGAAAGGACAGAGCCCTGGGAGGTCATGACCTCCCCCATCCATCCAGCAGCCTGACATTGCCTTTATCTCCCTCTTCAAACCATCATTTCAAAAATAGGGTCTTTTCTCCTGGCTTTCACTAAATGTTCGGCAAATGAAAACAAAACCAAACAATATAAACAGCCGAGGAAACCTTAGCAAGTGCCATCGCGACTGGGATCTTTTAGGGAGGGTGGGTTACTGTATAAAACCACTCTCGTGTAGGGCAGTCCTCATAAGCATAAAGGTACAAGTATAAGAAAAGTCCCTTTTTCGAAGGTGGTTGGGATGGATAGGTGATCGTGAGTCCTTCATTTCTTTTTTTCTTTTTTCAAGATTGTATTTATTTATCCACGAGAAATATACAGAGAGAGGCAGAGACACAGGCAGAGGGAGAAGCAGGCTCCCTGAGGGAAGTCCGGGCAGAACTCGATCCCGGGACCCCATATCACGTCCTGAGCCAAAGGCAGATGTTCAACCACTGAGCCACCCAGGTGTACTGATTGTGAGTCCTTCAAACAGGGGATCAATTTTGTTTAAAATTAAATCACAAGGGCAGCCCGGGTAGCTCAGCGGTTTATAATAATTCTTTTTTTAAATTTTATTTATTTATGATAGTCACACAGAGAGAAAGAGAGAGAGAGGCAGAGACACAGGCAGAGGGAGAAGAAGGCTCCATGCACCGGGAGCCCGACGTGGGATTCGATCCCGGGTCTCCAGGATCGCGCCCTGGGCCAAAGGCAGGCGCTAAACCACTGCGCCACCCAGGGATCCCAACGGTTTAGCGCGGTCTTCAGCCCAGGGCCTGATCCTGGAGACCGAGGATCGAGTCTCATGTTGGGCTCCCTGCATGGAGCCTGCTTCTCCCTCTGCCTGTGTCTCTGCCTCTCTCTCTCTCTGTGTCTCTCATGAATAAATAAATACAATCTTTTAAAAAAAAGAAATTTATAAAATTAAATCACAAATGTCCATTTATTCACTAATCTTTGAGGAAAGGCTAAGATCCTCTCTTTTGAGTATTATCTGTTGAACACAGTTCTGCCTTTAAAAAACCCACTAGGTATCATGTACAATTTCTAACTCGAGTCCATTTCAAGTAGAACAAGAAGTCAGAGACATCTGCAGCATGATCTGAGAGCAGGGTGCTTCTAGATTTTAACTCTCTCCCTCAGTCTTTTACAGTCACCTTGTTCACACCTAGTCCAAAAAGGGATTTTACAGTGACTCATCTTGACTGAGTCTTTCAAAAAGTCTTCAGTTCGGTTTTTACTGAAATGATTTTCTTGTCAAGTTCGTATCTCATCCCGAATCCGGGAACATTTAATTAAAGTTTGCAACTTAATAAGAAGCACGACTGGCATAAGCAGGCTTTTGATTCTTGGGAATCACACCACACAGCTGGGAAGAACAGATGTGCCCGGCACATGGAGATGGCCCTGGAGCAACGAGGGGTCAGAGTTTTGGCATCAGTCATTGTATTTTACGGAGGGATCACAGAATGTCAGTTATTCTGGTGAACGGGTTACGTGGAAGCTGGTTGAGCATACATGAGTTACACACATGTTATTTGTAGTCATCATGTTTATACCATAAATAAATCAAAAAGGTATATATATATATATATATATATATATATATATATATAAGCATATTTCTGAGGTTCCATGCTTATACACAGGCAATTGTATCAACTGTACTGATCAATCTCCCATTTGATGACCTCATGTGACTTTTAAGTTCTTTTACTATAAAAAAAAATCATAATCTGGGTTGTCAGCTCGAGCACTTACAGGGCTGATTTCCTCTTCTTCTTTCTTTCCTTCTTCTCTTCTTTCTTTCTTTCTTTCTTTCTTTCTTTCTTTCTTTCTTTCTTTCTTCTTTCTTTCTTTCTTTTTTTTTGATTTCCTCTTTCATTGTAAAGTCCTGCATCTATACCACACGGCAAAGGCCACCTCGGCAGGTGTGGAGCCGATGGTGTAAATATGAGGGTGTGTTGGTGAGGCTGGCCTAACAGAGAAATGTGGAGTCAGAAATAAACAGGTGAGGCCACGGAGGGCCCAGGACGGGGTCCATGGGGGCTGACCACGTCCTGAAGTCCTTCAATAAGCTTCTTCTGGGGCTCCCAGTCCACACGGATCCCATGGTCTCTTTGTTCACTGAATCCTGTTCAAGGGCCTGAAATCTCCTGGCCTGTGGCCTAAGTGATGGCTCAAATGGCAAAGGAGGAAAGGAAGAGGGGCTGGCATAAGCTCGGGTGGGAGCAGGGGCGCTCCTTGGTTTACTGCGGGTTTCTATCTAGCACGGTGCCTGGCTCACAGGAGCACCCACTAAATATTTCTTAAATAAATGAATGGGGGAAATAGGGAGGTGATAGGAAAGAAGAGTTGAATCAGACCAAGCGTGTTATAAAGCAACAGCGCGGATTCTTGAGGAGCTAATAAACTATCTCCGCAGAAAATTTCAAACAAAGAGCTCCCTGATGGTTTTGAGCAATTGCAGCCTACATGCGTAAGTGGATCAGCTCCCAAAAAGGCTACTTCAGAAGAGCAACCTCAATTGACCACATAAATTCTGAATGTTTAACAAGCAAAATGAAACTCTGCATGGTTTAGAGAGACCTGCGTATGAGAGCAAACTTTTAAAAAGAAGAAGAATGAGGAATACAGACTTCAGAGAGACGTGGTGACCTCTGCAGGGCAGGGTGGTGGTGGGAGTAGGTGCGTAAGCAGCCCCCTAAGATCGGGTGGTGGGGTCATGGGTGTTATTATATAATTATGCTATATACCATGTATCAGACAACCTTTTAAATGTATCAGCTATCATCTTAAAAAATATACCAAAATAAAAACCAGTCACGCCACTTTTTAAGCCTTCCGGCAAATTCGGGTTTTTAAAACCGTTGACAAAAGTAAGAAGTGACAGCTGAAATCTTTGATCATCAGGCAGGTCTGGGATGTGTCGTGGGCTGGGAAAGACTTGTATAGTCACGAGATGATGTGACTGCCCAGAGTTCTAGCCTGAGCTCTGAGGCTCTTCCGTGAAAAAAAAAAAAAAAAAAAAAAAAAAAAAAAAGGTGGCAGGGAAGCCTGAAGGAAGAAAACCCATAGGAATATGCTTTGGAACTTGCATTTTTAATGGCAGGCTGCAAGGTCAAGTTGGCAGCCAGGCCCAGAATGCAGAATGCAGGCCGTGGGACAAGCAGCCCTTGATGCTGGACGTCCGTGCTGCTTCAGGACGCGCCAAGGAGGCGGTGAATCAGACAACCCTGGTTCATCGCTGGAACGAGAAAAGAGCCCCTACTCTTTCAAAACACTCCAAGATGCCTCTGAAAAATCTCTGAGGCAAGCTTTTCTGACTGCCCTAACTATAATCATAGTTTCTTGATTTAAGATTTTGTGGTTACGTAAGGGAGGCACATAGGACTTTGTAAAAACTGTTGCGATCCTGCATCATATTAAATAATACAATTGCACCTGCCGGTCATATGTTATCCTATTAAACCGAGCCAAATCACCTTGGACAAAGAGACCCTCAAGCAAATACCCTGTTTGAGGTGATTTCTTGGAAAAGGCAGGATTGGATGTTTGGATGGGTTATATAATCTACGACCAGGCTTATCACCAACAGGAAAATCAGATCTCTCTCGTATCATTTCGACTTTTCCAAGAATGCGACCTGCTACAAGCGTGGGAAGCGCCCACAGAGCCACTCACACCAGAGCTCGCGTTCACAAACCTTCCCGTTCCCAAGGAGGGCAGCACGCAGGCTGTGGACGGTGATCTCAGATGTGTTCTCAAACCAGCATGTCTCACTCTGAGTGTTTTCCCAACCGGCTCATAGTTTTTACTCTGTTGCATCTGTTTCTACTGAATTATAAATTTGCCATTTCTACTCTATGTCCCCTTTCAAAGTGTTGACACGTCTGGTGGTTTGGAATAGCTCCAAACAGCTCGCTGGACTCCCAGACAAGGGACAAGGGATCACCTGCATCTGGTCGTTTTCAAAAGCTGGCAGGTGTCAGAGCACCTGGGAGCCACGTGGCACCTCACAGGAGACTTGTGACAAAGGACTACCGCTGATCTCATCTTCTGAAGAGGAGGAAAACGAGCCTATATTAAGCATACGCCAAGGGCGTCGTCCAAGCATTACGCATGAGGTAAGCACAGTTGGCAGTTTTTATGTTGGTATTTGCTTGCATCTTGTTTGTTCTTTTTGGGTGCCATGAAGCTGAAGCAACCCCAAAGGTAAGAAAACCTATGATGGGGAAAATCTGACCTGCTCAGTTTAGCTTTCTTTGCATTGGGAAGACAGCCATAATTTTATGTTAGCGGGGAAGTGCACGGTTTCAGAACCAACGGGCCCATCTGACATTTGGAAAGAAAGGGAAAGAGAAGCCCCAGTGCTCCTTCCACGGATGGCCTCTCCGAGACCTGCTAGATCCCATCTGTCATCCAGGAAACGTGCCTGAGGTGGACACCTGCAGCCAGCTCCGTACCTGTTACCCCACACACTCTGTCCCTCCCTGTTCTTCAGTGCAGAGAAGTGTGTGTGTCGTGGGGACGGGGCCGCTCTATCCAATGCAGCTGCAGCTGCACCCGGAAGGCTCCCTGGAGGTGGAGGCCAAGAAGGAAGCTGCGAGAGACCACGCTGAAGGCACTCCTTCTGCTCCTTTCCACATCTTAGCCTAGGTCCAGTCTTGTCGCTGGTTTTAAAAGCAGCACCAAAGGTCCACTGCCCATGAAGGATCCTTAGGAGATAAGGCTGTATTTTATTTTAGGAAGGCTAATAAAATCGAGGGTGCGGGAATAATGCGGTGTCGTTTCTGGCTGTGATGGGTCCCTGGGAAATGCTCTTACCCAGGTTACGATGAATAAATCACTCAGGGTCTGGCTTGCCTGCGCATTACACCAACCTGAGCTAGGGCTAATTGTCCATTTGTAAGAAAGGATGAAATAAAAAAGTTGAAATCATGGCACATTTAAAAGCTTTTCAAATTACCGCCTGACCTTCCTTGCCTCTTGTTCTCATCGTCATCCGAGGAGTTATTTTGCCCTTTTTTTTTAAAAAAACCTAAGACTTTTCTTTTCCATTATGTTTCTTGAGCTCCAGTCTTGCTGGGCTTGTTATCATGAGATTTGTTAAGCACGGAGGAACAGTGGTGTTCTTTTAATTCATATTTTGGGAGAAGGCTAGGTGGTTAATAATATGGGATCATTTTCTGATCTATTTGAGAAAAAGGGAAGAATAAAAGGGAAGCTTATTGGCCTAAGTTTCTTTTATCCCTTTTGTTTCTTAAAAGAATAGCAGAGCAAATGGAGTTTATTTTCCTTCCAGTAGCAGACAGATCAAATGAGCCCCCCTCCTCTGCCCTCCCCCAACACACAAAATCCCTCTCTGCCTCAGTCTCAGCTTCCCTTGCACCTGCTGTTGTAAATCTCCATTGAACCGAGCCAGCATCCCCACGCCTGAAATTTAAGCTCCCACTAAATGAGGCCTCTGATCTATCACTTCTCTGTGCTTTCTTTTGGAGGCGGTGTGGATTAGTGTGTGGGTTCACCATGCCTGATTCAGAGATGGGACAAAGTCCAGAGAGGGCTGCCAGTGGGCCCGTGGCATGGGGAGAAGGGGAGAAGGACCGTATTTCCCTCATCTCTCTGGGAGGCAAAGGAAAACCTTGAGGGTGGACCCGACCCCAGGAACACATGCAGAGAACTCAGGGGAGCTGATGGGCAGATGCCCGGCCCCCCAACCTCAAGGTTCAGGGCACACTGAAGGAGCAGGAGAGAAGGCGGCTGCTTCCCCTGCCTGGCTGGCCCTGGGGATGGGGCCAGGCTTCCCGCGTGGTGGAGTGGGCCCCTGTATGCAGCCTTCTGTGTGCTTGGACCTGTCCCGAGCCCAATCCAGCCTCGCTCCTGCGGTGTCTCTCAGCCACCCACTCCGGCCTCCGATGGAGAGAGTTCAGGTGGAGGGTACGTCTGCAGGGCAACGCAAATGAGTGATCACAAAGTCTTAGAGTTTCCAGGCTTTCACTGGCTTCCCAGGGACATTCTTGGGCTCACAGCTGTTTTCACAGTGACTCGATGTCCACCACGTGTCATGCAGGGTGAGTATGGTGCAGGGGGGCTGGGCTCCCAGCAGGTGCCCCTCCCCCCGATGGGGATGGGGAGGCATGGGAGAGCTGGTGAGCTATGGCCAGCTCTGCGATCTCAAGGCAGAACAGATACTTAACAGCAGACGGTCACAACTTCCCTGGCCTTGCAACGGCAGGGGAGTGGGGAGCTAGTTTAGAAACAAAAACTCCCAAATGGTTGGGGTTTCCTGTGGCCTTCCGCTGGGGGCACCAAGAGCAGTCGACCCAGAGGTCCAGGCTGGTGACATTTGAATTCTCTCTCGCGCACCACCTCACAGCTGCCTTCATTTCTACACCAATTCTCGCCTCTCCCCAGGTCACAAAACAAACAAAACAAAACCGTGTGGACAGCGCAGGACCTGGACTAACGAACAGTCCCATTGCCACAAAGGTTTCATTGTGAGCTCATAAAACGAGACGGTTCTCAGAACTCAACGGGTTTGGCGCCTCCTGTGGAGCCGGGTACCCAGGAGGTGGTCAGTACGTGCAACATGTGGCTAGATGCACAATGTGTGGTTCTCTTGATGAGAACAACAAAACCTACAAAACCAAACTGAAACTCTAGGGAGAGTTGTTGGCTGTGGCTTCAGGGTACTGCGTTTCCAGGGCCGAGGGCTGGCAGTCTGGGCTGCTGGTTGTGAAAAGCCTGAGGGCCTGATCTCAGGGAGAAGCAGCAGCTCCCTGAAAGCGCCACCCCAGGGCCTTCTGCGAGGCCTGCCACAGTCACAGCCCCCCGGAGCTCTCCTGGGGTGCTCCGCAGCTCACACGCATCGTCTCGGGCCACTTTGCGGACTTGTGCTAAGAAAGGGCTGAGGAAATGACCACGGATACAAGTTCCAGGGCTGGTCACAGCTATACTGCTTATAGAGGTGAGACTGAAACGAAACGTCCGTCAATATGAGGATAAAAACTGCTGTGTTTGATCCGTTACTTACTGATACTGAGTAATATCGATCTATTGATATCTGGTACTTCTCACCCACACTAGATTGCTAAGCGGTCCGGGGAGGCTCCTGAACGGGAGGTACAGCACATGTACTATGTAGTATGTGTACTACCACTGGGGCCCTCGGTGGTGACTCAGCGAAGCGTCCTGCTCTTGGTTTCAGCTCAGGTCGTGACCTCAGGGTTGTGAGATGGAGCCTCGTGTTGGGCTCCATGCTCACCACAGTCTGCTCGAGATTCCCTCTCCCTCTCCTTTTGCCCCTCCCGCTTGTGAGCTGTCTCTAAAATAAATAAATAATTAATTAATTAAATACACACACACACACACAAATACTGTCATATACCTAGATATGTCTATATACATATACACACATGCACACATGTATACACACAAATATATACACATACGTGTATATATACACACAAGTATATGATATATAATCACACATGCATACACATATAGATATACACATATATGCATATGAATATACACACACAAGTATATACACATGCACACACATGTACACACTCGCACACACATGCACATGCACACATATCTGCACATGCATGCATACATACACCTGTACACACATATATACACATGCACATAAACACATTTATGCACACATGTATATACACATGCGCACACACGAGCATATTTATGTACACACAGGCATATATACGCATGCACACATACACCTGTACATACATATACACATGCACACACATGTACACACATATATACACATGTACACAATACACACATGTACATACACATGCATCTATACACATGTATATACATACGCAAAGAGCTACATTAAGGTACATCACAACCCTCCAAACTGCCATAGGAGGAAGCCGGCCCCTCAGCACGACTTCATCATCACCAGCCTCTGCTCTGAGGGGCTCGATATTTAATGCCAGGGTCACCTGTGCATGAAGAGGAGTCAGCAAAACTCAAGACTGGCTTCACTGCCACCATGCATTGGAGTGAGTCAGCAGGCGAAGAGGAAATTCAAACCCTCAGTCAGGGAGGTCAGGGCCTGGTTCTGACAGAAAGTTCACGTTTGGTCAAGAGAATTTTAAGAGAAGGGAGTTCTCAGGGCACCTGGGTGGCTCAATCAGTTGAGCATCTGCCTTTGGCTCAGGTCATGATCCCGGGGTCCTGGGATCGAGCCCTGCATCAGGCTCCGCTCAGCTGGGAGTCAGCTTCTTTCTCTACCCTCTGCCTGCTACTTTCCCTGCTTGTGCTCTTTCTCTATCTCTCAAATAAATAAAGTCTTTTAAAAAAAGAGAGAGAGAGAGAGAGAAGGAAGGAAGTTCTCTTGTAGTCCAAGAAAGGAATCAAGGATTAGGCTGGCTTTTAAATTTCATGAGGGTGGAGCCCATTCATTGATTCACTCAGTAAATATTTCCTGAGTCCTTATATGTAACTGTTCGAAGCACGGATACAACAGCAAACAAAACAGAAATTTCTGGCTGCATCAAGCTTCCTGTGCACTTTTCTACTGCGCCCAAAAATGATGATAATAGTTAACACCTATCGAGCACTTACTATGGTACCAAGTACTATTCTAGGTACTATCTGTATTAATTGATTTAATCTTCAGAACTATGCTATGAGGTATGTGCTATCATCGTCCTCATTTCCCAGATGAGAAGAACGAGGTACGGAGAGTTGAATAACTTGCCAAGGCCACACAGCCAATGGCAGAACCATAGTTTGAACCCATACAATTTGGACCTGGAGCCTGGACTCTTTAATGTTGCCTTTTTACCATAGCAAGCAACCAATAAACAACAGAGAGATAATGATAAAAAGTAGGGTATAAACACAATAAAATAGCCCAAAGTTAAGTAGATAACTAGGAAAAAGGTCAGTTTAAATGATGACAAGCTTAGCTTCCAGGTTATCTGGAAAGAAATGTGCTTTTATTACCTGCAAGTGCATACTGACACCAGGCCTCATTAGCAATCTACTAACGAGCAGAGAGCTCCCTGCCTGCTGTGATGAATATTTAAGACTGGATTGCAACTCAGTGGCCCTCCTCCTCATGAAATACCCTTTAATATCCTTAAAGTAGTTTGTTTTCTCAAGAAGGCCTTCCAGTCGCCATTACAATCTTATTGATTTTACTCATTTGCTCAAAAGTCCTCACTCTCAAACTAGGTCAAGGTAACTTAAGATTTCCCTGTCCTTTTTTTTTTTTTTTTAAATTTATTTATGATAGTCATACAGAGAGAGAGAGAGAGAGAGGCAGAGACACAGGCAGAGGGAGAAGCAGGCTCCATGCACCGGGAGCCCGACGTGGGATTCGATCCCGGGTCTCCAGGATCGCGCCCTGGGCCAAAGGCAGGCGCCAAACCGCTGCGCCACCCAGGGATCCCTTCCCTGTCCTTTAAAGTCAGGTCCCCTTAGATATTTTTTGGGGTAGCCATCGGTGTTCAACAGCATACCGGCTCTCCTCTGGAGAACCTGGAGTGTGGAGGGATGACACGCTTTCCTAAGTGAGATGGGACCATCTTCACTGGGACCTTCCTCAGTGATCAGGGACCGCGGTGTCGAGAGGAGGTCCCTGGCTGTTGGGCAGAGACCCCACAGACACAAGTGGACACAAAGCCCAGAGAAGAAACTACCCATTGTTGTCTGAAGCCACGGAGATTTCTGGGGTTGTTTTTAAGCTCAACCTAACCGATTCAAATACCAGCCCTCCAAATTTGAGGTGAAAAAGAGGAAAATGAAGAAAGAATCTATATAGCCAGCTGGAAGGGAAATGAAATCAAACACCGACCATTACTAGAGCTTAGACATCTACAGGTAGCACAACAATCCTCTTGGCAATGGAGAGAAGTCGGTATTATCTTCATTTTACAGACATGGAAGCTAAGGGTCAGAGAGGGGAGGGACTTAGCCAAGGTTATATGGCTAGAAAGTGACAGAGGTGAGTTTCAAAGCCAAGTCTGTCTGAATCTTGTGATTGATTATCTTATGCTGTCTATAAAAAGTACACAACTATGTCACTTTAAGTATGGCTAACCACACACACACACACACACACACACACACACAAGAAATAACAAGGGTTGGAGAGGTTGTGGAAAAAAGGAATCCTTGTGCACTGTTGGTGGGAATGCAAATTAGTGCAGCCACTGTGGGAAACTGTATGGGAGTTCCTCAAAAAATTAAAAATAGAATTACCATATGATACAGTAATTTCGCTATTCAGTATTTACCCAAAAAGACAAAGTACTAGCATAAAAAGATATATATGCCCCTATATTTACTACAGCACTATTACCAATCACCAAGATATGGATGCAGCCCAGGTGTCCATCCATGGACAAACACGTAAAGAAGATACACACACACACACACACACACACACACACACACACACACACTGGAATATTACTCAGCCATAAAAAAGAACGAAACTTTGCCATTTGCAACATGGATAGACCTAGAGAGCATAATGCTAGATGAAATAATTTAATCAGGAAAAGACAAATACCATATGACTTCACTCATATGTGGAATTTAAGAAACAAATGAACAAAGAAAAAAAAGACAAACAAAAAACCCAGACTCTTAAATATAGAGAACAAACTGGTGGTTGCTAGAGGGGAGATGGGTGGGGGAATGGGTGAAACAGATGAGAGGAATTAAGAGTACACTTTCTTCTTCTTTCTTCTTTCTTCTTTTTCTTTCTTTCTTTCTTTCTTCTTTTTTTTTAGAGAGCTGGGGAGGGGCAGAGGGAAAGGGAGAAAGAGAATCTAAAGCTCCACACCCAGTATGGAGCCTGGCATGTGGGAACTGAGCTCACACCCCTGAGATCATGACCTGAGCTGAAATCAAGAACCAGACAGACCCTCAGCCAACTGAGCCACCCAGGGGCCCCAAGAATACAGCTATCCTGATGAGCATGGAGAAATGTATAGAACTGCTGGAGCATTATATCGTACACCCGAAACTCTGTATGTTAATTATATTTCAATTAAAAAAAGTAAAAACCAAGCACAGGAACACTAGGTGGGAAAGGCATTCAGTCATTCACCAAACATGCACAGCATGTGTACTTCCTACGTGCCAGGCACTGGTGCAGGATCATATGGCCTCTGCCCTTGAGGAGTTGACAGTGTAGTGTAGGCTACGGATCAGATTCAATCTGTGTAACAAGAGCCATTTAGCTAGGGTAACGGTGGGTGGGGTTCGGGGGGGGGGTACACTTGAAAAAAAACTGGGGGAGGCAAACAGCAGAGAAGGGAAAGCATATGAGTACTAATGGCCAAAGGAAGAAGTGTCATTAACATAATTCTAGTACTGCTTAGATCTGCACACATTTGGTAAGAATATGCCATATGCCTCACCCTCAGCTATGGCAGCACACGGTCACTGGCTGATGACATCAAAGCAGCCTTGAAAGCCAAGAGGGGCAGCTCTGCCTCATTGGTGACCACAGCCCTCCACCCAGCTGGCTCAGGAATTCAGACCCAAACAGGCAACAACATTCCCAGGGGCGGCTGGCGGCCCAACCCAGGAGGACCGAGGGCAATTTTCTCTCTGGTCTTGCCTGCTCATCTATGACCCTGGTCATATTCATCAGACCGAGCCCAACAGGCAAGTCACCCAGTCAATGTTGACTGGTCACCTGACAGAGAATGAATAGAGAGGTGGAGGCTAAAAGGCCTTTGAGGAAACTGAGGCCACTGAGCACCAAGGGTCTGACGTACTTGACAATGGGCCTTAGAGTGGCTCAGGCTGCTTCTGACCATCTCAGCAATGCAGGTCTGAATTCTGAACTGCAGAAGTTGCTCTCTCCCATTTAGAAATTAAAACACAAATGGCCCTCCTGGGTGGACATGTGTCAGGATGGAGACTGCTAGGCCACAACCCAGGCCCGTGGGACCTAGGGAGAGGAGGAAATCCTCCTGTGGAAGTTAATGGTATGGTCTCTGTCTTTGGGTAACTTAAAAATCCAATTACTGGGAGGTGCCTGAGTGGCTCAGTTAAGCGTCTGCCTTCAGCTCAGGTTGTGATCTCCAAGCCCATAAATGACATTGCTAAATTCTGGCTGGCTTTTTTCCCCCTATAGAAGTAAGAAGTAGCCTCACACCCCTTCTTAGCACAGTTCCAGAAAGCCACTTGCCTGGTGACCAAAATTAAACACATATTTATCAAGAACTTACTATGTACTGGTACAGTTTCTAGATGCATCTATGAATAAACACAACACTCTTGCTTTATGTGTTCTTACATTCTAGTTAAGTCCTCTTACATTCTAGTTAAGGAGATAGACAATAAACAGACTCATAACACATGTTAGACTAGAGTAGGTGCTAGGAATAAAACAAAGCCATGCAGGGCACATAGGGTAGGTTGCTTTTCTGACATCTCTTCCAGCTTCCTTTGGTGGGCTTTTCCATGTAGTAGAGGCTGGGAAACTAAATGTTCCACTTCTCAGGCTTCTTTTCCAGGAGCTTAGATGCTCTCCCACGGTAGCTCAAAGCTCCCAGAAATGCTATATTGGAATGTCATCCCATTGTGTTGAACCCAACTATTTCCATCATGGACATGGAGTTTCTGGAAGTCAGGCACCCGCATCGGTTTACTTATCTGGCACGCAGAAGGCACACACCACATGCCTGTTGAATAAATGGCTGCATTCAAGACCGACTGCCTGGCTTAACCTGAACACCTGCCCTAGGGGGGGATGAGGGAAATTCAGAAAGTCATGCCATGAGAACAAGCTGGACGGTGAATGCTGGGAGGCTGTGTTCACACTACAGATTAAGAGAAGCTACTACTGCTGGTTCTTCAGCGGGGGTGGGTGGGGTAGGTGGGTGGGGGGGAGTCTGATGACATAGTATGTGACAGGAAATGTTTTCTAGTGTGTCCGTGTGGAAGGGCTAGCGTGCACAGAAAATGGAGGTGAAGGGTTAAAATACTGATTCCAGACGGAGGAAAATTGGTAGCCAAGGAAAAAGGAAAGCAAAAAGCAGATGCTGCAGAAGATTTGCAAAAAACACTGGCTTCTAAGCCATGTCCCTAAGGGGCAGGAGGGAGACAGGCCCGTGGAGCCTGACGGAGAAGTCGGAAAGAAAGTGCATGCTAGTTTGAAGGAAGTTGGGAGTCCTGATTCCGGTGCTGACACTATCTGAGAGTTGCTGGGAGCTGACGTGGAGACATGTGACCATCTGGGCTAGACATGCTGAACTAGGAGAGGTGGGATCATGTGGCCACTGGGAGCAGGGGCTCCGGAGCCAAAGAGGCTGTTGTGGTTTTGCTAAGCACTAGCAGTGTGGGCCACGATGCATTACCTAGCTTCTCCGGGCTCCCGCAGCCAAACCTGGGCAATCACAGTGCCTCCTTCAGAGGGTCGGTGAGGGGAATAAATGAATTAATATACTGAAGGTCTTGAAATAGTGCCTGATGCTCAGTGAAAGGCACCTAAGCTATTGGTCACATCATCAGGAAGTACTCAGCGAGTACTCGAGGCAGTACTGCAAGGTGAGTAGTGCAGACGGGAGGGGGCTGAGGTCCAGGGAGAAAACATTTCACTTGTTTTATTTTACTTTATTTATTTATTTTTAAAGATTTTATTTGTTTATTCATGAGAGACAGAGAGAGAGAGAGAGAGAGAGAGAGAGAGAGGCAGAGACACAGGCAGAGGGAGAAGCAGGCCCCATGCAGGGAGCCCGACATGGGACTCGATCCTGGGTCTCCAGGATCACGCCCTGGGCTGAAGGCAGGCACTAAACCGCTGAGCCACCCAGGGATCCCTCGCTCTGTTTTAAATACGACTCAAACCAAGTGGGCCAGTCGTTTGGCCTGGGAAATACTGCAGCTCTCCTGAGCATTTTGATAGAATAGTCCTCGTCACAATGAGATGTGCTTCTAAAACACTGCTTAGGGACAGCTGAAGGTACGACCCGTGTAAGTCTATCATGAGAAGGAAAAGCCAAAGAAGCAAAGCACTGAGCAGGAGGGAAGTTGGCATTATTTGAATGTGAGAGTACCCTGCTGCTATTCAAGAAAATCTTCTAAAATAGTAAAAATAAATAAATAAATGAAAGAAAGAAAGAAAGAATAAATAAACAAACAAACAAACAAATAAATAAATAAAATAATAAACAAAACAAAGGTGTGGACATAGCTCAATGATTTAAGATGGTGCACCTAACACCAGAAGGCAAGCAGGCGGCCCAGCTTCTCTGGCAGCAATGTGGAGTACGCCTGATGGAATGTGCTGAATTCTAAACATCTGAAACAAAAGAAACTATGCTAGCCACTCACAGTTTTCTTAAAAAAAAAAAAAAAAAAAAAAAAATATATATATATATATATATATAATATATATATAATATATCTCCCTGTCGAAGAGAAGCATTGGGTTTACTCACTAGCCCCAACCTAGTGGAACAGGGCTGGGGTGAAGAGGCAGCTGGGCTCACAGTGCAATGGCTCTGTGTGGCCCATCTCAGCTTCCTTGAGCTTTCCAACCCTTCAATGTGCCTCAAATAGAACCACAAGGGAGGGGTGAATTCAGACACATGGCACACCTTTATTTTTAGCCCACTGAGAACATTTTATTTACTAAACAATGTAATGAAATGAGCGCTTAAACCATAAAAGCTCCAGGATGTCAAAGTGTCAGTGATGCAGACAGTTATTCAGCAGATAAACCTGAGAAACTGGCAGAGATAATGCGCACTAAAAAATCTTCTGAAAGCACATTATTGAGTGACAGGGAACACTTGCCATTTTAAACACATTCTGTCGCTTTCAGTTGTGTCTGAATTAATGCGATTAAGCATAAGACTTACTTTGTCAGTTGAGACCGAGACTGAGAATTCTTTTATTTCTTTACTCATACACATGGTGTGTTACTATTTATTGGATTTTTAAAAAAGATTTCTGTGCTGCAACACTGTTACAGAATCCAACACCCAGAAGGCCAGTGGGGAGGGCCCTGAGAGTGATACTGTTTTATAAAAACCACTTCTTCAAAATGTCACACTCCCTCTCATGTCCCGCAGATCTGGAATTTAAGAGTAGAACCTTGACAAACAGGATTAAACTCTGAAGGAAGAGACCATAAAGCAAAAAGAATAACATCACCCTGAGTCCTTCCTGTCTTTCAGAGTCGTGCCAGAGAATCATGTGACAGCGTAAAGAAATAGATGCTATGACTCTTCTGTACAGGAAAGTCTGATCGCCACTATCTGTTGTCCTAATGACATATTTCTCACCTAAATTTTGCTCTCAGTGACATAATTTGCTGGCCTCACTTCTCATGTGTCTTAACTGACATCATAGAAGAGCTATTTTGGCTCTTTCAAGATACATTTTCGTTGATCAGCTGGGTGCTGTCACCTACTGCTTGACCAGATGCATCCTTCTGAGTAGAGCTACAGGCAGGCGAGGAAACCTCCAGGTCGACTGGTGGACCCGGAAAGATGGTCTCCTGTTGATGCCTCTCCCTGCAATTAGTCGGTGTCCTCGAGCGACCCAAAGGTCATCAAACCCTGCGTCCACCTGACCTGCAGATGCTGCTGACCGCCAACTCCCTCCTGAATCCCATTCCCTCAAGGATCCACTTACTACTAGCAACTGGCTAATCTCAGAGAAGAATCATAGAACTTCAGAGCTGAAAGGGACCGTAGACACCATCCAGTGTTCTCCCATCATAAACCAACTCCTTTGTTTTCCAAAGGGTCAGTGCAAAAGGGGTTTGTTTTCCTAAAGACATTTCCAGGCATCAATTTACATCAGCAGGAAGGATATTTTCTAGAAGCCATTGTTTCCACCCCTCTCATCATGGGGATAATCACCCCTTGTTCCAGGCATCTAGTGCAAAGCTGGTTTCCATTGTAGACAACTCTTCTGTCTTCAAATTGGGCTCTGGAGGCAGTACTGACTTCCGGCTGTAACAAGGCATATTTACAGTGAAGCTGAACATGAGCATATGGGCAAAGAGTTCATCTGTGTGTGCATGTAAATTTACTAATATGACAACACTTACAAAGCATTAAATACAAAATCTCATTAAGTCAAAATACAAGATAATTTTTTTCCCCCTTCGCCACGGATCCCAAACATTTTAGAGCTTAATAATCTCAGGCGCTGATGGTAACGGTCAGAGTTGGGGGAAATGCAGATTAGTAAAGTTATTTTGGAGGATGAAAAAGAGGCACCTACTAAAATTATAAATGTGCAGGCCCTTTGACCCACTGACTTTACTTTTTAGGGAATCTACCTGAGAAATCATCTTTTTTTTTTTTTTTTTTGAGAAATCATCTTATTTGGGTTCAAAGAGGCATGTGGAAGGGTGGTCGTTATACATGAGACTATAATTGAGAATAATTAGAAACAGTTGCTTGATATGTACATCTGTGGGCTGTGATTAAATTGTTGGCACGGAAGGTTATGTAGCCATTAAAAATAGAATGAGGCAGATCTATAGGTGGAGGCCTGGAAAGAACTCTAAGACATATTAAGTGGAAAAAGAGAGTCGCAGAACAGTTTATGTGTACTATAATATTGTACGTACTTAAGAAGCCGATATACTTCTAGGTATACCTTTGTACATATATTTGTATGTGAATACTTCTTAGAAAAGAGCATAGAGGGTTATATCCCAACTGATGACAAGGGTTTCTGATGGAAAGATGAGTGGAATTAGAACAAAGGGTCATTAAGAGGAACTTGTACTTTTATCTGTGCTGTTAAACTTTCGTTCAGTGAGATTGATGCATATATTACAGTGCTATGAATTTTATTTAATTATACATTTAGCTTATCTTTCTTTAGGAGAACTAAAGGCCTCACCCAGAAAAATCTGGTTGCCTCCCGATTTCTATAGCCTGAGGCCCCCCTTAAGATTTTCTTACTTAAATCCTCTTCCCACCCTGGAACTTAGGCAACATCATCCCAGATCCTTGTTATGGAAATACATACGAGGATGTAATGCTGAGCTTTTCATAAATGTTTGTTTTCTCATCAGTTCTTAGTGTTTATCCATGAGAAAATGAGCTGTGCTTCTGCTAAAGTCAAGGGCAAAAACGTCTAATCCCAAAACACCATCTCCAATAAACAAAACCCAAGGAGAGAGAATTCTTTATCAACAGAAAGTCACAGCTCCCCCTAGAACACAGCCTTCCTACAGGCCTCAGTAGCCAGATATTCCTGGACATACTTTCCAAGAAATATATAACTACACAAGTTTCATATGGAGTGATTCCTTTACTAACTTTAAATTTAACTCTTCTCTCTCTCCCCCTTTTTTTCCCCTCCAAACTTCCACTTACAGAAAGACCCATGAGAATTGTAATATTCTTTTCTCTCTTTTCAAGAAAGAAGAATGACTTTGGGATTTATGCATCAAAGATTTGTCTTATTCTTCCCTGATTGTTGAATTAACTGGATTTTAAAAGCAGATGCTGCATCTTTTTAAATCGTCTTCCGGATCTTATAGTTTAAGGAAAAAATAAAAGCCTGTGACTTAGAAAGATTAAGTACGGTGGAAAAATGGAATATGTTACTTGAAAGAAGTTGAGAGAATAAGAGGCCTGTTTCAAAAGCATAGAAAATAGTCACAGATGCCTACAGAATCTCTTGGAGTGGGCCTTGGGGATCTGTACTTTCAGTGCCACCGTGGGTTCTGAGGGTCAGTGGGGTATGTTTTCCATCTTGGTATAAAATGCATCTTTCAAAGCAGTCATGGTCACCTGGGGATACCACAGGCTTATCCCAGAAGGATCCCAAAAAAATCCTCACAATCTCAGAGCAAAATATTAAAAAAATTTTCCATTTAAAAAATGAATATATTCTGGGGTACCTGGGTGGCTCCGTCAGTTAAGCATCTGACACTTGATTTCAGCTCAGGTCATGGTCTCAGGGTCCTGGGGTTGAGCCCCACATCAGGCTCTACGCTCAGTGGGGAGGCTGTTTGGGATTCTATCTCTCCCTCTGCCCCCCCCCATGCTTTCTCTTTCTAAAATAAATATTCTATTGAGTCCTTTAGGAAGGATAGGGAATGCCATGTCTCAAATTAACAAAGGCTATAGTATTCCAACTCTAAAAAGGCTGCAATGGGTGACGGCACTGAGGGGGGCACTTGATGGGATGAGCACTGGGTGATATGCTATATGTTGGCAAATTGAACTCTGATAAAAAATTAACAAAATAAAATAAAATAAAAAGGCTGAGAATATCTGCCTCCCTTTACCTCTAAAAAAACGTTGGCTGTCCAAACCTCAAATTTGTTATTCCTTCTTGAACAAAGAAAAGGTATTACTACAATTCTCATGATATCTGGAACTACAAATGATTTACCGTGACAGTGACTAGGATGCAAATCATGAGCAATCAGTTTCTATCCCCTCCCTCCATTAGAAATAATAGTCCATGTGTTTCTGTAGTTTAACATAATATAGACACTTCTCTGATTTTCTTGAAAAATCCTAAGATAAAATGAAACAGTCTCTCATCTTTTAAAAAATCCCCATGTAACAGTATGAGAGCCTCCAGGATAAAGGATCGGCGCTACTCCTCATCAGAACTCAGAGATGGCTTCTCTTTCTCTCTTAGGTATTTATGGCAGGAAGGCTGAGAGGAACAGGACAGTACTCATCAGAGGAAAAATTGTAATAATCTTTGGAAAGAAATTGGCTGGGACATGTGAAATGCAGCAGGCTTGAGGACACTGTTCTTATTTCTGAGCATTCTATTCTGAATCCCTGTCTTGCTGGCAGAGTTTCCAGCCTGCGAGGCCTGTTCACTGGGCCCTGATGTATGTGAGCGCTCTCCTGCAAACCACCATGGGGGTCCAGCTATCACATGGACCCTTGCACCATTCTCATGTGTTCTCCTCTCCCTTATTACATATATTTGATCACTCAGCTAGAAAAAGTCTTGACAAATTGCACTAGAATAATCATTTCCCACCTGAGCTCACCATGGAGAAAAATATCTGTTGTTATGTACCCAAAGTACAGTCAAGGAGGGCCATTTGGAAAGGGCTCTCCGTTCACAGGGAAACTGCCAGACGGAAGCCAGGCATCATCTCATTCTTCAGAACGAGCTCTGGCCTTCATGTACCAACAGCAGATCAAACTCAAGTTCCATTAGGGATTAAGACTGTAAAAACATCACTTCTCTCCAAATTAATCTATTAATTTAGTACACTTTCAATGGGAATCATAAAAGTGAGTTTGTGTGTATGTGAAATTGAATAATTTGATTCTAAAGCTACTATGGGAGAGCAAAGGGTTAAGAGAACCAAGACAAATGTGAAGACTAATAAGGCTCATTACACATACGTAGTGATTTAGGAAGTGCGGTCCTGGCGCAGGGAGAGATAGAGGAATGAAACAGAACAGGGAGCTGCTAAGGGTCCCATGCAGCTATGGACGCTTGATACACAGCCAAGATGATGCTGAAATCTCGTGGGGAAGGAACTACTCAAAGTGGTGACTGGATGTAATCAATATCAAATTTCATCCCTCGCATTAACTGTATGGGAAAAAAATCCCAAGGTATTAAAGACCTAAATGTGAAAAAAAAATTTTTACATTTTTAGAAAAATGGAAAGACACTATAAACAAGGTGAAAAGATGAGCCTTCTGCTAGTGTAAGATACCTGCAACCTATAAGATCCACAAAGGATTACCGAGACGAATGAAGAAATCAGTAAGAAAAGCAATCGGCAAAAAGCAGACCACCAAGTGGAAAAATAGGCCAAGAATCCAGACAGGACACATCATGGAAGACAACTGCGTGAACCATGAACAACATGCACCTGGATACAACTTGCTGAGTAATCGGGGAAAGAAGGAGCGACTTAAAAGCCTGGTCCTGGCCAGGCCCACCAGGGCAGCATAGAGGCTGTGCAGTGCTGTACACACGATCGCACGACGGACAGAGCAGAGGACATCAGTGCCCCAAGGGCAGCGAGGGCTCCTGCCTCCCTGGCACTCTCATGTGGCATCATCATCCCTAAAAGACAGAAGCCACTGAGGAATTGAGGGGCTCTGAGGCATGTACCTCGACTCACTGTGGACCTTCGCCCAGGTTCTTCAACTCTGCATCTGCTTCCTCTTCTGCAGACAGGTAACTACAGTGACCTTGACCTGACCTTGCTGATGCCCGTGAGCTAATGGGTGCAGCTTCAAGGGGACCGAGGCCCACAAAGGGGGTCAGCACTAATGCCCCGCTGCTGGGGGGGTCATCACGGGCCAGGTCTCATTGTCACCAATGGTGCCCGCATGGAAATAGCATCAGCCTTTCCAACTCCTACTTATGGGGAGGACGTCAGGACGCCAGAGGGAAGTTAGGGCCCCACCGCCCGCACAAGCAACCAGCAGAAGAAAATGGTAGCTCCTTTCTGTTTCCTGCCAGTGTGTAACCTTCCCGGGGGTGGACAGGCTAGATTTCAAACAATGGGCGGGCTGATTCTTTCTACGTGCCTATTTCCAGAGTTGTAATGTATATTCTCTTTCACCCACATCCTGTTTTCTATTTCCTTCTCTCTACAAGGCATTTTTAATACCAATTTATTAAAAACAAGTATTTTAAGATGCGGCTTAAAAAGATCCTCTTGCATCATCAGGCTTAGTTGCAATTCTGAGCATAAAGGCTTCTGGAGGAGAAACGCAGGACAAGCAGCCAAAGGATTTTGATTTTGCTACATGTTCCTGAGCCAACAACTCCCTATGGGACCCGAGGCAAAGCCATATGACCTCCTTGGGGCTCCACGTTCTCATGATAGTTCTTACGGGACACGGAAATACCCTCAGAACACTAGTTCGCTCTACACACACGTTTGTATTTAACACTTACATTTATGTCTTTATACTTTAACAAGTGGGATCTTTTCCAATATGTACACTATGAAACTCTGTGAGAGCCAAGGAACCTGGGAGGACACAGGGTTGCTCTTTATGGGTGCACTGTCTCCGTCTCTAACCACCACCTGCATCATCAGCTGTTGCCCAAATCAGCCACTTTCCCTTTTGATGTCTGGGACCCATTACTTTCGTTTTTTGACTTAACCAACAGGTGTTCTCAGACTCTTCTCATGATGGGCTGTCTTCCCTCGGGGTTCCAGGCAGATGGAGTTTTTCCTAAAAGATTACTGAGGAACACAGAGAAATATATTTCCCCTGATCCACTGTCGGAACTGCAGTCTGCTGTGACCGCTCTGACGTCCTCACGTTTCCTACTTCTTAGAAGATACAGAGATACGTGGGCAAACCATCAGGGCCAGACCTCAATGTTCCACCGAAACAATGAAAGTACCACTCTTTCTCCTTTGGTTTAGGGCCTAAGTAGGCCGGGTCTGCGCCAAAATGTAAGAATGGGCAAAGATGTCTTGGTGCAGAGTCTGGGAGAGCAGAGGGAAGTCTAGCTTCTGGGGAGACAGTCTCTCGCTGAGCAGGTGACGCCTGGCACTGCAGCATGCATCTCAGATGCACTATGTAAAGCTGACTGTGAGTCCACTCTGGGTCGAAGTGGTGAGCTGATGGCCTCAACCAACACATCTGTGTACCCAACAGATGCCAGTGGACAGGGTATGGAACGAGACTGAAGATGCCCCTAAACCGCATGGGGACAAGACAAGTGAGTTACCCTGAGCGTGACAGTAGCATGGCAAAATAATATTTTAAAGTATTCATGGATTTCCTATATATGCATACAATCATAGTTCACTTGACCCGTAACTCATCTCCTCTCAGTCAGCTGGGTGTTGAGTTTTCAAAGTTAGGACCGAGGATACTCAGGGGATTGAAGCAGGCAGAAGCAGGCTTCTAGCTCCCGAGACCACAGAAAGGTCCATGGGTCAGGGATATCCCGGGAAAGAGTGAGAGAACCCTTGGACACATTTGCAGGTTTATAGAACAAAGGGCATCCGCATTTCACCTCTTGAATAGAACCCAGAAAAGCAAAAGATCCAGAACAGAAATGGCTGTGTCATGCGTCAGATGAGGTCACAGAGTGATCTGTGGCCCAGCACAGCATGTGGCTCAGAGTGACATGGCTATAGATGAAGCCTCCAACAGACTCTGCGTTCCTTGGGTTGCTGCTCAAGGACAGCGGAAAGCTTCCAAAGGGCCAGCTGCCAGGGCCTTGTGGACTGACGGTGGAGGGGCAGTGGGATGAAAGATGTGGCCGGGATGCCTTCAGGGGCAGCAGCACCCACAGAGCAGGCACCAGGTCCTCACAGCCTTGGTCCCTGGAACTTAGACATAGCTGTGGGGAAGACTGGATGGAACCGCCAGGCAGGAAGTTTCTACCACTAGGAGAATGGGAGCACAATGTATGGATTAAAAGTTAGAGAAAGAAGTTTGAAGTTGCATTTGTTATATACCTAAACATTTATCCTGAGATTGGTGCCCACTACATTGGTAAAAATCAGCCTTTAAGAGATGAGTCTAGTTTACGACTCACCCATTCTAGGAGGTGACTTCATTTCCTCCCTCCCTCCCTCTCTTCCTCCTTCCTTCTCCCCCTCCTTCTCCCCCTCCTTCTTTCTTTCCTTCCTTTTCCTTCCTTCCTTCCTTCCTTCCTTCCTTCCTTCCTTCCTTCCTTCCTTCCTTCCTTCCTTCCCTTCCTTTCCTTCCTTCCTTCTCTTCCTCTCTCTCTCCCTGACCCACCAGATAGCCAGATACTCTGCTAAATACTAGCAATGCTAGTATTAAACAAAACAAAACAAAACAAAACAAAAAAACCAACAACAACAACCCAAATACCTCTTTTCTGCCGTCAAGATTTGGTCATGTAGCTGGGAGTGGGTGGGAAAGTGAGAGACAGAAATGGAGACACTGACAACTAAATCTAAGGCACTGTGGTGAGGGCTGTAACGGAAGCGCATCCTAAGTGGTGTAGGAGCACGGAGGAGGAGGAGAGTTTGCTAATCTGAGACTGGGATGTCTCTGAAAATGACAACTCCCTATCTGTCCCACCAGTACCTGTAGAAACATTAAATTGTGACCAGAAAGCTCTAATCTAGTCAGTTGTACGGAAAATGTGGGGGGATGGATTGTGGCATCATCTGCATATGGAATAGCCACGCCATCCCTCTCATTTTCCAGCCCCCTTGCCATTAGGAAGGGCCATGTGCCTGGTTCTGGTCACTACACCAGAAGAAGGGCTACTCCAAGAACTTATGTGACTCCCCAGCTCGGCTCTTCTCCTCCGTCACCATCACGTCTGCAGAGGCCTCTTTCTCCAGGGGGCGTAGCTTCAAGATGTCTGAGCCTCCAACAGCATGGGTCTTTGAGAAGATGTGTGGAACAGAGACCCCACCCAGCCCCGGTGAACACGTGGCATGAGCAAGAAGGCCATTCCTAACTGAACCACCTCCCTGATCTTTGCGGTTATTTCGTTCCTACAACAACAAAACACAATATCCTGACTCGGTGATCATGATGATGGATGAGAAGGGGGAGATGGGTTATTAAAATGCATTCTGACGCTGTTCAGAGAACAAAGTGCTCTGCTCCCAGCTGACCAGTATTTTAAGAACAAAATCCGGAAAGGGATGGTGCAGTGACAGGCAGTAGCGTGATGTGTGCACAAAGAGAAAGTACCCGGACATGGGTTCAGGTGCCAGGTTGGTATAAAGAAGCCTGAACTGGGAGCAGAAGATAGGAGGAACCCAGGGGAGCCGCACCCCTACCTTCTCTCTGTCTCCCTGAGCGAAGGCCCAAAGCTGCTCCCTGCTCCACCCTCTCGCACCTCCCCTACCCCAGGTCGTCCCGTGTGGGGCCAGGTGGGTGACACACCACAGTCAGGGATCTCTGGACGGGGTGGCATCTATAGGTGGCTGCTCTCCTGCCCGCAGCCCCCTGGAGTCTACTCCCAGGGAATGCCTAGCTTCAGACTTGGCGCCTTGGCAGGGTAACAGCCCTGCGAGAGAAACCAAGCAAACAGCAACACTAGGCCAGCTTAATTTTACTCTGGAATGAAGTTTATCTTCTCCCCCTCCCCAATACTAGATGTAGACCTTAAAATATTTCCATTATTACTGCAACAGTTAATTTTAAAATAGCGTTTGAAGTAAGGAGTAACCACATATGGGCACTGTCCAGGCGGACCAGGCATCAGGGAGCTGCCGGGCGGACAGCCGAAGGTAGGCTCCTTTCCTGAACTGTGACTCATGATTGAGTGTGGAGCAGGAAGGTTTACAGCTTTGCAACCTGGTGGTGGTAAGGGGACACATGTCGGACACAGGCCATTAGAAAAATGATAATCCTTTCATTCCCTACAATGTTCCTCACGCTCTCCCCGGCTTTCTCCCAGGTAAGAATCGAAATCTTCATGCGACCTGACCATTCCCCGGGAAAGCCATCCAATAGCAGGGAACCGATGATAAAATGACAACTGGCATCTTGGAGTCTAGTAAAAGTCTCTGTGTGGTAGCTGTAGAAGAGAAGAAAAGTGTTCACGACTTTACAGGGTCCCCCAGGACTGGCAACGTACCCCCGCCGGCTGGGCTGACACTCTGGGCCTGCTGGCCGAGTACCACCACCACCAGGCACAGCAACAGCTCCACCAGCGACGTCAGCCGAGTGCTCAGAAAACACCAGACCCTGAGCTCCACCCGCCAGCTCCTTCACCCTTCACGACGAACCCTGAGGGACTTACTATGACAATTGTCCCCTCTGGGAAATGAAAAGCTCTAGAAGCAGTCACTTCATAATAATAGTTTACAGCAATAGAGTAGGAGAGAATGTGCATGTAGGTGGGTTTGTTTTATACCCTATAGGCCTGGTGTCTGTTTAGAGACTGTGACTTCAGTATCAGGGCAGCCAGACGCGGGCACAAAGGAAGGAAAGAAAACTCTAGTATGTCTACTACAAAAAGAAATTCATGGTTGTGTTGGACTCCAATCCTGCCAGGTATAAATCCCTTCAATCTTTCTAAAAATAAACAAACAGAAGCTCAGGGAGGGGAGCTCACCTCATCACACTCACACAGTCCTAAGCAGTAGATGGGGTGGGTGCGGGTCTCGCATGCCTTCAACAGGATCAACTGAGTCCTGGGGAGAGCCTCGCATGGACTCAAGGCCAGGGCTTGTCTACAGATGGGAGTCACGTGTGTGACCCGGAGAGGTCCTCTCCACCATCAGGGCATGGGTTTCGGGGGGTGAATGAGAAGATGAATATGGAAAGGCTCTGTGAAGTCTCAGGGGCCATGTATGCGAAGACAGGGAAACGGGGTGTGGGAGGGTGGTGATAAAATCCCAAATAAAGACAAAATCCACAAGTGGGTAATTACTAATGGATTTATATTACAGTGTATGCAGAAAAAGGACTTCACTTGAGCCAACAATAATACCAGGATCTCCAAAAACTGAAAAGGGCAGGAAAATTTGATGAATCCTAATGGTAGACATCTACAGCAACAGCCAGATGAGCACTGTTGCCTACTGACTGGTCAATTGTGCTGGAGCATAGTGGTTAGGACCAGGGACTCCCAGCCAGGCCATCTGGGTTCGAATCCCAGTTCCGCCACCTACCGGCTGTGTAACATGGGCAAGCTCCCTTACTTCTCTGTCCCTGCCTCGTGATGCCAGGTGGGGATGCTCCAGGTACCCATGCCCTGGGGTTGATGGGAGCTCTTTGAGCAGCGCCTGCCATGGAAAGTCACTGTCTACTGGAGCTGGTCTCACGTCCCTTCTTTGATCTTGGCAGTTAACCAGCTCTGGGTCACGTCAGGCTATACTTGGGTCAAGGGACTCAGTGCCCGTGGCTATGTCCCGCTGCTCTGGAAACTTGCAGTTGGAACCTACACTTGAAAAAATTCAGTTGAACTATATGAAACTGCTGTTCTGGAGGCCAGATATGGGGGAAAATGAGCAGTTTTGGACATTTCAACCTAATACATACGGGCAAATGGATCGGAGGCTCAGAAAAGCAGCAAAAAAGAAAGAAAAAAAGAAAAAAAGGGAACAGGCAGTCCTGCAAAAATCATAAAGGGAGAGTCTGAAGAAATGTAAATAAAATAACTGTGGCTTACACAGCTGCATCAATATCAAAGAAAGGCATAAATTAAGTCCAGGATTTCATCATGTCCTTTAAGCATAAACATTAGCTCAAGGGGCCGGTGGGTTTGCAGATGTGCATATCTGACTAAGAAGTGGGAAGAGGAGGGTTTTGTTTTGTTTTTTTTTTTTTTTTAGGGCCATAAAACAGACACGGAAGGGGCTCTCTCCTCCCCTGAGGAGCCAGCTCCTATCTGCGTGGTCACACACTCCTCTTTCATCTGCTGCCTCTTCTTCCCAACTCCTTTTGATCCACAAAAGAGAATCTCAGCCCACCCTCTTCACCCACCCCTCCTACTCCTGACGTCAAGCCTTCTCCCACGCAGTACCCTCTTCTTGAGACTTCCTTGCTCCATCTGTCGGCTACTTTCCTCCCACCCTCGAGGCTCACCTCCCAGCCCCTCTCTCCCACAAAGGCAGCCCTGTTGGGGACGAAGAGGGAGCAGACACATGGCCAGGCTTTCCACAGTTGGCAGCTGGCATTCAAGAACTTTCCCTTTGCGCTTGTACTGGACAGGAGGGCTCTGGGTGGTGGGTTTCAACACAAGCAAGAGATCACGACAGCATCTTTCTCTTCCTACACCCCACACTGGTCTTCCTTCTGCCAATTTTGCCAAGTCCATTCCCAGAAACAAAATATAGGGCCATCATTTAAGAAGCCAGTTCTCACAGGCTCTGTGTGAAACAACTGTTACTATTATTTTTAAAAGATGATTTATTTACTTATTTATTTGATAAAGAGAGAGAGAGAGAAAGAGAAAGAGAGAGAGTGCCAGAGAGCATACGTGGGGGAATGGCAGAGGGAGAGGGAGAAGCAGGCTCTCTGCTGAGCAGGGAACCCAATGTGGGGCTCATTCCCAGGACCTTGAGGTCATGACCTGAGCTGAAGGCAGATGCTTAACTGACTGAGCCACCCAGGTACCCCCAACTATTACTATTATTGTTACTATTTTTAAATGATTTCTAACGTTACAGAATCTATGCAAAGCCCTTTAAGTCTTTTTTTTTTTAAGATTTTATTTATTTATTCATGAGAGACACAGAGAGAGGCAGAGACACAGGCAGAGGGAGAAGCAGGCTCCATGCAGGGAGCCTGATGCAAGACTCGATCCCAGGACCCCGGGATCATGCCCCAAGCCGAAGGCAGATGCTCAACCACTGAGCCACCCAGGTGCCCCAAGCCCTTTAAGTCTTTTAGAACATTTACTCTTCACAATGGTCCTGGACAACAGGTGCTATTATTATCGTCATTTGTCATATGTGGGAACTGAGGCACAGAAGGGTTCAATGACTTGCTTATGGGGCCACTCGTAGGTGGCAGAGCTGGGAGTCTATGGCGGCCTTTGGACTCCAGAGTCCCTGCTTGTAGCCTTACCCTAAATACCATTTGAGGACCAGTCTTCGCCATTGTAGGATATTCATGAAAAGACTGTGGCAGCATAACATACCTCAAGACTTGGAATGGAACACGTAACGTACTTGCACACACAGAAGTAGGAAACCGTATGCTTTTTCCATGATGGTACTTTGGGACCAAGGCAGTGGTCAACCATAATGATTTGGGTGAGAAAAATAATCCCTATATTGCCTCAAATGGGGTGCAGCAGTATTTAAGGAAAAGCAGCTCATTGGCTGCGGGAAGACTTCCAAAGGATGGAAGATAAATGAGTAGATCAACCTGGGGTCGCACAAGAGGCTTATACCCGTCGCTATGGGCAGCCATGCTATGGGGACTGTAGATTTGTTGGTGAAGTGGAGGTTATAGAGGCTCCCCATCTCCTTCCTGGCCTCGGGGTCTCTGAGACATCATATAAGGGGCCTTGAAACATACTTCTCCAAAGCCAGAGCTCTGAGCCTAAAAGAAGGCCAAGACCACCTTTAGGAGCTCGAAGAACTGTCATCCCTGGAAACAGTGGCTGTCTCCCCAACGCACTTCAGAAACACCTGTCACACGTGGAAGGAAAACCTCCTTCCCTTGTAGGTTGGGAGTAATAATGCTGCTGAGGAGCCAGAGGAGGGTGGAGTGATGTTATAACAGGGATCAAGGGGACTACAGTAATCAGGACTCTTGGTCACAAGTGACAGAAATCCAACATAAATCTCGTACGGCAGAGACGGGAGTTTACTGGCTCAGGTAACCAAGCCCAAGGAAGGCGGCCAGCTGGGTCCCGGGACAGTGAAACCAGGACCAGGAGCCCCCATGCCCTTCCTGTCTCTTGTTTCTTCTCTCTGATGATGAGCTTCACTCTCCTGCAGACTGGCATCAGCTAGGAAACAGGAGCATCTGTCATGAGCACATCTGCCAAGCTTCATGGCTAGGAAGGTACGCTCGTCCTTCCATTTCAGTTAGTAAACTCCCGGACAAGACAGCCACCTGGCTTGCTTCTGTGGCCAAAGAGGTAAATCCGTGTGATCGACTGGGCCCCACTAAACACAAATATAGGAAGAGGAAGAGCAGTTCTTCATGAAGGATTCTAAAAAGGAGGGCCGGAGTGGGGCCATCACCCACGTCCACCAAGGGACCTTGCAGTCCCGGGCCTCAGTCCTCGGCACTACTGCAGGGAGTGGCTCTAGGGTGCACAGTCCCAGGGGTGGCCAAGGGGGAAGCATCAGAGGGAATGAGCCTGCAGAAGTCCCAGCAAAATTGGCTTGGAGAAGGGGCGCCTGGCTCAGTCAGTAGAGCACACGACCCTTGATCTCAGGCTCCTGAGTTTGAGCCCTGCGTCGTGGGTAGGGTTTACTTAAAAGGGGTATTAAAAAAAAAAAAAAAACCAACAAAAAACAGTTGGTGCAGAGGTCAGAATGAAACAGTTCATAACTCCGACCTTTGATGTTCTGGGGGGCTCACACATCCTGGGATACTGAGGTCCTATGGGGGAAGAGGGGGGAGGGTAGAGATCCCCCACCATTCCAGAAGCCAGTCTGGGGTGCAAGGGCAAGTGACATGCTTCCAGAGGAGTGGGGTGCCACCGCAATCATAGGGCCTGGAGCGCTGCAAAATGTAAGGGACCCCGGCCGGGCTCAGCACTCCACCCGTGTGGCACAGAGCCACGGCCTGGGTATGCGACCTCACCGACCTAAATCACGCCGGGCCCCGCAGAAACATCGCACAGGTGTGCGAGCTGCAACATCTGCAGCACTGTCACCATCTGCCACGCCGAGAGGGGCCCGCAAAGAATCGGCAGGATGGCAGCAGGATGAGGCCTGGGTTTAAAAAACAACAACAACAGCCCCAGCTGGGCCGCGGTTCTCCCCGACCAGGCAGTTTTGGGCTCTCGCAGGGCCCCGCCGACTGGTCCCAGGAGCCGAGGCCCACGTCCTGAGTGGCTCCACTGGCCACGGACGGCCGATCGTACCTCGTCCCTGGCCTCACGCTGCAGGTGCACCCCGGGGCCCCCGGCAGAGGAGGCTGGAGGCGGAGGTCACAGCGGAGTACTGTCCTGGGCCTGACTTCTTGGACTCGAGCCCTGTTCGGTCGTGTCCACAGACAAGAGGCTTCCAGGTGCGGTGCTGGGTGCTGGGTGCTGGGTGCTGGGCCAGGCATGCCAGGAGGAGATGGACCCCCAGGCCCGGGAGAGGTAGGCGTTCGCGTCCCACTGGTTAGCATCCCTGGCAGGGAACCGGCCCAGGCGAGACTCGGCCGGGCTGCTTTTTATTAGCTGGCTGGTCGTTGGTGTTTTTAAGAGCGCACCATTAAACCTGACAGATGGCCCCCTTGTGCAGCTGAACAGTAAACGTGATTGTTAGGATCCCAATTGCCATCTCCAGGCACTCCTGGAAACACAAGTCCTTTGTACAAGAGGAATAAAGTCAGACACAAAGGGGAGAAAGGGGCCCATTTTCTCCTATTGCCTCAAAATTGATCCTTCAGACTAAAGAGGGCTGTTTTTGCTTCCCAAGGTGGGGAAGAAAAGCCATGACACTCTGGGCGCAATTAGAAAACACGCCCATGCGTAGACACTTCGCCCTGGCCTTGACGGCAGGGTTATGAACTCAGGCTTACATATTAAACTGTGCTGGGGCTGTGAGGCCCTTTTGTTAATATTGTAAGGCAGGTGCTACGTGTTTGCTTATTTCTGGTCGGGAAGGGAATGAACTGGGCCCTTATTCTCCAGCTCCGTCTCGAACCCGGGTACTTTTCTCACTTACTAATTGAGGAGGGCAGGGTGCTGGGCAAGGTGTTTGCTGAGGCTCCTTTCAGGACTAACATTCTATGACGCGGTACAGTTTTTTACGTGCTTGGGAAGTTCTCATTACTGACCTCTCATTGGTGTTTCACCCCCACCCCGACAACTGACTTTTGTGCGCCCCACCATCTGATCCAAACTCCTGGGCCTGCGACACACCAGCTCCCTCACAGCCACCACAGCACAAAGGAAAAGCTCCCAGATGCGCAGCCTTGAGTTGGAGACAGTCGAGCCCCGGATCAGTCACCCCAGGGCCAGAACTGTGGGATGAAACGTGGCTAGAGCTGAGGAAGTAGTTCCCTACGTAGCTCTGGAGAGCCTCTCTTGGGCCCCAGGGATGCCTCGGCGGTCCATCCCAAATGGCCCTTGCACCTTTTGGCAAGCTCTACTGGTAGATGCAGTTCCAGCAGGGCAATAACTTACCATAAATAGTCACAATGGGCCGATCGTGACACTTCAGCACTGACCTGAACTTACTATCAGGCATCATAGGAAGTGCCGTACGTATATGATCATACGTAACCCTCCCAGCAGCCCTTGGAAATAGACACTCCTCCTCCCCTTGCTTTCCTGAGTAAGGAACTGAGACTGACAGGGGACAGGTCTGTGACGGCGGTGTGAGACCCAGCAGGTCACCTCACGACCGATGGCCGAAGTCTGTTCACGCCTAAAAGCAGGAGGCCAGGCTGGGCCGGTGTCTTCCGAAGTGCGGTGTATGGACCATGCCGGACAATCACCTGGGGTGCTTGCTCACATGCAGACCCCCGGCTCCACCCCAGATCTACGAAGTCAGAATTCCTGGGCGCGAGGCCCAGGAATCTATCTGTTTAACGAGAACCCCAGGTGATTCTTAAGCATATGGAAGCCTGAGAGCCCCGAGGTATAGGATTCTGAAATCTCTGGCCAGCTCTGGTACAATGGCCCATGCTTTCCCTCTGCTAGAGAGCCTTCAAGAATGCAAGCTTTTCTCTTTCCCTGGACCCAAAGTTACCCCCCAAATATCCTGAACATCTTCTTTAGATATCAGCTCTACACAACTCAAGATCTTGTTTCCTATGGGACACGGGCACGTTTTCCATTCTCTAAAATGTTTAAACCGTACCAGACAAATTCTTCCCATTTAGAAGGAATGCAAGGACAGGATGACATGACCTTAGTTAATTAAGTTATTGTGCAAATACAAGTCAATAAGCATATGGAGCTAGTTACTGAGGAAAGGGTCACTGGCTCAGAGAACACGGACAGTAAATGAGAGAGAGGGGAGGAAGAGAGAGGGAGACGGAGACCAAGAGAGACGTTGCTAACTTGGAACACACACACGCACTCACACACACGCACACACACACACGCTGGGATCATACACAGAAGAAAACAGGTAAAATCAGGCTGTAAGCAAAGAGTGTAAGAACAAATAGGCCTTATGTTCCCTGAGAACAAGGAGGTCTTGTCACCTCTGGCCACGATCTTGACTTTTTCTCCTAATTTATGTCCTTAATTCCCTTAAAAATGTCTCTCTCATCCCTTTGTCCTCATGCTTTCCTCTAATTTGCCTCTTGGTCTATTTATTTTTGTCCTTTCCGGCTGAAACTGAGGTCAGAGTGACAACACAGCCTGCCTGCATTCAGCCCACCTTGTCATTTCATCATCTTCCTGTAATGATGCAGCAAATCTCCTCAGCAGAGGCCTCAACCCTGGCTTCCAAGATGGCCAAAAACCTGCATTGACCATGTGGCCGCCAGGCCCAGGGGCTGCCTGCTGAGACGTTTCCATGGAGATGCACATCTGCTTTTCCCATGCACCTCAGCCCACTTTCACACACACACACACACACACACACACACACACACACACACGAGCCAAAGTCACCAGCACAACAAAAATCTATTATGTATCAATTGTGCAAAGCACAGTCCTAAGTACAACGAAGAAAACCATGATAAAGATGCATAAGATGTGGTCTCAGCCTTCCAGGACCTTAGCACCTTTTAAGAGACTTCGATGGCTCCCAAGAGCAAGTATGGTAGGAGTTCAGGAGTCATGGTGTGTAGGCCGGTTACAAAGTAGCCTCCTGGTAGCAGTGGCACCTGGGCTGGACTGTGGAGGAGAAGCCGAGGAGACTGGGCATTTTGGGTCTCCATTCCTACATTTTGGGATAATAGTACCCTGATTTTCTTTAAATTCACCCTTACCTCTTGTGATTCAGGTGGGGCTGAACTTGAACTTGCTAATCAAAGCAACCCCATGCACCTGGCCCCCATAAGCCTCAATTCAGAATGGGTACATGATCCAGACCAGCCCAATGGGACCTGATCTGGGGACTTTTGCAGGAACTACAGGGAAAGGAGAGCTTCCCTTTGTTTGCTGAGAAGATATATCCTGGAGACACTGGCAGTCATTTTGCTACTACATGGAGGGAGTGACCTCTGGGTGAAGCCAACACCGAGGAAAGAGGAATCAAGGTAGAAAGAGACACCTGAGGATGCAGATTGAGGAAACCAGCTCTATCTCTGGACTCTTAAGGTAAGCTGATTTTGGTTTTGTTTTTTAAGGCAATTATGGTCAATTTGCTGTCATTAGTAACTTGGAGGCAGAAGTATGGAAGGGTGTGCGTGGAAGAGTGGGAAAACCAGCCTCACTGGTTGATGCTGGTCAAAGACCAGCTGGAAGGGTGAATTGCAGGCCTACTTGGTGGGAGATGGGAAGGGAGGCATGAACAGAAAGCTAAGGCATAAGAACTTTATGTCCTATGGGCAAGGCAAGCCACTGATGACCTCTGAGAAAGGGAAGGCTGAGGAAATAGGGAACGTTTCGGTGATGGATCATGCATGACATGGGCAGCAGAACAAGATGGATTCTCTGGTTTCTTCCAACCTTGAGATTGTGCATGGATGTTAGTAGCTGAGGATAGTCTGCAGCACGGCTCAGGGGTGGGACTAGAATCAGTGATGTTCCCAAGGCAGTTATGGACAGGCTGGAGAAGATATTGCAGTGGTGATGGTGGGAGGGGCGAAGGAGGCCTGGAATGACACTGTAAAGGAACTAGTCGCTTTGGTGACTAGCTGAGGGTGGCAAGGGAAAGAGAAGGCCGATTGAGTGTCTGTGCCTCTGAGTTGGGAGGATGGTGGTTCCACTGATGGAAAGTAGGGGAGGGGCTGGCTTGAAAGGGAGGATGAATTCTCCTCCTGAGACCTAAGGGGGAAGCATTCAAAGGAGAGGGACTAGAGCTCATCAAGGGGGGCCATGCCCCTCCCTTAACCTCCCTGTGTGGGGTTGGATAAGGTAGCCTCCAAAGTCATGGACAATTCTGCAGATTCCAGGAGGGAGGTCAGGGCTGCAAGTGCAGATGTGCTAGTGAGGGAAACTCACAGCTCCTAGTGACCTCAGAGGGTCCCCAGCATAAGCTCTGACCCAAAGCACGGATCTCCTGTGCACAAATTCTGACAGATGGCCATTCGCCTGGAACACTTTTTACATCTGGCACCTTACAAACTGTTTAAGGCCATCAACTTCGTTGCCAGGTGGCTTTAACATTAAATGATCCCTTTAAGTGAGCTGACTTCCCCGCAGATTCGATCCACAGGTTGCAGTAGGTGACACAGTGTAGAAGAACACACTGGGCTGGCGAGGAGCACGGCGGAAGTCATCTTCCTTGGCCACACTCAAAAAGTGGCCATCCTCTTGCCTCTTTCCTCTTTTTTTAAGCAACATGTTAAAATGACGGCTGTGTTAAGACTGATGAAAACGGTTTAGCGGAACCAGCGTGACAATGAAACAGTAAGGATGGAGTCAAAGGTTGAATATTCTTGCCACCTCTTCCCTCTCCCGTAATCAGTGGTAGGAGACTTGCCCCTCCCCAGGCTGGCTTCCCTGAGGATGCAATGGGGCTGTCTCTGAAATGAAGCCTGATTCCTTTTACTCAGAACAGACTATCCACCACTTTACTATCATGGTCATGGTGAACCTCACTTTTCCAAATGAATTATCTCCACGGATGCCACAGCTGCTGAAGTCTCGATCTTGGGTGAAATCCCAAAAGGAGACAGAATAAAAAGCCAGGCTCAGGCCTCAAAATCACACAAGTGTTTGTTTATACACAACTTCATTGATGTCCTTCTTCCTCCTTCTGCAGTACCACACACACACACACACACACACACACACACACACACACAGGGTTTGTTTAAATCAAGAGGCTACTAAACAAACACAAGTTTGACCAACTTTAAATATCTGAAAGTATTCCATTGGCTGCCGAAGCATTTTAGTTACCCTGCATTAAACAGAACAAATGTGTTTTTCTCAGTTTGCCACTCATTATCAGAAATGCCCTGGTCACTAATCGAGAAAAAAAAAATTGCAAGTGAGATTGCTGAGAGCATATGAGCTCATCTGTTTTCTGGATTGAAAAATGAAAATATTTCTCTCCGTCATCATTATTTTTGCTATTGTTGTTTTCTTCTGATGCCAAACGTAAGGTCAGAAGTGCAGCAGGAATATTTGGGGTCGCTCACTCCCGTGCTTTAAAAATGTTTATATACACTTAATTCTTTTGCACTAAGAATTTGCTATAAGGTCCTTGCACTGCTTTCTCCTCCTCACTTCTTGGAGCCAGGTTCTAAAAGGCGCTCTCTCTTTCTGAAAGCACCCATGATCTTGACTTGACATTTTGTTTTTGTGATCCCGTCTCCTCCCCGCAATGTTCCTTATCCTAAATTGAACTACTTCAGATACAAACATTTAAGGTTCAGTTACAGACTCCACTGGGTTCAAAAGTCTCTCCATCGAATGAACTCAAATCCTCTCTCTTCTGGCCATGACTATCTCTTTGGTTGTCTTAAGAAGAGGGGAAAGGAGCTTCTCCAAGACAGGTGTCTCTTCTGTAAACCCAATGAGCAGCTGTCTTGGTTCTCTCCCAGGCTTAGCTCCGCCCTCCATAAGATATGCTACTGATGAGAGCACAGGTGGTGGTCAGGAGAAAATGCTGCTTTCTGATTTCGTAAGTTGGACAAGAGAAGAAGCCGTAACTACAAACTTTAAAGTCCAGTGCCATGCCATGATCCCAATGGTTAATCTAACACATGGAAATCAAAACTGCCTAAGAAAAATTAGACATGGGAGTGAAGAATTAGTCATGCATTTGTTTTTCTCAAATTACATTATTCTCTTGTGATTAATTGGGAGAAAGAATAACACGAAGATTTTATTGAATTATTTCCATTGAAAAGCTCCACGATGGGTTAATTAAAACTAACACATCTTTCCCTACAGCAAACCACTTAGCAATGTTCTGGGCACCAAATTTAGAAATGGAAAGCTTCCAAGCTGTTGGGTTCCAAGACTTCTCAGTTAATTAGTGCAGAGAAATTATTTTTATCTATGCATCATGTTAAGATTCAAAAACTAGGTCAGGAATTTTTCTGCCTTTTGTTATTTAAGTTCAGGACTGGTCAAAGGCACAAGAAGTTAGTAGAAGCATGAAGATGTAGGTACCATCAGATTGGATTTGATCAGTGTTAGGTCATTAGGAGTGACTATTAATTGCTTTAGCCAAGAAGGCCCAACATTTTCAAAATATTAAAGAAAGATTAAAGAAAGACATTTTACTACACTAAGGGGAGCCTTACACTTTCCTAAAGCCAAAGCCTTTTCCGGTGGTCCCTAAAGCACCCTGCTTATCTCCACCCATGTTCCCAGGAACATTCTATAAGGGTTCCAATGGAGTGGCCTGAGTTTTCATGTCATCCAATGAATGGTTCCGGCTACACAACACTGGTTTTGCAATGAGAAGACACGGTCCTCAAAGTACTGCATATTGCAAACAGAATGTTGACCTTGGAAGATTTGGGGGGCCATAGAAGAAGGGGCTCAGAGTCAGAAGGAGCCCTTGAATCTTTTAATCCCAGCTCCCATCCAATATACAGTCATAACCCTTACCCACGGGGGATCTGTTCCAAGACCCCAGTCAATGCCTGAAACCACAAACAGTATCAAACCCTTTATGTACTATGTTTTTTTCCTATATATACATACCTATGATGAAGCTTTGTTTATATATTAGGCACAGTAAGAGATGACAACAAAAACTAATAATAGAACAACTGTAACAGGGATCCCTGGGTGGCGCAGCGGTTTGGCGCCTGCCTTTGGCCCAGGCCATGATCCTGGAGACCCGGGATCGAATCCCACGTTGGGCTCCCGGTGCATGGAGCCTGCTTCTCCCTCTGCCTATGTCTCTGCCTCTCTCTCTCTGTGACTATCATAAATAAATAAAAATTAAAAAAAAAAGAACAACTGTAACAACACACTGTAAAAGAGTCGTGTGAATGTGGTCTCTCTCTCTCTCTCTCTCTCTCTTTCAAAATCTTTTTGCACTGTACTCATCCGTCCTCTTAGGACGATGGGAGGTGATAAAATGCCTATGTGATGAGACGAAGCGAGGTGAATAATGTAGGCATTGTGATATGGCATTAGGCTATTACTGACCTTCTGACGATACATCAGAAGGAGGATCACCTGCTTCTGGACCACAGTTCCCTGTGGGTAACTGGAACCATGGAAGGTGAAACTGCAGATAAGGGGGATGGGGGGGTGGGCCACTGTAGTTGGTCGTCCAGCCTTTACTTCAGTGCTTCTAACGATGGGCCAGCATGAAAGAAGATGATCTGAGATAAGCATTTTAAGTAAAATAACACCATGTGAACTTAGTCTGTAATTTAAAAAACTGTATCACTTTAGACTCCATCCCACAATGGAAAAAGCCTCACAGAAGCTGTTAATACTTACAAGGATGACATTAATTACATGGTTCTTGACTTCAAAGGGAGAATATATGGTGGTAAATAGATGCATTTAAAAAAAAAAATCTCACATAGTAACCAAAGTTGCACAGATACACACACACACACACACACACACACACACACACACACGAGTGTCAATGACATTTATTCCATGTTGCAGCCATTCAAAAAAGCACTTAGTGAACCCTCCTATGTGCTGTGACCACCGTGAGTGGTGGAGGCCAGGCTGGAGAAGACTAGGTTCCATGCTAACCCTCCCACACTATTTTGCCTCCTGTTGCATGTCTCCCCTTTTCTGGGGGCCACATGAAAAGCATCCCACGGGCAGCCTGGGTGGTTCAGCAGTTTAGGCACCTGCCTTCGGCCCAGGGCGTGATTCTGGAATCCCAGGATTGAGTCCCGCATCAGGTCCCCTGCATGGAGCCTGCTTCTCTCTCTGCCTCTCTCTTTCTCTATCATGAATAAATAAAATCTTAAAAGAAAAGAAAAGAGAAAAGAAAAGAAAGAAAAAAGAAAAGAAAGAAAAGAAAAAAAGAAAAGAAAAGCATCCCAGTAGGTGGCACAGGCTATGAAAGTTCCAAAACACAAGAGGCCGAATGTTGAAGTTTTCATAGTGTAGTAGTGACTTCTAAAGATGTCTTCATCCACAGCATAGACATTATTTCCTGATCTGGCTCAGCCCCAGGCTCTGGGTCCTTCTGGCAGCCCTGCCCCGGTGCTCATTTTCCTCCCACTGCTGAGAGCATGGTCCCTTCATTCTGTCCCCGTCGCACGAGGCCCCCACCATCTCCCCATCGTTCTGCCCACACTGTGACACGCATTCTGGGACCCTCTAGAGCTTCCTCACCCTCCTCCCATTGTCTGGTCAGCATCGGTACCTGCCCACTTATTCAAGATGATGCCAATGCTGCTGACATTGTGGCGCCTCTAGCACCTCCTTCTGCAGCCAGGATATCTGCTGGATCAGGCCTCGAGGCCTGCACCTCACAACCACACGATTCGGTTCCATGTGGTTTGACAGTGTTACAGAAGGAGCTTAGAAACTCACGATTCACTCTTTCATAGCTACGGTGAGGAGATCTTGGTTTGATTCCTTCCTTTATCACTTACTATTCAGATGATTTGATTCTAGATTTTCCCCGAAATAGTCTATGGTAATAATACTGTGAGTTATGAGAATTGAGACAACATGGGTAGACATGCCAAATACAGAACTTCATGGGTGCTAAGAGTGTGTTGAATTTGGATTGGATTCATAAAGACTTTTTAGGAACTTTTAGAGACAAGAATTTAAAACAGCGAATCTTATTTTTAAAATGACATCTAATTCATACTATCAACACTTGACAGTTCAGTCCTGACATGCTTACATAAGTTTATTTAGACCCACGTGGCCACCTGGACCCTGGGGCCGATGCCTCATGCCCTGCTCCATACCATTCTGTGCATTCCTAATTGTCCACTTGTTGTTCTGCTTGAAGGAAATGTCCAAGAACACAGGTTCAGTGACCTTTCTTATTTGGAATCTGAAACATGCTCAACTGATTAGATGTGTGCTTATATGGCTTTTTCCTGCATATGTGCAAGGTGGGGTTGGTGTGAGCACAAGTCCATTTGGTGACCTGAATCCCTTCCCAGTCATTATCATGGTCATCTCTTTAGAGGACACTGCAAGAAATCTTCCCATCTTAGGTATTTTTCCTCCTTACCACATCACCTTCAAAACCACACTTACAATCTGTTTTTAGACTCCTAGTGATCATTCCAGTAATCTCAGTTATCTCTTACTTGAGCCAAAGCAGCTCTTTATCTGGCTCTTCCCATCTTTCAGAGCTATTTTGTTTAAAACAAGCTTGATTTTATAGAACAGTTTTAGATTTACCAAAAAAATCATGAAGATAGAACAGAGATTTCTCATCTACTCCTGAATCCAGTTGCCCCTAGCACTGACATCTTACATCAGTATGGTATGGTTGTTGCTATTAATGAACCAAAATTGATACATTATCATTACTCACGTCCATATTTTATACAGACTTTTTTAGATTTTAAACAATTGTGGTAAAATACATATAACCTATCATTTACCATCTTAATCATTGTTAAAGTGCATAGTTCAGTGGGAGTAAGTACATTCATATTGTTGAGCAACCATCACCACCAGCCATCTCCAGAACCCTCTTCATCTTGCAAAACCAAAACCCTGTGCCCATTAAACAATAGCTCTCCATTCACTAGCCCCCTCGACAATTACCATTCTTTCTGTCTCTATGAATTTGACTATGCTAGATACGTCACGTAAGTGCGGTCATCCGGTATTTGCACTTCTGTGACCGGTTCATTTCACTTAGAATAACGTCTTTAAGGCTTGTCTACGTCACCCATCATCTCCATCTTCAACAAACCTCAAAGAAGGATGTTCCTGCACTTTCTACATCTTTCTTTAACAAAAGATTTTATTTATTTATTCATGAGAGACACACAGAGGGCAGAGACACAGGCAGAAGGAGAAGCAGGCTCCGCTCAGGGAGTGCAATATGGGACTTGATCCTGGGACCCTGGGATCACACCCTGAGCTGAAGGCAGACACTCTACCACTGAGCCACCCAGGCGTCCCACATTCTACAACTTTCTGCTCTCACCTATCTATCTCCCCTTTCTTTGGCGTAGAGTTGGCCCTCTTCTACAAGGAACACCAGCTTGCCTCTATTTCTGGGCCTTTGTCCTAAATACGATTTTGCATTTGGGGCACAAGAACCCCTGCGAGAACTAACATTTTAAAGCACTTATGAGGCTTCAGTTCTTATTCTAAGTAATATACACCTATTATATAATATGTATAATATTACATGTGTATAACATACCTATGTAATGTAGCGGCCCTCTGTCCACTAGCCCTGTGGGCCACGTCGGCTCATGCTCTGTGCCATCCTCTCCCATCCCCTTCTCTATCTGACTCCCATGGCTGTTGAGCTGTTGAGTTGCTTCCAGTTCTTTTTTTTTTTTCTTAAATATTTTATTTATTCATGAGAGACACAGAGAGAGGCAGAGACACAGGCAGAGGGAGAAGCAGGCTCCATGCAGGGAGCCCGATGTGGGACTTGATCCCAGGACTCTGGGATCACACCCTGGGCTGAAGGCAGCCGCTGAACCACTGAGCCACCCAAGTGCCCCTCAGTCACTAATTTTTTAATTAAATGTATGTACTCCACTACAGGGCAGGTGGCTCTAGCGTCCCACTAACATTTTACTTTATAATCTAAAAGACTAGCAATACACAGTAATTCCACTCAGAAGCCACCATGGTCCTATGACCCGGATTTATAGACAACATTTTATGACTGGGGAATGACACCACTTTCACAGGGGCAGCACAAGCTTCCATGTGCCCTCTCTTCACGCCTAAAATCATCTCTGTTCTCACTTGCATGTGACTTCTGCGTGCCAGGCACTGTGCTAGGGCCAAGGGCACAGCTCTCCGTCATTCAGCTGTGCAGAGAGAGCTGAGAGAGCTGCTGCTGGACCTTTTAAATGCTAGGCCCAAAAGGCAATCTTAGGACAGGGCAGGGTCTATAAGGTACTTATGACCACAATCTGAGTTCAAATGGGAACAAATCAGAACATGCAAGCCCGTTTGGTCGTATTGCCGAGCTAAGCTTTGTGTCTGATCTTCCAATCTGTGGCCTCGGGGCAAACAGGTGATCACACGTGTATGCATGGGAGTGTGTGCGTGCGCGTGGTGCTCAGTGTTTGTGCAGCTGGCTGGCATACATTCCTTACCACAAAAGAGGAAGGCTGTGCAGAGGCGGCCAAGAACCCAGCTACGGCAAAGTGGGTATGACGGGACCTCTGATTTATACTCCTCTTGCTGCAAAACACAACTGGGAAGTGGTGGGGAGGAAGCCGCTGGTGTGGGGATCGGCAGCCTGCTGTGTGTCTGGGTGCCTGTGTGTGTGTGGGGGGGGGGATGTGTGTGCACACGTACAAGGGATCTCATATAGGGGCAGCCATGTGTTACTTGGAGATGGTGCCGCAGAACACATCCAAATACCTGTTCTAAAATCATATATAAATTCATGGCTTCGGCTGAAACCATTTACAGCCAAAAAGCAGTTTGGTAAATAACAGTTCCATGTAGAATATAATAATAATACAGTCATGGAGTTGACAAGGGCTGCTCTGTCACGTCCCATTCCTTGTCCTCCCGGGAGCACACATATACCCCATCTTCCCTGCAGCTGCGCTGGCTACAGGACTTCTTCGGCTGGTGGGAAGGAGCTAAGGGGTTGGGTGTTACTTTCAGAGCAAATTTCTAGGGCCTGTCCATGATCTGCTGTTTCTCCTCCTTCTGTCCCCGTGATGGTGGAAGTGTGGGTCTGGATCCTTCCCAAGGAGGCCTGAGTGATTGCCACAAGCAGAGCCCTCTGCGGACGGGAGTTAGAGATGCAGAGTGAGCGAGGTGTGACTCCGAGCTGTGTTTAAGCCTCTCAGTTTCCAGGACTGTGTTGCTGGAGTTATTCTACTACTGTGAGCTGCAAGGACGTTACGGAAACATGTTAATAATCTGCTCCCGGGGTGGAAGACAACAGGCAAAAAATGGAAATAATTGCTCATTTTGCTAAAAGAGATTCTTTTCTTTAATTCAGGGTGGTGGTGGTTGTTTTTTCTTATAAAAAGGATAGAAAGACCAGGGAACATGAAGGAAATGGTTGGCTGTTTCTAAGATTCTATTCTCATACAAATTTGAATTTATAGCAGAAGACTTTGTGAAAGAAAGCAGTGGGAATAAAGTTCAGCTACTTAGCTGAAGGGTGCTGCTGTATTTAAATTCTTTTAAAAACATTTATTTATTTATTTATGATAGAGAGAGAGAGAGAGAGACAGAGAGAGAGAGACAGAGAGAGAAAGAGAGGCAGAGACAAAGGAGGAGGGAGAAGAAGGCTCCATGCCGGGAGCCTGACGTGGGACTTGATCCCGGGTCTCCAGGATCGCACCCTGGGCCAAAGGCAGGTGCCAAACTGCTGAGCCACCCAGGGATCCCCCGGTGCTGCTGTATTTAAATCAAGCAACTCCTACCTAGCAGCTTCGATGCTCGGAAGGTGTTAGGGGGAGGCATTTCCCTGGTCTTCCAGAGGCAGGTAGAAAACTATTCGCTCCTTTTAAGTCATAGGAAATAGTTGCTTCCTTCCCCTCAGCCTTCTCTTACATCAGAAATATTGTCTCCAGACCCAGAGCTTTCTCCCAGGGCTTAGCCTCCTCCTGAAAGGTGGAGAAGTCTGGTGGAGGGGAAGGGGGCTGCCACAAACTAGAAATACACAGCTTGATGAACTGGAGAGGAAGTGGGCCCAGTGACTTTGGAAGGCCAATATGTCCCCAGCACTGAAGGTTCACATTCCCGGGGACCCAGACACCTAAGACGGGTGACAATCTGCCACTGGCCTCAAGCATGGATTCGAATGCCACTCACTGGTGGCAGGTATGGGTGCTCCACTCACAGAGAGCCCAGCCAACCGCTCTGGAACTGCGGGGCATCCCAGTTTTATTATTTGCTCATGTTGAGAGAGATTCCAGACTTGAGGTGGTGGCACTGATGCTGGGGACAGGCGGCCCGGATCGGTATCCTCGTCGCACTCCTCGCTAGCTGGGGGAGTCTTGGGTGAGTTATTCAGTGTCTCTGTGCTTTAGTGTTCTCCTCTGAGAAATGGGGGAAATCATAGCATCTACCTTGCAAGTTGCTGGAGGATTAGGAGTCATTTATGTAAAGCTTTCAGCACAGAGCCTCACCCACAGGGAGCACTGTGCCAGTTTTTATTATCCTCCTGCTGTTCTCGCTCTGCCCGTAGGCACTGGACCTCCCTTGTCGTGGCAACTCTTCCTTGTACCAACTGCCCCACAGGAGCTGACTCCGTGTACTGCTGCTGGAGGTGGGGAGAAGCGTGAGTTGTGTACATCTGACAATTCTTAGAAGAAATTCAAGGATCTTTGCATAATATCATGGTAAGGCTGCATATAGGCCCGTCATACTTCGCCTGATCCCTCCACACTGAGAAGATTGCTCTGTTACCCAAGAGACCCCAGCCTCTCCTCTACTATTTCACCAGCCCCCCGACACGATCTGTTTGCGTCTGGGTCAGCCTGCTGCTCCAGGATGCTTCTGAGGGCTAAGTCCCAGATCTCCTTGTTGCAGCCTGGAGCTGGCAGGTGCCTGGCCTCTAACAGAGACTCAACAAAGCTTGCAGAACTGGATTGACTTGGCGTGGGGGTGGCTCTGTTTATAGGAAATTTGTCCCAGAATTCTGGTTTGGGTGCCCGACAATAGGAAATTGGAAACCTGACAATACTGTCCTGCTGATGAGAATAGTATAAGCCTTGAAAACCTCAAAAATGCACTTTTAAAAAGGATGGCCAGAGTGCCAGTTTCGATCTGTACCCCCATGCAGCTGGGGTACTCAGACAGAACCTAGTGAGACAGCAGTGAATTTACTTTCTAAGGATTAAGTCTCCTCTCCTGCTGTAATTTAAGCTTCTCATATGGTATAAACATCCCTCTATTAATTGAGAACATTGCTGGTTAACAGATACATCTCAGTTTCAAAGCGTTTTATATTCTGTACTATACTTGGAAAATATTTTCCAGTGGGCATGTGGCTAACTTCTCATATTATTTCAGGATCAGTGCTTGGTAGAATTTATTAAAAGATAAATTCAAGAGGACTTGTCTTCTCAAAGGAAACAGGAAGGTCACTGTTGGAAAAAGACCAAGGTCCTCTTTTATGGTGGAGAAAACCAAGGCCCAGAAGGTTAGGTGACTTCCCCAGATCACACAGCCTTCAGGCTGGAGACATCATGTGGGAAGGTCCTAAGTCAGAGGACTTGGAGTGGGTGAAGTGTGAGGGTGTTGGCGGGGGAGGCGGGGTTGGTCACGGCATGGTGGGCCATCATGAGGGGTTTGGATTGCATTCCAAGTTCAATGGGCACCAGCCAAAGGGTTTCATGCAGGGAAGTGCTAGGATCTGATCCATCTTTTCTAATATAAAGAGCAAACTTCTGCTGGAAGGAGAAAGACCAGGCTTTAGCTGTGGTGAAGGTGTGAGATGTCTGTCACCCCGTGAGGGTGTGACCGTGGAATTGGAAAGAAGGGAATGGGAGCGAAGTATATTTTAGGATCGGAATCCAGAGGACTTGTCATGGGAGATAAGGAAGAAGGAAGGATCAAGGGTGACTACTTGGGTGGATGGGGATACCATTTAAGAGAAGGACAGGAATAAGGACAAGGCACTAAGAATTGGGTTTTGGACACGAAGTCAAGTCAGGTTTGAAATGGAAACATTGGGGGCACCTGGGTGACTCGTGGTTGAGCATCTGCCTTCGGCTCAGGTCATGATCCTGGGACCCTGGGTTCGAGTCCCACATTGGGCTTCCTGCAGGGACCCTGCTTCTCCCTCTGCCTGTGTCTCTGCTTCTCCTTCTGTGCCTCTCATGAGTAAATAAAAGAAATTTTAGAAAAGAGAAAGGTTATTGAAATGGAAACAGTGTAATAGATGTGAACTGCATGGTGTCTGGCACAGGGTAGGCGTGGTGGCAGTGATTCCGCTGTTTTTATCACAGGCATTTTCACTACACCAGTGGGGTTACTAAGGCCAAGGAGAAAAGAGATTTATATTGTAAATTATGGTGTCCTTTGTGCACAGGCTCCTTGACTAGGTCGTGGGTGACAGACACACTGGCAAATTGATGCAAGTGTCGTGAATGTTCGGTATAAATTGGCATTCATAGAAACGATATTGATTTTGGTTCTTCCCCTATATGACGAGTCTGAGACCCGCTTTCGGTTATGGCTATTGACGATGATCTGAAGCTTGTACAGAATTTGTTACTGAATTTTTCCACTCTTCCACTTTTCCAAAGGAAAGAGCTTTACCTTTACAAGGAATAGCTTATCAGTATTCCTGGCATTCCTGTTTGATGGCTTATTGTTCGGATGTTCCTTATCCATTCTCTGAAATGGATACATGTACAACATACATGACAGAGTTCAAACTCTGTCAGTAGAAACTGCACATCCTTTTAAGAGAACATGCCTTTATTTTGTTCCCCAGTATCTTGATTTTTGGCCAGCTCTGTGCTCTGATACTCCTCTACTGCTCTCTACTGTTCAAAATGGTCCAGCCGCCAGCTAACTGTGCGCAAAGCAATCCACTGGGGCAGAAGTAGCAACCTTTACTCTCTATCTACGCTTTATTTTAGGGAGATTTATGTGACAGAAAGAGTCAAAATAATGATCCACGGGGGGGCGACAAACATATTTTAGACAATCCATTTTCAAGGATTTCCATTGGGCACTATTTATGATCATTATTCCCTATTCTCTCTTAAAGTATTTTTATTGAGTTCCAGCGTGAACTCCTTGATCCCTTGCTTTATTATAAAGGCTTTTGAGAATGTTACGGTTCAACGTACACGAGGTATTGTTTTGATGCCTTAACTGTAAGTTCTGGATGCTTGCCAGACAAGTGTCTACATACGTTCACAAGAAACAAGAGGCCACGATAACTGCCTAGCCACTTAAGGGCATCGGATCCTATAAAACTAAATTCAAATGGTTAGTTATCTGTGATCATCATTTTCAATGGCTGTAAAATTGGTGTCAAAGGTAGATACAACCGAAATCACAGTGCAGCAGAGCTTTGTAATAAGTAATATTTATGACCCTTCTTTCGTATTAAATATCCTAAACGGGAGAAGACCCACATTTTAAAGCAGCCAAGGTAATTTTAAGACCACAGTTGTACGCGTGTGCACACAAATGTTCAAGAGAGACGTGTTTAGGTTAGTAGGGACTTATCTCAAATACCAAGATCTATGTTAAACTGCTCGAATGACCTACATTTTCTAAATAATTGCTATTTTTTCTTTCTCTACAAGGATAAAGTAGCTTGTAGAGGGTTTGTTCTCAGTTCCAGAAACCGAGGGCTCCTTTCAATAACTTGTTGATTGTAATTTATAGAACTAACCAGCTTCAGACTCGGAAACCCATCTTACATTGTGAAAGTGGTGACCTCTGCTGGGAAGACGCAGGAGGAGCCAGAGTCACACACCGGCTCCTTTTCTCTGGTTTGGCTCCATTGCTCAGAACATGGGAAAAACACCATCCACTCCTGTTTGCTTCAGGAGCGAACCTCGTATGCGAGTCTGCTACTAAAAAAGCATTCCTTAAGGCTGACACCCCATCTGATCTCATCTGTCCTGGAGAATTTAAGCTCTTTTGCTGGGACATCTGCTTTCCTAAGAGAAAGGCTCTCCCCAAACCTGGATGCCACCTAGCTCTGTGACTGGCCAGCTAGGGCAATTAGCTTAACGCTTCTTTGCCAAGCGGCTGGAGCACCTTGGGTGGACGAAGGAGGGGATCACGGCCCCTTCGAAAGAATGTCTTAGGCCTGCTCATTGCTGCCTCTGCCAGCTTCCTAAACAGGAAGCCAGTGAAGTACCTTGTAAATATGACCCCAGTTGGCAAGTGACTTCAAAGGCACTTTCTGCACAATTCTCACTTTGGGAGGGGCTGGGGCCTCGTTGGATATATTCATCTTGAAACAAAAAGGAAGGAGCGTGTGTAAAGTTAAAACCACTGACATGGCCAGTTGAGGAATTTGAGTGTTGGCTTGTGCCTCAGAGCACCTTTCTGTGCTGCTTTAGAAAATGATGACCTCAGCACTGTGCCACAAAGCCACTATTGTCAAGGGTGCCCTACAAACACTGCTACGAGGATCCAGGCCGCTTTGGGTTCTTTATCAGGGAAACAAAAGAGCCACAAGGTGATTGTCACTGGGATCTAATGCTTTCCAATGGGACTGGCCTCATAAAAGAGCTTACAAAGGTTGAAGCTGCTCTGAAATCAGGGTCCTCTGGGGCACACATGAACTAAAAGTGACCATCATATGACAGATGAATGGGCAATTGCTTATGAACTGTGAATGCTGAACAGGCCTAAGTAGCTCTTGCTGTTGAATCATCAGTGGCAAACCCTTAGGTCAGCAGAGGCTTAAAATGGCCCAGCATCTGGTGTAGAGGGAGAGAGGCACAGAGAACCAAGTGCAATGTGTAGCCTCAGGTTCCAAGTACGGACTTTCGAGTCCTCTTTTCCTCATGCCCTGTCTCGGACTTTCCAAAACCGCTTTAATGAAACACAGCTGGATTTTGAACTCTTCCCAACCATGCAGAAGATGGGGAAAACGATTTTGCTTACTTGCCTACGTCGTTTGTAGGCTGAAGTGTGAATGAACTATCAAAACCTTCTGAAACTTATTAAAGGTGAATTTTGTCACCAGAGACACATTTTACAGCTTTAAAAAAAAAGAAAAAAGCTATGGGGAATTTTCAGCAGGACATGGGTATTTAAAAACACAACTCGCTCAGTTAGTTGGGAGCCACAGAGCTAAACCTCAGACAGTTGAAGCTTTAAAATTTCTCTTGGGGGTTTAAGGGTATTGATCATAATATGCTTATTTAATACTGTTTGACTGTGTGACTGCTCCCTGGCATTAGGGGTAATCCTTGCCCTGCTCCTACCCAGCCCTGGAGAGCTGGACATAATATTCAGCATGTGTTTGTGAAAACATAGCAACATATTCTGCATTCCTTCGAGCAGAGTTTTAGGACCTCTCTACTGCAGCAAGTTGTTTTAGTTATTTCCAATAAATATTTATTTCATTTGGCATGATACTTAGCTCCATATTTTATTAATTAGCCTATGTTTCATCCTAAATGCTAAAATAGGAGCCTTTCAAGTTACTGAGGACCCCAAATGCATTTGTAATGAAATGCTAATATGGTCTTTGTGACTTTAGGGATTTTGGTGTTGATAAATTTGAGGGTGTTTTTGGAGCCGCATCTAATGCCTTATAGAAGCATTTTATGAAACCATGGTGGCTTTATTCTATTAAGAAATCACACCCCCAGAGGTGTCTGACAAACTTCTTTTAGAAGATTCCAAAATGCCAGATGCAAATAGTTTTGCACTAGAAGACTAATTTAGGAACACAAACATCAGGTGACTTTTGATTTTTTTTTTTTTAAGAAGACTTTCTGATTTTAGAAGACGTAAATATCTGATTGAAATTCTAGGGGTCACAGTTAGCAGGTTAATGTCGAGTTAGGTTTTAAAAAGTTTCTCCAAATATGCAACAGATGACACTCTGCAATTCTAGCAATGTTCACCCATTCTAGAACAAAGCTCTAAACACGCTTGGGAATTTCCAATCAGATCAGAAAAACACCAGCGAGCGGGCCGGGACTGGGACTTTTAAAAATGCTGAAACCCCTGCCAAGAAATAATTTCTCCTTAGACACTGTGTGGGCAGAAGTGGTGTATGATTCCTCTCGTCGACGTTCCTGCTTCTGTTCTTCTCCCTGCCTGACATCAGGGGAGGAGCACAGGCTGGTCCTGGCCACCTCTTTGGATTGGTTGGGTGTCTGAGGCTGGAGGCGAGCCCCATCTCTTCCCAGCAGAGCTGACCCTCTTCACATCCTGGAGGACACAACCCCCTTTTCCTGTCTTTCTTTCCCTGGACAGTTTAGAGGGGAATCACAAACCTTTCTTGAGGTTGTTGATCACACATAAGGTTTTAAAACTTCTTCTACCTTCCACTTTGTGTATCCAGGGAAAGACTGATGATCAAAATCTAATTTTGCCATTTGGTGGCTAATAATTTGGTGGTTCAAGTTCAAGCATGGCTCTGAGTTTGTGATATGAGTTCATGAGCATTCTCTCAGCAACCCCTGTGCGCTGGGTACTGCAGGGAATGCAAAAGTAAGTCGGTCACCGTTCCCCACCTCAAGAAGCTTAGGATCTGGTTGTGACATTACAGATGTACCTCATCTAAATTTATGATTTCGAGACTACTATGAGGTGGAATTCAGTATTAGAGATGAGAGGTTAAGAAAAATCTGAACCAGATTGAATTGTCAACATTTGAGCACTTTTTTAAAAAAAATCTATAAAATCGCAATTTCATATGGCTCAACCCAGAACTTGGTGAGAACCTAGAGCTTGCTACATCATGCTTCATAACTCAGTTGCAAACTCATAAAAGTCTGAGATGATTTTGAAATGAATGAGGGCACCACTCCCTTTCTCCCTTCACTATAACTTGTTTTCCAAAAACACAGAGGAGCTAACTCATTTTCAATGGCCGTCCCTTTCTTCAAAAAGGTTCTCCTCTTCAACACAGCCCTTTTTCTAGATCTTACTCTCCTTTTTCTTGAGGTTCCCCAGAGCACACGTTTCTGTGCCTTCGTTTTTACAGGATTTCCCTTTGTTTTTATTTTTATTTTTTTTTATTGAAGCAAAGTCGACACACAATGTGGCTCTGGTTGCAGGTGTGATAGTGATTCACGGTGAGGCCGCCCTCCCCTCAGGAGTAGCTCCATCTGTCACCACACAACACTATTACAATACCATTGACCATGTTCCCTGTGCTGCTCTATAGGATTTCTCTTTTAAGGGAACTCATGGGGAGGTGAGCTATCCCATCTGAGAAGAGTGGACCTATCACACTGGGGACTGGCAACCTGCCAGTAACATCAGAGCCTCTTGTGAACTGGAACAAGCGAGAAGTTCGTCACTGAACAAACTCCAAGCAGGAGCATTTCTGCTCACATTTACTTAACCTTCATTTTTTTTTTTCTTTTTCATTTACTTGAGTTAACTAACCTTCATGGTTTTTACGCTGTCAACTGAGGAGGTGATGGCACACAACTACTCATTCTTATCAAAATAAAAAATAACCACCACAGTGCAATTCCCTCTCATCAAACGCCCCTCCCCCCGCCATAGCTAGAATGGCATTTCCTCACACAGGGGAGGAGGAGGAGGAGGAGGATGGGATCTCACAGGAGGGAAGACAGAGGCAGCCTGTCACAGTCCCTTCTTCAGCTGCAGCAGACAGAAAATGCCTTGGAGTCAAGCTGGAAGGCGTGACTATTCCATGGGGTTAGCCAACCAATTACTAACTAAGGGCTGTATTTCCTAAGGGTGACCAGAAAAGTTGTGACCTTGCCCAAATATTCACTCAGAGACAGAGGAAGAACTAGGCCTCTACCGAATAAAGTAACAGTGAGAAACAAAATGGATTGCTTTATGATTGGGCTCGGTGAGCCATGTTTATCCAACATACTAGTTCCAAACATAATGTAGAAGGCCTGTGTGTCCTGGGGCTCTAGAAGGGATTTAAGTTCAGCCCGTCAAGTACAGGAGGGTATGGCTGCTGCTAATTCACAGGTTTTTTTAACATTAAAAACAAAAAAACAAAAAACAAAAAAACAGGCTTCGGGGCACCCGGGGGGCTCCAACGTTGAGCATCTGCCTTCCGGTCAGGTTGTGATCCTGGGGTCCTGGGATCGAGTCCCACATCGGGTTCCCTGCATGGAGCCTGCTTCTCCCTCTGCCTGTGTCTCTGCCTCTCTCTGTGTCTCTCATGAATAAATAAATAAAATCTTAAAAAAAAAAAAAAACCCCACCAGGCTTCTATCTGTGTAACACTTGTTTTTATACTTTGGTTTCTACTTATCTTACTACCTTAATCTTAAAGTACATATTAAAATATCTTCTGAGGGATGCCAAGCCTTTTTTTTTAATAGCAGTTCATGAAGTCTGTGGTTGACTTTACTCCACTTCTGTGCTTCTTTCCATTTCAGCACACTGACCCAGAGGCAATAAAGGAATACTTTTCCCTTCACCATATAATACACTGACACCAGCATGCTTTTCCAAGTAATTATTTTCTTTCTCTTCCTTGATTTAATCTTGCCGCCCTCTTCTCCCTACTTTTTTTTGCTAATGCAATGCCACCTTTTCAACTATCTTCTGTTGCATGAAGATAATGGCTAAAATTTGTTGACCATCTACTTGTTCCAAATGCTTTATATATTTTATCTCAATAGTTACCATAATCGGGGGGAAAAACTAACAGTATCCCCATTTTGCAGAAGGAGGAAATGGAACCTCGGAGAGGCCAGTTTATAAAGTTAACACATCAGAGAGCCTGGACTCTCACCTGAGCCTGTCTAATCCCTCGGTCCATTTGCTTCCAAAAAATGAGCAGAATGGGCAGTAAGAATGTTCATTGTAAGAGTGGACCAGGGATCTAGTTCTGCAAATGACTTATGGATTATTTGGTTAGTCCTTTAATCTTTTTTGGTGAAATAAAAACCACACTTCATCCATCTATTTATCATAAGGGATTATGATATGAGACAGACATGCCATTATTGATCAAGCACACCGAGCACAGGTGATGGAAATAGTCTTAGTAACACAGTACGACGTCCGTTTTGCCTTCATCCATACTATAATTTCCTCTGTAATATTATCATATCATGTCATATTATTTCTGTATTTGAAATACTATAATTTAGGAGTTTCAATAAAGACACTCTGTAGGTTTCCCCAGCATATCCCTTTCGAATATAATGCAAAAAAATTTAAAAATGTGGGGAGGGGATAAAGCCGCAGTGGAATATTCATAGTGACTTCCGAGGAGCTCGGTAATTTCCTATCAGGCAAAACACTTGCTCCTTTGTTTACATAAAATAGACATAATCTAATCTATGTTTTCCATTTCTGCATTGAATTATATTCATCCTGAGTTTCTTTTTCCATTTCTTTTATCCCACCTTCTTCCCAACCTGCCTGAGGCTTTTCGTTGATCTGAACTTCAGCCTTTTCTGTTGGTGGACAATAACCTCTCCTTCCCTCCGTGCTCCTCTCACCTGACTCCCTGGTGCCCCCTTCCTGCCCTCTCTGCTCCTGCCCTCTCTGCGTGCTTCCAGCCCAGCTGTTGGCCTCCCTTTGTGTTTTCCTCCTCTGCCCTCACTGTTAACATTCTGGCATCACCTCCCATCCCTCCCTCCCTCATCCTTCGTGCCTCCTTCCACGTTTCCTCATTATTGCTGCATTTATAAATAGCCTCCAAGTAATCTATCATTTATCCCAACACGCTCAGATAATCTCTTGACACAGCTCACAGACAGTAGTTAACGGCAGCAGGAAAATTTACCAGGCTCATTTATTATCCCCTTAGAGGGAGTGCTGAAGCAGGAGTCCACACCGAAACAGCTTACCTGGTTCAGCAGCCCCTGAAGAACCGCCAACGGTCAGTAAGGAAGCAGTCTTCTTACGTCTAAGGATGACACGAGGCGCTGAATGACAGGGATCCCTGGATGCCCCGTGTGTTTTGTTAGCCTTGTTTTCCCGTCACAATTAATACCAACCCACTCTGCAAGGTGCCTGCCTGGTTTTAGCTGTGAAAAGTGAATTGTTTAATTCAGGGCTCTTCGTGCAGTTGTGCAGTCTGGGTACTGTCTGGTGGGGTCCAGCAGAGGGGTGAGCTGAGGCTACTTGTCAAACCATAGGTGGAGACTCTCATGATACTATTTTTCAGAGGAAGAAAATGAGGCTCAGATGAGTTAAGCAACTTGCCTGAGTGGAAGAACCATGTAAATTTGACAAACGTATAACCTATCACCTGTAGACTATTCCCTTACTAAACTGTAAACAAATTGAGGGCAGGCCCTGTGTCCACTGTGCTCACCCTTGCAGCTACTAGTTTTTGAATGAATGAAAAAATAAAGGGTACAAGTCATGAAGCACCTAAAGGCTTGGTTTTTCCAACAAAGGAGATATAGGTGATCTTGATGAGAAAGCCCATCGTTCTAACTCTTAGGCATCCCCCTTATGCTCCCTCCTTCACTTCCACCAGAACAGGGCTGAGGTGGTGGGGGACAGTGCGGGAGAGTCTGGACACACCCACTTGGCCATGGGGTAGATGCGGCTGCAGGAAGCAAGGCAAGGCAGGTGTGCAGCATCAGGACATCATACTGACTGGGGAGAGAAATTGGGCTGGAGGAAGGAGGGAGGTTCAGTGAGGGGTACTGGAGGGCCTCCTGATGGCCTGAGTAGATCTGGCCTGCAGGGGAGCTTGTTTACTGGCAATACTGGGGGCTCAGGAGGTTGACGGTCGATGTCCAGTGTGCAAGGGGAGACATAAGTTAATAACAATGGCAACTGTGCATTAATACTTGTGTCAGGTCCTGTGTGTTGTAGGTGACCCTTCCCATTTCAAAGTCAGGAAAATGAGGCTTTAAGCAGCAAAAGGCAGACTCTAGATTCATTCATTCCCAGATCTGTGGTTTTGAAAATTCATGTTCTTGCCTTTCTACCTTAGGAAGAGAGACTGGGGCTCAAGGAGATGCCCTCGGGGATCGGGGTTGAAGGGAGAGCCCCACCACCAACTTTGGCGAATTCAGAACTCAGCTTCGGCGAACAACACTGGCATTGAGATAGAACTTTGGCTAAGGCTGCGCAAAAGGAGTACGTCACTGGAGACAGATGAAGAGCCTGCTTACCACCACCTCACCTCTGAACAGCACCAGCCTCAAGGGGACTTGGCATTGATCTGCCCCACTGCCCTGCGAGGGAAGCACTTTTAATTCTCTCTGTTCCAGAACCTGGGGTGGTAGTGTGACTGTGGAAATGGGAGCCTTGGGCAGGCAGGAAATCACACTGGCATTAAAATGTTGAGTTCAGATCGTTCTATCTGCTGATATGTGACCCGAAGCTATCTTAAGTCCTTTTGGAATGAGGTAGGGTACAAACTTTAAAAATGGACAGGTCTGTCCAGTGGATACATTTGCCCAAGCAACCTTAAAACGTGTGTATTTTTCTTATATACCTTTTTTTTCTTTAATCAGATCTTTTATTTACATGCTGCAACTAAATCATCAAAATCCTTTCAGTGGCTCACCAGGATGCCTGTCTGAATGCGGCTCTATGTTTCGGCCTTAAGTGTATTCATAGGCTCCATGTAATTTTTCTTACATATGCTGTTTCTCTCCTCAAAATGACTGCTTTAAGAATGCCGAGGGAACAAGGACAGGGACAAGGGGCTGGGACACGTGGTTGTTTGGTGAAAGTAGAACGCTATGCCATTTTAATGAAGACAGGTACAGTATTTTTCTTGATGTTAAAATTATTCATAGACTGCTTCACACCTGACAGAAAAAGAGCTGTACCCTCAGCAAAAGAGCTGAGGACAGAAGGAAGTGTAGGAGAGAATTGGGGTTATCAAAAAGATGACTAGTGGCCCAAACTGTGGGTCTGCTGGGAGTGCCATGGTGAAGGAGCTGGGGGTACCCGTGTGCCTTGCCCGGCCCCCTACCCATCTCCGTCCTGGGGCTGGCCCCACTCTAGACAACTAGGTTTGGAGGGGGCAGCTGTGGAGGCCACTCCTGGGTCAGGGGGCACCCTCAAGCTAGTAGGTGGCTCCCCTGAATGGCTGGGAGAGAAATGACAAATATCCGCTGGGCTGTGGGTTACCACCGGGTATACCAGAAAGCCGGGCTGTTCTGGACACATTTTGGATGGACTGTGTGACCAAGGTCAGAGGATCTCTACTTTTTCTTCACATTGCCTTGCTACTTTACTTTCCTGCAAAGTGCCAGCACTTCACTACCATCTTACACTGTCCCTGGCCACCCTGAAATGGTAGTGGGGAAGTGGGAAGCACAGGGGACTCAGAGCCAGAGAACTGGGTTCTACTTCTGGCTCTGCTAGCACTGACCTTGGATGGGGTGATTAAATGCTCTGGCGACGGTGTCCTCATCTGTCAAAGGTGGAGGATGGGCTGGGAGGCACAGTGTTCAGTGAGGAACTTAGAGATGATGTGGTCCATCTGACCCACGGGCCTCACCCCAGAGGCCGGGTAAGCACGGATCAGCCACGCGCACCCCGGGGACATCGGGTGGTGGGGCCTGCCCTCTGTCTGCACAGCTCTCTCCCTCCTCCACCCTACTGTTACACACACAGGCCGCTGCCCAGGGGAGTCCTGTCTGCCCCTGAGACTCTACAGAGCCATGTACACTGACATCCTTTCTGCTCTCACTGTTGATGATGCAAAGGAATCCACCTCATTACACTAGTAAAGAATGAGGGTATCTGCGTAATATCAGAAAGCGTATTCATCACTGTCATCAACATTTAAAAAAAAAAAACAATTTTACAAATCTCTCCCACATCAATGATCTTACCAAAGCCTGTTGCTGGAGAAGAAGTTAACTTACCCCTGAATGATACCTACTGTAAGAGAGGAAGCAAATGGACGCCATGGAGTGATTATTGTGTTTACCGTGTCTCCCTTCTAGATGCTTCTTAAAAGCAAGAAGCAAGATTGAGTCACTGCTGTTGGAGAAGCACTTAATTGATGAGCATCACACCCCGTCTCAGTAAAATGGGAAGAGAAATAGCAGGTCATCGATAATCCCCAAACCTTTCATCTCCTTCAGCCTTTCCCAACAAACCTTGTTGAAAGCTGCTAAGTACTGTGTACTTTGAGGGATGGACACCTCCCCTGACTCCATTTCAAAGGGAAGGGGCAAAGAGACAGGGCCAGAGGGGAGAAGGGACAAACGTGAAGCCTGAGGTAGAAAGCGTAGACATAAGTGGGATTCCCGGTGCATTCCACTGCTGGCCTGGCTCCCACATACAGCCAGCCAATGGGGTCCCCCACTCCTCCTCTCCGGGGATTGGGGGGCCAGGACAGTGGGCAGCGAGCCGGGACGCCCTGTTGATGCCAGCGGACGCTCTGAGCTGGGGTCTCTGTCCACCCCAGATGGAGCCCAAGTGTCACTCTGGTCCAGTTAGCCACCACTCTGTGCCTCAATGACATTACACAGAAGACCGAGGTCTGCCTTTTGAGTCACTTTCTTCCTCAATCTCTGGTTAAAAGGGAATTAAGTCCCAAAGGACAGGTCACTCCGGATGATGGGGTTGACAACTCTGAGTCAGGCCGGGCTTATTACTTGAATTTTTAAAATGCAAAAGAGACAGAGGGTGCTACAGGGTCACGCTGACATTCCCAGCCTCTTTGGGCCTTAGGACCCACTGTCTCCAGAGCTGGAGCAAAAAGATCTCAGGGCCCTGCTGCACAGACGACAAGAGGACAAGAGAGATGAGAAAAGCCATCCAGCTGGAGCGGACTCCCCCGAGAGGAGGAGCCTATGGGCCCATACTGGAAACACATTGGAGCGATTTTCCCTTTTAAAAATGCTGTTTTATGTTTTGCCTTTCAAGATGTCCCAGTTTCTGCATCACAGCATCTTCACATACCAACTCAATGTGTTTTATGTTCATCTGGAGAGAGCTCTCCTCCCTTCCCCTTCTAAGGAATAAGAGGGGGAGATGCTGGCTTAGGGCAGAAGCAGCTACAGGGGTGGATGGGGTTTGGGGGGAACACAATGAAATTCTGGCTAATTTGGCCCATCACATCTCAGAAAACCAGAACCCTATGAATTATTTATGATACTCCTGACCCCACAGAAATGCAGATTGTGGTTCTTGCCAAGAACAAATTAGGCTTGTCTGCATCTGTTACTCTTCCCAATCAAGCAACTGCCTCGTGTCGAGGAAGGAGAAAGGTCAGCAGCCAGGACGAAGGATCAGCCCAAGAGAAGGGGAAGATAAGGCTGCATTCCAGGGCTTCTACTGGAAAAGCTACTCACTGGAAGCACAATCAAATCTCTTTTCAAAACCCTGAACGAGCGTAGGGTTGCGTGTGTGTGTGTGTGTGTGTGTGTGTGTGTCTAAAACATCGGAATAGCAGTGCCATTAGGGACATTTCAAATGTTTGACTTTTATCTTCCTACAGGGGCATGTATAATAACTTCAGGCCAAGTACTAACTAGGTCTGGCTCAGGGGACCATGACCTTCTTTTCCCAAACCAAGGACCTCTCGGCTGCGGCACTGGAGACATTAAGGCCTGTATCCCTCTGAGCCCGCTCTGGAATCTCTCCCTTGTGCCCTTGCCTGTCTATAGCAGGTTGTTATTGTTGGCTCCACATGAGCTTTTGAAGAGAGCTCCAGGCTCCCCTCCTCCCACCCAACCCTCAAGACAGGGACCCTCTGGAATGGGATCAAGGGATAAAAGAGCTTTGGGAAAACACGGGTGGGCCCAGTGGTAGGGGCCGTTGGAACATCCCATGGCAAAAAAAAAAAGACAAAAAGCCTTTGTCATGTGTGCTCTGGTCTTTCCTGGGAGCAGGTGTGGAGCGACAAGCCTCCTGCTTCTGTGGGGCCTACTCTGGAGTAGAACCAGGACGGGGAGGTCTGGAGTGGACCATGCCGACAAGCGCCCTACAGCCTTCAGGGAGACACTCTCTGACATCACTTTTTCTTGTTTTCCTCTCAGCCTTGGGAATGGTAAAAGGTACAAAGGGCCAAGCCCAGGGTTTGAGGGGTAACACCCCTTCACCTTCCTGGGAAATAGGCTGTAAGCAGAAAGAGACCCAGAGGTTCCTCTATGTGTAACGGGGTCACCAGTGTAGATGGTCAGATAGGAAATTGCAGCCAAAGTTCAACTATTTGAGGAGGAGAACGCCTTTGCCTACGGGATCTTCTAGGCCTGGATCCCTGGCCTCTCTTGGATTCTGAGATCTGGGATGCTGGTAAATTCTCTTTTCAAGAGAGACATAACTAAAAGTCAAGATGATATCTTGGTCTCGCTGTTAATCAAGAGTAGCAATAAATGGGACCCCTGGGTGGCTCAGTCGGTTGAGTGTCTGACTCTTGACTTAGGCTCAGGTCATGATCTCGGGGTCATGGGATTGAGCCCCATGCTGGGCTCTGTATTCAGCATGGAGTCTGTTTGAGATTCTCTCCCTTGCTCCCTCTGTCCCTCCCCTGACTTGTGCAGACTTTACTCTCTCTCTAAAATACATAAAAATCTAAAAAAAAAAAAAAAAAAAAAAAAAAAAAAGGTAGCAATAAATAATGTTATTTTTTTCTATATTCTTCCTTATTAGATGATGTGATCCTTTTAAACACTCGGTAAAATATTAGTATGAATCCAAGAGACTTTTGAGTTGATGAAACTCAATGTCTTTATTTTAGAGATAAATTGATTTAGGATCCAGAGAGATTATCTGACCAGGTCACACTGTTAGTGGTGAAACTGGGAATAGTTTACAAAGAAAGTTTTGGGTATTAGCGAAGGCTGGGATCATCAGAAAGCACTTAACATGGAAGTGGCGAAGTCTTAACAATCATTCATCAGATATTGAGTCAGGGCCTCCTCTGTGTGGGGCTGCAGGGCGGAGTCAGACAGACACGACCCCCAGCCTTACAGGAGATAGAAAGTAGTATTACTAAAGTATTATTACTTTAAAGATAAAGCATTATAAAATGTTACCAAACAATGGGAAAATGGCAGCATGGCTAGTTGTATTTCAAGAAAGAATTAATTTATCTGCAGGGTGTCCCTCTGAGCATTTTACATCATGAGAAAGTTGTAGTCACCAGGCTGACGTCACACTGACCTTCTGGAGGCTCCCATAAGAGGTTAAATCCCCTTCGTTCATTCTCAAATGCATAGTCCCATGTTCATGAACATCAAAGGGAATATTATTTCCAAAGAGTTAGCTCTGCCTTCCTAGAGCCTACCACTCCGTCCTCAGCCAAGGAAATAACTATAGATGGGAGCCACTCTTCTCCATAGTCAAGAATCCCTTTCCGGCTGGATCCCACAAAAAGACAACAGATGCTTGGTCATCACTGCCATGAATGACAAAATCACAAATGTGCCGTGCATGTACTTCTGATTCTGCAATAATTGAAAATCCAGATGTTTTAAAATAGTACTTGATTATTAGACTACTTAACCTAATGCTTTAAAATACTATTTTAAATGTCTTTCAATAGTAGTTAATGATGATGATGATGATGATAATGACATGGAGTGTTAATAATATTGTTTCGCCTGAATGCATTCTGGGCATCATAACCCATTCCAACTGTCCCTGAGTCATAGGGCTGGAGCAAAAGATGTCTACAGGGCAAATCCTCCTCTTGGGCAAAAAGTGCCTTATCCTCTTCTGTAAACCCAACCATGCTTATGCTTCCTACAGTTTCCCTCTGAAATTTAATTTGAATGGAAACTTGAATTAACAATTAAAGGAGGGCAGCCCGGGTGGCTCAGCGGTTTAGCACTGCCTTCAGCCAGGGTGTGATCCTGGAGACCTGGGATTGAGTCCCACGTCGGGCTCCGTGCATGGAGCCTGCTTCCCTCTCTGCCTGTGTCTCTACCTCTCTCTCTCTCTCTCTGTCTCTCATGAATAAATAAATAAAATCTTAAAAAAAAACAAAGGGATAATAATCAGGAATCGATTTCTAAAGAATTGAACGATTATTACTTTCAAGAACATCAGGTGACCTTTCCATGTTGACAAGAGAATGTTGGCAAATCAAATCCATGGGGATCCACTGAGTTGACAAGGGCCACATAGAATTAGCATCTCATTCACCTGTGCCTGAAAACTGTTTACTCAGTTTTGAATCCCTTATTTCAAAGAACAAAGGAAAATCCAGTCCATTACTAGTAAGAATTCCCACAGTTTTAAAAGCAATGGATTATGAATTAACTCTTTTTTAATCGATTTAATAATAGTCCTCAAGTTGCAGGATAACTCCACTCCATTCCTCCTGCCCAGGAGACGAGGGCAGAGTGTTCATAAAACGGCAGGGTCGGGGGAGGTTAACACCAATATGAAGGAATTGAGGGAGGTCTATTCACAAGATGGGGCAATAATTTTTCTTTGCCTTGGTTTCTACCTTGATGAATTATTTGTAAAAACAATTAGAACTAAGGCTTATATTCCACATTCAACATAGCTGACTTCGTATATAGACGCATGCCCAACAGTCACAGAACATTTTTCCCCTGGACCCTGAAAGTGGGGGACATCATACTTTAATATGGAAGATGTCATTTCTCCTACTTCCCCCCACCCCCTCCGCCATGTACTGTAGCACTTGTGCTCTATTCCTATTCAAAGGGAAGGTGAGAGGCCTCAGGTTAAACACCCGGTGCCTTCTGGAAGCCCTTCACCATCTGGCCCTGGCTTACCCCCCACCCACCCCCCCACCCCCAGCTTCACCTCTCACTAGTCTCTAACCTGCATTCAAGCCGTGGCCAGCTTGGAACTTTGTCCCCTCCAGAGGGCCTATGCTACGCTATTTCCCCTACCCCGAACCCCTTTTCTTTCTCCTCTGCATCTGGCTAACTCCTACTTACCCATGGAGTTCAGTTTTCAGGTTGCTTCTTCCAGGAAGCTTTCCATGGACCCCAGGTCTTATTTTGAATACAGCTCAACCCACCGAAAAGCTCTTAACCAGAGTTTGTACCGACTGTTCCCACAGATCTTGTGCTAAGTAAGTCACTGTTAATAATGGTGTGCCACCTAGACAACCAGTCACCGATTTTGACTCCGTCTTGGGGAAGCCCCAAGTGCCAAGGCTGTGTGGGAAACCATGTACCACGCTTTCTCTTTAGAGGGGAACTGACATTTCACAGGGCATGCAAACCAACAGAGAGAAGAAAGGGATTTGATTTTTTAAAGTCTGGCACACCTGGACGTCAGGAAAATTATGAAGCCTCCTTCGCTCTCTGCAGTGTAAATCACACCTTGTGAGCTGATCCAGCTGAGAACAGCTGGTTTGTTTGTACGTTTTCATTTGTGCCCCCCCAAACCCTACCCTCCACCTCAACCCCAGGTGTTAGGCTGGATTCCCCTCACCTGTCATATCTGGCTTTCATGCTGTGAAGCCTAAGCCAAAGTCTCCAGTGGAAAAGTTATGAGCCTGGCATTTGGGTAATCAAGGGGAGCCTTAAAGTAATACTGCAGTAGCTTTTGCCTCCAAGCCCCTCATGCATAGAACAAAAGAAAAATTTATTTTACATAAGGCATCAGAAATACAAATGAGGCCTCTCATTTTATTGCCACCTAAGATAGGAAGAGTCTCCGTGTCATATTCTTGTCCTTTCGACCTTGGGCTTTATACTTCATGTCCACTTCTATAATTCCTGGGTTAACTATGCCTTTCTGAAGTCATCGGAGAGCCGTCTGCTGCTGATGGATCAGCGTGACACAGTCAGGTCACTGTGGACAGTCCCAAAAGCTATCAAGGATGAATTCCTCACTGTCCTCTCTGGTCCTTGCTGGGCTGTCCGGGCAGTGACAGTCTCTGAGCTTCTGGGACACTCTGTACCCAACTTAGATCAGCGGGGACACAGTCTGTTTACCTGTGTGTTCCGCATAAGCAGGAGCTCTCCGGGGACTGCACTGTTCACATCTTGGCCCTTCCCTTCAGCATCAAGCCCCCAGCACAGTGCTCGGGATCTAGCAGGGCCTCTGGGAATGCTGGGAATGCTGGGGGAGGTGGGAGCTCTGAATGTAAGTGCTCTCAGGGGGTGTCCCCTGGGATCCCAGTGTGAGGAGAGCACAGGATGGGAAAGGCCAGAAGAGCTGCGTACCTGGAAGGCCTACTGGGCAGTCAGGTGATAAATACTTGAGTTCCCCCAGGGGTCACAAACAGATCTTGTCTCCAATATTTGAAAAAAATAAAAAGATTTCATAGACCAATAGGGATTTTCCATCTTCTTTCAAGAACTCAGATCTTGCAACATGGGGCCCAGTTGAGGCTTGGCGACAATTGGCTGGAGCCGAGCAGCAGTCACCCCTTCAGATGGGACGCGGTTCCCTCCCTTGTGTGTGGTCCCTGAGGCATCTGAGTGTGCCCTGTCCCACCGCATCCAGGTTAGAGGCCAGGCTGGATTGTGCACAGGGGGTAAGGGAGACCGAAAGCCGAAGCCTGAGTCCTGAAGTTCCCAGGATACAAAACCGAGCCTTACGACACCCAGAAGTCTGGTCTGTCTTCCAGGCCAACCCAGTCCTGGCCGCTGCATCCTAGGAGCAGCGTTGGTGGACTCGTGCCAGCAGAGAGAAGGCCTGGTCTCTCCAGGGGAAGGGCAGCGAGTCATCGTAGGACCATTACCCTCGCACAGTACTCTCGCTGGGGAACCACTCGACACAGCTTTTTTATCGCCTCATGTGCTAAAATAGATAAAATATGCACACTGAATCCTATTCTCATTGATTTTCTTATATTGGAGAGATGCTTCTAACATTGGGGCAATGATCCCTAAGATTTAATAAAATCACACACAAGGTGACAGAGAAGAATTCGAGGTCCCATCCCCGGAGAGGTCATGCTTCTCTTTAAGTTACGTGGCTGCGGGCACTAAAAGCCCAAGTGGACAGATTCTAAAAAGGAAAGTTCTACTTTTAATGTGGCCCCGAGAATCCAATCAGGCTGCTCCTCTTAATTTAAGCATTCAGCAGCTCTATACTGATTCTAGAATAAAGCCTTTGCTTTGACATATGAGGCCTTTTGTGACTGTCATACCTCCTGACTCATTCTCTCTCTCTCTCACACACACACGCATGCGAAGACCACGCTGCCACTTAGCAACATGTAGTGTCCCGAACGTGCCATGTCCTCCAACACCTCCATGCTCCATCCACCTGGAAAATCGTACCCAGTCATCAAGGCCCCCCCCCCTCCCAGGAGACCACTGCCCACTCCAAGGGCAGAGGCGGGCGGTCCTGAGCTCCAGGGCACTGTGTTGATCTCTTGTTCTGGCCTCTGAGCCCCTATGGACAGGCCTGTGGTCTTCTTCAACTCTACACTGCTCAGCACCTTGCTTAGGCCATAGAGGGAATTGTGCATGTATTGACTGCATGGGTAAACTGAGCAACGGCATTAAAGTTCTACAAGAAAAAAGGGGAAACATAAAAATACTTCTCCATCCCAAGATGAAGACGACTCTACATCTCTTTATTTCCTATGTCTGTAAATGGACTGGAATCCCTAAGCTGCATTTCAGTCCAAAGGCTGAAGTGGTCTAATAACCTACTCTGGATCAGTTATAAAGACCTTTCAGAGCATCCTCAGTGATCTATACTGTCCCTGCACATGCCGAGTAGCCACATACAGTATCGCACACGTGTCATAGGTGAGATCATACAATAGAACAGCTACCCTCCTCCCGCCTCCTCAGTTGACAGATAAGGAAACTGCAGCCTCAAGAACCTACTCTAGGTCACACAGCTAAGTGATGTCAAAACTAAGACCAGAGTTGAGCCTATCTGGCACTGATCTGAAAGGATCTAGAATTCTTCCGGCATTGTGGTCATTAATTCTCAGGTGTCGCACTAAACGCCATGACGCTGGCCGCTTTCACTGTAAAACAAAAACAACTAGCATTTTTGATGCTCCTCAAACATAATCTTGCAATATAGTAATCAAAGCTAATTGCAATTGTGTGGGATGGTTTGGCTTCCTCCTTGAGGGCTACGTTTGCTGAAGGGAGTTCATGCTTGTTTCGGAGGAAGGGAGCCCATGGAGAGCCGTAGGTGTCTCCTTCAAGGGCTGCTCTACGGTGATCATTTGTGAGTAAATTGTGGCCCCTTCTCCCAAGACAGTCAAGACAGTGCACAGTGGAATGGAAATTAACCCTAATTCACTACTTTCCTGCCTTCTACTGAGTGGTTTTCCATTGTTTTAGTCCTCTTTCTGTTTGGCTTGATTTCGTGGTTTGCTTGGTTTGCAGTGGAGAGAAGAGACGAGAATTTGCCTTTTACTTACTTGTAAATGGGGTTTCTACAATACTGCACCAAGACCAGGATTACCTTTATTATAATAATTAAACCAGTTTTCTAGATGAAGAGTAAATGAGTTAGATTGTCATTTTGGTAATTTAATCTTTCAATAGTGGAAAAGGTATGTAGGAGAATGCAAAAGGGTGACATGCAATTAAACATGAATACCCCAATTGGCTTTAAATTCACCTGTATTTATGTGTCTAGGGATAGGTGGATGTAGGTATATTCACAGAGGGAAGAGAGCTGACAGTTGCTGAGCACCAAGCATTGTGCTACATGCTTTACATACCATGTCTCAAGCTTAGTACATTTATGAGAACGGCATTATTCTGCCACTTTATAGATGAGGACACTGATGATCTAAGTGTTTTGTAACTAGCCCAGGTTCACATAAAACAGTAAGCTGTAAAGCTGATATTTCTTTTTTCATTTTTTAAAAAAGATTTCATTTATTTATTCATGAGAGACATGCAGAGAGAGAGGCAGAGACACAGGCAGAGGGAGAAGCAGGCTCCATGCGGGGAACCTGATGCGGGACTCCATCCCAGGACCCCAGGATCATGACTTGAGCAGAAGGCAGATGCTCAACCACTGAGCCACCCAGGTGCCCTGCTAATACTTGAATCTCAGAGGCTAACTCTGAAGTTACTGTTCTTCCCGTTTTATGCTATCAAGTGGTGTTGCAGTTAGTGTGACCACAGAATAATCTGCCAGCGAGTCTGGCTGCCAAGAAGGGAAGGCGAAGCAGAGGAAGGCCAGAGGGTACGGTATGACAGAGGAAGCACCAGAGCAGGGACAGGCACCAAGGGAGGGCATTAGTAAGGAATCCATGGTTATGGGGGAAGATAGAGGAGGAGCTTGAGGGTAGTGAGGCGAGTATTATTTGGTTTAATTGGTATGTAGCTGGATGTCCAAGTCAGGCAGGGAGCCAAAGGTGAGGACATGTCAGAGAAGTCAGATTCTCCTGCTGGCTTGGAAGGTCTGGAGAACCAGACAGCACCGCCACTGCCTGTCAGAGCAAGAGACAGTGTAACTTTCCATTCTGCTAATAACAATAACCGCTACTATTATTAATATTACCACCATTACCAATCTTGCATTTTTTCAGGACCTGGTTCAATTGAACTTGCATTTCTTGAGCACCTCCTATGGCCTTGATATGGTTCTAGACTGTAGGTCTCAGGGTATGGGCACAGAAAAGTCAATCCCTGCCTTCTGGATTCCAAGATCTGTAAACAAATAGGCTCTTGATATATCTTGAGCTCTACAAGGATGGAGAAGTTGCCTCCCTCTCTCTCTCTCTCTCTCTCTCTCCCCCCCTCCCATACCCCAACTCCCTTTCCTCTTCTCTTCATACCACATGCCAGGCATTGTTCTTGGAGCTGGGAGCATGGTGATAAATGGAAGAGAAAGACCTCTGTTCTCAGGAGGCTTATGACCTAGACCCATGCTGTCCCTAGTCACGTGTAACTGTTTAAATGTAAATTTAAATGAACAAGATTACACGTGGAGTTTCTCACTTGCGCTCGTCACCATCAAGTGCACAACAGTCACGCACGTCCAGTGGCTACCACAGTGGGTTGCACACATACAGAACATTTCCAGCACCCCCAGAAGTTCTGTTAGATAGCAGGGTTCTAGAATCCTGTTTGTGGTTAGATCTTTAGCCTGGCATAGGTGCTGTCAAATAGTCACTCAACGTTAAAGCAATATGCCCAACAATAAAGGCCTGAGCCAGCGTAGAAACAGCGGACAGGAGGAAGGATTTTACATAATCGGATGGGGGCAAGGATTACCTCCCAGAGGAGAGAGGAATCAGTGACGGGATTTGAACTACAGGAAAGGTTTTCGATACACATTTGGTCAACCAAGGTAGCTTGCTCCAGTCCTAATGGGAGAGAGGAGGAGAATTCCTTTCAAAGGTAAATGCCAACTTGAAGGATGACAGTGGTCAGCTGCTTCTTGGCCGGGGAGGGCTGAAATAGTGGGGAAGGGAGAGGGGGCACAATAACAGCTTTCAAACTCCTGAGGAATTCTCATTAGGAGGAAGTAAACAGAAAGCATGCCCTCCTTATTTTAGGAAATAAACAGTTTGCAGTAAATGCCTGAAATAGTCCTGGTTCTTAAGTATTACTATGCTCTTCAAAATGAATGTTCTGTGAGGCCTCCCTTTTAATCAGCAAATGTGCTAGTCAGAGTCTTCTATAAAAAGAAGCAGTACTTAGGTGTCCAGTCCTTAGCCACAAAAGGAAACCGAATAACAACGTACACACGATATGCGGTCAGCGATGGAGACCTCTGGGGTCGGCATCAGACTCGCTCTGGTCTGGAGCTGTCCGACCCATGGGGATCTCAGCTCCCCGAGAACCAGAAGATTGGAGAGTGTCGAAGGAGATGTAAAACAGGCGCTGTGCGGAGGCCAGGTTGGGGCGACTCCAATCACCAATGTCCACTTACAGAAAAGCATTAAGGCAAACCCGGTTAGATCTTTCTTCCAGGTGACCTGGTGGCTGGCCAGACCCCCTACCCCCACTGTCATTGTCATTTAAATAAGTCCCATAACTAACACTTAGCACAGCTCTTATTAAATGCCAGGTGCTCACTCACTTAAGCCCTACGAGATGGGTACTAGTATGATTCCTCTTGACAGATGTAGGAATTAGGGCACAGAGAGGGTATATAATGTGCCTAAGGTCACACAACTAACTAGTAAGTGCTTCCGCTGGCATTTGAGAGCACTGGTCATATGCCAAGTGTGGTTGGAGAGAGAAAGGCCAAAATGAGGGCAGGATGGTGACAAGGTTAAATATTTGCTTAAACTTTTGGGGCATCCTAGAGACTCTTCAAGGTTGAGTCCTCCTCCTGACACCCTGGAACAGCCCTGGAAGTGAGAAGGGTGGAGAGTCAGGGACACTGCTCACTGGTGGGGGTATTTTCAGGGTTTATCTTTCCCTGACCCCCCCACACCCCCATCCTCCACCACCCCGAAAGGTCCCTGTTCTTGAGAGATGGGGATTTCTACTCTTAATTTTCATCATGCCTGCACTCCCCAAATCCATAGAGGCCAATGCAAGAGATGTTGAAGAGATCTTCAAATTCGGTACTTTTCCATGAAATCCCAAGGGGAGGGAAGAAGTGTGACCCCCCCCACAGTTGGCTTCTGCTGATGGGAAAGTCCCTGGCTTGCCTGGCCGCGGTCAGGCATCTGACCCCACTCAGCCAGGACCAAGAGCCCCAAGTCTTGGCCAACTCTTGGCCCCCAACCACCTACAGTTTTTCTTATTCATAAGGAAGTGTTGGTGAGACCCTCCTCTCCTTGTACATTAAACTGAAGAGACGGCTGCAAGCACGATAGGCTCTGTGGGTTCCTTTATTGGCAGGTATGTCGATAACGCCGTTATAAATACACCAGCCCCCGTTTTTGGAAAGATGATTCATTTCCCTAAATTGGCATCTATTTCTTGAAGTCCGTTGGTCCCACAAGGGCAGGTCAAACTATAACAAGATGTAATAATAAAACTTGCAATCAAAGAGACCCAAAGAGAATCACACTGAAAAAGATAAGACTTAAGTGCTCTTAACATGACCAAAGTAAGCTTTTTAGCCGTGTTTTATGGTAACATCCAAATTCCACCGAAATCTTCCAGATTTTGTGTGCACTCACAAATGGCGAAGTCATCATTCTGCACAAGGCCCTCTGCCGTGTACTCCACAGTGACACCCGCCTCTGAATAAGCATTTCTGTGTGTCACACACTCCACTACCCACTCCGGGAGGAAAGAGAAATAAATACGGGCCTGAAGCTCTGTGTGCTGCTGACAAAATCTCTCCCCGCCCCCCCCCCCAGGCTCTCCTTCAATATGCACAGTCTCACCCCAACATCTGCCTGGGAGATCATCAGGACTAAGCCCAACATGTCCTGCACTCCTTGTCACATCTGTCACCCAAGCTCCCAGTCATTCCCCATCACTCCTGCTCTCAAGAGCTCTGCACGCACATCCCTCTTTGGTCTCCATTTCCCTCTGACCAACTTCCAAATCTCTGTGCCTTCTGGAACTCGGGTCGATTAGCACTAAGTTCCTCTATATTCTCAATTTCTTTGAAACCTCCCTTTCCCTTCTTGCTCTCCCCTCCCTGACAATTCTCTCAAGTAGTGGCTGCTTTCTCTCCCCCAAACTTCACGCCACTGGGCCTGGACATGAGGTCCATATTCTTTAGTCAGCAGTGCTAGCAATATTGCCATCAGCAGCTATACTGTAGGAATATGATAGACTTGACTTTGTTAGGCTTTATAGGGAGACTGCTCTAAGGGATTAAACCCAGTCCAAGGGCAAGGATGCCTGCCATGTCCTTGTTGACTTACTTTGCTTAGCTAACTTAGAGAACTTAAGCAAGTTGTCTTTTCCAAATTCACAGGTTTTTATCAAGTTACAACCTACTCTGTGCTAGGTGATATGAGAAGCTTGAAATATAAATGCTGCCCTCCTCAAACTTATCTACCTAGAGAAACGGGTTCGTGTGGGATAATGATTAAGAAGGGCACGCAAGTGGTTTCCAAAAGCCCACACACAAAAATTACTCTCATGTGGTCACTGGGAAGGAACATGAATGCAGGACCAGGCTGGGTGTTGACTCACACCCAAACAGGTCAGCTCCTACTTACTTCTGACCCACTGTTGCAATGGCCTGTGGGTCCTAACAGCCAGATAGTTCATTTTTTCAAGAGACACTAGAAATGTAGATTTTTAAAGTGAAATCTGAATTTTATTTTAGTTATTATCATTATTTATTTTAAGTAGGCTCCACACCCAGCGTGGGGCTCAAACTCATAACCCTGAGATCAAGAGTCACACTTTTTACCAACTGAGCAGCCAAGCACCCCAAAATCTGAATTTTAGATAACTGATCATTTTTTTTTAAATGATCATTTTTTTAAAGTTAACACTGTGAGAGGTAGCCTAGCGGAGTGTTAAGAGCCTGGATTCTGAGCTAGACCACCTAGGTTCAAATCCTAGCTCCATTATTCACTATGGGTGTGTCCTGGGCCCACTAGCAAACTTTTCTGGGTGAGCATCAGCATTTATAAAATGGACATAAAAATAGCACCCAACTCCTCACTCTACAACCTGCTTGACAGTGTCTGGAAGCACTCTATAAAAGTTTTATAAGTGGCCAAGAGCAGCCAGCCTTCTTGCACACCCATGAGAGATCAGGTCTAAGCATGGCGAGCCTCAGCCGCAGTGCACTCAAGTCGACGTAGGAGAGAGCATTTTTAGGGGCTTAGAAATAGGGCAGTGTAAGAACTAGGACATCCCAAGAGGAGGCCCACGTGGGATGGAGAGGCTTCTTGGAGGCGAACCTGAGCCGGGCTCCTCTGGACAGTGTCAATGGCAGAGACAGAGAAGGACACAGAAAGGTGGGTGTTTCAGTCAGGGACTCCGCAGGAAACAGGGGACACGGTCAAGCTGGGCAATGTGAGGAGAGTTCAAGGAAAGGGCTCCATACAAAGATGTGGGCAGGGCTTAAGGACACGAGCAAGGAGACGTAGAACACTCCAGGGCTAGTGACCACAGAGGCCAGGCCCAGACCTGAGAGGTGAGGGAAGGAAGCAAGGAGTGTTCAGAACACGAGAGAGGAGCGCTGTGGGAGGCTGGCCTGACGGGAGGAGAGGCGATGAGCACCCAGCCTCATTTGCCTCCTAAAATCTCCTGCTGATGCTTCCCCATTAGCTGGTGCCAACCAGAAGCCAGAGGCAATGGAGCCCACCGATCCGGGTGATACGGGGGTGACCCTCCCTCCTCCCCCAGCCCTACACAAAGCAGAGTGAAGAGTGAGGAGAACAGCTAGCAGAAGGAACGGAGGCTGACATGGTTAGAGAGCAAGAAAGCTACTCAGGCCTTCGTTTTTCTACCTATTATACTCATTTGCTGTCCCTAAAGTCCAACAAAGAACAGGAAAACATTTTACGGTGTTGGAAGGACACTGGGGCTGCACACACCTGCTTGGTGAGGTGGGGAGTGAGAGAGAGGAGGCCCAGGGGATGGGGAGGGGCGCATATAAAACACTAGGCGAAACAGCGAGAGGTTTCTAGAGCGAGAAAGAAACATGCACACAGGTCTACAAAACTGTTAGACTTGAACGCTTAGCCAGGTTTTTGGAGACAACCTATAGAAAGCACATAATGGACATGACCTCGAAGTTTAAATAATGGAAAGTGGCCAAGGAGCCCAAGAGGAGTTTCCCAATTGTCTATAATTTAAAAAAAAAAGGAGGGGGGGACGCCTGGGTGGCTCAGCGGTTGAGCATCTGCCTTTGGCTCCGGTCATGATCCCAGGGGTCTGGGGATCGAGTCCCGCGTCCGGCTTCCTGCGTGGAGCCTGCTTCTCTCTCTACCTGTTTCTCTGTCTCTGTCTCCGTCTCTCTCTCTCTCTGTGTTTCTCATGAATAAATAAATAAAATCTTAAAAACAAACAAACAAACAAACATGCAGAACCATCTGCTTGATTCAGCCAAAACCTAAATGAGCTGCTCTCTACATCCTTTTCCATTTGGTGGTGCATATTATGTCCTGATGGAACAATCTAAGCCCTGACGTGGAGACCTGAGTCTCAGTAGCAGCTCCAAAGAGCACGTGTGGACTACAGTGCCTTTCCCTGGTGGCCTTGCCTCCCAATCACCTTTGATAAATCCACTGTCGTCGGTACACAGCCATAAACCCCTATTCCTTGCAAACCATGACTTTCTTCTTGTAGGAGCTCTAGAAGCAAGAAGTTCCACCTGCCAGGCAGCACTTCCTATGGCTGAGACTAACTTCCTTCCAGCGACCTCCAGGATCTTGGAATTCAGTTTTCCCAAAAACATTTTCAAAAGTCCCTGTAGGTGCTCAATGAACAAAGGATTCCACGGTTGGTTCAAACGAGTTTGGGGAAATGCTGGTTGAGATCTACAAAAGGTAAACAGACTTTCCTTAGGGATACCCTGGGGCTTCTGATATCAAATGCAAAGAACAAATCTACTGGAGGAAGATATGGTATGGAGACGTTCAGACTTACCTGGCCAAAGAATACCTTTCCTTCAGCAAGCATCTGGAGGGACAGGTGTGCTGCTGAACACGCTCTGGAATGGGGCTTAAAAAGGACACGGGGGTGGAAAGAAGGGAAATGTCAAGCTCAAGGCTCCCCGCCCGACTGACTGGCTCCCTGGTCGTAGCAATACTGAGATTCAGAGTCGACCTTACGTGTAACCTTCTTTTATAGCCAAAACTCATCGAACCTCCACTTAGACGAAAAAGTCTCATCCAGACAAAAAAAAAAAAAAAAAAAGGAAAAAGTCTCATCCATTTTGTCTTTTCCTAATACAGCAGGCGTCCTCTCTGGCCATCACCTCTTGCTCCCCTTTACCATGTTAAGTGCATTCCTCTGAACCTTGCCCAATTCTAAACTGTCCTTCTTGAGGAACAAGACCAGGGACATCATACACATTCCAGGGAGGAACACACGATGGCTCTGTACATGCTTTCAGCCTGGTTTCCTGTAACTTTGCCAAACACCCAACATTCCGTTGGCCCTCTGGCCTACAGGAGCTCAGTGGCCATTGGACTTTGCAGGGCTGCGGTGATAGGTTGAAGCACATCACTTAAGTCAAGGGCTTACGTTTCATTTCCTGCCCTAGGTCAGGCTAGAGATCATCTACCCTATCTTGTATCTCCCAGTGTCCAGCCTCCCACAGGATTGCTGATTCCCCCAAAAACCTTGCATTTGCTTTGCTGAGTTGATATTTCAGAAGTTTCTTCCCTAATTGTTATTCTGCTCTGGTCCCAAAGAAAACACATTTACTACATGTCTATACCTTTGCAGGATCTTCTTCATGGTTATCCCTGACAGCTAACTTTGGAATTATGCCAAATTTACCACTGCCTTCCTTTAAATGACTTACAAATATTTTCTATAAAAAGTATTTTTCATAAACTGTTTCTTAGGTCCTTGCACTGCTTCTTTTAGATATGGCAAAGATTTATGTCCAGTTGGAGGATAGCCTTTAAAATAAATGATGGCTTTCACACAATAGCAAAGATGCTGGCAATCGAAAGGCAGCCAAGCAAACAGGTTTGTGCTTTTAACGGAGTAAAGAACCGTGGAATCATTCTATTTTACACCTGAAACGAACACAACACTGTATGTTAATTATACTTGAATTAAAAAAAAAAAAAAAACCCAGGTTTGTGCCTTTAGATGCAGACACACTTGAGTTCTGCTGAATGTCAAGGCTGAATTGGGGAATCCAGCTGCTTCTCAGACTTCAGCAATGAGGACAGAACATTCTTGGCAGAAAGCCCTGTCCTTGTGGGCAAGCTGCCTTTGAGTTAGACTTCCCAGTACCCGGCATAATTCTAGGGCTCAGAGTAGATGCTCAATAAACACTTTATAAGAGGAACGAATGATGGAATAAAGGAATGAATAAATGAACAAAGAAATATTCTGGAAAAGGAGTGTCTTAGGCACAGTATTGGTCTCAGCAGCCAAGCAAAAGTTTTCGGTGTCCTTTCTTCTCTTTCTCATTCCTTGAAATCCACCCCTTTCAACAAATCCTTTGTACTCTACAGACATTCCTCAGATCCCCACACAGCAGGAGGAGATCTAGTCAGTCACATCTTTAGATTATGAAAAATTTAAATTTCCAAGGAGAATTAAGGCCGTAAAATTATCAGTGGCAAACCCTTCAAGATGCCGTTAGGAACTGAAGGCGATGGGGATCCCTGGGTGGCGCAGCGGTTTAGCGCCTGCCTCTGGCCCAGGGCGCGATCCTGGAGACCCGGGATCGAATCCCACGTCGGGCTCCCGGTGCATGGAGCCTGCTTCTCCCTCTGCCTGTGTCTCTGCCTCTCTCTCTCTCTCTCTCTCTGTGACTACCATAAAAAAAAAAAAAAAGAACTGAAGGCGACATTTGTGTCTATAGAATAGAATAGAGACGCATTCAGTTCAAACACTGTCCTAAAGCAGCACATATGTCAAATTTTATGCTTAACATTTGGATTCTATTTTTCCCTCTAAAAAAGGCACAACGATAGCAAAATATTGTGTTTGCCAATTCATGGAACAGTTGTAACCCTTCTGTATCTATTTCTACGGGGATATTGTTGTGGAGCTGTGCTCATAATAGAACCTTCCTTCTAAATCTCTGTGCACCTTATGAATTTCACTCCATCTTATCCCCCCCACTCCAAGAAGTCACTCAGGTTCCTTTAATAATATCAGTAAATAGCTCCAGCCTTCCACAGCTGCAGAGGTTTACCGTCCTGGGAGATTTTCAACATTACAATTCATGCTTCCAATGAAAACAGTGACAGAGCTGACATGATTTACGGGAGAGGAGGACTGATTAGGGACTCGCGCACTACTGAGCAAATATTAAACAACTACGGGAACTTTTAATATGCGATGCTCTTCTCTGTTCATAACAAAAACAAGCCAGAAACACTTTCCTGCACTACAGTTAAGTGAAATGGAAACTTGTCGTGTGTTGTACACATTTCAGCAAAGCAGCCTCCACCTAGGAGAGCCACTGGCTCCTTCAAGGACTCCATCCTTTCCATTTCAAATGGAAACCAGCTGTACCTCTCAAGTGTTACAAGGACACCTATGCAGGAGGTCAATGCTGAACTGGAAAACACCTCACTGTGAAATACATCAAGCTTTTTTTTTTTTTTTTAAGATTTTACTTATTTATTCATGAGAGGCAGAGATACAGGCAGAGGAAGAAGCAGGCTCCCTGCGGGGAGCCCGATGCAAAACTCGATCCCAGGACCCTGGGACCATGACCTGAGCCAAAGGCAGATGCTCAACCACTGAGCCACCCAGGCACCCCTGCATCCAGCTCTTTATCTCACTTTGTCTGCAGTGAATTCTCAGTGACAACTTGAAGTTCCTTGATGCTTTCGGGGCACTTTTATCTCTCCCTCTCTGGAGAGATAAATAAGCACACAACAGACTATGAACTGGGGGCTGAAATAGACATTGATTTGGAGAGACAGAAAAGATTCTGAAAAGATAAACCTATGGATTTTCCATCAAGAACAAGTAATTTTAAAAAGCCAGTTTTAGATTTTTTTTTTCCTTTAACGACTTAACTCCTGGAATGATTTGAGTACACCCCATGCCTCAACTCTCTGTCCCCAAATTTCCCAAAACAACAGTTAAAAAAAAAAAAAAAAAAAAGATCCTGGCCGAAGTCAGAGGGTCAGTGGATCCTAAACAGCTTTCGGGCTCAAGTACGCACCTTTAGCAAGGAGAGAAGTTCAGCCGGGTTGTAATGAGTCCCCCCTGGACCAGAGATTCCAAACCATAAAAATGAACAAGTGCGTATTTAGTGCTATGGACTGTATGACTTATAAATCTCAAGGGGGTAAATCTGAAATTGGGAAAGGCTGGGATATCTTATTAGTCTAAAATTGCGCGTGTGCATGCACACACACACACACACACACACACACACACACACACACACAGCAAAGACAGGGGAGACAGAAGCAGAGACAGCTCTCCCATCCTGGCCCTGGAAGTCGTGCTCTGTGATGTGCATCATGAATCCAGAGGAACCCAGGGCTATTTGGCCTGGAGGCCAGGCCTGATCACCTTTTTGATACAAGTCTTAAAACAAGATTCAAAAAAGAACATTCTCTCTGTTTCTTTGTTCACGGAGGACAAAATATATGCTGACTTCATTTTCAGAGCTTTTCACAAGGGACCAACCAGCCAGCGCCTTGCTGGTACTGCTCACAAGCACGGTTCCAGCCAGTCAGCAAAATAACCGTCTGCATTTATGGAGTTAATTGACGTCAATTAATTTTGCTCAGATTCTCTCTCCTCCTTCCACCTCCCTATCCTTTGCCTCCCCCCCTTTTTTTTAAAGAGAGAAAGCTAATGAAAACCATGTTTATGTGCTCAAAGGCACAGAGGAAATTCATTACTCTGAGGAATAGCACACTCCACAAGTGAAATGAAAGTAATCTTATTTATGACAGGAAGGGGCCCTGGTTAGACTGAACTGTACCACACTTAGGCCGTTTCGTGGAGAAGGATCTGCAGACAGAGCTCCTGCACCAATTCCAAATGGCGGCCTCGCTGACAACAAGCACATTTGCAGTTCCGTGTTTGGAAACTCTTAGAAGCCCCCAGGAAAAAAAAAAAAAAGCCTTCTAAGAGACACGAGGAAAGGAACCTGTTTAGAAGAGACCGTTGGTCCTTCACACCTTCCAGCACCTTCCTTGGACTCCATGTTACTAAATTTCAAAAAAGGACACTCCATCAAGTCATTGGTTCACGACATTTATCAAGTACTGGCCCGTGAATACAGCTACGCTACGTGCAGAGCCGAATTCCCTTAGCCGAATTCCCTTAGGTTTTCCATGGTAGATTCATGGGCTATTTCCCAAGTAAATAAATAATGGAACTGTTTAAATGACATGTTTTCACAATAAATGTCCACTTGTGCCCTGGCAGATGGGTTTCCCTTTCCTTCCTGAAAATCTCATCAAGAGTGAGTATACATCTCATTTATTGCATTTTCCCCCCCTCATTCATTTAGTCCACAAAAAATCACTTAGGTCTTGTATACTAGATGGGAGCTACCGGAGGGCTAGTCTCTTCTAAACTACTCATGAGGACTCCACAAAATCTTAATAAACATTATGTGGAATTTTGGCAGGAATGAGATGGTTTTTATAGTATTTACGGTGTGGCTTCCTAGAACAACTTTTGCTGGAAGGTCCTCTGAGATCATTAGGCCCAACCCCTTGTTTATGGATGAGGAAAGAGGCTCAAGAGTAAATCCTTTTTATTTAGAAAAACATACTTTCCAATACTTTAAGCAACTTCCCCTGTTTACCACTGAAGGAAAGGATATTATTGCTTGGATTCTGTGCAGTGAGGGATTTTATAGTCCCCCTCATCCATGTGAGAAGGGCTTGTCTCTTCCTCCAGCATAAAATGAAAAGAGTCAACTAAAAAAATACCTGGTCTTCTAAAGCCACATACAGAGAGATCCAATACGGGTGAGCCACTGGGAATTCATCCATCAACTATTTTGATCAGGACATCTTTATTAAGCCTTGTGACAAACGAGTGGTGGGAGCTAAGCAAGGCACAAACTCTTGCACACGTGGCTCCGGGTCGTACAGCGGAGGCAGACAGGGAAACGGGTGAATGTGTGCTGGGTGCTCCGATGCAGGAGCACCGAGCACTGTGAGAGAAGGGGGGCTCCTCCAGGATGAAGGGGAGAGTTGCTCTGGAGACGGACTGGCAGCGACTTTTCTAGGCAGAAGGAACAACTTTTATAAAAGCCTGAAAAAGCAAGTCTCAGTGTTTTGGGGGAGTCAATGTCAGTGGTCCACACTGATGGGGAGGGAAGAAAGGGACTATAGTTACAGTCTCTGATTTTTACCAGCCACACCTAAAGTCCAAGCGTTCCTTCCTTGCCTTGCCCAAGTTAAATGTTTTTAAGTGTGGTCTGTGACATTATTTGCCTGGCTATTTTCCCTGTAACCCAAGACACTATTCTCTGTGCAGCTTTGCAAAACACAAAGGTGTTTCCATTTACCTTTAAAAAGCCCTGAATTCAATCCACCCAGCATTTATCAAGCACCTCATAGGCCTCCCTGGCCTTCCCTTGAGGTCTAGGGAGCCCAGGCTTGATCCTATGTTCTTCTGTAATCCTAGCACAATGCCAAACACAGAGGAAGAAATCAGCAAATGCTTGTGAATGATACATGTGTGGGGTGGGACCTAGCTCAATTCTCAAAAAATAGTTAAGGGGACCCCCCCCAAAAAAAAAGTGTTTCTTGCATAGCATGTTTCATTGCAAATGGCAAGTAGACATTCAAAAAAATGGTTAGGGGTCCCTGTTCTCTGCAAACTAGCATAACTCAGCACTCCCTGCTATTAGGGTACATGGCACTGTTTGTTGCTCTGAGCTTATAGTATCCACTAGAAAATTTTACTGGTGTAGTGCCGTACTGGGTGGCAGATGTTTTGAATAAAAAGTAGACATTACAAGCTAATGATTTAGCAAAACAAACCTAAAGCCAGCAATTCGGGAAGGAGAACAGGAACTATGTCAAAATGTCCAGCATTATTATAGGGTCTACTAGTTGCTACCTCAGTTTTTCATTAAGAAAAACTCACTGTATTTAAGGCAATTTTCTAAGAGTAAGTACAGAAAAACACAGTAATAAAGACTAACCATATACTCAGATGGTCAGGACACAGACCAAGATCATGGATTTTATGACTCTGATCCACAACAGTCGGTCCTTAAACACCCATCATTCACTGAGTGTTTACTGAGGACCTACTATGTGCCAGGCACTGTCCTACACCCTGGGAATCCCTAACAACTCCAACTTGAGGGAATTTCTAACCTAGTAAGGGATACAGAGAAGCAAGTTTAAAAAGAATTGCAACTAACCCAATCTTTGGAGGAAGCTGCATGAGAGTCAGGGCAGGCTTCCCAGGAGAAGCTAAATCTCTCAAAAGCACGTTGTCCATCATCAGGCGGTTCAGATAAGACTTTGAAAACTGATCAGCACATGGTTTCCATCACTATTAGAAAAATAACTCAAGTCAGAATGCTCACTAACACCGGCCTGTCTTCCAAGACGGTAGAGCTGTTCTCAGAGGCTCGGTAGTCCGACTACTTCATCAAACAACACGCTCATTAAAATACATTTGCCTTTAAAAAGGCATTAAGTTTGGGGGAGGTGGGGGAAATGAAGAGCAACGTGGTAAACAGTTTGGATTCTTTCATCTTCCTCCTGCAGTAACTTGTGGAGGCCACACGGAGACGCTCTGGGCTAAAGAATGAGGGGGCTTTCCCTTCCCACCCCGATTTCTTTCTCTTCCCCAGGAGGGGCTTTCAGAGAGCAACGTGGGCTCAGGGAACGTCGGGGAGGGCCAGCAGCTCTTGTAGGAAGGCAGATGTTTGTCCAGCACGGAGTACAGATGTTTTTGACTGCAGGGCCAAAATAAATCTTATTTATGCGGGAAGAATTAAATGAAGGAGACTACTTCTTAAGGGGGGGGGGTTTCTGTTACTAAAAATAATCATTTTCCCCCTGCCCCATCACCTTCAGGGGAGGAGGGGGATAAATACATAATTAGCCAAATTAAAACATTAAACAGTAATGACAACAAAAACCCTCAAAAAATCAAAAGCAAGCTCTCAGGATAATGAGAACATTTTTGAAAAGGACGCGAGGCTGGAAGCAGCTCGGATGATATTCCCTTTGGTGCTGGTTTTGGATGATCCTGTTCAAACAGGAATCTTCCTTATTAACCTTCATCCTGAACCAGTCGATAATCCAATATTTGTGATATTACAGTCAGTTGTCATGGAAATAAATTTAAGGCTGCAAACCTAGCTTTTTGGTTACCATCCTGGATCACACAGGAGCAGAAAGCAGGACAATCCCATCTGTCCTGAGCTAGTATTTTCATTTCTTTTTCTATTTTTAAGATTTTATTTATTATTTATTTGAGAGAGAGAGAGCGCGCGCGCGCGCGCGCGCACACACACACGCACAAATGGGGGGGGGTAGAGGGAGAGGGATAAGCAGACTCCCCACTGAGCAGCGAGCACGATGGATGGACATGGGGCTGGATCTCAGGACCTTGGGATCATGACCTGAGCCAAAGGCAGACACTAAACCGACTGAGCCACCCAGATGCCCCTAACATTTTCATTTCTTGGGGGTCAAGCAGGTTCACAAATATTGGACAAACTGTCTACTGTTATAACATGAATTCAAATCTTTATGTAGATTTTCAAAACTCTAGTGCTTCACAGTACAAAATTTTTGTCTAGCTAAAACTCCTGAGGTCTTTAGCCATGAGTGGGTATTCTCAATTTTCTTTGAACTAGACAAAATAAACGAACTGCGTTAGAAATGAGTAAGAGGTTCTAATTAGAAGATCGCTGAATGAAAACATATACTTGTTATTTTTTGAAACATTTAGTTTTAAATTGGGTTTGGGTAGATTTTTTCTTTTTTTTTTCAGTATCCTAGGGAACCTGAAAAACCACGAAATCTTTCCCAAGATGATATGTCCAGGACATTAAAAAATGATCAAAATCTTATCCTCCTCCCGCTTCCACCCCCACTCCCTAAAAGAGAAAAGAAGCAAAAGTTCTTGCATAATACTCGTGTTTGGGTGGGCACCATTGACTAATTATAACACAATAGGCTATTTTCTGCTTCCTAAAAATAAGAAGGGCGATTATCCAGGGGTAGTGGTGGTTATGCAATGGTACCACATGGACCACACTTCACCCACTGGAAATAAATGTGGAAAACATTTCAATCACATCTAAAAAAACACGGAGAAAGAGGATGAATAAAAACTCACTCAATAAAAACATGCTGTATAACCTAGCGAAGTAACCCACCCAAATCCCCAGTGATGACCATGATGACGATGCTCTCTGTTTTAGGTCTGTTTTAATATGGAAGATGAAGTAGTAAGTGCTGCATGGGTTTCACAGACCTCAACCCAATGTTTATAAATGATTTGCCCTAACTTTCCTTTATCTTTTAAACTTAAACCGGTTACAGTCCATCAGAATCCAGACTTGAAAATACCCAACACTGGTAAGATTAAGTTCTTTTAAAATGAATTTTTTGGGAAAAAAAAAAATACAGGTCCAGTGCTGTCCTCTAAAAAGCCCTGGGTTGGGAATCATGAGACAGGGTCTGAGGTCAGCTCCACAATGCCTGAGTTCTGTGCCCTGGATGGGGCGGGTGGCTTTCTCTCACTCTTTTCTCTGGAAGGTGAAGGTGGAAGGTGGTCAGATTCTATGACTTCTGAGACCTTTTCTAGCTCTTTCCATTCGGGATGTTGGTTCTTCTAACCAGGCTCTCAGAGGAGTAATGTACCAAGATGGGCAGAGACAATCAGCCTAAGCTACAGGTGGAAGGCTGGAGGGGCAGCTGGCTGAAGGAAGATTCGAAAACAATTTCAAAAAAAGTTTTATACAACCGATCCTTTACTCAAGTTACTAATAATCATGGTGCTCACGGCCATGTCAATTTTTATTCCTCCGACTTTTCTCCATTTGGTCTTCCACCCTCCCCAACCGTAACCTCAAACCCTCTCCTTCCTTCAATCCTCCAAGGGCTTCCTCCCTCAACCCTGCCACTGCCCAGTGGCCCGACTTCCTGCTTCAGCAAGAAGCAGAAGCCATCAGTGAGGCCTTTCACAGGTTCCCACCTCCCACCTTGCAAGCTCAGCACCTGTGCCCGCAGAACTCTGGCTTTCCTCCTGCTTCCGTGAATAAACCACCTCTGTTGCCAACAGAAACTGAAGTCAGATCATGTCACTTCTCTTCTCAGAACCCTCTGGCTCATGCAGACCCAAAGCCAAAGTCTCCATGAAGGCTGACTATGTCCTACTTGCTCTACACCCTGCCATCTGTCCTCCTGCCCCCCACTTGCTCATTCCAACCTTCTGGCTGTCGTGCCTGGAACAGGCCAAGCAAGCTGCTGCTTCAGGGCCTTTGCATTTGCAAGGCCCCCTACCTGGAATGGCATTCCCCAGAATATCAGAGGGCCTCTCTGCCTTGCTCTCTTTAGGTCTGCTCAAATGTCTCCTTTGCGGGGAGGCCTCTCCTGACCATCCCATATATAATGGCCTACCCAGACCTACTCAGTGCCCTCCTGGGCCCCCTTCCCTGCCCTGTTTTTTCTCCAAAGCTATCATCAGCATGTGACATGCTCTGTATTTGTTTATTGTCTTCCCACACCAGAACGTAAGCTCTATGATGGCAGGGATTTGCTGGATTTATTCACTGTTCAAATCCCAGGGAGAGTAAGAGGGCAAGACAGTCACATTTATTGAACGATTTAATTGATTTATGTGACACTGTTAAGCATTTAAGAAAAAAAAAAAAAAAGAGGGACGCATGGGGGGCTCAGTGGTTGAGTGTCTGCCTTCCACCCAGTGCGTGATCCTGGAGACCCGGGATGGAGTCCCACGTTGGGCTCCCTGCACGGAGCCTGTTCTCCCTCTACCTGCGTCTCTGCCTCTCTATCTCTCTCTCTGAGTTTCTCATGAATAAATAAATAAAATCTTGAAAAAAAAAAAGAAAAAGAAACGGGTGAAATTTTGATAGTGTCACAGAATAAACCAAGCGTTAAAAACTAAAATGAACGGTTACCAATCTGCTGTTCACAGATCACTAAAACGGAAAAGGAAATAAGCAGAATGTGTACACCTACAGAAAGGTAGCTCTAATCCTTACGGGCACCCCAACTGTATAGGGACACAGAACATGAGACGCAAAATAAGGCGAAGAGGCAATGCTCCTGACAAGCATTGCTCCTGACGGCAGTAATCCAATGTTCTCACACTTCAGAGGCCAATTTCCTTCTGGTGCTTTCTCCCCAATTCATCCTGAGTGGATAGAATCACTCAAGTCAGAGTGATTTATATTCAGTCAATCAGTTCTTTGTCAGCAGGAAAACTCCACTGGGCTGTGACGTGCCGTTTTCATGCTTATGGCCTCCTTGATTGCTAGATGGACACTTCTGGGGAAAAGCCCCAGCCTAGTAGGCTCCGGGACCAGACGCAGTCCTCCCACAGGATGCTGAGGACACACAAATATAACAAAACTCACACCAGCCTGACTTTGCTCATTAGAACTCTGCAATGCGTGTGCTCCTGCTGGATACGGCTCCAGCTGCTCCGTTATTAGGCTCCAGCCCAACGGCAGCCACAGTGAGGCCTGCGGTGATGGCCTGTCGCGGTAGGTACCCACGCTGGCCAGTTCTTAAGCAGCACAGCCTCTCAAGCTATAGATAGCATGGCCCAGTGGAATGTTCCAACCCTCACTCGATGCGTGGAGAACACTGCTCAGCGCAGACCCGGTTTCAGGCAGACAGGCTCTCTCAGACCCAGATGAGACGAATAAACTGTCGCAAATTTCCTGGGGTGCAATGTGACTCGTGTTCATCAGGGGCCTTAAAAAGAATTGTGCCCTTTGACCTAGTAGTTCCATTTCTCTGACTTTATCCTAAGGAAGTAATCAAAGATAAGGACAAAGATTTATGCCCAAGGATGTTCAAAATCTGGAAACAACTGACGTGTCCCAAAATAGGAAGTGGTTCAATAAATAACAGTAGCTCTTAAAACATAACACGACTATTAGAGAGGAATATTTTAAAATAACTTGAAAATAAGTACTCCCGATAGCAAGGTTAATTTGTATTTAAGTTTTATTTATCTAGGTAGACGTCTATTTATATGTACACATGCCTATGAATCGGAAGAAACTTCACCGAAATATTTATAGGGATTCTCTGGTGATGGGCTTGAAGTTGATTGGAAAAATTTGGCTTCAAGTTTGCAACCATAAACAGATTATTTCTGAGTTTTGAAAAATACCAGGGGACTGACTGTCAAGTGACATCATCCGGCGAAGAAATAAGGAACCAAAATCCCACTTGAGCTTAAAGGGACGGGAGGGCCCTGGTGCTTGAGAAGCTTGTGAGCATATCTGCGTTGCTGATTCTCATTCTCGCAGATACATCACTTTTGTAGAAAATCACCTCCAAATGGGCTTCCAAACAAACCAAATACAAAGGTACGAAGCTCTGCTCCTCAGCTGCCCACCCCCATCTACCTAGCGGGGTCTCTGGTGGTCACTCACTGATTTAATTTAGATTAATATGGGAGGTCTTAGGTGGCTACTCTGCTTTGGATTCCCAAGCAAGGCTAATTATTATCCTAAAGGACGAGCCACTCGGGAGGTTTAAAGTTCAGGCACAGAGACCGCCGTCTACATCTCTGCCATTTGGCTGACCAAATTACAAGAGTCTGGTGAGTCAATATGAAAGATTCCAAACACAAAGGTCAACGCTGGGCTACTGACCTTCCTGACCCCACCTCAGAGCCAAGAATTGCAAGGCAGTTTTGCCTCCCACGCCAAAACCATTAGAGACCAGCTTGTCTTGGTTGATCCTCTTCTTTTACAAGTATTTCTGAATAGATAATCGCTTTCCCGGTGCCCACACACTGAATGAGCCTGTCGTCTCACGGCTTTTCTTCACCGGAGAGGCTGTTCAATGTATCTGTTAATGGTGCTGTAGCTAATGTTAGTGCACATTAATTAGATGATACTCTCTTTCAAATCAGAGTATGGTCCCACTGAACACTCACATGTATGGTCTAGAAGGGTTGGGGAAGGCCAAGGCCAGCTTACGCTCTGCATCTGTGAGTTAACGGGTCAAAGCTGTGGAACTGAGTAATACACGGACTATCCAGAGCCCTGTCCAGCCAGTTTTTACAAATAGTTTTCAGGGAGCCTGAAGATGCTCAGGAAACTTAGGCAACTGCCAGTACTGTTCTCGCCTTCCTACGTCCCCACCCAGTCTGTTACCAACTCCTAAGTGATTCGCATCCAAGTCGCTCTGGCGTTGGGATGGCCCAGTCCTTTCTCACTACCCGATGCCAGGGCCTATGTTTCTACAGAGACCAATTCAGATCTCTGAGGGGGCAGCCGTCCTTCACCTTCCTGGGCAGTGGTGTGTGCCAGGCCTAGCCCCTGAAGGCCTCCCAGATGTGGCCAGTGCAAGCAGGCATTGAAGAAGATGCAGCTTGCGTGTCTAGGTTACTACTCAGGTGAGAGCCAAGCATGAATACTTGTCTCTGCCCTTTGATGAAAAGTTGGTATAGAGGGCCTTAGACCAGGGTGGATGGTCTGGCTTTTGTTCGAGTCGAAATTCTGTCCCAGACATTCCCCCCTCTAGAATTGCTCTTGCAGCCCCCTCACCATCTTTCTATAAACTCGAAGCCAGCATTAACATGATCCATTAAAAAAGCCTTCCATTCTTTTAGGAGTAATTTCTTTTCTTTTTTTTTTTTTAAGATTTTATTTATTTATTCATGAGAGACACAGAGAGAGAAGCAGAGACACTGGCAGAGGGAGAAGCAGGCTCCCTGTGGGGAGCCCGATGTGGGACTCGATCCCGAGACCCCGGGGTCACACCCTGAGCTGAAGGCAGATGCTCAACTGCTGAGCCACCCAGGTGTCCTTTAGGCTACCATGGCTAACATCTCTATCACTCGGATGATGGAACACAAATAATGTGAAATTTCCAATTAAAGCAGAAACCCATCTTAGAGCCACAAGCATCAACTTACCTGGCCATCATTGATGAATGATGCATTTGTCAAGTGTGTAAGGTCAATTTTAAATTATATCGAACACTTTCAAATACCCTGTCGATTTTCAACAACAAAAACTTTCAGTTGTTTTTTTTAAAATTATCTTTAAAAGGCAATCTGGGGCACCTGGCTGGCTCAGCGGGTTAAGCGTCTGCCTTCGGCTCAGCTCATGATGCCAGGGTCCTGGGGTGGAGCCCCGTGTCAGGCTCCCTGCTCAGCGGGGAGTCTGCTTCTCTCTTTTCCTCAGCTCCTTCTCCCCTACTCATGCTCTCTATCTCTCTCTCTTTCTCTCAAATAAATAAAATCTTAAAAAAAGGTAAAAACCACAACACTGAACTTTTTCTAAAAGGGAAAAGGTTTTACCCAGTTTATTTTTTACAATGGCAACTTCAATCTTACTTACTTACTTATTTATTTATTTTATCTATTTATCTATTATTTTATTTCTGTAGATTCAGTTTAAAACTAACAGGGAGGGGGGCACCTGGGTGGTTCAGTTGTTGAGCGTCTGCCTTTGGCTCAGGTCATGATCATGGTTCCAGGATCAAGTCCTGCATCAGACTCCCCGCAGGGAGCCTCCTTCTTCCTCTGCCTCTGCCTCTTTCTCTCTCTCTGTGTCTCATGAATAAATAAAAAAAATCTTAAACAAAAATTAACAGAGATGACTACTTTTTTTTCTAAACTTGCAAATCACTCCCTGAATGGAAACACACTGTATGGTATGAACTTTCAAAGACACAGTGCTTGTTCTCCTTTGAAGAGTTTACAGTCTAGTGAGAGAGAGAAATACAAATAAATAATGGCGATACAATGCAGGATGAAATAAGTTCTCCAGGGGCATTTGGGGTGGTGGTGAGGGTGTTAGGAACTGCTCCTTGGAGAAGGTGACACTGGAGGTCTGTCAGAGTCTGAAGATGTGGGGGGAGAGGAAAGGAAGCGAGATGGTGGGGAAACGCATTTTAGGCCCTTCTGACGGACTCTTCCAGTAAATTTCTTTTATATATACTTCAGCAAAATCTTGTTTTGTTCACATTGAATAAACAGTGCTGACAGATGAATAAGGTAGTTGTTCTTCTGCAGTGCCTCTAGCCTTGGCCCTGGAGACCATAAGATAGAACCCAGGTGACACTCTGTGACGACTGGTGCCAAGCCAGCAGATGGAAAACATTACTGGGCCAATTCGAATCCAATGACTGGATGCCAGCGTCCCAATGTGAAAAATGAGGAGGGGCCACAGGTCCATGTATCATAGAGCATGATGGTTAACGCCACTGGGGATGTCAGCAAGTGATTTGTGGTGCTGTCGGAAGCACTTCTATCATTTCTTATTAAGTTTTGAGGGGGTAGGAAACATATTATCTCTGGGAGGTTGGGGAAGGAGGGCGGACAGCAAAATGATGTCAAATGCAAGTTAACTCTTGGACGATGCATATAAAAAGGCACAAACGTTGAAGAATGCTATTTTCTCTTCCTGGGGCCTGAATTTTTGAAATTGATAGTGACAAGGAGTAAGAACACAGTATCTTTCTGTCTTCTCTCTCCATAAGGCAGCCCTGAAAACATGCCCGAGCCGACCCGATCGGGGCCTCTGAGGCTATTAGAAGTGGACATTAAATCAGCCAGCAAATCTAGGAAGCCTGTATTCTGATTATTTCTTCCGATCTGCTTGGTTTTCTGAGAAATGTGCATGCCCGTTTCTAGAGTGTCACAAAGAACTAGCAAATCAGAGGTCAGAAGGCAAAGGGAAAATATCTAATTGGGAGAATGGTGTACTTGAGAAAGGTTAGGCATTAGAGCTGAGAGACCTGGTTTGGAACCCCAGTTCTGTGTGACTTTGGCAAGTTTCAGCTTTTTCCTGATCTCTAAAGGGGGGGATTAATTCCTGCCAAACTACCTCACAGGGTAATTTAGAGACCAAAAACAGAAGAGAGATAATATTTATGAGACTCAGCTGCAAAAAAAAAAAAAAAAAAATGCAAGAGTAAAGTTTTTCTTCTTAACATTAAGTAACGACAGCAAAATAATTATAAACTGTATGTGTGTGGAGATTTTGCCATTTTTGCTCACTGCTTTATCCCCAGTGCCTGGCACAAAGTTGCAGGGCAAGAATTACTTATTATATAAGTGAAAAAATGAGGCCTGTAAATCTATAGATTGAGCGGTGCTTAATACCCAGAAGGGTAAAGAAAGACACATTACATTTCTTCAGTACATCACAGGCAAGTGATTTATGGTACATGTGGGTAGTTGTTTCTTCTTGAGACCTTTGTGCATAGAGCCCAGTAAATATTTAGACTCAGGGGTGCATGGATCTAAATGTAGAATTAGCCATCGGGGAAGGAAAACCCTTTCCTGTGATACTACATTTAATTTTAAACAACTAGTTCCCTTCCCTACTTTCCATTCCTTCCTTCTGACCAGAATTTTCTCCCCAAAAGAGGAGTACTGCTGAGATGAGAAGTTGAAATCTGCAGCTGTGTCTCCAATTCAAGGAACTCCTGACTCCAACGGTACATTGGGAACATAGCGACACCGGCTTTCCAAAGCCTACTTTGGGAAAAGGAATCACAGACCCCTGTGGACCTGGCCCTGAAAATGATGGTGTGGCTACAGGCCATTCCAGGAATTCAGCAGACATAGCTCTTACTGAGAAGGTAGCGTCCAGGGGGGCAGAAGGCTGTGACATCAGTCCCCCCTTTCCGAATTCTGACTAATCTGAGTTCTCTCTTTTCTTTGGCTGCTAGGAAGCTCTTTGCCAAATCTAGACCAATATCAACCAAATAAGATCCCATGGCTTTTTAAAAAAATATTTTATGATTACATCAATGATTATTTTACATTCTGCTTCATTTTATTTTCTACTCGTCTTTTTGCCCTGGCATTACCACGTTTCTCTGGAAAATACTTTGGATCTCTTTCGGCCTGGTGTTAATAAATGCAACTCCCAGTGCCCATCTGGAGGAACCAGTTGAGTGTGAACCTGTAGTGGGTGTGCTCGTCACCACTGGCTGTGGCACACCCTTACCATGTGAAGGTAATCACTTGAGGGAAAACTGCATCCCCAACAGTGAGGTGGGAGGCTGCAGGTGGTAGGGGAAGCCCTGCTGGCGACAAGTTAGAGTTCCAGAGACGGGGTCCTCCCAGTGAAGCTGAGGCTGACTTGGAACGTAAACTCCACAGTCAGCAGCAGCTCTGTTCCTGGGCATGTGGAAACAACCAATGGAAACCTCCTATTTTCAAGCTGTCTGCTTTCGTTAAATACTTGTGGCTCAGTTTCTAAAACCATAATGGCCAGTCCTAGCCTTCCCCAGGAAACATGAAGACTTGAAGATTCATTAATCTCCCCAATATGAAGGATTCTGGGCTACATTTTGGAGTCAGAAGAGTTCTCTAGAGTGGTGATGGCTGGCTCAATTCTTTTCTCGTTCAACTCAAACAGGCTAACACTGAAAACCAGACTTTTACCTGGCATATTCCAGGCAATGGGGTAATGGGATTTAAAGCCTTGTATTAAAAAAAAAAAAAAAAAAAGGCATGATTGACTTGGAGACTCTATGTAAGAAAAAGAAAACCAAAAAACTTCCTCCCCTATGTAAGGGGAGTAAGTTTGAGGAAAAATGACAGAGTAGCCAATTAATAGGTATTTCGTGAATAAAAGTTTGAATGAATAAATGGTAGGCTAGGACACTATCAGTCCTTTGTAAACTCTTAGTTTGGCCTGTTTTGAAGACTGGCTATCTAATGCCAAATTGGAACAATTACCTTCTGCCAAAATTTTACAAATTCTATTATAAAAATAAAATATTCTATTTCTCCCCAGTAATCATTGATAGCATTTTTATTAAAAGGTTATTTTTTAAATATTTATTTATTCATGAGAGACAGAGAAAGAGAGAGAGAGAGGCAGAGACACAGGCAGAGGGAGAAGTAGGCTCCATGCAGAGAGCCGGACGCGGGACTTGATCCTGGGTGTCCAGGATCACGCCCTGGGCTGAAGGCGGCGCTAAACCGCTGAGCCACCCGGGCTGCCCTAAAAGGTTATTTTGATGCCTACAGCTGTCTCCTTTTCCTGCAGCCGCTCTGAATAAGGTTCTTCACTGACCTGTGGAATTATGTTACTGCAGAAGGGGTCCAGTATCCCTTGGTCCCTGTTCTGTCCCCACTCCAACAATCACATAGTGGGTCAGATTATCCCAAGCTCAAGCAGTCTGAAAAAGGCAGTCCTTGTAACCCAGAGGCATTAATACGGCTTCTAAAATTGTGCGTTTTTTTCCCCCTTCTCAGAATATATCTACTTAGACTCTGTATCTGGTATACTGGGTCTCCTGGTTATACTGTCCTCATGTATTCATGGCCAAACAGGGCACATATGATTGAGCCATCCTTTGAGCACCTCCATAGCCCTGCTGCGTTTGGTTTGCTGAAAGCTTCTATTATGATAGTTAGGAATCAGAGGAATAGAATGAAAAGGAGAAGGGGGGGCAGGAATAGAAGGGAAGGTGGCCTTCTGGGTGGCCACCTCTGAAATAGAAATCTACACTTGCTCATATAAACACCACACTAAGTTCTTCAAATTCTCAAATCACATTTAGACACTTAAAAATATCTTTATTTCCAAATTGTCCTGGATGAAACACAGATGGGGATATCTATTTTATAACAAAATGAGAAAATCAACACTAAAGCAAACATTTTTGCTAGTCCACGAAAAAACATTTTTTAGTTTAATTGATGCCAAACGGCACTGATAGTTCCAAACCCAGAAATGCATCAAAGAAAACTGAATACTCTCTGTGCTGCTGATAGAAAATGCCTAGGAAGTACAATTTAGAGATCACGCCTCCAGGAGGAAGAGAGGTCCTTCCAATCTCCAGGGTTTTGGTCAAAGCACAAGTCTGTACTTCCAAAGCCTTCACAGCATGTTGTATGGTGCTATCGCACCTCCCAGCCCCCTCCTGATATGGCCAAGATCATCATATTTCCATTATAAATGCTAAAGACTTGAGTACAAAACAAAAAGGAATTTAGAAAAGATACTTAGTCCATGCAGAAGAAACTACACACTGTGAGCTCTTTGAAGGCAAGGACCTTGTTTCTCATTCCTTCTGATAGCCCATGTGGCCTGCTGAGTTGCCCTACAGGAGACTCGGAATTTATTAATTGGAGTATGATTCTTGAGTTCATGGATCTAATTTTTAAAGAGCAGTTTGTCAAAATCTCCTCTTTGTTAAATACAAGTATAAAATGAATTTGCTTTAAACAAATACAATATATTTTGGCACAAGGACAATATTCATTCCATATATTTTAAGTTTCAAGAATCTTTTTACTTAGACTGAATTGTTCTCAACACCTACTTGAATTAACAAGGATGATATAAACTACTAAGGTTTTTCATTTTCTTCTTTCCTCTTCTCAGAAAAACTCCATCAAATTTTTCCCAAAAAGTAAGCTCTCACCCCAGGAACAAAATATACCACCTCCCCGCCTCCAATTCTTTGTGTTAAGTTGTTACACTAGGAGTTTTTTTCCCCTACTGTTGAAGCTGTGCTTCTGTTCTCCTTAAGAGATACTGGGGATGCTCTGCTTCTAGGAATAGAATTTCCTACTTGTAAAGGAACTTTTGAGAACATGCGGTCCAGGTCCTTATTTACAGAAGAGAAAAAGTTGCCCAAAGCCCACTGCTAATTCAAGGTGTGACTAAGCTCCACTAGGGTAGGAACTAACACTGCGTTTCCAGCGTCTCATACAATGCCTGGCACACAGTAGATATTCCATAGATACTTGTTGGATAAACAGATGGCTTCAGAGGAGCTGAAAATGCCATCCCTGAGTGTCCTGACCAGTCCTTCTAGGACATCATGGTCAAACCACAAGCCCAGTTTTGCAACCCCAAAAGGGAAATGGGGATACACAATGCATGCTTGGAGATGGGCTTCTCTGGGGCTTAACTAATCTCCTGCTGGTTGTGGATACCAGGATGAAGTTGTATTGAGAATCCTACAAATCCACACTGGCTTACCGTCATATTGCTCTTTCCTAACCTCTTTTAGACAGTCATTCTGGGAACCAGATCCTTCTGATTGTCTGAACTACTCCAGAACTTCCAGGCAACCAGAGCAGTGACAAAAGTTTCTTCAAGGTCACTGGAATAGGGTGTGGTCTATGGCAATAGAAGAAGCTTAATGAAACACAAACTTTCTAACTTAAACCATTAAAAAAGAAAGAGAGGAAAAAGCAAGGACTGGAGAATGACAAATTCCAAAGTTGAAAATGGTCACTAAACTCTTCCAGATTTTCCCTACTAGTAAAAGTGTGAAGTTTTAACTCCTGACCAAATGAGCTGTGCACGCTTTACTCTTTGGAAACAGCAGTGTATTATGAACTGTCACTCTAAAACCCCGACCGAATCAATATACGCCAACAGAATAGATGCTCTTGGGTTCCTACTGACTAGAGCAGCAGTGAGTGGGCCTGTCTCTAACTGAGCCAGCCCCATCCAGAGCCATGGACTTGTCTGCCTGGAGTGCTCCAAACTCAGAGGTCTGCAAACACACTGCCAGCCCAGCCAGCTCCTCCACCCTTGCTGGCTGCCTTCGTCTGCTCCTTCTGGGGGCCTGCACCATCATTCCTCAGGCCCACACTCTCCTTCCAGACTGTCTGAGGTCCTCTTTGTGCAGTTCTTCCCAGGAAAGAACTGGTCCAGTTCTGCAGTGACCTGGGTGACCTTGGTAAAAATGGGTGAGGCTGCCCAGTGTTGGTTTGCTGACAAGCTCGGACAAGGTGATTAGAAAGATCCCTCTCAGCCCCAGTGTCTATTCCAAGTACTCTTTGCATTCATCACTTTGGTGGTTCTTAAAATTCTTTACCTGGAAATCTGGAAATTTGTAGAAGAGTAGGAGTAATTAATATACAGATATTTAATGAAAACTAAGTAAATTTTTGTGCTAATTCAGATTCCATTATTTTTTCTGAGTTAGACTTTTTTTTGGCAGGGGCTAATTAGACAAAGGCTGCCACTATTTTATTTTATTGGTAAAAAAAAAAAGAAGTATCAGTGCATCGTGGTAAAACTTGGGTTTTGTAGAATTCTTCATGAACTGTACTCATTACTTCTGTGTTCTGCAGATATGTGTTCTTTGTCCAACTAAATTATCAGGAAGTAACTGTTATATTCCTTCCTGACATGGCTCAATGCCACCTATTCAGTATGGATGGAAGAAAAAAAGGGAGGGAAGGATAGAGGAAGGGAAAAAGGAGGAAAAGAAAGATCTTCCCCAGGGTTCTGAGCTTCCCCTGGTCAAGCATTTAATGGGTTAAGTATATAGAGGGAATGACTGCCTGGCTCTTTTCAAGTTTGCTAAAGTAGTTTTTTTTCTGTTTTTTTTTTTTTTTTTTGTTTTGTTTTGTTTTAAATTTCTCTACCACAGTGTTGGTTCACTTGCTTGATGAAAAGTCCTCAGGGCTTTTGAGGGTTAGGCAGGCCAGCATATAGTAAGCTAGTAATCTAAACAGGAGAGACAGATGGAAGGGGGTTGTTTTCTGAACATTTCATTGATAAAGGCATGTTAGGTACCTTGCTTTAGGATCCTGTTGGTCAAAACCAAAAAAAAAAAAAAAAAAAAAAGGCAGTTTCTAATACTCTCTCCTGATATAAGACAAACTTTTAGTAATAAAAAGATTATATATTTTTGAGTTTATGCCAATATCAAATGTTTTCGAGCTATAAACTTTTCCTTCTGATGTGTGGTGTGTATGTGCACGTGTGTGTTTGAGTGTAAGAGGGAATTATTTTGGAATTTCACACTTTCCTTATTAGGAAGAATCTGGAAAAGTTTAACATTAAACTTCATTTTGGGAACAATCCTACTAAGAATATTTAAACCAAAGGGTGCACACATTATTTCTTATTAACTTTGTTCTCCCCCATGCCCAACTCTGCCTTAACCAATGCAAGTGTTTAATGACCTGAGTTTAACTATGAAATGTGTTCTCTTGGACTTCATTAAGTTATAAAGAAATGCATAGCCTAAATGGGATTTGGTAGCTTCATTTCTCGGGATGGATTTAGCGGCAATATGGCAGACCTTTAAAGTTCATTACTTTGAATAAAGTGTCTAAAAAATAACCACATAAATATGATCATCTGGTTTCGGTAAATGTGCAAGGCAGTTCAATGGACAAAGATAAATATCCAAAGAATGGTGCTAAAACAATTGGACATTCATAAGTAAAAAGATGAACCTCAATATCTCCCTCTTTATTAAAAAAGATTTTATTTATTCATGAGGGACACAGAGCGAGGCAGAGACACAAGCAGAGGGAGAAGCAGGCTACCCATACGGAGCCCAATGTGAGACTCAATCCCAGGACTTTAGGACTACAACTTACATCACAGGCAGATGCTCAACCACTGAGCCACCCAGCGTCCCAATATCTTCCATTTTATATGAAAACTAACTCTACATGGATCAAAGATCTGAGAGTATGAAATAAAACTATAGGAGAAAGTTGTTGAGGTCTTAGGTTAGTCAAAGCTTTAGATGATAACAAAATCATAATCCATTTTTAAAAAGATAAATTGGACATCATCAAAATGTAAAGCTTCTGATCTGCAAAAAGACACAGTCTGCAAAGACAAATATGATCTGGGAGAAATATTTGTATAACAACATCTGATAAAGAACTTGTATCCAGAAAATACAAACGATGCTTAAAACGCAATAAGAAAACAATCCAGGGGATCCCTGGGTGGCGCAGTGGTTTGGCGCCTGCCTTTGGCTCAGGGCGCGATCCTGGAGACCCGGGATCGAATCCCACGTCGGGCTCCCGGTGCATGGAGCCTGTGTCTCTGCCTCTCTCTCTCTCTCTCTCTCTCTCTCTTTCGTAAATAAATAATAAAAAAAATTTTAAAAAAAAGAAAACAATCCAAGGAGAAAATGGGAAAAGATTTGAACACATTACCTAAGAAGATACATGAATGGCAAATAAGTATACAAAAGACACCCAATATTATGAGTCACTAGGGAAATGCAAATTTAAACCACAATGCAAAAACCATGACATACTATCAGAATGGTTCAAAAAACAAAAAAAGCTGACAATATCAAGTACTGGCGAGAGTATGCATAACTAGAACGCTCACACATTGCTGGTGGGAACCAAAATGGTTACAGGCACTTTGGAAACAATCTGGCAGTTTCTTAGAAAGTTAAACCTATACTTATCATGTGACCCAGTAATCACACTTTTGGGCATGTACTCAAATGAAATTAAAGCTTACATTAACACAAAAACCTAAACATGAACATTTATAGTGGTTTTATTCATAATTTTAAAAACCGGAAAGAATCCAAATGTCCTTGAGCTGGTGAACGGACACAGGAACTGGCACCTCCATATAATGGAAGACTATTGAACAATAAAAATAAATGAACTACAGGTACACATAGGAACACTGATGGATAAAGACACATTATACTAAGTGCAAGAAGCCATATCCAAAAGGCTACATCCTGCATGATTCCATTTTTATGCTATTCTAGAAAGAGTAAGAGTATAGGAACAGAAAATAGCATAGCGATTGCCAAGGGCTGGTGGTGGGGGAAGAGTCGACTACAAAGGAACAGTATAGTAAAAGTGTTAGAGTCATGAACTCTGCATCTCCATTGCCATGGTAGTTACATGACTGCATTCATTCATCTAAACTCATAGAACTTTTTTTTTAATTTTTATTTATTTATTTATGATAGTCACACACACACAGAGAGAGGGAGAGAGAGAGGGAGAGAGAGAGGCAGAGACACAGGCAGAGGGAGAAGCAAGCTCCATGCACCGGGAGCCCGACGTGGGATTCGATCCCGGGTCTCCAGGATCGCACCCTGGGTCAAAGGCAGGCGCTAAACCGCTGCGCCACCCAGGGATCTCTAAACTCACAGAACTTTATACTACTTTCACATACAGTGAATTTTCCTGTATGTAAGTTAAAAAGTAAATTGAACAATATCTCATATAAATGTCCATCAACAGAGGATTATTCAAATAAATTATGGGCCACTTCCCCATGGAATGAAATATTTGTTAAAAAAGAATAAAGTAGGTTTGTACATAATAGCAAGAAAATGTGTAAGAGAGAAAAACAAGTTATAGAAGTGTAAGCAGAGGGTGAATCCAATCCATTTTAATGAATATATGCATGTGTATATTAGTAACTCTCTAGAAAGAAAATATGGAGAAATACTCTCCAAGATAGTCTCAGAAAGATATTTTGAGAGGTTGGATGATAAAGGGCTTTCATATGCTATACTTGCCATATTATAATGATGTATGGACTTTTTAGACAAATAGATTTTTATTCAGAATGCAAAGTTATAAAGTTATAAAATCTGATGTCTTAAGCTGAAGATATGCATGTATTTTCCTATAAAAGCACAGAATTTAAGTGAGTTTTCTTCCAGGCACTTAAAAATAGGTTTTTAGCAATATTTGAAATGGAAGTTCTATTCTGAGGTTAGAGTCATATTTGAAGGTGATATTGGCAATTTCCCTTTGAGCCGGCATTTGTATTCCCAATCAGCAACTGTTTGCTAGGTTTAAAAGAATGTTTTATATAACTAAATGAAAAAGGCAAACCAATACAAGACATATCTTACAAGCACTAGTGCAGGTAAAATCAAAGCTTTTTACATCTCCAAACCTTAGGACTTTTAAACACTTAATGTTCTCTCAGATATAAAGTTGTCTTTTCACAGAAAAATGTCTAATCATTTAAAACCACATCTATCTGTTACAGGCCAGAGAACTCACCCCAGCCAAACAAGACAAGAAAAATCTATGATAAACATGAGAACAATCCAGCAATGAACACAATGTCACAGTTCAACTAAACCCTGGGATCTTGGATATTTTCTTGGAACGTACCACTTCTATGCAAGCCAGAATATGGAAGTTTTTATTACGATTGCATTCAGGAAAATAAAATGGCGGTCCTACAAAATTTTTAAGAGTGTTGGCCAATGTTAGGCTTTAAGTGTAATATTTTTTGAAAATGTTAATTGGAAGCACAAATTGACTCTTCAAGAGTCACACAGTTCCCAGAACATTCCTTAATAAGAACAGCATGTTGAAGAGATGCTTCTGAACAGAAAAACGAATACAAGTCTAGAAAATCCCGGCTTTCTGATTTACTGAGCTATGTATTGGGACTCCCGGGAATCCACTAAGAACTCTACAGATATAGTTGTGGTTGATCCCCCCAACCCCCAACCCTGCTGTCCCACAGGGCTGGCAAATCTCTTCATGAGTCTGAAGACGATTCCATCGACAAGGGAGTCTGCCAAACTGGAGTCACCTTTCCTTGGATCACTATCAAATAAAGGTGATTGGATTTTTTGTTTTTGGATACTTTTCAGATTGATAAATGGGCTTCTATGTATTTCCTTACAGATGTCCAAATGTTCACAGAAGAGCTTGTATTATATAGCTTCCATTTTAACAGTTTGGTTTTAATGAATACGGATTTGAATGGAGAAGTCATGCCTTTCATCTGAAGCCCCCGAAACTTCGCTGTTAGGATTTTGACTCTAAGTATAAAAGGATAGGGGAAGAGAACATAGAAGACACCCTTGTTATAAGAGAAAAAAATATATATTATTTTAATACTAAATATAAAATAGTATTAAAATAGTATTAAATATTTTAAATATTTAATAATATTTAATTTAATATTTGAATACAAAAATATTCCTTCAAACAATTTGCATCCTGCTGTTTCCTTCCACAAGCACCATGGTTATCTCTCATTCCACTATAGACGGTAGTTGGGTTGCTCTAACCAACTCCCCTAAGAATTCGGAAAAGCTCATCTGTGCTTTCACTTTCCATTTCATTAAAGAGGAAGAGAAATTGATTCTTCCTTAGTGGAGAATCCATTTGGAATCAGAGACTGGTTTTCGGACCATGGTCTAAAATATATACCATAGGTGTTCAATAAACGTTCATTCTCCCTCTCTGCTCACCCTTAACTCTTGACTCTCTCACTTCCAATCCAGGTTGCATATCCAATGATCAGATCTATCAAAATAAGAGCCTTAAAACATCAATCTCATCCAGCAACTTCCTTGGTCAATATTTTCCAAGTGACTCCCGACTGCCTATAAAACATAGTCTGAATTTCTCTTCCTATTCAAGGAAGAGGGTATTCAAGGCCCTCTGTAATCTGACTCTGACTCCAGCCCATTTTTAAGACAAATTTCTAATAGATCAGCCTTCTCACTGACTCCTTCTTCTTCTTCTTCTTTTTTTTAAAATTATTCCTGTCTTTAAATGGCAGTTCCTAGGCAAATCCTCCATTATCCTTGAGGTAAAGCCGATCTTTTGCATGAGGACTGACTGCCCCACTCTTGCCTCTGCTGGGTCACAATAATCATAGGGATAGCTGCCATGTAATTGGTGCCTCTTGCACCAGTCATGCACTTCCCATACAATATGTCATTTCATCATCAACACAATGTGTACCAAAGGCATTTTGATCTTTACTTTCTAGACAAGGAAACTGGAGCCCAGGGAAATTGACTTAACACCATGCTGCTGTCACAGAATGGTGAAAACAAGATTCTCTCTTAAGACTATCTGATCCTAGAGCCACTTTTCTTTCTCTGTCTCTACGTTGCCTTCTTCTATCTCTTCTGCTTAGAACCTTGTCCAGATTTTTCTTGGAATCACTTGATGCTTAATCTCATTGTGTCTTGAGTTGCTAATTACATGTTCATGTTTGCTTATCTTCCTGGTGTGGCTTCCACTGTGAGAGGACAATGACCTCACCCTACTAACAAACCGCCTACACCAGCATCTAGCACAGTGCTGTGGACATATAACAGGGATGCAATGGGTGAGCATGGCCTGAAATCCTGCATACATATTCCTTTTTGAACTGGATTCTCCCCTGGCTTCCTATTTCCGTCAATGGCACTCTTTGCTGGGGTACCTGGGGTAGTTCAGTTGGTTGAGCATCTGACTTGTGGTTTTGGCTGGGATTGGTTGTGGTCTCATGAGTTATGGGATTGAGCCCCACATCAGCCTCCGTGCTCAGCAGGGAGTCTCCTTGAGATCCTCTCTTTCCCTCTTCCCCTGCCTCTCCAGGCTCGCTCAGGTGCACTCTCTCTCTAAAATAAATAAATAATCTTTAAAAAAAATAGCACTCTTTGCTGAGTTACTATTATTAAATGAATTGCTAGATCTTTCTATCCTTAGCTCATGTACCTACCAGAGAGTGTGACTCAAAAAGGATAATATGTAAGAGATGAGCTTTACTCTAACACCAATTTTCTAGAATTAATGAAGTACGGAATGAACACAGAGAGTTAAGTAAATCATCTGAAGGATCTTTATTTATAAACAATCCATACAATTCTCTAACCACACCTCAATTTCATATTATGGGATTCATTCAAACCAAAATTTAATTTCCTACAATGTAATAAAGATGAAATAATTTGAGATTCAAAATGTTTCATTATGGAAGCTTGTTAGTATGAAAAACAGAAAGCATATAGCTGTGTTTAGTATAGATACTTTGCTCTATTTTGGCTGAAAATTTCTTTAGAATGCTCTCAATTGTATTGCGCCTTGGCCTTTTGGCTAAGATCAAGTGTAAAATGCTCTAAATTGTGCAGTGATAAATCTCTCTGTTCTTTGAGTTTCCTGCCCGTTCTGCAAACCACAGCTACATTAAGTTCTTCCAACGTACACTTATTGCACATTACCTCTTAGTAGCAAGTTCCTTATGGAACTTCCAACGTTGCCAAAACGCACTGTGCTTTTCTAATGGCTCATCTTACTGATGGATTTTGTAAAGGGTCTTTACCAAGAGTGAAGATAACTAATTTTGAAAAACAGGTTAAGATTTTAAACTTGTTGATATGAGAATGAGTGAATGAGATAAAACCCTCGCTGAACCTAAATATTTGCTCAGGTTTGGCATATTTATTCATTTCCCTTCTTTGGTGAAAAGAGAGAGAACCACAGGGACTATTTCATCTATAAATCTGCTACTAGACATATGCTGTGCGCGCATTTTCATAAAGACTTTTATTATGTGATCCTTAAGCAGCATATCCGTGCCAGCTGGTGGGCTGGAATATAAAACACATCTCTCAGAAAAAGCTATTATTGGGTCAATAATATGCTAATTAAAAGGGCTTGTGCAACCATCTGTGGGATCCCCTATAGTAGAGGCTTGTTTCTAGAACCCTCAGCATCGCTGCATCTTATGTCGTCTCTAATGGTTTACTGATGCCTGACATTCTTACTGATGATGATGGGGGAAAAAGTGTTGGTGAGCCTAGTGGATCCCCAGCTATGTTTTACAGTTAATAGGGATTTACAATCATTGCACCTAACTTGATAAACTTCAAGAATTTCTGTGGAGTTAAGTTACTCTAATGCATAGAATTCTATGCAGAATATATCAACATCACATTACATTTACCTATTTACAACACATGTGCACAGTAAAACGGCATTTAGGTCAGGAGAGGAGACGCCTGGTGTAAGCAACTAAGTGAATAACTTGTGCATCTCGGGCCAGCACTTTGGGTAGTGTAAGAATTTCATTTTGCAACAGTAAGTATTGGGTGAAGATGAGAAGAATAAAGAGAATGAGACACCATCTCTGGCTCTGAAAATGGAAGAGCCACTTCGTACATGTGGTTAAGGGTTGGTTCTATGTAGTTCTTGAGAAATGCACAAATAGTTGCTTCAAAAATCATGCTTCACTGTTTCAATGGCAATAAAATTATTTGGAACTGGTGATGCTAAAATACTTGAGTTTTATTGTCAAGTATTCCATAGCATAGTCTATTTCCCTGACCTTACCCAGCTCCTCATTTCTGTTTTGCGCTGCCCTCGAGTTTCTTTCTTTCTATATTTGTCCTCTTTCAATGTAATAGCATGGAGCACAGAACACTCCATTCTGCTAAGATAAGCTGAGGGACAAAAAGACTATGTCAAAAAGATAAAATATCTCTCAAATATACATAAAGCCAATGCCTGGTCTCCTAGGTCTAATGAAGTTATAGACAGGCTTTTCTCAGCAGAGCCGCGTAGCACTTCTGATGGCTTCTACGTCGTTTGGTAATTGATATCCTTGACATGGTTTATCAAGCTGGTCTTGGTTGGACTGTTACAGGGTTTTCTCTGGTTCTCTAATATGCCACGGCAGTAGAACTGCCATCAGTTAGTTCCCCAACCCAAATCTAGAAGTGCATAAAGTCACTGCTCCGGTTTCAACAACCCGATATTAAAGACATTTCTACATAGGTAGTATAAGGCTTCTCCTAAACAACAACAACAAAAACCCCCAAAAAACAAAACGAGACACCCCTCCTCCCCCACCGCCAAAATCTGAGAACGTGGCTCTGACTCCCAAATGGCCACAATCAGCTAGTGCTGAGCAGGAATGCCCAGTCTCTGTGGCATGATTCAGGTCTCCTTAGCACATTTCTACCTGTCTGGTCCCCGCAAGCATTTGACTCTGTAATCTCTGTAGAATTTAGGCTAAGACACATTACATAAGGCCTAGTCAATATGATTTCCGTATTTGTATGAATCAAAACAAACTTGGCTTTTACCAAGATGTATGACTAATTTTAGGATGCCATTGAATGTGTGTGTTTGACAGCTGATAGTGATGGAGCAGAGGAAAAAAAGCACAAGACTGACTGAGAAACCTAATCCTTGTCTTGGTTCTGTGAGTCTCATTTACAGGCCTCAGTTTCCAAGGAGTCCATAAGTATCTGATTTATGTCATTAAAAAATGAAGTCCAGAAAAACCAAGATGCATGCTTACCTGTACTACATGTCCACTGCAGTTCCCTGGAGGACCACTATGTGCCACACAGATAACAGAGTTAGTCCTAATGCTCGGCTGAAGAGTATTCAGGTATTATAAGGCAAGCCTGCCGACGTCTATCAGTGTTCTGACAATATTTTGCAATGTTAGCAGGAATTGTTGCTTTTCAACAGTATCTACATGCTCTTTTACGTTGCCTAGCCTTCCTAGGGGTAGCTTGGCCACCTGACTAATCTGACCAAAATTAGTGAAGGTTATTTGTGTAATTGCTCAGCTAATGTGGTTAAGGGCATGTGTTCCATCCTTACATTCCATCTCCCTTGTTCCCCACGCTTTCTACCTTATTTGCCTGCTTCAAGTAGAAGTCGGCAGAGCCTCAGGAGGGCTCCTAAGTCCCTAATTAGGGGCAAGGTGCCTGACCACGTCAGGGTTTAATGTGAGGGAGAAATAAGCTGCTGTTGCAGGAAGCCACAGCAATTTCAGGATTCACTTGTTATCACAGTGTAACTTAGCTTTTTAATATTAAGAACTAGCACAAGGGGGAGAAGTAAATTGTCTGCCAATGCCGACAGAAGACCGCAGCTGTCATCTACAATCCAGAACTTGAAATTTTTTGTATTCACCAAAATGCTTTAATTCATTTCAAGCATTGTATTAAGCTTATATTAAACTTATGAATTCTAATTGTTTTTTGTAATATATTCATGTTTCAAATTATAAACTATATTTAACTAACGAAAATGCTAATCTATTCTGTTTCAGGTATTAGGGCTCCATGCAAATTTGGGTGGAATAAAAAGGATTCCACTTCTAAAAGTGCTGGACTAGAAAATCACTAGGCTAGATAATATGAAAGGTTCCATAAAATAATAAAATTCAGTAACATGTCCAGTATTTCCCATAAGATAACAAAAGGAAAACCACTGCCTTAAAGCTCCAAAGAAGTAGGCACCCTATCTGTGAAATTCATGCTATTTCATTGATTTTTACATTTCACAGGTATAATAGATTAAGATTTCCCAGGAGCTGCAGAAAATCCTTAAAGAATGGATGAACCCTGTCATTTTTTCAATGAATGAATAATGAATATGAATAATGGGACTCACAACAACGTGTGAGGCTAAAACGTGGATTCAAAACATGTGGGCACACTTCCACGTTTCAACTCCTCATGTCAGGATTTTGACACCATCTGTATTAGTTACCTGTTTCTGAGTAATAAATCACCTCCAAATTTAGAGGCTTAAATAATAACAAATATTTTATCTCACAGTTTCTGTGGGTCAAGAATTCAGGAGTGGCTTAGCTGGGGAGTTCCAGCCCTACGGGGTCTGCTTCCAAACAGCATGTTCACGGGGCTGGCAAACTGGTGCTGAGTGTGGCAGGAGGTTTCTATTCTCCTCCACCTGGACCTCACTGAGGACTGACTGTCCTCATGATGTGATGACTGCCTTCCACTTCCCCCAGGGACAGCAAGGTGGAAGTCATAATATTTTTTATGACCTAGCCTCGGAAATCACATTCTGTCATTTTTACAATATCCCATTAGTCACTGAAAAGGTCTGCCCGTTTCAGTATAGGAGAGGGCTACCCAGGGTGTGGACACCAGGAAGTGGGAACCACTGGGCACCACCTTGCAGGCTGGCTACCACATGGCTCTCGTCCCAAAGGAAAGCTGTATCCATCATTAAACATGCAGAGTGGACACTGCTCAGACTGTATTTATCAGTAAGGGGTGAAATGTCTCCCTAAAATACATCCACCTTACTCATGCTTTTCAAGAAATGTCACATTTTAAGGAAAACACTGGAGAATTTTCATGAGAATTTTGTTGGCCTCCAAACAACAGACATTCAACTGGAACATATATAGTTAAAAGGAACCAGAAACATCTTGTTGACATAGTAAGTCTGTTATTAATCTTCCTATGTACTGATATCCAATTAAAACAAAGAAACTTTTCAGCTTGGCTGAACACATTATGTACTTTGCCTTTCTCATTCCAACAGGGAAAAAAGGCAGCATGTACTGAATTTCCTAGAGATTGGAACTTTAAGGCAGGACCTAAATATCACAATAAATAAATAAAATAATGTGTCCAGGAAAACATATATGGAAAAGTTCTAGTGTAAGATAAAATATTCTTTAGTTGGGGGACGGGGGGAACCACACTCAAAGTAGTTTCCTCTTAATTTTTCCTAACCAATTTTTTTCCAGCTGATTATCATTTTATCCAAATTTCATCCATTTCTGCAGATATTAGATTTCCAAACATAGGAACCCAATGGAACCTCAGAACCACTCTGAGCTGACTATCTTTCTTAGAGCAGCTTCCTGCAGCGTCTTCTTAGGACCTCACAATTGCTACCCAAATGCTAGTTCTGGTTTGTCTTGGAGCAAGATTGGGCTGGATCTTCACAGCTCGAGGTACGAGCACTTCTTCTGTCTTTTTGGGACCAGAGAAACCAGAAAGCACCTGGATTTCATAAAGGGACCACAGTCGCTACTTCTAAAAAGAAATACCACCTCACCATTTCCGACCATGGCAGTGGGTTTAGCTATCAACAAAAAACCCAACTTTATCAGAACTTAATCAGCTGACTTCCGGCTAAAGAAAAAGGGCTGAGAGGGAAGGAAGCTCAGAAAACATCTCAGTAAAGCTGTGCTTCAGATTGCTGAGGCCAAGAGCAGATCAGATGGAACCAAGAAAAGCACTGTGGGGAAATCAGATGAAGCCCACACCACTGAAGAGGGAAGTAGAAGTGATGGCTTCAAGCCAAAAAGAGGCTAAAAACAGATGGCAGAAAATTAAAGCATCTGATTAGGCTGGAGATCTTAGGTGGCTGTCAACTAACAAATATAAATGAATTAGAGCGACTTGGCATCTAAGAAATAGCGTTGAGGAAAGAAACCAGTCGTGCTTAAACTCTAAATAATTGCTGACCATATTGTGTGAAATTTCATGCATTTGTAAGTAAAGGTGAACTATGCCGAAGAAATATGAAGTGGAAAAAAATAATAATTATCTGGAAGAAAATGTCTAGATAATTGTAACAACGCAGGGGTAAGGGCAGAGGAAAGATGCTAGAGGGCATGAGAGATATGATCTTGTTGAATAAAGAAAGCAATCTGTAAAACAGTATTACTTTTAATATTGTTCTGCTTTTGTATATACAAAGTATATAAACATACATGGCAGAGAAAAAACTTTGTTAGGATGACATGCGAGATTTTTGTAGCGGTAACTGAGAGAACATTTGTGTACTTCCATATCATTTAAATTTAAAAATTCCTCTTTTAAGACATACCCCTTGTAAATAAATACTTTATGGAATAGGATTTCTGCCCATGGGTCCTATCCATGTGCTTTAATAAAAACAGAGCTTTTTGCACCAAAAAAATTTAATAAATAAAATTGAAAAATGTAAATTTTCCCCAATATATTTTTGAAGTATGGAATCTCTTATTTTTTGACATTGATATGCTGATTATGCACTTCCAACAGTTCATGTTAGACATTGTGGCTGCCCTCCCGGAGTTCACTGTGATCTCCCCCTTTTTTTTTTTTGTATATTTTTTTATTGGAGTTCGATTTGCCAACATATAGCATAACACCCAGTGCTCATCCCATCAAGTGATCTCCCTTCAAGAAAGAACTTGCCTTTGAGCTGCAAGGAGTGCAATTAATGGGCAGCCTTCAGCTGTTAGCTCACTGGCAACCTCGTTGGTCTGAGCGACAGCCAAGCACATTCCTCTCGGGCAGTACCAGCCCATGACTGAGGATGGTGCAGGTGTGATCATCTAGGGCCTGGCCATTTCCTTCTAGAAATCTCCTCTGACAGGCAATCTTTGCTCTAAAACTGCCCCTTGCGTCAGCGTCACTTTTGTCAGACCTGCATCATGGTATGAGGCTCTCCCTCCCTGCACCTGCTTCTCCTTCTTTCCTTTCAGTTTTCAGATCTCCATACTAGTCAGAGACTTTTCCTGCTCTTTCCTGCTCCCTCCTCTCTTTATCTTTTAAAGCTGCTACCTCCTACCCCATAAAGCTCTTGCCCTTCTAACTCGGTCTCAGCACCTACTTCCTGGGGATCCAATCCACAGAGACATCTTTTGAAGTCCTATACACTTTGCAGGGACTCTCCTTTCTTCTGAGAATGCCTCTCTCTGCCCCTACCCCATAATCCCTTGCCAAGCTTTGTTTTTACCATATAGCTTGGACCTGGGCTTACTGTGGGTGCAGGGAGCCGGATACACAATCCAAGCTACACCAGTCACTATAGCAACCGATAACAAAGTCTTCCTGGTTTCTCCTTTGTGTTTTGTAGGCTAGCTCAAGTAGCTTTCTATTACTTACAACCACAATTCTTAACTAATATATTCAATAACTAGGTCTCTCATTTCCAGAATACTTGTGCACTATTTTTTATGGAGGTTCCTGAAAAGTAAGCTGAAAAGTACGTATTTAAAAAAATACCATTTCCCCATTTTCATGATAAAATAACAAGCTTATGTCTTTAAAAGGCTTGATCCCAAGAAATGAGAACAACATGATGTTGGAGATTGAGCACTGATTTTGAGTCTGAAGATCCAGGTTTGAATTCCAGCTTTGCCACTGACTGGTTTTGTGATACTTGTCAAGCCACTTCACATTTCTGGAGTTTGGTTTTGTGATTTATAAAGTATAGTGATTTTTAGACTAACTTATTTCTTTTTTTTAATTTTTTTTTGAATTTATTTATTTATGATAGTCACAGAGAGAGAGAGAGAGAGAGAGAGAGAGAGAGAGAGAGAGGCAGAGACATAGGCAGAGGGAGAAGCAGGCTCCATGCACCGGGAGCCCGATATGGGATTCGATCCCGGGTCTCCAGGATCGCGCCCTGGGCCAAAGGCAGGTGCCAAATTGCTGCGCCACCCAGGGATAGACTAACTTATTTCTAAGGTCCTTTCCAACTCTGTAATACCATAGTGTGCCTAGCACTGTTTCTCCGGAGACTATGACAGTGTCTGGCATATGGTATGTGCTCAAGAGATATTTTCTGAACTGAAAAAAATTAATAAGTAAGAACTGGAAGGATATTTTTGAGTCTTTAGAAGTAAATGAAAATATTTCCTCATGTGGTCTTTCTTTTTAAAAATATTTTTTTTTTTTTGGTAATTTCTGGGACTTTGCTTTCTTCCTACTTCAGCCCAAGCCTCATTATCCAGTATTTTAACTCTTCTTGCAAGCATCCCTGTCCCTGTCACTACCTTCTACTAAGTCTGAACTCGAGTTAAGTCCTTTCTCCTATCCTCCTGCTCCTATATCAGGTTTGTTGAGCAAGTGACATAGAAACACCATGCAATAATATGATGTATTACATTTACTTGTTCATTGTCTGTCTCCCTAGGTTAGGGTATATCTCCACCAGGGAATGGATATTTGTGTTTTGGTCACTGCTGCATCTCCAGTGCTTACAACAGTGCCCTGCACTTCGTGGGGCCTTAATAAATATTTCATTGAATGAATAATGAATAAATATAATTCTAAATATGATTTTGTCTTTCAGAAACCTATTTTTTTAAAGATCTTATTTATTCATGAGAGACACTGAGAGAGAGAGAGAGAGAGAGAGAGAGAGAGAGAGAGAGAGGCAGAGACATAGTTGGAGGGAGAAGCAGGATCCATGGAAGAAGCCCAATGTGGGACTCAATCCCGGGACTCCAGGATCATGCCCTGGGCCAAAGGCAGGTGCTAAACCTCTGAGCCACCCAAGGATCCCCCCAGAAACCTATTTAAGGTAGAAATTTAAATATGAAAATCTTGGTAGAGTGAGTGCCAGGAGAAAGGCACCTGTAATTTTAAATAGGGCGGGAGATATTCCAGCAAAGATCTGAAACAAGTAGGCAAAGAGCCATTCTCTCACCTACTAAGGTCCCAGTTCCTGTTTTTAGCTTCAACATCATCCAGCGTAACATCCAGAGCAAAGACCCTGAGGCAGGAGCTTTCCTGGTCTTTTTGAGGGGCGATACAGAGGTCAATGTAGCTAAAGTGATGTGAGCAAGGTAAGAACAGAAGGTGAAGTCATGGCAACATGGCAGGTGGGGCCTGTAGGCTATGGGGAGACTGGTTTTCACTGAGTGAAGTGAGAAGCTGTTACAGGATGTTTTGTGTAGAAGAATGACATGGTCTGAATTATGTTTTTAAAGGACAATTTTGGCTGCTGTGATAAGGAAAGATTACAAAGGAGCACAGGTGGGAGCACGGAGACCAGTTTGGAGATACCATTACTCCTATTAGACAAACATTCTATAGTCATTCCAAAGCCATTTAACACTATGTCCTTCCCACGCTGGGTTACTTTACCTACCCTTTCCTTCTTTTTTTCTTTTTCTTTTTTCTTTTTTTTTTTTTTTTAGATTTTATTTATTTATTCATGAGAGACACACACACACACAGAGAGGCAGAGACACAGGCAGAGGGAGAAGCAGGCTCCACACAAGGAGCCCGATGTGGGACTTGATCCCAGGTCTCCTGTTTTTAGCACCGAAGGTGGTGCTAAACCGCTGAGCCACCCAGGCTGCCCTACCCTTTCCTTCTTAACACCTACTTGGGAATCTTGATACCAAGTTATCTAATCCAAAAGCTTTTTTTTTTTTTTTTTTAAATTAACCACTCACAGCAGAGCCTGTTGACCTTCCCCTTCAGCACCTTTGGAAGCTGTCACCTTTTCTCCATCTCATAACAATGGCTCATTTATCACTAGGCCAGTATCCTCCTGCCAGGGGCCTTGTTTCCAGTTTCGCCCCCACCCCCTCCAACAGTAATTTGTTCCAGACCCAAATGTGATCCCATTAATCATCAGCTTCTCTGGCTCCCCACAAAAGTCTCTTCTGCTTGGCAGGGCACACAGGGCTCTTCCCCAAGTAGCTTCTGCTTAGCCTTCACCATGGTGCTCGTGGGGCCTATCATCCAGCCTCAGTAGAAGAGTTGTTCAAAATACCCTCTCTGCCAAAATTGTGGATTTTGTAGGTCTTAGATTACATTTCCCTTTCTTCTTTTTCCTCCTCTTCCTTTTGAGATTTACAAAGCTCCTTCAGAGACCTGGCGCAGCCAGGGTTAGAGTGAGCAGCTACCACATTAAATGCTTTACAGTTCCGATCCTGGCCTAAATGGTGAGTCCATTAGGAGGCAAGACTATGTCTTATGGTCACTTTTTGGTTTGGTTTGGTTTTTGCCAGCACATACATTGTCTCACCCACCTCCCCACACCAACTTCTGCCTCCATTCCATTCCCACAGAGGGAAACCTGCCTGGGGTCTGGAGTGAGCTGTATTAACTTAGAGGCCACCTCATATGAAACTACGCTACTGAAACTAAGCAAAACTACTGCAATAGAAAATTCAACTAGCACATCTGCCATGTGAATTCAGTGGACAGTAGTGGGAAACAAGAGTCAGACATTTCACCAACTGAGCCACCCAGGCACCCTTGGAAAATATCGTATTAAAAGGAACTAGAAAGTTCTGGTTTAAATGGTACCCCCTGACACTCCTACTTCAGCAATGTAATGTGCACCTGCAAAGATGTATATGGTAACTATTCCCCAAATTTTTCTTTCTTTTCATATTTCATATTCAGCAAATATTTGTTGAATGCCTACCGTATTTTGAGAATTATTCTAGGACTTGAAGATAGTTAATTTTTTTTAAAAGCCAAATTTCCTGCTCCCATGGAGCTTACTGTTCAGTGCTTTCTGCAAAGTAAGACCCACACAATATGAACGTATCATCACACCCCCTCCCTGTCATTCCCCAAAGAGTAAGAACACAATTCTCTTCAAGCATTTTTCTTATAGGTTATGTTTCCCTCCGACCCTTTAACCATCTGCTCCCCACCACATCCCCTCATTTGTTCACACGCACGTGCGTACACACACACACACACGCACGTACACACTCATATGAGGGAACTGATATTTACACTTTTTCACAATTCTGAAATCGACAATGACTAAAGCCTTCCCCCATCTTTAGATCTGGGGTTCTACTTTGGTTGTTGATAACCAAAGAAAGCCATGAGGGACATTTATTTCTTCCCAAGGGCCTCATGGAACGTTCTGCTATTTTGTTTCCTTGGAGACATGAGGTCGAAATTTTTTCTGAAATGGGCATCTCACAATGGGTCACCTCCTGGATTTAAACTGATCCTATTTTATAGGTGTCTAATTCTGAAAATGTGACCGTTAGCTTGTCCAGCCCTGACAGGCCTCCTGCTCTGAGTGGCCACATTCAAGGAAGTGTACCCACTGGCTGGTGATCACTGAATGTGGGCCAAGCATGCAGCCAGTGGACAGGACCCAGGGCTTTGGGGGCAAGGTGGCTTGAAAGTATTCTAACTAAATAGCCTAATTAAAACTTAGTGGCTTACTTTAACCTTTGTGGTATTGTCTTGACCTGAAAAAAAAAAAAAAAAAAGGAAACCATCATAACAATCTTGGGGACCACTTTTAGCTTGCAGAGTGAACCAGATGAACAGCTGAGGGAGAGTCAGAGTACATGTCCCAGGGGGCACCGGACTGGCTCAGTCAGTAGAGCATGCAACTCCTGATCTTGGGGTTGTGAGTTCAAGCCCCATGTTGGGCACAGAGCTTATTTTAAAATAATCATAATAATACATTTCCCAAAAAATGAGCCCAAAGGAGTAGAGTACCTGCTTTTATCCCAGTTCAGTTTATTTAGCTCAGGAGACTTCACATGTTTATTTCCATGTGGAGAGGGACAGATCTCAACCTTTGGGAGTCTGGAATTTACCAGTGAGGGCAAAAACACACACTTTCAAGAACATCTGCCCAGAATTGCCATTAGAAATCTTAAGCCATGGAGCTCTGTCTGGCACACGCACAATCCTTTTTTTCTCTTTAAAGATTTTATATATTTATTACAGAGAGAGAGAGAGAGAGAGAGAGTACGAGCAAGGGGAGGAGCAGTGGGAGAGGGAGAAGCAGACTCTGCACTGAGCACGGAGCCAGAGGCAGGGCTCGAACCCAGGACCTCCGGATCGTGACCTCAGCTGAAGGCAGATGCTCAACCAACTGATCCATGAGCCACCCAGGCGCCCCCCCATCCATAATCTTCATGGTGGTAGAGGAATGAACAGTGACCTGGATGTATTACCGGTAGCAAGAGTAACAACAGCAATGACCACAAACACTCACGTCGTGCATATCACTTGCCACGCATGTGCCATGCACGTTTCATGCTGTATTAATTTATTTAATCCTTAGGACAGCCCGAAGTGGTAGGTGTCCAGAGGCTGTTAAGTACCTTGTGCAAGTTCAGGCAGAGGAACTGGGATTGAAATCCAGGCGGTCTGGCTTCCTGGTTCTCTAAACCACTGCGTGTCACTGCCATTAGCCACCTCCCCCCTCATTTTGTTCCCAAGTGACAGGATGACATATAAGAGTAAACAGAGAGGCAGCAGGGCACGGCGAGTGGAAGGAATGTGTCTTTTGGAATCAGGGGACTTTGCCTGGCTGTGCCCTTGTACCCCGCCATCTAATCGGAGTCTGAGTTTATCTTTGTCAAATTTCTGATAATGGTATCAACTCTACCTCATGTCAGACAATTATACAAAATATTTTAGGAGAAAGGCCATTAAAATGTTCCTTTAGAAAAACAGGATACAAAATGGTCCATTAGAACTGCTTAAAAATGCACACGCAAAATCTGTGCATTTCAGTGGAGGGATTATGGGTTCTTTTGCTGTTGTTGCTGAGTTTATTTTAGGTCATTCTAATGTTTCTCCTCGTAGCCTTTCAGCACGTCTAGAAAATGTCTTCAATTAGCATTTATCCACTCACATTCTTTGATGCAGCCAGCAAGTATTTATTTACTTCTGCTGTAGACCAGAAGACACTGTACTGAGGCAAAAACAAGAAAAAAGAAAAAAAAAAAACCCAACAGCAGACAGTCTGGTCCACGCACACAGGCCCACAAGCCCTCTTTTGCGATCCACGGAAGCAAAACTGTCCTATCACGGAGTTAAGGGAATTTTCCCCCTTTAATATTGGTTTCTTTTTTTTTAAATTTTTTTTTAAATTTATTTATTTATGATAGTCACAGAGAGAGAGGCAGAGACACAGGCAGAGGGAGAAGCAGGCTCCATGCACCGGGAGCCCGACGTGGGATTCGATCCCGGGTCTCCAGGATTGCGCCCTGGGCCAAAGGCAGGCGCTAAACCGCTGCGCCACCCAGGGATCCCTAATATTGGTTTCTAATGTTCACTTTTGAAACCAGAAGAAAAAAAAAATTTTTTTCTTTAAGTCTTGAAAACAACTCTGGGTGCTTCCGAGGCCCAGGATGGGGTGGGGGCAGCTGCTCGCGACAATGCGGGCCACATGGCGAGTGGCCGGGCCGGTGTGGTGTCGGGCCACATGTGGTTGACAAACCAGGGGACCGCGGGGAACGTGAGGGTCCTGCGGGGTGACGAGGGCGCCACCCGGCCCAGGGGGCTCCAGCAACAGCGCGGAGCCCGCCTGCACCCCACCTGCCAGGAGCCACCTCTCGGGCCCTGGGAGCGGCCCTGACTCCTGTCGCCGGCCCGGGGCCCCCAGTTCCTGCTCCTCGGAACGTCGCTGCCTCCCTCACGGCCTCCGTGCAACGTCAGGAGCCAATGTCCATTGGTGCCACCGTGTCACGTCTGTCTCTTGGCCCCCCGCTAGGCCCACGGAGCAGGACCGGCCAGCGCCCCTGGCCCGCGTGTCCCCAGAGCCGCGGCAGCTCCCGGCGCTCAGCGACCGACAGGACGAAGAATCACGCCGCCAGGAAGCCTCTTGTTCTGGTGCTTTCAGCTCAGGGCAGCGGGCAGGCTGGGAGTGGCCACCGCTCGGCTTCACTGCGGCGCCCGGAAGGCCCCCTGTCGGCCTCCCCCTTCCCGCTGGGTTCCGGGGCCCTGGCGGCGGGCCGCAGCCTCGGGTCACTCCTGGGCCACCCAACCGTGTGGCTGGGAGCTAAGGACTCTGGGACTGGAGGGGCACCTGGCGAGGGAGCCCGGGCCTCGGGGCGACTCCTTGGGTGACGGCTATCACAACTCTACGGGCCGGCCTGACGGAGATTTATGCCACTTTGAGTTGGGTTTTAACATTGTTTATTTTTATTCTTTTAAAATATTTTATTTATTTATTCATGGGAGACACAGAGAGAGAGAGAGAGGCAGAGACCCAGGCAGAGGGAGAAGCAGGCTCCATGCAGGGAGCCCAACGTGGGACTCGATCCCGGGTCTCCAGGATCACGCCTTGGGCTGAAGGCGGCGCTAAACCGCTGAGCCACTCGGGCTGCCCCATTTTTTATTTTTAAAAATGTGGGGTTTTTTGAGTTTAGTTTGACACACAATGCTACATTAGCTTCGAGGGGACAACACGGTGATTCAACTTCTTTATAGATTATGCGCGCTCGCCAGAGGTCATCATACAATGCTATTACAATACTACTGACTACAGTCCCTAATGAATAAGTCATGGAGATGTTTTTTCTTTCTTTCTTCTTCTTTTTTTTTAAAGATTTTATTTATTTATTCATGAGAGACAGAGAGAGAGAGAGAGAGAGAGAGAGAGAGAGAGAGAGAGGCAGAGACACAGGCAGAGGGAGACGCAGGCTCCAGCAGGGAGCCCGATGTGGGACTCTATCCCGGGACTCAAGGATCACACCCTGGGCCAAAGACAGATGCTGAACTGCTGAGCCACTGGGCTGCGATGTTTTTTCTTTTTTAATTACAGTGGCTAGGGTCAATTAGTCTGTTGAATATGATTGCTTATGTCACTAAATGGTTTCTCAGTCTGGACACAGAATAAAGCTAATGATACTGAAGTACACTATTGATGTATCCGAGTGTTCTCCACTCTAAACTTAAGATCCTGAGGTAACCATCTTTGAAAGAAGATTTCAATGAAAAGGAAAGTAAGGATTTTATTATTTTTATTTCATTTTATTTTATCTTGTTTTATTTATTCATGAGAGACACAGAGAGAGAGAGAGGCAGAGATACAAGCAGAGGGAGAAGCAGGCTCCATGCAGGGAGCCCGATGCGGGACTCGATCCCGGGTCTCCAGGATCACGTCCTGGGCTGAAAGCAGACGCTCAACCACTGAGCCACTTGGGCTGCCTGGAAAGTAAGGATTTTAAAATGAGTGCTACTGAGCACTTCATATTCATATTCAGGTCAAAGGAAGGCAGTTCCAGAAGTCTTGGTTGCAAGGAAGAAAAAAAACATGAAGACCTAGACATGTTAGAAGTGAGAGGAGACCATCAAAGAACAGTGACTGGTCCCCCCATTGCAGCTAATTTTCCCATAGGGCCTGAGCCTATACATCAGGTAGATATCTGGCAGTGGGTGCCCCTTTCTGTATAAAAGTGCCCAAGGGATTCTAATGTCTTAAAAAACGCAAAAACAGAGATCACATCACTCCCCTTCTTAAAACCTTTCAAAGGCTTTACATTGCTTTTGTTTTTTAAAAAAGATTTAAATTATTTATTTGACAGAGAGAAAGAGAGAGAGAGAACAAGCAGGGATGTGGCAGGCAGAGGGAGGAGACTCCCCGCTGAGCAGGGAGCCCGACACAGGGCTCGACCCCAGGACCCTGAGATCATGAGCTGAGCCAAAGGCAGACAATTAACGGACTGAACCACCCAGGTGCACCTACATCGCCTTTATAATAAAATCCAAGATCCTTAAGGGATCACAATCTCTTCCATGATCGGGTCACTGTCTACATCTCCCACTCCCACTCTGTTACCCTTTCCCTTTCCTTCTTCATTCCAGATACACCAGCTTATTTTTATATTCTGGGACTTTGAGGGGGTCTTCCCACCTTAGGGCCTTTGCATATGCTGCTCCCCTCCCTTCTCCCAGCTAACTCCTGCTTATCCTTCTCAGATCAAGTGTCATTTCGTTAGGAAAGCACTCTCCAATCCTCCAGATCAAGGCAGAATCTTAACCAACCGCTCATTACAAACTTCTGGTCACGTAACCTAGTGTCTGGCACATAGTGCTCAATAATCAGTTGTTAATCGATGAAGTAGAGACCTTCCATGACCATGACCATGGGAGGCAATAAAGAGTAAAAAGAAAATAAAGACCTTACATCATGAACTAGAACACCTTTGAACCAATGGCCATTTGAGATGTTCACGGTCTTAAGGGCACCAGCTACTGACAGATGCTTGGTCCTCCAGGTGGGGTAGCGGGACAGCTCCCAACTTAAAGGCCAAATGGTCACTGAGACTTTTGTAAATGACCATTTTATAAAAAAGGGGCAGAAAAGAAAGTGGGGAAGGAGTTTATTCTTGGTCCAGTTTCAGGTAGTTTGAGGACAACTGAAAAAAAAAAAATCAGCAATCACGAGTGACTGCAGAGGCACTGCCAGACGACGCACCACCATTCGGAAAGAACAGGCAACTGCTTTATGCAAGAGCGTGGATGGCTCTCCCAGATGCAATGCTGAATAAGAGAAGCCGGACACAAGAGAGCACAAACTGTGTGAATCCAGTTATATAAAGCTCAACACCAGCAAAACTAATGGATGGTGGGAGGGGTCAGGAGGGTGGTTACCTCTCGGGGGACGGAGGGAAAGACGGACGACGCTGCTGCTGGAAACGCTGTATACACACGCAGGTGCGCACACATGCAAAAGTCATTAAGCCCAGACTTCCGGTTCCTGCACTCTACTATGTGCAAGCGGTACCCGACTGAAAAAGAAAACAGGGAGTTCACTGCTGAAAACCCCACATGGGCTCTCCCACAGTGGACAGGCCCAAGTCTGCATCCCTCAGGAGGAGAGACAAAGCTCTCTATGATCTAGGCTCCTCCACTTCCATATGCCCTGGTCTCGATCTCAGGGGTTCTCCTGCAACTCTCTAAATGTACCATTCTACTGCTCACTGCCAGGCCTCGGCAGCTGCCGTCCCCCTGCCTGGACAGGAAGCCGCCAGCTCTCTACCTGGCCATCTACCTCCTGTTCCTTGGAAGATCGCTCCACTCTTCGTTCTTGGTGAAGACCTGCCCCGGCTCTTCTGGGCCTGAGTCAGGAGCATCTTCTCCTTGGGCCCCTGTGTATTTTTCATCTCTCCTATAATTCCCGACAAGTTAGCCTGTTGTATCTTAGTTGACTTTTTACAGGGCTGCTGACCCACTACATTTAAGGCTCCTCGAGGGCAAGAATCAAGTATTCATCACTTCTGCATCCCTACCTCCTGGTGGGGTACCTATCAAGCAGAAGATCCCTGATGGACATTTGTTGAACTTGAATTGAAAAATATATGGTGATCCATAAAAATCGGTGGCAAAGAACAAGAGGACATCTTAACCAATGCTGTTTCAAGAAAACTAAAAGCTTGAGTAAAAGAAGCCAGAGATGGGCGGAATAATGAATCACAAGGATCAACTTGGTCATCAAAAATGAAGCCTTTTAAGTCCAACATTAAAAAGTTAAACTTGGGACGCTTGGGTGGCTCAGCCGTTAAGTGTCTGCCTTTGGCTCAGGGCGTGATCCCAGAGACCTGGAATTGAGTCCCACGTCAGGCTCCCTGCATGGAGCCTGCTTCTCCCTCTGCCTCTCTGTCTCAGTCTCTCATGAAAAAAATAAAATAAAAATCAGATAGATAGATAGATAGATAGATAGATAATATTAAATTTAACAGATTAAGGGGAGGGGGTGGCAATAATGATAATTTAGGGGTTTGTGTTTGTAGGTATAGGGCATGGGTTAAGGTCAGGATATTCAGAGTCATAGCAGTAATCACACCTAATTACCAACCGCTACCAAATGTTAGTAGCTAACATTTATTGAACACTTACTATCTACTAGGCACTTTGCATTCAGTGTCTGATTTAATCTTTGAAGCAACCCCTTAAAGGTCTGCTATTAATCTCCATCTTACATATTAGGAAGCTGACATTCCACGACGTTAAGTAGCTTGCTGGTGGCCACACAGCAGGATTGTGGCTAGGGTTTGATTCTAACTGATGCCCGCAAAAGTCCAGAGCCTATGGCAATGGGACTGGGATCAATGACCCTCTGAAGAAAGCATCTCAGAGGCCACACCACAGCAGGGTGATTGACAGAAAAGTGCCATGGCCCCTCTCCTGTGTTCACTTGTAGCACTGAAATGTCTGCAGCTGGAAGCTCACCCTTGGGAAAGAATGCCTGGGAGTCCCAGGGGTATGGAAAGTAGCCCAAAAATAAGCCTGCTACAAAACCACATATGAAGCTGGGTGGCAATTTCCTGTAAGGTATTCATCCCAATACCTACAAGAATAAAACAGAACCACCCTAGAAGAACCCACAGGAAGACATATCTAAAGAAATGGCTACTGATGTCTCCACGCCAAAAAGAAAAAAACAAGAAAAAAGAAAAACACCGGGACTTGAGAGAATCTTATGACAGACACATGAGTCCTGCAACGATCCACAACAAACTATGCCAAACGCCCTGGCAAGTCCAATGCCATCTGCTTTATTTTGGGTAAGTGTTGGGCTCCGTATATATTTAGTGTGGCTTCCTGGGGTTCTGGGTATCGGAGCATGTGCCCCTTTGCTTGGCTGCTACCATGAAAATGACTTCTCCAGCCACAGCAGACCACCATCAGAAGAACCACCAGCCTCTTAGAGACTCTTAATGTGGTTCACTCCTAGTCCTGGTACTTAGCGAAAAAGAAAGGGTAATACAGTACCCCCAAATGAACATGTGTACCTCTGTCACCTTTACCAAATTATGTTGCCAGAATTTTTTTATGTTATTCTTCAAGGTACCTTCCAAAACCAACATTTCCAGGGTGTCCTGCTACTCTGCAATATAGCTAAAAAAAAAAAAAAAAAAAATCAGGTCATAAGGGAAGGCAAACAGACACATTTTTTACATTGACAGGCTTAGAAAAATAACAATGCACTGCCTGTATTACACAAAGGGGCCTTGTATTTTTACAGCTAAGCTGCATTAAAATACAACCAGTGGGCCTAGACTAAATCAATTTAATGACCTCAGGTGAGGACCCAGGGGATGTCCATTCTTATGGCAAATCTTGAGCATTCAGCTTCAGCCACAGTTTAGATTGGGCCCCATCGACATCTCTAAAATGTTAATGTGAAATGTATTTCTTGGCCTTCAAAGAAGTGACAGCTTTGGACTTCAGTAAAGGAAAAAGAGCAGATTTTATAGAAAAGTGCTGATTCTGTTTTATCCGCAACGGAGGGGCTGATATTTAATATTTCTCTAAATATTATTCAATTAAATCACACAACCACATATGAAATGCAATTTGAACCCTGACAAGTAGCGTGAACTATCAGGACTCCCTCCTAGAGACAGGATCTCCCGTAATATACGGTGTGTTTCTCGTTGTTCAATTGCTCTAGTAAAGAACTACCATTAGCCACTAATAATTTACATTCCTATACATCCCTCTGTCTCCTTTGGTTCTAGATCCTTGCATACATTGGAACACAGTGAGGGAAGGGGAAGAGGAATCAGAGCAGAATGAAAGCTCCTAAGAGCAGGGACGGAAGGCATGTGCCATTCAAGGCTGAGAGCAAGGATACTAGAGGCTTCTTGTAGTTTTCCAATGTGGTAGAGCAGAAAAATAAAGTCATATACACCTCGTATTGGGTGTGCAGCCAGAAAGTCATCAGCACTAATTCAAAGCAGCTGGGTGGGCAGAGACTCACTCAGCACTCCTTACAGGCCATCTCCAGAATTCAAGCAAAGGACATCTCTCCCCCAGCCTCAGTGCCTAACTGCAGTGTCACTAACACAATCAGACGACATCTGACCATTCAGCAGGCGGTTGGATTTTATAGTTAATTACAAGTCTAATTACACATATGACTAATATTAAGTCTACTTTAACAATGCTAGGACAGAAATGGTAGTTTTAGTGTTCTGTGGTATTAAATAGATTATTTAAATAAGAGAGTCCTATTTTGTTTATAAGTAATATTTATTGGTATGTTTTCACATAATTTTGGAAGGGAGAAGAGATATTTTAGGAAAAGACATGAAATGCCTGTATATTTAGCAAAACAAAAATAATGTATGTTTTTAATTATATTCAAGTCAGACAACCACATAGATAGCTGTGTCTTCAGTTCAAATACACCTAATGTCCGAGGGAAAATGGCTTTTAAAATATATGCAGGATTTCCAGACCAAAGACTGTATTAACAGTGGACTGGCTGTACCTTACAGTCACCTGGAGAGTTTTAAAAATTGTTATTCTCAGGCCATGCTTTAGGCCAGCATCGGAAGCTCTGAAGGTGGGCTTACACATCAATAGTTTTAAAACTCTTCGGGTGATCCTGATTTGCAGCCAAAGTTCAAAACTATCGTCAAAAAAGAATGCAAGATTGCCCCTCACAGGCTGCCTTTAATGAACCTTTTGGCTTGAATCTCTGAGTTTGCAATTCTATCAATTGCTTAAGAAACAACTGTTGAGAACTTTCAGTTAAATGTGGAAGATTGAATATACAAGTTTATATCAACTTCCAAAACTGACAGGAAAGCAGGAAAGAAGGTACTAACCCACAAGGACAAGAAAATAGGACAGGGGATGAACCTGATGCAAGGTCAAAAAGCACATGGTGGGGCAACTGGGTGGCTCAGTGGTTGGTGTCTGCCTTTGGCTCAGGTCGTGGTGCCAGGGCCCTGGGATTGAGTCCCACATCAGGCTCCCCTTGGGGAGCCTCCTTCTCCCTCTGCCTGTGTCTCTGCCTCTCCCTCTGTGTCTCTCATGAATAAATAGAAAAAAAATCTTTTTTTTTTTAAAAAAAAAGGACATGATGAGAAAACCCTTGAGTAACCTGCCATTCAGCCATGACACCTCAGAAACACTCTGGAATTGGGGTACCAGGAGCTGCTGGAGGTGGAGACTGGAGGTCAGTGTTTGAAAGTCAGACTAGTCAGACTATCAGATATCGTCCCCAGATCAACCTCAGCTAGGTGACTGATTTCTCCCTTGCTTCCAAGGAGAAGGAGGTTAATCTTGGCTAAAATGAAATAGAGGGCCTCCCCTCCCCATGCCTGGGACACCAAAAATAGCAAAGGTGGGGGCTCTCACTTAAAGGTGATTCTTAGCTCACCCCTCTCTCCCTGAGCAGTTCTGGGAATGTTGGCAGTAAGCCTTAAAGCTTCAGAAAGGCAACTGAAAGGGAACTCTTTTTTCTTTTTTCTTTCTTTCTTTCTTTCTTTTTTTTTTGACAGCAAGAGAATTCTGGACCATTTTGTGTGTGCCTGTGTGCCACAGGCATGTCCGGCAGTCTGGCGAAGCTTATGGAATCATGTGCAGAATGATGCTTTTGAATGTATGAAATAAAATGCATAAGATTGCTAAGAAAACTAATTATATTGAAATACAATTCCCAAAATGGACAAAAATTGTGATAGATGTAGTTTTTTATTGCCATTTAAAATAGTAAGATCTAGTGTTAGGTCCCAAGCTGCTGTATTTCAAATTAGTGGTGAGTATAAATAGTCCCTCAACACACCCACAACAGCAATAGTATGATTCAACATACTTTGATTGCTATTGGTAAAAAATTATATAAATACAAAAAAGTAGACCTTAGCCTACAGACCTAAAAAGCCTTGGGTTGGACAAGCCCTTTCTGGAGAAATGGACCAACCTGAGAGAAAAGACCCACAGATACTTCTATTTAGGTGCAGGGGCTTGTTTGCTTAGTGAGGCCCACCAGGCAGGAAAAGCAGTCCTACCCATGCACAGAACCACTTGGTGCCTCACTCTTAAAGATGAATAAGGTCGGGACGCCTGGGTGGCTCAATGGTTAAGCATCTGCCTTTGGCTCAGGGCATGATCTGGGGTCCTGGGATCGAATCCCACATTGAGCTCCCTGCGAGAAGTCTGCTTCTCCCTCTGCCTTTGTCTCTGCCTCTCTCTGTGTCTCTCATGAATAAGTAAATAAATAATCTTTAAAACAGTAAAAATAAATAAATCAAGATGAATAGAGTTGCCAGGCATCTAAGATAAGCCTCCAGCATAAAGACACGGATCAAAAAAACAGAATCAAGAAATTCAGAGGATATACAAAAAATGTAGGGGATTACCAAAATGATAAGGGATACCTTGAGAAAAGAGAATTGCATCCATGTAATAGGAACAGGATGCCTTAAAACACTCAGAGAATAAGAAAGAGCTCTTGTGAGTTCAAAATGATAACAGAAATAATTTGAAAGACCGAAAGAAGTGTTGAAAGATAAAGCTGAAGTAATCTTACACCTAGAAAAAAAGGGAAATGAAGTGGAAAATTGGAAAGAAAAAAACCCTTAGAGAATTATTCTGGGTTCAGGATGTGAACAGAAAGAGGTACAAAAAAATGTGCCAAGTATCAAAGAAATAATATAAGAACATTTCCTAGAATGAAGGACACCAGTCTTGAGATGGTCACCACAGAAACCATAGAGTTTATTGGATAAAACCAGAATTCCCTAAGCAATCTGGAGAAAGATTTTGTTCAATCAATTGAATTGGTGGGGTTTTTTTTGTTGTTGCTGTTCATTTGTTTTAGCATTTCTAGAACAGAGTGAGAGGATATATACTGCTTTGGCAAGATGTCTAAAGTCCCAATGCCCCTGACATCATTCACCTACCGTTGAATAAACTGTTCACCCGGTGACAACTGCAAAACCTTTGCCACCATAGGGAATTTCTAGGTTATCTTGTTGAACATTCAGCTGGTAGGCAGATGGAGCAAAATGAAGCCTCGGGCTACTTTTGGAGGTGACTGGGAGGAGAATGGAGGAAGAGTGGGGAGCAGACAGCGTCTAGTAGATAGCAGCAGACAGGAAGGCGGGAGGGGGCCCACAGAAAGAATACAAATATTCCTTTTACTCAAGGCAACCAAACGATCAATCCCTGTCCAGCCTCAACTCCCTGCAGGGAAATGCAGCTGAGCAGCAACAGACACTGGGAGGAGACTACCCAGCTTTGAGAGTCGCGAGACCACCCTGGGACCCATATGATAGCTCCCTCTTCTCTTAGCCCACATCTGGGGTCTCACCTACCACCAGGCTGGGGATCTGCCTGTCAAAATAACCGAACAGACACACAAACTGAAGAATACAACATCTTTTGTACAGTACACAATAGAGCAGACACAGTAGAGCAGATGTTTTGGAATACTTGCATAAGTAAGAGTAATAAAATATAATGAACTATTGTATGTTACATAAATTATAGAAATTTTATATGACTCTTTCTAGAAATAGACATCTATTATGCAATTTATATGATAGTATGTAATAGTAAATTATATATTATTATTATTGATTGAACTCTTCCTATATGCTAGGCCTTGTGCTGGTTAAATCCTTCCACAACTATGAAAGGGAGGTGTCATCAGTGCCATCCCACAGATGAAGGAACCCAGTGAAGAACAGAGTCACCATCTGGAACCACTGTGGGCCTAGCATGACAGTATCTTGTCTCATCCAATCTTCACGGCAACCCCATGAGGTAGGCATTCTAGAGATGAGGAAACAGAGGCTCGGCGATGGGAATCTCAGAGGTCCCGTGAGTGCCAGGTGGCAGGTGGGTCTGTGTGGGTCCTGGTTGTGTCAGACATCAGAGCCTGACTGATTGTTGACACACTAATTCATAAACAAGCAGAGCTCAGCTTATGCCTCTCCAGTTTGCAAATGCCTTTTGGTAAAATCTATTCTTTTTCCAGACGGGCTGGGAAGGGGTAATCTTGCAAGCCCCTTCTTCCATACAGCTGAGTTTCAGACACTAATTCAGTGCAACGTAATTCAGTTCAAGACTCCCTGAAAGGGCAGAAGGCCAAGTGCGATCCCTTCAGAAAATCTCGGAACAAATTTATTGCTCCTTGTGATTGGGCAAGCTGAAACTGCATGCAGTAAAAGATCCTTAGATCTATAGGAACTAGACACATCAAGCAAGCTCTTTCTTCCATTTTAATGATAATCTGTTCACTTTAATTGAGAAAAACAACATCACACCAAAAGGATTCTTGGGCTCAATTGGTCCAATTTTCTCATTTGTTTACAAATAGCGACACTGAGGTCCAGAAAAGTAATTATTTCAGATGAGTCCCCGGGGCGCCTGGGTGGCCTAATTGGTTAGGCGTCTGCTATTGGCTCAGGTCATGATCTCAGGGTCCTGGGATCAAGCCCCACGTTGGGTTCCCTGCTCAGTGGGGAGTCTGCTTCTCCCTCACTCTCTGCCCCTCTCATGTGCTCTTTCTCTCTCTTAAATAAATAAGTAAATAAATAAATCTTTTAAAAAATGAGCCCCTAATATTTTTCCATAATACTCAGAAGCCAAGACAAAATGCCCTGCTCAGTGAATTACTGAAGAACAAATAATTTTAAATTAAAAAAAAAAAGTCATAGAGTTAGATCAGAGAGTAAGGAAGTAGAAGCCCAGGTAATTTCACTTCCTCTGTGAAAAAAATTACTGTGTGCTGTATTATACAAAGCTGTCACAGGGCTACTCAGAGGGCCACTCGGTAGAGCCTCTGACCTATGAAGGGCCTCAAAATGTGGGTATATGGCATGATACATTATTTGTCTTTTTCATTTTCATTGTCTAATGAATACACAGTAGCTACCTGACATGATAATGCAACAACCTGAACACAAAAGGAGATAGGAGAATCCACTTGCCTTTTATTGAGCAAGACATCAAAAGAAATTTGCAAAAATTTAAAATAATGCTACTCATTTTATATATATGCATATATATATAAATTGTTATTGAAAATGTAGTTATTTTTTGTAAAGATATGTTATGTGTTAAAAAAAAAAAGCTATGTTATGTGTTAACAGGTAATGGGTTTATTATTGTCCGGTTTAATTTCACACAGATAAAACTTACATAAACAAAGCTTTTTGGGGTTTCTGAAGTATTTATAAGAATATAAAGAGGTCCCAAAAGACCATAAAGTTCAAGAACTGCTGCCTTACTGGGCCATAGTGCCTAGAAGTCAACTATGAATTCGGAATTTATCCTGGAATTATATTGTGAGTGGCAAAAATACACTGCATCATATTTTCAGTTAAAAGCATTACCCAAGTGCTTTTTTTCATTCATTTTTTTTTTTTTTTATGATAGTCACACAGAGAGAGAGAGAGAGGCAGAGACACAGGCAGAGGGAGAAGCAGGCTCCATGCACCGGGAGCCCGACGCGGGACTCGATCCCGGGACTCCAGGATCGCGCCCTGGGCCAAAGGCAGGCACTAAACCGCTGCGCCACCCAGGGATCCCCCCAAGTGCTTTTTAAATAGAATATAATAGGGGATCCCTGGGTGGCTCGGCGGTTTGGCGCCTGCCTTCGGCCCAGGGCGTTATCCTGGAGTCCCGGGATCGAGTCCCGGGATCGAGTCCCGCGTCGGGCTCCCAGCATGGAGCCTGTTTCTCCCTCCTCCTGTGTCTCTGCCTCTTTCTCTTTCTCTCTCTGTGTCTATCATAAATAAAAATAAATAAATCTTTAAAAAATAAATAAATAGAATACAACAGAAATGTCAATCCTGAAATCATGCTATAATTTTACAGGTCTGTGTTGACATTTCTCTATTTTCAATATGCTGAAAGCTTATATAACGTTAAGCCTTTCTTGAATTCCAAACATTCACCGGTGGGGAAAACACAAAGGCGAACTCCTACACTCTGCTGCCAGTACTGATGGCTAATATTTACTGAGCCCTTACTCCCTGCCAGGCCCGTTGCTAAGTGTTTTCCGCTTGTTCTCTCAGCAAGTCCTCACGACGCTACACAGAAGGCCCTGTCCAAGGCTGGGCTTCTGGTAAGTGGGAGAGCTGGGATTCGGACCCAGGTCGTCTGTCTCCAGAGCCCCTGCTCTAAACCACTACTAGCACATACCAGTCCACTCCTGCCTCAGGAGACCTTCTTCTACTTTGCAGAATAGAAGGTATTTTCGGTACAAACGAGGAGATGGGAGATACACATCAGCAAGGCTTTTAAGAGTACGATGGGTTGTGGATGAGAGTCCACGGTTCTGCCTTCTGTTGCCTTTCGTTGCGGCTCCTCTAGGGCAGGCTTCTGCTTACTGCAATTGTGTTATTTATTCATTTGGAAAATGAACCCTATGTGCGAAGTGCTCTAGGGCTGGGAGATCAGATGGTAGTTTTTAAGGACTTTTTCCCTGGGGAGGTGTGTCACAAGAAATTCTCATAAAGGCAATATGTCCCCCTATTTCCATTATGCAAATCTGATTGCTTTGCTCAGTCCTTCCTCAGCCCTTGGAAAGGAAACGCGACACTAGTAGACAATGGTACGAGAGAAACGATCAGTCGCTTTCGCCAAACCCACAGTTTGGGTGGACAGAGGGGTGACGGAGCCAGCTGGCCTGATGTCATTACATCCAGATGTGGCATAAGCCTTTTAGTCAAGGGAGCTATGCTATTAGGCGACTTAAAAATATATATTATTATAAAATATGATACATGAAATAATGACAGCAGTAGTAATATTAGTACTCCTAGTACTAATACTAGTAGCAGTAGTAGTAGTTGTTGCCCATGGAGGAATTATCTTGGGTTTCCATCAGTCTACTTAGTTTCAAGTACACGGGAGCTGATTTGGAAATTTTCGTCTTCATTTCTGTTCAAACTCAAATCCTAGTTATGAGAGAACCAAACAAAGAATGATAGGTATTGTTTTGCATGTTAACACGCATATCTAGTAGCAAAAATATTATTTCTAGTCAATTGGGGAATTGAGGAGTGGGATGAATGGTATTCTGATTGATACCCAAAATCAAAAGCTTGATTTTATTTATTTATTCGAGAGAGAGCGAGAGGGAGCATGGGGGGCGGAGGGGCAGTGGGAGAAGCAGACTCCTTGCTGAGCAGGACCCCCTTGGGGCTTAATCCCAGGACCCTGGGGTCATGACCTGAGTTAAAGGCAGACACTCAACCGACTGAGCCAGCCTGGCGGCCCCCTACCTACATTTTTTAAAATTGATTCAAACACATTGACTTTCCTCCTACCATGATATAGATGTAATAGCAGGATAAAATATGATTCAACTGTGACACACAGTAAAAGAAAGTATTTTCGCTCCAAGGGAGAGGAGATGTAATATCATATGTGTCATTAGACACAAGGAAACCTACTTTTTGAGTACATTCCAGGAATTTAGTCTCTTGAGTAACAAGACTGCTAATCGTTACATGGAACACACATAAAGTAACAAATGCTTGGTGATATGAAAGCACAAATACAAATGTGAATGAGCTTGGCCTACCAAAAAGAATCATTCATCTAGTAACATTCTGAATTATTTTCACATTGAGATGACAAAATGGAAGCTTTGTTCATAGAAATATATGTTCATACTTAAAAGACGTAAGACAAAGTCCTGCAAGTCATAATAGGAGCTTAATACATGCTACTTAATAAGACAGATTTCATCTTCTAGACAATTGGAAGTAGTATTTGGAATAATGTTTTTGTTGGACTTTATTCATAATTTATAAATACTGATTTTATGACTTTCCACTTTAAAAGTATAAAACTGAATAATCAAACTTTATATTCGAAGCCCTAATGGAACAAAAACCCAGAGCAATTATTCTGTGTGCAACTTATTCCCCCAGTGTAACAATTCTGCAGAGCTAGTAAGAGAGGCATAACTTCTTAGAGAAAAGCTATCAAACATTTAAAATAGTTCCCATTTTACAAAGAGACAAAAAGAAAACAAAGGAGAGGTGACTGATCTCATGTTCATAAATCTACTTAAAGATCCTTATCCTTCAACAGATTAAAAAAAGTAAAGTTCAGAGAGGTGAAATTATTTGCCCAAAGTCTCAAACCTGATAAACAGGGAAGTTAGGATTCAAACCAAATCTGTCTGATTCTAGGACATTCCGGCTTATCTCTCAAGGGAAGACCCCTACATAACTTGAATAAGATTCACTGCTATTTGATGAAGGTGCTCAGAATTTATTCAAGGTCTCTTCATCCCAAATGACTTCCTTAATCACTAAAATTAGATTTGCTTGATTAAATTAACCTATATGACCACCCCAGATGAATATAAGTAGTTCTTGGACAAGGGCGCCTGTGGCAAATTCTCTGCTTATCAAAATTTTATTCTAGCTTAAGCTCAAGGCATCAGCAGTCTATCCTGGATCTTCTACCATTTGCTGCTAATTTTGAGGCAAACTGCAATCACATACTCCCTTTTCCCTCCTTCCTTAAGACATTTGTTCTTTATATAAAATATCAAAGTCATCCCAAGTTTACCTTCTTTTGGCAATAGCTCCCAAAACATCCATTTCTTGATCAAACACTTGAATGCAATGGGAAAGCTGTTATTAAAGAAACGTCAAACAATACCCTGGTAATGGAATGAAACTTGCAGAAATTATAAATGGAGGGAGGGATTCAATCATAGAACCCAATTATGCCTCATCTTCAAGCTACATTATTATACCAACCTCAGGGAGTTCTGAAGACAATTCGGGAGAAAGTTCTAGATCACTAAAGTCTTTGAAAGCAGGCATGAGACAGTGGGGGCATAATGGGTGGGGGTGAAGACTCTATTATTGAATAAGCTCACATTCAGAAGATACTTTAATACAATGAAGTGTGACTTTATTCATGTGGAAAAAGAAACAACCACCATGTTAAAATATGCCCCATGCGGTTTGAATTCTAGCCTCACCATTGACTGTTTATGAGATGTTGGGCAAGTTTCTTTCCTTACTTGAGCTTCAATTTCCTCATTTGAGAAGTTGACATAAAAGAGGCCTACCCACAGGTTTCAATTAGATAATCATATAAAGTAGTGAGCTTAATTATTTAGTGCCTGGCACATAAAAAGCACTCAATAAACTATGATTTATAATTTAGAATATTATTAATATATTCTTGGGAGGAGTCATCTACAGTTTTCCACTAGGATGAGTGCTTCTAGAAGCCTACTTATGTAAGCATGTTTCTTTTTTTAAGAAAATAACCAATTAGTTGTCCCATTAGTTACAGAAGGCAAAAACAGCCGAAAAGAAAAACAGAGAAAGGGAGAGAAGAGAAGTCTAGTCCTGGCAGCAGATGCCTTGAGAGTGGCAGGGAAACTTCCAGCTTCGGATCATCTCAGTAGAATAGTTATTATGCAAATGACAGGCTTGTAACCAGCAGTGGTCATAGGTTGCGAATACCAGTCAGCACAGTAAATTCAATATGGCTCTAATAAGCTGGGATTATTTATACCATATATAAATTAATTCAAGGATATAGATCAGGGAAGTAACCTGGGGAAAAGGATAACAGAGACAAACTTGGGTCTAAATACAAAAGGGAAATCTGGAAAGAAAATGAATACTTCTACTGTAAGAACACTTTACAGTACAAATAATAAGTCAGATGTCATATGTGGAGAAAGCACGGAAAATCTTTGCAATCCTGCTGAGAAACTGTACTAGCAACCCATCAGTAATACTCTGGGTCATCTAACAGAGTTTATTATTTTTCTCCAGCTACACTTAGTCATATTTAAAGACACTAACTGTTATTCTGCATTTATGTTCATAATATCATACTTCAAACTATGTCATACTATCTTTTAGGTCAACATTTTTCAAAAAAATTACCATTCTATTTCAATTTCTTTTTGTCTTAAAAGATGATTTGATAATAATTTTCTCTCTCTCTCCATTTGGCTTCTGTTACCATATCTTATCAAGACAGAGTTTGGAGTCTTTCTAACTCAAAAACTTAAACACACATAACGCTTCCTGCTGCCACTCCACCACCATGCCGTATGTTTTGTCATTTTTCAACAGTTTTAACATGGGCACAGTACCATTCTGTACAAGGAAGAAATGAATGAGGTTACTGGCTGAAGGTTTAAAGAAAGAAAGTGACCAATCAAGCCCTGGAACAAGAACCCCATCTGTTTTTCATCCATTTTCTTGCTACTGTATTCCTTGAACAGCTCTTCGAAGAATAAAACCTTAAAGAACGTGAACTTGTGGCAAGACCATACAGAATATTCTGGAACTGTGCTTTGAAGTAAAAATCATTCCCTTAACATCAGGGAGATTTAATACTACCATTTCACCATGAAAATAATCACAGATGAGTGCTCTGACCAGGACTAATTGTCTTTGAAGTTCTCTAAATTCGAGCATTGAAAACAGTGCTTGACAAAACTCTTTACTTTATCAAAAAATTACAAAGAAAACAACTTGCAGGCAAAGCTCAATCTAATTTAGCCTGGACCCAAAATTAAAGCTGCGACGTTAAGCAAAATTAAAAAGTGTATGAGAATCACGTTATTAAGACAGCTTAAATTTGAGAGCCTGACCTTTGATGCTTATTTTATAATTATCAAGGTGATGAAATAACTGCTGGGTGACAGCGGCCATTTAGCAATCAGAATCTGAACAATCAGTATGTGTACTCTTTCCTTGGGACCGTTTTATGATATGTGTTCAAATTCTGGACCAGAAAGTACAGCTGTAAAAACAAATGTTAGAGCTGAAGCAAAACAGAAACAATGAATATCATAGGTTTAGAAGAACATTCACTTGCACCTGAATGAGTCCCTTGGGGTGTTCAAGAGTCAGAACATTAAAAATTGAAGTTTTTCAGGGCTCTAGTAGACCCCTACCAAACAACAATATTAGGTAGAGCACATGCTGTTCGTTCTCTCTGGAAAACCCTTCACTCTCTCTGCCTTGTGCTTGTTCAACTCACCCTTCAGATCTCAGCTGAAGTGTTCCTTCCTTGTGGCTGCCTTGCCTGGCTTCCTAGATTCACCGCACCCCCACCCCAATAAACACACCTCTCTTTCATATCACTTGTCACAGCTGCAGCTTTACATTTTTATGTGTGGTTATTTGACCAGTTCTCTCCCTTTAGACTGTAAGCCTCGTAAGGAAAAGGGGTTATAGATGTTTGTTCTCACCATGTTAGCCCCAGAACCTAGCACAGAGCTGGGCACAGAGTAGACATTTCATATGAAATGATGAAAGGGAAGAGGATGAAGTAATTACAATTAGTTGGTGAAGTCGTTACTATCGGTTGGTTAGGTAAAAATCATGACCAGGATTCTACTTCAAGCCAAGCACAGGGAACATCAAGGAAGATATACAGGATTGGGATGGAGATCTTGGCTTTCTTGCTCCTATACTCATCTCAAACATTGCTTTATTCATCCTGGACCTCACATCTTGCTTTTTGGTCAAACATGGTCAATATTCATGCTTACATTTCAAAAAAGGTTTTCTGGAGGCTGGATCATAATTAAAAAAAAAAAAAAGACCTGTAATGGCACCTTTTAGAATCCATGTGTACAATGAACTGATTTCTCAGTAAAGACAACAATGATAAGGCCAAGGACAGGAGTCATCAACACCTCATTCACTAAACCAGGGGGTAAAGAGTCTGCTTTGGTCTATGACAAGGATAGACAGGAGGCTGATAGAGTCTGAGGTTCAGGAGGCCAAGAGGAATCAGTCAGAGGGAGAAATCCACAGTATCACGTTCTACCAGTGCTTCCCAGACTCCCGCCAGGACCACCTTGCTCTAAAACACTGCCCTATGGCCTGTTAAAACTCAAATATTAATGTAACCTGTGCTAAACAACATAACGAAGGTGAGAAGGTGAGAAAATAAAAGATGGCTAAGCAGTGCAAGTATAAAGGGGATTTTTGAGTTTTAATGAATACTTTTTATTTTTAGATAAGTTTTAGGTTTAGAGGAAAATAAAAAACAAAGCAGAGCTCCTATATCACCCCTAACTCCCCTCCACAGTTTCAAAAGTGTCTTTTTTAAAATATAAAGTTAAATGCCAGAGATAAAATGCTATAAAACCTGTCCCCATTGTTTCATGTTAATTGGCAAGCTTTCTATTTTAGATAAGGATCAACACTAATTAATGCATTTTAAACAGCTTTTTCGTTTATTTCAACAGTAGAAAATTTAAATACTGATGAAAGACAGAAGGAGGGAAGAAGAAAGGAAGGAAGGAAAGAAAAGAAGTGAAAAGTTCAAACATAATCCTTTCACTCAACAGTAACTAAAAAAAATAATATTGGTCTATATTCTCCTATACTTTTTCCTGTGTATATATTTTTAGAAAACTGGAATAATATTTTCCATATTTTAGTTAAACACATGATTATTTAAACACATTCATAGAATGGAATAACCTGGCCATATTGGCATTTTTATTAAATGTTCTTCAATACTGGGGTCCCTGGGTGGCTCAGCCAGTTACGTATCTGCCTTTGGCTCACGTCATGATCTGGGGCTCTGGGATCCAGCCCTGCATCAGCCTTCCTGCTCAGTGGGGAGTTGGCTTCTCCCTTTCTCTCTGCCCTTCCCCCCATATTCTCTCTCTCTCTAATAAACAAATAAAATCTTTTTTAAAAATTTAGAAAATATTCTTCAACATTATTTTTAGTGGTAGCATAATATTCCATTTTATGAATAGCCATCATCTATTTAATCAATGCCTCCTAGTTTTGAACATTCAACATTTATTTGTGAAATTGCCAGCATCTATTTCCCCAAATTCACTCTTATACATTTTTAAAGAATGGCACTTTGTAGGGTGGGAAAACCAATGCAGTGAAACACTAGATGAGTTATTTTAATCTCTATACAAGATACTAGTGTTGGCAAGGCGGGAGAGAAGAAAAGCTCTTCCTATGACCCTTGTATAACTTTGGACGGATGTGCACGGTTCAAGGCCAGCAAAGTGATAAATAGATTTTGGCAGCTCATTCTCCCCACCTTGAGTAGTATTACAGTGTGTCATTGGAGTGGATCATTTAGAACAGGAAGCCAAGGACACTGTGTGGTGTTCTCCCGGGGTAAATTCACAGATACCTCATAGAAGGCTTTGGCAAGATTCTCTGTATGCACAGAGAAGCATAGAAAGTGGCTTTATTTTTAAGGCTCAGATTCAGCTGAAGGATCCGCCAGGGAATCCAGAGAAGGGAATGCCTGCGCTTGGGTTAAAATAGCTGGCTTATTCTTGCTTTCACAGTGCACAAAAGCTTTACTCATGTGCCCAGCAGTCATCTGCTAATCTCACACCTTGAGATAAGTAGTACACACACATCCTCATTAACATTGAGTCAGTGACTCTGAAGGGAAGGATATCGAGGAGACTGAATTTCTAATTCACATTGAGTGACTAGATTTTCATATCTCATTGCAATTCAGTGCAGCTATCAGCCACCGCAGGCAATGCAAAGAAGCTTCTTGGACAGAAGTAGCAATATATGAAATTTCCTGGGAAATGTCCCAAATGCTATGCTTCAAATTTGCGGTAGTAAGTCATGGGTATATAATTTTACCTTCTAAGTGCCTATTTTACATTTAAAGATAGAGCTCTGTGGTGAAAAAAAAAATGCTAACTAGTTTACTCATTTTATTATAACTAACTTTTGTTCAAAATTGGAAAAGCTTCCTAGTTAGTTTTTTTTTCCTCCCGGAAATAAAAATAGTGCAACATATTATAAAAATCCATACAATATGGAAAGGAATACTCTAGAAAGTAAAAATCACCTTTAATCCCATCATTCCAAGATATATGCTGTGAAGTGGTCGGATAGCTGGTATATATTGTAAGAGGTAGTTTTCTCCTTGACACTTAAATATTTTTAAAAACATATTAGACATACTTGCTTTGTAATCCACTCCACTTTAGCAATGTAAATGTACATCTTCCTGTGTCGATCAAGACTGATGTTTTTATAGCTGTATAATCAACTACTTTTAAACCTTTAAAAAATCCTGATATGTTTTCACTTTGACGATTGAGTTAATAAGATGTTTTTTGGTCATGTGTTTAATGTTGACATCTGACTTGTTTCTAAAGAGAGAAACTTCTTAGTAGACACTAATTAAAATAAATAACCCAACCATTTATAGTTATAAATGACTGCGCAAGCAAAGACTATGCACAATAAAAACAAAAATAAAACTATTAAAATGTCTAAAAACTGTTTATTTTCTTAGAGTTGGTTTTATCAGTTGTTTACTTTTGAAATGAATTAAATCAGAATTTTTGACATTTTATGTGTTGCTCAACTTGTGCTACTCAAAATGAAGTAAAAATAAAAAGATGAAGTGATTTGTACAAAGCAAAAGCATTAAAAGTAAAAATTCAATTAAACTAAGAAAAGCTTTACTAATTTGAAATGAAATTAATTATGAAAAACAAGTCAATTAATTCTCAAAAGGAATCTTGATTAGTATCTGAAATGATGAAAGGAAAAGAGTGTAGATAAAATTTTCAGTTGTTTAAAAACCTCTTAAGTAATAAATTACAAGCAGAATTTATGAAAAAGAAGTCACTGATTTATGATATATAAAGTGATTGACTTAAGAGGGTGAATTAAAATACTAAACCATCATTACGAAACAGTATCTATACTGTGTAGGCAACAGCACCAAAGCTATGCTTATTGATTGACTGATTATTTTGTACTTTTCTGCTCACAGCACAGATAGAAGATGATCTAGAAGATAGCCTTATCTATAAGTTGACCCTTATCTATAAGTGGCTGATTCCCTTTGGAACAGTGCTTTCTTTTTTAGTGTTTGTACATTATACCAGATCTCTTGGATACTGATGAAAGCTATAGATTCTCTCCCTATACTTGTATGTCCGTACTGCCACAGACATACAGGAGTTCACATTAGTCTCCTTTCTTGCTTATTAATGGAACCTCCAGAATAAAGATGACATTTCTGATGTGCTCATGTGACTAAGTTCTGGTCAATGCAATATAAGGATAAGCATCATGCTCAACTAGGAAGTATTCCTAAAGGTAGGGATCGTGGCCTTCCTCTTTCTTTATTGCTGGCTTAAATGTTTAACTGTCATTTTAGACTATGAGAAAGGACTTAGTAAAGCAAAATAAAACCAGAGGCTAATCAAGAGGAAAGGATCCTGGGCCACTAATGATTATGGAACTGCTATACTTGTCCAGGATGGCTTATTTCTGGAGTTTTTGTATGTTTGAGAAAGAAAGAAACTTGTATCTCATTAAGCCACAATTACTTGGTGTTCTGTTACCACTGAAACTAGTATTAACTGATATATGTATAAACACATACAAGTCTGCATGTAATTTTAGAGGTGTGAGGGTTCTATGGATCCCAAATTAAGAAATATATATATCTCCCCTCTAATATTTTCTCCATTTATTTAGAGTGATATAGAGGCTTAGTCTTAATTTTTTTATTGAAGTGTAATTAACTTTCAGTTGTACATTTCAAGATTCAGCAATTTTATACATTATTCAATGCTCACCTAAATAAATGGAGAAAATGTTAGTGATTTGATTCAGATTATCTTAAAAGGGAGTTACTATTGATAACTCCTAGTTGTATATGCAAATCTATTCGCCTGGTGAAGATTAAATTCACTATAAGAATCCAAAAAAAAAAACATTCACATAAAAGATTTTTGCCAATAAATAGTAAAAAATCATAGATGACACAATGATAATCACTTCACGTTTTTACCCTGTAACTAACAACTTTTTTTCACATCCATTATCTTTCTTGATCTTCACAATCATCCTGTGAAGTAAATACTGTTTTTAATCCTATTGGTGTATAGACTTAAAAACAAACAACAAAAACCCACAAAACTGATTTAAAAGTAAGAACAAACAGACACAAAACAGGCTCAGGCTGTTTCTTGCTCAAAGTTAAACGAAGTAAAAACTATAACCAAGGAGACTATTTCCAAACCCCATGCCCTTATCACTGTTCCAATGACTATATTAGAAGTATAAGCAACCCCTATTTTGTAAAAAGATCATTCTTAAAAACACAGAAGGAAGTTAAATATATATATATAACTTAAAAGTTATGTTCTAAAAGGGTGATTCTCTTCTCATATAACTAAACAATATTTTAGACATTATAAAGTTCTTTCTTTAAAAAAAAAGATTTTATTTATTTATTCATGAGATACACAGAGAGAAAGGCAGAGACACAGACAGAGGGCTCCATGCAGGGAGCCTGACATGGGACTTGATCTTGGGTCTCCAGGATCACGCCCTGGGCTGAAGGTGGTGCTAAACCACTGAGCAACCGGGCTGCCCTATAAATTCTTTATTAAAATTGTTTCTACGTCTTTTTAGCACCAGATAGTAATACAATTAGCATGCAATTATTTAAAATATGAAAAGCCAAAAAAAAAAAAAAAGAAAAAGAAAAAAAATATTTGTTTAAAATGCAATTCTTCCCTAACACTGCTGCTGGCCTTTCTCCTGGTGATAGATGTTTTCCTCAATAGTATAAAACCCAAGGCAGACCAATCCAAGTGCTAGCTACCGTAAGAACTTTATTTTTAAAATTTTAAAAAAGATTTATTTATTTATTTTAGAGGGAGAGATACAGAGAGTGAGCATGAGTGTACAAGCAGGGATGGGGAGGGGGAAGGACAGAGGGAGAGGGAGAGAGAGAGAATCTCCAGCAGACTTCCCACTGAGTGCAGAACCTGACTTGGGGTTTGATCTCACAACCTTGTGATCATGACCTGAGTGGAAATCAACTCAGATGCTTAATAGACTGTGCCACCCAGGTGCCTCACCCAAAACAACGTTAAAAGTGGAGTTAGTGGGACAAAATTTCTTCTCTGGTAGGTAAGTTGCTAGGATTTAAGTCCAGGGACTCAGATATTTAAAGAAAACCTCATGTAAGAAGAGACCAAGACCAAAGAATGAGAAAGAGATGGAGAGTGAGAGAGAAACAGAGAGTCCAGCCAGCAATCCAAACACCAATTTTAGTCCCTGGGATATCCAGGCTGCCCTGGCTGCTGTAGTCTTTGATTGGACTGAGTCTCCTCCTAATAAGGCCATCTTCTTCATGTAGTTGGTCTGAGTTGGGTTTCTGTTATTTGCCACCAAAAGGATATCAGTAAAAACATTAAATATAATATTGTAAGTTAAATTCCTAGGTGTTCATTGCTGCACTCATTTGACATTTATTAGGCATCAACTATATGCCAGGCACTGGGCTAGGAGCCAAAGATACCACAGGAAGCCAAATAGGCATGGTGCCTGACCTTATGTAGATAAACAGTCTTACAGACAAAACAGCCACAAACTAAAGAAAAGAACAATTTTAATATTGAGCCTTGGGACTTGCTGATGGGAATTTTGTGATGCTAGGTCAAATACTCTTTCTCTAAAATTTTGTCATGAAAGAGTTGAACTACCTTCCTTCCTTTGTAGAAGATTCTGTAGTGGACCATATCCCTATCAACATAACATGATTCTGGAATTTCTTTCAGCATTAAAACACTAGAGTGACACTATGAATCCAGATTTTAGAGCTCTCAAACCCCCATTTCTTCCGTGGCATCTTTCTAGCGTTTTGTAGATCTTCTTTTCTTTAACAAATGAAAAATCAAGTGATCAATTAAGGGTAATATTTAATTGAGCTTAAAATTTACTATTTTTAGGGCTTGTAATCATTTCCAACTCGCCTCAGTGAAAATCCATTCATTGATTGTTTTCATTCATTCAACAAATATGTACTGAGAACCTATTATATGTCATACTCTTTTAGTTGCCAGGAATAAAGCAGAGAACAAAAAAGACAAAATCCCCAGTTCTCACGGATTTCATATTCTATTAAATTCTAGCAGCAATCTCACTGACAGCAAAACTTTCATTTTTTTCATTGCTCATTAATATTTATAAATAATGAAACACAATAAAATGTTCAAATAATTGTCAAAACATGGCTGAACAAATCTGGTGACATTGTCAAAACAGGATTGCTCAGAATGAGACAATGGCATCAAGAGTTAGAGATCTTTATCAACTAAAATATGACTCCAACTACAAATTTTCTTTAAGGGTTTTATTTCATTGTATAAAAATGCAGATTATAGCAACTTCACTTTTGGGGACCTATCCTATTGAAATAACAGTGCAAGTATGTAGCATATATGTACAAGCATGTTAATATAGTATTGACTGTAATGGCAAAAAAAAAAGTCAAAATAACTTGTATATCTGTCAGTAAGAGAAGGCTGTGACCACATGACTAAATTCTGTGACACAGGAGAATAAAGGCAATGACTGTAATTTCTGGTTGCATCCATTAAAGGGAAGGGTCATGCCTTCCCCTGCTCCAGTCACCCTTCTGACTGGTTAGAAGGGGATGTGCTGGTGGGCCATCCTGAAGTGTGAGGATGAAGATAACACCCAGAAATGCCTGGGTCCCTAACATGCCACAGCTGCTGTCCAACCCTGACTGCTCTTCTGAACTGTTACTTGGAAGAGAAGTTTCTATGATAGCTTAAGCCAGTCTTAGAGAAATCAAACTTATATCCCCATTCATACATAGACAATGGAATATTTTGCAGCTATTTTTAAGAACAAGTTAGAACCATGCCTATTTATTGGGAGATGTCCTTGATATGTTAGGTAACTATGTGATAAGTAAGTAGCCCAAATTTTGTAAAACAAAAGAAAACAAACAAAAACACATCAAAGCCTATGTTGTACATAAATGCTCATATGACCACAAGAAAAAAGGTATGGAAAGATAACCTGAGTACCGTAGGAAGAGTGGGAATTTGGGGAAGGGGATGGTGGAGTTGACTATTATTTCTAATTATCTCACATTACATGTATAATTTTTAAAATATCAGTTGTATAAAACTCAAAGACAGGGACGCCTGGGTGGCTCAGTGGTTGAGCATCTGCCTTCAGCTCAGGGCGTGATCCCGGGGTCCTGGGATCGAGTCCTGCATCGGGCTCCCTGTATGAAGCCTGCTTCTCCCTCTCCCTGTGTCTCTGCCTCTCTCTGTGTCTCTCTCATGAATAAATAAATAAAATCTTAAAACAAAAAAAAAACCTTAAAGACAAGTTATATGAGCTAAATATTCAGAGTGGTATGAATGAATGAGGTCTTGTTGAATTAAAACTTTTTTTTTTTAACTTTTAAAAAAAGTTTTTATTTAAATTCCAGTTAGTTGGGATGCCTGGATGGCTCAGCGGTTGGTTAAGCATCTGTCTTCGGGGCAGGTCGTGATCCTGGGGTCCTAGGATCGAGTCCCACATCAGGCTCCCCACAGGGAGCCTGCTTCTCCCTCTGCCTGTGTCTCTGCCTCTCTGTGTGTCTCTCATGAATAAATAAATAAGATCTTAAAAAAAATAAATTCCAGTTAGTTAACATACCGTGTGATATTAGTTTCAGGTATGCAATTATTTACTCCACACTTCTATATACCACCCGGTGCTTGTCACAACTGCATTTCTTAATCCCCATCACTAATTAAACCCATCTCTCCTCCAACCACCTGTCTGCTAACCAGTTTGTTTTCTAAACTTAAGAGTCTGTTTCTTGGTTTGCCACTCCCCTCTCTTTTCCATATGATCAGTTGTTTTGTTTCTTAAATTCCATATATACCTGAAATCATTCGGCATTTGTCTTTCTCTGATTGACTTATTTCACGTAGCATAATACCCTCTAGCTCTTTGTGTTGCACGTCATTGCAAATGGCAAGATTTCATTCTTTTTTTATGGCTGCCTAATGTTCTATTGTATATATATATATGGATAAAATCATATGCTATCTGGAATTTACTTCAAAATAATTTGGGGGGGGTTGATTTTATCTGCAAATATTTCAAAACCTTTCCTTAAAAGGACTTTTAAAAACACAATCATAAATAAATAAATAAATAATAAATAAATAAATAATAAATAAATAAATAAATAAATTAAAAACACAATCACAATACCATTAGGATACTTAAAAAATTAATAATCATTTCTTATATTTTATCTGGTACAAACCAATGAAAGTTAGCGACTTAGTTGGGGCAAAAACCACATAGAAACCCTGATCCCCAGAGCTTCCATTCAGGGAGACCTCATTCATTCTTACCATTAGTTAATGTTAAGGAAGTCCTTATTAATGAAGGCCACCTTCTGTGAGCTGTACTGTACAGTCATACATCATCTCATTTTAATTCAAGAACCATGGGAGGTACATATTTTTGTAGGACTAAACAGGAGGTTGCAGATGGAATGGTTGAGATTACATAAGAAGGACAGACCTATGGAGTATTGAGCCCAAGACCTGGCTCAGAAAAACAACTCAAAACACAGTGACTTTTTTGTATTAAGGTGGATCCAAGGCCAACAAACTGATAGGCCGGGCTCAGGAAGATTCTCTTTCTTGGGAATTTGAAATTGTGATGCAAAAATTGAGTTAGTTAGCTGTGGGGAAGTGAAGCATAAGACTGTGTAGATCAAGGGATCCATGGGTGGCTCAGGGGTTTAGCGCCTGCCTTCAGCCCAGGGCATGATGCTGGAGCCCCAGGATCGAGTCCCACATCGGGCTCCCTGCAAAGAACCTGCTTCTCCCTCTGCCTGTGTCTCTGCCTCTCTCTCTCTCTCTCTCTCTCTCTCTCTCTCTTTCTCTCTGTGTGTCTTTCATGAATAAATAAATAAAAATCTTTAAAAAAAGAAAAAAAGAGTGTGTAGATCACAGTCAGACAGTTCTACAGGGCACATCAAAGCTCTGTGTTGACCAAGCTTAGAGAGAAGCAGAAACCTAGAGTGAGCACAAGATAAGGATCTGCGAGGAAGAGGACAGGAAGATGGTGTGCAGAGAAGCAAGACAAGAGGCTATCGGAGCGAGGCTGTTTGGAGGAGACTGCACGCTCAAAGATGCTTTGGATCATCTTGAGCTTGGCTGTACTTCCTGCAATTGGATTCCATCTTTCCCATCTTTCCTTATAATCAATCCCCTTTTCATGTGATCTAGTTTGGTTGGGTTTTTGCTTCTTGCTGCCAACTCTTCCTTCCTCTCTGATTAGCAGTAATTCTACTACCACTACTCTCCATCATGACTGTTTTGTCTCCAAGTACTCCTAGTGTGGTATCTATAGCATAGGACATGCTCAATGAACACCTGGTCAGGACTTAGGCTTCTCATCCCTTCTGCTCAATATTCTAACACAAGAGCAACAAAAATTCACCCCTGAGGGGACTTCCGTTGCCTTTCTCAATGGTTTCATGTCAGATCTGTACCATGCGGTCCCTTTCAGGCCAGTCTGGTACAGCAAATCAGGATGGATTTTCTGGTGGTCATCAGAGTACCACTGTAGAGAGAGAGATTTTTATCTTTGCCTCAGAAATTACATGAGAACCATATTTTAATTAATAGGTTATATTTTCCCTCAGATTTACTTGTTCTTAATATCTCAGAGAGAGACTTCTGCTGTCAAAAACCACTCTAACATCAGACATTTCTTTCTGATTGTGTGATATATTCTTACTGTGTCATACAGCCATTCCTTAAACACTTATACCCAGAACTGTCTCTAGTGACTCTTTAACAGTTTGCCATGTATTCTCATTGTCAGGTAATACTAATCTGAACGTAAATGTAGAAGGGTATAAAATCACCACCTACTTTGCATGTTTTTACTGTTTCTATGTTTACATATTAGAGTTCCTTAAAAGTAGGACACACTTGGGTTTCTACTACATGGAAATTATAGAAATATGTTATTTTTCACCCTGGAAATGTACAAAGTTTTGAAATTTCTTCACTTTCCACTGCTTGGATAAAGCTCATTTTATGAGTTTATTAAGGTTGATCGGTCTCTATAATTTACCTGGGCCATGTTTAGCCTGTAGCCGTAAATACCAACTGAATGAGGCTAGCATACCAAGCATTCCAAATTCTGCTCACCCTATGAACACCACATTTGGATAGTCCCTCTGAAAATGAGATCAAGATGCTGAAAAGAAAAGGTGAAGACATTATTTTTCCTGCCAAAAGATTTGTAGACATGAGTGGGGCAAAATGACATATACATGCAAGGATTGTTTACAAAAAAAATAAGGCAAAGTAGTTTTATAGCAAAAGGTTTAATTTTTTAATGGCATTTAATGAAATCTGAGCCTGGAAAAGGTTGTTCTCCTCAGTCTTAATTTTAAAGCATTACCAAAAAAAAAAAAAAAAAAAAAAAAAAAAAAAAAAAAAACCTTCTATCACAGTTACAACTTTTCACTTGGGACATCTGGGCTAGTTACTCCACCCCCTTTTAATCTTTTCTAAAGAAACCTTTTATACACAAAAACATTCAGTTATTTTCTTTTAGCTAAAAAAAAAAAATCCAATCTTATAAAGTAGGTGTTCTCTACAGCATCAAGGTTGATGAAAACCATACCCTTGAACAGGAAGTTCAAAAGACAGAATGGCAGGCAAGAGCTGACCCATCTGCTATGGAAACATGTTAGCATCCTCCCAGGGCCGAGCCACTGACAAGAACACAGCATTATTCATGCAGAGCCTCTGCGTCCTGCTCTGGTCAGATTCCTTCCAGAGCCCCTGTCGGGCTGAGCAAGCCTGCTGATATCTGGCTGGCGTTGGGTCCTCATAACTGTCAGGGGCAGAGGTGTTAGTGAAATATTAGGAGGAAAATGAGGTGGATGGACCAATCGGTGGCAAAAGAAGTAATTTTAAAAGCTGTGAGGAAAAAGGACTTGCCAACTCCAAGTATCTAAATATAATTCTCCATCAAATTTGATGAACCTTCTAATGGTGACGAACAAGGGCTCCTCAGCAATGCTTCTCTATGCAGCCCCAGAGCAGGCTCCTGGCAAACTTGGGGTTACCCAATGGGGCTTATTTTATTTTCCCTATCTGCTTTTTTTTTTTGAGAACAAACTGTTTCTTCCTTCAGCAGCAGAGTCAAATCTGGAGACAAAGGCTTGGTAATTACCTTCATTTAAATGCACCAGAAGACATTTCATATATTGCTCAAACTTTGCCAAGAAAGGTCTAAGAATACAATTCAGCTATAAGATGTATGCTGTTCTAGCATCCAATGGAATTATCATGGATCTTATGCCAGATTTTCTTCCTAAGAAAGAGTATTCCTTTGTTCTTCTGAGGAAATCTAGTATCGGGTGGTATGTACATAGGTAATCACCCTAACTAAGTGTGATCACATTTAATTTTAAGAGATCATGATATGATAATAAAAAATAACAGAAATAGAAGTTTTTCCACATGTGGTTATTTTAATGTTAGATCAGTGCTTTTAAAACCTTATTCATAAGATTCCTTTAAGTGCTTGACTGTTTCACAGTTTAGATTCAGCTTTAAGATGCAATTTTCACTCCTCCTTTCCTCATACCCCCAAGTTTGCTGAAAAAATCATGGCAAACTCTAGTAATATTTATATCCTAGTTTGATAAATGCTCAGTCATCTCTATGGTATTAAAGCTTATTCTATCTTTCTTGAACTCATGGACATTTATTTCTCAAAATCTAGGCCAATCAGTTCATATCAAGAATGAGGCCTAGAATAATTATAGAACTCACATAAGTTCATATAATTAGCAGTCATTATTAGTCTACATCTAAAATATATACCAATTTTCTTTGTAATATGCTTTGACTCTCTTTTCAGGCCAAAATTCTACATGAGAGCTTATGTACATCAGGGTCAGCCAGATGTACCATGATCATTGTTAAGTGCCAGCATGTTTAGGAGCATTGTAAAATCAAGATCATTACCACTGGAATACTGGGTAAATATCTACTGAGGGGTATTTACCTGAAGAAAGCAAAAACAAAAAATTTGAAAAAATACATGCACTCTTATGCTCTTTTCAGTATTATTTACAATAGTCAAGATATGGAAGCAACCTAAGTGTCCATCAATAAATGAATGGATAAAGAAGGTGTAGCATACAGGATGCCTGGGTGGCTTAGAGGTTGAGTATCTGCCTTCAGCTCAGGGCATGATACCAGGGTCCGGGATCAAGTCCCACATCAGGCTCCTTGCATGGAGCCTACTTCTCCCTCTGCCTCTGTCTCTGCAGTTCTCTGTGTCTCTCATGAACAAATAAATAAAATCTTTTTTTTTTAAAGAAGATGTAGTGTACATACACGTACAAGCACACACACCATGAAATATTATTCAGCCATAAAAAAGAAAGGAATCTTGCCATTTGTGACACCATGAATGGACCTAGAGGGTATTATGCTAAGTGAAATAAGTCAGACAGAAAAAGACAAACACCATATGTTTTTACTTATATGTGGAATCTGAAAAACAAAACAAAAACAGGAATGGAGTCATAAATACAGAGAACAAACTGGTGGTTGTCAGTGGGGAGGGAGTGGGGATAAGGGTAAGACAGGCGAAGGGAATTAAGAAGTACAAACTTCCAATTATAAAATAAATAAGTCACAGGGATTAAAAGTACACCATAGGGAATATAGTCAATAATATTGTACAAACTTAGTATGGTGACAGATGGTGACTACACTTATTGAGGTGAATAATTGTCAAATGACTATATTGTACACTTGAAACTAATATAATATTGTATATCAACTCTACTTCAATAATTTAAAAAAATCATCCCCACTGGAACTATATCATAAGACTGCTGATTTTTCAAAATCTTTTGTATGGTTAATAGGAACCAGTTATTGGTTAAATTATAAGAGACTTTTTCTGAGCACCACCTTTTGCCTTGAACTATGATAGACCAAATGACTTCTTAGTGTCATTTTACAACCTGGGAACTGAGGCTCAGAGAAGTTAAGTGTGTGTTTGGGGTCACAAAGCAATAAGTGGTGAAGTGGAATCTTACAACCAGGTCTTTATATCTCCCAAACTCATATTCTTTCTACTATACTAAACTGCTTTTAGTTTTATTTATCCTTCATTTAATCACAAATAATTCAAATTACCAAAGCATTCATTGGTCAGAAATCTATTTTGGTTCTAGAAATGCAAAGAGAGCAGTCATAATTAGTTAATTAATAAACTTTTTTTTGGCAGAGCCTGATTTTAAAGGTTCCATTTTGAAACTGAGATAATTTATTATTTTACAAGTCATTTTTAAAAATTTGGGCGAGGAAATATTCCCAAGGCTTCCATTTTTATGCTGCACATTGTGTGCTTCTCTAAACAATAAGATCTAAATTAGAAGTCCTATTTTCTTTAGAAATCAGGAAGCAATTTACTCTGTGTGCTGGTAATGGAAGTTCTAAGGGGTTTCACATATAAACTCACTTCATTATGATGACACTGCTATACGGCTTATGCTATTGCTAGTTGTATGTTACAGATAAGAATCCTAAGGTACAGAGAGGTTAAATAACTTGCCCAAAGTCAGTCACATAGGTAGTAAATAACAGAATCAGAAAATGAACCCATATGATCTGGTTCCACTGCCCATGGTCTTCTCCACAATGCTGTATTGCCTAGTGTAATAAAACAATCAATCTGTCAAATAGCTACAACCTTTGTACTTGCTAAGTAAAGATGGAATACAGAATGTGGTATAAATTAGGCAAGAACACTGCCTTATCTTAGGTCTGACATGAGTTTTTCATAAGATATCCTGCAATTAGGCCATGTGTGCCATTACTGGTTCTAATGCCCAGGCAGGGAGCTAGGCAGATTTAGAACTAAGAGTTTATTGACCTCTGTGGTTGTCTCTTCCCTCTAAAAGCTACTCCCCTTTCACCAGGAGAGATTTGAACAGTCTTGGTAGGAAAGTGGGAGAGGAGAGATGTACCTTGCTCATCCAAACACCTAAAAGATTTTTTTAACAAGAACCCAAACCGAAAGAGTGTTCAAAGCGCCCAGTAATTACTATAATATGGTTCCTGGCAAAGCAATTATTAGGCTCTTATAAATGCTCCTCCTCCCCTCACATTGTGCTTTATAACTTGGACTTAAACTATCCAATTTCAAATCCTCAATCCAGAGCATGAGAAAGTCACTCTGTGCGTTACAAATCACCATTCAGCTAAGACCCCAGAGGATATTTGATGGCTATGAGGCACACATTGATACATATCTATGCTATATAGAAAGCATGCATGAAGATATATATGCATAAATATACATTTTAATATCTACATGAAGACATTCCTTTCTTCACTATGGGAATACTTAAGTATTCCTGTGGTGTAACACGTATAAACAGATGGTTAGGATGATGTCTGCTTAAAGGCAACACCAGCAAAGTTTGCCTTTGTAAAAGGATACTATCACATAGAACCAAATGTTCTAAAAATGAGAATATTCCCTCCCTCTCCACTCCCTCTGACAACTGCCTCTTAGGCTAAGTACACTTTGAGAGTTTTCATCTCATGTTTATATTTTTAAGAAGTATCGCCATTTGTAATTACCAGGTTCTCTTTGTGTTTAGGGGTAAAACAAACATTTCATAAACTATGGATTAACAATATCCTCTGAATCCCCACTCGGGAATCCAAAACCTTCTGGATCCAAAAGCCTTAGAGGAGATAATGGGACAAAAGTAGAACTATCTTCTATTGTATGATGTTATGGTATGATTAGAATACGTTACGGCAATTTTCAAAAAAATATTACGGTACCGTCAATGGCAGGGACTTTGAAGACTTTACTCTCGAGGTTTTAAATCCAAATATTATATGTAGAAATGGGATTTTTTAAATGTCTGCTTAATTTAAGTTTTCACTTCCTTAAATGGCCCAACGTGACAGAAGGAAATAAGAAGGGAGGACAACTTGAGAGGCCAACCTCCTTCTAGTTCATAAAGAAACGAAGGAGGGAAATCATTCTTAGTACTCATAATACAAAAAGATAGGGAGGGGGTGTGGGAAGCTTTCATTTAACCTCTGAGAACTATTTTTTATGCAATTAGGAGATATGTCAACAACTGGGTTTCAAAGCCTCAAAATAAACATACCGCTGGGGGTGCTCTGGCAATGATATTTTAATATAAATAGGCCTTTAGGGAACAGCAAAGTTAATCTTGTATGGCTAACCACTCTAGAGAGGCATTAAAAGCAAACAGACACAATACAAAACTGCCATCTTTCATCAAATCCAAGACACCATCAATTGTAAGATACATCCCAAAGATGTTAACATCTGAAAAAAAAAATGTACACCCTAGAATAGATGAAATACAGTAAGTATGTGATAGTTCCAGCTTCAGGGCTTATCCACTATCTTATTTCAATTAGTACTGCAACTACAAGCTACCTCCTAGTGCTCTGTAAACGCATGCTGAAATCTACCCTTGACCGCACTTAAAGCAGAATTTCAGGCAACTGTCTTAGTGTGTAGGTTAACAAAGTCTAGTTGATTTCTGTAAAATCTATCCTTAATATCCTGCAAGGGATATTTGTTGTCATAAACAATTTTTAAATAAGACCTCAAAGAGAAAATCACAACTTTGGATGACTGTTATTTTCATATCAAGATGATTTTTCATTGAGTAAGTGATCTTTTAACAGGTTTTCTGAGCTAATTTTTAAAAGTTGGGACATAGCTCACATGCCACAAAATCCACTATTTTAAAGCATGCAATCCAGGAGATTTTAGTACATTCACAAAGTTATGCAACTGTCACCACTGTCTAATTCCAAAACATTTTCATCACTCCGTAAAGAAATCCAGACTCTTTAGCAGTCACTCCCTATCCCTTTCCCTCCTCCCTTTTCCCCATTCCACAAGCCTCTGGCAACCACTAATCTACTTTCTATCCCTATAGATTTGCCTATTCCAAATATTCCCTATAAATGGAATCACACAATACGTGGCCTTTTGTGTTTGCCTTCTTTCTTTTAACATAATGTTTCCAGGATTTATCCTGGTTGTAGCGTGTGTCAGTACTTCATCTATTTTTAGGACTGAATAGTATTTCATTATATGGATGCATCACATTTTGTTAAACCAAACCAATCATCAGGTGATGAGCATTTGGGTTGTTTTTCCTTTGGGGGCAATTTTGAGTGCTATTACTAATAAAAGTCACATGCAAATTGTGTGAACATATGTCCTCAAATCCCCTGGGTACAGGGGTCGAATTGCTGGGTCATATGATAACTTTATGTTTAATTTTTCCAAAGTGTCTGTACATTTTACATTCTCACCAGCAATGTATAAAGGTTCCAAATTCTCCACCTTCTCATTAATATTCGTTATTGTATCTTTTTAAATAGTCATTCTGGTGTCTCAGGATGGTTTTGATTTACATTTCCCTAATGGCTAATGAAGTTGAGCATCTTTTCATATACTTATTGGTTAGTTATCTTCTTTGTAGAAAGGTTAATTAAAAACTTTTGCCCATTTTTTGATTGGGTTATTTGTCTTTTTTTATTATTGAATTGTAAGAGTTCTTTATACATCCTGAATTCTATATTATTATCAGATATATGATTTGCAAGCATTTTCTCCAATTCTGTGGACTGTCTTTCTTGATTTGAAGTAAACAAGGTTTTAATTTTGGCTAAGTCCAATTGTGCTGATTTATTCAGGTAAAGAGATGTGTCAATGACCAGGTTTCCAGTTTAATTTATATTTCTAGGGGATCCCTGGGTGGCGCAGCGGTTTGGCGCCTGCCTTTGGCCCAGGGCGCGATCCTGGAGACCCGGGATCGAATCCCACGTCGGGCTCCCGGTGCATGGAGCTTCTCCCTCTGCCTATGTCTCTGCCTCTCTTTCTCTCTCTGTGTGACTATCATAAATAAATAAAAATTAAAAAAAATTAAAGACTAATTTATATTTCTATTCAATCCTATAGTTACAAAAGAGGCAGTATCTATGAAGTAGACAAAGACTGCATAGTCAGAAGACACCAAATTCATTTTGTCATGAGACATGGAAATAAAAAAATGTTTTTCTATATAAGTTAGGGCAAAATTGCATGACAAGACATCAAAATCAATCTGAGCAATTTCTTTGACAATGGATAGAAGTTAGGATGATCTCTATCTAGATGGCCTATCTGCTTGTAGAATTTCTGTATTTTTAAATGTTTTGGAATCTGTCCCTAGACTAAATGCTAATTTTATTAATTCGCACATCTTTGCTTGGCATCATTTCTGAAGATGTGCAGTTATACAAACATATTTCCCCTGTGACATTTCAAAATGTTCTCAATCGTTAAAATTAATTTTAAAGACATCTGTGCCAATATGTATGATATATTTGCTTCTCCTACAGAGAGCTGCAATAGCCAGAACTTCACTAGGGTAATAACAAAATATGCTATAGCGACTTCCAAGTACTGTATAGTTTTGTAATGGAAAACAAGTTGGAGAAGCTTTGAAGGTTTGTCAGAAACTGCAATGCCTGGGTGGCAAGTGGGATTTCACTAGGCCCAGGGGACATTGTGAAACCCTCTTTGCAGCCATCTGTTGCTTTGTATCTGATATTCTACTGGAAGCCAGTCCAAAGAGGATAACAAGTGAAAACTATTTTGGCAACAAAACAAAATATAAGAAACTCAAAACAAACATCTCCTCATAAACAGATTTTCTGTTGGATTCAAATCATACATGACAACAATGTTTAGAAAATGCACATATTAAACTCACTAAAAAGTGCCAAAAGAGATAGAGTGAAGAAAGGAAGGAAAACAGGAGGGGACACCTTTTCAGAAAGCAATTTGTCTGTTTAGTTGTGCTTCTTCAATAAGGCAGTATTTCCTTGAGGGCAGAGACTGTCTTCTTCACTCTCTAGTGCTAGAACCTCAGCGCTGGCTAAGAATGCTAAGAGAAAATATAGGAAAGGATGGTATGGTCCAGATAAGAAATGAGCTTGAATGAAAATACCTACAGCATGCAATTAGAGAGTAGAGAAGAATACTGATGGTGGAAGTGGAATTCTAGAGTGAGGTCTTTAAGGCCCATGCCTTCACTCATTCGGCGCCTATTTCTGGAGAACTGACCATGGGTACTGTGTGAGGTGCTGGGGATAAGAGCTATACACAAAACAGAACAAATCCCCACTTTCATGATGGAGTTTATAGTTAAAAGCTAATACTTATGAGGCACAGAAATTGTGCCGAGCATTGTATTCAGAGCTCGTGTGTATTATTTCTTTGGATCTTCATACCAATCCTATGGTCTCACCTACAGATGAGACAATAGACGTTTAGCTTGAGAGACTTGCAGAGAACCAGGAACCAGGGACTTAGAAGCACTGAGCCTCTGATCTTCCCTCCATCACAGGTTCACCATGTGACTCTAAGACCACAATCTTCTAGTTGCTATGCATTGTTTAATTCAGGAAGACAATTATGCAAATGAGTGTTATATCATCGTACCCTATATTTTAGCATTACAGTCACTTATAGATGAGAGAGAAAACCTCAATATTTTTAAAGTCTCAATCCATGGACTTCAAAAAGGGAACTCTGTGTCTCTGATGGCTCTTGAAAGGAGAAAGGAGGGAATGAGGACATATAAAGTGATGCTCACATAAGGGAGAGTAATGCTGAGTTTTTCTAAGAAAGAAAAGTGCCATTCTCATGAGGGATAAAGAATTGACCTTCAGTGCCTAGGGAAAAGAGGAGAAGAGGTAAAAGAAGAAACCTGGCAAGCTCTGTGGTAGGGAGGTGTAGAAGTCATAAAGTGATTATTAATGAGAGGTTGGGGGTATAAAAAAAACCTGAAAAACCATTCAACTGCTTGTTATTTCTGATGGTCTTTCTGTAATTCAGATTCTGGAAAATACCTCATACTAGTACAACCCTCCAGGAAGATCTACAGAAATCAGATTGCTAAATGAAAGCTAATTAGGACTTATTGTCCCACCTAATGTCATCTGTGGGTTGTTCAACCTTCAACGGTTCAAATTTAGAACACTGAAAGTCCTTCCAGGGGCTCGTGGCCACAGCTGTCATAAACACTGCTTAGGTGACGTGTGATAGAGCACAGCAGACTGTGATAGAGCACAGCGGACGGAGGACTCCTGGGAGAAAAAGATACATGGCAGTACATGACTATGGGGCCTGTGACTTTGTAATCCGTTTTAACAATGTTGCATCTTCACTACTAAGACACAGAAAGTCATGTTTTTCCCCCCAATTCTCATAATTTATAGCTTTTCTCTTAAAAGCATTGTTTTAGTTTATATTCTACTGGGATATCAAGTCTCAACAGATGTAATGATTCAATAATTAAAGAAATATAAATCCTTGAATCAAAGTCAACTTCACTTCAGTCTTCTAATATGTGTGGCAGAAAAGGAGATCTCAAAATCACAACAGAATGTTATAATGCGCGATAATCCTAGGGAATCAAAAGCTAAATTAGAAATTGCCATGTGATGGATTGTGTAAATTGCAGCCCACATTTGTGCTTCATTCCGTTCAACAAATATTTGCAGAGTGCAATATGCCAGGCTTTGTGCTACAGGCCTGTATACAGGGACAGAATGGCATAGTCCCAGCCTTTGATGGATTTACTCTACAATTTGTCTGATAAAACACATAATAATACAATACATGATAAGTTTCCATGTATTTTCTACACCATAAAAAGGAAATGACCTTACATTGCTAGCAGACATGTAAAGTGGTATAGCCGCTCTGGAAAATAGTTTGACAATTCATTTTAAAACTAAATACACACACACACACACACAAATAAATAAATTAAAATTAAATACACACTTACCATACAACCCAGCAATTATGCTTGAAGGCATATAGCCTAGGGAAATGAAAATGTGCAGAAAAACCTGTACATGAATGTTCATAACAGCTTTACTTATAATAGCCCCAAACTGGAAACAACCCATCCATCCATCCATCCATAAGTGAGACACATCTGCCACAGAATACTGCTCAGCAACAAAACGCAATGAACTATCGATACACATCACAACTTAGATCTCAAGGCCCTTTAAGCACAAAGTCAATCTCAAAAGGTCACTTACTGTATGATTCCATTTATATACAACATTCTGGAAATGGTAAAAGTATAGAAGTGAAAAACACATGAATGGTTGGTATGAGATAGAGATGGTGGAAGTAAAACTATACCATGTCAGTAAGTGCAGTGGAAAAAATAAAGCAGAGGGCCGATTTGGGGAGAGGGCTTTTACTAATTTTTATAAGATGGTCAGAAAGGCTGCTCTGGAGGAAATCAGAGAGAGCCGAACGAGAATCTGAGGACAAGAAGATGGAAGAGTCAGGCCCTGGGCAGGTACGTGCTTGGTGTATTTGAATCAGTGTAGCTGAATTAAGGAGGGAAGAGGGGCAAGAGGTACTGCTGAAAGGTTGAGAAGGTCTAGAAAACAAAGGAGGACAGACTGTGAAGAGTCTTGTAAGAAACTGCGTGGATTTTGGCTTCTTTGCTGATTGATGCCCAGAACTCTTAGCCTTCACTTCTGCTAAGTGTTTACTTCTGTGGTGCCTAGAGAGCTCAGGAAGAATTACCAACACTTACTATCTAGGTGAGTTGGCCTCAGTTTCCCCGTTTGTTCAATGCAGGATAATAAAAGCAGTACCTTATGAAGAATCAATCCACTGTTTGGAATAGTGCCTGGCACAGATGTGTACAATAAATACTATCTATTATTATTATTTATTACATTCTAAAATGATAAGCACTTCTGGTCATGGCCCTGAGGTTATTAAGGATGAGGAATTCCATCACACTATTAAGGATGAGAGACTAAATAAATGATACATAAAAATAAATGTATGCACATGCATGTGTGTATATGTGAAAAGAGAAAATGGTTTCTTAATCTGATTATTTCATTAGTCCTAATAGCCATTATTTATCCCTTCTAGATACCAAAATTTAATTGGCTTCATTAAATTAGGTGTTGAAAGGTCATTAGGACTACATTACACATTGCTATTAAAAGGATGCTTTACTAGGCATTCTGACAAAGTATCCTGTGAGAATAAGACGTGGACGAGACATGAATAGTGTAGGTGAACAAATGTACAAGGTTCCCTGTGGAATCACATATGGCCTCAGCCCAAACTCCGTTAAGTATCAAGGGATTACAGAAGTTGAACTCCTGCTTTTATTTCAGCATTACTCTGGGTCCTGAAAAGTTGCTTTCTTTTTTTTAGTATTTTCTAGTATCTATGTTTCCCAGTGAGTATAAAGTATATCAGAGCTGGAAGTAATTCATAAAAAATGGTTTGTAAGTTTCCATTAAAATCTCATGACTATGCAAATGTTCAGAACTCCAGCATAAATAATCACCACCATCCTTCCCCGTCCCCAAACTGTTTTAGTATGAATCATGAAAACACACAGCTGTGAGAATTAGTGTAGGGAAGACAGAGCTCCACTTCTGGCACAACTTCAAATGCCTCGGTGGAGCCTGAAAAATGTCAGGCGCCAAGTTCACACTGAAGCACTGCAGCTCCCATGGACAAACAAGATGCAGCCAACATGTTCTATACGGTAAAATACTTAACACACATCACCCTTCATGCATTATAAAAAGGACTGGCTTGCAGAAATTCAGGATGAGGGACTTACAGGCCGCGCTAGTCACCTCTATGTTTGTTGTAAGGAAACCCAGGAGAAGAGCTGCACATCCAGAATGCTGATGTTTCAGTAAGATCTGGTGTTGATCTCTGGTCCTGCTTCTTTTTCCTTTTTCTTTTTCTCTTTCTCTCTTTGTTTCTTTTACCATGGTTACAACATTCCTGCTGTACTAATCCAAAGTGCAACTCACAGAGGTCCCAGAATGATATGCTCCTTTTGATAACAACTTCTCAATTCTGGATGGTGACGGTTCCAGCGGGTTCTAGTCCACAGTACATGTGTAAAGGTTTAAACTTTTTTGCTGACATAGAGGAAGTTACTCATGGAATAATTATCTTTGGTCCATAGCACACAGTCTGGCTGTGCTGAGATAGTTGTTTAAAATGAAAAAAAAAAATGTGTTAAGCAGCACTTTTAAACAGAATTTTTAAAAACCCTGGTTGAAGTTAAAAGGTATGATGGTAGAGAAAATCCCATTTATAATAACAATGAAAAAGATAAAATACTTACAAATAAACTTAAAAGGTTTAAAGCTTGTATGAAAAACACTGTTCTAAAATGCTCCTGTAAAACACAATTGTAGGTTTGAACAAATGGAAAAACAAATACCCAGTTCTTGATTAGAATAGCTCAGTATCATTAAAGATGCCTGAGCTAAGTCAATTTCTAAATTTGTGAAATCGCAAAATACTTAAAATAAACCTTTTTCTTCCTGAAAATAAACAAATTGACCTTACTAAATAATAAAGTTTATGTGAAAAAAATAACAACAGAAGATTATCTAAGGAAAACAATGTAAAATGAAGTGCTATGAGAGAGGAATAGCCAAACAAAATATTAAAACCTACTACAAAGTCTTTATAACTAAAATGGTGTGGTTGTGGAACATGAATAGACAGGCCAATGAAACAGAAGAACAAGTCCAGAAAGATACCTGACCACAGATGGAAATTAGTATAGGATGTGGGTGCTTCTCAATATGTGGAGGCAAAGGTGGACTTTTTAATATATGGTGTAGGACAACTGGAAAGTCATTTGAGAAATGATAAATTTTGATCCATTCTTCATGCTAATCATAAGCACAAACTCCAAACTGACCAGGTATTTAAAAAATAAAATTAAAAATTTTTATTTATTTAAGATTTTATTGATTTACTCATGAGAGACACAGAGAAATGAGGCAGAGACATAAGCAGAGGGAGAAGCGGGCTCCTTTCAGGAAGCCTGATGTGGGACTTGGTCCCAGTACCCTGGATTCACGACCTGAGCCAAAGGTAGACATTCAACCACTGAGTCTTCAGATGCCTCCTTAAACAATTTTAAATCAGTAAATTCCTCTATAATTCTTCCATAACCTGAAAGTTAAAAAGACTTTGTAACTCTGAATCAAAAATCCAAATGCTCAATAAAAGGATTGATATATCTGACCATCTTTTAAAAAATGCATGGCAAGAACACTATATGCAAAATCAAATGGGAACAAATTATAAAACATGGGCAAATATCCCGTAAAAAACTAATGTCCCTAATTCATAAAGAACTTTAAAAAAATTGTTGAAAAAGAATCCAAAAATACTATAGAGAAAGATGTGTAAAAGATAGGAGTTAAAAATTCCCATGTAACACATAAATGACAATGAAGTAGAATTAGACGTTCAACTTCACTTAAAAGAGAAATGTGTACTAAATTAACATTAAAATACAATTTTTCATTCATCAGATTAGCAAGACTCAAAAGCTTGACAATAGAGTCTGTTGTGAGGCTGAAGACACACAGGCCTCCTGCAACATGGCTGGTGGGAAAGCAATGGCGTACTACCCCTATGGAGGGGAACCTGACGATATCTAATAGAGCTGGATGCATCTATCACCATGCCAGCAATACCAGGACTACAGGGACACAACTACAAATTTACCCTGATTATATATCTCAAACACATATACACAGGGCTATCTACTGCATTATTAGATGTAAGCACAAAATATTAGAAACTACCTAAATTTCCAAAGACAGGATATGGTTGGATAAAGTATGGTGCATTCACACAATGAAATACTAGGCAAATGTAACAAAGAACAAGAAAGCTCTCTATGAACTGGTATGTAACAGTTTCAAGGCTATATTGTTAAGTAAATAAAGCACAATGCAAAGGAGTACATATATATGCTGCCTCTGAGTAAGAAAAAGGGAGAAATAAGAAACCATACATTTCCCAACTTATTTTTGCAAGAGGAAACACAGAAGAATAAATCAAGAACCAATGAAATTGTTTGCCTACAAAAGGGTAAATGAAGCATGAGGATCAAGTGATGGAAGGGATGGAGGAGTAAGTGACATTTCTGAAAACAACTTTTTGTATGGTTTTAAATTTGGAAGAATGTTAATGTTGCATATATTTAAAAACACAATTAAATTAATAAGCATAGGAAATAACCCTAAAGTTGAACACAAACAGAAATAAATAAGTGATCCCAACTGAATAACAGAACCATATGGGGGTGGGGAGAGGTAGGGAAGAACTGATCCAAGTAACTTGAGAGCACAATGCTTTGATAAATACCCTTGGTCTAGGGGGAAAAAAAAGAACTGTAAGTAAATCCTGAACTATTTTTAGTAGGTGTCTTTTTTATAGTGGTATGACTACAGCAATTGTGAAACTACTTTTTCTTTTTGTTTGTGTACTGTAGGATTAAGCAAATGGAATACATATGGAGACACTGCTGAGAGCCATGGCTCTTACTGTGAAAAAGTGAAATAAAATATCATGTACACACACACACACAGTGTACATGTATGTGTGTGTGTGTGTGTGTGTATGCAATGATATCCAGTAACAATGAGTATTTCTAGTGACTAGATCTTGGTTTTTATATAGCACCCCACTGAAAGGAACCAGGGAATTCTGAAAAATGGCAGATTCCAGGGATGAAGTAAGAAAGGTATAAGACAAGCCTGGCCCAACTGTTGTGCCAGAAGGGAAACTGTCCACAAATAATGGGGCATGTCAAATGCACATGGAAGCCAGCTTGACGAGTCTAACACTTGCTATATCTGAGTCAATTGAGTACCAAAATCAGTGAATTACAATACATTTAATTAAATAGGAATCCATAAGTCCATACTAATAATAACTAAACATTATACATAGACAGTTATGGGAGAAGAGAGCTTTTCTTTCTAATAGATGTCAACTGATGAGTAGTAGCCTTGAAAATCACCCTTTACAACCATCATTGTAACATTGGTTTGAGCAAGAATCAGCAGGTGAAAGTTTATGCGGAGTACGATATTTGTACAGTCTCAAAGTAAATGACCATAAATGGCTTATTATTTGCAAAGGATAATATAGTAATTATATTACAGGAAGAAGTGAGACAATACCTTGACATGATGATCAAAATTAACATCACAACTGAAGAAGGATGGCTCTAGAGATGCTACCCTGAAAATATTACAACTTCATTTATGTAGTTTGCTGGCTGGAGGGCGAGGTGTGTAAACTGAAATTAAATAAATGGATTCCGGGAGCCAGGTTTCTAACTGTTGGTGTGGAAGTATACAGATAAAAAAGGGAGTGAAAACAGAATGATCCATGTGATAAATGGATTAGAGCTGGAAACATCAGTGTACACTAATATATGTATTACACAGATTTGTATACATACACACATTTGGTTATTCAATAAGCCAAGAGAGTCTAGAAGACTAATGGCATCCCAGTAACAATGAGCTTATCTAATATTATTCAAGGCTCTCGATTTCTAAAATTATTCCAATGAAAAGAACCAGGGCTCTCTGAAGAAATAGCTGCATCTAGGACTATAAGGCATGAAATATAAAGATGAGTCTGGATAATCTTGTAGTGTTAGAAAGTAAGGAAAAGCTGAAAAATAAGACAAAACAAATCTCATAAGGATTTATCAAAGGAACCAATTGAAAGAGCTCCCAAAGGTCAAACTAGAACAATCTGAGCAACAAAAAATAAAGTAGTATTGGATTATAGCTTCACATATAAACTGTTTCATTAGTATATATCAATATAAATAAATAATTGAATAAATTAACAAATGAAGGATAAAAGAAAATGTCTTGTATAGGGGAATTTAAAATAATTTATGTAGATACTTTGCCCTCAAGGAGGTGGAATGTAACTCCTCACTCTTGCATATAGGACATCTGTCTGACAAGGTCAGTATGTAAAGGGTTGAAAAGGAGTAACTGTTGTTGAGAAACCTGACAAATACTATCTCAGCCACCTTGTCAACATCATGTTGATAGTATGCATCCTTGATACCATGTGATGATAATGGCACTTTATCTTTGTGGTCTTCTTCCTCAAAACATATAATGCTAGTGTAATCATCAGAAAAATCCCAGTTGAGATACATCCCACGAAATATCTCAGCAGTATTTAAGACTGTCAAGGTCACCAAAAATATTGAAAGTCTGAAAAACTGTCACATCCAAGAAAAACCTAAGGAGACATGATGACTAAATGTAACATGGTATCCTGGATGAGATCTTGGAACAGAAAAAGGATACTAGGCAATGATGATTTTACCATTTAAATTTTTTCATATTTAAGTATGTTAATTTGGTTTATGTTATATGAAATTCTGTTACTGGTTATATTTCAAGACCACTTGTGTTTCACAGTTTATCATGTTTAAAAGTCAATGCCATATAAAGATTAAGATAAAATTCATCCTTCTATTCTTGAGGGCATTAGGAAGTAGCTATGTACTTAGCCCCATGATGAGTACATTTGGGAAATTGAGCACTAGGGAGTTAGTCTAAGATAAATTGCACTTAAATAACTTAAAATAACTACAAGTGAAAGTCCTTTACAACTGGTTGACAGAGGCTAAAAGGTTTCATGGACTGGTGGATCTGGATCTAGGCCTAGAATTCTGATGTCAGTGGAAGATAAGGAAAGGGTTTTCATAGAAGGACTTTAGGATCCACATTATGAATCACTTTGCTGCGTTACCTGCAATAAATGTCACTCAGAAAATGATAACCATATGAATGGATGAAAGAAAAAAAAAGGGAGCATAGAATGGAAGAAGGAGGGACAGGGAAAGGAAGAACTAAGACACATAAAATCTCTAAGGCATCTCAACCAACTTCAGAACATCACACTTCTAGCCTTAATACGTACATTAATTTAAAAGAATGCATTTACATAAGATTCTTAACTTTGACTTTAACAACACAAAGATATAAACCCAGCTGGGATTTACTGTGCAGACAGTAGGGCTCAGAATCCCAAATCTATAAGGTGAGCAGAGAACAGTAAGAGTCCTGGCATCTGCTCTCAAAGGGTCTGCAAGCTCCATTGGGCCAAGTGGGTGACCTGAAAATTTGCACTGGAAGCTCTCCCATCCTTACTCCATCACAGGGACATAAAGGGTCAATGTATTCCACTGAAGTAGTATGACATGGTGGTTAAGAGTACAAGTTTTGGAATCAGGACAGGTTTGAATTCTTGGTTTGCCACTCACTAGCAAAGTTTTGCTATATCTCCAAGCTTTAATTTCCTCGAGGAGAAAATGAAGATTATAGTAGATTCCTCAGGGGATTGTAGAGGATTATCCCCTCAGTCAACAAGCCCTGTTTCTCCAATCCACCCACTTCTGTCAATTGTTACTGCATAAACCAAGTTACCATCTTCTCTAGCCCATAGGACAGCAGCTTCTCCACTGGCCTATCCTTATTTTTCACCTCCTCCCATTCCATCCATTCTCCACACTAGTCATGGGATCCCATCTAAAATGCAAATATCATTATTATCTTTACATCAAACATTGACTTCCCCATAGTTCTCAGGATAAAAACCCAAGGCCTTAAACTAGCTTTCAAGGCCTATGTAATCCTACTGTCTTCCATCACTTGGGTCACATTTGCCTTTCCATCTAACCTCCCAACCCCAATCCCTTTGCCTTTTGCCTCAGTTTTTTTTTTTTTTAAGATTTTATTTATCTACTCATGAGAGACACACAGAGAGAGAGGCAGAGACACAGGCAGAGGGAGAAGCAGGCTCCATGCAGGGAGCTGGATGTGGGACTCGATCCGGGACTCCAGGATCATGCCCCGGGCCGAAGGCAGGCACTAAACCACTGAGCCACCCAGGGATCCCTTGCCTCCGAATTCAACCCAAACCTCATTTCCTAAGGAAACCTCCCCCGACCTCAAGACCAGCTGGGCAGAGCTTAGTGCTGCTCCCCAAATATTTGTGGATTTCCTTCTTCCAGGTACATGGTAGGGCTGCACTTTTCCTAGCACCTGTAAGTTAAGAGTCACCCATACCCTTGACTAAGTCTGGCCAATGAAATATGAGCAGAAACTATTGGGTTATTTCTTGGTAAACAGTTCAATAGCCAGCCCTGTTTACTATGCTTTTTTTCTTCTTCTTCTAATAAAAATGGCCATGTGATTATGGGTGGATGTTGTCTCACTGTGCCTTGGATTGAGGCAGACAAAAATAATGATGTAGAAAGGGCCTTCAGCCCACTCCTGATGGACACGTAGTACAAGCAAGAAATGAATCTTCATTATTTTCTGCCACTAAAAGTTTTTTAAGAATTTTTTTTTTTAATTCATAGAGACACACAAACAGAGAGAGAGGCAGAGACACAGGCAGAGGGAGAAGGAGAAGCAAGCTCCATGCAGGGAGCCCAACATGGGATTCTATCCAGGGTCTCCAGGATCATGCCCTGGGCTGCAGGCAGCGCTAAACCGCTGCACCACCAGGGCTGCCCTCTGCCACTAAACATTTGAGGCTGTCTGTTATTTCATAATAATCTATCTTATCCTTACTGGTAGATTTGTTAGAAATCCCACTAGAATACTCTCCCCACTGGGGATCCCTGGGTGGCGCAGCGGTTTGGCGCCTGCCTTTGGCCCAGGGCCCGATCCTGGAGACCCGGGATCGAATCCCACATCAGGCTCCTGGTGCATGGAGCCTGCTTCTCCCTCTGCCTGTGTCTCTGCCTCTCTCTCTCTCTGTGTGTGACTATCATAAATAAATAAAAATTAAAAAAAAAATTAAAAAAAAAAAAGAATACTCTCCCCACTAACAATCTCACTTTTCACAACTGTAATCACATAATTATATGAGTGGGAGTCAATTGTTTAATGACCCTCCTCCTGCTAAAATATAATCTTCACAGGGCAGGGATTGTTTTCTTGTTCACTTTTGAGGCCTAAGCACTAGCATAGTATCTAATACAATTCTCAATAAAAATCAGAATGATGAACAAATTCAAGAGATAATGTGTATAAAATCATTAGTATAGAACAAAGATATACAAAATGCTCAATGATGATAGATTATTTCATCTTTTTTTCCTCTTGTTTCTATTTATTATTTTATTATATAATTACAACAATTTAATTAGAGACAGCTTAGTATAACGATTAAGATTTGAACTTTCAAAGTCCCTGGGGATCTGAATCCTGGCTCCCCCAACTACTGGCTATGTGACCTTGGACAACTAACTTAAACTTTCTGCTCCTCAATTTCCTTGTCTGTAAAGTATGACACAATATCTCATAGGGACTGTCATAAGGATTAAATAAATTAACTTGTAATATAGCTAAAACTATGCTTGGTACATAATAAGTAATATGTGTTTGTTAAATACATGCATATATGCCTACAAACCACACATAATTTATTAATATAAAAAGGGGTTTAGGAGCAGCTCCTATTGAACTACATATCCAATCTTCCCCAAAAGAGCTGCACAGAGAGGCTCTGGGTTAGATGAGGTAAACACACTCTATTATTTCTTTTCCACTACATGCAACTATAAACCCCCCACAGAATTCATGAAACCAAAATGTGAGAAGCTAGACTTTGAAATCCTATCAAACTGATGGTAAATATTCTCTCCTCCAGCTTGAACTCAACACAATCTCAAATCCAGAAATTCAATTAGAATGACTGTAGATTTCTCATCAGAAACTACGGAGGCCAGAAAGAAGTGAAAAAATATTTTTTAAGTGCCAAAAGAACCATATTCAGTGAAAATATTCTTCAGGATTGAAGGTGAAATAAATATTATTAGATGAAAGAAAATTAAGAGAATTCCTTTCTGCCAGACCTATTTTTAATAGCTACAGGAAGTTTTCAGACAGAAGGAAACTTGGTATCAGAAAGAAATGATAATCAAAAGAAAACTTAGAACATTAGAAATAAAGGAAGAACAATGGAGAGGGTAAATATCTTGGCAGATATAATAGATTATTCTTTTCTTATTGAGCTCTTTAAAACACAGTTGATGACTGAAATAAAAAATTATAACATCTGATGAAGTTTTTAATGTACATAGATGTAATACACATGAGAACTAAAACATAAAAAGATTTAGATATATGAATAGTATTTCTACATTCCAATTGTAGTAAAAGTATTGATAGCAGTAATTAGTTAAGTATGCATATTACAATTCCTAGAGCAACCTCTATAAACACTATACAAATAGATTATTAAAAAATGTTCAAACTACCTAAAAGGAAGGCAAGGGAAAACAACAGAATGAAAAACACAAGGGAGAAACAGAAGACAAATAATAAAGAGGTAGACTATCTCTAAACATTGCAAGACTTACAATAAATCTAAATGGTCCAAACATACCAAATTAAAAGAGATTACAGATTAAAGAATGAAAGGAAAACAGATGCATGACAAACTGGAACACAAGAAGAAAACAGTGTAGTTAGGAGACTTAGAAGTATGTCATTCAAAGAAAAACTGAAAACACATAAGAGCAGCTCAAAAAAGAAAAGGTTGGAACAGGGTATCTTTAAATTTTTAAGAAATCTACAGTAAGATCCTGTTCTTTATTCTACACCAGGTCCATGCTAGGAGCTTCCAAATACTTGGAAGTGGTATAAGATTTGCTTTCATCTTAACTTCCAGAGGCCAGAATGAATGAGTGTCAATTGAAGTACAGAGATCAGTAATTGTAAGAAACCAAAGAAAGACTGAGAGAGCCCAAGACCCATGCCCTCTTCGGTAGTGTCTGCAGTAGAGCTGGATAAATACTGAAGTTAGGTGATACCATGGGAGGAACTTATGGGAAGGAATGGCAATTGCATTAATATTTAAATCTTTTATTTTATTACAACATCTAGATATGAGGCTGACAGGTTCTTTCCACTTCAGGCTTGCTAATTTACATATTTTCTTGATATATCATCTATTTATAGTATGGAAATAAAGAAAATTGCAAAACTCTCTTCAGCAGGCTCGTGAGACACTAGCCTTCCAAAGATCAGACAATGGGATGCCTTCTCCAGAATAAAAAAGAAAATGCTGCAGAAATTTTTTTATTACTTCTCATAGAGGACATATTTAATTTTAATCTACCCAGCATTCATCTTCCATTTTCTTTTAAAAAATATACTTTTGTAAAAGATTCTATTTATTTGAGAGGGAGAGAGAGAGAGCATAAGTGGGTGGTGGGGGTGTACAGAAGGAGAAGCAGACTCCCCACTGAGCAGGGAGCCCAATCTCGGGCTTGATCCCAGGACCCTGAGATCATCATCTGCCATTTTCTGATACCTCTACCTCCTTCACTCTGTTCCCGAGCGCTGAGTAGGCTGACTGTCTCTATGGCTTAAGGGTAAAGATTGGACCTTGGCCTGGCCACTCAGGGCACTGCACTCCTAGGCCACATAATTGATTCAGAGATGGGTACATCATCTAACTAAAGTTATTCAGAGCAAGTAACTAAGACTCTTATTCGAGAAAGTAGGATAGAAATACTTTTTGTTCCTTCCTTGTATATGAGTATAGACAAGGAGGACGTATATTGCTCAGGGTAGGCTAGATTATGTCACAGGAAAATGGGAAAACCTCATTGACTTAATGTAACAAAAGTTCTCCCTCACCCACACATCCACCATGGATTACCAGAGGAGCCTTGCTCACTTAAGTCATGTAGGGACCTAAGTGGGGAGGCCCCATCTTGACACATGCTTCGGTATTCACCATGGTTAAGGAGAAAGGGACACAGTGAGTAATGCAATGGCTCTAAAAGCTTCTACCCAGAAGTTACGCATGCTTCCTATGTTCACATTTTATTGGTGAAAGCAAATCGCACGGTCACATCTAACTTCAGGGGACAGAGAAGTATAATTTTACTATGTACCCAGATGAAGGAAAGCTGGAAATATATAGTGAACAGCTAACAATTATACAGGATTATACAGGCAACTCAAGGCTTGTGAAAAACACTGACAGGTAGGGAAAGATGGGGTCGCAATGACACAGTTGAAGTTTCTGGATCTAGCTATGCCTGAAGGAGGATGGCCTTGAACTGTTAGTTTATAGTGAAACAATAAACCCCCCCTTTTTGCTTAATTCAGTTGGGTTTTCTTCTATAACTGACAAATTAAAGTATCCTGAGCCACCTACTTCTCAACAAACAACAGTCAGATAGTAATTTTGGTTCTGAGGGATAATGGTAGAAGGTGGAAGGATGTTAACCTATCCCTGAAATACCAACAGGCTTTTGAGCAACCACAGAGCCTCCAGGTGCCACCACCTTTTCAGAGATAGCTCAGATTCTGTGTGTAATAAAAGTTGAAAACTCATTAATTCTTATTGCACCCAGACAAAATTTCTGCATCTTACCTTGACAGGCTGAAAAGCAGACCAAGGAGAGGTGAGTTTTTATTTTCTACAGGAGAGTGGCATGCTGTGTAACTAAAACCCATCCTGGCACCAAAACCATGAGACCTTGAAAGAGTTCCAGGCCATGATGCCTCTTCTTGAGTCCCTGTGTCCCACCGGCCTAAGGAAAGCTGAACACAAAAGCACACCCCAACTTACTACATCCTGTGACCTGTCACCTGCCTCAGAGCAGCTTTGAGGAAGAGAGTCTTGACTTCAGGAGACTTAGCCAAGAATATCAAACAGGTAGAGAAGGGGTGTGGCCTTATCATAGATAGCACCTTGGGGTAGGTGAGCCTGGGCTCAAATCCTGCCTCTGCCATCCCCCATGGGTGTCCTTGGAAATGCTTCAGCCTATGGGCCTTGGGTTCCTCATCTGTACCAGGCAGAAGGGGAGAGCACCTACCTCAGAGCTAAGAGGTGATTTTAAGAAAGCAGAAAGCATTCTATACAAGGCCAAGCACCGGAGAGACCTGCCCCTGCTGCCTTCTTCCCACCCTACTGCCTACTGTCTTTTTCTTTATCTGTAGGTGTAGAAGGGGAGGCTGCCGGTGTGCAGGCCGACCAGGAGATCTGTGTATGTTGGAGAAAGCACTCTTGTCAAGCTTTGCAAAGTCTGGAGCATTCAAGGGCAAGTCTGCCACTGTGGTCTATAATCCTGTTAAACCTCCTTTATGCGTTTCCTTACACACACAAACACCTCAGGTAATTTTACATAAATAGGATCATGGTGAAGAGCTTCTTCAAACAGCAAGAGGATAGTAATCAGCTAGATCAATTTTTCCATCTAACTATACTGATGGAGATTTTTAATAAATGTAATAACATAAAGACAAGGTGGCTCTTCCATGAAAAAAACTTGGATTTTTTTTTCTTAAAAGACACATTTCTGGAAAGAGCACACTGGACTTCCATTTCGGTAAGTCACACCCAATTCACCAAACAACCCTGCATTTACTAATTACTGTATGCCAGGTACTAGGCAGCATGAGTAGGACACAAATATGAGTAAGAAGCAACGTTGCTGCTGAAACACAAGCTCTTTTAGGGCGTGGGCTTTCTCTTGTTCACCACCATAGCCCCAGAACCAACTCCTACCTGGCGAACAGTAGGCACTCCGCAAACAAGTGATGGCTGATGAAATGACTGGCCCAAGCAGCTCAAAGTCTACCAGGAGTTTGCTTGGTGATTAATGCAATTTGAAATGAGATAAGATCACCAAGAGAGAGTTAATTCAAATATTTCTGTCAGGAAAAAAATAGCGTTGAGAAATGTTTTGACAACATAAGTTCTCCTAATTTGAATAAGTGGAATTTTCTTTGAGGTTCAGTCTAGAGCAAGTCATGATAATAGTAATGATGATAATGGTAACAACCTATTCACTGAGTGCTCCCCACACTGTATGAGGGCGGTACTCGTGAATCCCAGCTCCACAGAGGAAGAGACTGACAGATAAGAACTAGCCAAGGTCATGGGCCTAATTGGCAAGAACATTCTCAATTCTGACTCTCAAAGACTCCCTTCCACACCTCCCTCCTCTCTCTTGTAATCACCACACTACATTTATTTCCTCTTATAATCTGCAAGGCATTCACTTTGTTCCCTCTTTTTTTTTTTTTTTTTTTTTTTTTTAAGTGGCATCCATAGCACCTGGGGTTCAAAAGCCGTTTTGGGAACCAACTATAACTGATAGAATTCACTTCCTCCTGGTGTAGACCTGAAAGGAATCTTTAAGTAACTAGATAAAAAAGGCCCAACATGGACACTTACTTTACAACACTGCCTCCTGAAACTGAGTTTTTGCCCAAAGTAAGTAAGGGGGCAGACTAGAGGGAGAGATAAAGCCCATTTACAAGTCTTGTGGTTTGATGGCTAAGAAAAAGACAGTTCCTTAAGGTTAACATACACTCTTAACCTTCTGAGGACCACCAGTGATTGTGAGAGGCATCTCTTACCCCTGAAGGATGCTTTCATTCCAGAACTTTCTGGACCCCTAAGAGTGCTGTAATCTCCTGTAGGAAGCAGATAAACTGAGGCATTCCAACAACATAGATGAAACCCACATCTCTGTGGCAAATCAGCAGGCACATCACAGCACATTCCGAAGGCAGCCCTTATGACCAGGAGCTCCTCGAGAAAGCAGAGTCTTGTTTCCCTCCAGTAATCCGGGCTGAGACAGTGGTGGGTTCTATAGAATAGTAATTATGATAGAAAGATAATTACCTTTCCTCACACAGGCCTCATCTGCCTCGCATGACCAGGAAAGCCGTGGATGCCCTGTGCGTAGCTGAAAGGTTCTTGTTTTATTAAATCAAACTTGATCATCCATTGAAGGATGGGAACGCATCTGATACTTTTACAGTCTGGTGACAAAAGGACTTTGTAATTCTTGAAGTATTAAATGCATTCAAAACAAAAAGTAAATCATACAAAAGTTCTTAGAGGCTACATTCTTATAATTTAAGACAGATGTTACGGCTGCTGTCCCTACCACCACCAACACAGCAGCTCTTGTTTTACTGAGCACTCATGATGAGCCAGGGACTCTTCTAACAATGCTATGATGTAGGCGCTTCCAGGATACCCATTTTGCAGACGAGAAAATTAAGACACAGAAATGACACATACCTTGCAGGGCTGCACAATGAATAGGCAGCAGAATTAGGATTCCAGCCCAGGCAATCTTTTGGGATCCTCGTCCTAAAGTACTGTTACAGTGGCACTGAGAACGTGTATTTGGCCTGTTAGGGCAGAGCCTACATGTTATTAACGAAACAAAATTCACAGTTAACTCCCAAAGTCTCTGGAGCATAGAGACAAGAGAGATGTGGAATGCAGTCCCTGTTTCATAGCCCACGCTGGGAGGAAGAGACAGTATCAGGTTAGGGAGACTGTCAGACCCAACTGAGCCCAAGAGGACTTTTTTGCTTGGATGAGAAGAAAGAAAATTTATTGAAATTTTATAAGGTCACTAAAGTTTATTGTCCCCACAAGGGCTTAAGTATAAAGTGGCCAAGGTATTCCATCACAAAATAAAAATAAAGTCCCGTATTTCATGGAAACTGAAAAATTGCTAGCTGTCATCCAAGCTTTGCTTGTACTTTAAGAGTGCCATTAATATCCCAAGCTGCCCCATGATGTCTCTTCTTCCAGCCAAACAAATGACCCTGAGTCCCCAAGCACCTGTGACTTGTAGTTGCAGATTCAATCATTCAACAGATGTCTACTAAAGGGCTACTATGTGCCACAGTCTGTGCTTGATGTTTCTAGGCCCCGAAGGACACTCAAAAATGTGTGCATCTTGAACTTCTGTTCACAAAAAAGTGTCACAATGATAAGCTAACCATCTGCAAATGGATCAGAACTGCTGTTCTTTCATTCTCCTAACCGGGACATGGAGAAAAGACAAGGCAGTGATGGTAAGGTGGGGGCAGAGGCCACAAATTGCCCTGCATCTGGGGGCCTGCAGGTAATATAAGAGAACAAAAAAAGGGATGGATTCTGGAGAACACAGGCTCCTTCTAAGGGCCAGCCGTGACTCAGTTCTGGCCAATTCCTGCCATTCTTTACATTTTTTTTTTCAAAGAGAAACTAAAATATCATTTCCAAGAGAGACTAGAAAATATACGTATTTATCTCCAGCAATGTGAAGTCTCTCTAGGGTTCTAAGTTGGCTTTCCTTTGAAAGTTTTCATAAACACTGCATAAGCCAAACAAAACGGTGCCACAGAACGGCTAAGGCTTGCTGGTTATGAATTTGCAATCCGGTTTGCTTTCCAAGGTGTAGCAGGAAAGAAGCGGCCTGCCTGGGAAGAATGCTGTCATGGGCAACTGCTTGGGGTCCCTTCCAAGTCCACAAAACAATCAACTGTGACTTAACTGGAAGAGCTGAGTGAGTGCTCTGCTGAGACCTGGTCACAACCAGAATGGTGGCCTGGCAAGTACGAGGTATGGAGAGAAGGAGCAAGGCATGTAATCTTGACTCCCTTCATGGAAGGAAGTGACCTTCCAGCCAGCCCTGTCTGTGCAGTGGGTAGTATTACATAAACACAACTAACTGGCTATGACTGGTACAGTGATTAGAGATGCATTAGCAATTTGATTCTTTTAAAAGCAGACATTAATCAAGAACACTAATATGAGTAGCTACCAAGATTGGTCTCATTTTTCTTATCTTCTTTTCCAAAATGCATTGTTGCTTTTAATATATTAGCTGCCATCATCACGTCTTATGATACATTTAAACCAGGTTCTGACCTAATGGGATCACGCAAGGAATAACTTTCCAAGACTCATTTACTTCGGTGCCAAATAAAAAAATCTGCAGGAAAAAGAATCCTGGACTGTGACTTCTGAACCTTGACATGCTGACAAGCCCCAGCTCACTCACCATAAACAGGAAGGAAGACTCCCAGCAAAAACTCTGGCATGGCGAGAACTTCAGCCATAAAATGGAACAGCTACGTCACAGTAAACAATGAGAAATAAACAGAATAAATAGGTGGGAAGGAGTGACTGGAGCAGCCTAATCTGGAACTGGTAAGCAGCACAGTGCAGACTTGAAGATGTCTGGCCCTGACTCCAGAGGGGGCCTAGTTTGAATTCTAGCTCTTTCACTCAATAGCTGTGTGATGGGCACTGACAGACACCACCAGCTGAGTGCCTGTAAGAAGTGATGCTTGCTTATATCCAAGACGACGGCAACCGACCCACTCCAAGCAGCAACTCCCACCCGCTGGATGACCTAGGACCATGTTTAAGTGCTCCAGAGAAGAGGCTGAAGTCTTAGATATCTTGACCGGGATGACATCTCAAGGAAAAAGCCCTCCCCATGCCTGATGGAGGGGGTTCCAGATAGAACACCCTGTTCTAGTTCCATACAGATCCCCAGAGCTGACCCCTCAACTTTCTGACTTAGGTCTGGGGTAGGACCTGCAAAGCTACATGTTGAACGATACTCTTAGGTGATTCTAACACAACTGGTTTGCAGAACAGTGCTTAGAAACCACTCTAGAGAAGAATTCAAATAGATCTTCACAGGCACATCTGTGGTAACATTCTAAGAATTCCCATCCTGGGAAGCAGGAGACCAAAGCCTATGGGGCCCAATGATAAGCCTATTGGAATAGAATATTGCTAGAGTAGGGCTCTATCTTCTTAGAGGGCCCAACATCTTACTGTATTGTTTAGACTGTGAGCCCAGTTAGCTAGATCACCCCACAAGATAGTTTCGGGCAATGCCTAGACATTTTTGGTTTAAAATAAAAATCGATTCCTATTAGTGCTGGTTAGTGTGCTAGGAACATGGGGCCAAGCATTTGAGAAGGAGAGACAAATTCTATCAGTCCTCTTTCTCTCATGTAGGCAAAGCCATTGGTGTCTGATGGGTCAGGTGATTTTAACTCAACCATAAGGGTTTCTTTTCAGAGAAAAGAAGTATAAGGAAGTAGTTCATCTTTGTTTTATAAAAGCAAATTTATTATCATTTTTTAGATTATTTATTAGAGAGAGGGGGAGAGAGGGAACAAGCAAGGGGAGAGGCAGGAAGAAGGAGGGGGAGAAGCAGGCTCCCTACTGAGCAGAGATTCCCAACATGGGGCTCAATCCCAGGACCCCAAGATCCTGACCTGAGCTGAAGGCAGATGCTTAACTGACTGAGCCACCCAGGTGCCTCAAAAGTAAATTCATCTTAATTATGCATCAGTTAAATGGGTTTTTTTCTTAGGAAGTTAAAAAAAAAATCCAGTTCCAAATATGTATGTGTGAGAAAAAAGCATGAGAGTCAATTGCTAGACAAAGTGGCTTTGGGGAAGAATATTTAGATTTACTGCCAAGATGATGATATACTGTGTATAGTATTTGGCTTATCAGTAATAGAAGGGAAACTTTTCTGCAATACAGCAAACAGTTTTTTATAAAGTAGAAAGACCTCTACAAAAATGGGAACCCTTATGAAATACTTCTGTCACCACCCATACCACCTCAGAGTCAGTTCTAGATCCCAAAGGGTGAGCTGGCAATAGAGTCTCCATTCAGTTTGAAACAAGTGTAGGCGCAGAGAAAGTGGAGAGCATCATGACAATGTCAAAACCCAGTATTTATCCCTTTCTTCATTCAGCACCGCCATCTTAAAATGGGAGCTAGAATGCAAGGGTGACTAATATCTGGTTGCTGCCCTCGAGGAGGTAATGTATTGAAGAGCTAACAAACAACAACAGCTATCTACAGCTAAGAGCTATCGAAGGCAATCTCACGGGATAGGTGTTATTATATCTCCATTTGAAAGAGGGAGCAGTGAAGGTAAAGAGAGATGAAGGAACTTGTCCAAAAATCACCACGTAGGAAGAACACACATGTACAACTGTCAACCATATGAGGCAATAAAAATTGAAGCGTCCCAGGATCATCACTAACCAGTACTGATGGACAAGGGCCACTGTGGGTTGGGATGATTAGGGGAGGAATAAGAAAGGTGAAAGGTGATGATGTGCAGCACCTTAAAGGATAGATGGGAGGGGCACCTGGGTGACTCAGCTGGTTAAATGTCTGCCTTCAGCTCAGGTCCTTATCCCAGCACTCTGAGATGGCACCCTGCATCTGGACTCTGGCTCAGCGGGGAGCCTGCTACTCCCTCTCCCTTTGCCAGCCCCCTCCCTGCTCATGCTCTCTCTTGTACTCTCTGTCTCAAATAAATAAATAAAATCTTAAAAAAAAGAGAATAGGTGGAAAATATTAGGAAAGAATGGGGGGCATGGGGATGTATTTTAGGTACAGGAAATGGTATTAACATATAGCCCAGTTGGAAAATATTGTAGAGATGGAAATAAAATTGCTTAAATTCTGAGAAGAGAAAATAGAAGGGTTCTTAAACATTGTCTACCTACATCTAAAATCTTTCTCATTCCCCCTCAATAGCATATTGCAAATTCATTCTAGGCGACAGAAGGTTATCACATACTGTACTGTATGCATGAAAATAGCCAAAGGTGGTGCTCAGGCTAGTTGGCTCCTGGTGTTGAGAAGCTAAACTCAGAAGCCAGGATGCATGTTCACAGTTCTATTGATGGGTATACACACCTGATGATGGGGCCCCAGGCTACACATAAGGAGATAAACAGATACATGGAGCTGGGGGCAAACTCCCTCCTCCACTTTATATTAAACATTATACGCTCTAAGTCTTTTCCTTATAACTGAATACCTACTATAATTAGGTATATTATATTGATTTCGGAATGCTGATTTCATGACTGACTCCTGTGGTTTAGGGCCTGATAACTGGCGGGGGTGGGTTGCAGACGTTGTACAAAAAGAAGTTGTTGTAGAAAATATCTCTGGTTTTCACCCATGTTGGGAGGTTTTGGGAGGGCAGCCAGGAGGGCCAACAGAAGCTAGATGAGGAGAGAGGTGCTAAGAAATGTTAGCTGAGAGAGACTACAACTGGGAACTCTCAACAGGTATTCCTACTATTGAGGATAATGGGAAGGGAATCATGTTGAGGGGGTCTGAGAGAAAACTGGAGAGATTAAGCCAAAACTAAGGGATATCTGTGGATAGAAGAGAGACACTCCTCAATTAAAATAATACCCACGACAACATACACTTTGTCTACCCCATCCCCTCCTACACTCAGCACCACCTAAGATGCACAGTCCCTCCTGCATCGTAATTGGGTAAAAAAAGAAAGGAAAGAAGAGAGCAGGGAGTGAAGATGGAAGAACTGTCCATTTAAGAAGCCAGATTGGGTTAGATTACATCCTACTGGTTCTCAAATGATGGTGCATATGGAATTTCCTTTCCTTCATATAATGGGTCCTTTGGAGCTGCCTCATGATGCAGGACAAGTAATTTGCTCACCTAACTACAGAGTATGAGCTGCGTGGAAGAGAAAGCGGGGTTCACCCTTTGGAGAAAAAGCTTTTCTGCTCCCCATGGTTTCTTGCACAGGCCAAGAACTGCCACAGACGTTCATCTTTGTTATGTTCAGGTTGGAGAGCTGTCAGAGATCCAGAGGTTTAAAAGTTAAGGCTACGAACATTTTGGATCCCAGGTGTAGCTGAACGGTGTGCTCAGAAGCTGCACAGGAAAACAAGATGAGAGGGTGAAAAAGAAGAGTTGAGCAATCAAGGTAAAAAAAAAAAAATGGGGAAAGCAACAATTTAACCAAAACCCTCTGCATTTTAAAAGCTGGTAGCATAAAAATATTAAAACACCAAACAACAGCTCCTTACTAATGGCTGATATCATTTGTTTTGACTGCGTGAAGTATTTTCTTCACTGTAATTCAAACAACGGGACATCAGAACTCTCATTTCTGTGTCTTGGCTTCTTTTAATGTTCCACTCTTTAATTCAGCCAACCTTGCCGTTCTCTAAAGCGGAGTTCCTCCGGTAAAGCTACAACCTGTTTGCCATGCCGTGTCAGGTGAGATGCTGCAGGTGAGTCAGGGCATCTTTCTAATTCCCTGATTCATTCAATAAATACTCAAGAGGCTTCCACGTGCGCCGAGGCACAGTCAGTGCTTGAGACACAATGGTGAGCAAAACTGATGCAGGTTATCGTGTGGGAGGGAAGGCAGGCACTAATCAAAATATTGCACAAATATATGACCGACAGTTCGCTTTCGACACAGGACAGAGGTGAGGAGCGCTGGGCTAGTTCGGAGAGTCACAGGAGGCCAACCCCAGGCCCCACAGTCCGAACCGAGCTCCAAAGGGGCTAAGTGGGTTTGGGGTGGGGAGTCAGTTGTGGAGAGCCGCTCTTGCAAGGACCTTAAGTCTAAGAGGGACTGTAATGTATTTAAGGAACTGTAAAGCCTGTGGCTGGAAAAAGGGCACGAGAGAATAAAACAGCCTCCAGAGTGAGATGGTGATCACAGAAAAATGACATTGTCCTGCTCTAGAGAGGCCAGTGCAGAGGGTGTGTCACACTTTGGTCCAGACACAGAGAACATCGTGGGTGTAACACACTATTTGGTAACCATTTCTAGCTCCTCCCTACCCTGGAGAGTAATGACCCAGATATTTTTCAGTCTGATCATGTCCATTTTTTTTGCTATTCTATTATTTTAAGCAAAATACTGACTTTTTTCACTGCCAAATCACCAATATGAGCCATGTCCTTAAAAAAAAAAAAAAGCCCAAACACACACACACACACACACACACACACACACTCCCAGATTTTTTTTTCACTGATTTTTCATGCTGAATCTGAATTTAAAATAAATGTAGGCATAAAATGGCTCAAGAAAGAACTGCAAAGATTATTATCACTAAGGAAGTAACAGGGTTTGATATTTTGATGTTAATTCGCACATACCCTACCAAAAGGTTCACACAAATACACCCGGTGGCTTCTGTTCTATTGTAAACCCTGTAGTTATCTGCCCTGATACGTAACAGCTTCAGCACTCGCATTCTAATATCTGGAGGGGCTGCTGCTCTGAAATGCTATAATCTCTCTGAAGTCAAAAGCCATTAAATATCCATTTCTAAAATAAAAGGCTGTACTCATCTCAGATGATGTCATTTCTGTCTGGGCTTCGGCATTCTCAAGGAGAACAACGTGAAATAATCAGAAATAGAGTGTGCAAACTCCCAAGGTGACTAGTTTTCGGATTTCTCTTATAGAAGTGTGAGATTAGGAGGGAGGAAGGAAGCAGGGGGATGGTAGCCAGAAGGTTAAAGTTTAATAACAAAGATTCGATGACAGAATCAATTCCTGCCCTTGAAATCTGTTTCTGGGAACAAAATTCTAAGCATTCTAAGAAAGCACTCTAAGCTTTTTTAACAGATGAAAACATACGCTTATGCTTCACTTCTTGTACATCAAAGACACATGCAAACTACTGTGAACTACAACTAACGTGTTATTGTTTACTTCATGCATTGTTTCTATACTTTGGCCGAAAGGGTCTGCATTCCCAGTTAGGAAGTATCCAACCACATCTTAACTCTGAAGAAACCTTTCCTGGCCAAAGACTGAATTCTTCGCAAGTTGGTGATTTGTATAGCGAAGAAACCCCAAATCCTACAATATGGTCTGAAAAGAGCAAACCAGATTTAACTGTTGTTCTTCACCACCACAACACAAATAAGGAAATAAAGAGTCCGACGATACTAGAGTATAGTTTGGACCAAACCACAGCTTCTAAAATTAAAACCCCAAACGATTTGCATGTTAGAAAACGTAAATTGTTAATGAACGCTGCGTCGTATCAGTTTCCTGTTCCAGATGGCTCTCTGTCGGGTTGGCAACAAGTCAAGAGCCTGACGAAGAGGTGCAGGCATATGTCTTGTGTTTAAAATGAAAGGAAAAAAAAGGAGAAGGGGGTTTCATTTTATAAACACTTCAGTGAAAATTACCATTCCTTTTGGGACCAATTCAGTCCAGGTGCTAAAGACAGAATAAACAGGCAACACATGAAGGCAGAAAAAGTCAGGCTTCTCTGGGAATTACATTCCTGGTTACATTTAAAACTAAATTTCAAAATACAAATCACTATCACCATGGCTGTACACATATGTTCTCCTTCTGGTTTTTTAAATATTAATCTTTTATTCTCACATAATAAACTGATATAAGTCAAAGCCTACAGCTGGTTGTGCCCCTTTTTAATTTTCTTCTGCTGCAATTTTAGGCTGAACTGCTTGTACCTAAATGTTTTTATTTTTACCCAGGGTCCTCAAGAATCTCCTTTTGGGCTTACAGTATCTTCCTTTATACTGTGATTAAAGGTAATTTTACTTTTGAGGAACACTGTTTCCTAGGACTGGGACAAGGATTCAGCACTCCAATTCTCAACAACTTCCTTTCCAACGTTAGTTTTAAAAACCTTATGTTGACAATATACCTGCACCTTCCTTATTCTAGGCACTGTGACCTTAATAGAAAAACCGTCTAAAAGATTTATTATTATTTTTTTTTATTTACGATAGTCATACAGAGAGAGAGAGAGAGGCAGAGACACAGGCAGAGGGAGAAGCAGGCTCCATGCACCGGGAGCCCGACGTGGGATTCGATCCCGGGTCTCCAGGATCGCGCCCTGGGCCAAAGGCAGGAGCCAAACCGCTGCGCCACCCAGGGATCCCCTGTCTAAAAGATTTAAAACCAAATCCTACCTGATACCTTTACCTGTGAAGCATATGTGAAACCTGAATTTCTACTTAGTAGTAGATCATCAAATACACATCAAAATACTAACAGTAGTTTGCTCTGGGTTTATGGGTAATTTTTTATTTTATTCTGTTTGTTAAGGTGCAAAAGCTCTTTCAAGTGTTTTATGAACATATGATTTCCATAACCAGAAATAAATCCAATTATAGATATTTTAAGAACATATAACATGAATGGAGCTATGCAATTCATCTGAATGACAATCCCTACCCTTCAAAAGCTTATATTCGAGAATTACGAATAATTACACAGTGATGCATGACAGACACAATTACTGCTACTTGAATGTTGAGGGGCAATCACAGGGTGAAAGCAGCTTTAGTTCTAAGATTTACTTGACAGTAGCTCTGATATTATTTTCTAAGACACTAGTGAGAATTCTGGACAGTTATTTTTAGGTATACAAATTCTTACTCTCAAAGCCATTATTCAGGTGTCCATGACATACTGGTCCACTTAAAGGTAAGATATCAAACTCAAGTGATGGAAGACAAGATAGTTGTTATTTTTCTAATGATAAAGATGTAAAACTGATTTATTAGTGAATGTTCTCAAGATGTGCATGTCAGTACGTCAGGACTGTATGTCAGTAACCCCTCCTTTGTGGAGTCACTCCAACCCCCATTCTAAGAGGCAGTGATAGATGGTCAATCACAGTCCGCTGTCCATTTCTCCAAATCCCTGTCCCTGCCTTCCCTCCCTCGTGCCTCCTCACACAGTTACCCACATGACTCAGCCTGCCCAGAGGAAACCCCACTCCCCTGACAACAGTAGTGGAAAGTCAGTCAGCTTTGCTTCCTGTGATTGATCAGAGAAGTCCTCTTTTTTTTCCTCCCTGGGTTGCTATTCTGGAATGACATAAGCCAGGAATGGCTGGGAGGAATGAGAGGTCCACAGAGGAGTTGTAATTTGAAAGAATGAGGCCAATACTTTCAAGGAAGAATAGCTTAGAAAATGCAAAGAGTTCTGATCACACTTGTTGGAGCCCTTGCCCTAACTCTCTGGAATTCCCAGCTGAGCCAATATGAAAGGCAAATACTAACTAGCAAAACATATTAGCAAAATATATGACGAAGTGTTAATAACCTTAATAAAACAAATGTTATTCTTCAATCATTAAGAATAAAATGAATGATACAGTAGGAAAAAAGGGAAAGGTCATGAACAGGCAATTCACAAAAGAGTAAATGCAAATGGCAAAATCTGTTTTTCATCAGTACCCAATAACATGAAATTTATATGTGGCCTCTATACCGTTCATTTCCAAATTTTCTCCGGTGAGAAAGTCTGATTAAAATAGTGGAGGAAAAACCTTAAAGTAAAGGTATTAAAATATAAAATCAAGTTTAAGAATGTTAGCCTGAAATCAGATGGCATAATGATTGGGTGGCTAGACACACGGAGAAGGCCATGGCCAATATGTGCCTGGGGTAAGGGAGCATCTTTGGAGAGATGTAAACAGCATCTTAAAGACAACAGAGATGGGCTGCAGGGAGTAGCCAGCTCCCAGAGGGGCTGAAGTTGAGTCAGTGACTCCAGTGCCCCCCTCCTGAGATGAGAGTGGTAAACCCAAAAGGAGAAAATGGTATTGAGGAGAACCTGATTTATTTTTTTTAATAAATTAATTTTTATTGGTGTTCAATTTACCAACATACAGAATAACACCCAGTGCTCATCCCGTCAAGTGTCCCCCTCCGTGCCCGTCACCCATTCACCCCCACCCCCCGCCCTCCTCCCCTTCCACCACCCCTAGTTCATTTCCCAGAGTTAGAAGTCTTTATGTTCTGTCTCCCTTTCTGATATGAGTAGAACCTGATTTAGAATAAGGGAAGAGAGCATTCGGATTCAGATAAAAATAAAAAGCATATAAAGTTAGAACCATAGAATGGTAGAGAAAGAAGAGAACTTAGATTCACCTAATAAGGCTCTCATTTTATGAGGAGGATCCTGAGTTCAAAGCAAATAAGTGACTTACTTTCAGGTTACATACCTATGGACATATTTAGGAGTAAAAATTAGGTCCCCTCCCTACTATGCTCTTTTCTTCTTTTTCTTTTCTTTTCTTTTCTTTTCTTTTCTTCTTTTCTTTTCTTTTCTTTTCTTTTCCTTTTTTTTTTTTTTTTACCTTTTGACCTCCTTCACCCATTTCTCCCTCGTCCTATTCATCTGTCAATGGATAACTCGTCTGCTCATTTTTTAACCTGATTTTTTTTTCCTATTGAGTTGTATGATTTCCTGATATATCTTGGATATTAGCCCCTTGTCATATACATGACTTGAAATATTTTCTCCCATTCAATAAGTCATCTTTTCATTTTGTTGATAATTTCTTTTGCTGGGCAGAAGCTTTTCAGTATGATGTAGTCCTACTTATTTATTGATTTATTTATTTTTGCTTTTGTTGCATTTGGTGTCAGATCTAAAAAAATCATCACTAAGATCTATGTCAAGAAGTTTCTGCCTAGGCTGTCTTCTAGGATTTTTATGGTTTCAGGTCTAACATTTAAATTTTTTAATCTATTTTTAGTTAATTTTTGTGTATGGCATATAATAGTGGTCAAGTTTCATTCTTTTGCATGTGGCTGTCCAGTTTTCCCAACACCATTTATTAAAGTGTCCTTTACCCAGTATATATTCTTTACCCAGTGTATATTCTTGGCTCCTCTGTTGTAAATTAATTGACCATATATGCATAGGTATATTTCTGGGCTCTTTATTCTCTTCCAGTGACCCATGTGTCTGTTTTTATGTCAATACAATACTGTTTTAATTACTAAAGCTTGTAATATAGTTTGATATAAGAAAGCATGATACTTCTAGCTTTGTTCTTTCTCTAGATTGCTTTGGCTATTCTGGTTTTATTGTGTTTCTGTGCATATTTTAGGATTATTTATTCTATTCGAAAAATGGCTTTGGCGTTCTATTAGACATTGCACTGAATTTGTAGACTGTGGTAGTATGGACAATATTAACAATATTGATTCTCCCAAGCAATAAGCACAGCATCTTTCCATGTATTTGTGTCTTCTTCAATCTTTCATTAATGTCTTATAGTTTACAATATATAAGTCTTTCATCTCCTTGAATTTATTCCTACATATTTTATTTTTTGATGCAATTGTAAATGGGAATATTTTCTTACATTCTCTGATAGTTTGTTATTATTGTATAGAAACATAACAAATTTTTGTGTGTTGATTTGGTATCCTGAAACTTTATTGATTAGTTCTAACATTTTTTGATGGAGTCTTTTAGGATTTTCCATATATAATATGTTATCTGTGACAGCTTTACTTCTTCCTTTCTAATTTGGATGCCTTTTTCTTTTCTTTCTTGTGTGTGTGTGTGTGTGTGTGCACACGCGCGTGTGTGCGCCTATTTGTTCTGGCTAGGACTTCCAATATTATGTTTAATGAAAGTGGTGAAAGTAGGTATCCTTGTCTTCTTCTTGATCTTAGAGGAAACCTTTCAGCTTTTCACTACTGAGTATAATGTTAGTTGTAGACTTGTCATATATGGGCTTCATTAAGTTGAGATACATTCCCTCTCCACCCACTTCATTGAGAATTTTTATGATAAATGGGAGTTGAATTTTGTCAAATATTTTTTCTCCATCTATGGAGATGAACATAACAATTTTTATCCTTCATTTTTGTTAATATGGTATATCATCTTGACTATGTGAAGATGTTGAACCACCCTTGCATTCCTGGAATAAATCCACTTGAGAATGGTATGCAATCCTTTTAATGTATTGTGAATTCAGTTTGCTAACATTCTGTTGAAAATTTTTATATCTAAGTTTATTGGGGATATTGGCCTTTAATTTTCTTTTCTTGTAGTGGCCTTGTCTGCTTTTGGTATCAGGGTGCCTTGAAAAATTAGTTTTGAAGAGTTCCCTCCTCTTCTGTTTTTTGGAAGAGTTTGAGAAGGATTGGCATTAATTCCAAATGCTTGGTAGAAATCAACAGTAAAGCTGTTTGCTCCTGGACTTTTGTTTCAGGGGAGATTTTTGACTACTGATTCAATCTCCTTACTAATAATTGGTCTGTCACAATTTTCTGCTTCATCATGATTCAGTCTTGGTAAACTGTATGTTTCTAGGAATTTATACATTTCTTCTAGGTTCTCCAAATTCTGGCATATAGTTGTTCATAGCAGTCTTTTGCATTCCTTTGTATTTTATAGTATTGGTTGTAACATCTCCTTTATAATTTCTGATTTTTTTTAAAAGATTTTATTTATTTATTCATGAGAGACAGAGAGAGACAGAGACAGAGACATAGGCAGAGGGGGAAGCAGGTCCCATGCAGGGAGCCTGATGTGGGACTTGATCCCGGGACTCCAGGATCATGCCCTGAGCCAAAGGCAGGTGCTCAACCGCTGAGACACCCAGGTGTCCCTCATTTCTGATTTTATTTGAGTTCTCTCTTTTTTTTTTTTTTCTTGGTGAGTCCAGCTAAAGGCTTGTCAAAGGCTTGTTTATCTTTTCAAAGAACCAGCTCTTCTCTGTCTTTTTAATCTGTTTTTACTCTATTCTTTGTAATTTCTCTTGTTCAACTAATTTTGGACTTCATTCTTCTTTTTTTTTTTAAGATTTTATTTACTTATTCATGAGAGACACAGAGGCATAGGTGGAAGGACTTGATCCTAGGACTCTGGGATCATCACCTGAGCCACAGGCAGATGCTCAACCACTGAGCCACCCAAGTGTCCCTGTTCTTCTTTTTCTAGCTCCTTAAGGTGTGAAATTAGGCTGTTTGAGGCTTTTCTTATTTCATAATTATTTCACAATGAACTTCCCCCTTAGAACTGTTTTTGCTGTATCCCCCAAATTTTGATATATTATTTTCATTTGTCTCTATTTTTTTTTAATTTCTCCTATGGGTTTTTGTTTTTAATTTCTCCCTTGATTTCTTCATTGACTCACTAGTTATTCAGTAGCATGTTATTTAATCTCTACATATTTGCAATTTTTTTTAGTACTCTGTCATTGATTTCATACCTTGTTTCGTGCCATTGTGATTAGAAAAGATCCTTGATATGATTTTGATCCTCTTAAACTTATTAATACTTGTTTTGTGGCTTAACATGTGATCTACATTGAAAAGTGTTCCATATGCACTTGAGAATAATGTGTATTCTGTTGCTTTTGGATGGAATGCTCTGTATATTTCAGTTAAGTCCATCTGTTCTAAAGTGTTACTTAATGCTGATATTATTGATATTCTGTCTGGATAATCAATGATGTAAGTAGAGTATTAAAATTCCCTACTACTGTTTTGATGTTTACTTCCCCCTATTTAGATCTGTTAATATTTGCTTTGTTTATTTAGGAGCATCTATGTCAGGTACATAAATATTTACAAACATTATATCCTCTTGTTGGACTGACCTATTTATCATTATCTAAGTCCATCTTTGTGTCTTTAAAGTTTGTTCTAAAGTCTATTTTGTTTGATATAAATAGAGTTATTCCAGCTGTCTTTCAGCTACCATTTGCATGGAATATCTTTTTCCATTGCTTTCATTTCCAGGCTGTGCATATCCTTACATCTAAAGTGAGTCTCTTATAGGCAGCCTACAGATGGTTTTTTTTTTTTTTAATCCATTCAGCTACTCTATGTCTTTTAACTGGAGAATTTAGTTCATTTGCATTTAAAGTACTAATTCATAGGTATTACTTATTGCCTTTTTTTGTTCATTGTTTGTTGACTAATTTTGTAGCTCCTTTTTGTTCCTTTCATCTTCTCTTGGTGTCTTCCTTTGTTGTTTAGTGAATTTCTTCAAAGGTATGTTTATATTCCTTTCTCTTCATCTTCTATGTATTTACTATAGGATTTGCTTTGTGGTTACCATGAGACTTACATATAACAGTCTACTTAAATTGATAACAACTTAAGTTTGATCCTATTCTAAAACTCAACATTTTTACTTTCCTCCCTCTCCATTTCATGTTTTTAATGTCATATTTAATATTTTTATCTTGAATAGCCATTAATTAATCACTATGATCCTACTTATTTTATTTAACCTTCATATTAGCTTTATGATATGGGCATATTTAGGAGTAAAAATTAGCAACCCCCCTCCCCCGCAGTTGTACTCTCTTCACCTACATCACCCCATCTCTCCTATTTCATCCATAGCTGTATGTTCAAGAAAGCTATTCTTGTATTCCATGCACTCTACTTTTTCTTTTCATGATTGAGAAATTTATACCACATGTAATGTGCAATTAATAAGAATCAGCAATAATTAATCTACATCTGTCATATTAACAATTAATATTGACATCATGTGCAGACACAAAAATTAGTGATATGCACAGTATGTCTTATACAGTTGTGCATATATAAATACCAACGCAAGAATATCTGTTCTAGTGTCTTATTTAAGGATGATTATTTTTATCACGTGACATGGAAAAATTAAGTACTTGAGAAAGTAATTTGTAGTGAACCCTTAATATGCTAGCAAAACTACTTAACTAGCTAGCTACCTTAATAGGCAGATCTAAATATCTTTCTACACAGCCTGTGATATATTTTAAATATGAAATAAATATTTTAAACTTCACTTGATATAGCTGTTTTGTAATATGTGGTGTGGTTAACTATTTTAATATGTTGGACAGTAAAACTAAATGTAACAGTTCCAACATTTCTCATGGGAGAGATTTAGGGCAGACATATGTTCTTCATCAGAGTTTCCAGCAGAAATCTTAGAAATCAAGAGGAAAAATAGACCTTATTATACCAAACTGTGTTGCAAACCATAATGGAAAACAACAGTCTTAAAGTTGTTTTTTGTTTTGTTTTGTTCTGGCAGCCCTGAAGCCAAAAAGAAAAAAAGAAAAGAAAAAAAAATCTGTAACACTAGAATTGAAGGTGTACTCCTTAATAAAAAGTCCAATATTGGAATGCCACAATAACTGAAAATCCATAAATTAGAAGCAAGAAATGAGGTAGGATCCTCTCTAAAATAAATTTTATCCTACTTCCTGAACTCCTCCAGCTGAGTGGGTGGATTCTGTAATCATGGTTTTGTACACTGTCACCTATTGCAATGAGCTAAAGTTTTCATTCAAGTGTGGGTAACATGAAGGTTGGTAACAAGCTTTTAGGATCACTCTTCCAGTTACCACAGCAACAGCCTTGTCATTGCCAAACTAGGAGGGATACTTAAGGTCTAAGGAACAACTTCTCCAGGGAAAGAGTTTTAAAATTTTGAAAACTGTTTTTCAATTGGAATAGTGCCCTCAGGAGCAATAATCTGCAGATTTGCACAGTCTGAAATTTGATTAATTACTGAGGCAAACCTGTGAGATGAGGAAAGAATGCAGGGTAATACAGTAAAGGAAGCATAAGAGAAGAATTTCTTATTGGATCCTCATCTTTTACAATTTTCTGTTTGGAAGTACTTCATATTTTACTAAGAAGACCAACTTTCTACAAGGCTGGGAAAAGTACTTGGCCAACCATGAAAAATGCTTTGTTTGAAAGACATATCTCTACTAACATAATAAAGCATCTATGCCTTGTGGTTAACAGAGATGAAAGTTTTTATAATAAAGTGGCAGACACAAATAGCAATAATAATTTTATATGGTCTGTGTTTACCTGAGCTTTTCAAAAGAGGAAAGCTGACATAAATCATTGCAACTAGATTTTTACTGTTGGTTGTAGAATGTGGCTTTGTTTCTCTATGGATAAGGGCCCAAAAATGCTTTCCATTCGGAAAGTGGACCTGAAAGTACCATGAGGTACCTACCACAACCCACTGAAAAACAAATTCTCAACTGCCTCCTCATTCAAAATGGATGAAGAGACTCTCCTCTATTAGGTTTCCTGTAGGGGATGCAAGGGAACTAGTCAAGAGCTCACTAGACTATGTTTATCCTCCTAGTGTCCTTAAGAACAATGCTTTCCAAACTGGACCTGCCTTTCCTCATTTGTTTTATGTGATTGATCCTAAAAAGGGCCTTGGAATAAGAAGGGATAGAGGGGAAAAAAAAAAAAAAAAAAAAACCTTAGGAAACAAGATCCCTTGAAGTGAAACACTAACAAAGCTGAAGAGAATGTAAAAAATCATGGTCACCCCCCACCCAAAAAAAAAAAAAAAAATCATGGTCTGCCATGAAGATAATTTATGAATTTTACCCAAATCAATGTGAACTTCTGATTATTCCAGTTAGAGGAACAGGAATCCTGCCACTATTTTATGCAAAAATCCTGTGAATTATGTGGTAAAGGAAGCACAACCATACATTTAGCAAGAAAAATACCATCTTCACAGGAGAAGAACTTATGTAACATTTCTCCCACAAAACCTGCTCTTCATACTGTATTAAAAATAATATTCCTGGTTTCTTGAGAGATTGGAGTGTCAGATTCGTGCTCTCCTGGCAACAGTCAGAGGATCCCCAGCTTGACATTGTCCCTCCCATTCCCTATCACCCTCTCTACTAAGACTGAATATCCTTTGCTAATTGTCATCACATTTTCAACGTTGTTTTTCTATAACTGAACCACTTTACTTATATTACGTGCTGGACCCCATAAACACTTGAGTTTGAGACTCCTATTGTAACACATGGTTTCAAACATACTTAAAGTCTGAGGATGCTATATAATCATGCTTTTGGTATTTCTTAATTGAAAGATACTAGGAAAAATATTTTATAACTTCGGCAATATATTTAAATGAATTTACAATTTATAAATCATAATGGTATCTATAGAGACGTGCATATTTATATGTGAAGAGTAATACTTAGTTTATAGATGATGCATAAAGCACACATGGAGCTGTGAACCTTTTGCTCTAAATCCTATATTTTCCTAGGGATGCATGAGCCAAAAAGTTGGGAATCACTAGCCAGGTAAAAAGAATTCTGGCCTGTTAATTAGGAAACACAGACTCCAGTCCTATCCACCAACTGGCTGTTGGTTGGTGATTTTTGGCAAGTCAACCAGCATTTCAGGACCTTGATTTTCTCATGTGCGAAGTGAATAGACTAGATAACTGTTGATAGCCTTTCTAACCATAAAACGTAATAACGTATGCCTTATGAGCCCTTAAACTTATAAAAACCTTGGAAACTATGGGACCTACCAAAAGTGTACCTAGGTTTTGCCTAAAGACAAAAGGTTTATTAGGAAAGGAATCACCATGGAAAAAATGGTAACATAGTGTGACAAACTACAACTCTACTGTTTCCAAATTTAGATACCATGTTAGACTCTTTGTCCCAAACCATGTTTGAAACATTAGCAGTAAGTTATGTGAATAAATTATCTCAAACAGGGGTGCCTGGGTGGCTCAGCGGTTGAGCGTCTGCCTTAGGCTCAGTGCGTGATCCCACGGTCCTGGAATCGAGTCCAACATTGGGCTCCTCGCATGAAGCCTGTTTCTCTCTCTGCCTCTCTGTGTCTCTCATAAATAAATAAATAAAATCTTTAAAAAAAATATCTCAGAACACAGCACTATAGATATATTTCATTTGAGTTTGGGGCATATTTTTTAGACATGTAAGCTATGGGCTCAGACTCACATGTTTGTTTCAGATCAAAGGAGATACTTTAACTGCTTTAAACACTGTCATATTATTCAGAAATATCAGATACTATAATAATGATGTTATTAACTATTATTTTCCCAATGCTTCATGGCAACAAAATACCAATGATGAAAAAAATAATGATAATGATGTAGAGAACTCATTTTAGACAGAAGGACACCTACAACCTGAAAATAAAAGGTTGGAGAACCATTTACCATTCAAATGGTTCTCAAAAGAAAGCAGGGGTAGCCATCCTTATATCAGATAAACTAAAATTCACTCCGAAGACAGTAGTGAGAGACGAAGAGGGACACTATATCATACTTAAAGGATCTATCCAACAAGAGGACTTAACAATCCTCAATATATATGCCCCGAATGTGGGAGCTGCCAAATACTTAAATGAATTATTAACCAAAGTAAAGAAATACTTAGATAATAATACACTTATACTTGGTGACTTCAATCTAGCTCTCTCTACCCTTGATAGGTCTTCTAAACACAACATCTCCAAAGAAACGAGAGCTTTAAATGATACACTGGACCAGATAGATTTCACAGATATCTACAGAACTTTACATCCAAACTCAACTGAATACACATTCTTCTCAAGTGCACATGGAACTTTTTCCAGAATAGACCACATACTGGGTCACAAATCGGGTCTGAACCGATACCAAAAGATTGGGATCGTCCCCTGCATATTCTCAGACCATAACGCCTTGAAATTAGAACTCAATCACAAGAAGAAGTTTGGAAGGACCTCAAACACGTGGAGGTTAAGGACCATCCTGCTAAAAGATAAAAGGGTCAACCAGGAAATTAAGGAAGAATTAAAAAGATTCATGGAAACTAATGAGAATGAAGATACAACTGTTCAAAATCTTTGGGATGCAGCAAAAGCAGTCCTGAGGGGGAAATACATCGCAATACAAGCATCCATTCAAAAACTGGAAAGAACTCAAATACAAAAGCTAACCTTACACATAAAGGAGCTAGAGAAGAAGCAGCAAATCGACCCGACGCCCAGCAGAAGAAGAGAGTTAATTAAAATTCGAGCAGAACTCAACGAAATTGAGACCAGAAGAACTGTGGAACAGATCAATAGAACCAGGAGTTGGTTCTTTGAAAGAATTAATAAGATAGATAAACCATTAGCCAACCTTATTAAAAAGAAGAGAGAGAAGACTCAAATTAATAAAATCATGAATGAGAAAGGAGAGATCACTACCAACACCAAGGAAATACAAACGATTTTAAAAACATATTATGAACAGCTCTACGCCAATAAATTAGGCAATCTAGAAGAAATGGACGCATTCCTGGAAAGCCACAAACTACCAAAACTGGAGCAGGAAGAAATAGAAAACCTGAACAGGCCAATAACCAGGGAGGAAATTGAAGCAGTCATCAAAAACCTCCCAAGTATTAATATTATTTACTGTTTGTAAAATACGAACATAACGGAATGGCTGAGCATGCACGGCAATACAACAAACAATAAGTGTAAGCACGTGTTAAGTCACAAAATATAATAAATGCAATCGTTATGGAAGTGAGCTGATGGTAGGTTTTAAAGATCTGGGCTCCGGGACCAGAATGCCTGGGTTCAAATTCTGATCCTTTTTTACTTTTGGGTGATGATCACATGCTTGAATATTCAGTACAGAAAAAGTATTATCTCCTTGGTTCTATGAACATTTAGATTAGTAAAAGTATAATAAAGAGTGGAATTCTACTGATTAACTGCTTGTTTTCAATAATACTTTTAAACCAAATTTCATCCACCCCAAGGTATGTACAAGGCATGAAACAAATTCCGCCACTCAGGAACAGGTGAGCCACGACCAGAAACTGGAATCACATCAACCCAACACTGTGCACAAGTTCATGGTAAAGCCAGGCTAACCTAGTTTCACAATGGGCCAGGCACTGGGAAGGTGATTCAAATCTTCCAGGATATGATGGACTATCCCCCCTTGTTCTACAAGATCAAGTCACTGCTACCCCAACACCATCCTAGTGCTCTCTGTCCTGAGATGTAAACGGTTGCGTCAGCAGCTCACTAGAAACATAAATCCTACTTATCGAGACATTTGACTTTCCAACGTACTTAACAGGGGTATGTCTATGGCCAAATAAAAGTCTATCTTCAGAAATAAAGTCCTTTTGGTGTCCAAAGAGGTGGATCAAGGCACATGTATTCCACTGGTAGGTTCACTTACGTCAAATTTAAGTAACGCATCGTGTCCACCCTGTTTAAACTATACATCCAAAGTTAATCTTGGTAGGAATGTATACTTTATATTTCCTTGGTAGGAAAATAATAGGATGCTTCTCAAGTTTTTAAATATACTAAGCTTTCCACAAATTCTCACTTTTTTAAGCCTCGTTTGCTAAACTTACTAATTTTCCTGATATAAACATGAGTGTATGGAAGTGTTTTTAAATGTGAAATCACATCTAAAAGCAAGAGAATGCAATATCCTAAGCAATTGCAAACAGAGAAAGTAATAAAGAGTGAAATGCTAGGTCAATAAACACCTTGAGCTAGTATTAAATGAAGACTCTTCCAGCATGACTTCAATTCCCGAAATAATACAGTAACATCATAGCGTTACAGAAAAGCCATCCAAAGAACCTCGGCTAAAACAAATCATCTTTGTTGTCTGTTTCTGAAATTATGCATTTTAAGAATAATTCTAATTAAATTCTCCCAGCATTCGAATCTACTTTGAATCAAATTACTGTTCGAAGCACTGCATAAACTATATTAAACCTTTCGAAGTCAATATCCACTTATAGCCGAACAAACACACATAATCGCATATAGTGCTGTAACCTAATGAAATGGGAGCAAATTCCACAAGTTTTCCTTCAGCAGGTTTTTAGTTGGCAAATAGGTTCTAGATGAAGCAAGGAAATGCTTCATTTTTGTGGAAACTTCATTTGGTTTCCATCTCATCAGGGTTTCATTTTCCATAAGCAAACATAGGAAAGGTCAGCCGTGGGCACGAAGGCCAGCACACAGGCATGGGGCACTTAGGTGGCCAGCCATGCAGCCTCTGTCTCAGTGATCCAGACACTCCCTTCAGGGAGGCACAGCAGGCAACAGGAGGATCGCTGGAAAATATGGAACGTGTCTCAGTGGAGCCTTCCTGAATGCTGAGGTCTACACACACCTACACACACACACACATGCATTCATGAATGAATCGGAGCTAGGTAATGTTTTCAGGTATTTAAATTTTGCATGTAAGCTCTAACAATTTCTCATTCTTAAACAGATCCGGGCTCAATCCATATTAACGGAAATAAATTTTGCCCAAAATATAAACAATAAGGAGTTCAATAAGAAAAACACAAATGAATGTCTCTGTGAGTTACACCACAGTTCTTACTAAAAGTAAAAATGGTTAGATTTTATGATATTTAACTAGATGCTTTTCCCAAATCAGTACCGCCTACTTCACTGGCATGTTTGGATATTATTTGGGATACCACACTTAATTCAGATTCAAAATGAAATACAAGAAGTAAAAAATATGAGAGTATTCTTGGAAATTGCAATTTTCAATCTTATGACATAGCATAACATTAATCTTAGGGAACAGCTTTGTGTGTGTGTGTGTGTGTGTGTGTGTGTGTGTGTGTGTGTTTTAAGTTTGAATGACAATCTCAAAGAAAATATGTCAACAAAAGCCCTTTGAATAGGTTGTACATTTTATTTGTTCTTAAAGATATTACACCCTGTGAGACTTTTGCTATTTTAACAAGGCTCTAAAAATAGGATCTTCGACAAGCAACTAGAAGGCAATTTCACCACAACTGGGGGGAAAAAAACCTACAATGAAAACCTCTAATCCTAAAGGCTGGCTAGCATTCATCAGGCCTCATAAAATTCCAAACAACTCCAAAGAAGATGGTTACATCCTCTTCCTAAAATGCCTTTACTTTTAAACCTTTTCAGTATCAGTGATGTTTACGTCCTGTATTTTTTTATTAAACACCCACCTGTGATTTTTTGTAGCAAAGGTGACAACTCAGATTCTTCACAAAAGACCCGAGCCAATGCTTCCTTCACTTTTTCATCAGCTTCTCCCAAGTCTTTATCCACTGTGAACTCTCCACTGACAGAGTAAACATATATCAGGAGGATCAACAACTCTTCAGGGCTGTAGTCATCCTTGGTCCTCTGGTTCAAAGGCTTAATCATGGGCAGCAGCTGATTTAACACAACAGACATTGTTGACTCCCCAATGCTCTGAAATTAAAGGTGGTAATAGGAAAATAGGTCATTCTTGTACAAAGACGTGATTAATGTCCTGCACCAGTCCAAAGATAGCTTGCAAACAAGTTTGTGATGTTCACCGACTAGACTGCTTTTTATTTGTCTGTTTCTTGTCCTGGAGAGAATGCTGCAAGAAATTTGGCAGTAGGTTGACTGGTGTGATCTAGTTTATAACACAACTAATGAAGCTGTAGACACTTTTACATTCTCTTACATATTGCTGAAACAAATAAGAGCCCACTAGTTTAATAAGTGTGAAGTACTTCAGATACCAGAGGTTTTAAATTTTAAAAATGTATTTTTAAGCAATATGATTTAAAAATGACATATTTAAAGTGATACAACATAAAAACATGTCAGCATCTATATATCCAAACAAATGCTGACATTCTTTTCGAGGAATTCCCTCCAATTTCACACTATATTCTTTTTCATATTATCCATTTTGGCAAATGTCAGAATAGATTTCATTTTAAAATCAAGTTTGTTTTAATTTTAACTTATTTTTAAAACTTTTAAATTTCAATTCCAATACAGTTAACAAACAGTGTTAGTTTCAGGAGTACAAAGCAGTAATTCAACAATTTTATACATTACTCAGTGCTTATCATGAAAAATGCACTTCTTAATCTCCACCACCTATTTCACCCACATCCCCTCAGGAAACATCAGTTTGTTCTCTATAGTTAGAGTCTGGTTTTTCGGTTTTCTTCTTTTTTTTTTTTTTTCCTGTGTTTTGTTTCTTAAAGTCCACATCTGAATAGAATCATATGGTATTTGTCTTTCTCTGACTGACTTACTTTGCTTAGCATAAAAAAACTCTCTAGCTCCATCCATGTCATTGCAAATGGTAAAATTTCATTCTTTTTTATGGCTGAGTAATATTCTGTTGTATATATACATGACTTCTTTATCCATTCATCTTTTGAGGAACACTTGGGCTGCTTCCATAATTTGGCTATTGTAAATAATGCTGCAATAAATATAAGGGTGCCTATATCCTTTCAAATTAGTGCTTTTGTATTGTTTGGGTAAATATCCAATAGTGTGATTACTGGATCATAGTTTTTTTTTGTTATAACAATGAACAATCATTTTCTGCTAAACCTGGTGAACAGACTAAGGGATCAAACTGGGCAATATCACATAAGGCTCAAGATATCTTTGGGTGAATCTGAAGGTAATTTACTTTAAAACTTAAAAAGGGGGGGCTCCTGGGTGGCTCAGTGGTTGAGTGTCGGCCTTTGGCTCAGGTGGTGATCCCAGGGTCCTGGGATTGAGTCCCACATTGGGCTCCCTGCATGGAGCCTGCTTCTCCCTCTGCCTGTGTCTCTCAGGAATAAATAAATAAAATCTTTCTAAAAAACAACTTAAAAAAATGTTTCCTTTTAGTTCTTCCACTAATTTCAAAATTCCTTGCATGTGATAAGAGCACTGCATTTCTGGAGTAACTGCATAACGTCTAAGTAACTATACCATGTCTCATACAAATTCTGAGATTTTTGGTGAATAAATTCTCATTTTAAATATGTATCTTAGGGGATCCCTGGGTGGCTCAGCAGTTAAGTGCCTGCCTTCGGCCCAGGGCATGATTCTGCAGTTCCGGGATCAAGTCCCGTGTCAGGCTCCCTGCATGGAGCCTCCTTCTCTCTCTGCCTGTGTCTCTGCACCTCTCTCTCTCTCTCTCTCTCTCTCTCTCTCTGTGTGTGTGTGTGTGTCTCTCATGAGTGAATAAATAAAATCTTTAAAAATAAAAAATAAGTATGCATTTTATTTCACTTATAAGATAAAATAATCCTATAAAATAAAACTCAACTATTTATATTTATATTAAAATCAGGGGCCAAATGATCATAACTGCAACTTTCATGTCATTCATTTAGAAGGGTTCACTGAGTACCTACTATGATCCAGGTACTATACTGGGTCTAGGGATACAGCAGTGAACAAAACAAATCCCTTGCTCTCAAAGAGCTTACATTCTAGTTGGGTGAAGCAGATAATTAAAAAACTAAAGAAGCAAAATATATAATATAGTAGATAGTGATAAGGGCTATGGAGAGGCATAAAGCAGGAAACAAGGAAGATGAGACTGTAGGGTGTGGGTATGTTTATGTGTGTGAAAATACACTATTTTAAAGAGGAAAGGCGAAGTTAAGAAGGGAGTGTTGGAATTTAAAAAAAAAAAAAAGGCCTATAGAAATGCTCTTTGAATGAAGTTGATGGCAAGCAGCTGGATGTGATTCTGTATTGGGATGACTACCCCAAAACGAACTTTTCTAGTCAAGTCATTTCCACACCTGGAAAAATTTGGATATATCATCTCAAGGTTAAGGTTCACAATTATATTATTTAGTACATGAAAAACAGCTGTTACCATTTATTTCCACTAAAAGTCTTGGATGTTCACAATGCACCAAACAAAAACAAAATGATAAGTCTCTGGAATGAATAGGTACAGATGGAAAAGAACAGGAAGATTTTACTGTTACATGGTGACAAGACACGATTTACCAAGTGTAAACACACCCACTTCTCAAAGGAAATGGCTGAAACGTTTGAAGTCATCCTAGGACTGTCCTACAGCCTCAGGAGTCTCTGGAGAAAAACATTTAAGTATTCTTTGCTTTACAAGCTGCCAAGAGCAATTTAAAATAAAGGAGCTGTGTGGTTGGCCTGTTAGAAGTGAGGCCGTGGGGGCTGCATCTCTCATTTTTCCTTTTTACCCTATCACCAACATTTTGGATAACATTAAGCAGGTTCCTTCATTGCTTTATATCCCATTTCTAAAAACCAGGTATGTACATCAAGTATCCTATAGGAGCCATATGATTGATTCTCTTCCTAGACCAAAATGATTTTTTAAAAGATAGTCACAAAAAGTAAAATATGATAGAATGATCATCATAATCATTTGCAAAGATTCGTCCACTAACATCTGGCCATGTAAGCATCATATTCAAGTTGTTGATCTAATATTTTTCCTGGAGAACAAACTCCCTCATTAGTGACCCTCTAGCAGACCTCTGTCAGCTAGGTAATAGCTCTGCACATTTATAAAATTTGTAATTTTATAAAATTAATTCTAATTTATAAAATTTATAAATTTATTTATAAAATTACATTCTAATCTGCTTAAAGCATTCCCAAAAGCTAATTACTGAGTTGAATACAAAGCCAAGAATACTGATAAATCTTAAATAGGCATGAGATGTTGTGGAAATAAAGACTCCATTTCAAATGCCCAGATTCCAACCTTGTCTGTACCACTAACTTAGCTCCTTAACTTCATAGGATTCCAGTAAACTTCTCAGGATCTCCTTGTCTCTAAAATGACATGATCTGACCAGAAGATGGCCATTACCATTGGTGACTGTAGCAGTGAATCACATTTCATTGTTGGCTACACAGAAAAATATAAATGCTCAGAAAAGAAAAGTTTTACTGCAGAAACAAATGTAGATATGGAAATATCATAGGTATTTGTATGACATGGGCTGATATACATACATTTATTTCTTAGTTCTGCCACCGAGAGGATCTTGAAGTAATGACACCCTGGTAGCAATGAGCACACCCAGTAGTCAGATCTTGGTTTCTAATATCATTTGCAAATAAAAGGAATCGGGGATTCTCAGAGAAATGGCCAATTCTAGGAATGAGACAGGGGAAATATAAGAAGAAATTGGAAGATCTTCTTGTGATGGAAAGTAAGTCCTTAAAAAACAAAAGGATGGGTAATGTCAACAGGACACAGGAAACAAATGGAAGGCTTCCAGTGGGCAAAGCTGAAACAATTTGTGTAAGAAAATAAAATAGTAACGGATTATAACCCCAAGACAAACAAATGTGCTTCACCCCATACTGATATAAATAAGTGATTGAATGAATGAATGAATAAATAAATAAATGTAGGAGAAGAGATAAATGTTCCTTTCAGAAGAATTCCAAATAACTTACATAAATATTGTCCCCTAACGGAGGTAGAGTTTAATGCCCCCATTTCTTGAGTGTGAGCTGCACATAATGACTTGCTTCTAAAAAACTGTGTATGGAAAAAGGAGGGAGGAGAATTTTATCTTAGAAGATCAACATTAACATCACCAGTGATAAGTTAAATGATATCATGCATCCTTGATACGATGTGATGAGAATGGCACTTCACTTTTGTGGTATGTTTCTCCCAATCCCATATTCCTACAACAAAAATAACAGATATATCCTAATTAAGGAACATTCTACAAAATGCCTAACTAGTACTCCTTGAAACTGTCAAGTCATAAAAAATAAGGGAAGACTAAAAAAGTAACACACACCAGATGCGACTAATGACAAAATGTAATGGGATCCTGGGACAGAGGAAGAGCATGAGGGGCAGGGGAAGGGAATAGTGAAATCAGAATAAAGTCTGGAGTCTATAGTTAATAGTGAACCAATATTGGCTTCTTCATTTTGACAAATGTATGACAGTATTGTAAGATTTTAACAATAAGGTGAGAGATATACGGAACTCCCTGTACTATCTTGACAACTTTTCTATACATCTAAAAATAATCTAGACTAAAATATTTATTGGCAAGATGGGGAGGGGAGGAGAGAAGAAGCAAAGTTGAGGGAAGGTAAGATAAGAAGAGACAAATCCAGGTACTTTGGGATCTCCTTCTGTCAGACTGAAAATTCCAGGAAAGACCATTCCAGCTGATAGCATCAGAACTCCTCACAAATGGAGCCATCAGCCAATGTAAGGGACCAACTGGAAGCAATGAACTTCCCGGCAACAGCAAAGGGAGGCAGGGGGATCGTCTGGCAAGGACGAACAGGAGGGAATCCTACACACTTTGGCTTAGAAAGCCAACTAGACCCCCCTAGTACTCTCCACAAAAGCATGGTTCCAGACTGGATATATTTCCATTTTACAACACTCTCTGCTCTTAGAATGAAACCTCAATGAGAAGAAGGAAACGACCTAGATTGAAGCCTTTTTAAGGCTGAAAGAATCTGGCGAGGACATATAATGAGGCTACAGGAGTAAAATTATCTGCTTGGGAACTGGCTGTAGCCCTTAATAAGTTGTGTGAACTCGGGCAACTTCTCCAAGACTCAGTTTCATCACCTGTAAAATGGACAAAATACCACAAATGTCTGTGTATTAAGTAACCCCTCAGGTACTCATTTTCATATTGGGGCAAATACTCAAACTACTTCGTGGTTTATAAGACAGGAGTCCCCACAATGGGGCAGTCTTTGTAAGGACCCAAATGTAAAAGGACTCCCTGTTTTCTGAGGGTTGATTTTGGGGAAAACACTTTACCTTACATTTGAGGCCAGACAACACAAGGTTGCTCTCGAGAGCTAATAACAGAAGTAAATCACAAAGCACAGTGCCTGGTGCACAGCCTCCGATAAATATTTAATGCCTACCACCACTACTGCCTACTACCCCCTGGACTCCCTGCTTAGCCGGTAGGAGAGATTAAGAGGAGTGGTAGGGATCGAGAGACCTTCTAGGAATAAGAAGCTCATAGTCTCAAAGGAGGGAGGAGCAGCCTGCGAGTGGTGGATGTGACACCGCATCTGGGAACTTAACTGCAAAGTTAGTCAAAGGTTAAAGGCAATATAAACATTATTAACCACTGCCATGAAAAAAGCACACACAGAGCAAACCACAACCAAAGCAAAAAAAAAAAGACTTCTTTATAAAGTACCAGGGATTAAATTTCTCATTCATTTTGATATAAACGGGCCAACCAGTAGGAGGTGGAAAACTAGAGCTGTGTCTACAGTGACAGAAACTTTTTTTTTTTTTTTAAATTCTGCAGTCTGGAGCTCATGTTATTTTTGAATGAGTCCCCAGTAACTCCATACAAAAGGCTCTCTGTAAAATGCATGTTGTCTTTAGAAAAGGCTTTTTTTTTTTTGGCTGAATTAAAGCACCTCGGTGAAGTCAGAGTCGGGCTCTATGCTGGCTACGTCTGCAGGCCTGAGGGGCCAACAGGCCATCTTCCTGGTGGCTGCCGAGCAAGGCAGGGCTAGTTCCGCACCTGCTCCTCTGAGGGGTCGCCTGCAGGCCCTCAGTGAAACTCGAAGCCACTCTACCGTGCTGCTGGAGAACCCATCTCTGCAGCTCCTCCAAGGTTCAGCTCAGTCTCCGCTCACAGGCTTATGGAGTGCTGCCAGCGAGGGGAGGGAGTGTCGAAGGCTCTTTGGCCCCAAAACCTCACTTGCCTTCCTCCTCATCCTTTAAATTCCCAGGATTAAGGCCACTCTGCTTCTTTGGGGGAAATTCTATATATGCCCTCAGGCAAAATGCAAAAATACACCAACGTACCTTGGTATATGTGGGGCTAATTCACTGATGCACTCCTGAATTCTTCAACAAATGTTTACTGGGTACATACTAAGGGCCAGGCACCGGGCTTCACTCTGGGCATACAAAGAACAAGGCAAGACACAAGATTCCAGGAGCTTACAGGTGAGCAGGGGTACGAGTAAACAGTAGGGGAGATGCAGTAAGTCCTTTAGATGTTTTTGTCCCCTATGGAAACACACCAGAGGGACACCAAGTCCTGAAAGAGATGGTAATTCAACTGAGTCTTACACCATCAACTATCATCTCAGGGAGGAGCAAAGTTCTGGGAAACGACCAATAGGATAAGAACCTTTTTTCATTCCTTCAGCAACTATTTAACATACACTTACTAAGAGTGTTTGGTAGGTGGAGTAATGACCCTTGAAAAAGGCCCACACTCTAACCCCCAGAATATGAATATGTTATAAGCAAATACGGCAGACTTTGCCAATGTGATTGCGGTTACAGATCTTGCGACGGAGATTATCCTGCATGACCTGGTGGGCCCAGTCTACTCACAACAATCCCTATAGTAGAGACCCTGTCCTGGCTATGGTCAGAGAGAAGCGCAATGCTGCCAGCTTTGAAGGTGGAGGAAGGGGGCCACAAGCCAAGGAACGGAGGGGTGTCTAGACCAGAAAATGGGGGGAGATACATGCTCCCCTAGAGCCTCCAAAAAGGAATGCAGCACTGCTAACACCTCGATTTTTTAAAAATAGTTTTGCTTATTTATTTATTTGAGAGAGAGAGAGACAGCAAGAGCGTGTGCTCGCACAAGCAGTGGGAGGGGCTGAGGAAGAGGGAGAAGCAGGCTCCCCACCGAGCAGGGACCCCCAACATGGGGCTCCATCCCAGGACCCCGGGATCATGCCTGAGCCGAAAGCAGACACTTAACTGACTGAGCCGCCCAGGTGCCCTCTCAACACCTCAATTTTTGTCTAGTGAGACCGGTGTTGGACTTCTGACCTACAGAGTGTAAGATGGTACATTTATGCTGTTTTAAGCTTCTAGGTTTGTTTTGCTTCACTACAACAGCAATAGGAAATGAATACAAGTGGTTTTGTGAGGGAGGGCATGACAAGCTCCACATCAGGACCCAGAGCCCAGACAAAGAACTGGTACATGGCAAGGCCCCATCAATACTTGACAAAGGACTAATAAAGCAAACAGAGCAAGCATGAATAGGTACCTCGGCGGTACTCATTCCATCTGTCCCAAAGGGACAGTGCTGGGGAGCGCCTTCAGGGGTATTGCAAAAAGGGAGAGCAGAGAGACACACCAAATTTAAAATTTGCTACTTAACAATTTTTTTCTAGAATTAGTCCAAAACCATGCAATTTCATATAAGCTAATATTCATCAAGCTCCGAATAATCATTAAGACAGTGGTTTTCAAGATGTGGTCTATAGACCCAAGATCCCGGTGGTCTTTTCAGGATGTCAAAACTATTTTTTTAATGCTACTAGAACATTCTTTGCTTTTTTCACATTACTGTGTTGACATTCTCACTAATAGCGCAAAAATAATGGTAGGTAAGATTGTTGGTGTCTTAACAGAACAAAGAGAATGGCTCCAAACTATGCTAGCAGTCACTGTACTCTTTACCATTATACTATGTATCCACAGATGGAATTTCTTAAAAGCCTAATTCACGTAAGAATGCCATTGATGAACCAGTAAAAATTATTAATCTTACAAAACCTCAAGCCTTAAATGAATGTCTCTTTAATATGTTCTGTAACAAAGTAGGAACTATGCATAAAGCATTTCTCCGCTATCCTAAAGCACAATGGTTAACTCAAAGAAAAACATCTATGCAATTATTTGGGTTGTGAACTGAACTAATTATTTCTGTCATGTAAAACCACTGTTACTTGAAAGAATGACAGAGAAATTGCTATTATTAAGACTCAAATATTTGGCAAACATTTTCTCAAAAATGAACAAAGTAATCTTGTTCCTTCAAGAAAAACAACTGACATATTTATTGCCAATGATAAAATTCTGGCTTTTAAACAAAAATTCGAATTTTGGAAAACTTATGTCGGCCACTGGCAGATTCTCTGTACTTAAACATTTTTCTGATGAGATCAATGGTGACATTAAAAATGTGATTATTTTCAATTGCATAATGAATTGTGTCAACATTTGGAAGATCTATATAACTCAGTGAGCCAATATTGCAAATGACCAAGATATGATGTAAGAAATCAAGAATAGACAGAAGATCTATCCAAAATACATGGTAGACCAGTGGATTTTAATGTAAAGGAGCACAAAAAGCTCAGTGATATGATTTCAGATTCCACATTACAATTTACCCTTAAGAAACCACTGTTTGTATCAAAATATCCCTCCCTTTTCCAACTATGTATCTGCACGAGGCTGGATTTTCTTCATAACCTTCAACCAAAACAACATATGGCAGCGTACTGAGTGAGGAGGCAAATATGAAGATCCAGCTGTTTTCTGCTCAGTGAGACATTAAAGAGATTTACAAAAATATAAACCAATGCCATTCTTGCTTACTCTTTTTTGTTTTGGAAGTATAGTTATTTTTCATAAAAATATTTACGTTAGCATGTAGCAGGTTTGTTACTTTTAAAGGAATTAGAAATAAATTAAAATTTTCTCAGTTTTAATTTCTAATATGGTAAATACCAATAATCACCAACTTAAAAAGAAAGCTCATCATTTTCTACTCTCTTTTCCCCTCCTTGTGGCTAAAACGCAGATAAAGTAGTGGCAGGATTGCTTCAACTGTGTTCTTTGGGAGGAAAGCAGAGCAGTGTGCTTCTTTAAATCAGAGCTTCTAAAAATGTGCCTGTGGATTACCTGTTGAGCACAGATGCTGATTCACTAGGTTTGGGATAGGGCCCGAAGATTCTGTACATCCTACAAGTTCTCGGGTGATACCAAGGCTGCTGGTCCGTGGACCACATTTGAGTGGCATCTAGACAGGATCATCTAACAACTTCCAGACAGCTGTGTGTATAGGAAATGAAATATCCTGTTGGAGTCACTGTAATCCTAGATTCCTTCAGTTTCTCACCTTAATCTGGATACTAATATAACTCATAAACCTGTATCTCCAACCAAATCTCTCTTCTCTGTTCCCTACCCATAAAGTCAACTGTCTGTTGGACTTTTCCACTTATATATCTCATCTACACATTTTTTAAAAAGATTTATTTGTTTATTTTAAAGAGGCAGTGCACCAATGGGAGGGGCAGAGGTAGAGCAGAGAGTCTTAAGCAGACTCCTCGCTGATTGTGGAGCCTGACTCGGCTCGATCTCATGACTCGAAGATCACAACTCGAGTGAAAAATCAAGAGACAGATGGTTAAGTGACTGCACCACCCAGGTGCCCCTCATCTGCAAATTCAACTCAACATATGTAAAAGTGAAATGAAGGGTTTTTTTTTTTTTTGAAATGAAGGTTTTTACTGCCAAATCTGCTCTTTCTTCTGCATTCCCTATCCTGTTTTGTGGTGCCACTCTTCTTCCATTTGACCAAGATGGAACCCTGCGCTCTACTGAAGCTCTCTCTTGTCCCTGCCACATCGAATCAGCCACCAAGTCCTCATGACTTTTTATCTCCGTCTCTTCTCTGTTCCTTCCTCAATGCCCTAAATTGTAACTACCATTATCTCTAGCCATGATTTATCTAATTTTAAACCAAAAATTTAATGTCTTTAAAATTATGTTATGCTTTCTACTGCCTTCAAGATCATGCCTTTAATATGACATGTGCAGTTCTGTTTTGTCTTTACCTTCATAGCCCACGTATCTTTTCAGCCTCGCCCATCATGAATACTTTCCTTACAGGTGATTCTTCAGCTTTGCTGAACTACTAGCATTTGCCTCTGTGCTTATCTCTCTGCCTAGAATGTTCTCTTCCCTCTTCTCTACCTGGTTCATGATTCAACTCAAGCGTCATCTCCTCAGAGCTTCCCTAGATGTGTAAAATGTGCCTACTGTGATCCTGGAGAAGCCTCTTTTTCCCTCTACCATGGCTCTATCACACTGAATTGAATTATTTATGTCTAGCTCCCTTCTAGGACTGAATAATCCTTGGTGGCAAGAATCACGTCTTATTCCAAAAGCTATCTCCAGGACTTAATTCACTCCTTTGAACATTACCTCTATAATGAAGCAGCTGACCCCAGAATAAGAGAAATGAACACTTACAAAGATGTAATTATAGATTATCTCATTTAATCTTCCTGATTACCCTGTAACACAGGCATGATTATTTCAGAGACAGAAAACGAGGATGAGAAAGGTTGCTTGCCAAGGACAGCAGCTAGTGAACAGCTGAACTGGGACCCAACTCAGGACTGTCTTTCTCCAGAACCTGTATCTGGCTACTATGCATCTCCTCTTCCAGGGTTTCCTGGTCACAGGGAATCCTGAGTTTATGGGGAAAGCAAATCCAGACCCTTGAGACCGAGTATGATACCAGGATTCTGACTAAAACAAATCATCAAGGGAACCCAGCAGATGAGATAAGTCACAGGTGATTTACTGACTTGCAACTCCTTAGAATCTCCCAAAAAGGTACAGGACAGGCTCCAGAACCTCATTCCAGGTTTAAATTCCTCTGGTAGAGGGATATGTAGTTCTGGCCACAAATGTTAAGGCAGTATTTCTCATTTAGGGTGTCACCATGCCATGTTTACCTCCCACTCCAAGCCCTGTGACAGCTGGTGGGCACCCAGGGCAGCCAGACTGCTGGGCAAGACCTCCGGTTCTGTGTAGCTGTTAACCCAGGGTATCCTGTACAAAGAGCCTAGCTTTCCACATGTATCTGCAACTACGTGAAGAAAAGGACAGGATGCACTGGAGAGATATGCAAAAAAATGAATCAGATGCTGAAGTCACCAAAGATGGCAGGAGTGGTCTCCGGGGGCTGCTGAATTAAAGACAGTAGATCAGGGCTACAGGTGGGCTTCAGATGAGGAGCAGCAGAAAGAAATTGGTAGATTAATGATGTAGACCTTAGTATGGACAGGCTCAGTTCCTTTCACAAGAGAAATGGGAAGGTGGTAAGATGGGGCAGAGAAGAACACAGATGTCTCAGAGCCACACGGCCCGCTGTTAGAACTGCTGCTTTCCTTTCCAGATGAAGCAAAGGAATGGTATAAATCAGAAAGGTGTTGTAAAAGGCTATCATGCAGGGTGTGGCGAAGAGAACAGAGTGTGGGGGGCCAGGACAGAAGCAGGGAGATGGTTAGGAGGCAATCAGCAACCTAAGTTATGGGGCTTGCTCAGCAGTTGGCACATTGCAGGTGGTGTGGATTGGTGGAGTCCAGAAATACTGTGAAGCTAAATCCAGCACAATTTGCTGATGGACTGAATACACTGTGTGAGAGAAGAGATGAATGCAGAATTACTCCAATGTTTTTGGAAGGAAGTTCAGAGTAAAAGGAGGTGATTCAAAGGAGATGATGGAGAGGGTGGGATTGGAGGATAAGAAGGGGACAGATGTAAGTATTTCAGAAAGGGGGATGTCTAAGCTCGGGATGGTGAGAAAGGGGACCAGCATGAAACGAAGGATTCTGGAGTGAGCAAAATGATGGCATGAGTGATGCATGAAAAAGTTAAGAGAGTGTATCAAAAAGGCTTCTTAGAAAGAATAGGTAGTGTAAAGTAGCCCAGAGAGTCTAATTTCAAAGTATGAATGTGTTTGCCCGAATTTATCCCTGTAAGGGCCACTTGCTGCTAGCTGGCATTCTGTGACTGTGGGGCGAATGACCCCTCGGCACTGAAAAATGATGAAGTCCTCGGAGGCAGTGAAATAGCTTCTACAAACATTCTCTCCCACTAAAAATGCCATCACAGAAAAGTCATGGCATGGTCACACAGCCGAATAATACCACATCGCAACTATAAAGAGTGATCCACACTCTCCTAAAACAACAAATGGTTGACTCTCACAAATACAATGTTGAATGAAGAAGGCCAGAGAAAAAGGCCATATTGTATGATTCCATTTATGTAAAATACAAAAACCAGGGGAAACTTTTTTTTTTTTTTAATTCATAGAGATGCAGAGAGAGAGAGAGAGAGAGAGAGGCAGAGACACAGGCAGAGGGAAAAGCAGGCTCCATGTAGAGAGCCTGACGTGGGACTCGATCCAGGGTCTCCAGATCACGCCCCGGGCTGCAGGCGGCGCTAAACCGCTGCGCCACGGGGGCTGCCCAAGGGAAAACTAATCTATGTTTTTAGAAGTCCCTGTCCAGCGGAAGGAGGGAGTCACCGGGAGGCAGCAAACGCGGGGGCTTCCACGGTTGCTGGTAATACTCTGTTTCTTGATCTGGGCGCTGATTTCACAGATGTCTTCAGTTAGTAAAAATTCGTTGAGCTGTACTTTTGTGTATGACATTTTACTTCAATAAAATCTTTTAAAAATGCCATTACACCGGGCCACACTTCCTGTATCCTGGGAAGAACAGAGCTATCTACTCGGAGTTCTTATTACAGATTAGCATTTATCCAAAGCAAGAGCAGGAACCTGTAAGAAGCTTACAGGAGTTATCAAATCATCTAATTCAGTTACGACTTCACTTGGGCTAGCAGGAAAGGCGAAGGCCTTGATTTCAGAGAAAGACAAAAAGAACAACTTTCAATGGCTGTTGAGTTTAAAACACACATGTGTTTTAGGAGGGATATAAACTTTTTTTTTTGTACTGTTTTCTTCCCCATCTCCTGGGAAATGATGTTACACTGTGCTTCAAACAGAACTGCCAAGTTTAAGAGGCTGTTTTCTGTAAACAGGCCAGCTGGGCCATAAGTTGCAGAAATGAGGGACAAACTACTTCGGAAAAGCAGAACAGAACACCACAGGGAGTTGGGAATTGTGCATCCAACAAAATCTCCAGCCGTTTGTCTTTACTGGGCCACCTTTCATGATTTAAGAGCTCTCTTTGCCATGTTATCATCAATCAATTACAATGATTGAGAAGCCTCTAAAAACTGGAGTTTTTAAAATGCAACTATCCGTGACCTAAATTTCCTGCTGGCTCTGTTGGCCCCAGGTTAGGCCAGTTTGTCTATCATCAAGGGAGCCAATAAAAATAATAAAAACAGGTCAATGCTGGGCTTTCTGAAGCTTGTATAAAAATATTCGCACTCTTCCAATCAGCACCAACTCAACGTGTCCATTCTTTGCTCGAGCTCTCAGTAAATTCTGCCTCTAGTAACAAAATAGTGTATAGGATGTATATATTATCTGAGAACTCATCTTTTCTCCCCTCCCCCCCCCTTTTCTTCCTTCCTTGCTTGCTTGCTTTCTTTTCAATTTGGCTAAGCAACAATTTTGCAACTCTTAGCAGACAACTGAAATGATGTCATTTTGCTGACTCCAGCAAAGGAGTAACATTTTGGCAAACTAGGGGATATATGAGAAGATGAAAATATAAATTTTAGCTATCTTAATGGAGAATGTGATACTGCACCTCCAAAGCCTGTGATAGAATTTGACTTTCAGGTTCCACAGAGCAAAGCAAAGACTACTGAATGAGGAGGAGGGAGAGAAAGGTGGCAAAGGCAGCAGTAAAAGAGGTCAGTTTAAAGGTTGTCTGTAAAAACCAGAACAGATATCTTAAATACTATTTCCAAATATTTCATATCTGTTGATAGGAAGTAAGAAAAAAAGAAAAGATGCTGTGCCGTCCAAGGCCTCAAGCTCCTTTATGAGAGTGACCAGCTACAGGGAAATCCCAGTAACAAAGCAGCGCTGCTTACACCCATGACTTGCCTGCAGAAACCTGCAAGCTCGGTGGATCTGGGACAAGGCCCCAGAGCCCCATCTCCTCGAAAGCATCCCAGCAAAAATCTCAGCAGGCTGGACCATCTTATTCAGTAGCAATTACAACGCTCTCTGCTCTGGAGGGGAAGTTTGGACAAATTCCAAAGAAGGCCTAAAGTCAGAGTAAGGACCCAAAGGTACCATCATGAAGGCAGCAAATCTGACTTTAGTAGTCTCTCCTTTCTCTGACTTTGCCCCTCCTTCCTCAGGCCCCACCAAGTATCAGAACTCATTGGCCTCCTGCCCATCAGTAAAATGAGGCACTCCTCCTATGCAAAATGAATCATTGGATGGCTAAATTCTTCCAGGAGTATCCTGCATTCTAAAAGAAAAAAAGAGAATCTTAGAGGAAGTGAAATGACTCTATAATGGTTAAATTCTGGGTTCAGTGGTAGTCGGGCAGAAATTTGTCTTAGAAAGTCTTTCTAGAGCTCCACCGATCCCATTTTACAGAAATTAACTGAAAGATAATACTATTTTCCCCCTCTTTTGAAATGCACTAGTATAGTTCAGAAAGTAAACATCTCATTTTCTGAAAGGCACAGGACGACAGGGTATAATTTAAGCCTCACCGTACCCCTTAACTGTAGTGAGGCATTTGACCATTTTGGGGGCCTCAAGTTCTTGGTAAAAAGGAGGATAATACTATATACCTCACCTCAGACTTTTAGCTCATACCTCAGAATAAATGAGATGGCCACTTTATAAACTATAAAGTAGTCTATATTTGCTCTACTATTATATTTATTACTACTTTATTACCTTCCTCTCCAAAACTATGCTTCTATTTAGAAGAAAGCCTGGCATACCAGATACATTTATATACTTCCAAAGATTCAGCTGCCCCTGAGAGTTGGCCACATGCTTAATGAAGGTCTAGGCCACTGCTGCGCTGCTTCATCCCCATGCTGCCAATGTCCCTGGGGACAATGGTGACATGCCTCCATCATATCCACCACAGTGGAAACCACACCAGCAACATGCCTAGGTCCAACCAACTAGTCTCACGAAGACTCTTGACTTTTCTCATGTTCTTCTAGAGGACCCAGAGAACATCACCTGCGAGGGTAGTATCACCTCTTATAATAAACTTTAAGGCCAATGAAAGGCAGGGAGACTGTTAAGAAGGTAGATAAATTCTTAGCCCACCTTCTCCCATAGGAACGATTCCAGGTAGCATTAGTGTTGTATAAAGTCGTTCCAGAGTTATCTCCCATGACTGAGCAACCACCTGTGTTTTGTAAGAGGCCATGGCCAGCTCATAATGTGTCCCCTGGTATTTGCTTTTCTTCCTTCCTTCCTTAATCCCTGTCACCCAGTTACTACTTCCTTCCTTGACTCATTTTCCCTTTCCCTCACTCTTGTTGCTCTCAGATTCCACCTCCTTCCCTTTTAAAGGAATTAGGTCAATTTTGCCTTAAACTCTGTTTCCTAGGAAAACAGAACAAAGATTATTCAAGAGGTCACAAAGAACAATTAGGGAAGGAGGAGGGTCTTGGTATCACTCAGCTGTGTGAGAGTTTATGTGTTGTTACTACAGGTATACACTTGCAAAATTGGGGGGATAGAAAGTTCTGAAGAAAGGGGAAATCTCTGCCTGTGCTTATATAATCCATGAAAAACAATCACTAAGCAGTGTGATGAGAAAAAGAATCTAATTATTACTCTAAGGCTGATGGAGTTTTAGTCCCTGTGAGCTATGGAGCACAATGACGTCTACATGCCCTGCACTGACCTGCACAGCCCTATGTGACCACCTGCCTCCCTCTCTGGTTTTATCAAGGAATCCTTCCCGCCTGTCCCCCTCCCTTCCTTCGGCTCTCTCCAACCACACTGATCACCCCATGCCATTCTGTGTCGGGGGCCTGTGCACTTGCAGTTATTCCCAGTGCTCCAAATGTTCCTTTTTTTTAGGACTTCCCATGATGGAAGTTCACTGAGCTGATGTCACATCATTTGGGTTTCAGCTCAGCTGTCCACTTCTCAGAGCTTTCTTTGCTGTCTGAAGTGGTATCTTTCTGTCCCATTTTTAGTGCTAGTCACTCTTTAAGCCATGATGTTATATTCACAGCTTTTATCACTAGCTAAAAAATTTGCTTAATTACTTACCGCAAAGGTAAATAATAATAAGCTTGTTAGGTAAATAAATAAACTCCTTTCAAGAGTCAGATCTGTCTGTGAGCACTGTGAGTGGAAGAAGTAGCATCGGACAAGTGCCATCTTGTGCCCTCCTGTCACCCAGTTACTACTTCCTTCCTTCCAACAAGTGTACTTGTTGCCCCAAGAAATGACAGTGATTAGACTAGACCTGCACTGGCCAATACGGTACTTGTTAGCCCCATATCGCTGATTAATACTTAAAATGTGACTAGTACAAATGGAGCTGTATTCTACATGTAAAACAAAGGCAATATTTTGAAGACATAATGCAAAAAAAAATAACATTGATAATTTTTATTGCATCTTCTTAAAATATTTTAAATTTTAAAATATTTTTTCCTCTTTTTAATTATATATATTTTATTGGAATTCAATTTGCCAACATATAGCACCCAGTGCTCATTCCGTCAAGTGCCCCCTCAATGCCTGTCACCCAGTCACCCATCCCCCCGCCCACCTCCCCTTCCATTTCCCCTTGCATGCTATTGAAATAATAATATCTTGGATATTTTAGATATATTTGGTAAAATAAAATATTTTGCTACCAGTATTTCACTCATTCCCTTTTATCTTTTAACTATTAACAAATGTAAGATAATATATGTGGCTTACATTGTAGCTCACATTGTATTTCTGTTGGATAGTTGTGCTCCAGGCTTAGTAATTTCACCAAACTCCAAGTTTAAAACCTTATTGAATTAGATATAAATGTATTTTCACATCTCATTTTAATTCCTAATGGCGAAATATTATTATCTCTATTTTACTGGTAAGGAAACTAAGGTTTAGAGATGGAGTAAATTGCCCAGAATAGAAAAGACCGTTCAGACCACAGAATAATGGACCCCCAAAGATGTCCAGGTCCTGATCTCCAGAACTTATGACTATGTCATTCCTCATGGCAAGAGAAATTTGAGATGGGGAGATTATCCTGGATTATTCATGTTGGCCCAATGTAGTCACAAAAGTTCTTACAAGAGGGAGGCAAAAGGGTTAAAGTTAGAGAAAATATATGACAAGAGGAGCAGAGGTTGGAGTAATGTGCTTTCAAGATGGAGAAAGGGGCCATGAACCAAGGAATGTAGGCAGCCTCTAAAAGCTGGAAAAGGGGCAGCTGGGTGGCTCAGTGGTTGAGCATCTGCCTTTGGCTCAGGTCGCGATTCTGGGGTTCTGGGATCGAGTCCCACGTCAGTCTCCTTGCAGGGAGCCTGCTTCTCCCTCTGCCTCTGTCTAAAATGAATGAATAAACAAATAAAAGCTGGAAAAGGCAAGGAAATGTTTTCTTTCCTAGAGCCTTCAGAAAGAACACAGCCTTGACAACACTTTCATTTTGGCTCTTCAAGACCCATTTTCAACCTCCAGAACTGTAGGATAATCAATTTTTATTGTTTAAAGCCACTAACTTTGTGCTAATTTGCTATAGCAGCCATAGGAATCTGACACAGAATATAATCACCAATGTAGAGTCAGGGATTTAGAATCTGATGAGCATGAGATTGCAACCATGGTTCAGGACGAATAGTCAAAACAATAACAATGATCATAATTATGATTTTAGTATATAAATTTATCCCCAAATCAAATGAGACTTTCCTAATGAGTCTACTTAACAATAAAAAATTAAGTACTTTTGGGGTGGCTCGGTGGCTCAGGGGGTTAAGTGTTCCACTCTTGATTTCAGCTCAGGTTATAATCTCAGGGTCATGAGATGGAGCCCCAACTTGGGCTCCATACTGGGCATACAGCCTACTTAAGATTCTTTCTATTTTTTTTTAAAGGTTTGTTTATTTATTCATGAGAGACAGAGAGAGAGAGAGGCAGAGACACAGGCAGAGGGAGATGCAGGCTCCATGTACGGAGCCCGATGTGGGAATCGATCCCCGATCCTGGGATCACGCCCTGAGCTGAAGGCAGATGCTCAACCGCTGAGCCACCCAGGTGTCCCTTTTTTTTTTCTTTCTATTCCTCTCCCCCTCCACTTCCTTCTCTCTCTCTCTTAAAAAAAAAAGTTTATGTGATTTTTTAAGGACTATTTTTTAAGAGCAGTTTTAGGTTTGCAATAAAATTGAGAAGATGGTACAGAGATTTCCCATATACTCCCTGCCCCCACACATGAATAGCCTCCCCCATTATCAATATCACTTATAAGTCTGGCACTTTCTTTTACCAAGAATCATCCAAAGCCCATAGTTTACTTTCGGGTTCACTTATGGTGTTGTACATTCTATGGGTTTGGATGAAAGTATAATGACATGTATCCATCATTATGATATACAGAGTATTTTCAGTGTCTTAAAAATCAGTTCTCCACCTATTCATCCCTGCCCCAACTCCCTTCCCTGGCAACCAGTGATCTTTTTATTGTCTCCATAATTAGTCTTGTCCACAATGTCATATAAACGGAATCATATAGTACACAGTTTTTTTCAGACTGCCTTCTTTCACATAGGAATATGCATTTAGGATTCCTCGTGGTTTTTCATGGTTTGATAGCTCTTTTTATCACTGAATAATATTCCATTGTCTGGATGTACCACAGTTTATTTATCTATTCACCTACTGAAGGACATCTTGGTTGCTTCCAAGTTTCGGTAACTGTGAATAGAACTACAATGAACATTCATGAGCAGATTTTTGCGTGGACATTAATTTTCAACTTCTTTGGGTAAATACCAAGGAACATAATTTCTGAATAGGATGGCAAGAATAGGGCTAGTTTTCTAAGAGACTGCTAAACATTTTTTCAAAATGACTATACCATTTTTTATTACCACCAACGATACGTAAGAGTTCCTATTGCCCCACATCCTCACCAGCATTTGGTGCTATCGTTCCAGATTTGGGCCATTCTAACAGGTGTGCAGTAACTATTTTAATTCTCATTTCCCTGATGATATTTAATGTAGAGCATTTTCTTATATGCTTATATGCCATTTGGGTATCTTATTTGGTGAGGTGTCATTGGCCCATTTTCATACTGTTGAATTTTAAGAGTTTTTTTTATGTGTTTTGAATAATAATCCTTTACCAAGGGTACCTGGGTGGCTTAATCAATTAAGCATCTGCCTTCAGCTCAGGTTGTGGTCTTAAGAGCCCTGGGATTGAGCCCTGGGTCAGGCTCCCTGCTCAGTGGGGAGTCTGCTTCTTCCTCTGCCCTTCCACCCCACTCATGCTCTCTCGCTCTCTCTGTCTCTCAAATAAATAAATGAAATCTTTAAAAAAAATCCTTTATCAGATGTGTCTTTTGCAAATATTTTCTCACAGTCTGTGACTTGTCTGTTAATTCTTTTGATACGGTCTTTCACAGAGAATTTCTTAATTTTAATTACATATAGCTTATCAAATTATTTCTTTCATGGATCATTTATTTGATGATGTATCTAAAATGTCATCACCATCCCAAGGTCATCTAGGTTTTCTCCTATTTCATCTTTCAGGAGTTTTATAGGAGTTTTATAGTTTTGCAGTTTATATTTACACCTATGATCTGTTTCATGTTAATTTTTGTGAAGGGTGTAAATTCTACATCCAGATTTGTGTGTGTATGTGTGTGTAGAATGTCCAGTTGTTATAGCACTATTTGAAAAGACTACCTTTACTGTGTTGCCATTGTTTCTTTGTCAAAGATCAGCAGACTATATTTATAGGTTTTTTTTTCTGGTCTCTCTATTCTGTTCTATTGATCTATTTTTTCACCAATACCACACGTGTTAATTATTATAGCTTTATAGTAAGACTTGAAGTCAGGTAGCATCAATGTTCTAACCTCATTCTTGTCCTTCAATTTTGTGTTGGCTAATCTGGATCTTTTGTCTTTCCATATACATTTTAGAATCATTTGTTGATATCCATAAAATAACTTCCTGGAATTTTGATTAGGATTGCATTGAATCTATGGATCAATTTGGGAAAAACGTGACAAAGAATATATCTTCATTTATTTAGCTCTTTCTTAATTTAATTCATCAGTTTTATAGTTCTCCTCATATAGATCTTGTATATATTTTATTAGATTTATACCTAAGTATTTCATTTTGGGGTGTGTTAATGCAAATAGTATTGTGTTTTTAATTTCAAACTCCACTTGTTCACTTTTACTATATAGGAAATTAACTGACTTTTGTATACTAACTTTGCATTCTACAACCTTGCTATAATTACTTATTAGTTCCAGGAGTGTTTTTGCCAATTATTTCTGATTTTGTACATAGATAATCATGTTATCTGTAAACAATGACAGTTTTATATCTTCCTTCTCAATTTGTATGCCTTTAGCTTTCTTTTCTTGTTTTATTGCATTAGCAAGGGCTTTTGGTACAGTGTTAAAAAGGAATAGTGAGAAGGGGCATTTTTGCCTTATACCTGATCTTAGTGGGAAAGCCTCAAGTTTCTCACCATTAAGTATGATGTTAGCTGTAGGATTTTTGTTCAATAGTCTTTATCAAGTTGAAAAAGTTCTCTTTTCCTAGTTTACTGAGAGGTTGTTTTTTTTTTTTCCATGAATAGGTATTCAATTTTATCAGCGGCTTTTCTGTATTTACTGATATGATCATATAATTGAAAATCTGTTGATATGATGGATTACAGTAATTGATTTTCAAATGCTGAATCAGTCTTGCTTATCTAGGATAAATCCCACTTGGTCATGGTGTGTAATTTATACATTTTTGGTTTAGATTTTCTAATAATATTTTGTTGAGGATTTTGTGTATATGTTCACAAGAGATATTATTCTGTAGTTTTCTTGTAATATCTTTGTCTGGTTTTGTTATTAGGGTATTACTGGCCTCATAGAATGAGTTAGAATGTAGTCTTTCCGCTTCTATTCTCTGAAATAAGTTTCAGAGAATTGGTATAATTTCTTTCTTCAGGGTTTGGTAGAATTCAGCCATCAAACCATGTAGGTAGGCATGGTGCTTTGTTTTGAAAGTTATTAATTATTGATTTAATTTCTTTAACAGGTATAGGCCTATTCAGATCATCTATTTTTTCTTCTATGAATTTTGGTAGATTGTATCTTTCCAGGAATTGGTCCATTTCAATCTCGGTTATCAAATTTGTAGGCACACAGTTGTTTATAGTATTCCTTTATCATCCTTTTAATTTCCATAGAATCTGTAGTGATGTCTCTCCTTTCATTTCTGATATCAGTAATTTATGTTCGATGTCTTTTTCTTAGCCTGGCTACAGCCTTATCACTTTTATTGATCTTTTCAAAGAACCAGCTTTGGTTTCATTGATTTTTCTCTATTGCTTTCCTATTTTTAACTTCATTGGATTTTGCTCTCATTATTATTTCTTTTCTTCTGCTTACTTCGGATTTAATTTTCTCTTCTTTTTCTAGTTTTCTAAAATGTAAATTAGATTATTAATCTTGGATCTTTCTTCTTTTCTAGTATATGCCTAAAATGCCATAAATTCCTTCTAAGCCTTGCTTTTGCTGCATCTCACAAGTTTTAATAAATTGTGCTTTATCTTGAGATTTCTTCTTTACCCCATGTTAAAAGAAAACCATATTATTTCTAAATAACCCATGAGTTATTTAGAAATATGTTCTTTACTCTCTATGTATTTGGGGATTTTCCAATTATCTTTCTGTTAGTGAATTTGAGTTTTACTCCACTGTGGTTTGAAAGTAGACATTATATGATTTCTATTCTTTTAAATTTATTAAGATATATTTATGGCCCAGATTGTGGTCTAACAATTACATGTGTGAATTTTCTATATAAGCTTAAGAAAAATGTGTATTTTGCTATTGTTGGATAAAGTAGTCTACAGATGTCAATTATATCCTGTTGATTGATGGTATTGCAGAGTTCAACTATATTCTTACTGACTTCCTGCCAGCTGGATCTGTCCATTTCTGAGAGAAGGGTTTTGAAGTCTCCAACTATGATAGTGGATTCATATATTTCTCCGTCCAGTTCTATCAGTTTTGCCTTAAGTAGTTCAATACTCAATTGTTAACACATACACATTAAGAATTGTTGTTTTCTTAGAGAATTGACCCCTCTATCATGACATAATCACCTTTATGACTGATAATGTCCCTTACTCTGAATTCTGCTGTCTGAAATTAATATAACTACTGCTACTTTCTTTTGATTAGTGTTAGCAATGATATTTTTTTTCTGCCCACTTATTTTAATCTATATGGGTCTTTATCCTTAAATTTGGCTTTTTGTAAAAACACTTACTTGAGTCATATTTTTTTGTTCACTCTGACAATTTCTCTTAATTGATGCATTAAGATCATTAACATTCAAAGCGATACTATATTCATTACTGTTTTCTATTTGATGCCTTTCTTCTTTGTTCATATTTCGTCTTCCAATCTTTTTCTGCCATTTGTGCTCAAAAGCACAATTAAAATTGGACATTTTACAGGATTCAGTTTTTCTCTTATTAGCATATCAGTTATTCTTCTCTTTTAACTTTTTTTAGTGATTGCCTTAGAGTTTGCAATATAAATTTACAACTAATACAAGTCCACTTTCAAGTAGCACTATACCACTTCACGAGTAGTATGAGTACCTTATAATAACAAAATAATCCTAATTCTTCTCTTTTTTTCCCTCCCATTACTTATATCATTGCCATTATTCATCTCACTTATATGTAAGCATACCTAAGCATAATTATGCATAAGTATACATAATTTAATATAGTGTTACCATTATTTTGAGTAAACTGTTGCTCCTTACATCAATTAAGAAAAAAATGTAAGTTTTTATTTTACCTTGACTTATTTCTTCTTTAAACTTTCCTTTACAGAACTGACTTTCTGATCTATATTATTTTCCTTCTCTCTAAACAACTTCTTTTATTATTTCTTGCAAGGGAGTCTACAGACAACAAATTCCCTTCATTTTTGTTTGTCTGAAAAAATCTTTACTTCTCTTTCACTTTTGAAGGAAAATTTCACAGGCTTACAGAATTCTAAGTTGATGGGCCTTTTTCTCTCAACACTTTAAATATTTCATTCCATTCACTTCTTGTTTGTGTGGTTTCTGAGGAAAACTTGAATTGAATTCTTATCTTTATTCCCCTACAGGTAAGCTGTTTTTCTCCCTGTTGCTTTTTTCAGGATTTTATTTCTTTATCTTCAATTTTCTATAATTTTAAAATGATACACCCAGGATTTTTGTTTTTGTTTTGGCATTTATCCTGCTTGGTGATCTCTGACCTTCCTGGATCTGTGGCTTGGTGGCAGACATTAATTTGGGGAAATTCTCAGTCATTACTGTTTCAAATATTTCTTCTGTTCTTTTCTCTTTTGCTTCCCCCTCTGATATTCCAATTGTACATATTTTACCTTTTGTAGTTATACCACAATCCTTCGATATTCTCTTCTGTTTTTTTTGGGGGGGGGTTAATTTTTTCTCTTCATTTTCCAGTTTTCAAGAATTCTATTGATACAGCCTCTAGCTCAGATATTCTTTCCTCAGTCATGTCCAGACTACTAGTAATCCTATCAAAAGAATTCTTTGTTTTTGTTACAGTATTTTTTAATCTCTGGCATTTTAGAATTTCCATCTCTCTGCTTACACTGCCTATCTGTTCTTATATGCTATCTACTTTATCCATTAGAGTCCTTAGCTTATTAATCATAGTTGTCTTAAGTTCCTTTTTCTTTTTTCAATATTTTATTTATTTATTCATGAGAGACACAGAGAGAGGCAGAGACACAGGCAGAGAGAGAAGCTGGCTCCTCACAGGGAGGCTGATTTGGGACTCGATCCCAAGACCCCGAGTCCCAGGACCCTGGGATCATGACCTGAGCCAAAGGAAGATGCTCAACCACTGAGCCACGGAGGTGTCCCAGTTGTTTTAAATTCCTGATCTGAAAATTCCAACATCCCTGCCATGTCTGGTTCTGATGCTTGCTCTACCTCTTCAAATTGTGTTTTGGCATGCCTTATAATTTTTTTGATAGCCTGATACAAAGTACTAGGTACAAAGAACTGCTATAAATTGATCTTTAATAATGTGGTAGTGTAGCATGGGGTTTGGAGAAGCATTCTATAATCCAATGATTAGGTCTCAGGATTTCAGTGAGCATGTGAGTCTGAACTGTAAATTTCACAAGTGTTTCTCAGGTTTTTTTTTCTCCTCTTTTAGTTGAGACAGGATAGCGGCAGTGGGCTGGAATTATGTATTTCATTCTCCAGGTCAGTTAGGCTCTGATCGTACCCCAGCAGGTTAGGCTCTGGTTAACTAGTTTCCCCTGAGGTTAGGCCTTGCTGAGAAGAGAGTGCTCTGGCATATTTCAAAATAGTTCGTTTTCCCTCTCAGAAGCCTAAGGGGGTTTTCCCCCTGTATTTGCTGTGTGAAGGTAGTCAAGTTCACCTTGAGGTGAATCTCACAATACTTTGCCCCCCCCCCCCCCCCCCCGCCGACTGGGTCCCCCTGGAGTTCTTAATTCTCAGAGTTGTTTGCACTGAGCCTCCAGCAATTCATCAATTACAGTTCAAGCTTCCCTACCTGGACTGGTTCTTGTGGCAATTTCCACTATGAGTCTCTGTTCTAAAAAGCTGGGACCCCCGTATTTGTCTTTCTGTCTCTTCAATCTTAGGGACACAGTTTGCCCTGTGTTCTCTCCTCTCTTGTGGATCCAAGAAGACCTGATTTTTTTCAGTCTATTCAGCTTCCTACTTGTTTGGACAGAGTGGCTATTTCCCAGTTTCTTACTTACAATTACAGAAACTGGAAGTCTGTTTGTGTGATTTTATTATCCTTATCGCAAACTATAATTTAAAAGAGCCCACATGATACTCTAAGGAATGCTTTTAAATGCTGAGCAACTCATTCATTGGGGATACTCAATTAATATTGTTACCTTTGTGCCATCCAAGGCTACATGGAAAAGCAGAAGACAAAGATATTTCGTCACACAGACATGGTTGCAAATTCCTGCTTTGCTACATGCTAAGTGAACTTGTAGAAGCTGTGTTAACTTACACAAACTACAACAGCCACATCTGGAAAGTAAGACCTACTTGCAGAATTATTTTAAAGATTAATAGCAAACTATATGAAACTAGTGCCCAGCAAATGAAATCTATTATTATTCCTCTAAGTCCATCTCAGGGTCTCTATTCTCATCGTTCTTTCTGCCTGGAACACATTTTCCTCAGATATCCATATGGCTGACCCCACACTGATTTCAGGTGTTTACTTCTCAGAGAGAACTAACCTAACAAATTTTAACAGTTCTCACCTAATCCCAACTCACCCTATCCTTCTCAGTTTTATATTTCTCAACAGAACTTTTCACTACATGTTCACTACATTTTTTAAAATTGATTTACTTTGTTTACTGTCTGTCTCACCTCACTAAAATGCTCAGTGAGGTTAGGATCGTTGTCTGTTTTATTCATTGCTCTGTCCCTAGTGTCTAGAACATATGTCATACATAGTAGGAACTCCATATTTGCTGAATAGATGAATGACTGAATCAATGAAGTCTCTGAAATAATGACTCCTGACACGATATGATTTTCTCCAACTCAACTTTTCTCAGATGTACTTTTTAAAAACTGTAACAAAATATCCACGACACCAAATTAACATTTTTAACTGTACAGCTGAAAACATTAAATACATGCACATTGTTGGGCAACCATCACCACTATCCATCACCAGAACTTTTCCATCTTTCCAAACTGAAACTATACCCTTTAAACAATAACTCTCCCTTCCTCTGACCCAAGCCCTACTTTGTCTTTATGAATTTGACTACTTTATATACCTCACAGAGCTGAAATCCAATGCGTGTCCTTTTGGGTCTGTCTTACTTCACTTAGCATAGAGTCTTAGTCCACGCTGTAGCATGTGTCAGAATTTCCTTCCTCTTTGAGGTTGGGTAATATTCCATGGCAAGTACATACCACATTTAAAAATATGTTCATCTGTTGATAGACATTTCAGTTGCTTCCACCTTTTGGTGAGTGTGAATAATACCACTATGAACCCTGGTGTATCAGATGCACTTTTCATTAGCAAGTAAAGCAGGATGTAGAAGTCAATTAGAAGTCAACGTGCCAATACTTTTTTTGCCTTAGTAGCAAAAAGAAAAAAATCTGTGAAGCAAACTAAGCTACTTAAGAACAGAAACTATTAATTTTGCATTGGTAATGGCTGATATACCTTTCCCCTTCAAGCTTCTGAAACAGGCCTATTCTATGTCAAGGTACACAGAATGGTATGAAAGCTAAAGGACATAATGAAAGAGAAAAATTTTTCAAGTCATAAGAAAATAAACTGAGACAAAAATAAAGTCATTGCTTAACTTAAAAAAGGCAAAACTTCTAAAAATAAAATAAAAAAGAATATGGCAACCTGGGGTGAAGCAACATATTTTTCCCACTCCTGCTGCAAATAGTGGCATATGAACACAAGGAACAAGGTGGAGCCCATCACAACAAGGGCAGTCAGCAATCAAGATCTGGCTTGTAGATGCTGGAAGGACCAGAGATCATACTCTAAGAAACAGAAAATGCTGTAATATCAAAGATGGTCCCTCCTACAGCTGCCCATAATACTTTGCCCTCTTCTACATTAGAGCTTAGCCCACAGCCCACTGCACTATAATTATTCATGCACACAACTTTCCTCTTTGACTTCCAGGTCCAAGGTCCATGTTTCATATATGTGTACGTTACCATTTAATGGTAACTGATCCAGCAGAACTTGAAGAATGATGAGAAAGGCAAAACTAACTTACAGAAAATCAATCAAACATTCAGCAGGAACACTGATATGATCAAAGTATAAACAACAGGTCAAGAAATTCCACCCTTGAAACAGTCTCATTTCAAGATATCCAGCTGACCAGTTGCTCCCAGGCATTTGTAAATGCTACTTTATGAGCTAGTCCCTATCTGTAATCTTGTAAATGAACCAAGACACTTGATTTGAGTGTTTCTTGTATTTAAAAATTTTGTAAAAATACCTGTTAACCTAGCATATAGACAATGCCAAAAGGTAAGATTTTTCATTGACTATACTGTCCACCCAAATCAAGAGGAGAGAAGAGTTCTTTCTTCATATGGGACTAATCTGTAACTTACAAGGCTCCCCCACATGAAAGTGCCTCAATAGGGACACTTGGGTAGCTCAGCAGTTGGGCATCTGCCTTTGGCTCAGGGTGTGATCCTGGAGTCAAGGGATCGAGTCCCACATCCAGCTCCCCTCGAGGAGCCTGCTTCTCCCTCTGCCTGTGCCTCTGCCTCTCTCTGTGTCTCTCATGAATAAATGAAATCTTTAAAAAAAAAGTCCTTCAATATTCAAATTTCTCAGGATTAATTATCTCATATGTTTTATTTTCTTAACAACACAGATTATTGGTGGGCCAAAATTAGAAGGGCCAAAATTAGAAGTGTATTATAGTGTCTTGGAGTAACACTAGGCTAAATACTATGATAGGCCCTCTTGCTACAATAATACATATGTGCAATATAATCACATATAAATGATAAAAAGACTTTCTCTTTAATTCATTCTTGGCTTATAAGAAAGTATGCAAAACCTGTACAGACAAAAACACTAAAACACAAATCAACCAGTGAGCTGAAACGAGACTCTAGATAACAAGCCAAGAGAAAGCTGCTGTTGCCTTGGCAACACCATTGGCTTCTGTGTAGGAATCTGAATATTTGGCCTTGGGAACCTTTCAAGCTGGGAGAGTTAAACTTGCAACTTTTATATTAAGTCAGAACATTGAAGTGGGCTAAACCAGTCATAGATTGGGAGTATCCCTAGTAACACCTAGCTCTAGTGGAAGAGCCTAGCCAAATTATCTCTGAAAACATATTCCTCCTTTATTATACCTGGAGAGTAACAAAATATTAATTTACCAGATATGAGCTCACAACCAAAAACTACAAAACACACAAGAAAGCAAACAATGGATGAATCAGCAGACATGTTATTTAAACAGGTACAGATCCCAGTGACTTCAAGAGTGGAATTATCAATTAAGGAATATAAACTGATAATATATAAAATGTTCAAAGAAACAAAAGATGAAAATATTAAAGTGGGAATAGTAAACTATCGAAATAATCTATTTTTTTTTTATATAAAAGGATAAGGGGCACCTGGGTGGCTCAGTTACTAAAGCATCCAACCCTTGATTTTGGCTCAGATCATGATCTCAGGGTTATGAGATCAAACCCCATCCCATGCAGCCTGCTGGGGATTCTCTCTCTTCCTCTCCTTCTACCCCTCCCCACCTCCCTCCTCTCTTACAAAAAATAAAAACAGACTAAAACTGTTTTTAAAAGTGAAAAACACAGTACTTGAAAGTAAAAACTAAAATGCTCACTTCAAATACTAAAGATAAAAAAATGAAATAAAAGATAAATCTGAAGATGTCGTCAAAAATACGGCAAAGAAAGAAAAGACAAAAATATGAAAAGAAGATTAAATGAGAAAGCCTAGGGATCCCTGGGTGGCGCAGCGGTTTGGCGCCTGCCTTTGGCCCAGGGCGCGATCCTGGAGACCCGGGATCGAATCCCACGTCGGGCTCCCGGTGCATGGAGCCTGCTTCTCCCTCTGCCTGTGTCTCTGCCTCTCTCTCTCTCTGTGTGTGTGTGACTATCATAAATAAATTAAAAAAATTAAAAAAATAAAGGCATATTAACCAAAAAAAAAGTAAATAAATTCTTTAAAAAAAAATAAATGAGAAAGCCTAAGATATATTTAATTGGAGTCCGAGAATGAAAAAAAAATAGAAAAGAGACAATACAGACAGTCCCCAACTTACAATGGTTCAACTTACTAATCATTTTTTTGACTTTACAAAACTGTAAAATTCATGCCCCTTCAGTAGAAACTATACTTTCAATTTTTATCTTTTTCCTGGGCTAGTAATGTAAAGTAAAATACTTTCTTGTGATGCTGGGCAAGGACAGGGCATTGCAGCTCTCAATCGGTGACACTATCACAAGGGTAAACAATCAATACGCCTACGGCCATTCTGTACCCACACAACCATTCTGTTTCTTACTTTCAGTACTATAGTCAATAAATTACATGGGATATTCAACACTTTATTATAAAATGGGCTTTGTGTTAGAAGGTTTTGCCCAACTATAGGCTAATTAAAGTGTTCTGAGCACATAGATAGGCTAGTGTAGGCTATGGTATTTGGTGGGTTAGTTGTATGAAAATGAAAAGAAACCCAAAATTAGACATCATAACATTGTAATAAAATTGTAGAAAATACACACAGGTACATGCAAACACACACACACACACACACACAGATACACACACCTGAAAAGCAGCCAAAGAAAAATGGACCACATTCACAGGAATTATATTACAGTGACTACAGATGTCAATAGTAACAATAAAAGCTGGATATAGAACAAAAAATATTGTTAAAGTCCTGAGTACCAGTCATCTTTGTGCACTTAGCTCCTATCATTTTGCCAAGAACCTCCTAAAGTGTTTCAAAAATGCTGGTTTAATAAATCAACTCTATTTTCCATCTCTACTCCAATTAAATGATTAGTCACTAAGAAGAATGAAACAGGACTCACAGTAATGAAAACTTGGCTTATTTCTTCATTTTGTCAGAATCGTGGGGTGGGAAAATGCAACAATAAATTCACCACAAAGTGGAAAACATCTGTGAATGTGAAACAGCGAGTCTCTACACCCCCACGTCTCACCCCTGCTCTCAGTCAAAAGAAATGCCTTTTATTCAGCATAGTTGGTGTGGAATGATTTTGTGTATAATAAAGATTCCTATCATCATGCAAATGATGCTGCCCAGGCTGTGCAGCAGAGGTGACTGTTTCGCATGTTTGTGACAGACCATTGTACCATACTGACTAGAAAAAGTCTCCTTATTCCACTCCCAGTTCAGTTTACTTTGGGATTTCATATTCTGCTGACTGCAGATCAAACTTTCTTCCCTGTCAATGGCTGCATATATTTAGCTATCCCCAAAGAACTGCACAGAAATGTGAACTGAAATTCAGGAACTTACAAGGTAACTGACAAATAGTAAAAACTTGAAATCACTTTTAGAGTTAATATGTTTCCCACTTATGTAAAAAGCAAATATTATTAGTATAGAAATAAGTTTTATTTCTTACAACAAAGCCATGCAATGTGATATATTTTAGCTTGGTTTGAATTTTTGAGTTTCCTGTCTTCAGGGACTAAGAAATTGGATGTGCAAATCCACTTGAGACAAATTTATAATATTTTCCAAATTATTCAAATATAACCTCCCAAAACCTTGCTAAATTTACATTTCATTTGCGCATGGAGTGAGGCTAAATAATTGATTTAATCTGCAAGTAGTTCAGTGAGTTATATGATAACTATGTTCTTATGAAATCTTTCCATTTTCTTTAGCATTCATTGTTGATTGAAATTAATTCCAAAGTTGACTGAAATCCTACCACGAATCAGATTCACATTTGCTATTAGTGTGTTTTTTCAAAAAAGAGTTTATCTTCCCCCAAAAAGATTTAACATTAAAAAAAAAAAAAAAGAGCAATGACTTAGAAGAGTTTGGCATATTTAAACTTGCCCCCCATGGAATATTTCATCAGGCCACATGATTACAGGCCATGATAGTTTTAAATAACAAGCAAGAAAGACAACGGCCACTTCCAGTGACTTCGATTATGTAACTTGGGCTCTCTCCTCATCTGTAAAATGGAAGCACCACACAAGAGGCTTTCAGGGCTCCTGGTTCCAGCTTTACCATCCCATGGTACAAAGCCCCAGCTTCCTTAATTATTCACCAAGAATCCATCACCAAGGCTGTGAATTTATAACCATAGCAATGGTTTTCCACCCATTTCATTCTGTGCATTTCTCTACCTTCCAGATAATAGCCCGCATTCAATTATTTTTATCTATTCAAATTATATTTTTCCCTTTATTTTACAGAGCAGGCATACTAACTGGGATAGAGTTCTCAATATGGAAGATAATAGTGGAATGCACGATAATAAAACTATCACTGAAGGCTTAGATTTAAATTACATAAATTAGAAACAAATGCACACACAAAATCTTCCAGAAGTCTACAACTTAAACCATAAATACACATATTTTGTTAAGTCTGAGAACACTAGATGGATTTTTAAATTAGAAATGCTTGAAGATACGGATAACAGCCAAAGGAAACTTATATTGGTGAACTGGTATATACCACATGGTTGAGATACTCCATGAATCACTCAAACACTCTTTAAGCCTTCCGGAGCCCCCCGGGAGTGAATGGATGAGATTCCCTGGGGAGGAAATGGAACCCTTACCTCGGCCAGCAGGCCAGGGAGCCAGCACAGAAATGCTCTCTCTCCCACCACACCCTATATTGTCTTTGCTCCCCACCATAAGCTTAGAGGAGGGATCTGATTAGGGGAAAAGGAATGAGCGCCATGCTAAGTGAGTGGGCATCTGATGGACAAAGCTTTCTAGACCACTGGTCTGACTGCTCTGTGAGGAGGCTGCCAAGTGAGTGGATCAGATAGAAACTGTTTTCCAACATGTCAATACAAAGGAAATCAAATGTACTTCCTCCTCTTCTATTTCCCCTTCTCTTTTTGTTAGCTTTTCCTTCCTTCTCCTTCCTTTTCTTTGTCCATTCCTTCTTAACCTTCATTTAACAAATGTGTGTCTAGACACTATGTGCTGGATAGAAGAGACACATTGCTAAATGAACAACAAGGTCCATGCCTTGCATAGCTCAGAGTCTACTGGTGGATAACAACATAGGAGCAGACAATTACAATGTAGAGGGTTGGTCTGAAGAGAATAAATTCCTGGTGCTACAGTAGAATCCATTTGGGGTACTCAATCCAGAGTTGGGAGATCAAGTAAGGCTTCCCAGGAAAAGGGATGACCACACAAAATCTGTAGGAGAGACAGAGTGAACTAAGAGAGAGGAGAGGGAATTAAGAATTTCTTTTTTGGAAGTCAAAGGAAATTGAGCAAAAACAAAACAAAATAAAATCTTAAGACACGAAAGCTAACATTTAGTGGAATTACAAGGAGAATGTGCCCAAATTTTGAGACTCATGAAATCTGTCTCCCTTACATTTTGGTTATTAGGATGAGGAAGGCTACTTAGTAGATAGATGACAAGGCCTTTAAGAACAAAGTCGTACTTGCTTCCATTTCTACAGGCACAGATGGCCTGAGAGTACCACAGGTTGTGTGCTTCTGGTTTTTTATTCACACAACACTGACACATACAACAGTTAATCTCTCTGTGTTAACAAGCACAACAGTTGATCTCAGCAAAGACAATGACGTGGCCAATTCCATCAGCATTACCCAATGTAACAAATACCTTTCAAAGATTATAAAATGAGCTAGGAATAGTATTCTATTCCAAAGAAATGTTTCATCAAAATAATGTAATTCATTTCACTGACTTTCAGTAGTATAATAGGAGGAACCATTTTAGCAGACCTTATTTCTTGTGCCTCAATATTTAATTTCCTCACTTCATTTGGCTACACGACCAACTCTTTAGCCTGATATATAGTCACCCAGAAAAAAGACTATGTTTCCCAACCTCCCTTTCAACTAGGTACGGCCATGCAACCCACTAAACTCTGACAAGCAGGATGTTGAGCTGTGGTGACAGGTGGGTCACAATTTTAAAGGGAGCATGTTGTACTCATCACTTTCTCTCTGTCCCTAGCTTTGATCTGTGGAATAAGGAAATGATTGCAAGAGTTGAAGTAACTATATGAGACCACAAAATGAAAGTGTGGGTAGCAAAACAACCAAACTGAGGGTTCCTGGGCCCCCAGCATCAAGAAGCTGCTTTACTGGCCCTTGAACACTGATGGGGGTTTTTACATGAGAATGAATGAAATTTCTATCTTGCTTGTGTCTACTATATTTTCAAGTCTATTTATTATAGCAACCTAAGGTGTATCTTAACTACCTGAGCTGCTGTCTGTCCTCTGTGTCCCAAGGCCCTTCTAGATGGCTGGTGCGGTACCCCTACGCAAACTTTGGCAGCAGAGAACCCAAGTCATCAATGCCTCACTTGTGTACTTATTATTTGTTTCTTGACAAATGGCAATAGTGCTAAGCAGAAAGAACAACCTTTGTTATCATGAGTACTTGCATGAGTTTGGGAACATTTTTCTTACTAGAGTATATCCTCGCCATCCATGAAACAATCTTTATAGTGGCCTTAAGAAGTTAATTTTCCTGATAAGCAAGCATTCTTTTTATAGAGGGATTTATTGTGATGAATTTGACCTGTGTCCTACCAGAAATAAAAGCATTTAAGACAAATCAAATGAAATATAAAAATGCCTTCCCCAAACTGGAGTCAGTGAACCTTACCCATAGTTCGACTCTCACACACCACAGAGTATTAAGAGGGAAAAATATTCTTCATTTACTTCAGGACACAGGGGCTGACTCGATGGAACTCACAGTGATAAAATTCTCTGGAAATGAGAATCCTTTGCAATATAAAGTTTAAGACAAGTCACTTATGCAGGAACCGTATCAGAAAACATCTTATCTTACTCCATTAAGTGGTAGAGAACTACGGCAACCATGACCTAGAATAATATTTTATACTAGCAAACCAACAGCCCAGAAGATTTGTGATTCGTAGTCTGACTAGGAAACATTTTAGAAATATTACATAAGCAATTCCCAAATACTTTGAATTATAATACATTATGTCTTTATTTTGTTGATTTCAAGAGGCACTTAATTAAGCAAAATGTTTTCACAAATTAAAAATAAGTTTTTGAGATTTTTAAAATTTTAGTTGAGAAAGGAGAAAATTGTCTACTGAGAAAGGAGAGGAAAAGCTTCCCAAGAAGATGCAAGGACTGTGCTAGACACTCTGGATATTAGGATGACAACATTATCCCCAACCTCTTATAGGCCAAAGTCTAATAGGGGGACAGAGCTAGACCCCCAAATCCAACCACAAAGTAGTGTGGTACTTGTCCTAATAGTTGTCAATATAAGGTGCTCTTTGGGAGCACAGAGTCAGGGATCATTTCTGTCTAGACAAAAAACTGGAAATATTCACGGAGGTGGTGACATGAAGGGTAAGCTTTTATACATGGCATCCTGAAGAAGGAAGGATTAGTACTGCGAGGCCACGGGAGAGGTTCTCAACCTGAATGATACTGTCCCTCTAGGGGGCATCTGAGAACAGGAGTGGGTGTTTTGGGCTGACACAGTAACAGGGGAGCAGGCATATAGTATAGGAAGTGGGAAAGGGGACCAGGGGCACTAAATAACCTTCAGTGCCCAAGGCACTTGTGCCCAACAAAGAATGTGCAATCCAGAATGTCAACTGCCTCTCTACTGGAGGACAAAGGAGGTAAAGTTATGTGGTAAGAGAAAAGATTACAAAGATGAAAGTATCTTCAAGATGGCCTTTATAATTATTCCTCCCTTTTTTCCTAACAGGCTTTACTTCAGGGTAGTACTACATGGTTGTACACTCTACACCTAAGGGGACACAGCTAAAATCATAAACATCATAGATTTGTATACTAATTCTGACAATTTCCCAGCAGAAGCCGTAGAGTGTCTTGAGGAAGAATAGCCTTTTCTCATTCCTATGAAAGTACCATTATGGGCTACTGGTAGTTCCAAGTTTTTCTCCCCAAATCTGCACATGTACAATGGCAAGTAGTCCCAGTGAGGAAGGGAGCGATGGTTCTGAGAGCATGGGTGGAAAGGAAAGAAGAAGGGAGATGGTCTGGTTTTTCACTGGGTCCCACTCAAGTGTTCCGTAAATATTAAAGATACTGCAACTAGGCCTTGGTCCATCTACATTGAACTACTGCCTGTTGCCTGTCCTCAAGCCATAGGGACTGGCTTCTGTTCTCAAGGTAAGACAGAGACAAGCTTAGCAGTCATCATCTATTTGATTTAGTCCTGGTCCCACGGTTCAGACTCTATACGGTGCTGCTCCCATGATTCCATTCTGAGCTTCCAGTTTCTTGCTTCCTAACCTCTGATGGTGACTGCTGCTTGCTGGCAAGCCCTACCTCCAATCAGGAGAGTCCCCCAACCACCCGAATGACCCAAGCAAAGGTATCAAACATGTTTTTTAAAAACACCACTCACTGTCTGACTTAAATTTGAATTATTCCAGTATATTTTTTAAGCTATTGTTTTAATTACTAAGAGTAATAAAAGCACACAGGCATGCACATGCACACGTGCCCACACACACATGCTCAGAACTGTTTGAAGATACTCAAATCTGTGATTGTAATCTATAAGTGAGACCACCAGACTCCAAATGAAACAGAAGTCTAAGGTTAATTTGTAACAAATGAACAATTTTTAAAATAAAAGCATGATATATAAAAGTTAATAAAACTGGCTCCAAGTTAATTAAACTTATTTTTCTTTAGAGGCAGCCTGCCGTCCTCCAAATGCAACATGAAGAGCTTTTGTGAAAGCACAGTAGAAGATCATGAAGCATACAAACCAGCAGTAAACATACAACACACAAAAAAAAAAAAATCAAGAGGGATACTCTGATATATAAATAAACATCTAGAAGGTAAGACTTATTCTATGGTCAGCATTTTCCAAGGTTTTTGCTCAAGTCATGATCATGACGCTTATGCTCAACATTGACTCTAGAGCCTTAATTGCACGCCAGATGCTGTTCTACACACTTTACATGCACTAACTCATTTGATCTTTACAACAGCCCTATGAGATGGTTCTATGATCAGCCTTGTGTTATAGTTTGAGTCTTTCCCATCCTCCAAAGTCTGATTTAAATTTCACTTCCTCCCAAGCCCTTCCCTTAATTACTCCTTCCTTCTTCAGCAATTCAAATTATTTTCTACCTCTCCCCCTCTCACTCTCTTGTGTATCTCTCTTTTATAAGACTTATCGTAGTTTACCTTAAAGTTTGTTATGTTTCTCCTTCTTACAGTTACATCACAGGCTCTAGAGAGATAGGTGTTGTCTTATTCACTCTTGTATTCCTACCTTAACTGAGATTCTTGCATAAAATACACACCCAATGGATCCCTGGGTGGCGCAGCGGTTTGGCGCCTGCCTTTGGCCCAGGGCGTGATCCTGGAGACCCAGGATCAAATCCCACGTCGAGCTCCCGGTGCATGGAGCCTGCTTCTCCTATGCCTGTGTCTCTGCGCCTCTCTCTCTCTCTCTCTCTCTGTGACTATCATAAATAAATAAAAATTAAAAAAAAATACACACCCAGCAAATGTTTGTTGAACTAACCTTGGCATTAACAGCAGAAGAAAGGAGAAGGGAATTTAGCAGTAGCTTTAAAAACAAAGAGAGTCCTGAATAAGAAAGCAATAAGCAATTATTCTCTGTGTCTGCAGATGAGAGAACAAAAGAGATCCAGAGATTATGGGATAAAACAGATAAATTAAATAACAGGTAAACATTAAACCATAATTATACTGAAAGAAAATACAGGTGAATGTTTACATAATCTTGAGAGGTAGAGGCATTTCTAAACATGACACCAAGAGCAAAATCAAGCAAGTGAGGAATTAGATAGATGATCAAGAGAGCCAGCTCTGAGTCAGACTGCAGGGGTCCAGTACCCAAGTCGCCATTGATGGAGTCAGTTTCTTCACTGTAAAATGGGGGTGATAATAACAATATTTAACTCATACAATTTGTGGGGGTAGACTGAATTAGATAATGACTATAGGGTTCTTACGATACTGATACTATGTCTTCCATAAGTATTTAAAAATGAGACAAGGAATGAAAAATAATTTGATTGTATATGATGGATATCATAAATATATGGTGAACTTTTTTACAAATTGACAAGAAGGTGAAAATCCCAGTAGAAAACTGGAAAGTAGAGTTGAACATTTCCCAAAATATGAATAGACAATGAAATGAGCAAACGTGAAAAAACATCTGACTTCATTGATTAGAAGGTGCTTGTTAAAATGAAATTTAAAAGTTGCACATTAAATCACCAATACTGATGATGGTATGGAGCACTGGGCATGCTCACAGAGCTTTGTGGAGAGTTTAAATTGGCACATTTCTAGAGGGTATTGTCAGGAAGCATCAAAAACCTTAAAATGCACAAACCTCTTGACCTAGGAAATTTAGATTTTTCTACCAAGGAAATGATCATATTGATACACACAAATACTGCAGCCTCATTCATGAGAGTGAAAAATGACATAACCCGGTGATTCAACAACAGGATGGTTAGTAAATTACAATACCTTTACAATGCTGTGAATACTGTCATCTCATGGAATATATTTAGTGCCATGAGTGAAAAATACAAATGAAAGAACATTATTACATGATTCCATTTTCAACAAAAAGCAATGATAATAGGGTAAAAAGGATCTGAAAGGAAACGTACAAAACACCAACACTGATTCTCTCTAAATAATTAACTCACACGTGGTTTCGGGACGCTGCAACATATTCTAATTTTTATGATAAACATATTTTTGTGATTCATAAAATAATAAAAATTATTTCTTCCAAAAGAAAAAAGTATACAGAAGGACGCAGTCCTGCTCCAGTGCTCCAGATACCCCGACACTAGAACATGTCCTTAATGGTGGTATCATGCTCTCAGAAGAGGCAGAGGAGAATGAGCGCCAGCCCTCGGGTTCTATGGGTGTGCAAGCAGTTCAAGCAGCTCAGTGGAGTTCAATTAAATACCAAAGCAACTTAAAGGAAGATCATATGCTTAATGGTTGAATAGCAATGGAGAGACAAAAACAGAATAAAACTAAGCAGTACTGGATAAAGCTAAAACCTTAATCTCATGCTTACTCAGCAGCAGAAAGAAAAAACAAAAACGAACATTAATTATGGAAGATTTAGTGATCTGCATGGTTATAATTCTAGAAATACTTCCAGTGTGTGTTTATCTATGCTATAACTCATTGCTTTCTACAAATTTAAAGGTACCTCTTGGCTGACAATTCAAATGCTTGGTCATAGTTGAGGGGGAAAAAATCTGTTCAATCAGGTTGTAATAGGCAAAAGGAGAAAGCCCTCATGCTTCAACAATGGTGTTGTGTGTGTGTTTAAATGGCTTCCCAACTTCATAATAAGTCTAAGAAACCTCATAATGAAGCCAGTCTGAATACAAATCCATCCGCCTGCCACGGAAAAGAGGGAGCAGGCCCAGCACCGTGTTTCTAGACTGTATACTGATTAATCTCACAACTATTACTGAACAAAGATCCCAGGACTTAACAGTATAGCCATACAGCCATAGTATTACAGGGTTGAAAGCAGCCTATTGTCTTGTGACTCTTCAAAACCAAGAGAAAATAGGTGCAACTGAAGTTTCTTCAATTCATCTAAGAAATATTTAATATAAAATTATTTAAAAAACAAAAAAAAATGGGACTAAGCGAATAACTGCTTAAATTTCCATCCATTGTCTACCTCCAGATAGGGTCACTTGTTTTTTCCTGCCCAGCATCCACTCCCCTTCTCTGGTTAATAAAACCCAGTTTTCCTTTGAGGGACGACTGCTCACATTTTGGCCCATATGGGTGGAGTTGACCTCATTTGCTAATTTCAGGAACTGAAAGGTAACCCAGGAATGGTCATGCAATATATACATCCCCCCAGACAGAATGAATATTCAGCAGCCACATGGCCCAAGTCAGGTCCTTTGGGAGCAAAAGATCATCAGCCCTGAAAATTTCCTTTAAGTTCCTGGGAAGGAAGCACAGTTTTTCTTCTTTAGTTCCGTACTGAGAGGATATAAGCCTATTGCTACTAGAAATATCTTTGCTATCGCTTGGGAAGAATCTACTTAAACATTAATAAAGAAAGGAGAAGAACCAAGAAACGGAAACAGAAACTATTTTTAAGAGCTAGATCCAACCCTGCCTGAAACCGATCATCATCATTTAATTTAGAGTTTTGTCACATGAAACCAGAAAGGAGACAATAAATATGGTGAAAGGTTGGATGGCTGTCTACCTATCTTAGCTGGGGTTGCTTTAACAAAATACTGCGGACCGGCTGGTCTCAATGGCAGACATTTATTTCTTACAGTTCTGGAGACTGGAAGTCTAAGGTCAGGGTGTTAGCATGGTCAGGGGGCTGAGGGCAGGACCAAGGGGCTCCCCATTAATCAGCAGTCTCTTTCTACACCCTGGGTCAGACCCAAGACAGTGGAGGGCTGCTGAACGATGCTTAGAAGGTCTGGTCCTGGGTCCTGGCTTCAGTCTGAGTTGAGACAGAGAGGATCCCTTCCTTGCTGGCACAGGTTTGCCCAGTCTCACACTGCCCAGGGTGGCCTCATAGCTCTCAGTGCCCGATAATGGGCCTGACAAGTGCCTGACACCCAGCCTGGTTCCTGACCTCTCATTACCTGGCTGGGAAAACCCAGCCCAGGTCAGGTAGGAAAACACTGCTGGGTTTTCCATCTAGATAGTAATAAACACCATTTTGACATTAAAAAAAAAAAAAAAGTAAGGTCTCTCTTCCTGGGTTGCAGACTTTTCTGGCTTCTTGCTGTGTCCTCACATGGTGTGAGATCTCTTATCATAAGGGTACTAATCCCAGAGGAAGGTATCACCATCACGATCTCATCCAAGCTTAATCACCTCCAAGACGCCCCACCTCCAAGTGCTATCACATTGGGGTAAAGTTTTAGGTCTTCAGCATACGAATGGAGGCAGTAGGGACACAAATATTTTATTCTTAATGCTACCTAAATTGGTTTCGGACGCACCAAAAAGTAGACTGGGGGAGGCTATCCTACGCTACCTCCGAGCACATCTGTGTAATCTTCATTATGCTAGAATCCATCACTAGAATGGAGGCTTTTCCGTAAGTGCACACAACTTCTTATCCCAAAGCCTCATCCAGTGCCTGGCACATAACATCCCTCAAGAAGTATTTGCTGGAAATGAATATGTAAATTAACTAATCCTTCAGGGACTTATGTTCAATATAAACAATAAACTGAATGCTATAATAAAGGTATCAGCAACATGATATGAAAATACACAGCAGGGGTCTAATTCTATATGGGGAAACTAGAGATTTTGGAGTCACATTCCAACCCTTAATTAATCTGAATCACTCCTAATACAGCCGACCTATTTCTTCTTCATCTTTTCTTTAGCCCAATGTTCAGCAGGCACAGAATACTGTAATAATGGAAAATAGCCCTTAATCACTGGCCTTTTCCATTTAATCAACAGGGGAAACAGCTCTGAAATTTTAGTGGAGACAGATGGTTGTGCGTGTGTTTGTGTGTGTGTGTGTGTGTGTGTGTGTGTGTGTCCTTATCATGGCCTATAAGGTCCTACAGGATCTGTCTGACCTCATCAACTCCCCATGCTTGCTTTGCTCTAGTCAGACAGGCCTCCTTGTTCTCTGAAAACAGCTGGCACCTCTCACCTAAGGACCTTTGCTTTTGCTATAGCCTCTGCCTGCAGATGATCTACATGGCTTACCCCATATCTATCTTCATTCCTTGCCCAAATGTCACCTTCTCAGTGAGGCCTTCTTGAACATTCTATTTACAGTTATAAACTTCTCCATCACTAATACTTCCTATCCCGTAGCACTTGGCCTTTGAATGCACTACGTATTTAAGCTCTTTATTTTCTTTATCATCTCTCTCTCTGTGCTAGAAGATAAACTCCAGGAGAGCAGAGATTTCTGTGTTTTTTGTTCTCTGTTCAACCTCCAATGCCAGAGAAATAATCAGTGCTAAATAAATGAGTGAAGACATATGAACCAATATAACCACAACTGGATTATTAAGTTCTCTGATTCAAATTAAATTAAATATGAATATTTTCCAATCCAATAAACCATAGCAGGTTATGTCTGTGAACTCTTCCAGAAGTTGAGATTGGAGAATTACTATAAATATTTTTAAAACCAGAGTTGCTGTAAAGAGGTCCCCAGTATAACAAAAATAGACATATAAGATTACTTAAGAAGAAAATTATGTTATCACAGAAAAACCATACTGTAACCAAAAAGTATAAGGTTTGCATTTACTTTGCTTTAGATCTAAAATAATAATGAATATAAAGTTGACTAGTATTTACTAGCAGAAAAATCAGTTTGAAAATACGCATGAATTATTTTTTCCTAGATACATCAAAAATTACCATTGTTATATGGCCTCTTAACATAAATATCTAGGAAACAACAGGCTCACGCTTTGTCACTCCAAAAAGGTGTTTCCGTAGGAAAATCAGAAAATACCAATTAGAAAGGGTGTTCGTGGATGCAACAAGTTCCTAGGTCCACAGCCTGACACCTCTTCTGTCCCGAGAGCACATGGTCTCTTCACCAAGCAAAATCACCCTGGTGCAAGGAAAGATGAGCTCAGCCCCTGGAGTGGCCTCAGCACTGGCTCCCCTTATTTGCCCAGACAGAGGAATGGTAACAGTTATGTCAGAGGTCCCAAACGAAAGGCCCTGAGAGTCAAATATTTTGTTTAGCAAAAAGAGTGTTTGAATATTGGGAAATTTTGGATTTAAAAAATTCAAACTTCTAGCTTCTCTTAAAAATCTGTAAGTTTAGGGGCACCTGGGTGGCTCAGTGGGTTAAGCATCTGCTTTCAGCTCAGGTCATGATCCTGGGGTCCTGAGATTGAGCCCCACATCGGGCTCCCTGCTCGGTGGGGAGCCTGCTTTTCCCTCTCCTTCTGCCTCTCCCCCTGCTTGTGCTTTCTCTTTCTCTCTCTTGAATAAATAAATAAAGTCTATCCAAAAAAAAAAAAATCTATAAGTTTAAGCAACACTGAGGCTAAACTGCTGAATAAAAGGAAGATCTAAAGAGCTGTCGCCCACTCTGGGCACCTACTGTCAGTGTCACTACTGTCCTGGAAATCCCTCAGTGTCTTCTTACACTGCATTTATATTACCTGCCTGGCTCCTGGTGAATTTGAAAGTCCTGCTCTGCAGAGTCCAACACAACTCCTGATAGCTTTTAAGCAGGAACGCTGATTGGTGCATCCTGCTGCTTATTTCATTAAACCCCTGGCTCTTGCACTAGATTTAAATCCTTTTGCAATGTTACGTGAAGTCAAGTTCAGAGCACCAAACTTTTGTTCTGCCCCTAACTGTGGAACTGCCTGCAAGTAACTCACCTTCTCCTCCCCCAGTCTATGAGATGGGCATGATGAGTCCTCCCCCAGCCTACATCACAGGGTTGCTGTGATAACTAAACAGGATAAGGATGTCAAAGTGCTCTGCAGAAGAAAGGTGTCACTATATAGTAAATGTTCATCTTTGGATAGGATGGTACATTTTTAAAATATTATAAAACAACAGTATCTTCTGGGAATCTTTTAGGATGGTACACTGAGAAAGCTTGACTTGCTATTCAAGGTTAATAGTTAACAAATTATTAAGCCTAAAACTACACACTTGGAAATACATATATATTTATACACACACACACACACACACACACACACACACATCCTGAAAACCATCTCCTCATTTAAAAAAACCTATAAGCATAAATAACATCAAACTTGTCAGAGGGCTAAACTGGGAAATCACTAAATCTCCTGAGAACTAAAGATAAGTTTAAGGTCAAATGAGTTCAGCCAAATAAGGTTTTCAGGAACAATATATACGATAAACACAAAAAGTCTGTCTAGGAATGACGCTGTTAAGAAATGAGCAAAAATAGTCTGCAAAGGAAACTAAGACAAATGCTGATATGAAAAAGTATGTAGAGAGCTGGGATTACCAACCACCTCCAAAGAGAACACAGGAGGATTTCGTGAGCGGTTAACCAGCTTTAAGATTCCAGACAGTCAAGGTTACTGTGATTATCTGTTACAAAGAAACAGACCTACGGAATACAAGTACATTCCGGTGACCGTAATGAAAAGGCAAAGATAATCTAAGAAGTCCTTGAGGCATCATGGCACTACATCCATCACTTAAATCTATGGACCTCGGTAATTTGGGATCAAAAATTAATCAAACAGTCCGCAGGTCATTGGTCAGGTTTATTTAGTCATCAAAAAAGCTGGCCTAATTAACCAAACAGTTTTGAAAAATGTCTTCTCTGGAACCCTTCACCTTACCAACAAAGGGAACTTTTGAGACTAAACAAAAACCAAGAACAGTTACTTATACGCTGTATTCTACTGAATTCTTCAGATCCCTGCTTCCAGGGTGAAAGGAAAGTACAACAACCGGACCCAAGAGATTTTTCTTTTGTCCTGTTTTAAAGTAGAACGTTGAATGTTATTTTGTTTCTTTCACTAGTGTCTCTCTCTCTTTTTTAAATTTTATTTATTTATTCATGAGAGACACAGAGAGAGGCAAGAGATACAGGCAGAGGGAGAAGCAGGCTCCATGCAGGAAGCCCGACATGGGACTCGATCCCAGGACCCAGGATCATGATCTGAGCCGAAGGCAGGTGCTCAACCGTTGAGCCACCCAGGTGTCCCCCTCCCCTCACTACTGTCTTAAAAACATGTTGATTCTTACGGAAGTAAACCACGAATATGGTCCAAGTAGTACAGAAGCGTTTGTAACAGAAAGCAACAGTCTTCCGCCTCACCTCCCCGCCACCCCCCAAATCAGCTTTTACTTCTCAGAGCAAATCATTTTGGGTTGATTTTTGGTTTCAGTTTAACTGGGGATGATTATGAAGTGACTTAATAAGTTATAATAACACCACTTCTTTCATTAATAAGTTTTTTGACATTATCTACTGACTTCCTACCATGATAAGACTAGAATTTAGCTGACTAGTATCCCTACCTACACCCTCACATGCAGCCCCACACATATAGATGCCAACCACTTATACGACAACTGTGGTTTCTTTACTGGGAAATGTAGTTCCTACTTAGGTAAGTTGCTAGTATGAACTACCCCAGTCCGAACTCTTGTCAACTTTAAATCCATACACACTTCTTTTAATCATATTTAATTTTCAAATAAAGACCATAGTAAAATCATGCTATGTCCACATGATGCAACTATCTCTCATACAACCCAAAACAGCTCCCCCCCACCCCAAAGAGTATAGAATCTTTGAATGATGTTCATCCCTCTTCTTGATGAGTCATATTATTATCCCTCTAATATCCTGTTAAAAAACAAAAAAACAAAAAAACAAAAAACGGAACTTTTGAGACTAAACAAAAACCTTTTCCCTTCTTCATTTTAAACACTATAAATATAATACTTACATTCTGTTTCTCCTTTAATCAGTTACGGACCACATATCCTTACCTCTCAGGTAAACATCCTAACAAGAGTAGGATTTTCCTCCTCCTCTTCCTCTCACCACTACTACCACTGTTGTCAGCTATGACTTCTAGGTGTTCCTTTCTGTAGGTCAACGTTTTACTCCAATAATGTAAAATACAGAAGAAATTCACTGTTATCTCTTACAACCTCTTTAGAACCTAAGATTAAATGTCATTGCTAGTGGTGTGTTTCTGCCTGACTTTTGAAGATTGGCTGCTATTCATTACAGAAATCCATTCTAAGAACATATATATATATATATATATATATTTTTTTTTTTTCTTCATATAACAGAGAGATAGAAGTCAAATTTGTCAACCAAATTTTATGCAACCAAGGAAGTAGTAGTTGTAAATGATTACGAACACTGCCTTTGACTTCAGGTCAGTTTATCTTTGACATGAAGGGTCTTCCACAGTAGAATTCTAGCTATCACTAGAATAATTAAAATATTTAAATTATTTAATTAAAATAATTAAATTGTTTGGAAGGACAGATCATGGACTGACTAGGAAGATTAAGAAGAAGCATCCGTAACATAATCCTTTCATACAGAGCACTAGGCTCCCTTGACCAGAGTTCTTTTCATCACTATCTGACAGCCTTGGGCACAAATTATCCTGTATCCCTTCTGCCTCCAGCCCAGTTCATAACACAAAAGAGTTTGTTATCAAGCTCAGAGTCACTGATCTGAGTCTTATGGCTATGGGTACAGATATAGGTGCTGATAAAAAGTCCACGGATCTAAACTGGACAAGGTTTGGCATTAATAGGATTACAACTTAGAGATGTAGTACAGAAATCCCAAGTATCCTTAAAAACAAGAAAAATTCATAGTAAAGGCTAAGAGCATGGCTCTAGATCAGAATGCCTGGTTTCAATGGCCAGTTTTGTGCCCCAAGCATATGACCCAAGCTTCTGCAACCTGGGTTCCTCATTTAAGAAATCAAGCTGTTGCAAAACACAAACAAATGAAAACAAAAGGAAATCAAGTTGTTGCAAAGATGAAAAATAATGATGTAGGGAAAGCATTTTGCATGGTGCATAGCATATAATAAGAGCCTAATAAACCAGAACCACTAACATCACTACTATTATTATTGCTATTATTATTAGCCAGAGAGCTAATATCATGTTGGACCTAATCACATCTTCCATTTCTGCACAGCTGGTGAAGTCAAACGAATGTTCTTCCTTTTCAGAAATCTGCCTTTATCTTTAATTGCAGTCACAGCTAATAGTCCTGGTGAGCAAACAGCCCATGCTGGCCTTCCCGGGTGGAGCTCCCTGAGATGTTAACCCCCACACTCCTGCAGGTCCCGGTTTTGTTATGTCCTTCAAAGGCTTCCACCATGTCACCTCTTACAGCCAGCCCTGATTTTTAAGATGCATTTGAAATAACTTTATGTTTGGAACCAGCTAAGAATGCTAAAAACGCATGTGCTATCTTTCAGCCCAGACTAAAGAAATCCTACGAAAAACTGGATCAGTACTACCTGGATTGTGACTAGGACCCATCAAATTGTAGCTACGGCTAACAAGTTGAAAGGAAAAAAAAAAAGATAATTTAGTCTTAGTAAGCATTTGGCATATTTGGGGCAAAGGAAAGTACATTTTTATGGCAATTTCCAAAATATTAAAAATGAGGTAAAAACAAATGAGAGGAAAACAGAAATTTAGCTCATAGACCTAAAATCACCATATGCGAAATATCAAATAAATAGCTACTCTAATCTCAGATGGTAATCTTTCCTTGCAGCCTTTCTCATTTTATTGGAACAAATATTTCAAGTCTCATCTGTGTTCCATTATAATCCTAAAGATAACATGATATCTAGGATACTGTTTATATATAAAAATCATTTTAAATCAGGGGATGATATAAACTGAGGTCTAGATTCCCCTTACCCCAACACTTTAGTTAATTATGTTGTCTTTTTTTTCCCCCCCTTAATCCCAAAATGACAATTTTCTCCTTTGGCACAGAGTTTGTTGGCTCTACTTTTGATGCCAACATGGTCTCGTCATGAAAATAAATTAAAAGTAGGTGGTCTGGTTAGTCTTCACAATGCTACATTTTAATCAGGCAAAGCAGTGAAAAAGATGATTGTCGAAATGCTGGCGTAGCTTCAAACAACAGTGCAAGCTGTCCATTTTACTCACAATGGAAAAGCTCTTCGAGAGATTTCGATAAAGGTTTCCCTCCTACTTGCAGTCCACATTTGTGATGTTTATATAAGTGGGGGATATAAATCTTTCTCCAATGAACCCCATGGTTTTTAAAGCAGACTCCTTGTTATAAACTGCCTATTTCCGTTTTGCCTGCCTAAGCAAGCCAGGCCAAGCCCATTCGCGAGAGACTGGAACTAATTTAATGTGCTTCAGGTTTAAGCCCCCAAACTCTGCGTCCTTACAGGGAGATTTTATACAGTGGATTACTGCTGACTTTCACAATGATTCATATGATAAGTGGTTTTTTATTTGTTTTTTAATGTCAGAAAATATGCATCGGCAAAAGAAATGTCATCAAAATCATTTTGTTAAAGCAATGCCCATAAAAAAGGGGAAAAGATTTCAACTAAAAAAAAAAAAAAAAAGAGGCAGTCTGAATCTTATTTATGCCAAAGTCTTGTTCACATGAATTTGTAGTTTTGCTCAACACAAAAGAACACAAAGTTGTTTACAGACAGTTAGATTTAAGACTGGATGAATTCCAAGATATGATTTGTTGAGTTGATATACTTTACCACAAGCCTTGTTCCTATTATTAAAAATACCAAAGCTACACTGAAGATAGACAAAAGCATCATTCTTTATCCAGCCTCAAAGATACCCTGTGTGCTTTTTTTTTTTCAAAGCAGCAAAATTCCTTGAAACCAGCGCTAATTAAAACAAAAACACATTCACAAAACCCGAATAAGATCCATCATCTCAAAGTATGTCAGGGGAGGGAAGTCTCCTCTGTTTAACTCAAAGGAACAGAGTGGCAACGACGTTAATTCAAAAGAAAACAAACTGAGAAACAAAAGTATATATTGTACTATTATTCTAGATTCCTGTACTTAAGGGGCCTGAACTACTCGTCAGAACACACTTTTAAAATGCCAGATGTAATAAGAAAGACTTGTCCCAGTCTTCTATCACTTTTCTCTTGTTCATTCAGAGGGCCGGATAAAATCTTACAGTAGGGGGCAGTATTGTAACGTCATGCTCACACTTGAACCACTCCAGGCCTGACCAGAGAAGGAAAAAAGACTTACTCTTCACTACAGTTTAACCGTGTTGGCATAATTTCCTAATTTATTACAAAATTCTAGATTTTTTTCCCCTGAAATCCAACTTGCCTTTGCACCACCTTACCTATAATATTAAAATCCCTTATATGATACAAAAAGCAAATGCTTTTCATAAAAAAAACCTACCCAAATTTCTGAGACGTGCTGATTGCTACCTAACAGTGAAGGGAGGACTATTTATTGAATGTCATATTTCAAAAGCCTGAAGACTTCTCCAATTGCAAATATCCAGATGTTCTTTATTGTAAATATAATATCACATTGGGAGATGGTAAAAAAAAAAATGAATATTTCATCGTGGTCTAAAATGAAATGCAGAGCTGGTTTATAACACAAGTCAATGTGACCCAAGCTAATTGATGTTAATATAAAAAATATGGGGTAAGAAAATATTTACAAGTACAAGAATGTATTTGCATTTTCCAGAAATAAACTTTTTCTTTCCATTTGCCTAGGTTGGCTCTTGGCTGGACTGATAGGAAATATGGAAAATGAAACTGTTTGTACTGAATGCTTGGCTTCCAATGACTTACAATGGTTTCGGAGTTTGCAGAGGGAAAAAGCAAAATTCTTTGCCAGATTCCAAGACCAAAACCTATAGATACATAATGGGATTATTTTTTACCATACATAATGATAATCCGTATGACTCTAAATTCTGTAAATTTGAGTGATTAAAAAAATATCTGAAAACCTTAAAGTCACTAAACGAAACAACTAATTATTTGACTTTAAAAGAATCGAGCCTCATACAGTCTTAGTAAGTACTTATCTTTGTTTTTAATTTCAACTCAGGTTTGTTTGTTTGCTTGTTTTAAGTGTGAGGTGCTATGGATTTCAACAATAAATTTTTTTCCAATCTAGTAATTCTAATGAAAAATTCAATTTTAAAGCTATTTCCTTTATGTAATATAAGCTAATATTTTAAATGAACAAAAAAAGGGACCCTAAAAAGCAAAACATTGTTGAGAAATCATAAGAGGCCAGCAAGAACTCATGCAATCAATATTTAAATGCTATAAATTCTAAATTTCAGTACTTCAAGTTATGTTATAGTTTATTCCTTAGCCTTTCTCTACCTCTCCATTTCTGTTCCAACTGTTTTGGAGTTGGGGCTTTTTTGGTTTCATATTGTCAGTAAGTGTGTGTGTGAAAGAGAGTGTGTGGGGGGCGGGGGGAGTGTGTGAGAGAGCTGCGAGGGTTGTGTGTGTGTACACACAAGCACACATGAGTCTACAAGACTTCTGTGTAGTAAGCTTCTTGGAGAATGTGGTTGGCCTATGCCTTTTCATCAAAGTCTTCTCAACTGTTGTGATAGTTTCCTTTCAGGACTTAACATAAAAACTGGACCTATAATTACCACCAAATTTCCCTCCAATTGAGCTAAATGATGTACATTTGAGTTGCCAGTTGGGACATAATTCTTCATAATTGCTGAAGGAAAGAAAGAGCCTGTGACAGTTGCAACAAAGTAATTGGCTAGTGGAAGAGCACCAGGTATGCATTTCCCTGAAACATCTGTTGAAACTCTGTGTCATTTCAAGAGTATGTAAAATGGTCCCATCTTCTAATTAGTTTCTCACCAGCCAAGAAAATATCACTGCCAACGTTGTTGTAAGTAGTACACAGGGGGCAAAGTTCTTCTGTAGCAAAGCTGATGCAACCACTCAGTTCCTCCTCCAGAGGCATTCTTTTTTTTCTTTTTTTCTTTTCTTTTTCTTTTTTTCTTTTTTTTTTTTTTTTTTTTTTTTGGCAAGCATTCTTTTACCTCTAAATGCTGCCCTTTGGGGATCCCTGGGTGGCTCAATGGTTTAGCACCTGCCTTCCACCCAGGGCGTGACCCCAGGGTCCCTGGATTGAGTCCCACGTTGGGCTCCCTGCATGGAGCCTGCTTCTCCCTCTACCTGTGTCTGCCTCTCTCTCTCTCTGTGTCCTTCATGAATAAATAAATAAAATCTTAAAAAAAAAAATGCTGCCCTTTGTGGCAGAGAAGGGCACAGCATTTTTCTCCTAATAACATATTCTCCTTATTATTTAAGTCATCTCTCTGTCACCTATAGTCAAAAAGCATCCCAACACACCACGTAAGTGGCTTACTTGCTTTTTTGCCTCCCTTCCTGCTGATCAGATCTGATGAATGAGTGAAGAGCTGACCCACACACAACAAAGTAGGACCTTTGGAACGCAAAGCCTAATAAAGAATTGTACTTGGTCTCTGTCCCAGGTTCCTGGCACAGAGCTCCTGCAACCCTAGGAATTTTCCGAATGACAAAAGTGTCTTTTGCTATTCAGAATAAGCTCCTTTGAAAGATCACATGTGAGTTTATATTAACGAGGTGACTTAGGGTAGGGCCCTTAGATAGGCTCAGCATGGGGCTGGTCAACAGAAAGACCAAGGGATAAGTGGGCTGTAACTTTCTGCCCTGCTCCCAGTCCTAAAGGAAAAGGAGAGGGCTGGAGATTGAGCTCTATAAAAATTCTTCAACAACGAGATCTGATGATTTCCTGGCTATCTGGGTTGGTGAACAAGTCCACTTGCTGGAAGGGTGGTACACAAGAGAGGACTCTTGTGTCCTCCACCCAAACCCCCCATGTTTTTCCTACTCGGCTCTTCCACTTGGCTGTTCCTGAATTGTATCCTTTATAATAAATTGGTAAATGTGAAAAAAAGGGTTTTTGTAATGTTAGGTAGAATGTAGATCTGAGCAGTGGGAGAAACACCTGAGGAACTGGTACTTTATCCTCCCCCCCCTTTTTTTTTAAGATTTTTGTTTATTTATTCATGAGAGACACAGAGAGAGAGAGAGAGGCAGAGACACAGACAGAGGGAGAAGCAGGCCCCATGCAGGGAGCCCATCCTGGGACTCGATCCCGGGTCTCCAGGATCACATCTTGGGATGAAGGCGGCGCGCCAAACCGCTGAACCACCGGACTGCCTGGAACTTTGTCCCTTGACCTGAAAGATTACAGAGTCCTAAATCCTTGAGTGGGCAGTTAGCTAGATCTAAGAAAGTGGCAAGGATTTTTATAAGTTACATATTAGAAGCCTGAGGGCACAACATCCTGATTTTGTGGCTTCCAAGACCCTGGGGCTAAGAGACCAAGAGCCATAGAGTAAGAGCATGAGCTCTCCAGTTCCACCTCTGCCTCAGTGTACCCCTAGACTTATTATAATGCATTTGCATTGTGGTTATAGTCTCCCCCATCCCCCACCCCCAGTGGAGGATCCAACAACTGCCATGACGGTTCTGGGACCAATTATGTAGGATTAAAAACTCCTCCCAAGCTGTGGGAGCAATCACCCAAATGATTGGAAGCAGCCACCCTTAGAAACCATCCTGTTCATGACACGAGACCCTGCTCACATAAAAGGAAAGGACCCCTGTAGCCTCAGGGGAGTTGCCACCTCCAAGCCTGCCTAGTCTCCCACCTTGAGAGTCTACTGTCCTTAAAAAAGCTTTCTGCTTTCACTTTCGATGCCAATCTCTAACTCTTTATTACCAAGAGCGGGACACAATGCTTTTCACGCTGACATTAAGGTCTACAAGCCATTCTAGCAAATCCCTGAACCTGAAAAGGAGTCATGAGAACTCTGATTCATAGCTAGTCAGTCAGTATAGTTGGCCTGAAACTTGCAACTGGCATCTGGAAGTGAGGGCAGTCTGTAGGACTGAACTCCGATAACTTGGGGGATCCGCTGGTAACTCCAGGTAGAGAGTGTCAGAACTAACTGAATTACTGAACAACCAGCTGGTGTGCGGAGAATTGGAGAGTTGGCTGGTATCAGAAGACATCACCAGCTATATATCCAAAGTAGGGATGAGTTGAAGCCAGGCTATCTCCCATTATAACTAATGACAGAAATTTCCAAGTGTATTATCAGCCTGGGCTGCCAGGATAAAATATCATAGATTGGTTAAAACAACAGAAATTATTTTCCCACAGTTCTGTAGGCTACAAGTCCAAGACCAGAGTGCCAGCATAGTTGGGTTTTGGTGAGAACGCTCTTCCTGGCTTACATGTGGCTGCCTTCTCATTTTGTTCTTATGTGGCAGACAGAAAGAGAGCGCACCTTCTGTTTACTCTCTTTGAAGTGTGCAAATACCATCCTGAGGGCCCCACCCTCATGATCTCATCTCCCAAATGCCCTATCTCCAAATACCATCACATGGGGGTTTGAGGGCCTTCACATATAAACTTTAGGGGGACATAATTCCATATATAGAACTGAGATTGTTCTATAGAAGAAATCAGAAATACAGCTTGTAGTCATGGAATATTTCTATGTATGAGTGGGTGATTATTCTGCATGTAAAATCTTTAAATCAGGATATAAAAAAAAGGAGTCAACTCTAGATTCATTGTACTAGAGGTTCATCTAATTCCTACCTAGCAATTTTTCCTGTTTCTCTTTCCACCTCTCCAATTCCACACTCACTCTCAACAAAACACTCACTGTAGGATGCAGGAAGTATTTTCCTATACACACACATGTATTTACACACACACACACACACACATAGTTACAAAAATTTTTTTCTTATAATAAGAACTTTTAAGATTTACTCTTAGCAACATTCAAATACAAGATTTACTCTTGTCAACATTCGATCATTGACAACAGTCCCCAAGTTGTACATTACATTCCCATGATTTTTTCTTTTATAATTGGAAGTTTGTATCTCTTGACTTAACTGCACCCATTTTGCCAGCCACCCACCAACCCCCTCTCTTCTGGTGAACACCAATCCATTCTCTATTATCTATATCTTTTATTGATTGCTCATTTGTTTTGTTTTTTAGACTCCACATAAAAGTGAAATAGTATGTTACCTATCTTTTGACTTATTTCACTCACCATAATACCCTCAGGACCCATCCATGTTGTCACAAATGGCAAGATTTCATTCTTTTTTATGGTTGAATATGCTTGAATATCCCATTGTATATACACCACATTTCTTTATCTATTGATGGACACTTAGGTTGCTTCAATATCACTATTCTGAATAACACTAGAGTAGAACACAGTGTTTTCATTTTCTTCAAATAAATACCCAGAATTACTGAATCACATGGTAATTCTATTTTTAATTTTTGAGGAACTGCCATACTGTTTTCCAGAGTGGACGCACCAATTTCCATTCCCATCTATAATATACAAGGATTTCCAATCTTGCCAACATTTGTTACTTCTAGTCTTTTCTAGAATAGTCATACTACAGGTGTGAGGTGATATCTATCTCATTGTGGTTTTGATGTGCATTTTTTTTTAAAGATTTTATTTATTTATTCATGATAGTCACAGAGAGAGAGAGAGGCAGAGACACAGGCAGAGGGAGAAGCAGGCTCCATGCAGGGAGCCCGACGTGGGATTCAATCCCGGGTCTCCAGGATCGCGCCCTGGGCCAAAGGCAGGCACTAAACCGCTGCGCCACCCAGGGATCCCTTGATGTGCATTTTGATGATTAGTGATGTTGAGTTTCTTTTCATGCATTGGTTGGCCATCCGTATGTCTCCTTTGGAAAAATGCCTCATCTGGTCCTCTGTACATTTTACAATCAGATTGGTGTTTTTGGTGTCGAGTTGTCTAAGTTCTTTATGTATTTTAGATATCAACCCCTTATCAGGCTTATCATTTGCAAATATCCTCTCCTATTCAGAAAGTTTTGATGATTTCCTTTGCTAAACAAAAGCTTTTTATTTTGATGTAGCCTCACCCATTTATTTTTGCTTGTTTTACCTTTACTTGTGGAGTCAGATCCAAAAAAAAAAAAAAAAAATCATCCCCAAGACTGATGATGTCAAGCAGCTTACTACCTGTTTTCTTCTAAGAGTTTTATAGTTTTGAGTCTTATCTGCAAGTCTTTAATTCATTTTGAGTTAATTTTTGTGTATAGTATAAGATAGTGGTCTAGTTTCATTATTTTGCATGTAGCTGTCCCGTTTTTCTCATCATTTATCAAAGAGAGTGCCCTTTGCCCATTGCATTTCCTTCTTCCTTTGTAGTGAATTAATTGACCATATTTGTGTGGGCTTATTTCTGAGCCTATTGATTATGTGTCTGTTTTTATGCCAATAAACATACTGTCTTGACTACTGTAGCTTTATAATATAGTTTGAAATCAGGAAGTTTAATGCCTCCAGTTTTGTTCTTCTTTCTCAAGATTCCTTTGGCTATTCAGTCTTTTGTGGTTCTATTTCTGTGACAAGTGCCACAGGAATTCTGTTAGGGATTGCATTCGATCTGTATATTGCTTTGGGTAATAGATCATTTTAACAATATTAATTATTCTAATCCATAAGCACAGAATATTTTTCCATATTTATGTATTCTTCAATTTCTTTCATCAATGTCTTATAGCTTTCAGTATATATAGGTCTTTCACTTCCTTGGTTAAATTTAGTCCTAGATTTAGAATTCTGGGCTCTAAAATTCCTAAATTTTATTCTTTGGGATGCAATTGTAAATAGGATTGTTTCCCTAATTTCTCTTTCAAATAGTTTGTTTTTAGTGTACAGGAACACAACTGATTTTCATATACTGATTTTGTATCCTGCAACTCTACTAAATTAATTTATTAGTTCTAACAATTTTTTTAGTGTAGTCTTCAGGGTTTTCTCTATATGACATCATTCCATCTGCAAAAAAGGGCCAGCTTTACTTCTTCCTTTCCAATCTGAATGCTTTTTCTTGCCTAACTGCTCCTGCTAGAACTTCCAATATGATGTTGAATAAAAGTGATGAGAGTGGGCATCCTTGCCTTGTTCCCAATCTTAGATGAAAAGCATTCAGCTCTTCACCACTGAGTATAATGTTAGCTGTGGGCTCATCATATAGGGGCTTCATTATTTGAGGTCCATTCCCTCAATACTCAAATTTCTTAGGAGTCTTTAGAATAAATAGATGGATATCGAATTTTGTCAAATACTTTTTCTGCATCTATTGAGATGATATGACTTTTATCTTTCATTTTGCTAATGTGGTGGATCACACTAATTTGTGAATGTTGAGCCATCCTTGCATCACTGAAATAAATCCCACTTACTCATTGTGTATCGCTGAATTGGTTTGCTAATATTTTGTTGAGTATTTTTGCATCCATGTTCACCAGGGATATTGGCCTGCAATTTTCTTTCTTTGGCGGCATCCTTGTCTGCTTTTGGTAGCAGGGTAATGCTGGCTTCATAAATTGAATTTGGAAGAGTTACTTTTTCTTCAATTTTTTGGGGAGAGTTTGAGAAGAATAGATATTAAATCTTCTTTGAAGGTTTTGTACAATTCACCAGTGAAGCAGTCTGTTGGGAGGTTTTTGATCACTGATTCAATCTCCTTACTTGTAATCAGTCTATTCAGATTTTCTATTCATCATTTAGTCTTGGAAGATGATTTGTTTCTAGGAACTTATCCATTACTCTTAGGTTGTCCAATTTTTTTGTGTATGATTGTTAATCATGGTCTCTTGAGATCCTTTGTATTTCTGTGGTATGAGCTGTAACCAACTCTTTCACTTCTAACTTTATTTACTTGAACCTCCTCTCTTTTTTTCTTATTGAGTCTAGTAAAAGTTTGTCAATTTTGTTTATCTTTACAAAGAACAAGCCCTTAGTTTCACTGATCTTTTTGATTGTCCTATTAGTCTCTACCTAATTTATTTCCACTCTGATCTTTATTATTTCCTTCTCTCTACCAATTTTGGGCTTCGTTTGTTCTTTTTTTTTTTTTCTCCTAGTTCCTTTAGGTATAAAGTCAGATAGTTTTATTTGAGGGTTTTCTTGTTTGTTGAGGTAGGCCTGTATCACTAAGAGCTTCTTTCTTAATTAACTGCTTTTACCATATCCCATAGATTTTGGTTTGCTGTATTTCCATTTTCATTTGTCTCAAGGTATTTTTAATTTCTCTTTTGATTCTTTGTTGACCCATTGGTTTTTCAGTAGCATATCATTTAATCTCCAGATATTTGTGATTACCCAGTTTTTTTCTTCTAACTGATTTCTAGTGTCACACCATTTTGATTGGTAAGGATCCTTGATATAATTTCAATCTTCTTAAGTTTATTGAGACTTGTTTTATGCCCTAACATATGATCTGTCCTGGAGAATGTTCATGTGCACTTGAAAAGAATGTGTATTATTTGTTTTTGAATGAGATACTCTGTATACCTGTTAAGTCGATCAGGTCTAATATTTCCATTAAGGCTATTTCTTTATTGATTTTCTGTCTGGGTAATCTATTGTTTGATGTAAATAGGAAATTAAAGTCTCCTACTATTGTTGTATTAATGTCAGTTTCTCTCTTTAGGTTGGTTAATATTGTTTATATATTTAGGTGCTTCTATGTTGGGTGCACAATTATAAATCTTATATCTTTCTTCTTGGACTGACCCTTTGATCATTATGTAATATCCATCTCTGTCTTTTATTACAGCTTTTTAAAAAAAAATTCTATGACTGTCTGATAGAAGTATAGCTATTCCAGTTTTCTTCTAGTTTCTATTTGCATGGAACATCTTTTTCCAGTCTCTATATAGTTTATTGTGCATATATATATTTTTAATTGATAGCAAGTTAAGTTTGAATGCACTGTAAAACTCTACACTTTTATTCCCCCCTCCCAGATTTTATGTTTTTGATGTCATTTTCCATATTGTGTGTATCCCTTAACTAATTATTGTAGTTACAGGTTTTTTTTTTTTTTTTTAGATTTTATCTATTTATTCATGAGAAACACAGAGAGAGAGAGAGAGAGAGAGAGAGAGAGAGAGAGAGGCAGAGACACAGGCAGAGGGAGAAGCAGGCTTCACACAGGGAGCCCAATGTGGGACTCGATCCCGGGTTCCTAGGATCAGGCCCTGGGCCGAAGGCAGCGCCAAACCACTGAACCACCCAGGCTGCCCTGTAGTTATAATTCTTTTTACACTTTTGTCTTTTAATCATCATACTAGCCTTATAAATAATTAATCCACTACCTTTGCTGCATATGTACCTTTACTAGTGAAGATTTTTACTTTAATGTGTTTTCTCTTTACTAGTTAATGCCTTTCTCTTCAGCTTAAAGAAGTCTCTTTAACATTTCTTGTAAGGCTGGTTTAATGGTGATAAACCCCTTTATCTTTCATTTGTCTGGAAAACTCTTTCTCTGTCAATTCTGAATGATAATTTTGTTTGGTAGAGTATTCTTGGTTGGACCGTTTTTCCTCTTAGCATTTTTAATATATCATGCTACTCTCTTGTGGCCTGCAAAGTTTCTGCTGAAAATATCAAATGAAAGTCTTATGGGGTTTCCCTTGTATGTAACAGGTTGTTTTTCTCTTGCTGCTTTAAGATTTTCTCTTTTTCTTGGGGGTGCCTAGGTGGCACAGTCAGCTAAGTGTCCAACTCTTGATTTTGACTCAGGTCATGATCTCAAACTCAGAGTCATAAGATCACAGCCCCATGTTGAGCTCTGTGCTCTCTCTCTCCCTCTGCCCCATGTCTACTGGCTCACTTTCTCTCTCTCCTCTCTCTCTCTCTCTCTCTCTCTCTTCTTGCTTTCTCTCTCTCTCTCAAAAAAAAAATCTCTATTTTTATTTAACATGTGATATTTTAATTATAATGTGTCCTGGTATGGATCTCTTTGAATTCGTCTCATTTAGACATCTCCAGTTTTCCTGGATTTGGATGTCTGTTTCCTTCTTCATGTTACGTAAGTTTTCAGACACTATTTCTTCAAATAACTTTTCTATCCCTTTCTCTCTTCTCCTTCTGTGACCCATGCAAATGATATTCTGCTTGATGTTTTTTCATAGGTCCCTTAATCTATCTTAACTTTTTAAAATTCTTTTTCTTTTTGTGGATATGTTGAGTTCTACCACTATGTGTTCCAGATCACTGATCCTTTCTTCTGCTTCATCGTGTCTGCTATTGAACCCTTCTAATAAATTTTTCATTTCAATTATTTTATTCTTCAGCTCTGTGGCTCCTGTCTGGCACTTTTTAATATTTTCTTTCTCTTCATTGAAGTTTTCACTGTGTTCATCCATGTCTTTCCTGAGTCTCGTGAGCATCTTTATGACCCTTAATTTGAACTCTTCACTAGATAAAATACTTATCTCCATTTTAGTAAGGGTTTTTTTTCTGAGGTTTTATCTTGTTTTTGTTTTTGTTTTCCATTTGGAACATATTCCTCTGCTTCCTCATTTTGTCTCACTCTTTATGTATTAAATGTAACAGCTACCTCTCCCAGTCCTGTAGGAGAGGATCTGTGTAGGAGATGAAGCTTATCATTCAACTTTGCCCTAGCTCTGGATTTGTCTTTTAAACCTTGTAATTGTCTAAACAGCTTGATTCATTCTTGACAGGTCCCAGTTGTTGAGGGTGTGCCAAGACCTATCAGTGTTCCAAAGGGACCAATCTCAGTCAGCACCTGGTTTCAGACTCACTGTAAGTCAGATCTTTAGGCAACCACTTTAAAATGTTTAACTATACACAGTCCTCTAGGACCAGAGTCCTAAGCTCCACTGGCCTCCAGATCTGGTGATATGGAAGTGTTCCCTGGGTGACAGTTACAAAAATCAGAGCTTCAGACAAGTGTATAAGCTCCTTTTGGAGAAGTACCAATGAGCAGTAGCAAGGCCAAGGGAGAGCACAAAGACAGGATTCCCATTCTATGCTACCTGAGAGTACCTCCCTAGCCTCTAGATGTGTGGCAAACCTGATGCCTGCCCCTCAGACTAAAACTCCAGGACAACTAAATAGGCTTTTTTTTTTTTTTAACTGAAAGATTGAGGGTATGTATCAGTCTTCTGTCTGTGCAGTGGCCTGCCAAGAACTCTTCCTCCAATTGTTTCAGGCCTGTGGGTCCAGAAACACATGACCCTCTGGCCACTAGAGCCAGGAGATCAAAGAGTATCTTCTGAACGGACTACACACACCTACCAGCTTTGGCAAGGTTGCGGGAGAGCGTAGGAATGGATGTGCCCTCTGACTCAGCAAGGCAGTGAGAGACTGCACCAGATGTTTTCAGCCAAAGGAGCACAGTACAGAGATGGGACACACTTCCCAGGTGTAGTAGGAAAGCTGGAGAGTGTTGTTACTGCATACAACTACCAGTGCTAGCAAGGTGGCAGGACCATGTGAAACTGGCACCTACCAGTGCCTCCATTCCCTGAGAAAGTCCCAAGTAGCCCCTGGCTCTCCAGCAGACACTCTAAGATAAGCCAATTAATCTCCTTCATGGTCTAAGTGCTTTCTAAACTGCTGCTTTTGCAGTGGATCCCAGGGCAAGTGAGTATTGTATAAATCCTTTAAGAAGAAAATTTCTAGGTTCCTTATAGCCCTTTGGGTCCCTTGGATATAAACCCTGTTCGTTTTTTCAAAGCCAGACATTTTGCAGGCTCATCTCTCTAGGACAAGTCTGTGCAAGTCCCAAGGGCTGGGGTGCCTGATGTGGAGCATAAACCCCTTACTCCTCAGGAAAGAGCTCTATATTTGTGTGATTCCTTCTAATTGTGGGTTGTCACACCAGGGCCTTTTGGCAAGACTATGTCTCTGCCTCTATTATTCATCTCAACGTGGCCTTTTTATCCTTTGTTGTAGTACAGCTGTTCAGCTAGTTTTCAGGTCTTTGTCGGAGGGAACTCTTCCATAGGCAGCTGTGGACTTGGTGTATTCATGGGAGGAGGTCAGTTCAGGATCTTCCTACACCACCATCTTGAACCATCCCACATAAGAAGTGTTATGAACATGAATCTTGAAAACTTTGAACTCTTAAAGCGGATTACAAATGAAAAGAATTACCACAGCATCCTAATATAATAATATTTGAAAGGAAAATGTAAGCACTGTCTCTGTGACTAATCACAGAGTTTTTTCTTTACTTAAGGTGAAAGCAATAATCCATATGTGGAAAGAAGATTGAGGCTTCCTGTTTAGAAAGTTGGGATGAGAAAGTTTGGAAAGATAGGATAAGTGTTCTGCTAAAAACTGAAAGAAGTTTTCCTCCACGAAATAGATTCTCTGGTTTTAGCAAAATGTGTTCAGATCAAATTCTGACTATGTATTTACTTGTGAGGAATAAATGTAGATAAAAGTATATTTTGTGTTAAAGGAATAAATTTAACCTATATTATGATGTGTGTGGCTTCTGATAGACTTAATGTCATCACATACATACAAACACATACTCAGTGAATTCACTTCAGTCATTCATCTCTGTGCACATTTCCCTGATCTTCATCAGAGACATACAAAAACATTCTCAAAATCAAAAATTAAAAAATTTAGTAAAGTTTGAGTATTTGTTGGAAAATACAGTTGATATTATCATTTATAAGTAATAGAAACACAGATTTTAAAAAAAGAAAACATAGTCAAATATTCTGTTTAGTTTGTATTTTACTCTAGTTAGATCGGGGAATTGTAATTGAAGATTTGTAAGTAGGATTTTCATTTCTAGAAAGAGTAAAGGGATTTATAGTTAAGATGGCAGATAAAACATATATGTGTAAATATTCTACCTCCCCAAACCCTACTAAAACTACCCAGAAAACAGGAAAAAAAAAGTTTATTTTCTTTTTTTAATAAATAAACCCATAAATACAAAGAAAACTGGAGATGAAATAACAGCAACAAGTTTTGGAAGATTGAAAGTCAAAGCTTCAGTGTTAAGAGACATAGGAGAAACTAAGAAAACCAAATCCTAACTGGAGGAAAAGCAGAGACACAATTCTGTTTACACCACAGGAACCACAAAAGGCCCAATATATGGTACCAAAAGGTTCCTCTGAAGTTAGGAGGAAACTGGGGTACATTTATAGTAAGTGGGTTGAAATTATTTGAGAAGTAGTTAGATCCCTAAGTCCTTTCCAATACTCCATCCATATCACTTAGCAACTGTCCCTCCCTTACCTTGGTAGCAGGTAAGAAGTTTATTCTGTGACTGAGTAAAACAGAGAGTTGTAGTCTAGGGACTGACCAGCAAAAATTTGGGAATTAAGTGAATGTACACCAAAAGCTAGATGCTAACACTATCCACAGGCTATGGCCTGAATTTTTGTGTTCCCCAAAACTCATGTGTTGAAATTTTAACTTACAATGATAATGATATTATGAGGTGAGACCCTTGGGAGAGGCTTAAGTCATGAGGCTCAGCCTTCACATATGGGATTAGTGCTCCAGAAAGCCTTTCTACTGTGTCCTGACACACAGAGAAGGTGCTGCCTATGAACCAGGAAGAAAGCCTTCACCAGAATATAGCCATCCTGGCATCCTGATCTTGGACTTTCCAGGCTTCAACATTATGAGAAACAAATTCTTGTTGTTTATAAGCTTTCCAGTATGTGGCATTTAAAACAGCCCAAGTAGATGTGGACACCACCCCTTCTTTTACACGGCTCTCATCCAGACCCTTTCCATTTTATGCAAGAAACTGGAAGGGTGCTCTTTGGGGGAATACCTCTAGCTCAAGACAAAAGACCTAATACTGATTCTGATGGTGCCCTAGCAAACAACTCATCTATAACCTATAATAAACTTCAAATCTATAAGCCCACCTTAGGGTCAGCATATTCAATCAGCATTTTAGACATCTACTCTTAATCCTTATAACCAGGAATTATCCAACATCTGAGGAAAGCTTCTAACATAGAACATGGAGGAAAAAAAACTTTAAAAAAAAAGCATCATGGAAAAAACCATGTAGGGATAATATATTGTATCCATAAAACAAGAACAAAATACTATTTTTAAAAAATAATAGCATACAGAATATACACATGTTCACATATAAACAAACTCACAAAGAACCCTTGAAATTAAAAATATGACAGCAAAAATTTTAAAACACACACAAAAAAAGCTTGGAAGATAACGTGGAGGATATCTCTCACAAGAGCAAAAAAGAAAGCAAACACAAGAAATAGAAAACAAGGAAGGATAAAATATTTTAAAATGAGAAGACTAGTTAAAGGGCAGCTGCGGTGGCCCAGCGGTTTAGTGCCCGCCTTTGGCCCAGAGTGTGATCCCGGAGACCCGGAATCGAGTCCCACATTGGGCTCCCTGCATGGAGCCTGCTTCTCCCTATGCCTGTGTCTCTGCCTCTGCCTCTGCCTCTCTCTCTCTCTCTCTCTCTCTCTCTCTCTCTGTGTGTGTGTGTGTGTGTGTGTGTCTCTCATGAATAAATAAATAAAATCTTAAAAAAAAAAAAGAAGAAGAAGAAGAAGAAGACTAGTTAAGGAGGGTTAACATCAAAATGACAGGAATTCCAGAAAGAAAACATGGAAAAAGATGGAGAAATGGAATCACCAAAACATCAACAAACAAAAAACAAAAACAAGAAACATGAAAATTTCACAGAGCTGAACAATAGGCAAGGTAGAGCTACCAGGCAAAAACAGATCCACAGTATATCACATAACTGTGAAATTTTAGAATACTGATAATGAAGGTAAGATCATGTACATTTCCATAGGGGAAAAAAAGAGTTACAATGAATTAGGAATTAAAACAGGCTCAGATATCTCAAAAGCAGCATCAACAACAAGAAAACAATAAGCAATACCTTCAAAATTTCAAAATAAAAATGAGTGCTAAGCTGGAATTCTACGTCTAGTCAAATATCAATATAATAGGAGGGTAGCATACAGGCATTTTCAGTTATTCGAGTTCTAAAGAGATACTACCTTATGTCCTCTTTCTCAGGAAATTACTGGACCATGTACTCTATAATGAGGAAAAATAAAGAGAAGAAGGCATGTGATACAGAAAAGACAGGAGATTCACAACTGTGCACTATACATATACGACAAGCCATCCAGATTGAAGAAGTATGACTCAGGAGACAAGTATGGTGAAGTCTGTCATCACCATGCCTTTGCCACTGAACCATCTTTCTTATCTGACAAAATACTGGAGGATGTGCTCCACCAAATCAAGGAAATAAACCAGGAGAGATAAAGACAAGAGATCCAAGAAAAAGTTACTCCATTCTAGGGGGAAAAAGCAAATGAAATTAAAATGAGGAAGGTAAAGAATGATGATGCCTAGGATGAGAACCGGGCATACCAAGAGAGAAAGAAAATGAAGGTTAGTTGGTTAGTTAGTTAGTTAGTTAGTTAGTTAGTTAGTTAGTTAAGAGAGACAGACAGACAGACCCCAAGCAGGGAAAGTTGCAGGCAGAGGGAGACAGAAAAGCAGGCTCAATCCCAGGACCCTGAGATTATGACCTGAGCTAAAGGCAGATGCTTAGCCAACTAAACCACCCAGGCACCCTGAAAATGAAGGTTAAAAAAAAAAAAAAAAACACTGCTTAAAACTCTGACTGTGATATGATTAATCTTATGGAAAAGAAAGAGAGAAGGAAGGAAGGAAGGAAGGAAGGAAGGAAGGAAGGAAGGAAGGAAGGAAGGAAGGAAGGAAGGGAAAAGAAGTATTGAAAGATGTGTAAAAATTAGTCCTAGGTACATATCAAACTTAACAAATAAAAAAATAATTACCTCTTAACTCCAGAACACAAAAAGTAAACATAATCATAATATATTATAAGGCTCAGCTGTGAACAATATTTGTCTAGGCCTTATTAACACTATTAACATCAGTTCCCCAAAACACAGCTCAAATTTCAATTACTTTGGTAAATTAACTGTGAGTAATTGTATAAAGTACAAATTTCATTGTTAGATCCTCAGTCCACAAATTACTACGTAAATAATAGATGGACATCACAGTCAGTGACCATTCTGTCATTCAGTTCACACACAGACAACAAGGTATGTAATAACCTTACCTCTCAGTGATGAACTCAAGGTACATTTTACAAAAATGAATAACAGAAAGTGGAAATTGGTCAGTCAATAAATAAATAAATAAATAAATAAACAAACAAACAAACAAACAAACAGGAAATAGAAAGTGGTAACACTAGGAGTGAAAATTCAAACAGAGTGAGAATGTCATTATAGAAAAACTATCTGTGAGAATGTTGACACTGCTGCCATTCAAAGAGATCCTACTTGTGCAGCCAGAGGATCTTAGTGATGGTGAACTTACCCACATAAGTGAGGAAAGTGGTTGTGATGAGGAGATGAAGGTGTTCCAGAGAAAGGGATGTGGGAACTCCCGCATGGTCACGACATTCAAAGTGCAAAGGATAAAACGCTAGAAGAACCTTAAAGAATGTGAGTGTGACAGTTCGCCAAGATATAGAAAAGGTGCTTGCTCCATATGGTCGGTTATAAGACAAGGAAAGGCAAGCAATGTTCCAATATTTAGTCTTGATAAATTTTCTATTAAAATAATAAGAAGAAACCCATTTCCATTCTCAACATTTCTAATGTTTTAAATTACAGTGTGCTAAGGGAAACAAACGCAAAAATGAATTGTTGGGACTAGATCAGAATAAAAAGCTTCTGTACAGTCAAGGAAATAATCAACAAAATGAAAAGGCAATCTATGGAATGGGAAAAGATATTTGCAAATGACATATCTAAGAAAAGGCTAGTATCCAAAATATTTAAAGAATTTATAAAACTCAACACCCAAAAACCAAATAATCCAATTAAAAAATGGGCAGAAGACATGAACTGACATTTCTCTACTATTTCATTCATTCATGGATGTGTGCCCTCACTATGTTCTCAACTAACAACCATTCAGGGAATATCTACTATTGTCAGGCACTGTATTAAGATTAGGAAAAAGATGACAAAACAGTCTCTTTCCTTAAACACTATAGAGAAGGGGCAGACTGGTGTTCTTAAAGCCCTTAGATTATCTTGCAAATGACTTTAAATTCTGACTCCATTTTTTAAAAACACAAAATTGGAAATGGGAGATGATGTATTTTGAATGTGGTTTATGCAAAAAAAGATGGAAATACCCAATCAGCAAATTCTTACTCAAGAAAAGACCTGGCATTACATCAAAAGGTTGGATAAATGGATATACTATATATAAGTGAAAAATTGTTGATGTGTGTATCTTTTCTTATGACTCTATTTTGAATTGCTTTTTCGATTAACCTTCTCAACCATCATCAGGGCCTGTTTCAGGGGTAAGACTTCAACTATAGCTTTAATTTCAAGGACGTGAGTTCACTCATTTTCAATTGATCCTTTTGTTATTTTAATACCTTGAGTTGAGCACTTCCATGATATTCATCTGTAGTAGGTAGACTCTACTTAATGCTTTAGATTCTGGGCAGCCAGGAAAACAAATGGGTTGGGGTGGGGAGAAGAATAGGCTAAAGTATCAATACTAAGAGGCTACATGGGGGGTTGACACAAGAGTGTGACAGAAAAGATGTATTTAGGCCAACAGTTCTCAAACTGTGGTCAGGAGACCCCCTGGGGAACTGTTTCAGGAGGTCCACAAGGTCAAAAGTATTTTCATAATAATAGTGAGACATCATTTGCCTTTTTTCACTCATTCTCTCAGGAGCATACAGTGAAGTTTTCCAGAAGCTATGTAATGTGTGATATGACAACAGATTGAATGCAGAAGCAGATAGGAGAGCCCAGCTGTCTTCTATTAAGCCAGACATTTTAAAGAGATTTCCAAAACATAAAACAATGCCACTCTTCTCACTGTTTCTGCTTTGAATTTTTTCATTAAAAAATGTCTTATTTATATCAACATGCAATGAACTTATTATTGTTATTTTTAACAAGTATTTTTATAACTTCACAGGTCTAATTTCTAAGATGGTTAATATCAACAGATATAGCTCATATACACAAAAGTTTCTTGGGGTCCATAACAATGTTTAAGAACCTAACGGAGCCCTATGACCAGAAAATTTGAGATCCATTGGTTTAAACTACATGCTAAAAAATCAAAACTGCCAACTAAGGAGTTTGAATTTTAGGCTTAACGAGGCTATTTTCTCCTTTCTATTGCTACTTCACAGTTTTCCTGCTCTCCTTCAGTTCCATGATAATATTGGATGGGTAGTATACTCCTAAAATAAATTTCCTCTGGCTGAATGTTAAAGTGCCAACATGGCATCTCTGTTCTTTCTGTGGGGAAGAAGATTCCAGAACTTAATAGAATTTAATACTGGGAAACATACTCCTTCCCTCAAAACCAAATACTCCTTTCTTTCCCCAAAGTCGGTAAAGCTTATCATATCATATCATAGCTTAAAAAGGACTGACCTGCAAGCAACACAAAATGTGGGAAGAATGTTTAGGTTGCTATGTTTGTACACCCAAGTGGACACAGCCATAGTGCAATTCCCTTGTCAGCAAGTTATTTGCCCATCTCATTTTCCAAACCAACAACATAGTCCCAGACAGACTAGAGAGAGTATCCAAATCAAAAGAAAGGGGCAGGGATCCCCGGGTGGCGCAGCGGTTTGGTGCCTGCCTTTGGCCCAGGGCGCCATCCTGGAGACCCAGGATCGAATCCCACGTCGGGCTCCCTGCATGGAGCCTTGCTTCTCCCTCTGCCTATGTCTCTGCCTCTCTCTCTCTCTCTCTCTTTGTGACTATCATAAATAAAAAATAAAAAAAGAAAAATTAAAAAAAAAAAAAAGAAAGGGGCAGCCCGATGGCTCAGCGGTTTAGCGCCGCCTTTAGCCCTGGAGACCCGGGATGGAGTCCCACGTCGGGCTCCCTGCATGGGGCCTGCTTCTCCCTCTGCCTGTGTCTCTGCCTCTCTCTCTCTCTGTCTCTCATGAATAAATAAATAATTTTTTTAAAAAATCAAAAGAAACCATAAAACTATTTGCACGTTAGTAGAGAACAGCATAATAAAGCATTCAGGAGATAAAGAAGGGAGAGACAGAGAGAGAGAGTAAGAGAAAGTGTTAGAGTGAGGGAGAGAAGGTGAATTATGTACAAATGACAAACATTCATTAAGGTACAAGGAGAATGGTTCATACTGCACATGGGGGTTTAGAGTAGTTATTTTTATACAACTGCTACAAGGGATCATTGGTTCTCTTGAAATGATGTCAGTTTTTAAAAGGAAACCAATTCAACCATTCAAATTCTGCTTCACAAGTGAACCTTTAGTCATTTGCAATGACTACATCACCAATTTTTTTTAGACAGCATATTCTACTTTTTCTACCTTGTTAGCAAATAGGGTTGATATAAACAAAAAAATCCTATACATAACTGAGTGCAGGTAGACAGTGGGCCAAAGAAAATACTCAGCTTGTACGTATCAGTATGGCTATTCCAGTTGTTAAAATACTGAAGCACTTCTGTAATAATGAGAAATGAAGTGTACGTAAACACATATGGTATGCATAAATACTTTCTAGTAATGATGATTACACTAGAATTATTTATTGTCTTTGTGCAAAAAGCACTACCTTTTTACAAAGTTTAATGCCGAAAGACAACCCAAATGCATTTAAGACTTAACTTAGAACAGTCTCTAGCATAAATGACTATAGGACTTAAGATCACTATCCTTTTATATCTTATTGCTGCAGATGTATAGGGAAAGAATTCCTCTAAGAGATGCACAGCACCAAAAGAAAAACTCCAAAATCTTCACTGGATTAGAATTAAAAAAAAAAATGTTTAAAGCCTCTGACTTAATTCATTTCTCTTTAGGGACCTGACTTTTTCATACAAAGAGGGGCTGAAATTAAAACCAGAATGAGCAGGACCTCCTCCTGAGTCTACCCACTCTTGGTCATGCCTGTAAAAAAAAATCTCTTTTGTCACAACTCTCAAGAAGAGCTCATATGCAAAAATTGCATGCTAGTTCAAGCAAAAAGAAAATTCAAGAATTAAGAGGTATAACCAATGATGCCACATCTAAAAGTACCAGTGGAATTCTGTTTCAATGCATACTTAAAATTTTCTCATTCGTCCAAATAAAAATACCATGTGTTTTTTCCAATGTTTACCATTATTATAGAACATATTAAGATCAAAACAACAAATGATAATATTGGTTACTGCCAGGGCTTATAAGGCCTCCAACTCTGCCCTCCACGGTCCCCACCGCAGCTCCCTACTACCTGACCCTCACACCCCAGCAGTGGCATCCAACCTGCCACAGGGTTTCAGCCCTTCCTGCTGCCTCTGCCTAGAACACGCTCTCCTGAGATGAACGCTCTCTCTCTCTCTCTCTTTCATTCAAGTGTCCACTCAAATGTCACATCTTTAGAAATATCCAACCCTCTCAGTCCCTTAAACCTCCAGCTCTTGGTTTTGGTTCAAGTCATGATCTCTGGGTTGTGAGATGGTGTAACCCTACCTCCAGCTCCACGCTCAACACGGGGTCTGCTTGAAGATTCTCTGCCTCCCCCTCTGCCCCTCCCCAGGTGCACGTTCCTGCTTTCTCTCTCTCTCAAATAAAATCTTAAAAAAAAAAAAGTCTAACCCTGACCACACTGTACATAGTAGCTCTCCCACCCCTACCCCCATTTATTATCCCCATGACCCAGATTTCATTTTCGTCATAGCACTTATCACCAACAGTGATACTCAAATTATTTAGGACCCACTACAGGAAAGGCACTGATCAATGGAACAGATGCTCTATAGACAACTTGATCAGTTTCTAAGCTCACTACCATCCATGCTATTACCCAGACATGTTTCATGTGTTTCTTTACTGTATTCTTAACTAGAATGTAAATTCTATGAGGGAAGGGAGTTTGTAATATTCCTTGCTCTATCCCTACCACATGGAACATGACTATTAATCACATAGTAGATATTCAATAATTATTTGGGTTTTTTTATTGAAGTACAATAGACGTACATTGTGTTAGTTTCAGGTGTACGACATACTGATTGACTTGATACTTGTATGTATTATAAAATGGTCACCACAGTAAGTCTAGTTAACATCTGTCATCATACACAGTTATAGAAATTTCTGTTTTTATGATGAAAACTTTTAAACTCTATTCCCTTAGCAACTTTCAAATATGCAACACAGTATTACTAAGCACAGTTGCCACTAGTTATTTGTTGACATAAGTAACCAAGTACTTTCTGTGTGTCTATGTGTTAATATATTCTAATCATTTATCAGAAATGCAAAGAATTTCTTGAATTTCTTATATTAAATGTGGCCATATAAATGTACACACATGTACAATTTTACAGCATTAGATACAATCAAACAGTTAGTAATAACATCTTACTAACCATAACTCAATACCTTTGATGATTCAAAGGTCGGCTTCAGGGCTTCACGTATAACAAGAGCCCCAAAGACTCCATCCAGCTCTAATTGATTCTGCTGTTGAGAGTCTAGGGGAGGGCAAATCTCTCTAAGAAAATAAATACACTTTACTGAAATAAAAAATTCTGAAAGCCTCATTAAAATTACATGCAGTGATATTTGAAAAGCTTAACTTGTCTTTCCTTTCAATAAAACAGAACAAAATTTTGAATGACAAAAGCGGTAGAAATGAATCAGTTGTACCATGAGGCTTATTTTAAGCGTAGGAAAGTATTAGTACTGATAAAGTACTGGCAAACAATAAAGTAACCGTAGTATGAGTAACGGCAGCAGAATGGCAAAAGTAACAGTAGTAACTACAATGGCAAATGTGTCTTTCCAATACCCATAACCTAGCAGGCTGTACATAGGGGAATGCATACATTATTTCTAACACCCAGAACCACAGCAAAGTCACCCCCATTACACAAATGAAAAAAGGGGGGGGGGATGCCTGGGTGGCTCAGCAGTTTGGCGCCTGCCTTCGGCCCAGGCCGGGATCCTGGAGACCTGGGATCGAGTCCCACGTCAGGCTCTCTGCATGGAGCCTGTTTCTCCCTCTGCCTGTGTATCTGCCTCTCTCTATCTCTCATTAATAAATAAATAAAACTTTAAAAAAAAAAAGAAAGAAAAAGGAAAAAGGGGGGTGGCTTATAAAGATGAAGCAATTCTCCTTGGAGGCTTGAGAGTAAGGGAGTGCTGAGCATCACAGAACCTCCTAAAGAAAAGAAGAGAAGAAAATACCCCCATTTGATTGATGAAGCAGCTGAGAAGTACAGGCTTTTAAAGACTGAAAGGAGTCTTTGTCAACGGAGACTAAATTACCCTATGTGTTCGAAGTTTTGCCAAGAGGTTGCCTTGTAACAAAAATTGTAAAATTAAATTAAAACCCCACCCAATCCAAATCTTAGGAATTAAAAAGACCTTGCAGGAGCTGTCTGTTCTGGACAATGCTACCACAGTTTGGAATGTTTATGCCTCTCCATCTCTAACTCCGTCTCCAGCGTGACTCATGATTAGCTACCTGATGGATTTGTCCAGATTTTTATTATAGTTTTTAGACTATGACTGCATTGATTGTTTGCTCACTCTTTCCTTACTTCTTCTTAGTCATGTGAACTTCATATCAAGACTATTGAGCTGGAAAAGAAAAATTAGGTTAAGATTAAAATGGCATTGCCAGGAGACAGATAATGGGAGGAAGGCAGAATAGGATTAAAATTGCTGGAAAATGGTGATTAGGAGCTGAGGAGGGAAAACCCAGCAGCTCCACTGCAGCTGGCGACATGTCCAGGCCGTGAACACCAGCAACACCACACAAGGCTATAAGAGGCAGCAGAGGAACAAAACAAAAAAAAAACCCATGTTTAACAACACATGGGACTGATTCTGCTCATTGTGTTGCTTTGTTCCTGGTACCTGACATTACTTTGAAAGAGTTAAATTTCAGTATCACCGAGTTTCCTGACCACATTGTTTTCCCATTAGACTTATTACTAAAACAGCTTTTCACAACATCAGTTAACACTTTGAAAATCTGTTCCTATACTACCATCTTATGTGGATTATGTCTTTCCTTTTTTTTTTTCCCTTGCTTTGTTTCTTTAACACAGGAAAAACGGTACAAATTTTAATCATGTTCTCAAACAGTGAGAGAGGCAACAATGACTGAATGAGTTAAGAAGAGAATAAAAACCTTGGTGTTGAAACACAGAATCCTGATTGTGTCACTAACACAGTATTGCACATGTCTATGCTCCAACATTCTTCTGGTAGCTTTGATTGAAGAAATGAGTGGTTGCCAAAAAGCTTAATTGTCTTTTTTTATCCAGAGGACAACGGAAATCTGTCTAAAATAAATTTTTTAAATATTAAGTGATAAACATTTGCTAATAATAGCTTGAACTTACTTTTTTATTTAAAAGTTTTTTTATTTGGTTTAATAACTTGTTGAGATAACGACTTTAATGACAGTTCTGGAGGGGAAAAAAATAAAAGATTTAGAACATCAACACAAATTAAATTCATTAAAAGTAGAAGAGCTATTCCAAATAGCATTTTTCCCCCTTATAATATTGATTCCGAATGGCTTGCCCAGTACAGTAAGTCAGTACTAGCTCTGGTTACCATATTTAATCGTGATTTCAGAGATATGTCAAAACATCAAAGGGATATCATTGCAAGTAATATGCTGGAAGAAAAGAAATGGTGCCAAAACGTTTAAAGCTCTAATTTGTATTGTGTCTTATTTAATTACTGTTATCTTTGAAAAGTAATATAATTTCAGCGTTATGCATTTAATTTGGGACCCAGATATTTGCAGACGTGGGCAGTAGCAGATTCTACAGAAATGTATTTATGTAGTACCTCAAAGGAAATTTTGTTTTTCCCCCCAAAAGAGCCTGGACTGGTCACCAGATGTGGAGGCCATATGGCATATGAACGTGAGAGCCCTGGGACAATAAGAATGGAGCTAATAAGCTCAACAGGCAGGAGCAACTATTCTGAGATGATGGACAAATGTTTGGTTCTGTTGACTTTTTGAAAAAGGATACATATAAATCACTTTATTTTAAACCTAGAAATACAGCAAGGCCAGTCATTTTCTCCAACTCTTTATATTTTGGGTTTGAAAGGAAATTTATCCATGTGTATTTTATTACTTGGTCTGAATTCTGTCCTTTTCACATACAATTCATGTTGAAATTAAAAGAAAACTGAATCAGGAGCAGATAGCATGAGTGCTTTAGTGAACAGATAAATTTTATTTGCTGCAACTCTCAAGGAATTGTTATAGCTAATCAGTCATTAAGATTTCTATATTCTGTTTCTGGAGTATCATTCGAATTTAATCCTTGCTCCCCAGGCTTCAGCCCTTTTCCCACAAAGGTGGCTTCTCTATCTGAACCCTGTCACACTAAAAGATCCTGCAACATGCCATGCATTATCAGAACTCCCCGTCTTTGAATATGCAGCTCCCACTATTTGAGAGCCTTCCCTGCCCTTTCTTAGTTGGTGAATTCCCTTTCACCCTTCAAAACATAGTTTCGTTACCAACTGCTCATGAAATCTTGTTTGGCTTACCCGGGCAAAACTGTGCCTCTTTAATGCCTTTGTGAATGAGCCCCCTGCATCGTTTCTCAGCCTTCTGGCTAAGATCAAGTGAATGAGCCCCCACAAATAAACCCACCAATACATCTCTATTCTAATGAGAAAAGAGTAAAGCTAATGCTGATGGCAGTTGACATTTATACGGGGCTCTATGTATGCCAGACACAACGTTAAGTACCTCATACAAACTATCTAATTCAAGGTTTATATATAAAGAGCTCTCACAAACGTACAAAGAATAATACATTTGCATTATAGACTTTGCAGAAACACCTAAAAATTTTTTTAAAAATCACCCAAGTCCTGAGGTAGACTAAAGGTGGCTACAAATTATTTGCTTCTCCTGCCCTTGAGAAGTGGAGTCTAATTTTCCCCCTTGATTCCCAGATGGTCAGAAGAAGTGATGTTCCCAGGCTTCTGAGGCTAGTTTCTAAGGATAAGAAGTCTTGAAGCTTCTACCAGTTTCTCTGGGACATTTGAGCCTCCACCTCTGAGACTGCCACGCTGGAGAGGCCATGGGTAGACACTATAAGGGAGCCCATGGTTCCAGCTACTCCCTACTGGGCCCAGACATGCAGCGGACGCCATGCAGGGTTCTTTAGATCAGCCCCTCTATCAGCTAAATGACATCAAGTCACCTCACCATCTCCCATGTGGAACTGAAGAACTGCTTAGCTGAGTTCTCCTTGAATTCCTGCCACACAAAATTACAACCTAGGCACTAAGCTTTGGGGTGATTTTCTGTGCAGCAATAATTAACTGGAAAACCCACTACTCAGAGAAAATGATGATAATCATTTTCATATCTTTTCCTACTTCCCCCCCCCCGATTTTGTCTAAGTACCTAACTTCCCTTTACTTTTCATCTTTTTTTCTTGTTCTTTAACAGAATTGGGTTCACACTCTAAGTGCAGTTTTGTTTTTCATATCCACATAAATAAACTTTCTCTACTAACATTACAGGACTGACATTTCCTCACCTCATTAAAAATATTCATTACCGGGATCCCTGGGTGGCTCAGTGGTTTAGCGCCTGCCTTTGGCCCAGGGCGCAATTCTGGAGTCCCGGGATTGAGTCCCCCGTCAGGCTCCCAGCATGGAGTCTGCTTCTCCCTCCTCCTGTGTCTCTGCCTCTCTCTCTCTCTCTATGTCTGTCATAAATAAATAAATAAATAAATCTTTAAAAAAATATATTCATTACCAGGAAAAGTATAAACCTCTTCAAGAGTCTCGTCATATACTGCCAAAGTGCCACGACAAAATTCATTCTCCCAAGAGTAATATCTCTTGATCACCATTGCCATTAAGCTTTGGCCAACACTAAATTATCATTTGTCAATCTTTGCTAACTGGAAGTGGTAAATTGCTTCTCTTTTAAAAAAAAAATATCTTATTTAAATTCAATTTGCCAACATACAGTATAATATCCAGTGCTCATCTCATGGTAAACTGTTTCTCAATGTAGTTTGAGTTTACATTTCTTATTACTAGGGAAAATGAACATTTTTTCATAGCTTATTAGCCACTGTTATTTCATCTATAAAATAGCTGACCACATTTTTTTTAACCATTTCTATTGAACAGTTATGTTTTTCTTATCCATATGAATATATTTCAATCATTGTCTTTAGGGCAATACTTCTATTTTGTTTGCCCTTTATAGGGGTTTTGATTTATTATTATCCTATGTAACAATTTTAAAGGTAATAATAATAATGACTATTGTGTTTTCTATGTGATTGGCAAAGGGCAGATATTTTACATAAGTTTTTGTCTTATAAAGGCTTGATGAGTTTGCTATTACTATTATCCCCTCCAATTTACCAATGAAGAAACTAAGACTTAAAGAGTAAATAAGTTCCCATAAGATCACTCAATAAGCATCAGGGAACAAAACTGAGATCCAGGACCATCTGATCTTAAAGTAATTTATTTTAACTTCTAAGCCCTATTGCTACTCTATCTCATGATTTTTCCCCCTTTGTGATTAATTCCATGGCTTTTATGTCTGGAATGTTTTCCCTATTTCAGGATAAATTATATGCTTACCAATATTTTATAGATTTCTTTTGGATTTTAATTTACCCTTTTAATACAGTAATAACTTCCTATTTATCTCTGATTTTACTAAATACACTGAATTCCATAAATTACTAAAACACTCCAGTATCTGTCTCTGAACTATTTTGTAGCAGTAATACATTCTTAATAACTTTTTTTGATAGGAAGGATAGTGGTTATTACTGAATTAAAAGGGTAAGTAGAATAAACAAAACCATAAAAAAACCCTAGAAAATATTCATAAGCAGTGCTGATATATATTTGATATATGGTGATATATAATACTGATAAATATCACACTCTGATAAATATCACAATGTGGATTAACTGGATAAGTTTTTCAGCCAACATTATTGGGGTATTTTTGGCTTTATTGGCTATATTTTAAAATAACTTCATCTAAAAATGATTTTTTTAGAATTTTAGAATTCTGATTGACATTGCATTAAACTTAGAAGTTGAGAGGAAACTTTTATTTAATATCTACTATGTGTCAGATGGAAAACAGCAATTAACAAGACCTCTGGGATCCCCACATTCAGAGAGCTGAGGAGATACAACTAAATCAGGCAATAAAAACAAAGGGTGATCACTGCAAGATGATGGGGAGCATCCAGGAAAAGCAGCAAATTTGGACAGGATGAAAGAGAGCATTCTGGGTAAATAAAGAAAGCGATTCAATCAAAGAAAACAACATGTGCACACACAGACGACAATGAAATAGTCAGATTTGTATATTAAGGTCACTATGGCTAAATATCTCATCAGAACTGTCACCTCCACCACCAGAAACCAACCAACGTGCAAAAACCTCTCTGCTACTAACTAAATAATTTTTAACACTCTGTGTAGCTATTATGTGATTACATTTTGCTCTAGGTTATTTACCTCTAATCATTCTAATCAAAAACCAGAAGCCCTGATAGAGGTAAATTTCAGAGATCTCTTAGCTGCTAAGGATGTCTTGGATCTCACGTTTCTTTACCATTTTACCTTCCTAAGGAAGATGATGGAGCGTCTGGCTGCCGGAATTTAAAAAAAATGGCTGGTATGGATGACATCTGTGAGCACCTACTTTGGCCTCTTTGTTAAACATCCCCTGTCCCTCAATAATAAAGAGCCTTCCTATCACCACTCAATAATTTTGTAAAAAAAAAAAAAGAAAAGCAACTGTAATTTCAGCTATGGAAAGATAACAAAAATAAATACAAAAGTTTGGTAAAGAAAGCGATCCAAACAAAGAACACCATATGTGAGGAACACCAATACAAATTTTTATTTATTTTATTTATTTTATTTTATTTTTTAATACAAATTTTTAAATAAAAAAGTTTTTTAAAAAAAAGCAAATAGTCCACTGTCTGGATTATATTTCCCCTCCAAATAAAATTCATTTGTGTGTCCAGTATTCAGAAAGAAATGTAGGTCCATAATAGACAGACACAAGTTGTCTACAGAGAAGATTTGCTATAGAGAGGATTCTTACAAAGATGACTGCGAAAGCACTTCCCAACAATGAGAATCTACGGTTAGTATGTATAAACATGGCTAAGATTTCTGAAGAAAATGCAAATAACAATACAAACTCATTGGAAGAACCCAAAACCTGTGTTTGTTGTTTACATCCAACTTCACTCCACTAGAACATTCAGCCTTTGGAATTAAGGCACTGGGGAGCCTAAATCCTCTATTCCTAGATCCATCACTGGCTGCAAAATGGCAAATAAAATAAATTAGATGTCCCGGAGAAGCCTGCTCCCTGAAAAACATTCAAAGGTGTGTTATTTATTGACAAAGCAAAAGTAAAGAATCTTTGCAAAAAATAAAAATTCATGACCCTGACTTTATATTTCCTGATAAACTGATATACAGGGGTGCCTGGGTGGCTCAGTCAAGTAAGTGTCTGTCTTTGGCTCAGGCCATGATCCTGAGGTCCTGGGACTAAGCCTTGGGTCAGGCTTCCTACTCAATGGGGAGCCTGCTTCTCCCCCACACCCACCCTGGCTCATGCTCTCTCTCTCTCTCTCACTCATGCTCATTCTCTCTCAAATAAATAATATCTTTAAAAAAAACTGATGTACAGATGATTTTCTTATAAATAGGCAGAGCTGCTTCTCCTCTACTAAATATGTACCTGGATGATGACTTTCATTGAACTTATTTTTCAAATGCGCCTTTTAATGCAGTGTATAACTACACAGACTCTCGGGTCAGGCAGAGGCAGGATGGAAGCCAGGCTCCACCAGTCATATATAACCTGAGGCAGATACTTAACTCAGCCAAGCTTCTGTTTCATCTGGAAAACAGTTCCCAGAATTGTAAGGTTTGAAGAAGACAACGCACACAAAGCAGGTGAGCCTGGCTCCTGGCACTCTCAAGAGCTCAGTGGTGGTGGATGACACGGCAGTGAGGAGCAACTATCTTTTAACTTCAGTCCTAATATCTTGTTACAAACCTCAGAGTGGTTTCACAAAGTGAAAGATAAAAGTGGGAATGGTTTGGCAAAAGAAAGATGATCAAATTTTTTGGTGAGATTCATAGATTTGACAAGATGAAACTCAAGTTAGAGACAAGATCAGCTGCACCATCCTCTATGAACTTTTGGAACAAGGGAAACCTGAGGTCAAATTCATGTTCTTAAAGCAGGTTTACCTATGACCCATGGCTCTCTCAGGGGTGCATAAAAGACATATACATTCCTCCTGACCACAAATAGTCACTTAAACTTAGCTTTTTTTATTTTCTTCTAAGGGTGTGGTGTAGGTTATTTTGAGATAAATCAGAGGAAAATACCTCACTAACTGGAAGGAACTGCACATTCACTGAACCAACATGCACTGTGTTTCTTATATGTCAGGTATATTCCAAGTGACAGGAAAGCATAGATAAATAAATTATAAGGTGCTGCCCTGCGCAGGTGCGGCTGTGGCAGAGGGAGAGGGACGCACAGCCATGCTGTGACTGATGTGTCATTATGGATGCATGTGGGGTGGCTATGGCACACTAAAAAGAAATCATTCCTGTGTTAAGACACATCTCCTTTATCAATTGAAAAGCCCTTTTTAACATTTCATAGGATGTTTCACACCCAACAAGTGTTCAAAATTTGTGCTGACCACACAGTCCTTATTACTTACCTCTTTACTGCTTCTCTACTCACTATATAATGTCAATGCTGCAAGAGCAGAGAGCTTGTTTTTCTCATTTACTAATACAGCCTCAGTGCCAAAGTATGTTGTGTGGTGTCCAGTAGATGCTCAATAAATATTTGTTGGCTGGCAGGATGGATTTTATGTTGTGGCTACGTAAGAAATAATCTCCATTTAGAGATTAGTTTATTAGCACTCCTACAAAAATGAAATATCTTTGCTTATAAACTTTGGTCTGTATTTTCCGTTTTTTAACTTTATTCTCTTTGTCATGCTCAGAAGGAATACACTGAATCAGTTCCTTTCCTAATCAGTATACTAATTTATTCATAAAGAATTTAAATCCAGTGGGTGCCACTAGGAACTATCTGGTCAGTAAAAAGTGCTGATGACATACACCTTGCTGGTATATTTATTATATTTAAATGGGCACTTTCCTCTAAATAGTCATATTTTTTATGAGATTACAGCTAATATACCTTTCTCTCTTTTTTTCTGATTTAGAATGTGATTTTTTTTTTAAATCTCTATAGGAGCAAAAGAAAACAAATCCATCAAACAAAAGTTACCTGAATACAACACCAACAAGAACAACAATAGGACATTTATAGTACAGTGACATGTAAGTAAGTATCTTCCTTCTACTTCTAAAATGCCTTAATATACTCTACATCTGTAAGTTTTATAATGTTTTTATATTTTATAATGTTCTTCTACCAAAACTAAAGTTAAAGATTACAAAGTAAAAAAGAAGAAGAAAAATTCTCTATTTTTCATTTAGAGTTAATGACTAGGAATATCAAACCCAAATTTTTCCCATTTTTATCTCCTCAGTTTAAAAAAAATTATTTATTTAAGAGAAAGAAAGAGCATGAGCAGGGGGAGGGTCAGACGGAGAAGCAAACTCCCAGATAAGCAGGAAGCCTGATGTGGGGCTCGATCTCGGGACCCCAGGATCATGACCTAAGCCGAAGGCAGACAGTCAACTGACTGAGCTACCCAGAAGCCCCTCCTCATTTTTTTTTCTATTTAAAAACTGTGCATCGGGATCCCTGGGTGGCGCAGTGGTTTGGCACCTGCCTTTGGCCCAGGGCGCAATCCTGGAGACCCGGGATCGAATCCCACGTCGGGCTCCCGGTGCATGAAGCCTGCTTCTCCCTCTGCCTATGTCTCTGCCTCTCTCTCTCTCAATCTGTGACTATCATAAATAAAAAAATAAAAAATAAACTGTGCATCCAAAATGGTGCAAGAAAAACAAACTTCAAACCCTTAGTAATATATCAAACAAATAAAAGAGCAACACTAAACAAAACAAAATAATTCACTGAAAAAAAAAAGACTATACCAACACTACATGGACTGAGTACAAAAAGGAATCTTCTGTACTCTTGTCAAACCACAATAAAGATTTAAAAATCAAAATCACATGAGTGGATAATAATAGAAACAGCTCCATGTGGCAGGGTGGTAATTTATCAATTTTTAACACATATTTTCCCCTGAAATAGACTTCTTCAGAATTCTGTTTTGCTCACTTGTTTCTTTTTTAAGAGCTCAAAATCAAGATATTGGAAAAAAATAAGAATAGTGTTTCTGCATGCAGTCAGAAAATATTCTCCATCAAAACATAAGGTATAACCAGTATGACATTGGCCAGCTGCAGATTTTTTTTTCCTGCACAGACACATAATGACATAAATTATTCCAGGAGAAATATTTCCATAATACTTGTAAAATGAAACTGCAACACTATCCTGCAAGTTATAAGTTAGCGCTGCCCCTACTGGAAAACACTGAGGAAAGAAAGTGCTGAGGAGAACCACATACAGTGCTCCCCCTAAAGAATGTGTGTGACTGGAGGATATTTGGGTCATGTGACATTCCTCACTCAAAATTCATCACTTCCAGTGCCAACACATTCTGGAGGAAAAGGGATAGACTGATTGGCTTCCATTTACCACTATCTCCCTCTGCTTTGAGTCCCTCGATTCAGAAATAAAGAATGGGAGGAACAGAGGACACCAAGGCACAGATACTTAGTCAAGGTGCTCAGGTTGGCCTAATCCTCATGGTATCCCTTGCTAGAAAAAAACCTGAGATCCTGAACAATTATTTCTCTTACTTTTAAGGATTAGCAGCCTCTGGAAGAAGAAAAGACAGAGAAGAAAGAGAAAAGAGAAGAGAAGAGAAGAGAAGAGAAGAGAAGAGAAGAGAAGAGAAGAGAAGAGAAGAGAAGAGAAGAGAGAAGAGAAGAGAAAAAAGAAAGAAGAGAAAAGAAAAGAGAAAAAGAAAAGAAAAGAAAAGAAAAGAAAAGAAAAGAAAAGAAAGAAAGAAAAGAAAAGAAAAGAAAAGAAAAGAAAAGAAAAGAAAAGAAAAGAAAAGAAAAGAAAAAAGAAAGGAAGGAGGAAGGAAGGAAAGAAAGAGGGAGGGAGGGAGGGAGGGAGGGAGGGAGGGAGGGAGGGAGGAAGGAAGGAAGGAAGGAAGGAAGGAAGGAAGGAAGGAAGGAAAGAAAGAAAGAAAGAAAGAAAGAAAGAAAGAAAGAAAGAAAGAAAGAAAAAGAAAGAAGAAAGAAAGAAAGAAAGAAAGAAAGAAAGAAAGAAAGAAAGAAAGAAAGAAAGAAAGAAAGAAAAGAAAGAAAAAGAAAGAAAGGGAGAGGGAGAGAGAAGGAAGGAAAGAAAGAAAGAAAGAGAAAGGAGGGAAGAAAGCAAGCGAAAGAAAGAAAGAAAGAAAGAAAGAAAGAAAGAAAGAAAGAAAAAAGAAAGCAAGCGATCAAGTGGAGAAATCCATACCTAGACCCAAGTCTATCGTCTAGTCTCTGGTACCCACTAACATCATGCTAACTTCTAGCACTCTCAGAATCCTTAAGTCAGAAATAAAGTGGTAAGATCTTCTGGATAATTCAGTCAACCTCGGCATAGGTTTCCTTCAGAAAAAGACCTGCCCTTAAGTTATACCCAAGATTTCCTGTGAATGAGCATAAACAAGACTTGGTTTCTCTAAGGCTAACATTAAAAAAAAAAAAAATCAATGAAGCAGTGTTCTTTCCTTCAATTCTTAGGAGTCCAGATGTTTAAAAAAGAAAAAGAAAAAAGTGCCAGCAACCACTGGGGTAGACAGCATAGTACAAACAGAGAGAGGGAGTGGCTCAGGACAGAAGATTCCGTCAGTGTAGGGAAGCACAAATCATGATTATTTCCCTTTTGGTCAAACAAACCAGAATGGTTGTAGCCCTTCTTGTTTTTCACAAAACAAAGACCCACCCAGATGTGCCTATGGCCACTGGCATAAATCTATATTTGAAACTTTTTTGGTAGACCCACAAAATGCTAAGAACCAAAATTGTTAGCCTTAAGCTTACTTTGCCTGATTACTAACTCTGGCTTCCAGCTGGAATAACATATGATATCACTGCTTCTAAGGCAAGCCCAGTTTAAAAGCAATAGTTTACTTAGCCTATATATTCGGCTCTCGCTTTCTAATCAGATGGTTGGCACAAAGTCACCTAACTCCAAAACCTGGCAATGTGCCCTCGCTGGGCAAAGAAACAAGAGATTCATGGGTGGTTTGTTCTTTTGTTGTTGTTGTTGTCGTTTTTCTTTTTTCCATTTCTCTCTTTTATTATTCAAGAATACAATACTTTAATGTGATAAAGGAGAAGAACGACATTAAAATAAAATATTCTGCAAGAGAAAAGGGAAATGCAGATGATGCATCCTTATGGAGAAGTGTACAAGTCTCATAAGGTTTCAGTAAAAGGTTTGCTGGGAAGTAAAACTCAAGATGAAAATCTAGTCTGGTTGTCAAATTTATAGATATATCAAGAAAAAAAAATTAGTGGACAATGAAGCATTTTAATCATCTCAGTACTCACAGATGAAGTTATCAAATAAATATACGTTATCAAATAAATGCATATAAATTGAATATTTAATTAACGGGCTATGCAGACTCTACGATGTTTTGAAAACTTTTATCAGGATGCCTGGTAACAAGAATGAGTGGAATGTGAGACAGAGGTGGCCAATAGCTCTTCTGACGTTTTGCCCCAGGACAAATACTCCAGAAATACTTAGTAGTGAAGGGCAAGGCTTCAATTGGACACAACTAGGTTTTACCTGGACTCCAACACTTCCTAGCAGTAAGACCCTAGTCAAATTCATAACTTGTCCAATCTCTACTATATGGTGCTCAAATCTGAATCAGCAATTCAAAAAGTTTATTTATAAATTGGTTGATGAGAATCTAGGACTTATTTTTTCACAGAGGCAGCACTGTAAGTGCAGTACTCAGGTTCTCAGGCCTCCTCAGAAAATCCCATCTGGTCCCACATCCCTGAAAATGGCAAAAATGGTACTAGTGTACTGATAGCTAATCCACATTACAAAATAAACCATATGCATATCCAAGAAACCATGAATGTTTCAGTTGTGTCCAGCAGACAACATGTGCTCAATGATTGTTATTACATGGAATGAAGAGAATTTTTTTTTTTTTAAGGCTTTTGGGCTGATTTTCTTTCCACTTTTCAGAAGTGAAAACTCTCTTGGCAGAGAACTAGAAGGCAGCGGCTTCCCTGGGAGAAGATTGAAAGTGATGAAGAGATGATTTATATTTCTGAGAACCAGGAAAGTTTATTCTAGTTACAGTGTCTTGCCAGGTGTTCTGAATTGTGGGGGAAAAGAGGGGTAGAGAAGTCTTGTCAATTAATAAAAGAGTCTAATCATGCGAGCCCCTGAGACCAACATGTTAATCTATTCAGATCTCTTTAATTCCAAATGTCTTTCATTTGGAACTCTGCCAGTAAATTTGGAAAATTTTAAAACTCTAACAATGTATGGTTGCATGAAAATGAGCTGAATCTCATGTGCTATTTCCAAATATTCCAGAATCTGGTGATATTTAAGAGTACAGGTATCGTGACAATTCATTATTTTGACTACTTTCTCATGAGATCATAAAATGATAAAAATTACAAAGCTCACAGAACAAACTGCTGGTGAAAATGTCAGCAAAAGATGTCCACGTGAATCAAAATGTAGTTTACCTACTATCACAAAGACCCAAAATTATAGTGGCTTAGGCAAGATAGGAACGTTTTTCTCAGTTACATAAAGTCCAGGTAGGTGGTCCAGGGTCAGCACGATGTTGACTGCATCTTCTGCAAACTAACCAGGGTCCTTCTATCATTTGTTCAAATATCTCCAACACAACTTCTTCTCCTGACCTGAGGTGGGACACCTGCACCTGCCATCCTGGCCACATGTTCAGCATGTAGGAAGAAAGGTTAAAAGCTGTGTACCTGCCCTTTCTGTGCTCAGCCTGAAAGTAGCTCACATCACTTCTACTTATGTCTCACTTGCCAGAACCTAGCTGCAAAGGTGACTGGGAAACACAGTTATTATGTTGGGTGGCCACATGCTACCTAAGAAGTCAGAATAGGTGTTAACATAAAGAAGTCCCTGTCCTGAGTCCATATATAAGACATTATTTTTTTATTCTAATAAAGCTCTTAAGTATTTATTCATATTCAGGTACTAACCTGTGGCAAGTAAACCCCATGTTGATAACTTCTCAAATTCCCACAGGCAGGCAATTAAGCCTGCTAGTGCAACGTGAAAATGAGGAGAGTACATTCTGGAACATCCTCGCAAACAAGGGCAACAGAGTCCCTAGTCTCACCTCTCTTACGGTCTAGTAAGGGAGACAATGAATGTGCAAACAAAAAAATGTCAGCAAAGGAGAAGCAAAATTAAAACAAAGTGATGCACAAAGCTACTCAAGAAAGGCTTGGCTTCCCTGAGGAGATGGCATTTAAGTTTGGCGTTTACATTTTGATCTGGACCAGCCATGACAAAAGCTGGGGAAAAAATATTCTAATATTTTAAAGCTCCAAGGTTCTCTATTTATCAGAATCAACGTTGTTTCAGCTCTAGTTTTCTTTTCTCAAGCCCTATTATGCACAGAAGAGGAAGAGTGTGTGTGTGTGTGTGTGTGTGTGTGTGTGTACACATGCATGTGTTCGCATGTGGATGTGCCTGAGAAGAGGAGATCTCTAACTCAGTCCTAAAGCTAATACTTAAGAGCTAGGAATAATGTGAAACACTCCAAAAGGAGGCCCTGCAGCAATCTATAGACAGAGAAAGGAAGACAAACAAAGCAAATGGTTAGAAGAGTTGGGAGACTATACCAACCTTTGTACTTGTTATTTTTTTCACTTATTCTTTTTTTATTTTTTTAAGATTTTATTTATGTAATCATGAGAGACACACAAAGAGGCAGAGACAGGCAGAGGTAGAAGCAGGCTCCCTGCGGGGAGCCGGATGCGAGACTCGATCCCCAGACTCGGGATCACACATCTTGGGCCAAAGGCACACGCTCAACCCCTGAGCCACCCAGGCGTCCCTTTTCTCACTGTTCTAAATAGTGTTTCTTGGTGATTCTATTTCTTAAATCAAAGTAACTAACTTCAGGTCTGTTGTTCTAACTAAATTTTAGTTCAAAACAAGTAATCAGGGATCCCTGAGTGGCTCAGCGGTTTAGCACCTGCCTTCAGCCCAGCACATGATCCTGGAGTCCCGGTATCGAGTCCCATCTCAGGCTTCCTGCATGGAGCCTGCTTCTCCCTCTGCCTCTCTCTCTCTCTGTGTCTCTCATGAATAAATAAATAAAATCTTTAAAAAAAAAAAAAGTAATCAGCAGCTGCAAATAAAAAGTCTCACATGTTTTTAATCAAAATGAGTTACATGCAAAACATTAAAAAAAACAAGTAAATTATGCACATTAGTATTGCTTTAAAACACTAATCATGGGTTTATTTTAAATAATATATTTATATAAATAAATTATTATAAATAATTTATAAATAAAATTTAATGATTTTTAACTATTTACAAGCACTGTTTTAATATTTTTTTAAAAGATTTTATTCATTTATTCAAGAGAGACAGAGGGAGAGAGAGAGGCAGAGACACAGGCAGAGGGAGAAGCAGGCTCCATGCAGAGAGCCCGATGTGGGACTCGATCCCGGGTCACCAGGATCAGGCCCTGGGCTGAAGGTGGCACTAAACTGCTGAGCCACCCAGGCTGCCCAATACTTAAAATATTATACAAATTGTATTTCACTATAGGGACCCAAGCTAAGTCAACACATTCCTGAGCTATCAAGAATCCATTGGAAAAACCTTAACCAAAGACCTCATAGTGCTAGCCTAAGAGGTCATCCCCAAAACATCCATCCCCAGTCCTAAAGCATATTAGGGGAAAGTTCTGTGTCCCTTAAATAGTCCTGATGTATTCACAGTGTAGTTCACTGGGCACAAACTTGCTGGAAAAAAAAAAATCACCTCCTCAACTTAAAAAGGTGCTAAAGTGAAATGAATATCCCAAGTGACAAACCTTTTGTCACACAGCCAGCAACAAACTGACACTATTTTAACCCAATGGGCAATACTGCAATCAGGAAGACACCAAGTCAGACCTAAGGTCTGGAGGGGATTCTTCTTCTGCTTCCTACCTTCGAAGCCCCATTTTATTGATTTTAAGATACCACTGATTACAACACACACCATTATTTTACATACTTCTAGTAAGAAACAGAACACTGCCATTAAACAGAGAAATACCATGGATTTCAGGATGTGTCTCAATTTCAGAAATATTAAAATGCAAAAAAAGATCAATGAAAAATGGTAGCACTCTTCTGCCCAAATCTGCTCCCTTTGTTTTCAGAATGGAAAACTACCTTTGCTATTTTCAACCTAATTATCAAAAAAGAAAGTTTTCCTCTGCATTATGTCATAATCTCCCTCCTACCTCTCTTTGTAACAACTGCTTAATACAAATGTCCAAAGAGGTAACTGACAAATCTCCATTTAACTCTTCTCCAAAAATATTTAAGAAATTTCATTCAAAACTACTGCTGATGACTGTAGGGCTCTCCAAGGGAGCCACCAAAAAAGAGCACCCCTCTTCCCGGCCACGGTTCTGAACACGTTGAGAAACAAAGCAGACCTTAGTAAAGGCATGAGTCTAAACATCACTCTTATTAATGATAAAGGCCAGCCTGGGTGGTAATAGTACCAGGTCTGTTGGCCACTTGTCCCTATGGAGCTCCAGGCAGTCTATTCCTCCAGGTTGGGAGCCAGCTCTGACCAGGGAAGCCCTCCCATGAAGACGCAGGCCACGGCACCTGCTCCCTGCTTCCAGCATGCTCTAAAGAGTAAGAAGAGTAGAGAAAGAAGAAGGCAGATTCTCGCCCTGGAAGAGCTGAAGTGCTCTCCAGAAGCAGAGCCCCTCTCGAGAAGAAAAAAGGCAGAGTGTAGCCTGTCCCATCATCCCAAATTGGCCAACCAGAAAAAAACACCCCTCTTCCCAAGAGAGGAGGGTGTAAAGGGTCAGAGACAGACTAGGAACATGTCTACAAAAACCCCCTCCTCGTGGAAATCAGGAATGGGGGAACTTCTGGCTTTCTACTACTTGCCTTTGTGAGTCATTTTGATGTAATACTGTGAAAAACACTGTGACATAATAAGAAATATATATATATATAGTCTCTGCCCCCAGTTCCTGGCACACAAAACTCTTATATTTTCCTGAGCGATAGGGGTGCTAAGAGCATCATTTGTTCTAATATTTAGTCTTTGACCCTGGTTCCTGGTACACAGAACTTCTAAATCCTTTGGAATTTCTTGGATGATAGGAGCATCTTTCATTCTAACAAGGTTACTCTTGGTGAATTCCTAGATAGTTCCTGGGGACTGATCACTAAAAAGACCAAGCCATGCATAGAAGCCTGAAACTTTCAGCTTCACCCTATCCCCATCCTCCAGGGATAGGGAGGGGCTACAGTCTGAGTCAATCAATCCTGCCCATGTAATGAAGCCTCCACAAAAATCCCTAAAGTATACAGCTTTGGGGTTGGTAAACTCATGCATGTGCTGGGAGGGTGGCACATCCCAACCACATGGGGACAGAAGCCACTGCACTCAAGACCTTTCCAGACCTCACCCTATGTACCTCTTAATCTGAATATTTATCTTTATCCTTGTAACATCCTTTATAATAAATTGGTAAACTTAAATAAATATATCTCTGAGTTTTGTGAGCCATTATAGCAAATTACCAAACCCAAGGAAAAGGTCATGGGAGACCCAGTACAGAAGAAGTTGGTGAGAAGCAGGAGAGGCCCAGATTTGCAGTTGGTGTTTGGAGTTGGGGGCAGTCTTGTGGCACTGAGCCTGTAACCCGTGGGGTCTGCACTAGCTCCAGGTAGTTAGTGTCATGACTGAAATGAGGGCCACTCAGTTGCTGTTTAGAGTTGGAGAACAGGTTGGTGTAGGAAAAGCCCTACATGTTTGGTGTCAGAACTGTTGAGAGTGGAGTATAAAAGAACTAAGAGGTTTCCTTTTAAACATGCTCCACAATTTTCCTTTTCAGGAAAAACCTATTAAAAAAAAATCTCCTTAATCTATAAATGACACTCAGGTCTGACTTTGGGGATCATCTTTTTCTACTTCTTACCTCACTTTTTTTAAGATTGTATTTATTTATTCATGAGAGACACAGAGAGAGAGGCAGAGACATAGGCAGAGGGAGAAGCAGGCTCCATGCAGGGACCCCAATAGGGGCCTCAATCCCAGGACCCCAGGATCACACTCTGGGCTGAAGGCAGATGCTCAACTGCTGAGCCACCCAGGCATTCCCTTGCCTTACTCTTCACTCGAATGATGTCACCAGTACTTTTGTAAGTGACAAATCATAACAAAATAGGACCTCCCAGGTTGTCAGTGAGATTCAGGTATGGAACTGAAATGAGGCATGACATTTCCAAACCAAGCCAAAGGGCCGGGAACATCATAGAAGCTCTAGAGGACTGGGAAGGTAAACCCTTAATTTATTATAGCACAAGCAGACACACTTATTTAGCTTAGGGAAATCTGATTTGTCATAGAAGAGATATTTTGAAATTTAGTATGTCACAAAAGGAACTCATTCTACCCATTAAAACTGCTTTGACAACTAGTAAAATGGTATGCCTACTTTTCATTGCAAAGAAAGGTGGAATTTAAAACTAAAGCAACATGCACGTGGCTTATCTTGAATAGCTTTGTAACTCCTTTATATTTTATTTAAAAATCACTTTCCAAGTTGGATATTTTAATTTAGAAATATAAATTCTGCCTAAAGAAATAACTGGAGATAAAAAAAAAAGAAAGAACTGGAGATAGAAAACACATATGTACAAGGTCTGTTTTTCAGGAAGTATAAACCCAGCTCCCTTCTCTACACAGAGTTTGCGACTGCTTCATAGCCATGATAAATTAGGGTCAATAAAGTTTTTCTTTGTGACAATTATAAAAACATTAGATATGCATTGTAGAAACAATGGGATTTGTATCTACATTTAAAGAAAAATGCTGTGAAACATTATCAAACAGTAAATACAAGGAGTCGGTAGCATTTTTCTAAGTAACAATCTCATTTTTCCTTAACAAATTTTAAGTAAAAAAAACAAAATCTAGGTGAGAGTATGTTAAAAGGCATTACTCGCATAAAATAAATTGGCAATGTGATATTTCTGGTTCAGCTGAAATAAAAAAATAACTGCTATTTATCGAGCACTTACTATATGCCAAGCACTGTACTTGGTGATACACATACATAATTTTATTCTGTCCTAACAACAGCAAACACTATGAGATAAGCAATTTAAACCGAATTAGATGACGTGACTAAATCAAACTTGCGTGGTATATAATAAAAAAAGAATTCTCCATAGACTACCATCCAAATTAAGTAAATCCATATTTGTATTTAAAAAAAAAGCAAAGCTATTCTTACAAATGAATACATTCTTTAATAGAATCATAAACGTATCCATGTTCAAGTTAACTTTTGCTCTTTTCTACATTTTAAACTTGAAACAGAAATAATTATCTCTTAATGAGCCATATGTACACCAAACGCCTTAAACACAGACTGATTTTGGAACTTTGGAGATAAGGGAGAGGAAAAGGAATTGAGAAGATATTTTATCTCCTTTGGTTTTTAAAAGCATATTCACTGCTAATAAATAGTAGATTTTTCCCAACAACACTCAAAACGGTTTCTCTTTCGAGCACGTAACATTATCTTTCTGTCATTTTCAGAAGCCTGAGCCAAACGTAAGTCTCATGAATTATACTCAGATCTGCTGCTGACTTGTCATAAAATTGCCAAAACCACTGAACTGAGAGACGGTAATGCAGAGGAAAGGCAGTTGACCTGTGTTTAATTACAGATCTCCAGGACCAATTTCTTTTTCTTAACCAAGATTGTCTGTAATGTTAGTTATAAAGTCAACATTGAGGTCTCAGTGACAGAGGCCTGGTAGAGAGTGGTGGAAATGAATCTCCAAAGAAATAAACAACTCTCAATGCCGGCTGAGATCTGCATCTAGGTGGCTCTCAAGCTCTTTGGGAAAAGCTAGAAGTTGCCCTCATCCTCAAAATAAACTTAGATGGTCTCCTTTCAAACCAAAGTCTGTAAAAGGGATGCCCCCTTTTACATCAGGCCTTGTTACACTGATGGATAAGTGACCACACTATATAAAGGAAACATGTCCATAACCAAAGAGCAATTATGATGACCGGCCGGCCTACAGGTTCACCTATGCTAAAACACTAATTTACAAGGACCCAGAAATGACTGAGAACACCACACTAGCCTGGGTAATGTGCAATTATGATAAAAGTAGGGTCTTAGCATTTTAAATGCTTACGTATTTTTCCCAGTGTTTTTATTCCTTGCCACTTGCTAAAGGAACCACACCAAGTCCCATGGTCACATCTGAGGCAGTCTAATACGGAACAGGATTCTAAAAGTTAATTATAATTTTTTTTATTTATTTATGATAGTCACAGAGAGAGAGAGAGAGGCAGAGACACAGGCAGAGGGAGAAGCAGGCTCCATGCACCGGGAGCCCGACGTGGGATTCGATCCCGGGTCTCCAGGATCGCGCCCTGGGCCAAAGGCAGGCGCCAAACCGCTGCGCCACCCAGGGATCCCTAAAAGTTAATTATAAATATAAAATAGCTTGGACTTTATATGCATCAAGTTTCTTCAGAAGCTTCTCTAGTGAGCTGAGAGATGATCATTCCTGAGAGAAAACTGCTCTGCCTTGTTTTGAAATACTTTTGTCAGATTTTGGAACTGCAGGCAGCAGAGAGTGAGGGAGCTGTCTGTGCGGCAGGGCAGTGAGGAGGAAAGAATTGGAGAAGAGGCCTTGAGCAGGTGATCAGAGCTGAAAGGAATGAAAGGGGTACCCATGGGGTGGGGGGAGCAACAGTGTAGGCTGTTGCCATCAAAGGCGGGTGAGGAGAGCATCTTCACCTAGTGAGTGGCAGGACCCAGCACTGTTGGAACCCCAGGAGGAGAGAGGACATCCATGTGGAGGCTAGAGGCAATGAGGGCCCAGTGCAGGGTAGCAGAACCTGAGCAAGGGGGTAGGGGGAAGGGTGGCAGGTCAAAGGAAGGATACAGAAGTCTATCAAGGCCCCTGGGGCTCGTGAGGAGGGCATGGTGGGATGGGGGTCATGGGATGTGGGGGGAAATGAAGCAGCAGGCCTCTATGGGTTGTCAGAACCAAAGGAGGTGAGAAAAGCATTCATTGGAGGTTGGAAGAGAGTAGTATCCCAAGACCCTGTTAGAGCCTGAGCAGGAAGTGTAAGCATCTCAACAGGGGAGTGGCAACGGCAGGATACTGGCAGGGAGGCAGAGTCTGCCCAATGAGGAGACATCTGTGCCAGGGGAGCAGCCATGGGGCCCGCTGGGGGGTCCTGAAGACTGTGGAGTGAGGAAGGCACCCATGCCTGAGGGTGAGACAGGGGCAGCACAGTGCAAGGTGTTGGAGCTCAAGTGATGTGAGAAGGGCATCCACGTGGGGGCTTCAGCAGGGCGCCGGTGTGTGAAGCATAAGAGACCATCCACGTGGACTTGGCCATGGCCTGCAGCAGGAAGACAGAGCCCAGGTGAGGCAGCAGTGAGAGAGGCAGCAGCTCTAATGGAACGCTGGTTACATATGGGGGGAATTTATCACGTCATGAAATATGTTGAGGGTGATGAGAGACAGGTTCTTCACTGTCAGAGAGGGGGTTTCAGATATGGAAAGGAGAATGCCACAGTAACCCCTGGTATTCGAGTAGAACTGTGGTATTCCTCTGAACTCCTGGCCTTTAATAGAGAAGTACAGGCGAGGGCATAGAAGAGGCTCACCAGTGCAGGGACAGACCACTGGATCTTCAGAACGGGTCATTATGCCACTCATACTGACCAAAAGAAGGCCAAAGTGAGCAAAATAAAAATACTAGGCATTCAAAAATGGAATATGGCTATGGATTCAGAGGAGATTTAAATTCTTCAGAATTGTATGAATAAATGTATGCCAATAAACTTGAAAGTACAAACGAGTAGCCAACTTAAGCTAATAGAAACTACCAAAATAATCTCAAGAAAAAACAGATTAAATAGACTGAGAAATATTTACATAATTAAATAGGAAATAAAAATCTAAATCTAGCAACAACAGAGCTATGTTGAGATGATTCCTTAGAGATTTTTATTTCACCATTGAGCAAACAGCTCTGGAAAAAATGAAACTCGCCCTGATTTTTAAAAACTGCCAAAACCTTTGTTTCAAAACCAGACAACAGCAGCACAATAAGGAAAAAGTATATGCTAATCTCATCTATGAGCATAAATGCAAACAGCTAAGTAAAATATTAGCAAACTAAATCCAGTAGTATGTGTGTGTAGGACCAAGTTGAACTTATCCAGGAATGCAGTAACAATTACTAAACATTAAAAAATTATAAATACAATTCACCACATTAACAATTAAGGGAGAAAAAAACCCTACATAGTCACCTAAAGAAATTCATAGTATTTAGAACTGAAAATCAACATTTATACATGATAAAAACAACAACAAAATAATAACTCAGCAAACGTGGTTTAGGAAGGAACTTTCTTAGCCTGATTTAAAAAAAAAAAAAAAACCTCAGCAAACATAATGTTTAATGGTTTTAAAATTTTAGAACATTTTCTTTAAAGACAAGAGTAAGATGATGATGCCTCTTTTCACTGCCTCTATTGAACAGCATCCTAGTATTTGGTCAGTGGACCCAAAAAGAAAGTGGTATCAAGAAAGTGGAGAAAGGAAGAAACAAGCACAAATACAAATGCAAAGTTGTTAGGCAAAGTCAAGAGTAAACCTATAAGGCAGCAAAGGACAGTCAGAAAACTGTATCTTAAAAAATTTCAACTAACAATGGTATTAAAGCCTTTAAAATACCCACAGATCTAATAATTCCCTCTTATAAGTAAAAGTATAAAACTGGACATATTGATTTTAAAACACTGTAGTATTAATTCTGTGATGGATAAACTGGCCACTGGAACAGACTAGAAACAGAAATCAACCCACTTTTCTATGGGATTTTAGTATATTACATATCACTAGGAAAACGATGAAGATCTCTTGGCTCCAATTAATTGAAAACCAACGTTTTTTAAGTGGTTCAAACAATGAGAATTATTCTCTTACAAAACAAGGTATTTGAGCTGAAGTTCAAAGTCACCAAAGATCCAGGTTCTGTCTGTCTTCCTCAGGATCACAGTGAGCTCCCTTCATTAGCACAAAACGCTCACATCCTAAGCATACATCAAGAAGCAGAAAAAGGAGATTGTTTCTTTATTATATACTTATATCTATATCTATACCCTTTGCCTATCTTTGCCTTGAACTGCTAAACTAATCATTAGGTAGGGAAATGAGAATGCCAATGTACTCTGAGAACAATCTGGATTTGCCCGAATCATTTGGGGGCAAAGTAGACATTGGAACAAAATTGACTGGTCTTAGACAACATGAGAAAGAGGAAAACAACTCTTAGGTAAGTAATTTACGATACAATGCAGTATCTCATAAATATGTGGCAGACTAGGAGGAGGGGCAAGACGGCAGAAGAGTAGGGTCCCCAAGTCACCTGTCCCCACAAAATTACCTAGAAAACCTTCAAATAATCCTAAAAATTTACGAATTCGGCCTGAGATTAGAGAGAGAACAGCTGGAATGCTACAGTGAGAAGAGTCTGTGCTTCTATCAAGGTAGGAAGATGGGGAAAAAGAAATAAAGGAACAAAAGGCCTCCAAGGGGGAGGGGCCCGCGAGGAGCCGGGCTGAGGCCGGGGCGAGTGTCCCCAGGACAGGAGAGCCCCGTCCCGGAGAGGCAGGAGCTGCACCAAACTTCCCGGGCGGGCGGAAAGGGGCTCGCAGGGAGGTGGAGCAGGACCCAGGAGGGCGGGGATGCCCTCGGGCTCCCGGGGACACTAACAGACACCTGCGCCCCGGGAGAGTGCGCCGAGCTCCCTAAGGGCTGCAGCGCGCACGGCGGGACCGACCGGAGCAGCTCGCAGGGGCTCGGGAGCGGCGCCAGGGAGGGAGCTGCAGGGCGGGAGCGCGAATCCAACAGCGCAGGCCCCGGAGCACAGGGCGCGGGGACAGAGCCCAGGATCCGGCCTCCCCCGGGACAGGCAGAGGCCGGGAGGGCCCAGAACAGCGAGGACGCTCCTGCCCCGAGCTGAGCAGATCAGCGGCCCCGCCCCGGAGCCTCCAGGCCCTGCAGACTGAGCGCTCTGGAGCTACTGCGGGGGCTGAATCCAGGGCTGCAGAGCTGCCATAGCAACTGCGGCTGTTCCTCCTGGGGCCTCACGGGTTAAACAACCCCCACTGAGCCCTGCACCAGGCAGGGGCAGAGCAGCTCCCCCAAGTGCTAACACCTGAAAATCAGTCCTCTCTCCCACAGAGTTACAAAATCTGGATTACAATTCAATGTCAGAAAGCCAATTCAGAAGCACTATGATACAGCTACTGGTGGCTCTAGAAAAAAGCATTAAGGACTCACGAGACTTCATGACTGCAGAATTTAGATCTAATCAGGCAGAAATTAAAAATCAATTGAATGAGATGCAATCCAAACTAGAAGTCCTAACGACGAGGGTTAACGAGGTGGAAGAACGAGTGAGTGACATAGAAGACAAGTTGATGGCAAAGAGGGAAACTGAGGAAAAAAGAGACAAACAATTAAAAGACCATGAAGATAGATTAAGGGAAATAAACGACAGCCTGAGGAAGAAAAACCTACGTTTAATTGGGGTTCCCGAGGGCACCGAAAGGCACAGAAGGACAGAATATGTATTTGAACAAATCCTAGCTGAAAACTTTCCCAATCTGGGAAGGGAAACAGGCATTCAGATCCAGGAAATAGAGAGATCCCCCCTAAAATCAATAAAAACCGTTCAACACCTCGACATTTAATAGTGAAGCTTGCAAATTCCTAAGATAAAGAGAAGATCCTTAAAGCAGCAAGAGACAAGAAGTCCCTGACTTTCATGGGGAGGAATATTAGGGTAACAGCAGACCTCTCCACAGAGACCTGGCAGGCCAGAAAGGGCTGGCAGGATATATTCAGGGTCCTAAATGAGAAGAACATGCAACCAAGAATACTTTATCCAGCAAGGCTCTCATTCAAAATGGAAGGAGAGATAAAGAGCTTCCAAGACAGGCAGGAACTGAAAGAATATGTGACCTCCAAACCAGCTGTGCAAGAAATTTTAAGGGGGACTCTTAAAACTCCCCTTTAAGAAGAAGTTCAGTGGAACAATCCACAAAAACAAGAACTGAATAGATATCATGGTGACACTAAACTCATATCTCTCAATAGTAACTCTGAACGTGAATGGGCTTAATGACCCCATCAAAAGGCGCAGGGTTTCAGACTGGATAAAAAAGCAGGACCCATCTATTTGCTGACTACAAGAGACTCATTTTAGACAGAAGGACACCTACAGCCTGAAAATAAAAGGTTGGAGAACCAATTACCATTCAAATGGTCCTCAAAAGAAAGCAGGGGTAGCCATCCTTATATCAGATAAACTAAAATTTACCCCGAAGACCATAGTGAGAGATGAAGAGGGACACTATCTCATACTTAAAGGATCTATCCAACAAGAGGACTTAACAATCCTCAATATATATGCCCCGAATGTGGGAGCTGCCAAATATATCAATCAATTAATAACCAAAGTGAAGAAATACTTAGATAATAATACACTTATACTCGGTGACTTCAATCTAGCTCTTTCTATACTCGATAGGTCTTCTAAGCACAACATCTCCAAAGAAACGAGAGCTTTAAATGATACACTGGACCAGATAGATTTCACAGATATCTACAGAACTTTACATCCAAACTCAACTGAATACACATTCTTCTCAAGTGCACATGGAACTTTCTCCAGAATAGACCACATACTGGGTCACAAATCGGGTCTGAAGCGATACCAAAAGATTGGGATCATCCCCTGCATATTCTCAGACCATAATGCCTTGAAATTAGAACTAAATCACAACAAGAAGTTTGGAAGGACCTCAAACACGTGGAGGTTAAGGACCATCCTGCTAAAAGATGAAAGGGTCAACCAGGAAATTAAGGAAGAATTAAAAAGATTCATGGAAACTAATGAGAATGAAGATACAACCGTTCAAAATCTTTGGGATGCAGCAAAAGCAGTCCTAAGGGGGAAATACATTGCAATACAAGCATCCATTCAAAAACTGGAAAGAACTCAAATATAAAAGCTAACCTTACACATAAAGGAGCTAGAGAAAAACAGCAAATAGATCCTACACCCAGGAGAAGAGAGTTAATAAAGATTCGAGCAGAACTCAACGAAATCGAGACCAGAAGAACTGTGGAACAGATCAACAGAACCAGGAGTTGGTTCTTTGAAAGAATTAATAAGATAAACCATTAGCCAGCCTTATTAAAAAGAAGAGAGAGAAGACTCAAATTAATAAAATCATGAATGAGAAAGGAGAGATCACTACCAACACCAAGGAAATACAAATGATTTTAAAAACATATTATGAACAGCTCTACGCCAATAAATTAGGCAATCTAGAAGAAATTGACGTGTTCCTGGAAAGCCACAAACTACCAAAACTGGAACAGGAAGAAAGAGAAAACCTGAACAGGCCAATAACCAGGGAGGAAATTGAAGCGGTCATCAAAAACCTCCCAAGACACAAGAGTCCAGGGCCAGATGGCTTCCCAGGGGAATTCTATCAAACGTTTAAAGAAGAAATCATACCTATTCTACTAAAGCTGTTTGGAAAGATAGAAAGAGATAGAGTACTTCCAAATTCATTCTATGAGGCAAGCATCACCTTAATTCCAAAACCAGACAAAGACCCCCACCAAAAAGGAGAATTACAGACCAATATCCCTGATGAACATGGATGCAAAAATTCTCAACAAGATACTAGCCAATAGGATCCAACAGTACTTTAAGAAAATTATTCACCACGACCAAGTAGGATTTATCCCCGGGACACAAGGCTGGTTCAACACTCGTAAAACAATCAATGTGATTTATCATATCAACAAGAGAAAAACCAAGAACCATATGATCCTCTCATTAGATGCAGAGAAAGCATTTGACAAAATACAGCATCCATTTCTGATCAAAACTCTTCAGAGTGTAGGGATAGAGGGAACTTTCCTCGACATCTTAAAAGCCATCTACGCAAAGCCCACAGCAAATATCATTCTCAATGGGGAAGCACTGGGAGCCTTTCCCTTAAGATCAGGAACGAGACAGGGATGTCCACTCTCACCACTGTTATTCAGCATAGTACTGGAAGTCCTTGCCTCAGCAATCAGACAACAAAAAGATATTAAAGGCATTCAAATTGGCAAAGAAGAAGTCAAACTCTCCCTCTTCGCCGATGACATGATACTCTACATAGAAAACCCAAAAGTCTCCACCCCAAGATTGCTAGAACTCATACAGCAATTTGGTAGCGTGGCAGGATACAAAATCAATGCCCAGAAATCAGTGGCATTTCTATACACTAACAATGAGACTGAAGAAAGAGAAATTAAGGAGTCAATCCCATTTACAATTGCACCCAAAAGTATAAGATACTTAGGAATAAACCTAACCAAAGAGGTAAAGGATCTATACCCTAAAAACTACAGAACACTTCTGAAAGAAACTGAGGAAGACACAGAGATGGAAAAATATTCCGTGCTCATGGATTGGCAGAATTAATATTGTGAAAATGTCAATGTCACCCAGGGCAATATACACGTTTAATGCAATCCCTATCAAAATACCATGGACTTTCTTCAGAGAGTTAGAACAAATTATTTTTAAGATTTGTGTGGAATCAGAAAAGACCCCGAATAGCCAGGGGAATTTTAAAAAAGAAAACCATATCTGGGGGCATCACAAAGCCAGATTTCAGGTTGTACTACAAAGCTGTGGCCATCAAGACAGTGTGGTACTGGCACAAGACAGACACACAGATCAATGGAACAGAATAGAGAACCCAGAAGTGGACCCTGAACTTTATGGTCAACTAATATTCGATAAAGGAGGAAAGACTATCCATTGGAAGAAAGACAGATAGATGGTTCTGGGAAAATTGGACATCCACATGCAGAAGAATGAAACTAGACCACTCTCTTGCACCATACACAAAGATAAACTCAAAATGGATGAAAGATCTAAATGTGAGACAAGATTCCATCAAAATCCTAGAGGAGAACACAGGCAACACCCTTTTTGAACTCGGCCACAGTAACTTCTTGCAAGATACATCCACAAAGGCAAAAGAAACAAAAGCAAAAATGAATTATTGGGACTTCATCAAGATAAGAAGCTTTTGCACAGCAAAGGACACAGTCAAAAAAACTAAAAGACAACCTACAGAATGGGAGAAGAGATTTGCAAATGACGTATCAGATAAAGGGCTAGTTTCCAAGATCTATAAAGAACTTATTAAACTCAACACCAAAGAAACAAACAATCCAATCATGAAATGGGCAAAAGACCTGAAGAGAAATCTCACAGAGGAAGACATAGACGTGGCCAACATGCACATGAGAAAATGCTCTGCATCACTTGCCATCAGGGAAATACAAATCAAAACCACAATGAGATACCACCTCACACCAGTGAGAATGGGGAAAATTAACAAGGCAGGAAACCACAAATGTTGGAGAGGATGTGGAGAAAAGAGAACCCGCTTGCACTGTTGGTGGGAATGTGAACTGGTGCAGCCACTCTGGAAAACTGTGTGGAGGTTCCTCAAAGAGTTAAAAATAGACCTGTCCTATGACCCAGCAATTGCACTGTTGGGGATTTACCCCAAAGATTCAGATGCAATGAAACGCCGGGACACCTGCACCCCGATGTTTCTAGCAGCCATGTCCACAATAGCCAAACTGTGGAAGGAGCCTCGGTGTCCATCGACAGATGATGGATAAAGAAGCTGTGGTCTATGTATACAATGGAATATTCCTCAGCCATTAGAAACGACAAATACCCACCATTTGCTTCAACGTGGATGGAACTGGAGGGTATTATGCTGAGTGAAGTAAGTCAATTGGAGAAGGACAAACATTGTATGTTCTCATTCATTTGGGGAATATAAATAATAGTGAAAGGGAATATAAGGGAAGGGAGAAGAAATGTGTGGGAAATATCAGAAAGGGAGACAGAACATAAAGACCCCTAACTCTGGGAAACGAACTAGTGGTGGTAGAAGGGGAGGAGGGCAGGGGGTGGGGGTGAATGGGTGACGGGCACTGGGGGTTATTCTGTATGTTGGTAAATTGAACACCAATAAAAAATAAATAAAAAAAATATGTGGCAGACTAGACTATCCATACGGAAGAAAAGAAAGCTCTGAATAATATCAAAAACAAAAACAAATTCCATGTGGATTAAAATTTCAAATGCCAAAAATTAATTTTTAGCAAAAAAATACAGAACAATATATTTGGAAATTAGGGGTAGAAATAGATTTTAATATAAAACATAAACACAAATCATAAAGGATAATATTAATTAGCTAGACTACATTAAAACTCTAAACTCTTGTACAAGATGCTGGAATTGAAAGACAAACCACAGCCTCGGAGAAGTATTTGCATGATATAAGACAGCTTTTCTCTTACCAATGAATAAAAATGGGCACAGTTATAAGAACAAGCAATTGACAGAAGAGGAAAACTGAACAGTCAATAAATAGTATAAAAGATGCTCGACCTCATCAGTAGGCAGAGAATTGCAAACTTATATAGAGAAATAGCACTGACCCACTATTAAAAAATGTTATAATTTGATAATACTGAGTACTGGACACTATGAAGGGAAACAAATATCGTACATGCCTAGTAGAAGGGTCAACTAGGTCAACCTCTTCAATGATTATTTTGTTGATATTTAGTAAATTCAACAATATGCATGTCAACAACCTAACATTCTTCCTAGGATATGTATCTTAGAGAAACTTTCACATGTACCCAAAACACATGTTCTGGGATATTTACTACATTCTTTCTTCTTTCTTCTCTTTCTCACTCTCTTCCTCTCTCCCTCCCTCTACACACACACACACACACACACACACACACACGAAAATGAAATAGTCTATATACCCATATGAATTGGATAAATAAAATGTTGTATGTTCATACAATCAAATAGTATGTTATGGTATAGTTTAAATAAATGATCTAGATCTATATGTGTACCTTGAATGATCTTAAAAATAGAATGTTGAGATGAAAACACAAGTTGTTGAGGACTATCTATAGTACAATATTACTTACATAAAAAGTAAAACTCAGAGCACAATACTCTATTTATGGATAAATATTTAATAAAAATACAGAAACAAGAAATCAAGCTTGTGATTACTCTGGGAAAGGACAAAGGAGAATCAGAGCAAGGAAGGGTTATATAAGTATCAGAGATATTTCTATTTTATTTCTAGTCTTAGTTCTTAAATGAAAGAGTATAAATATTAAAAATGGGTAAATTATATTGAGTCTATGTGGAGAGCACTTAGGATTAGAGATTAGTGTCAGGAGAAATGTAAATAGTAGTAGTATTCTGCAAAGACTGAATAAAGATGCCAAGAAGATCAAGAAAGTTCCAGATGGCATAAAATTGAAAAGAGGTTAGTCAAATGCTCAAAATATGTTCTTGGTACGAGTGAAAAACCAAAGATGTCACTGTCAAAAAAAAAAAAAACAACAACAACAACAACAGCAACAACCAACAAAAACATAGGTATGGAAAATTTCTACTATAATTATAATTTAGAGGCTCTTAGAGAACATGATACAGAGTATATGCCAATAATATGACTTAAAACTAAGACTATAATAAACATCAAAAAAATTTCCCCCGGAAGTGAAAATTTTAATTCTTAATATCCCAAGAAACTCCTATAGCAACATACCTGGAGAAGGAGTCTTTCAAAAGCCAGGAAGTTGTCCCACTTGGCAGTCTGCGGGTGTTTCAGAGTTTGAACTGTGGCCAGCCCAAGCTGTAGAAGCCCACAGTGATTCACTATAGCTTTGAGATTGTTCTTAAAGAGCTGAATATAGGACATGAGCTGCCCTGGGGTGACTCTTCCTGGAGAAACATAATAATTTATCAGTGTTAAAATCATGAGAAGAATGCCATTAATAATACTACTGCCTCATACTGGCACAGAACTTTGGAGCTTCCGGCAAGCTTTCCTAAGCTATAGTGATTCCTACAGCAACATGGTAGCAATAGCAAATTTGAAATTATTGCCTGCATTTTACAAGTAAAGAAACAGGAGGCACCTGAGTAGCTCAGTTGGTTAAGCATCCAACTCTTGACCTCAGCTTAGGTCTTGATCTCAAAGTCGTGAGCTCAAGCCATGTTGGGGCTCCACGCTGGGCATGGAGTCAACTTAAAAAAAAAAAAAAAAAAAGAACTGAGGCACCTGAATTGTGCAGTCAGTTACGTGTTCAACTCTTGGTTTCAGCTCAGGTCTTGATCTCATGACCCAGAGATCAAGCCTCCATGCTCACCAAGAAGTCTGCTTGAGATTCTCTCTCCCTCTGCCCCTCCTATTCATGTTCTCTCTCTAAAAATAAATGAATAAATCTTTTAAAAATAATAATTTTTTAATTAAAAAAAACACACAAAGTCACGCAAATAAGTATTTGTTGAGCTCAACCTGAAGTGCCTCTACAAGACAGAGTACATAGCGATCTAAGAAGCAAAAAGGCAAAATTTCTAATGGTGTGTGTATGTATAGAAAGTAAGAAGAGAAATCTGTTACGACTGTAGCTAAAACCTTATCACTGATACCAGTGGGTTCATGAGAATACTCATGAGGATAAAAGCTGGCTATTACATGAAATAAAAATCTATGGAGAACTGGAATGGCAAAAACTGGAAGATGAGGCATCAGAAGAAAATGTTGGGTATGAGTGATACAGCACATTTATAGTGATGGTCACCTGGACTAAAGCAAGAGGAGCCCCATCTCATAAAAGACTAGACATAGCACAGAAAAACAAAACAATACAAAACACCTGTTGAAGATTCACTCCTTCAGAGCCTCTAAGTCCAACTTTTGCCAATTGCGGTCCTTTGACTAAGTCACTTCACATTGTCCAATGTGTGGAATTGCCAGTGCTTTGGACAAAACCCCTGAACACCAGATTCACTCCATTGGACAAGGAGGCAGCAGTGGGTCAGCACAGAAGCAAGTCAGGTGCACCTTTCCTACACATCTTATCCATACTATGTTTGTGGGTTGCTCTCCAATGCCTGACATCCAAGTTTGCTTATTATATCTAGGTTTAATATTTGGCAGTGAAATCACATATATTTCTTTAGTACTTTACAGTTTACACAGTGCAGGCACGCCATCTTCTGATTCTCTCAGCAAATCTATGGGGTGGCAAACAGGGCATGTGCTGCATCGACTAGACCCACTTGATGAGGCACTGGGAGTCGGGGTCTTACACAATGCTAAATGGCAGCTATCAATTAATAAAAGGTTTTTGATCCTGATAAACAAAATCGAAAGACCTTGCCACAAGAAACTTAAAAGCCTGCAACAAAAAGAATAACAGCAGTGGGATGATAAGTAGTGAGGCAAGTCTCAGGCATTTCTTTGGTGGGAAAGTCTGAGTTCATTCCTGATTCTCAAAGCAGCAGGCTAATGATCTACTCACCTACTTTACAGAGAAAAGCCTCATCAACTCCTTCTTTGTCGGTTCTGAGTCAGGTTTATTAAGGTCTAATTTAAATGCAGTAAAATGCACCCTTTTTCTGGTGTCCAGCTCTATGAATTGGGACAAATGTATAGAGTTGGGTAAGCACCATCACAGTCAAGATGGAGAACATTTCCATCATTCCAAAGAGTTCTCCCTCTTTGTAGTCAATTCTGTTTCCACCCCAGCCCCTGGTGAGCTCTTCTCCATGTTTATCTGATCTCTGTCCCATAGTTTTGCTTTTCCAGAATGTTATATAAATGGTATAATACAGTAGGCCTTTTGAGTCTGGCTTCTTTCACTTTAGCATAATGCACTTGATAGTCATCCAAGCTGTTGCTTGTGTTAGTGGTTTGTTCCCTTTTCTTGCTGCATAATATTCCATTGTATGAATGTGTCATAGTTTATTTAGCCATTTATTTATCCATTCACCAGTTAGTGATCATTTGGACTATTTCCAATTTTTAGAAATTATGAATAAAGCCTTCACAAATAACCCATGTTCAGGCTTTCGTATGAGTGTGTATGTGTGGACTTATGGTTTCACTTTTCTTGAGTAAATTTTGAGGACTGAGGTTGCTGGGTCATTTGCTAAATGTATATGAACTTTGTTGTTTGGGTTTTTTTTTTTTGTATTTTTTTTAAGATTCTATTTATTTATTCATGAAAGACACAGAGAAAGAGGCAGAGACATAGGCAGAGGGGGAAGCAGGCCCCTCACAGGGAGCCCAATGCGGGACTTGATCCATGGACCGGGATCACCCCCTGAGCCAAAGGCAGATACTCAACCACTGAGCCACCCAGGCGTCCCTGTATGTTTAACTTTGTAAGAAACTGACTAACTGATTTCCAGAATGGCCTATTCCACCACCAACCAATGAGAGTTCTAACGCCTCACATCCTCACCAGCACTTGCTACTGCTAGTTATTTTTATTTTAGTCATTCTAATATGTGTGTAGCAACATCTCACTGGGGATTTAATTTGTATTTTTCTAATGATGAATAATGTTGGTCATCTTTTTATGTGCCATCCTGTATGTTTTTTATGAAGTATCTATTTGAATCCTTTGGCCATTTTTTATCAGGTTTTTTTTTTTACTTTCTTACTCTTAAATTGTGTCATTACTTTTATTAATCCATTGATTCAACATATATTTCTCTGACAGGCACTGTTCTTGCTGCTAGAAATAAACCCATGAACAAATCAGATAAAACTCCTTGTCCTCACAGTGAACAAATATATAAGACAGGCATCTCCTCGATGCTGTCCTAATTAATTCAGCATATTACATAGCATTCTCATTTAGGGGATGGAGGCCTTTTGTACAAATGATTAACGTATTTACACCATGATGTCTTCTAACACCTATTAAATATTAACATTAAATATGTGAAAAGAATTTTCACATGGTATGGGTTCAAACTAAGATTGCCATGACCTCCATGTATTTGATTATACATTGTACCGCTGGTGATGGTAATTTGGTTTCTGGATACATAGAGCTTATTCTATCAAGAGAGGTATTCATTAAATAACTATACAAATAACTACTTAATCATAATCGTGGTACTACTGCTAAAGAAAAATACAAAATGTCTTGAAAGCATGAAAGGTTCTGTAAGATTCAAAACTGCCAAACCGTCCAACCCAATCTCCTTAACTAAGGAGGAGGAATTAAACAAGCTCAAAATACATAAAACTCATTTGTAATAGAACTGTCTTTTACAGAGACAAGAAATTGAAATTATCAGAGAAAGTCATCGGAAAGGCTGTTTAGATTTCTATTGTAATAACTATATGGTCACTTAAAAGATAAAAGGTTTTGATTCAAAAATATAGTTGACCATTTTACCCAGTTAGTGTTTTCTAGCACAGACTCAATCATCATATTTATGTAAGGCTGCCTTCCCACATAAGGCATGTGACTCAAAGAAACAAATGAGTATACAAAATTTGGTAATTGGAAATGCAACAAAACACTACATTGTGAATTTAGTAATTATTCGCCTTTGCTGACCAATTCTGTTCCCCCTCTAAATAGCTTTTTCTTACACACAAATGCTATTAACATTATTAGGTACATCTTGATAACAGTTTCTTTTTATTCCATAACATGCTAATTGGAATTCAGTAAAAAAAAGGGGGGGGGGTACGGCACACAGATGCTTTAAAATAGGTAGTGAGATATCTTTTAATTTTAAACTTAATCACGACCTTACATAAAACAAATGGAAATCAACCAACTGACTACCAAAAACGCTGCAGTGAGACTAATGACTTGAGGAAGCTGCCCAGTTCACATCAACTAAAACAGCAAGCAACCAGGAGCAGGTGCTAAAAAAGTAACAGCAGGACATGTATTCACATCTCACATCACAAAACAACAACAACAACAACAACAGCCTGTCGGGCAGACTAACACGGTGATTTCAAAATATCCATTCAGAAGGCCTTGCAACAAACACACTTTTTAAAGCCATAAAAAACAAAGGTTATTTGATATCAAGACTGCATAATAAATACATAGCAACTTTTTGAAAGGTGACAATTTGAAATATGAAAAATAGTTTTCAAGTAAGAAAAGCTATTTTTAAAGAGTTTTTAAGAGAAATAGGTTTCTTATTTAGTTAAGAGAAAAACAAAACTTTATCAACCATCAATTCTCTATTTTTAAACGCTTATTAAAATATAATTATCTCTTAAGGGAAAGTGGATAGATTTGGAAAATAAAAGGATTTAAACATTTTAATGTTTGTGATCCTTACAATATTGAATTCAACTGAATTCAAATGCATCATAGAGCCTATTTTTCCATTTACTACATACACTTGATAAATTATGACTTTTTCAACCTGTCTTGTGGCTTGTTAAAATATATTTAAAATATCTACACCAATCTACACATATATGATTCTTTGCTGAAATGTTTGAAATAAAGAATATTCAGTTAGCGCTGGGTTTGATTTAATCATAAAACCACACCTTAATAGCAGAAAGCAAACACCAACAGAAACTTTGCCTAAAATAGTATATTTGGCTCTCAAATTTTTAAAAAAACTTCCTGGCATGAGAAATAATACTACTGACATTGCACATTTTTTATTCTTCATTTTTATGAAAACCCAGTGTATGAAATTTGAATGAACAAACTTAGGTGTTTTAAGTCCTCCCAGAAATGAGCATTTCCCCTGTATCCTTTTCAATCATTTTTCCTAATATAATAAAAGTACGGTACATTAAAATGTTTACATATAACATGTCCTGCTAAAACTCTGGTTAATTTGCACATACAGAGTTGGCAAACAAAATAATTTCAATATTACAAAATAGTGGCATCTCTTCATCTGTTGGTTTTTTTCCCATTGTTTCAACTTTTGTGCCACCTAATAACAGCCGGTGAACACAAAGTAAACAAGCACAGCTGGACCCGGCAAGCCACAAGAGGGCCCATTCACCACATGCAGGGCCCACACATGTCCAGCTCTTCCTCTTGGCTCTGCCTAGACACATGCCCTGGCTAGGAAGTGCTTCCTGTTTGACTCTCCCCCAGTCTTTGGTGCAACTAAACAGCCTCTGCTCCTCTTTATATCCCCCTCCAGTGAGAACTCCTTCAACTCCTCTGTTCACACAAAGTCCTATATATACTGTAGCATTTATTTATAGAAATTTAGCATATCCTTTTTAACTATGCTGGTATTTTATCAAGACTTTTACTGGTTTTGTCAGTTAGTTACTGGTTATTAATTTGCAAAGAGTTTTGAATGGGCCTCTCTACTAATGGTATTTTTTTATCATGAACCCTGATTTCTAGTAAGTGTGCAAGACAATTTTTCCAGGAATGTATACACGTTATAGCAAAAACACCCACAATGAGATATATGTGTGTGTGTGTGTGTGTGTGTGTGTGTGTGTATATATATATATATATATATATATATAAAAGGTGGCAACTCTACTAAAATTAAACATCTGATTGGTAGGCAGCACCATTAGAGAAAATTTCTAATGTTCATTCAATAGCTGATGGAAGAGAGCCAGAATCTTGTGCATGAAAGATGGTTTAGGAGCTTTGTGAATAACATACAAAAGGCTCAGAGTGTAGACTGAGCACACAGGTTTACAACCTCTCCTTACTCCATCAGAATGATAGAAAAAAATAAGAAGGGATGGTAACACACAACAAAGAGACTCTGAGATAGTCTATAAGCAGATATAAAGGTTCAAACATTTTGCCCCCATCTGTTGTTATCTTTGTAACCTACATTATACACTAAAACTTTCTTTTTTGTTCTGTCAAATACAGATGGTATCACACATTTTATGTTCTAAGAGGGTAACAGCCCCCCTTACACTTCCCCTTACTTCTTATTTTCCCCTTTCATCTTGCAAATCATCTGTACTTTTATTTTTTTTTACCTTGTCAGAATGACTGGCATTTACATTTTGTTCTGTGACCATAATTTAGTCTTATGTGCTTTTTCTATGGTTTCTCTAGGAAAGTTCGAAATCAATCAACAGTGCTTACATCATTATAAACTATATAACTATTAATGACAGAGTCAAATTATGTGCCATGATTACATTTCCTTATGCATATAATACACTTTGTTCCTAGAATGCTTTGTGGTGTATTTTCTTCCTTCTTCCCTCCTTCTTCACTCCCTCCCTCCCCTCTTCCTTCTTTCTTCCTTTTTTTTTTCTCTCTTTCCTCTTTCTTTCTTTGCATTATCTGCCTTAACCAAAGTTTTACAGTATACTAACCTCAAACACACTATCTATCTTTGGAATCTATGGGAGTTTTTTTCCCTCCCTGAATACTGTCAAACCTTTCATTCTCCCATTCCAACATGGGCAGATTGTTTTCCAGGCTTTTCTGCACAGCCAGCAGCCTGGAACTCCTTTTATTACTCTCTTCTGTTGGAACTGTTTCCTTAAATCCCTGGTTTTTCTTTCTTGGTATACTGTCTTGTTTTACTGGACATTCTCAAGTAACTTCCTTAGAAAAACAACTTTGAAGAAAGCAGAGTTTTTGTATCCCTGAAAAGGCATTTTCTTGCCCTCAGAGTTTCATGATAGTTGATTAGGGTCTGGTATTCTAGGTGGCCAAAAATGCATTTTTCATATTCTTCTGGTTTTCTGGGTTGCTGATAAAGAATGTGTGCCAGTCTAATTCCTGTTTCATTGTAGGTGAGCTTTTTTTTTTTTTTTTCCATCTTTGGGCCTTTAGAATCCTATTCTCTTGTACTCTAAGGATTCACAGTGATTATGTTTAGTTTAGAGGTCTTTTTTTCGTTCCACTTTCTTCTCAATAAGCCTATTCAATTTGATTATATCTTTCTTCACCCTGGGGAAATTCTCACATGCTTTCTTTGCTAATTTCTTATTCTCTGCTTTCTTTTTTTTTTTTAAGATTTTATTTATTTATTCATGAGAGACACAGAGAGTGAGGCAGAGACACAGGCAGAGGGAGAAACAGGCTCCATGCAGGGAGCCTGATGTGGGACTCGATCCTGGGACTCCAGGATCATGCCCTGAGCCAAAGGTGGATGCTTAACCACTGAGTCAGCTAGGCGTCCTTTTCTCTTTCTTTCTGAAACTCCTAATATAGTTCTTGGATAGTCTGGATTGGTTCTCTGTATCTTTTATCTTTTCTGTCATCTTTTCAATGCCCTGTTCTTTCTACATTTTAAGGGAGTTTCTCAATTTATCTTTAAACTTTGGCTGAATTTTGTTTTGTTACATACCATAAAGTTCACCCTTAAAGTATACAATTGAGTGGTTTTGGGTATATTTAGAGAGTTGTGTAATTATAACCACCATATAATTTGAGAACATTTTCTTTAAAAAAAAAAAGTTTTTTTTAATTTATTCATGAGAGACACAGAGAGAGGCAGAAAGGTAGGCAAAGGGAGAAGCAGGCTCAATGCAGAACTTGATCCCAGGACCCCCGGGATCATGACCTGAGCCAAAGGCAGATAGATGCTCAACCACTGAGCCACCCAGGTACCCTAATTTGAGAACATTTTCATCACCTCAAGAAAAAACCCAAACCCAAATTTCCTCAGTTATGAAAGAGATATACTGTTATAATCCACTTATATTGGAATATAACCTGAATGAAATTTTTCACTGGGAGACATAACTGTGCTTAGTTATACTTAGTTATAAATGAGAAAAGCAGAAATGAGAATATTCAAGTAATTATAACTCTAAGTGAACTCTAACTTTTAAATATAATACTATTATCATTTTATCATATTTTTTAAAAATGTAACTAAAATAGGGATCCCTGGGTGGCGCAGTGGTTTGGTGCCTGCCTTTGGCCCAGGGCGCGATCCTGGGGCTCCGGATCGAATCCCACATCGGGCTCCTGGTGCATGGAGCCTGCTTCTCCCTCTGCCTGTGTCTCTGACTCTCTCTCTCTCTGTGTGGCTATCATAAATAAATAAAGAAAAAAAATATTTAAAAAATAAAAATAAAAAAAAATGTAACTAAAATATAAATGCCTGGAAGGTAAAAGAGGAAAGGAAGAGTACTAAATGATGGAGCAAAACAGACAATAAAAATAAACCTCCTACCTTCAGTCACCCAAAAAAGCTTTGCCTAGAACACATAAAAGGGTAGTACAACAGAGGGAGCCACCTCCCCAAAAGGTACCAGCAACTCCAGACTCGGTATGATGGAGGTGGAAAGTGAGGAATATAACATAAAGCAAAGTAGACAAATATTAAGTGCACAGATCAGTTAATTTTTAAATACATACCTACCCATGTAACCACCATCCAGATCAACATATAGAATATGTCCAATACTCTCGAAGACTCCTGCATATACTTATCCAGTCAATAATCCCACAAAGCTAGACCATTACTTCTTTTTTTATTTTTATGATAGTCAGAGAGAGAGAGAGAGAGAGAGAGAGAGAGAGAGAGGCAGAGGGAGAAGCAGGCTCCATGCACCAGGAGCCCGATGTGGGATTCGATCCCAGGTCTCCAGGATCGCGCCCTGGGCCAAAGGCAGGCGCCAAACCACTGTGCCACCCAGGGATCCCTAGACCATTACTTCTATCTCTACTACCATAGACCATTTTTTATATGCTTTTGAGCTTCATATAAATGAAGTTATACATATGTATTCTTTTGGGTCTAACTTTTGCTCAACATTATCCAGAATTTAAAAAAAAAAAACATTATCCAGAATTTCAATCATTTTTTATAACTGTGCTTTATTGCTCTATATGACTATACCAGTTTCTTTATCTCTTTGGCTTTGAAGGACACTTAGATTTTACAATTCAGGGCCATTACAAATAATGATGCTACGAACATTCTATTATGTCTTTTGGTGGCCATAAGCACTCATTTGTATTATATGCCCACGTTTGCTGGGTGGGTGTATACTTAGCTTTAGTTGATACTGTCAGTTTTCCATGATTGTATCAATATTTTCACACATTTTAAATTTGATTAAATTTTACAATTTAACATAATTTTAAAACTGTACGTGTAGTGTTTAAAATGAAACACTACTGTATCACTAAGTTTCCTTCTGGTATTTTATGTTGGGAAACCAAAACACTAATAAGAATGAGAGAAAAGAATCACAATGAAAACTACATTGCCATATGATTAGTATGAATCTTTATTTTATTGTTCTCATAATATTTTTACAGATTTATTTACTTACTTTCTGACCTAGTTACATAGAAAAAGGCCTGGAAAGCAACATACTAATTTAGGAACAAAGATTACGTTGAAGAGCAAGATGGTGGGAAGGGAGGATATACTTTTGCTTTTTATTTCATATACATTATGATTTGAATTTTCTAGAAGCATGTGCTAGTATTATTTTTTAAATAGTCTCGATTCTGAAATAAAATCATGCCTGTCTCAGGTACAATAAACAGATTTGTACAATGGATGAAGCATTGTCTTTCAACAGATTATTAAAGAAATAGAAGAGTAATAATAATGGCCTGCTTCCCACTTCTATTGAGGTCAAAGGGCAAAGATATATGGTTAACAGGCAGGTGGAGAGATTTAAGTCAGAAATGAGAAAAAAACTTCACCATCGCGATGACTATTAGACACTGAAACAAGTTATTAAAGGAGGAAGAGGGGAGATGTTATAAATCTTCTCCCGTAGGGATCTGAAGGGCAGTATACACAGCCATCTGTATAGTGAAACCTGGATAAAGTCCAGCTGGGAATTGATGTATATTTTTATAACACCATATATACTGAAGGTGTCCCGGGATATCCTTTAAATTGTGTATGTTTCTCGTTACACAAATTTTGAGCTCTACAGCATTACAAAGGTAGGCTAAGAAACTAATGCAAAAAGTGCATTTTAATTATACAAATCAATTCAATCAAATGATTCCAAAATTCAGAAGTTTATTGTAAAACGTTTTCAGGAGAGCATGCACTAAAGTGTAACTGCTGAAAGACCAGGGGTCACAAATAGAAAATAAATAGTTCTCCCTGAAAATTATACAAAACACTGAAATATAAAACCACCAGAAACATTTAAGGTTTGGTTTTCCTTGGAAATGCAGCCTTCCTGAGGTTAAACATTGCATCAACATTTATAAACTCAAGAGAGAACGTGGAAGGGAACAGACATATTATCCTTGTTATCTAGAGGGCTGTATCCCAGACTGCCAGGGAAGGATCATTTCCTTGGTGGGTCTGCTCTGACGTGAAAAGGAATTTCTGCTTTTAGGGGAGCCTCCAGGTAAAGAAACTCCCACCCTGTAGCCACGGGCTTCTCATTATAATATCATTCTCTCGAGATTTTTGTGGGTTTTTTTTCTCTTGAGTTTTTAAACTCCTAGCCCATATTCTCATGTTGAAGATCTCTAATGTTGAAGAAACACAAAAATAAGAAGAGGAAGAGGCAGATGAGGAAAAAAGAAGAGAAAAAAGATGTA